>NC_135363.1:1155000-2497500 GCF_051622035.1 Arctopsyche grandis
GATCCACGCACTGTCAGTGCTCCAACCAGAATGCCTTGATATGGCCTAAGTACCTGCTTATAAAGGGCAGGTCGCTCACTGCATCTTCCTCGACACGTTATAGTCACGTACCAGATATGCAGTCCCATGGTCTTGTGCTGTCAGTTCTGAGAATTCTAGCGGGAAGTTCCTGTGTGCCGTTACCGACCGCTAAGTTCATTCGGAGGTCTCCATTGTTAGCCGACAGCACTTAAGTCTGGAGATAATCCTCGTCAACCAATTATAACGACGGCTCTTTTTAGCATATACTGTCTACTTTAATAAACTGTCTATTTAAAAAACTGTCAATTTTCCAAATAAAATAAATAAATATGCTACAATATTTATTATTTTACGTCAAAAAATTCGGTCAAAAGTCAAATGCTCCCATGATGGGTCACACGTCTACGAATGTTTTATTATTCGAATTTATTCAAGTTATTTAAATATGCATGTTTGTACATAATTAGATTGGTCATAAATATGCTGATTATTATGTTGTTGAGTGCCTAGGGAATGACGAGCAAATTTATATGGGTTTTAAATGAGTTTTCTCAAAGTTGAATCCTATTTCATTTATTTATTTATAGAAAATTGCTAATGAATATATAACAAAAGTAACAACAATATTTTTTTTTTCAATTATTCATGCACAC
Source organism: Arctopsyche grandis (assembly GCF_051622035.1). NCBI lineage: Eukaryota > Metazoa > Arthropoda > Insecta > Trichoptera > Hydropsychidae > Arctopsyche > Arctopsyche grandis. Next base: position 1,155,675 of record NC_135363.1, read on the forward strand.
TCGCCTAACATATTGCTCCAAAGCGGCGAGTGCGTTAAACAGATTAAGACTCGAGAAATTATATATAACATATATTAAATACATAATTATTACACACATACACATATAAATCGAAACAATATCCGACATCTATGGTCAAACATTACAATCATCGTATACAATACGTTCAATAACATTTTTCATGTAAAAATACTAATTTTACATTCAATAAACATCCACAGAGACATCTATGGAGAGAAATCTGGCGCAACATGGGATATAACAATAACTCAAGGTTTGCAATAGAAAATTGGAGAGGAAATGCCAATTTTACAGGAACTGTTTCAATGAAAAACAGAAAAATTGGAAAATTCTTACATTTTTTTTATTTTATTTTTTATTTTTACATACATACATATTTTTATACATACATATATACAAACATATACCAGGAAGGCTTAACAGGTAAACCCCAAATGCGCCTTCCTGGTTCACATATGTATTGATTAATACATGTAAATCTGAACAATATCTGGCATCTATGGTCAGATATTACAAACATCGTACGATAAATAACAATGAATAACTTATTCATGTAAGAATACTCAATAATCATCCATAGAGACATATATGGAGAAAATCTGGCGAAACCTAATAGATAATAATATTAACTCTAGGTTTTTCGCAACAGAAAATTGGATAATAATACCAATTTCACAGGAATCGTTTCAAATCAGAAAAATTGACAAATTCTGATATGAAACGACCGACCTTGTCAAACCAAGGTCTGGCCAGCAATAAGACTCCAGCGGGAAGCGAACTCGTAACCTACAGCACGATAGAATACAACACTTACCACTAGACCACACTGCTGGCTATATGAAACGTCTGGCCAACAACGAGACTCTAGTGGGAATCGATCCCGTGACACCTTACATGAAAGAATACAACACTCACCACTAGACCACGCTGCTGGTTAATATAACATAATTATCAAACAAACTATAATTAGTAAACATAACATAATATTACAATGCCAATCATTGCATGTATTAACTTATAAAATTATTATACATCATCTTCTATAGAGGTATAAATTAATAACCACAATTTTATACAATTGAAATTCAAGATTACTGAAAACATAAGATTTGCGAGAAAATGGGTAAGGTTGCCAATTTGTCGGAACCGTTTCAATGAAAATCAGATAATTTGGCAAACTCTGATAGGAACCGATTGACCTGAAGTCACACATCCAAGGTCTGGCCAGTAGAAATCAGTGGGATTTGAACCCGTGATCACTTTGTTCAAAGCATTATATGTTAACCACTAGTCTATTCTGCTAGTCAATCTCTATAATATTTCAATATCATACACATGGCTATATACAAATGTACATAATGGCAAAGGACACTGATTTCTAGCGAAACTTTTTGAACATCACCTTTTATACATATATTATGATGTAGGTACATATAATACATATATAATAGAAACTTTAAAAACGCGTAGAATTCTATAATATGTTTACTTTTTGTGTGTTTTACGTATGATTTCATATTTGAGTGGTTTGTTTTTTTTGTTGCTGAGCTTTTTCGTTTCGTAGCGTAGCAACTGGCTTTTACGTTAAAGCCTCCGCTTTGTTAAACATGTATGTATCCGAACGTTAATGTAAAATGTAAATATGCGGACAACATTCAATGTGAAACATGACAATACAATTTGCTTATAATATATGTATTTTCAAACATATGTATGTACATATGTTCATATGTACGAGTATATATAAAAAAAAGATATTTTATTTTGGCAATCTTAGAATTTTCCTATTTTTTACAGTTTATTTCATTTATATTTTATTCAAAACTATTTCTCCAATGTTTGTTCACACGCAGATACAACAACTTAGCAGTGAAAATTTTGCGGAAAATTTAAAATTTTCCGTGTAATTTTAAAACCATAAATTCTTCATTTTCTGAAAATACATCGAGATTTCTTTATTTGGCGAATTTTTCGAACAGTCTATTATTTTGTTCAAACGCTTGAAATTGTATGTAAACTAAGCCCATTCAACTGAGAAATCCAAGTTTTCCACTTAATATTCTATGAAGCTCGAGTTGACAATATATATTATATTATACTAATATTACATTACACTCTATAATACAATTACATTATACTATACAATATAATATTATACATATATAATATATTATGTACATTGAAAAATTTTATGCTAAATTTTGTAATAGATATAAGTCTTCAATTGAAAGTTTCGAGTGTATTTCATAAGTTTAAAAAATATATATAATAAAATAAAATACGTATACATATGTATAATGAAAGACTGCTAGTTTTTATTTATAAAGAATTAAAATATAATTATAAAAACTTGATGTGCTACATCCCTAAAAAACAAAAATCATACTTTTAACTTTTAAACAAAACTTTGAAACTTGTGTACTTGTTGCTAGCATATATGCTTTCCAATATAGTGGTCATGGGTTCGAGTCCCACTGGTTGCTGTTGGCTAGACCTTGGTTTGTAACTCCAGGTCGATCGCTTCCTTTCAGACTTTGCCAATTTTTCTGATTTTCATTTAAACGTAAATTGGAATTTTCTTTACAATCTCTCTTGCAAATCGCAAGTTATTCAGCGCTTTGAGGCTTGTCTATTTCTATAATAAAATGCTGCGAAAATTTCTCCATACATGTCACTGTGGATGATGTTTGTATGAATTCGCATTGTATAAAATGCTTGTATTATATTATATTGTATTGTTGTATCGTTACATTTGTCGCTTTGGAGTGAGCTATATAGGTGAGTGGAAATGTTCGATAAAAATTAAATAAAAAAAAAAAGAATAAAATTCAAACCTTGAACCACTCTTGTATTTAGTGACATGTTGTATTCAACGAAAGCTGACAGATTGCGCGAAAGTACATGTAGATTTTACATATTATATTAAATTGAAACATTCCGACGCGAATGTTTAGGCAAACAAACCATGTAAAGGGAGCGAGAGTGGGGAGGGGAGGTTGTTGAATAATTATCGGGCGGGTATTTTTGGTAGTGGTTTTGGGGTTGATTCGTTTGCTTTAGCGATATAATTGTGTGATGTGGTGTGTGAGGAAGACGTGTCCGGTAACTCGTTAGGGGCGCACGGGCCTGGCCGGTTCATTAGGGGCGCTCATTAGGGGCGCACCCTCTTCACGCGCGCCCGGATAACGCGCCGCAATTAATCACTCCCGGTCAACGAAATCATTCAACTCTACGTTTTGCACACCCCTGTCTCTACCTATTATATCTCCACCTCCCAACTTGTACATCCATTATATCTGTACCCTGACCGCCCGATTAAACCTGATTTCACTAATAAATGTTGCCCCCTTTGCGAATTATTGTCAACATTAATAAAATACGAACCCTTTCTCTATGTAAATCAACTCTTCTACGTGCATACATATGTACATATATACTTATGTATGTACATATCAGTGAATTGAAACCTGCGGCTATGAATTCGAAAGAGTATTTTAAATATGATTTTACAAATTAATTAAAATACTATGTTTTACAAATTAATTAAAATACATCTTCGGTCAAAAATGGAGTGTAATTTTAAATGATTCTAAAATAATGAACATTTTAACCATATAGTCACTAATTCATACAAGCTATTGGGATTTATCTGCCGAGTTGCGAAGCCCTTTAAGAATCCGCATAATCTACATAGTATTGCTCTGTAACAGTTTGGTACGCAGTAATATGGAGTATGCTTCAATCATATGGTTATTACCAAACCCATATAGATCATTTAGAGACAATTCAGAAGCGTTTCTGCGCCATTTATCCCATGAGAATGGTCTTGTAAGATTGCTGCCAACTTATAATGACAGACTCTCTTTTTTCAAGATCGTTAGTTTGTCTCATCGCAGAAGGGTTTCTGATTTGTTACTTGTATACAAGATTGCTAATGGTATCCTTGACACATCTGTTTTGAACGAAATTAATTTTAATGTTAATGCCCGATTCACTAGATGTAGCAATCTGTTCTACACACCAATTTATCATAACAACACTTCTTTTAATAGTACAATCGCACGTATATTCCGTTTTTACGATGGTGTGGATGATTTTCCCGAACTTTTTGCTGACTCTTTCAGTACTTGTAGGGCTAAGGTGAAGAAGCAAATCTGTGGTTGATTTTCTGCTTTATTGTCATTCAATTTTTATTAATTTTAATATGTTTTTGTAATTTTTCTTTTTTGTTTGCTTGGAATATAATAGTTTCATTTATATTTGTATATTTTTTGTCTCACTGTACTGCTTTCTTTTTTATATTTTATTATGTGTGCCAATTTAAATAAAATAAATAAACAATGTTAAAATTTTCCAGCTACCTGATTTTTTCCCGTTCCCCACCACTGATGTACACATAGTAGTACTTCTCCTCTCGCGAAAAACAGTAAGTGCATTCCTGCTCGCGATATTCTTTATGCTAGACTAAGTTCGCGTCTTCGATAAGGAGTTCCTTCTCCATTTTCCGAGAATCCTCCCCCTCGTATAATACTTCCTTGGTTTGGTTATACGTGAACTACCGTATAAATTCCGCTGGGTTTCCAGTTTATTTTTGTACGAGTTAAGTTATGTCGAGATAATCAAATTTGCCGATCGTCATACATACATACATATATATATAATACACATGTATTAAGCAAAATTATAATCTGATCTTCTAATTAGCATTCAACTATGTATGTACATAGGTGCATTATATTTTAATTGAATTTATTTAAAGTTAACCTATCCGTTTTAGTTTTCAAAATAGATTATAAAAGAACGCGACACTTGATACGTAGTTTATACGTAGGGACAATAATTGATAAAGTAAAAATCAAACAGCACCGTACAAGTACAGTACACTCTCGATTATCCGGTATAATGCTGGGGAGGAAGGGCACGGATAATTGAAAAACACGGATAATCCGAATTTTTTATTCATAATTTTAATACTCATTATTTATTAAGAAAAACGCCCATATTTAAGCAGATAAGTGGTCTTTAGCAGTTAGTACTAGTGTTGCACCGTTTTATGACTAATGTAACCACTGGAATCTTCTCCACTTGTAGTGTCACTCTCATTTTCTTCCTCTTGAGAAACAAAAAAAACGATATGTGCTTCATCCATACGTTTAAAACCTGGATCATTTAAATCATGATTGAGCCACTAATCGATGTTTTCCTTATCCACGTTTTCAAAACATTTTAAATTTTCCAATAATCCACATATTTCAGATATATCATTTGCTTCATTCTCTTCACAATCCACTAAATCTGTTTCCATGGCAGGAACAATCTTTCTCCATGATCGTACAAGTGTTACTGGCTTTACTTTTGACCAAGATTGTGTTATTCCATGTATAGCATCCAATGTCGTCATTTTTTTCCAGAAATTGTTCAGTTTGTGGTATTCTTTAACAAGAGTTTTCAGAAGATATTGACGATAAAGACGTTTCATTGATGATATAACACCTTGGTCCATGGGCTGAATCAAATATGTTACATTAGGGGGGAAAAATTTCCAAAAAAGAGTCCATAGTTTCCAATATGTTTTCGTTCGGATGAGAAGGGGCATTATCAAATAACAATACCGCTTTCTGTGGCAATCGTTAATTTTTTTTTTAATCTTGCACCCCTGGAATCCATTTATTTTTTAACCTATCTTCAAAAATTTCCCTGTCCATTTATGCCCCTTTCTGACTATAATAATTAGAGGTAGGACCGGAAGCGTGCCGTTTGTTGTTCAATTGTTGTAAATTTTGTAAAAAAAGGTTCGGCAAACCTTTAACAATGCATTTACAACATTTGAACAGTAAACGGCCCCCTCAGGGTCTGGGCTTTAATAATAATCAATGGGAAGATTTATCCTTTCTTCAGACGATTTATTCATATTTATTGAAACTGGCTGTAGGTGCAAGGCGTTCCTTATGCTATATTTTTTATTTGATATTTTTACTTTATCTGTTATTATTAAATGCTATTTTTTATGTTTATGTATGGATGTATTTATGTTTATGTTCAAATGTATTTTTTTTATGTATAATTGATGAGTATATTATTTTCGTTATGTATTAATTTATGTTTAATTGCTATTTTGTTTTTTTTTGTGTCATATTTTTTGACCATTGTGGCGCTTTGGGAATTCCTGTTATGCCACAATGGTCTGTTTAGAATAAAATAAATAAATGTCCAGGAGCGGACTTTTCTCTCATTGAAGCCAGCGTTTTTGTCGGCAAGCACTTCTAGTACAGGCCTGTTTCATCTGCATTACAAATTAGATCGGGTTACAAATTTTGTCTTTGCAAATATTCTCGAAATTCGATGCGGAAAATAATTAAACATACGTATGTATGTTACGAAATCTGCTCTGAATACACGCACTTGTATTTTTTAAACATACCTCCTTTACGTTTCACATGGCTTTCGTGTTAGTGGTCATTTTTATCTCTTATCCGATCGTTTTCATACTTTGCCATATTGCTCATTTTGGTCATCAATATAAGTAAATGCAGCCTCCGCCATTACGACGGTGCAAATATATCGTGTAAGACGCGTTTGTAATTTGCCCGCGTTATATTATATTTGACGTTTACGGTTGACGTTTGTTTGCTAGTTTTAAACATAGATGGCGATAGTAAAAAAAAATATTGATGTTTTTATTCAAAATAATAATTCGCTGATCAAAAGCAACTGAAAGAATTAACGCAATAGTAAAATACATTTAAAAAGGGAATGAAAAACATTTCTATGTGACATCATTTGTTTCAAATAATCCGCGTATTTATGGTCGCAATCAATTGGTGCCTCTCATAATCATATAAGAAAAAAATTAAATTAATTTAAAAAAATAATAATTATTCTTCAAGCACGGATAATCCGCAAACTAAATAATTCGCGCCCGGATAATCGAGAGTATACTGTATTATATAATATATTTACATATATATTTGTCATCCGAATCCAATAGTATAATATATTAATAATTAATAAAAAAAACTACTCATACGTAAGATTTTTAGTATTGAGCTTCAATATCAGAACCTTATATTGCTTGAGATTTAACCACATCCTCAACCACACCCCAGAGACGGGAGAGCTTTCTGAAGTGTTCCAATCAGCTCTGCAATGCCCTTCACTACTAAAGCACACTTCAAATACACCATACATTCCGTTATTCAAAGATATTAAATGCAAGACCATCTTTCGTGGTTTCCCACTCTTATTTCAAAGCTATTTTGAAAAGTTTTTATTTTTTATAAGGTATTTATGTACCTACTTACCAATATTCACAACATATCTTAGGTCTATTTTTATAGTTACTAGTCTAGTGGCCAATTATTATATTTTTAAATGTTCATGGTTTATTTTATGTGTAATTTAAAGACTTTGATGATCTATGGTTATACCCAAACTAGTGTTGTGCCCGATGAAATATTGTCGCATGGGTTATGGCATATTAAGTTATTAAATAAAATAAAAATAAAAAAATGTATCGGTCGTGTGTTCGATCCGCATGCTGTCATATATTTTACTAACTTCTTATTTTTCAAATACCTTTTTAATATATTCAATTTAATATTTAATTGCTTAATATGAAAAAATGGAAAAAAAACTAACCATGTACCTACCTATGTACATATAAACTATATGAAACACCAATAAAAAATTAAATAAATGTTCAATGGATGCTAAATGCTCTATAAGACTATTTCCCTAGAGGAAACATTGGTAGCAAACCGTAAATATAGAAGTTTTTTCTTGATCTGTTATTATGTTCGTATTATATTCGTACATTTTGTTGGCAGCGTTTTAGCATATGTATGTCGAATAAAAACGATTTTTATAGTACGGCGAGCGTTATCGCAAACCGACACACAGAATAGCGACATTATACATACCTACATATGTACATATATCATCGCATGGGTGTTTGCATATTAAATTATTAAATAAAAATAAATCAAAATAAATGTGTCGTCTTTCATGTGTTCGATCCTCACACGGTAGAAATTTTTACAAATACCTTTTAAATATATTTATATTTAATCATTTAATACGAAAAAAAGGTAAAAACTAACTACCTACCCATATGACTCATTCATTGAAGATTGAGAGAATCCAAAAACGGTTTCTCAGATATCTTTATATGAAATTGTATGGTTATTATCCTTGGCTATATCCTAGTGCATTCTTATTAGGGGCGTTGGACTCATGGAAGTCTCGTCGTGTTATGTTTCTGGAAAAGCACTTTTTTTAGTTATTAAATGGGATAGTACACAATCCTCAGGTTCTTAATGAATTTAGGTTTTATGCACCTATGCACAATTTAAGTTCAGGGACCTGAGAAATCGTGATTTGTTTGTTCCTCCTGTGGCTCGCACAAATATTTATGTTGGCAGCGTCTCCTATATCTAGGGCGATATATCTGCTCAACCACGTTGCTGGTGAAATTGACCTCTTCAATGTAAGCTATGCTAATCTGGTGGATGTTGAGCAACGCTGTCACTGGTCACTGTGGTTAATACGTTAAAATAAAATAAAATAAAATAATCACTGGAACCATTGTTAGTATGGTTATTGGTGATACTGTCATAGTATTTCCTGATTAATTTGTTAGAAACATAAGTTTATTTATATTGAATAGGAACATTATAAAGTGTTACAATTACTGTTAAATATTGGGTACTAGCTGTACATATTACCCAGCTTCGCAATACTAGATTTTGAATTAAAGACCGCAAAAGACAAAAATCTGTAAAAAGTGCGCATTTTTTTAAACCCTCATATCTCGTAAAGGAGACCTTAACAACAAAAATCATTATCATATTCGAATTCAGTGGGTCAAACTTAGAAAAGATTGGTTAGTCTCCGCTCTGGTAATTTTTTTTTTTTGTTGCTCAGTGCTATTGATTATAATTTCAGTCTTTCTTCTGATGACATATATTTTCTGATGCTAGAGTTAATTTTTCTTTAAGTGTAGCCCAAGATATAAGTAAATATGTAGAAATTGCTTAAAATAATATCAAAGCGGGATATGTATGTATGTAATATGTGTCGATTTAAATATGTGTCTCGGCGAATGGCCGACATTTATCAGAGGTCCCGAGCGGGTGTTCGCCGGAGATAAACCGATCCTGGGGGCCACCCGATCCAGGACCCCATTATTTGTCCGGGGTCTCCGGGTCCCCTCGCTCCCGGCCCCTTCGTTTTCAATAATTGCTAGACGGCTCCTGCCTGCCAAATCAAATTATTCAAAGGAAACGCATTTCCGCTCTGTGTCAAAGCGCATGCGGTCCCTTTGACACGTTCAGCGCTCCCCCGCCTCTCTTTTTCGCGCATTAATTAATTCAATCGTCGATTCGTTGCAACATCAATATGCATTATATTTGTGAGTATTCTTTAATCAGTCTCTCTGTGGATGCAGTGAATTTCGTGTGCAGTTATTTGCTTTCACGTGGATGTTTCATGTCGTATCTGAGCGACTCCGTCAAAGACGAACTACTAGACTTCTCTACATACATATGTGTGTGCTTTAGGATGTGTGTTGTGTAACTTTGATTTAGTTATATTATTAGTTGGCATTTTCCAGAAAATTCGGGCATTTTAAAGCCTCGCCTGGCGTCACTCGCCTGGCGTATTAAAGTCGTAATAAAGCTTTAAAAGGATATTACTACTTCAACAACATAATTCTAGCTATAACCAGCAGCGTGGTCTAGTGGTGAGTGTTGTATTCTTTCATGCAAGGTGTTACGGGTTTGATTCCCACTAGAGTCTCGTTGTTGGTCAAACCTTGGCTTGTCAGAATTTGCCAATTTTTCTGATTTTCATTGAAACGGTTCCTGTGAAATTGGCTTTTCTTCTCCAATTTTCTACCGCAAACCTTGAGTTATTGTTATATCTCAGATTTCTCTCATAGATGTCTCTGTAGATATTTATTGAATGTAAAAATTCGTATTGTTATATGAAAAATGTTATTGGTCGTATTGTATACGATGTTTGTAATGTCTGGCCATAGATGTCAGGTATTGTTTCGATTTACATGTGTATGTATGTAAAAATTATGTATTTAATATATAAAATCTCGAGTCTTAATCTGTTTAACACATTCATCATTTTGAAGAAATCTGTTAAGCGAGTGTGAATGATTAATTGAAAAAATAAAAAAAAATAAATAAATAAAAATTCTACTAAAATAATAAATGAGTAGCACACTTATCCGGCGTTGATGTAAGTCCTTTGATCTTGAACAAAACATTTTAATTAAAATACTTTCAAATATAACACCAAACTTGGCGGTTCTTTATACATATACACTTACTTGGAGTGTACGGGCTTTTTTGTATGGGAGCCCTTCGATTCCGGGCTCCAAGTCCTTCTAAAACCCATCTATCTAAATAAGGTACCCTGAAATAGTATCCTATTAGTTACAGCCTTTCAAGAGATAAACTTATTAGGAATGACAGAAATTTTGAATATGTCTCGAGGCCAAAATAATTTTATTTTTACAAATATATTATATGTACATACATAAAATGAAAAGCATCTGTTTAAAAGATTCTAATTTAAAAATTCTATTTTCGTGTTTTTTAAACATAAAATATAATTTTAATAATAAAATCAGTGGCGTGAGATTCACAAGGGAATCTTGAACTGAATTAACATCCCTTGTTTGTGTATAATTTCTTTTAATCGTGTTATAACAAAGCAATCAGTGTTATAAAATTAATTTTTCCGTTTCTTGGACTGCGTTATTTCAAAACCATGCAAAAACAGTATCAGGTGAACAAAATAAAAAATATGTGCAATTTGGCGACTGTTTGGTTTCGGGAGGCCTTACGACGACATTTTCGTTTAATTATGTAGTTTTATTTGTTTTTTTGGTTTTGACAGTGAGTTTATGAACTGCCCAACAGATTTATATTTCATTTAAAAGGACTTATTGATTCCTATTAGTCAAAACAACAAAATTTCTCCGTACTGCAAAAAGCCTTGAAATAAAATATAATTCGTGACATCGTGACAGATCTATTTACATATATTAATAAAATTTTCATTTAACAATAAAGTATGATAAATAAATATACAAAACTAATATTGTATTTAATCATAATGATTGTGTTTAAATTAAACGTGATGCTTTCATTTTGGATGAGTTAAAATTTATGACTTTTTACATAATTTTTATTTACGTCGATCATACATATGTAATACTACATATTACAAGAAATTTCATAGAATTTAAAGTTAATATTGTTTATTATTACTATTCTTATTTAAGTTATTATTATTGTAGCATATGCTAAAAGGAGCCGCCGTTATAATTGGTTTTCGAGGATTATCTCCAGGCTTAAGTGCTGTCGGCTAACAATGCAGACCCCCGAATGGACTTAGTGGTCGGTAACGGCATCCAGCCACTTCCCGCTAGAGTTCTCAGAACTGTAACAATAGGTAAACAAACGTGTCGAGGAAGATGCACTGAGTGACCTGCCCTTCATAAGCAGGTACTTAGGCCATCCCAAGGCATTCTGGACGGAGCACTGGTTGTGCGAGGATCTCCTTAATCACCCAATAAATGCTGTGAAGCGACTTTGGCCTCTTATTTGGATCCTCCACCCACCCCTACGCAACATTATTATTATTACTTTATCTATAGCTACCTAGTAACAATAGATAAAGCTTAGTGATCGTGCGAAAATTCCAACTCAGAATCGATCACTGATTTAGAAAAAATGTGTGTGTGTGTGTGTGCTGTGTATTTTAAGGATTTTTGAACACCGTTTTATTTTTATTGCTATCATTATTACTACTGTTATCAATATTATTATTACTTCTTCTTATTTTTACATACCTCCATTTAGCTTCACTTACGATTACAATTCAGGAAAAAATTTGCCTCTTATCCAATCGTTTTCCATATTGTCATATTTACTTTGCCATATTGCTCATTTTGGTCATCAATATAAGTAAATGTATCCTCCGCCATTACGATGTAGAAAAAAAATCGTTTTAGACACGTTTGAAATTTGAATTTCTGAAAAGTGCCTTACGTTTATTCAGTTTTTAGTTTTAAACATAGATGGCAGTAGTAAAATAAAATTATTGGTATTTTTATTCAAAATAATAATTTTTTGTTATTATTATTTTTGTATTTAAAAAAAATTCTTATCTATAAATGAAAATTTTAATATTTAATGGTTTATCTTTTAAATAATTATATTTTATTAAAATTGCAAATTTTAGAAAATAAATAAATGTACTTCAATAGAAAATAAAAACACTACAACCCCTTTGCCCCTACTATGTAGTTGACAGTTCACGTTTCTTCTATCCAATTTAAAATTGAGCCACTTACCGTGATTGAAAAATATGTTCGCCTTCTTAGCTTACAAAATTTTTCCAATGCGAATAAAAAAAAGCTCACCAATCCGCTAGCAATTTCGAAACTACAAGCTGCCATTATAATCACGCAAATAACCAGCACGGACACTGAAGGGATTTATTCGGATTGATTGCGGAATAAAATGCGCCGAGTATTAGCAATATGTACATATGTAGTAATACGAATATTTCGCACACACATATTTCAAATTCATTCGAATTCCAGTTTTTTATATAAAGCGAACACTGCCGCTGCTGCAATGAATAAAAAAAATTGAGAGCACATTTCCAATATTGATAGATTCGAGTCTACCTTTCAGCTTACCATTTCAAATTGAATCGCACTCTACCGATATGCACTATAATATATAAATGGAAATTTTCGTCAATTTCATACCAATTTTTTTGTTATTCTTAAGTGACCATTTATATCCTATCTTGGCAATTAAATGAAAATCTCTAAGTATGTTTGTTTTAATAACCTATTTTTATTTTACCATAAATGGACCCGATGATATGTATTAGATGAAACAACTATCCATTCGGGGTTATTGTTTTCAATCATTATTATAAACTTTCACATTAAAAGCGAGGTCAAGAAACATTATATTACATCTTAGAGATTATTGTGAAATGTTTAAAAAGTATAATATATTTAAAAAGTCAATGAATAATTCATGCTAGAATTTGCAATGAAATGCAAAGCGAACACTTTTCAATATGAAAGAAGTTTTACTATTCACTTCATAATTTTGTAAACTCAGACTGTCAATAGATCTTTACTTTGACTTTTTTTAATTTTAATAGATCTTTACTTAGTTTATTTTGACCGAAAATACGTAAAAATTTAGCGTAACAGGTAATGAAAGCCTTAAAGGTAAACCCCAATGCGTTTTCCTGCCCAATTACAATCTATTATACAGTATCATAAAGAGAGAGAAAAAAAAAACAAAAAAAATTAGAAGCATATATGTACATATGTACATATATTCATATACTCTATATATTTGTCATATGATCAATCTCAAAAATATTAAACTGACCATCAATTAATTGAAGGGTGTGAATAATTGATTTTATCAGTTACTAGTATACTAGTTCTTTTTGAGCGCCTTTGAAAATTATGACTTCTCGAAACTGCGCTACTATTCAGTGCAATTTAATGCATCTTTCCGGGAACCATTTTTAATATAAACCGCTTATGCATGGCCAATGTAACAGTAAACATTTTATTAAATTCATTTGAATAATTTATTTTATTTAAATTTATTTGTATATTCATTTGGTTTTCTAGGAACCAACAATAGTTACATACATACAAAGTCTCTTTCGAAATTTTATATTAAGATTTTAATCACACAACTTGAACTAAAAATCAATTTAACCCTCCCTCACCGAAGTGGGGTATGTGGTTTTCAAAGCTATACACCCTATATTTCTTGTATTCCTAGAATGAACTACAAGAAATTTATTGTAATAGATTTTGTATGATTTAGAAAATCGTAAAAAAAATACGTTTATACATTTCTACGTTCCAAAGTATGTATGATTTAAAGGCGGTAGCGATAAGTCATGTTTTTGACTGTTCGCTTACATATTCTTGTAGATCTATGAATCAATGTGAGACAAAGAGACAGCTATATTTTCGTAAGCTATTGTTTTCGTGGCTTTTGGCGCGTGGCTATTGAATCATGCAGTCGCCGGTTGCCCTTACTTATGTGCGTTTGCGTATTGATGCTTGTCGTTATTTTTTAATACAAAAATAGTCAAAAACATGCTATAGGACTAAAACTTATTTACGTTGATGTATAAATTGATTCATAAGATATATATTGAACCCATTTGTATTGAGAAAAGCTGTGTTTTGATTAGAAAATACTGAGGTCTTACTCGACCCCGGTTCGGGACAGTCGCTCGATCTCGACACTCTGTCCTTCAAAGGTTAAACATAAATTAATATAAAATAGATGAAATTGTATGTCATCTGTAGTCATTACTGAGCCATGCTCAATCTTCCATTTATTTACTAACAAGAAGTAAATCGTTTCGGCGTAGTATCGTGTGACGAAGGAAGACTTTCTTTGTGCAAAGCAAGCTTGATTATGAAATATGAAACGTAGCACGTCTCTCAGCATCTCGGTGTGCATGGAACTGCACAGTGCACAGTGACGAGTGATAAAAGTGCAGTAAAGTGGTGTAGTATAGTCGTGTTTATGCGTTGTTGGGCCCCGTAAAGCAGCTGGATTCGCCAGGACCGACAGCCAAGAAAAATCGCCCTATTTTTCATGGGAAAATACATTTTTCCAGCCGTTGTTTCGCCGATTTACGACGCTACACCCGTTTTTATCATCGAAATATCTGCGAGACGTGCTCGCCAGACCGACGAGTGCATATTACCGCACCGGATCAAATCCACTCTTCTGTGAACAAACACTTGCTAGTTTTTTACTTTATTTTAGTATAATGTGCAATTGTGCTTGCATCGACTACTTACGAGCTGTGCTCGACTTTCAATTCAATCATGCTGTTTGGATTTGAATGCTGAGCGGTTCAGGAAAATACGTTCTCATACTAATACACTGGAAACGAGAAGAATAAGAGGTGACTTAAATCGAAGCCTTTCAAATAATAAATAATTGTCCAAACTCATTGTGTTCAATGGAAACACACATCTTAGAGGTCACACTCTCAGACTCCAAAAAGAAAAATCGAATAAATTGATTAGAGATTCCTTCTTTTCAAACAGAGTGGTTTCAGTTTGGAATAGTCTTCCCAACAATGGAACTAATAAATTCTAATATAAACTATAAACTTCTAATTTAAACTATAATTAAAAATAAATTCTAATTTAAACTATAATTAAAAATAAATTCTATAAACTAGTAAATTCTGAAAACCTTAATATTTTCAAAAACAAACTAGATGTCTTTCTTAAATTTAAAAAAAATTGTAATATCTTTTCCAATATCTTTTCTATAGGTATATTTTTAATTTCTTTTAGTTATTACTAGCTGAACCCGGCATGCGTTGTAATGCCACAATAACGCATGCAATTCCCGTTCCCGTTCCCATTTGTCGGAAAAATGCTGTCAGTGAATACATTCGAAATTATTCAATTGTTTGTTTATTTTACTCTAACAACGCAGGTCGCGACGCGAAAAAATTTGAAATTATTGCGTTGCAATGCCACTCATTCCCGTTTTTCTCGTTTCCGTTCCCATTTTTGGGCGATTTTTTTTCAATAAACTTCCCAGATATGCATACAACAAATCCTGAACCAAGTTCCATCGTATTCGGTTGAGTGGTTTAGGAGCCTATACGAGACAGACAGACAAACAGACATTCATTTTTATATATCACTAGCTGTATTACCCGGCTTCGCTCGGTATTTCTAATATAAACCGCTTAAACATGACCAATCTAATAGTAAACATTTTATTAAATTTATTTGAACAGTTTTATTTTATATAAATTTATTTGAATATTCATTTGTTTTTTTTATTAAATTGACTGTCACGAATAAACAAACATATATACTAAGTCTCTTTCGAAATTATATGTATACCAGAATCAGGCGGCCTTCCCGGCGCCTTCGCCCCCTAGGCCTTCGCCCCCTAGGCCTTCGCCCCCAGGGCCTTCAAATCCTTTGAATCGAAAAAAATTCGAATCGGCGCCTATGAATCGAAAAAAAAACAAATCGAATATGTTGTTTCCAACCAACCAACCAATGTTACATACATATATGCATATATACAAAGACTCTCAAAATTATATATTAGATTATGCATTGTCCTATTTAGTCATATTTTTGTTTTTATTCTTTTCTTTTTCATTTTTTTGTCTATGTATGTGTACTAGATATATGATGTATTTTGTAAAAATCTATAATTGGACTCAGATGTCATTTTTTTATATTTATTCATTATTTTATGAATATTTTACATCTTAGGCCTGTTGATTTTTCAATAAATAAATAAAAGTCCAAACAAAACATCCCCCGCAGCTCAAAAAGTACAGTTTATCGGGGAAATTCAAAAACAAAACGTTTATTTATACTACATATACATAGCAAAATCGGTTCAAATTGGAGGCAACATCGAAAGCGCGAAGGCAGAAAATAATGAAGCGCTCACCCGTGTAATTTACGACGCATAATTACATTCGGCAATGGCGATTGTTCGGGCCGCGTTACACGTGTACGCACACGCAACCGCGCAATTGAATAAAGGTCTGAAGAGAACGAAATAGAGGTGTGTATACGTGTGTGTATATACATGTGGGGGGCCCAACGGGGGGGGGGGAGCAAAAGGGCCCCCTTTCTTGGTTGCGCGCGCTCCGACACCCACCGTTTGCGGGGCCCTTTTAACCTTCGGCCAAATTAAGATTCAGACGTGAGCACCCAGATTACCTGTGGAATGTGCGCCCCAATGGGGGCCGAGGGGGTGGAGGCCCCGCTAATGGCGGACGGGGACCCCTGATTGTTTTGGGACCCCTACTTTCATCATCGCGGCGGAAAAGCTTTACCGCCAAGTTCCCGCACGTCTTGCGTTCGATTATTGGATTTTTTGACGTACAACTGCATGTCTGCTCATGGAGGTGCGTATTGACGTGAAAAGATGTCGCATTCAAAATCTCAAATCAAATATAAGTATAATAATTGAAATTAACGATTTAAAAATGATAGGAAGCAATTTGTTAGATATGGTATTCATGAATCTCCTTCATTTTTTACGCGATCTGGTGTAACTCATGGGTCCACCTTAGGCCCTTTACTATTTACAATAGTCATTAATAGCCTATCTAAAGTACTACGCAATGCTTCATGTCTCTTGTTTGCAAATGACGTTAAGCTATTCTTTGCTGTTAAGGATGAGAGGCAAGCCTCTCTCCTTCAAGCAGATATTAACGCTGTTTTAGAGTTCAGTTCCAGTTTAGGGTTTGAAGTGAATACTAGTAAATGTGCCATTATGAGTTATGGACGTGCGAATTCGCTCTATTGTCACGGATATTCCATTGGATCCATATTGTTGAAGCGCGTGGAATCTATGGTCGACTTGGGTATCACTTTTGATCCTCAATTCACCTTTCACAACCACATCAAGACAGTCGCTGACGTTTCCTTTCGTCGACTTGGATTTGTCTTGAGATATGCTAGATTTTTCTCCAACCCCTTGTCAACTCGCTTGTTAGAAGTAAGCTAGAGTATAATGCGATTATGTGGAATCCGCATGAAGCAAACTAATCTCTTATTATCGAAAAAGTTCAAAAAGCAATTCTTCGTTTTCTTTATAAGAAAGAGTATGGGTACTACCCATATCTCTATCCTACTCCTTTCCGTTTGGGCATGCTTGGGTATAATTCCCTTGAACTTCAGAGAAACTTCTCGTTAATTCGTTTCGTTCTCCAGCTATTGTGTGGTAATACGTCATGCCCGTTGTTGCTGGAACAGTTGGGACTTTATGTCCCTAATAATTATGTGCGTGGTAGACATCATCATTTGATAGTTGTACCTGCTGCTCGCACAGTTCTTTTTCGAATGGCTCCTATTCCAAGAGCTATTCGACTTCTCAATGAAATCGTTGCTGCTTAGAGTAGCGTAGATTATCGGATATTATTTTAACATATTTATCTGGTAACCTGCGCTCATTATTACTTTCTTAATTTGAATGTGATGTATGAGTGTGATCTTAATCTACTCTCTTCCATTTGGGCCTCGCTGTGATTTTATTTTTTTTATTCATATTTTGTTTTATTTGTTTTACTTTTTTTTTCTCCTTTGTACATTTTTATGTACTATTTTAATTGTTTTATTATTTTCCTTTTGTTACTTTTTTATTATTATTTTATTTTACCATGTTTTCTGCTTTTTAATTTTTCTGTTTTTTACTAATTTTACTTGTATTTATATCTTTGTTAAATGTAGGCCATTGTGGCGCATTAGGTTCTTCCTGTAATGCCACAATGGTCCAAAACTATTAATAAATAAATAAATAAAAATAAGTATCAGCCAGCCTGGCGACTTTTAGTCAAACTTGTAATTACGTACTTGTGACAGATGAAGATCTAAGAATCTGCATCGAGATGGATAGAACAGCGTCTATCAAAATTAAGGCGGCGCTTATGAATAAGCACCTCAATCTTCGTACGCGTTTGAGATTCGCGAAGAGCTACGTCTGGACAGTTTTACTACACGGATGTGAGACGTGGACTCAGGAAGACCAGGATGATCAGCCCCAGCGAAGCTTTTGTAGGAGTACAAGGGGTATGCTGAAGGACCCGTGCACCAAAAAAATATCAAATGAAGCTGTCCTCGGCATGATAGGAAGAGGCAGGGAACTTGTTTCTGTCATCAAGCGGAGAAAGATGGAGTACCTCGGACACATGATACGGGGTCCAAAATACGAATTTCTCCGTTTGATAACCATGGGGAAAATATATGGTAAAAAATTAATTGCGCAGGAAAAAGTTGTCGTGGCTTCGAAACATGCGCACGTGGATCGATATGAGCGCCGAAGATCTGTTCCGAGCCGCTGAAGACCGATGTGGATATCTTTAAATAATCGACGAGGTAGCATTGAGAAGAAGAAGAAGATATATAAACGTGATTTTTTTTAATTATATTTGAAATATAAATCAAAATGAAATTTTTATTAAATACTAGCTGAACTCGGCATGCGTTGCAATGCTAGAATAAGGCATGCAATTCCCGTTCCCGCTTCAAGTGATGGTTGGAGCTCAACTAACGTCTCTTCAACGCCGTGTTGTCATAAACCAACTGGTAGCGTGGTTACCAACGAACACATTTCCTTGACTACACAATGGCGCTTCAAACTTTCACGTCGGTAAAATCGTAATTACTAATATTATTATTAAGAGGTTTTTTCCCGGTTTTTTTTTCACAGTGAGCTTCCCGGACATGCATACAACAAATCCTGAAAGTTCCATCATAATCGGTTGAGTGGTTTTGTACCCTATACGAGACAGAAAGACAAAAAAATAGAAATTCAATTTTATATATTATATATACATAGATGTTGTATGTATATCTTATGTATTTTTATATACATAAGTAATAAAATATAATGTTTTAATATAAATGAACTAGACTGCGGGGTTCTTAACCCTCTGTCTATAGACTCCTCGGGGGTCCTTAGAGAGGTTTCAAGGGGTCAATATGAAAAAATTGTCTGTGACACGTTTCTCATCTTTAATTAAAATCTTACCACGAGATCATGAATATTTTCAACTCGATATCTCTAATTACTTTTAATTCCCAGAAGAACGTATTTGCAATATGCATGTAAGCTCAAAAAAAAATACATTGTATATGAATAATTTTTCGAATAATTAATCTATCCGATGTTAATGCATAATTTTTGTATATATATATAAATATATTTATATATATATATATATATATATATATATATATATATATATATATAGACTATGTGTGTACTATTTTTGTTTCAATCTGGAGAATATCTTGTCCATCAAACAATACGAAGATAATGAACTACTAAATAATCAGAAGCTTTATTACGGCGGAGATATTGTTGCTTGTCTTGATAATTAATAGTGTTTGTTTAAATTATAATATGATCTTAAAATTACATTTGACGATTGCTTGAAACAAATTTTCTTAAGTCAAGTTTTGTGTCTCGTAGTGAAATTTCTAGATATCTCCAAGATCCGTTCGTGGTCAACTTAAGAAATATTATATACATACGTACTTTTATAATTGCATATATCAATGCACAGATATTGTTTGTCCATTTTTGAATTGGGGTGACCTGTAAAGACACTGTGGTATACTTTTATATTAAAATAAAAATAATATCTGTGCACCACGATATTGATATATGCAATTATAAAACGACCTTTATTTTTTCATATCACGTCCGTTAATAACATGAGAATATGCAAGCTAATTTTTTGTCATAATTCAATTATATTTCCAGAGTGACATTTTAATGGATGAATGTATGTGTATTTTAAAAGAAATGAATTATTAGTGATTTAACATTAAAGCTAAAACTTACGTACCTACATACACTGTAATGCCGTAAAAAAACCTCACAGTCACATATATTGATACTACATGTGTAAATACATGCGAATACATATATGTATGTATGTATAAAGTTAAAATCGGATGATACTAAGAAAATCAACAAAAATTGGATTCATAACTTAATTGAACCAAATCGTAGAATTATAAAAATCATCATACAAAGCTAATTTTATTTATTCATTTATTTTTAATCTATACCAAGAAGGCCTAACAGGTAACCCCAATGTGCCTTCCTGGCCAGAAACATTGTACATTTGGTACAAGTATTATACAAAGTGAATACATCAATTAACACCCACAGAGACATCTATGGTCAAATTTGTAAATTTGCAGCATGTTAGGCAATTCGGCGAAATTCTAGATAGCCGAAAACTCGAGATTTGCGAAAAAATAGGTAAGGTTGCCAATTTCTTGGAACCGTTTCAATGAAAATTAGATAATTGGTAAACTCTGATAGGAAACTAAATCCGTGACCACTTTGTTCAAAGCATTATATGTTAACCACTAGTCTATTCTGCTCTAAGCTTCTGCCTAGCACCAAGAGTCACCGGGTTCGATCCCATGAGCTGACCTCGAAAAGAGTTTTTCTGAGTATATCTATCGTGCTGCTGGTCAGACTTGGATATCTGTGCTACAGGTCGATCGTTTCCTATCAGAGTTTGCCAATTTTTCTGATTTCATTGTTGAAACGGTTCCCGATTAAATTGGCTAAAGCTCTTCCTACCTACTATGTCACCACTATTTGAGAATGATTAATGTGCATTAAAATTGTATGTACAATTCATAGATGTCTCGTTAATTTGCGAGTTTTCAGTGTCTCGTAATTCATTGACTTGTGTAATAAAAATGCTGCATTGTTTGTAATTGGCCAGGAAGGCGCTTTGGGGTTTACCTGTAAGACCTTCCTGGTATATGTATGTATATGTAAAAAAAAATTCTGCTAGTTATATAATCCAATCGTTAAAATTTTTCAAGCTATTTTTACACAACGTGCCCAAAATGGAAGAAACCAATAAAAACACACGTATAGGTATGTATGTAATTATTGTATATCGGGCCGGTGAATTGAAATCTGCGATTGTACGGAGAAAGAACCGGGGAGAGCGTTTGAAAAATGGCGCTTTTCCTCACTCGTGTTAAAAGCCCGTCGGGTCCCGTAATGAGATTACGTACGCTAACGATCGCGTTTCCACATCTTTTTTTCGCCATCACCCCCTTTCTTGTCGGGGCGCACAAAGCACAAAAGGTGCGCCACATCTGCACCATTCGTTTCGGAATTCGGCCGGTCGTTACCGAATCATGCGCGGAAAATATTTTTCGCGCCATTTTCGCGGGCCGACACAAAGGGCTGATGAGCCAATTTCTTTTCGGGGTGGGCGGCCGTTACAACTCAAATTAACACGGTGTGGAGATACACAGCCCTTTCGTTAAGGTTGTATGTTTGTATGTATGTACATACATATATGTACATATACATATTCCCGTTCGTTCTCGTTAGTGTCGTCGTAGTCGTTGTCGTTTCTTCGCGCGCATGCTAATCGCCGTTTTCCTGTGTCTTATTTAAATTATATGGTCGCGTGCGCGAAACTGGTTAAACTTAAACGTTACAAAGCAACCGGAAGTGCCACGTCTGCGCCTAATAGGCCGGAATTACGAATTATGAACGACAAAACCGTCTATTCTACTGCCGACTTGGAAAAACGGGCTTTGCTTTTTTATGTGTGTGCTTCATTTCGAGTGGTGACGTTTCAACTTTTTACTTTTTGTTTCCCTTTTAGTTGAATTTTTTCCTTGACGCTTTCTTTTATACGAAACACTAAAAATTTTTTTAAATATGAAACACTAAAAGATGAACAATATTTGCTTATTTTTATTTTATCTTTTATTTATACCAGGAACGCCTAACAGGTAAACCCAATGCGCCTTCCTACCCAATAACAATTACATAAACTATATCTATCATATACACAAAAACACATACATACACAGGCACATACATACACAAATATACAAAATACACATATTTATATATATATATATATATATATATATATATATATATATATATATATATATATATATATATATATATATATATATACACACATACATACATACACATATACATATAAATAAAGATAAATTATTCATATATACATATACATAAATAAAAAAATATCACACATATATAAATATAGATAAACAAACATAAATACACATTACGCTAAATAATAAAATTACAAAATAAAAACAACATAAATACTATTAAATTAAAAAAAAAAAAAAAAAATATATATATATATATATATATATATATATATATA
The DNA here is from genome assembly GCF_051622035.1 of Arctopsyche grandis. NCBI lineage: Eukaryota > Metazoa > Arthropoda > Insecta > Trichoptera > Hydropsychidae > Arctopsyche > Arctopsyche grandis. The sequence goes on from NC_135363.1 coordinate 1,178,493, forward strand.
TATATATATATATGTATATGTATATATATATATTATATACATATATAACAAAAATGGGTCTACCCCACGGGATTGAATTAGAAATGCACGAAAAACCAAATATCGGAAGGCAAAGATCGAAAAATCGAAAGATCTTAAGTCAAAAGATCAAAAAAAAGGGTGCATGGTGCATTAATGTGCGCGCGCAGAATACGGGAGGAAGAGTCTGTTCCTCTTGTTCCTGTTGTATCCTGTTAACGCAAATTAAGTGAGTATGTACCGGTTACCATGCACCCTTTTTTTTTTTGATCTTTCGACTTAAGATCTTTCGATTTTCGATCTTTGCCTTCCGATATTTGGTTTTTCGTGCATTTCTAATTCGATCCCGTGAGGTGCACCCAACAAAAATATATAACAAATAGATGTTACAAATATCAAGTTTAGAGATTGAAATGGCAAAGAGCAGGCTACGCAGCTAGAAGAAGGGACGAAAGAATTGTTCAAATGGTTCCCGAGATGTAAAAGGGTAAATAGCCACAGAGGAGATGAATGAAATTAGAAAAATGTGTGAGATGAGATGGATGAAAGTTTCCCAAACCAGAGATGAATGGAAACGTGTTAGAAAGGCAGGTGTTAATGGTAATTGACCTGAATTTATGATAGTATGAAATATGTCTTTCATAAAAATTAACAATTAATTTAATATGTATAATTATTTATTTATAAATTAATAATCCCGAACTTATCCAAGTTCGGAATTCATGACATGGATTACTTAGATGGTTAACTTCTTATATTAATTTGAGAAGTTACTATAAAGGACTTTTCATCTACCCCAAGATTAATCCTATCAGGAGTTCCTCAAGGACCACCTTGTTCACAAGGTTCCACCTTGCACCTCTCATATTTATTATATTTACCATCGATCTCATACCCCTTCTGAAGTGTCAGTGATTACTTTACGCTGATGATCTTAAGGTTTTATATCCTGTCAGATTGCCCAAAATTAAAATCTGACATTGATACGATATCCAAATGATGTATTGTAAGCCTTGTGTATCTTAATATTTCAAATTGCTTTTCACTGACACTTTCCAAAAATTATCGTTTAATTAATTTCAACGTATCATTAAAAACGTAGACCTTATCACGAAAAACTGTGCCAAAGTGTTCTTATAGATCGCAAACTGTCATTTAATAGCATCTTAACTATGTCACTAAATTATACCTATACAAACTGTTGGGATTTGTCTGCCGAGTTGCGAAGCCCTTTAAGAATCCACATACTCTAATATTGCTCTATAACACTCTAGTTCGCAGCAATATGGAGTATGCTTCGGTCATACGGTCTCCTTATTACCAAAGTCATATACGTACATATGTATGTACTATATAGATCGCTTAGAGACTTCAGAAGCGTTTTCTGCGTCATGTATCCCATAAGGCTGATTTTGTTAGATTGTTGCAAAACTATAAAGACAGACTCTCTCACTTCAAAATCATAAGTTTGTTTCATCGCAGAAAAGATTCTGATATATTACTCTGATGCCATTATATTTAAAAAAAAAATACATATATACCAATATAAAATTATGAAATATAGCCACGTGATTCACTGGCTAAGCGATTTTTTAAAGTCTTGGATTCAAATCCCTGTTGGAATCGAAAAATTTATTCGATTGTCTCGATCATTAAGAGAACGTACTACAAATCTTTTGAGTATACACACTAATGGCATGATCTGGATAATAATTACTCTCTCGCAGATTTGACTTTTCCAAATTTGTTAATAGTTGCAAGCATGCATATACTTGCGAATTCTAATTATAACTGTAAACTTACATTTTAAAATGTTTGGATTTGTAATGATACATATTTACAGTCAGCCAAGGTGTCCATTTAGGATGACCTGTCATGGCACAATATCATAGATGGAAAAAATTGAATAGAAAAAATAATAGCAAAAATTAAAACTTAGCTATAATTAAATTGATTTTAAAAATATTAAATTATTATTAGTAGATTTGATGAACTATTTCAAAATTTTAAAAAGAAGGATTAATATGAAAGATCATACATACATATAATAAATGTATGTTTGGATTAAATTTCTGAAACACAATTTAACCTGTTTTGAAATTATCAATAAATCGGGTTTTATAATGTAATTCTTTCTTGTACAGATCCAAAATACATTTTGGAAATTTTAAACACCAATTAATTTTCATGTTTTTATTTTTTTACCTAAGAACAATCTGCTTTATCTCGTCGAATTTAGAATGTCTTCAGTTATTATTATGTATTAGATGTACATATGTATTATGAGCATTTATAAGAATTGTAAATAGGTTTTTGAGCTATTTTTCCTATTATGCTGTACATTAACATTAAAATAATATAATACTATGATTACTAACAAAATTAAATTAAAATCGTAAAATAGAAAATGATCAGTAAATCAGTAGCTATTAAAATACGTAGATATAAGATGTATGATATTATGAACATAATTTAGTAATAATAAAAAGCATTTAAAAATTTAAATCAAATTTTTTTTTTTTTTTCAAGTATATTTGATGTACATTTTCAATAATAATTCCAATCATTTCAAATATTTATCTTAATGAATAGTATTTTTCAATACATTTAAATATTTATTGCGATGTACATATGTACTACCAAACTTCGTAAATACATATGTACATATATTGTGAATTTAATCAAAATATTATTTAATTAATCTTATAAATGGGAAGGTTTAATTTAAAAAAATAAACCTACGCATTTAGATACGTTTATATATATATATATATATACATACATATATATGAAATTTAATTCAATATTGATACTGAGGTATGAAAAAACGTTGACGCGCGGTTATGTAATTAAAAAACAAACTTTAATTATTATTATATAAAAAAATACATAATAGAACCCGCTATCTTTAAACGTCGCCCTTTTGGAAAAGCCGATACACATATTTGCATTTCCCCGGATGTACAAAGATCAAAGATTGAATATAATTAAAAGCCGAACGCCATGATTAAAGTGCGTGGCTTGTAATTTGATAAAACTGTATATATATATATATGTACATATATATATATATATATATATATATATATATATATATATATATATATATATATATATATATATATATATATATATATATATATATATATATACATACCTACCTGTGTACATCCGATTAATTTAGTCACCCATCTTAAACAGGTACGAGGGGAAAGTGATGGGGTGCGGGAGAAACGACAGCTCGGCGATATATTGCGTCTATTTATCGCTAATTCGAACACGTTAAAAAAAAACCACCCGGCAATTTGTATAAAATAATGCGCGTCATATTTTTTGAGTGGGGTGCAAAAAAAATACAAAAAAAAAAAACCGCCGTCCAATATAGAAAATTAAATCGGGCGTAACGAAAGGCGCGCAGGTTAACCGGCCAAATTAAACTCGAGTGGGGGCCGCTTTATTGTTTATGGTGGTTATTAAAAACGGTACGGGGGGCCCGGAAAAAAGCCACCGTGGGTATACACAGGGTGGTCGGATATACGAGACCTGTCCCTCATAACGGGGCTTCCAGTTACCCTGCGGTCCCCGAGGACCCCGCGACAGTTCAACCCTCAAAGAGCTGCTGGATAAAGATCTGCTCTTACCTCACTGAGCTTCGCAAACATTATCTATATGTGTGCCCTCGTGGCCCAATTCAGCTGTTCAAACAATTTTCTGCTACGAATTTTTCATATTGAAACGTTTTGAGCTATCAAAAGTTGTGCTTTTACTATTTGAATAATACTATATGTATAAATGAAAAAATGTTAAAGTTTATTTCAACCCAAATTGTAGATGAAAAGTGATGCTTAGTATGATTTAAATAACATGTATATTTTTTTTACTAACCTCTTGAATTAGAATCTGATATACATATCTATTATTAATATCTGTATTTTTCTGGCTGAAATAAATTAACATTGATACTGACTTTTTATTTAAGATACTATCAATTTTTATAATTATATTTATCCTTGACAGAGGGGGTTATTTGCACGGGGAGTTAATATCCAGGAGGTTTTTGACCGGGGAAAACGTGATCAGGAATCGATTCCGAGTTCGAATCAGTCAAATTTTTCATGGTAAATTTTACAACTAAGCTTTATTAAATACAAATTCAATTGAATGTAAATTAAAAAATTCGGGTGTGACCAACCCATGACTTTATCTATGTATTTGAGGAATATAAGAAGGTTACAAAACAAAATTCGATATTGAACTAATAACTATGATAGCGATACAAATTGAGCGCAAATATATGCAAATACTTTCACAAGACAAAATTTCTACTTCCGGTTGGCGGATTTTGTTCAAATTTTTTTAATTATTTAAAATCAGTATAATTATTATACACATTTAATATCAAGAGGATAAAAATAATTTAAAAGGTCAAAATAAAATAATGAAATATTGTTTTTAAAAAAAAGACTACTTCCGGTTTACGAATTCTGACCAAAACGTTACCAAATCTAAGTTAGTACATAAACAACACAAATATAAATTTTCAGCTTAATACGTTTAGGGGCGTGGACAGGATCCAGGCGACAACATTTTTGACCTTTCTAATAGGAAAAAATCCCACTTCCGGTTCATTAAATTTGCTGATTTTATTTTTTATTTTTACTTAAAATCACTATCTCTATTGTACACAATAAATATCAAGACGCTTAAAATAATTTAAAAGGTCAAAATAAAATAATGAAAAAATAATGAAATATTGTTTTTAAAAAAAATACTACTTCCGGTTTACAAATTCTGACCAAAACGTCACCAAATCTAAGTTAGTACATAAACAACACAAATATAAATTTTCAGCTTAATACGTTTAGGGGTGTGGACAGGATCCAGGCGACAACATTTTTGACTTTTCTAATAGGAGAAAATCCCACTTCCGGTTCATTAAATTTGCTGATTTTATTTTTTATTTTTACTTAAAATCACTATCTCTATTGTACACAATAAATATCAAGACGCTTAAAATAATTTAAAAGGTCAAAATAAAATAATGAAAAAATAATGAAATATTGTTTTTAAAAAAAATACTACTTCCGGTTTACGAATTCTGACCAAAACGTTACCAAATCTAAGTTAGTACATAAACAACACAAATATAAATTTTCAGCTTAATACGTTCAGGGGCGTGGACAGGATCCAGGCGACAACATTTTTGACCTTTCTAATAGGATAAAATCCCACTTCCGGTTCATTAAATTTGCTGATTTTATTTTTTATTTTTACTTAAAATCACTATCTCTATTGTACACAATAAATATCAAGACGCTTAAAATAATTTAAAAGGTCAAAATAAAATAATGAAAAAATAATGAAATATTGTTTTTAAAAAAAATACTACTTCCGGCTTACGAATTCTGACCAAAACGTTACCAAATCTAAGTTAGTACATAAACAACACAAATATAAATTTTCAGCTTAATACGTTTAGGGGTGTGGTCAGGATCCAGGCGACAACATTTTTGACCTTCCTTCCGGATGCTTCCGGAGGGAAAAAATCCCATTTCCGGTTTATTAAATTTAGTGATTTTTTTTTATTTTAATCACATTGATACAAGAATTATACTTGAATTTTTTCGTGAAGACCACACATGTTTAAGGGGTCCAAAAAAATAGTGGAAGACAAATCGAACAAGAATAAACTGCCACTTCCGGTCGACGGACGCTTACCAAATTTTATACATAACTTTATACATAACGTATTGAGCTTAAACTGATCGATATGAAATTTCAGTTCGATAAATCAAAAGGCTTTTGAGAAAAACATAAAAAACCTCGATTCTCTAGAGTAAAAGTACTACTTCCGGTTCAGATAAAAATATTTAAAAAATATAAAATTATAAAAATTATTATTTCTAGTACATGTAAAAAAAATTCAGTCCGATTCAGTTAGTAGTTTGGGAGAAAATCGAATTCAAAAACATAAAAAAAAGAGGACACCTATAAGGGGAGGTACCATTTCCGGTCAACTTAAAAATTTGAAAAAAATTTACGTAGTGTCTATAAGAATTTCATTAACCGATACTTTCGGTTCGATAGGACTAACGGTGTTGAAAAAATCCCTAAAAGTACACAGACACACACACAGACACACACACAGACACACACACACACATTTTTTCTAGATCATGAAAACGTGATCAGTGATCGATTCTGAGTTCGAATCAGTCAAAATCTCGAGTTCGAATTTTCGCATGATCACAAAACTTCATCTATTGTTACTACGTACATAGATAAAGTAAAAAGGTCATATTAATCTTTACAACTTAAATCTTGCAATTTTAATTACAAGATATTTATTGAAAGCATTATTGATGGATAATTTAATTTACTAGATAACCAAACCACAAGTTTGTGACAAATATTATATATATGTACATACATATGTATATACCTATACATATGTACATATATGTATGTAACTAGTTTTATTGTAAAGTGTTTTATTTAATATTTGATTTTTTTTAGATTTTTAGATTTTTATTAGAGCTCTTTTTATGTAACGAAAATATATATGTACACGAAAATATATATGTAAATATGTATATATATAGCCAGCAGCATAGCTCGGTCGTTAAGCTTCCGCCTAATACCGAGAGGCGCCGGGTTCGATCCCGTGAGCTGACCTCGATTTAAAATAATTTTTTAGTGAGTAGAAAAGAGTATATCTGTAGTGCTGCTGGTCTGACCTGGATATTTGTCCAGGTCGATAGTTTCCTATCAAAGTTTGCCAATTTTCTCTGATTTCATTGTTGAAACGGTTGCCAGTAAAATTGGCTAAATATCCTTCCTACCTACTATGTCACCACTATTTGAGATTGATTAATGTACAATAACATTTATGTACAATTCATAGATGTCTCGTTAATTTGCGAGTTTTCAGTGTCTCGTAATTCAGCGACTTGTATTATGTAATAAAAATGCTGTATTGTTTGTAATTGGCGAGCAAGGCGCATTGGGGCTTACCTGTAAGGCCTTCCTGGTATAAAATGTAATAAAAAATAATAAACTCTTAACATAAAATGATCTTAATCATCTTATGTCACTTTAAAATTTGTACTTCCAAGACAATTAATATTAGCTATAAATTCACTCATATTAAATGCGTAGTTACAATGAATGTAAAATATGTAATGTAATTTAAAAAAAAAGGACAGAGAAATGTTTAAAAATTGTTCATTAAAGTTATTTTGCAGTTACGGCGAAGAAAAAAGTATATTTAGATAACTCAAGTCAGATAAATCGATTGTTTTATTCAGTGTTACGTCTTTATTTTCACCCCAAGGGTGTAAAATTGGGTGAAAAAGGGAAAAGTGGCGCAAAAAATGGCGTGAAAACGACTTTGCTGAATTAAAGCTCGAATTTTATACACGTGTAAAATTTTAACCGGTTAATAACTCGAGATAACGCGGCGGGCGCGCGCTATCCCACGGTTAAATCCCGTTTTAATTTTAATTTATGTCACTCAGTACTTTTGATTAAGGAAAGAGAAGGGTGGGGGTGGGGGGGAAGGGGGGAGGCTTGCACAATGGCGCAAGGCCGTGAAGGCTTATTAAATTTCCTTTCACATTTTTATGATGATTAAAATGGAAGACGAGCCCGGCTAATAGAATGATCAAGTCGTTAAGGAATCTCCGAGTCCTTTCGAATGTTTTCCTCGTTCCGATTCGGAAACGCGTTTTCCTACCCCCACGTCCTCGCTCACACATTTGTTTGCTTTTCATCATTTCCGTCATGTTTTCGTTGCATTTTCTTTAATTAATATTCGCTCACGTTCGGATCACGTCCCGCGAACATAATAAGGCGGACAATTAAAATTTTCGGATAGAATGGATGGGCTTCCAGAAATCGTAAACCGTTTACATATACGTACGTATTCGCGTATATATAAAGGCAATGTTGGAAGACGAATTAAAAACAGCATTTCACCGCTACAGGGCATTTGCAAAGTACCTGTTGCTGCGCAACATAAAAGGAAAGAAAATCACAGATACACAGCCCGAAGCGCTAAAATTAATATGTACTTTTTTTCATTTTTTTTTTTTTTGAAAATCAAACCAGAAGCTTTTAATGAAAAGAAATTGGTTTTCTTTCACCGAAAGGAAATAAAAAATTATTCAATTCAAAAATATTTCCATCAATTCTTCCATTTTCCATTAATTTTTCCTTGCATTGTTCTATCGCATCTTATACTTCAATATATGTATATTGTGTTGTATTTCTCACAAACTTTTACATTACAAATAACGCTAATTTATTTTAAAGCTTTATATTTTCTATATAAAGGTTTTCAATTAAAATGTAATAATTTGACGGCAACTTCATAAAATAACAAATGACGACTTTTTTTGGTTCAGAGACAAGATATGACTTTTCTTATATATCTATACCGAGTGAACACGAATTTGGTAATAAAAAATGTTGATTGGCTCGAGATTCGGAGATATACATATGTATGTGTTTTTTAAATCGCGCGATTTTTCTATATGTTGGTGTTGTTCAGTCGATGTCTCAAAATCTGTCAATTTTCTGTTCAAAATGAATTTTGGAATCTATAGTGGGGTATTTTATCTTTCATTTGTAGTACTTTTCAGCTTTCAAATCTCTCTAAGTAGTCGTCCAATTCAAAAGTCAAAAGTACGTATTTTCACTTGAGATTTTTTCCCACTGCTAATACTATTTTATATCGAGTATTTTCTATTGAAACATGTTATAATAAAAATAGTGTTCTGGTCACACTATTTTTATTTTCGTTTAAAAGGGTTAATTGGAAGTGTACTGAATTTTAAATCGGTAAAATTGCGAGCCAAAAACGCGTACTAGTGAAGCACGGTTTTGTGTTATGTAAATCAAGATTTTATTTAATTTTATTGATATCATAATAAGCAACTCATATATGGCCTCAAACACACCAGTTTTTATAATGATATATTTTAAATGTAAAGGCATACACGAATATATCTATGGTGTCATGGAATACGCAAGTTAAAGTATACTGTTACGAGTGAAAAGTCGAAGGTCGTTTTATATTATCGGGATATAAAAAAGTAGACATGTACATATTATATGTTCGTAAGTAAGTAAGCAAGTGTGTATGATAGTATCAAAGAGACCTTTCGGAGTGAATTAAGTATAAGTAAAAATGGAGGTCTTCGTGCAGGGATTTGAGTGCGACTTGACGGTCTATAATCCATAATCAATTGACTTACAATTGGTGGTCTTATACAATGGCGAGGTCTGTATATGTATTCACAATATCGTCTACAAAGCGGGTTTCGGGTCGAACCCTCTCTACGTCTACCTACTTGTGGGATTTCTTGGCTTTTCATTGGATATTTTCTTGGTACGATTCGAGCATCGCCACTCCTAATTTGAATAAAATATGCCTTAGTCGAAATTCACATAGTAAAAGAATATCAATGCCGCATTTCACATTCTATTTTTTTCCAATATTAAAAAATCGCATATTTTACACACCCCATTTACATTATGGAGGAAATTAAAATTTATTAATATCTCCGCATAGTCAATATTCTGAAATTCATTTTCATATGCTTTTTTGATCAAAAAATATTTTTAGTTGATTGTTCAATTTACGTTCCTATTTATTATTGAACATACGTCATTATGTTTCTTTCGGAATAATTACTTCAATTTACATACAATATTAATTAACGTAATCAACGTCTACTGTTTTATACAAATACTGTTAACATTTAATATGATGAGTCTTATTGTACTTGTTTTGTAAATACGTACTAAATATAATATATACAAAATTCGTATAATATATATTTATTTGTTTACAAAAAAAAAATACTATTTAATTTTTCATCATTTATCCGGTTTTATATAAATAACCAGATTACCTAAACACAATCTGCTTTATGTCATTGACTATAGATAGTCTTTAATTAATATTATGTATTAGATGTTAATATTATGCATTTATAAGAATTGTAAATAGGTTTTTGAGCTCTTTTTCTTATTATGCTGTACATTAACATCAGAATAATATAATACTATGATTACTAACAAAATTAAATTAAAATTGTAAAATATAAAATGATCAATAGATCAGTAGCTATTAAAATAGATATAAGATGTAGTGTGAACATAATTTATAATAATAAAAAGCATTTAAAAATCGAAATCAATATAAATAAATAGATAAACGCTGCATGATTTGTAATGCCACAATAAAGCATATAATTCCCGTTTTTGTGTGATTTTTTTTACAAAAACCATTGCGGACATGCACACAATATCTCATGTAAGTTTCATCGCAATCGGTTGAATGGTATAGGAACGCATACGAAACAGACAGACATTGATTTTCATATATATGTACATATGTACATACATATATAGATTTGTTCTTCTTTTTGGCCGGGTAAGGTTAGGTTAAATTAAGAAGCAGTTCTTCAAGAAGAATGTAGATGGTTTTGAAATTTCAAATGGTTTCACTTTCAACCAACAGCGTGGACTAGTGCTTTCGAACATAGTGATCACGGGTTCGAGTCTCACTGGTTTCTGCTGGCCAGACCTTGGTTTGTGACTTCAGGTCGATCGTTTCTTATCAGAGTTTGCCAATTTATCTGATTTTCATTGAAACGGTTCCAACAAATAACCAACCTTCAACCAATTCTTACAACGATTCATATAAAAATACTACAAATTTTGTCCATAAATGTCTCAAAAATTTTCAACATCTCGAAATTTGACGATTTATGTAACAAAAAATGCTCCGAAAATGTAAGTTTATCAACAATTTGTTCAAATTTATCCATAGATGCCTCTATGATGCTTTGTTAAAAATAATCTCAAAATTGTATTTCGATGTTTTTAATTAGTGAGGAAGGCGCATTGGGGTTTACCTGTTGAGATTTTCTGGTATATATACATATGTACATATATATATGTATGTAAAATAAAATAAAATTTGTGCATACAAATGTAAAATTGATATTCTTGGAACATTTATGCAATAATTGATTCCAAGCAATTCGTTTTTGAGCAATTTACCCAAAGCTTTCATACATATGTGTATACAAATATGCATACATACATATGTTAAATGTATACTAGTCAAAGCATACACATACTGATATGATATACATAGTATACTAGTCGGAACTTGAAATATACACAATAATTGGCATTAGAGAATCTTGTATTTTGATCAATATGACATACATACATATATACATTTATAATGTAAAGCAGTATGAAATATAATACGTACATATTTAATATAAATTCTATATATTTCAAATACAAATTGAAAATGCAAGAGAATAATTTTCAATTGACATTTTTTTAATGATAAAGTAATATTGTATAGAATTTTAACATTAATTTGTTTTTTATTAAATCGTTTAATAAACACGTTTAATTATTTTACGTGTGACACGTTAGGTTTTGCTCGCACACAATCACAATGTCAATTTGGCGAACGTCAAACACATTTATCGATGAAAATTCCCATCAATGGCGAAAGAATTTGAACGTTCAATGATTAACTATAATATAATGTATTGTTGTGATGAGGTGGCAAATTTCGAAGACGTGAAAATTTTGACGACGCGAAATCCCCCCCCATATTTAATAATATAATATAAAAGCAACATAAGCGCGTTTTCAGCAAAGCTGAAACGTGCTGAACTCTCATATTTCGCTCCTGTAAATACGCGCCGTGTAAATAATTAGCGTCGAGCTTTATTAGCGTGTTTACACAGTTTTTAATTATGTGCTTCGTTTAATATTTTCCCTATATATATATATAAGAATGTCGGGATTGATTTCGACAGGCCTTCTTTCGATCGGTGTCTGAACGATGATGATGATGATGATGATTATGCCAGTCGTCGAGCTGGAACATGGGCTTTTGTGATAAATGGACCAGCAGACAGTGAATTTCAGTAATTGAATAGCACTAAGGGGAATGTAATTAATCAGGCCAGGTCAGCTCGAGAATCTGATGAAGATGAAAATTAACAATTTGAAATCTATTCATTGAGCATTCCGCAACTTGCTCGTGTAATCGTATCGCATTACATGTTTTGACTTACTTTAAATGCTTACGACGTAGTTTAAACTAAATTTTCAAATTATTTCGGAAAGTGAATCGTATATACATAATTCCAGAGATTAAATTTTACACGTATTATGTGTTTGTAAACTGAGACTTATGTATACACAGTGTTCATATACATACATAATACATTTATAAGATTAATTCCCTTCCACTTTATATACACATTTTGTATTATAAAATATTATATACTAATTAATAACGTATGTGATTTATTTCATTTCGTTACAGACTTTGTACATTTTATTTTATTTTTATTTCAATCGAACACATACACTCGCCTTTACAGATCACTCCAAAATGATGAGTGTACTACCGATACAATACAATAATACGATTAATACAAGCATTTTTATACAAAAAATCATCCACAGTGACATCTGGACAGACTTGCATTCATAGGTGCTACCACCTATTTCCCCCTCCTTTCACTGTAATGCTCTATAAGTTGCAATGCTCACGCACAGTCTGACAGACGCGTAGAGATACGTAAGATACACGTATAGACCCGTAGAAGTGGTCAACCGAGACACTTCTCTTAGACGAACATCACTGAGCAGTTCGGAAGTTAGACACGTGAAATCAGTCACTCAAGACCCACTCATACACACGGCAGTCGTCGGCACGCAACTAATGGAGCAATCAAAGAAATTGTATTTTAAATTACAATAAATGTAAGACAGGGAAAGAGAGATGAATTTAATTTGAACATTCTGGATCCCGTACATAATCCTACAATTTTAAGCATGGTCCTTCGAACAAGATCCTTCAATCTCAAACAACATCTATGGAGAAATTTTTGCAGCATTTTATTATAGAAATTGACAGACCTCAAGACGCTGAATAACTTGCGATTAGAAAGTTTCGACGATTTAGCAAACTCTGAAAGGAAACGACTGAACTGGAGTTAAAACCATGGTCTGGCCAACACATATTAGTGGGAATAGAACCGCTAGTCTACGCTACTGGTTAGTCCATACAGTATGATTGTACTTTTGCTAGTCATTGCTTATCAACAGTAGTGATTACACACAGTGAAAATCTATTAGTTGCAACAATATTGTTTTTAATACATTATCTTTAAAGATTTTGACAAAAATAAATTTCCTCGATATTAAAAAATATATTTATAATTTAAGAAAGTTTGTGCTATATACATACATAAATTAAATTTTTTATCATTTTCTTACAGCTTGGATTTTTTCTGAGAACATTATTTTTAGCCATAGAAAAATTTACCTAATGGCATGCATAGCTCAATTTCTCAGAGCGTGTATATTCGTTAATGGATTTTTAACGATTAATATGTCACTACTTTTTAATTACATATTCCAATTGATATGCGAAAATAATTATAGATTTCCAAAATTTTAATAGTTACAAATCAACCCTGAAAACTATTTTCACTAGTCGACAAAAAAAATTATGAAAATTTCTTCGGAGAAAAATTCTAAATTACAATATCATTGAGAAGACTATTCCAAACTGAAACCACTCTGTTTGAAAATAAGGAATCTCTGATCAATTTATTAGATTTTTCTTTTTGGAGTCTAAGCGATTGACTTCCGAGGTGAGTGTTTTCATTGAACGTAATAAGATTGGCATATTACATTTATAATGATTATTTAGTATTTTAAAGACTTCGATTAAGTCGCCTCTTATTCTTCTCGTCTCCAGTGTAGTGAGATTCATTATTTTCAATCTTTAGTTATAAGAAAGTGACTGAAGTAACATATTTTTTGAAATTAGGATTCCATATGCTAAAAGCCTATTCTAGTTTAGGTCTGATAAAAGTTTTCAGAAAATTGAATACACGTTTTATTACATTCAAAAATGAGTAACATTTTTTCACAATATGGTTAATATGATAGGACCATTTTAGGACACAAATGGTGATGATACCTAGGTCTAATTGATGTTGGACGCAATTGATGAAATGGTTGTTTATTTTGTAGGAAAGGTTTGGGTTATTTTTGCCTATATGTAGTACAGAGCATTTTTTAACATTTAAAGTTAGAAGCCAAGTTTTTGACCACGTGTCAATTTTGTCCAAATCTCTTTGTAGAGTTGTGACCTTCTGTGTTGGCATGGCAAGAAAGTTTAATGTCGTCGATACTAATTATCCAAATTTTTAGTCAGTAATCAAACACAATTGGTCAGTTGTTTTTTTAATACATTCATCGAGTTCTACAGGCGATGTTCGTTCATGCGTGCCTTGTGTCCTAATTTGATGTTCCACTTATACACAGCTTTGTAAAACCTGAAGCTTTTGAATCGCAGCACATAGAATATCGACTGTAATAGGTAAATGATGTTTCTATAATACATATAGGTATAACATCCGTTTCGGCCATTTCGTTGCGCCATTTCGCAGAACGTTTCGACTGCAATTTGAATGAATCGAAGGCACCAGTGTAGCACATATACATTTTTTTCATCGTATTGTTTCGCTTTTGCCGTCTACGTTATTTAATGGCGATAGACGAACCGAAAGCGTTCAGATAACGACGTCGGCGAGTGGGAAAGAGGGGAGGAATGAGGTGGAACTCGTCGAACGTCTATTACGAAATTAACACCAAATTGCCCGTGAAATTCTCCGGCGAAAAGTAAATATTTCTTCAATTCGTCGGCGCGGGAGGGGACGTAATCGCGATGTGGGTGGACCGAGGGGGGAGGGGGTGGTAAGTTGGTTCCACCGCCCCGTGAAATACCCGAGGGTTACCTCTGGGCTGATGAGGGGGAGTGATCCGCCAGGAAACGATTATTACGCTCGGAGGGATGATCTATGGGCGCGTGCCAGATGAGGGGGAAAAAACGCGGCTCGCTTATTTGACTCGAGCTATGATTTAGCGCCAGATTCACCACTCAACCGACCACATGTACATACATATGTATGTACATACATACATACTATGCATACCGACCGCTGTCTAATTTTGTCACCATTCAGTAAAAAACTAAAATTTTAACCCTGAACACGAGGCCGCCAACCCCCAATGCATACGAGAACACCTCCCTCTTATAAATGCATCGTCACAAAACGTTTACTTATTCGTGTGTAGAAATCCCCTCATAGCACGCTACCCACAATGGAATTTTCCTATTTATTTATTTTTTATAATTTTTGAACAGTATAGGAAGAACCCAATGCGCCACAATGGCCTACATAAGAAAACAAGAGAAAATAATTAATACATTCATAGAATAAAAATAAATAAAGCAAAAGGAGAAAAATATTATAAAAAAATACAAAAGAAAAATGTAACTTCTGTATAACTTATTATTATATTATGCATTGTATTATGTACTATTTTTTATTATTATTAGACTTATTATTATTATTATTTATTATTATTATTATTATTTTTATTTATTATTATTATTTATTATTAGTAATATTTATATATTTACTTACGTATTTATTTATTTACTATTTTTCAATACTATTGTTGCGTAGGGGTGGGTGGAGGATACAAGTAATAGGCCAACAGTCGTCTCACAGCATTTATTGGTGATTACGGAGATACACGCACTTGCAGAGCTCAGTCCAGAATGACCTGATATCGCCTACGTACCGCCTTATAAAGGGTAGATCTCTCAGGACGTCTTATCTGTTTACCTATTGTATAGTCACGTATTCGGATATGTATTCCCACGATATTGGATCTCCCCGTACCGATTCTGAGAAAGGACTAATGACGATCATTTTTTAGCCTAAATGCACTTAGAGTCCAGATATAATCCTGGAAGTAAGTGCAAGCACTTAGTTAATCCGTTAACAGATAACCCTTGAACGGTCACATAGTCTCTGGGATTCTATTCGTTTAATCCGCGGCGTATGTAACACTATTTTTATTATCTATATATTATTTATATGGACGTTGGGGATTGCACTATTCTCCCCATCGTCTAGAATAAAAGCTATTATTATTATTACTATTATAACTGAACATGAGGAACAAAATTAATAATAAAAAAGATCAAATAACAGGATACACATGTATAATAGTAGGAAATGTCTTTGTTCTACATCCAGTATTGATATACATCTAATATTTTATTTTATTCTACATATACCAGGAAGGCTTGACAGGAATACCCCAATGCGCCTTCCTGGACAATTAATTACATATAATGCAGCAATTTATTATTACATAAATCCCTATATTTCCAGAAGCTGAAGAACACGAAATAACAATTAATTAATCAATTACAGAATTAATCAATTGAGACATCTATGGATTTAAATTTTATACATAATTTTTACAAATTGTACATACAATAAATACAGAACATTTGGGACAGCAGGAAAGATGATTTTTTGCCAATTTAAAAGAACCGTTTCAACAATGATCAGATAAAACTCTGATAAGAAACGATCGATTTGGAGTCACAAAACCGCCAAATCTAACCAGCAGTATAGTGGATCGAACCCACTGATTTTATAATTTTAATTTAATTTAATTTGATGTAATTATATATGTATATATGTAAGTTTAATGGAAGAAATAAGATAAAAAATTCCAGTCATACATCACATTAAATTATAAAAATAATGATGAGCGCAGGCTACCAGACAAATAGGTTAGAATAATATCCGATAATTTACGCTCACTGAGGTGGAAAATATCACATTCATGCTCAGCAGCAACGCTTGAACTCGTTGAAAAGTCGTATAGCTCTAGGAATAGGAGCCATTCGAACTGTGCGAGCTGAAGGTACAACCATCACATGATGATGTCTACCACGCTCATAATTATTAGGGACATAAAGTACCAACTGTTCCAGCAAAAACGAGCATGACGTGTCACCACGTAGTAGTTGAAGAACAAAACGAATTAATGAGAAGTTTCTACGAAGTTCAATTATATCCAAGCATGCCAAAAAGGAAAGGAGTAGGGTAGATATATGGGTAATACCCATACTCCTTCCTATATAGGAAACGAAGAAATGCTTTTTGCACTTTCTCAATCATTAGAGAATAAATTGCTTCATGTGGATTCCACACAATCACATTATACTCTAGCTTGCTTCTCACAAGCGAGTTGAAGAAGACAAAGGGTTGGAGAACAACCTAGCATATCTCAAGACAAATCCAAGTCGAGGAAATGAAACGTCAGCGAGCGTCTTGATGTGGTTGTGAAAGGTGAGTTGAGGATCAAAAGTGGAAATCCAAATCGACCATAGATTCCACACGATTCAACAAGACGGATCCAATGGAATATACTTGACAATATCCTATAACAGTACGATATATTTGTAAAACTGTGCTAATTCTTCAAAAGGCTTTAAGTCTTTACATATTTAATAAACAAACGCTATATGCTTGGAACGAATCGTATATGGTTGTTGTGCGTAAAGTTGGCTGTGTAAGATTAGCGTCTTGGGATGAAACTTCTTAAAGCTAAGTGTGTTATAACGTGTCCTGAGTTAAGTTTAGTATCGAGCAATATATCCGCCTTCGTTCAGTTAGTATGAACCATTTTCAGTTATTTAAAGGCACGATAATAGAAAGTTCAAGTCAAATAATATATATATGACTTCATATAAGTCAGCTTGACATTTGCACTGCATATTGTGTAATCACTAACAAATCCAACTTCTCTGTCTACAAACTAATACTTATGAATGTTCCAGACTTGTGATAATACAAGTGATAACACTGGTATCAGGAGATTCCCTAAATTGATTCACTACTTCTCTCTATTGAGAGATCTTAGTTAAGGTACTGGGTTATGTATGTATGTACGTCTGAAGTAAGGTTGTCAAAAAGGATCCTCCAAGTAGCCAAAAAATCACATGAACTCAATCTGTGAAAAGCTGGGAGTCCAGTAAGAGCTTGTACCCTGGAGTCCATGGGGAAGAATAATCTGATTAAAATTTTGAGCACCCGACCCAATATTCGATAAGAGTATAAGAAGATTATAGTAAAGGAAGAATTCTATTGAATTGTACCATATATAATAGATTTTAACTTAAAAAACACATTCGAAGGAACCTTTTGTGCCAACAATGATACCTTTGTTAATTGCTTGATATAACTTATACTTCTGCTGCAGTCTAACCTTGTTAATTTTATAGGAAAAACTTAAATTGAAAAAAAATTACATTATATTTTATCGTTTTGTACATTCCTAATTGGCGAGTGTGATTTTTTCATACATCCTAATTTCGTCAGTAACAAACGTAATTGAACCCCCCAAATGAGTTTTCCCGGGGTGAATTCCCATTTCATTTTCATATTTTACATATAAATATGGAGAGTGAAGAGCTTAGGCGAAATCGTTAGTAGTCATGTTTAAAGATATAAGATATTATTTATATTTGTTCGTTCGTTGTCATTTTCTAGCTTAGTATCGCTTTGAATTTTACGTAGTAACAATAGATGAAGTTTTATGATTATGTGAAAATTCTAACTCGAGATTTTGACTCATGCGAACTCAGAATCGATCACTGATCACATTTTCATGATCTAGAAAAAATGTGTGTGAGTGTGAACACCATTAGTCCTATCGAACTGACACTTGTTATCGGTTTCTGAAATTATTATCGATATGACGAAAATTATTTAAGTTTTTGAATTCAATTATTTCCAAGCCGCTAACCGAATCTGAAATTTTTTTACATGTAATATAGAAGTTATAAATTGTATACCCTAATATTTTTACCCCAACCAGAAGTATTACTTTTACTCTAGAGAATCGAAGTTTTTTATGATTTTCTCAAAAAACGTTTTAATTTATTGAAGTGAAATTTCATATCTAGAAGCTTAACCTTAATACCAGTTAAATATAAAATTTGGTAATCATCCGTCAACCGGAAGTGGCAGTTTACTCTTGTTTGATTTTTCTTCCACTATTTTTTCGACGTATCAATGTGATGAAAATAAAAAAATCACTTAATTTAATAAACCGGTAGTGGGGCTTTTTCATATTAGAAACGTCAAAAATGTTCTGACCAAGATTCTTTCGACACCCCTGAACGTATCAAGCTGAAAATATATATTTGCATTTTTTATGTACTAATTTAGAGTTGACAAGGTTTTGGCCAGAATTCATAAACAATATAATATTATAATATTTCATTGTTTTATTTTGACCTTTTAAACTATTTTATTTTCTTGATACTTAATATGTATAATATTTATAGTGATGTTAAGTAATAAAAAAATTTCGAACAAAATCCGACAACCGGAAGTTAGACTTTTGTCTTGTATAGTTTTCCCTATATGTGTGAACGTGTACGTATGTTTAATTAACGAATTTTGTTTTGTGGCCTTCTTACATTCCTTAAATACAAAATCATGGGCTGGTCACATCCGAATTTATTTTTGTACTTTATTGTATTTTATTATGTACCTATGTATGTACATATATGTAATATAATAATCTTTATACCTATTCTCAATTACTTAACCTCGTATTTCAACTCTAAATCATGAATCAATCAATCCGAAACATTGCTTCAAAGTTATATGACTCTAAAGTAATTTGATAGATTGTGCAAAATTATTACAGTTAAAATAAAAAAAATTAAAACGATGGAATATTATATCACAACTTAAAATTAATTTCTCTCCAAAGTGTCATCAATTTGACCTGTATTCTCTTACAATATACATACATACATACAAACGTCTACATATATATATAACTATGTACAATATATGAGCCCTAGCAGGGGAAGGGAATGTTGGGTTTCGACTTACGTGTCCCCAGATAGTGATTTGACCCTTGACTGTGTAACCATTATAATGGAATATGTACCTCGCCCTATATTCACCTCACTGGCTAATTACTCCCATCAATACAACACATGTTCCAACTCCATACAGTCAGGAAATAATTGTTTTTCAGTGCATTCACAGCATCTATTAGCTTTGACGCCTACGTTTGTTCTCTCATCATTGAACATTGTACATAGCTTTACAGTATGTATGTATATGTATATTAAAGGTGTGTGTGTGGATCTATTTCCGGAATGAGAGTTGTTTTTGTTTGGCCAAATAAGATTTATAAGTTTTCGTATGTGGAGGAAGTGCTAACGACGAAGCAGTTGGAAAAACATGGAATTTTTCGACTGTTAGAAACCGCATATATCTTAATTAGTCCGGTCCAAATTAACGTTGTCCGTGGGAACAGAGAAGCCCCCCAGCGTGGAAAACTACGAATTGGCTCGGAAAATTTCGAGAGTGAGAAAATTGTGTATGTTTAGGTCTCGTTTATGTTTGAACGAAGAAAAAAAACTGGAAATTTTACACGTTTGATGTTTTAATATGGAATAAAAACACAAAATGGCAAATATTGCGAAAGTGCAACGCATTTTCTTTTTAAACGCTTAAGTGATTTTGCAAATTTTAATTGAATGAATAAGTATTATAATCTAATGGATTCCATTGAATTTTTTTATAGTATGGTTTAATTTTATTGAAATCAAATGCAAAAATAACTTTTTCATATTTTTAATCATATTTAATTGCTGACGGTACACCAATTCCAATTTTTCTGATTTTATGTTCGTAGAGATAAAAGAAAGCCACTACATTTTAATCAATAAATATTTAAATAAAATAGCACGAAAATAAAAAATAACATAACAATAAAAATAATACAATTATACATATATTGTAATAATTACATATATTTATATAACATATATTATATATAAATTATTTTATTAAGTCCACAATAAACATAAAATTAAGATTGCCAACAAAATGTATTTAGCTTTCTTTTTTTGAATTAATAAATTAAATTAAAGTTACATTTTCATATTTTCAACTTAAATCCCGACGAATAATTTCTTTATTTTAGATTAAAATTCTACTGAAGTGTATTCAGAGGTAAGAGGAATCAAGTTGAGGTTTAAGAAAACAATAATGTAGGTTTCAGATCTTTAATAGATGCTCTTCTGGTGGTGGCCGGGTTCAAAATGAATCCTGAAACCAACCCGCCGGCTTTTATGGAATTCATTGTACGCCGCGCGGGCTTGGTCCTTTAGTCGAACTCGCTCATTGGTCGGTGAGCCGAGCTCTCCGATTGGTCAATAAGCCGGGCACTCGCTAATTGTGCGGCGTATACTGATCGTCCTATCTTTACGCAAGACTACATACGATTTTTTTACAAAATATACTCCGCTATTTCTATAGATGTAAATATTATATAATGTATACGAGAGTAAACATCTATTTTTATATAATACTAGTTGAACTTGGCATGCGTTGCAATGTCACAATAACGCATACAATTCCCGTTCGTGTTTCTATTCCCGCTCCCGTTCCCCTTTCTCGATGTGTTTCGATAAAGTGAATGTTTCAGTTTCAAATTAATACTTAATAATCAAATTAAATTACAGTAATGATAATTTGTCGGAAAAACGCAGGCACATTTGAAATTATTCAATTGTTTGTTTATTTTACCCTAACAACGCAGGTGGCGACGCGAAAACATTTGAAATTATTGCGTTGCAATGCGACTCATTCCTGTTTTCCCGTACTCGTTTTTGGGCGTTTTTTTTACAAAAACCATCGCGTGCATACACACAATATCTCTTTTAAGTTTCATCGCAATCGGTAGAATGGTATAGGAACGCATACGTGACAGACAGACAAACATTGATTTCTATTATATACTAGCTTAATCCGGCATGCGTTGCAATGCCAGAATAAGTTCCCGTTCCCGTTTCAAGTGATGGTTGGAACTGCACAACGTCTCTTCAGCGCTGTGTCGTCATAAACCAACTGGTAACGTGGTTACCAACGAACACATTTCCTTGACTACACCATGGCGCTTCAAACTTTCGCGTCGGAAAAATCGTAATTACGAGTATTATTATTAAGAAGTTTTTTCCCCGTTTTTTTTTCACAGTAAGCTTCCCGGACATGCATACAACAAATGCTGAAAGTTCTATCGTAATCGGTTGAGTGATTCAGGAGCCTATACGAGAAAGACATACAAACAAACAGACATTCAATTTTATATACATATATATCTATGTATATATAGATAAAAAATAAAAAATCTAAAATTACAGCTTTTCAAATTAAAATCCGAATCAAAAATAGATTATTTATAAAAAGCCGGAGACATTCTTTCAATGTCTAAATTCTGAAAGAAAATTTACTTTATATTATTAAATATTTCAAAATATTAATATTAATATTCTTAATTTGGCAGAAATTTTCTCAGGAAATAAACAGCTCTTAAAAAATGACCCATCATCAAATGAATATGAATTTCCACGGGGCCTCGCATGTTTACCATCGGGGTCAGACAAAACACCCCTCCTGTACAGTGTATATTTATTATTACAATAATAATAGGAACGTGTGTATATTAAGTTCATAAACGACCACCTATAGGGAGAGTAGCGTGACAAGAGTATCTAGTTGTGATATAATTATGAAAGCGGTAGTTGGGAAAGTTACACGAACATTACACAACGTGCCAAAGCGTTAAATTGGGTAAGTAAAGTTTCACGTTTTCAAAACACACACATACACAAGACCTGCATAGGTGAGAATCCTAAGCAAACGTTCGTCATATATCAAACTAGGATTAGCCAAATCTACTTGCTCTCGATCGGCATACACAGTCGTATTGTGCAGAGTTGCAATGTGGCCGTGTCGTATTTTAGCAAATTATTAGAAAGGCAACATGCTGCCGGTGAGAGAGTGCGAACATACTTTAGAACAAGTGTACAATTTCAAAGGTAACGTTTATCATAATAAATTAACTATTGTATGTACGTGCATATACACATACAGACTAATGCTTAGTTTATGATTTATGCGGTGGGTTTCCCAGCCAACGGACTCTCCTTTGGGAAGGACAGTCCTTTTTTAAGTGCTTTATTGTGTGCCCTTCCTCAAGCTGGAAATGGATGCGTGTTGTCCTTTTATAGTTTTTTTTTATAAGTACAAACATGTATATAACATTATATAGAGCTCTAATGCGTTTAATAGTAGAGTTTATTGCTTTAAAATTGAGACGTTCTTCGGATATACTCATTTATTTATTTTTTACATATTTGCCACATTGATATTACAAAATACTCTAACGTGTCACTGTGACCAGGCATATAAATATAGGAATGATTTTTAAACGAGCCGTATGTGTGGTTGGCCAAACTGCTAGGGATAAAGTGTGTGTGATATGCATGGGAGAGACCGGATGCGTGTTGCTATGGTCACTTGTTGGAGAACAAGCCGGACGATATGGTTATAATAAATAGTTCTGACTGAATCTGCGCTTTTCACTTGGAATCCTTCACATCCGGATCCTATATATATATATATATATATAAGCATAGTACAAATACTATATGCTAGTGTTGTACCCGATGACATATAATCGCATGGTAGTTGGCATATTAAGTTATTAAATAAGAAAAAATTAAAAGAAATGTATCGTCGGTCATGTGTTTGATCCTCACCCGGTCAAAACGGGAAAAAAGGAAATGAGTGGCACTGCAACGCAATAATTTCAAATATTTTAACGTCACCACCTGGGTTGTTAGGGTAAAATAAACAAACAATTGAATAATTTCAAATGTGTTCGCTGCTTGCATTTTTCCGCTGTTATGTATTATATGTTAAAATGTTATGTATTATATGTTAAAATGTTATGTATTATATATAATTTGTTATGTTTCTTGATCTGTATGGTACACTCGTCGCTTTGGAAGCAATCTGTCACTGACGACTGTTTATTATTAATTGAATAAATAAAATAAATAAAAATATATATGCACATATGAAGACTTTTGAAGACTCTCTTCTTCGAACAGTGGCCCATTGGGCTCATAGTCTTCTCACGGCCTTTCTCGGATAGTCGAAAGAAATATGCATTTTTTTTTTAATGGAACATATTGATGCATCTATGTATATATATTTTAAAAAATCAATGTTTGCCTGTCACGTATGCGTTCCTATACCATTCAACCGATTGTGATGAAACTTACAGGAGTTATTGTATGTATGCCCGCGATGGTTTCTATAAAAATAATCTCCCAAAAACGCGAACGGGAATGAGTGGCATTGCATTGCAAATAATTTTAAATCAGTTCGCAACCTACATACGTTAGGGTAAAATAAACGAACAATTACAAGTAAAGTCAAGCTCGCCCCCTGCGTTTTTCCGACAAATGAGAATGGGAACGAGAACGGTAACAGGAACGGGAACGGGAATTGTATGCGTTATTGTGACATTGTAATGTATACATATGTATATATGTATAAAAATAAACATGAGACAAAATTTAAATTGAATTTTAAATTTTAAAAGCAGCCATCTCTATACAATGGTGCTCTTACTATTTGTACTACAATGATCAAGTTGGAGACGAGTTGAGATGTACATTTGCGAGCCATTTGTCTTGTATATATGTATATATTATATTTTGAAGCACAAGAAGCAAAGAAGGCATATTCCTACAATATAAATAGCATTTGGAAGTGCAAACATATGGAATATACATCATATTTATCATTTGACGTTTCCGAGTGAATCTAGAAGAAATGTGCAATCATGGCAGCGCCCCTCTGAATAAACAAACGTATGTAAATATGTTTGCTGTTTAGGTTTGCGCGATTACGATTGTTCTCGTTTTTGGTTGTTGTTTCGCTCCTTTTGCAAATAAATTCGCGATTTCTCTCGGCTTTGTTTCTTCTTCTTCTGCGCTCACTCCTTCCTCTCTACGCTTTGCGCTCTTGTTCATCTCCTTCCTACGTTTCCCCGGCCTTTTTTTACAATTTTCCAACTGTCAAAAGCAAAGCACTTTGCAACGGTGTTTGCAATTCAAATTAAATAATATCTTTATTCCATTTCTTGCCCGCTCCTCCCCCGCAGCGTAGGGGTTACGGGAAATCTTCAGCTCGGGGGAGGTCGAGTTGGCTAATTTGCATTTAACCCCCGATCTCCCATAACCTGGACGGACGCCCCTCGACTTTCTTCCGGTTTTGTGGCATCACGCCTCTTTTTGTTATCTAAATAAAAGAGAGAGTTCATTTTCAAGCTCGCTTTATAATATTAAAATTCTTCCGAGAGTAAACCACATAGCTTGCATACTACATAGTACATGTACTGATCCGCATTCTTCACACACACATATATTATAATATACACACATATGTACACACATATATTATGGTATTCAATTTTTATTTCATTTAAATTCGCATTCATTTTATCAATCGATTTTAATTATTCCGCTTTTGCTCTCTTTGTTGAAAGAATGCAATTTCAAACAAAACAATGCGATACAAAAATATTTTCATACGAATTGCACTCATATTTCATCAATGCTTTTTGACACTGTAGCAAATTTCATCAGTTTCGATCAAAATTATATATATTTTTAATTCAATTAAAATTGAATTATAGATACAAAACTCATAACATCTTTACATATGTACATATTTTATATTATGCTACCAAATAATTGCATACAAACAAATCGATTTTTAATTGATTATACTCAATTAATATATGTATAAGTGGACATATATGTATTTGTTTATTTATAATAATAACAAATTAATTATCCTGGCTTTAAATTTTGTTAAAATATTATAAAATTTTCCCGATATTTATCGATTACTCGTAGACTTTTGTCAAAATTTAATTCCAACAAATGTGAATCTATATTTCATTGCGTTGCTCGGTTGAATAAAAAATTGTTAAAAAAACCTGAAATTAAAACTTTTAGATTAAATATTGTAATTATATCCAGATATGAGCCGTTATATTTAAAGTTGCGGAAGTCCAATTTTCAGTTCCAACAACACTATTCCTTTTTGACTTAAATCACAATTTGTTATCATTTATTTTAATTTGACATGTCCAGAAGTTTGTTCTCGTAAAAGCAGAATAACCGTATTACAGGCCACCAGTATTTTTACAAGGTTTTTATTAACTTCACTTTCAAATATAAATGCCGTGATACATGTAGTTACCAAATTTATTTATTTCTTATCAAAAACTGTAGATTTTCATACCGGAAAAACAAACACACACATATGCAAATAAACAAACATTCATCTTTATACATTGTAAATACAATTCAAATTTTTAAAAAATCGATAATTTTATTCTTAACTATTTACAAGCATCCCAAAGTGCTTTGAATCCTTTTCTTAGGCCATAAACAAATATCACTTTATCTTGTAGCGCAATTAGTTCCATTTTTCTTTCGATTTTCTTCACATTCGTGCGAGCAGATGTGGAAATTCGGAGTCGATTAATTTGCTCGGTGGCCTGCGGCGGATTTGGTCCCTGGAAAAGGGACGTCTCTGTGTTTTGTACCACATAACGAAAGCGAACACAAAAAAACGAACGGAACGAGATAAATGTATTGTCCGAGACCACAGCACCGGACAAAGGGGCCAATTCTCCCGACTAATCAGTAAGAGCGATAACAGTTGCGCCTTTATATTTACATGTTGTAATTGGTACTTCGAAGCTTGAACTTTCAAAGCACATAATCTTCAAATTATTATCTTAAATTTCAAACGACACGTTTGACAATTTTCTCAAACGTCTACGACCAACCCTGAGTCACAACTTGTAGTACTTGGAAACGTCACAGCAAAAGCAGGCTGTGCAAAAGCGACTTGGACTTATGCCAAATAACACCTCACCTACTGAAGCAAATTACAAACATACAGACGGAAATTTATATAAATTCAACATCTAAAAAAATATGCTTACTAATTGGTATTGTATCACACCCATCAAATAATTTGCTCATGAGAAAAGAGATTTTAAATAATCAATTTTGTTTGTTAGAAGTTTTATGAATCAAAATCAAAATCTTTATTGTATGTACATATACGAAAGTTTGAATTGCGGCAATTTTATATATAGGTAGAACGAAATTTTGTTCAAATAACAAACATACGTAAAAAACGTGGATAATTACATTTCAAATGTTATCGTTCAGATGCTGAAATGTTGTATTTTTAAATAATCTAAAATAGTGGAAATTATACAATCGTTGAATTTCAAGTGCAATAATTTGTAAATAGGTTTTTGAGCTCTTTTTTCTATTACGCTGTACATATTAACATTATAATAATATAATACTATGATTACTAACAAAATTAAATTAAAATTGTAAAATAGAAAATGATCAGTAGATCAGTAGCTATTAAAATATGTAGATATAAGATGTATTGTGAAGTATTAGTAATAATAAAAAGCATTTAAAAATCAAAATCAAGTGCAATAAGGTGATTGCTTGATGACTTGCATGATATTTGGTGGCGTTTTGTTGCAATGGAAGCCTTTAACATCGATTGCATTCAATTTAGACCATGAAAATATCAAAATTGTATTTCAACGTCAGTACAATAAGTATAATCAAACTTTCAAATACAATAATGCTTGTTTATACGTATAATATATTTTTTTTATTTACGAAATCCTTTATAAATCTTCCAAAGACAATTAGACAACAATATACATACATACAACACACGATATTAAGGTCGAGCTTTATACGTTAGCCAAAAGTTGGTATTTGTATTAAAAATTAAATACTTGAAACGATTTAATACGATTATGAGGTTTTTGTGAAATCACACAAACGCTGAAGGAAAAATTCGAGATAAATTTAATATAAAAAAATTGGTTGGATAGGTACATCGTACATACATAATTTGATATTAAAGTAAAATATGCGCGTGTGTAGGCACGTCGCTTAACAATGGCCGATATCAAAAAGATATTAATATTTTAAAGAGGACAAAACGAAAAAATATAAAAAAGTCTCTCTCTCGAAATTAAAAGTGTATACCCGCGGGAAATATAATTAATTTGTTTTACAAATGTGGGTATATGTACGTAGTACCGCCTCATAAAAGGAACGTTCGGGAAAGTAGCTTTCATTTCACCTGCAGAATGACAGGAATTTTACCTAAAGTCATTTTCATTTTTTTCGTATGAAAAAACGCACACACTCACATGTGATATTAAATATTATTTTATTTTTCAGAAGGAGATGCGACTGAATAGACTATTCCGGTACCAAACTTCCTTTCCGTTTCAGCGGCAAAATCTTCAGTTGCTCGGATACACATTTCCGGCACACTTTTTTGTTTGCTAAATTGCATAATACATACTTTTATATACATAATTTTTGGTTTTTCAAACAAACAAAATTAAACCTAGTCAATTAAAAATACTACATATGTATGTATGTATCTATCTATAAAAGATCTTCGATCAATGCGTTTTACCAGTGATGACGTATGGATGTGAAACTTGAACATTGAACGTCAAGATACTATGCAAAGTCCAATGCACTCAAAGAAGTATAGAACGCTGTATGTTTGGCATAACTAGGAAAGACAGGAGGTGAAACACGTGGGTGACAAGTATGACAAGGGTAGTGGACATAGTGGATAGAGTAAAGTGATTGAAATGACAATGTGCGGGCCAAGTGGCTAGAAGAATGGACAAAGGGTGGGCAAAAGAAGTGCAAGAATGGTACCCGAGAGAATTCAAAAAGGTGAAAGAAAGACCGCAGGGAAGATGGGTAGACGAAATTAGGAAAATGTGTGGGGTGAGATGGATGAAAGTTGTGCAAAACAGAGAAGAGTGGACGCGTATTAGAGAAGCCTACATCCAGCAGTGGATGCTGAGTGGCTGTAGATGATGATGTTCGCGTATGGTGTTATGGAGTAATCCTCACCTTAATTAAAAATTTTATTTTTTTTATTTTATCAATAATATAAATGAGTAAAGGCCTTTAAGTCTAATTTCGTACTTTAAGATATGTTAAATAATCTTAAAAATAAGTTAATTATATTTTTTCTTCAAATAAAATAATAAATTTTCAACACAAGTATGTACTTAATGTATATTTAAAGATTCATATGTAATTTTTTTTTTTTCATACTTATTTTATTATAATAATAACTTTATACCATGATTCTCTCACTGAGAAGTTCATAAATACTCCTTAGTGTAGAACACTCTAATATGGTATTTTTTAAAGCTATCATTTTAAAAGTAAATATATTGAGAAAATGATAATATGTATATAATGTAATAAAAATAAACATATACAAATATTAGTAATAATATTAAATTAAAATTATTAATAAAATTAAAACATTAAATATTATAAATGTAATTTTTTGTAATAACGAAATTTTTTTTATAAACGGTTAAATTTGTCACTACTTGTAGGTGAAGTATTTGGCATGACAAATTATTTAGATGCAATTGATATTACTGAGTCATATAATGAAAATAGTCGCCAGAACTTCAGTTCAAATTTTACTTAGTTATTAATTCAATTTCCCCTGAAAGCAGCTTCCGCAATTCATATTTTGCTTTTACATCTCATATTAATTACCTGTCTACATACAGGATGTCTCAGCAAGCAAGCAGCAATAAACTTCATGATATTCTAGATTCATGTTATACGTATGTATTATATGTACATATGTATATATACATTAAATTAAATTAAATTTACACATATACGAGCCGCCATATATGAACGTGGCATAAGTCTACTTTTCTTAATTTCAGAAACATTTAATATAATGTTTTGCGTTTTACAATATTTAAAAATACTTGTGGTTTGTAATACGTTTATTCTGCTTTTCGGAGATTCTAGGCATATCGAATTATAATAAGTTATAGCAATTTGTGAATTAATTCAAACAGAAAATGTGTTTTTGGAACTGAAAATTGAACTTCCGCCACTCTTAAATATAACGGTTCATATGTATTTTTACCAGTGGTTTTCAAGTGTGGCCACCAGCCCATGAAACAGAACGCCTGCAACGTAATATTCCATAATATTATCATTTTACTATATTTTATTTTACTACATTAATATGTACATATTTTCTATGTTTTTTGTCATATAAGCATGTCAAGTGATAAACCACATATTATTATTTATCACTACTTTTTCTATTGATATTGTTTTCTTTTATTGTTAATTTTTATATTATACGATTTATATTATACGTTTTATATTATATGATTTACTTAAATGGGTTTTTACCTATACAAATAAATAAATAATAAACACGTTGAAGAATCCAAAAATTTTGGAGAAGAATCCACATTTATATCATATCAACCTTTTACACATATCATATCAACCTTCCGCAACCCAAAGTTTTAAGTAATATATTTAATTACATCAATCCTCTAGTATAAATATTATATCTTTATATGAAGTAATATATTCGCTGACGTTTTCTTTCGTCGACTTGAATTTGTCTTGAGATATGCTAGGTTATTCTCCAACCCTTTGTCTTCTCGCTTGCTTTTCAATTCGATTGTGAGAAGTGAGCTTGAGTATAATGCGATTGTGTGAATTTCGCATGAAGCAAATTACTCTCTGATTATTGAGAAAGTGCAAAAAGCATTTCTTCGTTTCCTATATAGGAAAGAATATGGGTATTACCCATATCTCTACCCTATTCCTTTCCTTTTGGACATGCTTGGGTATAATTCCCTTGAACTTCGGAGAATCTTCTCATTAATTCGTTTTGTTCTCCAGCTATTACGTGGTAATACTTCATGCCCGTTGTTACTGGAAAAGTTGGGACTTTACGTCCCTAATAATTATTTGCGTGGTATATATGTATGTATCATCATTTGATGGTTGTACCTCCTGCTCGTACAGTTCTTTTTCGAATGGTTCCTATTCCAAGAGCTATTTGACTTCTTAATGAAATTGTTGCTGCTGAGCCTGAATGTGATATTTTCCACATAAGTGAGCGTAAATTGTCGGACATATTTCTCACCTATTTGTCTGGTAGTCTGAGCTCATCATTGTTTTCATGGTTGATTTTGATTTACTCTCTTCCATTTGAGCCTCACAGGGACGTTTTGTATTTGCAGTTGGTTCTTACTTATTGGAACTGGCTGTAGGTGCAAGACATTCCTTAAGCTATATTTTATAATTTGATATTTTTACGTTATCTGCTATCTGCGTTTTTGTATGATTATATATAAATGTATTTTTGTCTGTGTATATACACATGTATGTATATATTTCTTTCTCTATTTTTTCTTTTTATAAGACATTAGTGCCCTTTTTTGTTTTTTATCATTTGTAATTATTATCCGCTATTTTATAGCTTATTATTTTTTATGATTATGTTAAATGTGTTGTTTGTGTATATACATATTTGTTTTGTTTTTGTCATGTCTAATTTCCATAGTTATTATTTTGTTTCTTTTCTTTTCTGTTATATTTTTGACCATTGTGGCGAATTAGGAATTCCTGTAATGCCAAACGTTAAATATAATAAATAAATAAATATTGAATTACAATAATCCTTTACGTTAATCATCTAGTATACATTTTTTTTATATTTACATATATTTTATAGATACATATGTACATTGTTTTAATTTTATTTTTATTGCAAACAAAACTAATTTATTTTGTTTTCGAAATCAAAATCAAAGAATTAGTTTTTACTACCACGGAACATTTCTATAAAACTGCTGCTAACAGTATCTTTTTTTTCGTAGTTTAAAACTTTAACTACATACCATTAAAGTCGAAGTAGCTCTCTGTAAGCCATATGTGTGGAATAATTTCTGTACATTTAAAACACCGAGAGTGAGGTAGAGGGAGAAAAAGATCACGGTGGGCTCATGTAGTATATCCAAGACATGCATACAAATAATACGCGGAGGAGGCATAAAATGCATTTTATAGTCATTTTTCCGCGTAGCTCGGCCTTTTGTACAATCCGAAAAGGGACATTATGCCGGCGAAAAGGCCGAATGTAAAAATATTTATTCTCATTTTCTATGGGCTCGTAAAATACATCCTTTTGTCCGGATAACGACTAGCCGCGCCAAACACGGATACGCACTCGCATGCACATATCTACGACTATATCATATACAATCATATTACTATATTATACGTATATCATACATACATATATTTATCATAAAAAGATTACGACTTGGGTTATTAGCGATTTGTAGGCAACTTTCGAAAGCCGACAATGGCCGAATTAATACGACTTGCGGGTATATTTATTATGTGCATGTGTGTAGTTGATTTCAGAACAAAGCTGTTATTATATTTTCCCGCTGCTATTATTATATTTTCTACTCTATCGAATTCCGCTCTTGAACACCTTCCCGATACGTTTGGATATTTCGATATCGGTCTATTTATTTACACTCTTAGCAACTATGATGCGGAAAGACTCCACTATCGCTATTGAATATTATAGATGAAATTCTGAGACGATAAGGTTCTGAAAAGTCTGTTTGTTTATTTAAAGTCTGATTTTTTTTCTTTTCTGAAGTAAAAAAAGTTTCTTTAAGTTAACAAATAGTCGAGCTCTTTTAGGGTTGAGATATATGTATGTACAATACAATACATACATCTATTTTAATTCTACAATACATACATCTATTGCAGAAAGAAAGGTTTTCCCTTCATGTAATACCATAAAAATCGAAATTCTCTGTCACGCTCACGGTAATAACTAGTGTATATGTAAATACATATATATTTATGTATGTACATACGTACATACATACTGTTTATCCGTATAATTTAATTATTTTAATATTTTTTCACCTATGTAAATATTTTTTTCAAAATTGTTTTTAACCAAAAATAAAAAAAATTCTATTAAAATAAATACTGCGTCGTAAAACAGTGCTCTCGATTTCTGAACTGGATATTAAATTTTTAAATTAAATAGTTGTACTTCATAGATTCATAGATTTTTCTATGTATGTACATCAGTGTTCGCCACGCGAGCTACATTTGGACGTAGTTCATTTTTCTAGTGTTTTCCTATTGGTTGTTTTTTTTTATAGATGCAGTTGACAAGGGTTTTGAATGTAAAATATAATATGTATTTTAATAAAATAAATAAACAAGTACTATGTATTGTAATAAAATAAATCAATAACAACGTAAACATTTTCATGTCAAATATTTTCGTCTACTTTTACTCTTTTTCTAGGGAGGTTTATATATACTTTTGTATTTTGGTTTGCTTTTATATTTAATGACATCGATCCGTCCGTCCACAATAAACATTATTTCCTGTTTTTAACAATTCGGCTCCTTTAAGAGTATTATCTTAAAATAAAATTGACATTCCTGCTGGCAGCTAAGTAATGTCTTGCTTAGAGAAAGAAACAATTTAATTAACAGTAATTGCATACAAAAATAGTTTTAATAAAATGGCATAGCAGGTAGGGATCCCAAATATTTGAATATATTCGAATATCGAATATAAATTAATTATTTATTATTAAGAACTTCAAGATATTATTAAAATTTTAAGAGAATCATTATCCGGAACATCAAATAGAACAACATGTGCTGTAGATTGAAAGTAAAAAAATAAATTCGCATAAAAAGTATTCGAATATTCGGATTCGGGATCCCTAATAGCAGGTACTAAAATTCCATAGGTATTCCTTGCAGTTATTTATTTTCAAAATATGCAAGAACAATATCAGTTTCTTGACTGGCATTCGTGCTTCATTAGTCGAAAAAAAAAAGGTTCACACCCAAAATATAAAATACGCCCGAAAATAGCTCACTTGGCGAACACTCATGTATGTATGTATATGTATATAAATACGTCAGTGCTTATTTGTCGAATATGATAATTTCCAGGAAAATTCTCAAGTCCCGAACAAAGTCTTGCGCAATGTTTCAAAAATCCAAGATGTTCAAAATACTTATGCAATAACTTTCCTATTGATTTTCTTGTTAAATGCGTCGCAAATATATACTTTCGTCAAATAAAATTTCAATGTATAATATGATAGATAGCTTTAAACACAATATGTTTCGATAAATTTATTATTACATTTAGCAAACGGCATAATTAAGCGGGCAACTTTGCGACAGCGCATTAAACAATTGTCGCCGAATTAACCCTAAATTTGTCCGCAAATTGTGTTGAAATTCGAATCGAACAATGTATCGTGAAAACATTCAATAAACAAGAGATTACCGGAGGAAAAACAAACGTTAAACTTTCTTCGGATTCTATACAAAAGTTTGTTATTTATTTATTATATTGTGAACGGAGCGGGGGTGTTGTGAAAGGCTCTTTTGTCGTTATCAACAGAGACGTATTTACCGCACGTTTCATAATTTCATCCGCAAAATTTACTCTCGCTTGCGAAACGGGAGGTGGGCGGGGTGGGGGCGAGGGGGTCAAACACTCATAATTAAAAATTTGACGCTTATTTCAGCCCCCACCCCTGTTTTAATAATAAAGCTACGAACCTAGCATGACCTCGACACGTCCTTTGTGCCCCGTCAAATGTGTACGTACTCGCCTTATACAATAAGTACTGACCGAAATTGTAAACGCTCGACGATAAAAATAAAAATAATCTATAAATATCCAACTTCAGTCATTTAAGTCTTAAGAAGACAATTTAACTAATCTGTAATGTCAAAAGTTAGTACACAGCTACTCACCCAAATCGTTTCGGAAAGATTGCCTAAACACAATCTGCTTTAGGTCATCGACTTTAGAAAGTATTTAATTAATATTATGTATTAGATGTATTATGAGCATTTATAAGAATTGTAAATAGATTTTCGAGCTCTTTTTCCTATTATGCTGTACATTAACATTAAAATAATATAATACTATGATTACTAACAAAATTAAATTAAAATTGTAAAATAGAAAATGATCAGTAGATCAGTAGCTGATGTATTTAAAAATCAAAATCAAAGCGTTTCGGACATTCTCAAAATCTCCCACTAAATAATATACTGGAATTATGGCATTCGCATATAATATATGCTAACTTTGTGTCATTACTATTCTGCGTATACATACATATACTAATTAACATTTTCTAGTTACTGGCCAAAATAATGTGATACAGCCTAAAAGTACTCGAATTGTATGATTGGCATATACGTAGGTTATGCTTGACTTAACGTCACAGTCAAATTAACTATCATATGTACATTTTTTTTTCAATTGGATTTGGTCATGCTTATGCGCATCTGACGCTGACGTCACCTGTCGCTCGGCGCTCAATATCAGGAGTTGGTTGTTGGTTGACGCGTCCGCCACATACTTGTAAACATACATACATACATCGCGTCCGTTTTTATATGTATTACTATAATACCTGTTATTTCAGGAGTTACAATGGTAAAAATATTATTTTCAACAAATATATTGTAAAATACAATACGTACATTCTATTTATTTTTTTTTTTAATTCAATTAATCATGCACACACGCCTAACATATACATAGCTCAATTAAGACTCAAGAAATTATATATACATATATTTAATACATAATTATTAAATAAATCGAAACAATACCTGACATCTATGTATGGTCAGACATTACAAACATCGTATACAATACGATCAATAACATTTTTCATGTAACAATACGATTTTTATATTCAATAAACAACCACAGAGACATCTATGGAGAGAAATCTGTCAAAACCTGAGATATAACAATAACTCAAGGTTTGCAATAGAAAATTGGAGAGGGAAAGCATATTTTACATGAACCGTTTCAATTGAAGTCAAAAATTGGCAAATTCTGATAAGAAATTATCGACATCGACAAACCAAAGTCTGGCCAACAACGAGACTCTAATGGGAATCGAACCAGTGACACCCCTCATGAAAGAATACAACGCTCATCACTAGACCACGCGGCTGTTTATACATACATTAATTAGTAAATATTTTATTTCGTTTTATTTTATTTCAATCGAACATGTACACTAGCCTTTACAGATCGCTTCAAAGCAACGAGTGTACAAATACAGGTACAATACAATAATGCAATTAATACAACCATTTTTATACCATGCAAATTCATACAAAAATCTATAGAGACACTTTTGCAGCATTTTATTATAGGAATTGGCAAATCTAAAGACGCTGAATATCGTGAGATTGGAAAGGAGATGCCATTTTACAGGAACCGTTTCAATGTAAATCAGGAAAATTGGCAAACTTTGAAAGAAAACCATCGAATTGGTGTCACAAACCAAGGTCTGGACAAACCAAGCTACTAGTGAAAATCGAACCGTGACCAAGTTCGAAAGCATACTATGCTGACCACTAGTCCACGCTGCTGGTTATATGTGCAAAATATGTATACATATGTATATTTCGTCTAAAACTTCGGGGTGAAAATCGAAGTTGCGTAATTAATAAGTAACTTACATACATATATGCATACGCATGTATAATAATATAGGTGAAATTTATTTTAGAAGACGAGTAAGTAGTACTTATCCCACGCAAGATGAGCACGGCGAACGTTAATATTAAGGGGCATTATAATGTGGATTATCCGTTCGCGTAAATTTGTTTTAATTTTCATGAGCTTAGAAACTTGGAAATTCTGGCACCTGCACGCGCGACGTTGAAGCGAAAGTATCACTCCTAAATACAATAGATCTAACCCTTTAAATGACACGACCTCCAAAACCACTTCTATCCACTATCCAAATATATCTCGCTTCCTAACGATTTTTACTGTGAACCTCGCAAAAAACTACAATAAATTATCTGACAACAACAATGAAAGTTTCTAAAAGTCAACGTCGCACGCACTACTATGTATGTATTCATTAAAAAAAATTCCAACGTTTTGAACATAATTTCAGTTTTAGCAGCAAGAGCACTGCGCACATTTTTATTCGCTAAAACAATTATTCGCTATATCATAGTTGCGAAGTTGTAATAAAAAAAGCGTACTGTTTCTTTATGGGGAATATACATATAATAAAAATAATAATAATCATAGCTTTTATTCCAGACGATGGGGAGAATAGTGCAATCCCCAACGCCCATATAAATAATATATAGATACATGTAATAAAAATAGTATTGAAAAATAGTAAACAAAAATAAATAATAATAATAATAATAAATAACAATAAAAATAATAATAAATAAAAATAATAATAATAATAAATAATAATCATAATAATAAATAAATTGAACTTTATTTTAGATATACATATGTACATAAATCACTAACTACACTAAACATTAATTCCGTTACTTTACACTAAAAATTAGATTTTCAACTTTAAAAAATTATATACTAGTGGTTTTACCCGGCTTCACTCGGTATTTGTAATATAAACCGCTAAAACATGACTAATCTAATAGTAAGAATTTTATTAAATTTATTTGAATACTTTTATTTTATATAAATTTATTTGAATAGTTTTATTTTATATAAATTTATTTGAATAGTTTTATTTTATATAAATTTATTTGAATAGTTTTATTTTATATAAATTTATTTCAATACTCATTTGTTTTTTTTATTAAATTGACTGTCACGAACAAACAAAAATATATACTGTTTCTTTCGAAAAAAGCGCGAAGGCACCTTCGCCATCGGCGACGTCGCCCCCAGCGCCTTCGCCCCCAGTGCCTCCGCCCCCAGCGCCTCCGCCCCAGCGCCTCCGCCCTCTAGGACTTTGCCACCGGGGACTTAAAATCCTTTGAATCGAAAAAATTCGAATCGGCGCCTATGAATCGAAAAAAAAATAAGCCGAATGTGTCATCTACGAACCAACGAACGAAGATTACATATGTACATATATACATATATACAAAGTCTCTTTCGAAATTATATATTAGACTAGTGGTTTTACCCGGCTTCGCACGGTATTTGAAATAAAAACCACTTAAATATGGCTAATCTAATATTTAGTAAACATTCAATTGGTTTTTTTTGGTGGAATGGTTTTTTTTATATTTTATTTATTTTTTTTATTTTTTATTTTTTTATTTAATTTACACCAAGAAGGCCTAACAGGTAAACCCAATGCGCCTTCTTGGCCAAAGACAATTATATAAACATATATGTACACCATCCATATATACACAAATACTTCCACGTATACACAAATACACATACATACATACATAAATATAAAAATAAAAATATGTATATATAAGGGAACCAGAACTGAAAAAATTATCCTGATCCGGAACTGAAAAATGAAACCCGAACCGGAATTGAAAAATGAATCCGGAAACGAAATCGATACGATATAATCGTCAGTGAAAACTATTTTTTTCGATAACGTCACGGATTCTACCACCCAAACCTTACATATTTACATACACATGTACATACAAAGTCTCTTTCGAAATCATATATTAGATACTATTCACTTAGTACACTTTGGCTATAGATGCAAAACATTCCCTACTTCTTTTCGACCATTGTGGCGCATTAGGGACTTCCATAATGCCACAATGGTTCAAACTTCAAGTTAAATAAATAAATAATTTTTATAAAAGTGAATATGGTCAAAATTAAAGTTCAATTGATCGGCACCTTAAAGGTCTGACCGCACCATACGACAACCCAACGATCCTTCACTTCACAACAGTACGCGACCAAATATTGTTTGTATGAAATTGTATGAGACATAACGCACTGCACGACAGTCGCATGACGTAGAACGTCACCTTGCGTCAAAGTTGACTTTACGACCAACTTTGACGCAAGTTGTCATTGAGTGGGGGGTTGCCTTGCGACAATTATTCTCCTTCTTCATATGGTGACTTTGAAATAGCATATAGCCATAATCTTTTGGATTTTCTCGATTGTTCTTCTTCCTCGCATATCAAAGATACTATAATAGCGTCCGTTTCGTCCATTTTGCTCCGAGGTATCGAACGAATTATTGACATAATCTGTCGTTCAAGTGCGGTTTACCTAATATTGTCGCACACTGTTGTGAAGTGAAGGATCGGTCAGTTGTCGTATAGTGCGGTCAGACCTTAAGTATGTCTCTTTTGCAATCGCTGTTTGGTTTAAATTTAGTACAATAGCCGAACTTTAATATTCAACCAAATAATAATCTAAATAATCAGCAGCCTGATTTTTTACCATAGGCTTTTCATTGGAATCCATTTATCATAAATTTATCAACAGCCGTTAGGCTGAATAGAAACGGCTATAACACAAATTGTTTCGGGGGCAATAAATGAATAAATGAACATTCAAGATCTATGTACATATATCCCCCAAGACACTACTATTTAACATACATACATATGTTCTCAACAATATTCCATTCATGACCATTCTGACAAGCGATAATTTATTTATTTCCATGGCTGTGGAGTCGAAGTCATTAAAAATCGAGCGACTTCTAGTGCGATTTTGCGTTTAAATCGAATTTATTTATATACATACTTAAAAATGTCTTAAACTAGTTAATAGCGACTCATCAATGTATGCATATCTGAGACAGTGTTTCTATATTTGTCTTTTTCACATATTTGGGTCGAATTGAAGAGAGTCCTAATATTCGAAATTAAGAAATATCGAAAGTTAATGATTTACAAAGATCAGCTCACTATTGTTTATGCCACCATTTTGAATTATTAGTCAAGGTATATTCAAGGTAAAATCAGCTTAATACGAAAAGCCGGAGCTGAAATGTAGAAAAAAGATTTTTTAAAACAAGCCTCTTCTATATTTTGTATATAAAATTAAGAAAATATATAATAATATATCGCAAACGTCAAATCAAATGTCTCGACGGGCCACTAGAGTCGCGATGAGCGATGGTACGCACACAGGAAATGCAAACAAAAAGCCATTGTAGGCGCTTCGATACACCCCTGTTAATGTGCATACTTTAACCATAAACATCCCATGTCAAAGAGTTGAAAACTAAACAAATAATCAACCGATTCGTACAGCGAGATACAAGCTCAAATATCACAATGACAGTTGAGCCTGACGTATTTGGCCATAACAAGCATATTGAATCACCATTATAATATAAACATTTTAACCCATGAGTGAAGTAAAAATATTTATGAGAGATAATGAGAACCTATAATGCAAATTTTATAAAATATAGTGTGAAAAAAAAAGCTATAGAGCGAAAACATACAGCGATGAACGGCACACCGCGTGCATGCCTCCTACATTTCCCGTCTCCCGTCCCCAAGTCATCATGGAAACTTTGACTTGTTTACAAAGCTCCCAACGAAGATTAGATATATGTATACCTACATATATACAAAGTCATTCTTTGCTATTCATTAGCAATTTGCTATAAATAAATAAATAAACAAATGATTATTTTTCACCAACGTACTGGCGGATTTGATTTGAATATATATTGTTGACTAAATCGGGCAAAATGACAAAGTTTCAAAACAATCTGAAGAATGTAGGATATATAATATAGCCAGCAGCATAGCTCGATCGTTAAGCTTATGCTTAGCGTCGAGAGGCGCCGAGTTCGATCCCAATAGCTGACCTCGGTTGAAAAGAATTTTTCTGAGTATATCTTTAGTGCTGCTGGTCAGACCTGGATATTTGTTCTACAGGTCGATCGTTTCCTATCAGAGTTTGCCAATTTTCTCTGATTTCATTGCTGAAACAGTTCCCGGTAAAATTGGCTAAATATCCTTCCTACCTACTATGTCACTTCTATTTGAGATTAATTAATGTACAATAAAATGTATGTACAATTCATAGATGCGAGTTTTTCAGTGTCTCGTAATTCAGTGACTTGTATAATAAAAAAATGCTGCAATGTTTGTAATTGGCCAGGAAGGTGCATTGGGGTTACTTGTAATGACTGGTATACATATGTATATGTAAAAAATAATATAAAATCAGACGAACGAGCGAAGGCAAACATAGAAGAGGCTTGTAGTAAATAATTATATCATTTAAAATT
The DNA here is from genome assembly GCF_051622035.1 of Arctopsyche grandis. Classification (NCBI taxonomy): domain Eukaryota; kingdom Metazoa; phylum Arthropoda; class Insecta; order Trichoptera; family Hydropsychidae; genus Arctopsyche; species Arctopsyche grandis. Next base: position 1,219,374 of record NC_135363.1, read on the forward strand.
TTTCTCGGTGACATCTATTGTCCACATTGGCGCATTTTTCCACACTGTTCCGATCGTTTTTTCCCACTCTCTCGCTATATCAGATTTTAATTGTTTAAACGCCTATAACTTCTTCTTTTTTCACTCTATGTTTTATAAAATTTGCTTTATAGGTTCTCATTATCTCTCATATATATTTTTAGTTCACTCAAAGTGTTAATAATGAATGATATCGATATCGTTGTCGATCGAAATGTTGATCGATATTATTGTTACGGCCAAGCGTCTCTCGTCCCCATAACGGTTAATATTTGACACTTCAATACTTTTCTTTTTTCACTCTATTCTAAGCCCGCTTTAAAGGTCAAGGAATTTGACCCTTAAAGCCGTCAACATGAGGCCACCACCCCCCACCCCCAACGAATACAGTCTAAGATACCCTTTCGTCGGAGAACGAGACGGTTATTTATGAATATCGCACAAGAACAATCACACATCAATGTTCTAATAAAAAAAACCACACATTCATAACCAAGTACAAAATAAACAACAACGCATGAACACATAAAGCGCGCACGCGTTATGAAATGATACCTGAAATTTTCACTCTATATTTTTTTTACATGAAATTAATTTTAACGAATCTTTTAACCTTTTAAAAGCCTACTGGATGACAGCACCGACTATATCCTAGATGACTCTATGGCCAACAGCGATCGCTCGATATTCTTGCGTATCTGAATTGAGGGGAAGAATAGATCATCTCGGCGAGTCTTTTGGGGGGATGCACCCGAAACAGAGCGACATGGCACCGAGAGGGTTAACCCTATAAGATATATTTATCGTGGGGTTAGAGGCGGATCGGCGCAAATGCGCAGAATTAACGTCCATCGGGTCGATCGTGAATGAGCGGTAATTAATGATTATGGCGACGCGGATTAATGGCGGACCGGCGAGTTATGACGTCCATCCCCATATTTTATTGGCCACACCACATACATACATACGAATCTATACACGTTTATGTATATGCGAAACTATCTATAATATCCGTGCGCTAATGAATACTGCGAATTAGCCGAGACAACTTTCGCGAGAGGGTTACAACCTTTGCTCCCTTCGTTACAGACCGACACCCCACCCCCTCAAAGGCCACAGACTTTGTCCGCAAATCGGAGGGCGAAACTTGTCCGTGGAAAATATATCGATAAAATATCTACCGTGACTTTTATTCTATTTTTTCTTTGCTTCAAAAAGAAACTTGGACTTGTACGGTTTAGATCGGATACGGGCGACGCTGTTTCAAAGTCGAAATTTCGAACTGATCGGATCGCAAACGCCGTTTTGTGAAACAAAACAAAAGTCTGGCCTACTTTTTTTACAATGTGTCGAATTGACTGTACTTGGTTTCGAGGTTACAGTTTTGTTGCGTTGAGCTGCTTCCAAATTAGAGCACGACACGTACGAATCAGTGAATCTGCGATGAGGATACTCTTGAGTCTTCGAACTTTTAACAAAAATCTCCCGGCACTCGAGACTTTCGAATTTAAAATAACCACACACTTAGATTCCCGCTAGATTGTCGAGGTCGATCTTTTCTTTTCAGAATTTTCCAATTTTTCTGATTTTCATTGAAACGGTTCCTATAAAATCGGCTTTTCCTCTCCAATTTTCTATTGCAAACCTTGAGTTAACATTTAACAACCAAAAAAAATCTATAATTTTATTGATGAGCAAGCAAAATTCTCTAGTCCTGAAACTTTGAAAATGCTGAGACTTCAGAATTACTAGTACGGAGACACGCGACAAACACGGAGACACATTTTACGGATTTGCTGAAAGGTTTCCAACTTCGGGAAGCAGATTCAATCGATTCTACGTACATTGGAACCCCCTCCGTTTAATTGGTTTTTGAGGATTATCTCCAGCCTTGGAGATAATAACAATGGAGACCCCCGAATTGACTTAGTCGGTAACGGCACTACCGCTAGAGTTCTCAGAACTGACAGCGCGAAAGCGTGGGACTACATGCCGAGACCGTGGGACTGTATATCTGCTACGTGACTATAACAATAGTCACGTACCAGAAGATGCACTGAGCGACCTGCTCTTTATTAGCAGGTACTTAGGCCATACCACGGCAATCTGGACGGAGCACTGGCAGTGCGTGGATATCCTTAATCACCCAATAAATGCTGTGAAGCGACTTTGGCCTTTTATTTGGATCCTCCACCCATCCCTACGCAACAGTATTATATATGTAGAAACTTCACATACATGTGTATATACTCAAATCAAAATACACGAAGATACAAAAACAGTTATTTATGCCTATTCGTCAGTTTACAAGACGATATAAACATAATACAAGGCGCACACTACTGTGTGTCTTCATGCCCACTCTGTGTTCCGTTTGCGACAGGCTATTAGACCTAATGACTTCAAAGGGATCAGAGTAAAATGAAAGACGTTGAATATTTCATACAAAACTGCACGCGAGCTCTAACAAGATATTCGAAACTATATACATACATACATACTACATACAGATCGCATCGAGGATGAAAAACCTCACAGGCCAGAAGTTCAATAGGACATTGCGCCAAAATTATCCATAGAGCCAGTATTGAATATGTACATTATCATCTTTACTCCTGTGCAGAATGTAGGCAATACATGTGTATATGTAAAATAATAATTCCTAATGTATGTATGTATGTATGTATGTAGGTATTGGAGGTATCAGAGAGCGGGAGTAAGATATGGAGCGAGGACTATAAACCCCGCCCCCTTCCCCTATATTAATGTATAGTAATGGGGTTTCAACCTTTTAATGGGCAACGTTCCCAATTTAGGAACATGTGCATTTTAATTCGCTAGCAATTTATAGCTTCGTGAAATTCATTCCGCATACATTAAACATAACTTTCTCTAAGCCTGGCCTTAGACCTCCTGTCCATCTTTCAATTCCCTTCTTCAATGTTACATATTGTATGCGTGATATGTGCATATGTATCATATGTACATACATATGTGTATATATATATATATATATATATATATATATATATATATATATATATATATATATATATATATATATATATATAAATATATATGTATGTATATAGATTTTGATTATTTTTTCAGATCTGGATCCGGATTCCTTTTCCAGTTCCGGATCAGGATTCCAATTTACGTTCCGATTTCCTTATACATATATAAAAAAAAACATTAATTTCTGATAAAAAAATGAATGTGTACTATTAAATTAGCCATGTTTAAGCGGTTTATATACCGAGTGAAGCCGGGTAAGACCACTAGTTTATTATATTTAAATCTATTTATTATGTGTTAAAAGTCCGATGGAGTGTTGAAATATATATTACATATATTGACTATGGCTGTTAGTTTGTTGTAAAAGATAAAGGAAAATGAGAAGAAACGTTCATTGTTTTATTGGACACATAAATTTAGAATCCTTACAAGAGAAACTAATAATACACACTACGAAGAACAATTAGCGTTGAGAACTTTTAGTTTAGATCTTTCAAATGTCGAAAGCCACTATCTTTATTAGTTTAGTTGTAAATTTATGTTTTTCGTTTGAATTCGTTCATCGCTTCGTAGTTTATTATTTTTATTCATTTTTCTCTTTCAAAGTTACAACGCTTCTACACATTTTTAATGCATTAAATTAGTTATGATTGCAGAGCGTCTAACTCGCAATCTTCAAATTCATAATTGGACTCCTGATATGATTGAAAGATGTATTTAATATTTGCACCCTCATCACAGTCTCGGGTCATTTAAATATTAAATGAATCATATTTGTCATAATTGACGCCAACTATTCAAATAGCGAATGGTAACACACCAAACAATTATACAGAGGTTTAAGAATTGTGAAACAATTGTCGGTTTCGCAGAAACCTTGATTATATAATAGAAAAACAAACAACGAAAAGGTCAAGAGTTACATTCTTTCCGTATGCTTTACGTCTACATACGTACAAACATACATATGTACATACCAGTGGCGTGCCGTCTATGGATGCTGTGGATGCTACACATCCCTTAAAATTTACGTCAAAAATATTTTCATACCGTTTTCATTTTGAATTTTCTTAGTTTATTTATCTTTCATTTATTTTTATTACGTGATTATGATATATACGATCTTTTGTCTGATCCAAAATTGACATAAACGAACATCCCCGTTGAGAGGCCGTAGCCGACTGCGCGACCGGTGCTTGTTTTTTCACATCACGGTCGTATCGCCATGGATTCTGAAGTTCTCTACAAATCTTTTGCGCATGCGCACAAGTGAGCTGTCACTCTTGCGTATGCGCATGAGTGAGACGACTCTACAGTCGTCTCGCTCGCGCGACACTTGCTTTGGAAGCAACATCTCCTTTTGCATATGTACGGACTTGATTCAATTTTTTTATGTATGGACTTGATTTGCTTTTTATGTATAGACTTGATTCGTTGATTGATATTTCGTACGTTACGTCCAAAGTTATTTACTTTTATTATTTTACTGTAATTTATTACGCCCTAAATTATTATTTATTATGGCACTAAATATACATAGATAGACAAAGTAATGCAAGTGGATTTATCGCCGTTGTTAATAATAATTGCAATTGTTTAATTAAAAATGTACTAAAAGGACATTTGCTTCTCTACCGTATAATGAAAAAGAGATTATTGTTAAGAGCCCAAAACCCACACCAATATTGAATATTCATTCAAAAATGAAAACATCAAAGACATTTTAATAAATATAAATATGACAATGTTTGGAAGAATAAAATTAAATTAAAAAAAAATAAACTGATCGTATTTTGGACAGCATCCTCTGGTTCAAAAAGTCACCGCACGCCACTGATACATATGTACACATATACGCCTACGAGTGTATATCATAAATAATATGATATACTTGAGATGAGATGAAAACGTGTGCGGTGGCCACTCTTTGCCTGGCCGAGTGTTCCTTTTGACGTGTCAAACGAATGGTGTGCACATTATTATTATTATATCTATCGAGTGGGTGGTGGCATCCGCCCGTTTTGATTCTTGTCCTCTCCTCCCCCCCTGGAATAGAGAGAAGGGAGTCTCGCATTGACTGCACCAGCTCAGTCTCCATGGCAACCCGCTGCACCAGTTATGCATTGCACGACGATCACTACTGCCGCATCAAACTGACAACTGCAATTACGCCAACAGTGAACCAAGTCTTCTGTTCGGGGAAATTCACTTCGGTGCTCGGTGGTCTCCTTCTTTTGTTATCTGCTCCATTCGTACATTTCAATTTTATCATTTCACTTCTAATTTCAGACAAATCAGTTCTACTTTTCTTATCATTATTTACAGCCATTCACGACCCACTGCTGAATGGACTAAATGAAATGTACATACATACATACTAGGGCTTCCAAGTCGGCTTGAAGATCCGGCTTTTTTGGCTCGATCAACCGGCTTTTTAAGGTTTTCTTTAATTTTTTTTTCCTCAAAACTAACAATTATGAATTTCAAATTTCTATGAAAGATCATAAAAAAAATGTTGTTATGAATTATTTTCTGAAAATTGCAATGTTTCGTTTTAAACTAAAAGAGATATGTAAAAATAACTTTTCATAGTTCATTACGTTTTCGAACACAAATTCATCTCAGCAGTGCTATAATTTTTTTATTATATTCTTGATAGTAGCTTATTTAAATCGTTTGTGCATATTCAGGATCTGCCATTTTATGGCTGTAATGTATAATACAAATTTTATTCTTTGTAATATTTTTGATAATAATATATAATAATGATCTTATGAAAGTTCATAATATTTATAAATCAATTTAATATATAGACGATTATTTTTTTTATTTCGATATAAAAATTTAAAACTCAAAAAAAATCTAAATTTTCTGAAATCGCTGAAAGCCGGTCAACCGGCTTTTAATTTGTAAAAAAACCGAAAACCGGCTTTTTCTTTCGGGCGGTTTTTTGAAATCTTGATTTATAAATATATGCGTTTTAACACCGTAAAACGAATTCTATTATTAAACTCAATAAAACTTTTACATACTGTGTACAAATTAAAGTAATAAAAAAGCGAACCGTTTTAAAAAGCACAATCAAATAAATTTCTTTTATATTCTATATTTCTAAAATTCATCGCACTTTTTGCGATAGTTTTTCGGGCAAAATGGCCACGGGGGACATTTGTGCAAATTGTGCAATCGTGCTCGACAGACGGGAAAATCTGAAATACGCCTTCGATCATTTTTTCGCCATTTTATTTCGAATCAATTCGACCTGATTACGAAAACCATTTGTCAAAATAGAAAAAAGAATCGCCAACAAGATTCGCTTAATTAGTTTTATGTTTTTATTTGCCAACGTTGACGCGGACCGTCATAATAATTTATTCTTGGCCAGGGGCGGCGAGTGAAATTAACAGCGAGCGCAGTTTCAGTTGCAGGTGCAGGGGCGCAGGTGCAATTGCAGGTGCAATAATGTCGTTTTAATTATAAAACTGCAGCGGCGGGTTATGTCCGAGCTGCGCTTATGCAAACACGCGCCTCCACTGGACGGTTAATTGCATTTTTCGACCGCGATTTAATAATATGGCACACGTCACCCGACGCCACTGCACGCCGACTAGGTGACAACGTTTATCAATTAATTTAATGGTTATTTACAAGCTATTCATCACACGAGGATTATGCATTGGTTTTACAATATTACATGTGTACATGTATAATCAAATTTTTAAAGTTAAATTGTTGAAAAAAAAAGAATCACAAATTAAATACAATAGTTGGAATTCCTCGCAAATTTACATATATAGAATGTATGAAAAACCAGAAACCTTTATCAAAAAGCGTCCATGTCTAAACTAAAGTCTAAGTACATACATATATCTTAACCAGTAGAATAGACTGGAGGTTAACATATAATGCTTCGAAGAGAGTGGTCACGGAATCCAATCCCACTGGTTTTTGCTAGCCAGACCTTGGATATGTGACTCCAGGTCAATCGTTTCCTATCAGAATTTGCCAATTTATATGATTTTTATTGAATCATTTTCTCGCAAATCTCGGTTTTTCAGCAATTTTGAATTTCGCTGAATTGTGTGAAATGCTGCAAATTTACAAATTTGACCATAAATGTATCTTTGGATATTAATTGATGTTGTAGCGTATGCTAAAAGTATCCGCCGTTATAATTGGTTTCGAGGATAATCTCCAGGCTTAAGTGCAAGTCGGCTAACAATGACAGACCCCCGAATGTACTTAGCGGCGGTAACGGCACTCGGTCGCATTCCCGTGGAGTTCTCAGAACTGACAGCGATAACGTGGTACTGAATATCGTGGGGATGCATATCCGGGTACATGCCTAAACAATAGGGAAGTAACCGGACGTCAAAGATGCCCTGAGTGACCTGTCCTTTATAAGGAGGTACTTAGACCATATCAAGACATTCTGGACGGAGCACTAGCAGTGCGTGCATCTCCTTAATCACCAATAAATGCTGTGAAGCGACTTTGGCTTTTTTCTTGGATACTCCACCCACCCCTACGCAACAATATGTATTTATGTACTTTGTATAATACTGATAATATTTGTAACACATATACAATGTTTCTGGCCAAGAAGGCGCATTGGAGTTACCTGTTAGGCCTTCCTAGTATAAATTAAAAATAAATAAATAAATTTTAAAATGTTAACACTCACATACATAGAATTTAGTATTTATGTACGCTTTTAATTTAGAAATTTAATTTATTTACTTTGTAAATGCTAATAGTGCTTGTATTAAATCTACAATGTTTCTTGCCAGCAAGGCGCATTGGGGCTACCATTTAGGCCTTCCTGGTATAAATTAAAGTTCCATGAAAAATATACCAAATCAGGTGGTTCTAAATTATTGAACACTAAATTTACATAAGGGACAAATGAAAACGTTCATCTTATATGTAGGAATGTGGTGTTTAGTTGTCAATAAACGGCTCACTTTAAAAGAAAATTCAAGAAATTAAAAAATTTGCACTCCTCTCTCTTAACTATAATTCAAAAGGAAAATTGTGCTGCAGGCAAATTTTTTTTGAATGTACTTCTTTACAATAAACTGCCAACATCTAAATATACCATACCTATGATATTTTTAATAAAAGTTGTAAATATGATTTTTTGTTCGATATATGAAATATGAATTATACTTCATTGAGTCCAATGCACTCAAAGAAGTATTGAACGCTGTATGCTCGGTATAACGAGGAAAGACAGGAAGCGGAATATGTGGGTGAAAAGTATTACAAGGGTAGTGAACATAGTGGATAGGGTAAAGAGATTTAAATGGCAATGGGCGGGCCACGTGGCTAGAAGAATTGACGAAAGGTGGACAAAATAAGTGCTAGAATGGTATCCGAGAGAATGCAAACGGGTAAAAGGAAGACCGCAAGGAAGATGGATAGACGAAATTAGGAAAATGTGTGGGGTAAGATGGACGAGAGTTGCGCAAAATAGAGTCGAGTGGAAGCATGTTGGAGAGGTCTACATCCAGCAGTGGACGGTGAATGGCTGTAGATGATGATGATGATTATATTAAATATTATGCAAATCAAAATGCAAAAATTAAAGCTATAATGAAATTGAAAGTATGAGAATAAATAAATACAGCTTACAGGTTAAATTACTCCACGCGTTAAATTTAGTCACCTACCTTCAGTGGAACCTAAAAAGGGAAATATAATATTTAAAATGAATATACAGGTAAATTAATAAATAAAATTGCATAGCAATATAAAACTACGTGAAAAATCACCAGCTGTATGTTGTCTCCGTAGCGGAAGTTTAAGCGCCTTTGCCAATCATCTTCTTCATTGTACTACACATTTAAATGGCACTTAATTTAATGAACACAGATATTTATTTTTAATACCGTGCGGAATTGCATTTAATAATTTTTAAAAATTTTAATTCACTTCATACAAAAAAAAAAACAATTGAATTTATTTTTCAATACGCGAAGGAAAATTTCATCAATATTATGTTTCATACATAAATAAAACAATACAAGTACGCAGTAAAAAATTCAATAAAAATATAGTCGGAACTTAATAAGTCGGATTAATTTTCTAGAAATATTTCAGCTTCGTCCGCGAACGATATCATTGTATTGATTGATATGTTTGATGATTAATTGAACCGTTAAATATTTGCTTATGATTTTAGCCTGATGTGAGGATAATCCGATATTCGTGGACTTGAAATTGAATAAAAATGAACAATTGAATTCAAATGCGAATAATTTTTATTCTTTTCAAATTTTATACATATTGAAAGAAAGCTTGAAATAACTCATATTTTATTTACAAAATGGTTAATAATAAAGTTGTCAAGTTTGCAAAGGTTAATACTTATGGGAAAACAAACTTGTATAATATTTAATGGAAATGTAATCATTTTACATCAAGATTCAACAATATTATTACCGAAGGCGAACTTTCAATCTTACTTTTCTTTTTGTTTGCTGTATTTTAATATTTTATTTTATTACGACTTATTCACGTGTATTTTGAACAACGCTATAAAGCTATACGAAACTTATAGACCCATTTATTCATCTCAAAACTTTCAAAACGTCAAATTAAATCGAAAATTAAATATCTTAAAATGCCGACCAATCTAAAAATATCAATCTTTGCCAACTCGATGAAATGGAAATCAAAGACACGAACTTTTCGTTGATTTTGAAAGCTCTCACCATTCAAATTACTCTTCTAATCATACCCGATATATACATAGAATAGACGGGGATAAATTTTCGATCAACTTGTCACAGTTAGTTTAATATAAACGGAAACATCAACAAAGTTGAAAGAGCTGATTAATCGAAGAGGAGATTAGCACTTTGCCAAAACGTCAATTATCCGAAGCATCTCCAAAATATTCACAACTTGGACATAAATTCAACTTTATTTTTATGCGACGGCAAAACTATAATGTAAGATCATTTTAATCCTGATTTCATATAACCGTATTATTATAACGACGTTTGCGTAAGCGGAAAACTTATAATTGAATCAGCTTACTATAAAAGACCACACACGCACACACAGTATCCGAAAAAGCAATATGGAAAAAAAGTTATATTTTTTGATGATCGAATCATATTTCGGTCTATCGCTAAAGGAGGCTCGATTTAATCTCGTAAAGAACAAAAAACACACGCACAAAATGAGTTGGATTTTGTTTTAGCATAAATTTTCGATATCCCATCCGTAATAAACTTGAATGTAATATATTTGTATGTAATGTGTATAGGTATATGTTCTGTATTGTATTTTATTGTACATTCATCAGGTTGTACGAACGAATTACGCGAACAATGCGAAGCTAAATTCTATTTGCTGGCTTGAGTATTTTTCCTCGTACAAAATAAACTAAGGTGGCTTCTTCGTTTCTTTCGAAACTTTTCTTTTTCCCCCATTTTCCACTATTTACTTTTGTTTTTTGTGGCGGAGGAAAAAATGGAGGGGAACGAAAGCCATCCACCTTCCTTTTCATACGAATCATACGGAAAGTATCTCAATAAATTGTTTGTTATTGCTCGAGGGCTTAATGTTTCTGCTATGGATTGTTGTGCACAACAAGCGCAAAATATAATACACACGATGAAAACTTGTAATTGAATTAACTTTCCGGAGAGCAAAAGTCAAATCGCTTTAAGTTTTTAATCATCTATATACTTTCGAAAGCGCGTAATTGAAAAAGAAAAAGTTTTTTCTTGCAAATCCTTCGATTCAATAATAATATCTAACAAATTTTCATCAAAGGCTCAAAATATGAAATTCTTCATTATTTTAAATGGATTGAATACAAATATGATATTCAAATACGCCAATTTAAGTTTTTTTTTCAGTTTAAGTCTTATACGGTCACCAAATCCAAATCTCGTCATTATTCAGACAAAATTAATATTAAAAAGAATATTTACACAAGAGCAAAAAAATGTAAGATCATACTTTTTAAACGTTTTAATTTATAAAAATAATCAAATAAAATAAAAATGGCAATCGAATAAAAGAACAGATTTTGAACTACATCTAAGTAAAGCAGTCCTATGTTGAAACGTCATTTACATATTGCTTAGTTATCTCCTATTCCATTAGAATATCTTTTTAAAACCGAAAAACTCGGTAAAAATTATATTTTATATGATTGCTTTTTTCCATGTGCGTAATTTTACAAATTGTCGAAACACAATCTGCTTTAGATCGTTTACTTTAGAGAGTATTTATTTAATATTATGTATAAAATGTACTATGAGCATTTATAAGAATTGTAAATAAGTTTTTGAGCCGTTTTTCTATTTATGAAAATATTCGATGAAAATAGTATAATACTACATACATATGTATACATAATTACACTTACAAAAAAAAAATTATTTTGTTGCGTAATGTATACAATTTTCAGTGACCGTAATATTTCACAAACATAAATTACATGGATATAATTTTACGTGATGGATCTAGCCTTCATGAGTAATAATTTTGACATCCCAAATTTATTCTTCTCTTTTTTTTATCTTTTTTGTACGCGTATATACATATTGTACATAAGATGGAAACACGAGAGATCTGCTGTCTGCGCGCATTCGAGGGTGAACAATGGAGACCCCCGAATTGGCCTAACGGGACTCAGTGAGAGTGTGAGACTCACTTAAAACTGTACATGCCTAGACAACAGATACATAAATGGATCGGGGAAGCTGTGGTGAGCAACTTGTCCTTTATACATATAGGTACATACGCCATATCAGATTATTCCGGAGTAGGCGCTGGTTACATGTGGACCTCTTGAAGCATTCAATAAATGCTGTGGAGTGACTTTGGCCTTTCATTTGGATAAGGAACTCACCCCTACGCAACAATCTAATATATAATTTGGAAAGAGACTTTGCATATATTTATGTATGTATATACGTATGTAACCTTTGTTCGTTGGTTGGTATTTTTTTTTAATTCGTAGAAGCGGATTCGATTTTTTTCGATTCAAAGTCCCCGGGGGTGAAGCCGCCTTCGCGCCGGGGGCGCAGGCTCCGGGGACGCAGGTGCCGGATTCTGGTATACATATCATTTCGAAAGAAACAGTATATATGTTTGTTTGTTCGTGTTAATTTAATAAAAAAAAAACAAATCAGTATTCAAATAAATTTATATAAAATAAAACTATTCAAAAAAATCTAATAAAATGTTTACTATTAGATTAGTCATGTTTAAGCGGTTTATATTACAAATACCGAGCGAAGCCGGGTAAAACCACTAGTATATTATAATAAAAGAAAAAAAAACGTCAATATATTGTTGCTTCTGCTACCAAAATAAAATTGTAGATATCAAAGAGTTATTAGGGTTAGTCCATTATGCATACATATACATATGTAAAACTACATCTATGTATATGATAATTGAAACTATTGATTTTGGTACCCATACATGTTGATGCCAAACAGCTCGAAAACCTAAACAAATGGTCTTATTTTAGTATCGCATTCATACCTAGTGGGTCTGAATTGGCAAACATTGTTGGGTTGCAGATCGAACAGTCTAATAGCTTGTTCGTTGTATTTTTTTCGAAAATAAATATCAAAGTATACTTGTATACAAAATGAATTGATGAAGCAGTAATTTTTATGACACGTGTTATGTGTATGAGGGATTACTTTATAGATTAACAGAAAAAGAGTGGATTAAAGCACGTAATGTTATTTTCTTTAGCTCTGAAATAAAAATAGCGCACAATGAAGAGAGGAAACGAATGATGTAGAGGAAAATAGTTTGGAGTGGCGTTTGGTGGGACACGTAGCAGAAGGAGTGGATCAACACTGTGCCGGAGAAATGTCTGAATTGTACCCCAGGGGTTTCACCGTACCCACCCAACCACCCCCTGTATACCAGGTGAGCAGTTAAAACCACTATATTATATACCTATAACCTTTTGTCCCTATACCTTCAATGCGAACCTGGTATATATCTGATAAATAGCAGATAAAACTATCTCTGGGATTAGTACATACATACATACATATATACATGAATTTCATTTGAGTATAAAAAGCAAAAAAGTATTGCAAAATGATTACATCTCCCAGTCAACGAACTTCTTTCTACGGCAGATGCCCAATCTTTACGTAACATAAGTTTCGCGTAAATTTTTGGTGTATTTAGCCAACTAAACTTATTACAAAAACTTGTCGAAGATTTTAACAAAACTTCTGTCTGCCTGTCTCGTATAGTCTCCCAAACCTCTCAACCGATTACGATGGAACTTTCAGGATTTGTTGTATGAATGTCCGGAAAGCTTACTGTGAAAAAAAAACTGGAAAAAACCTCCTGATAATAATAATCTTGTTGACCTCATTGTACCCCTCAAATTAGTTACTTTTAGTATTAGAAGCATAATAATCATACAACCCCCCCCCCCCCTCTACTCTATTTTGCTTAAAGTACTCGTATACAAATATCCAGTAGCGTGGAATTGTATATTATGCTTTAGAACGGCGTGGTCATGGTTCGATTCCCACTAGTAGCTGTTGGCCAAACCTTGGACTCCAGGGCGATCGATTCCTTTCAAAGTTTGCCATTTTTTATTTTTTTTTTATTTTCTGTATTAGTACAGTCGTTGCTTTGGAGCGATTTGTAAAGGAGTGTACATGTTCGATTGAAAATAAATATGATCTGTTATATTTGAAAGTGGGGGAAGTCCAATCGAGCGTATAGTGTACACAAAGCAAAGCCGTGCTCAACTAATACGAGTTTTCAGCTCGCAATTTTACCGATTTAAAATTCAGCACACTTCCAATTAACCCTTTTAAATGAAAACAAAAAAATAGTGTGGCCAAAACACTATCCCAATAAACATGTTTCAATAGAAAATACTCAATATAAAATAGTATTAACAGTGGGGAAAAAATCCCAAGTGAAAATACGTACTTTTGATTTTTGATTTGAATTGGACGACTACTTAGAGAGATTTGAAAGCTGAAAAGTACTACAGATGACAGATAAAATACCCAACTATAGATTCCAATGTTCATTTTGAACAGAAAATTGTCAGATTTTGAGACATCGACCGAACAATACCAAGATATAGAAAAATCGCGCGATTTATAAAACACATATGTATATCTCCGGATCTCGAGCCAATCGACATTTTTTATTACCAGATTCGTGTTGACTGGGCATAGATCTACGTATAAGAAAAGTCATATCTCGTCTCTGAACCATTTTTCGTGTGTAATCGGTGTGCGGGAAAATCATAAATGATAATCACAATATTTTGGTTGGGAAATCATGCGATATTTTTTTCAATATTAGTTTAAAATAACAATTATTGCTTATGGAGTACAAACTTTATGATGAATTCGATTTATATTTTACCCTACTTGAAATTTCAAACAAAAAACAATTATAAATTTGTCATATTTAATAACGTAAATACTTATCATACGTGCCTAAATTTAAATGTTGAGTTTTACATAAAATATATCAACAGATTCTATGCGATTCCAGGAATATGTACATATTGGATATTACTATTACGTAAATTGTGAGCGCAATTTATATATATTAATGTAAATAAAATCAATGGAAATAAATAGTGTGTTTATAAAATTTTCCTAGAACTCATCAAAAGTTTATCAATCCAAGAGTTTTAATTTGGCTGGAAATCATTAATATATGTAATGGGAATCAGAGAAATGTTAATAGAAGTTCCTTTACCAATAAATTTGAAAATAATAAGCGTACCGTCTCCATAACTACGCATATACATATATGTACGCTACAACTCACGAAATATAATCAGGGTCAAAACATATTCACTACAGAAATAAAAGTTTTATTTTGATATGAATTTATTTACAATTTAAGTATTTGGTGGAGTTGGGCGTTGGTAGCCAATCCGTTTCTTTTCTTAATTAGCGGATTATTTTATCCACTTTTTTTGTATTTGTCTGTCCTTGGAAACTCTTCAATTAACGTGAAATGTACATATAGTTTCAACAAAAATATGTATAAATAATCCGTTATTAATATAACTGAGTATTCGGCGGCACCAAGAGAAATGTTTTTACATTTATTTAAAAATATGTTTTACATTTCTCTGGTGCCACCCCTGAAATTTTATGTAGAATGCGGACGATCGCCATGACACTTTTAAAATCTGTCAAACTAAGATGTTAATTGAATAATATTTTATTTTATTTATTTTTATTTTATTTAAAAAAAAAATCAATACCACAGAGACTTGACAGGTAGCCCCAAAGCGTCAATGTGATTATAATACAAATAATAAAAATCATAAAAATTATAAAAAACATCATAAAGAAATAATAAAAATCATAAATAAAAAAAACATAAAAAAATAATAAAAATCATAAATAAAAAAAACGTCATACAAAAATAATAAAAATCAAGTAAGAAATATGTACACAAAATAAAAACAAAGAAATACGATTTATATCGTGCTATTTAGGATGTGTTCCACCAACTCAACATAACTGGCGTCGAAGAGGTCCAAGTAATGTGCCAGTAATTTAAGCAGTTGAACAGCTCTCGAGAGGGGGGAGTTCATGAGCACGTTTGATTTAGCCCTAATTGGCAAAAATATATCATGTTTTCTTAAAACTCTATGATTTTCCGGGGCCCAGAATTTTAGTTTCTCCAGGATAGCGGGATTGTGAATCTCTCCTCTAAGTAATTTGACGAAATGTTTCCCAAGAAATAAATCTCTTCTCTTTGCCAGGGAGTTGAAACCCAAAGATCCCAAGACAAAGGCACTAGGGAACAGATATGGATAAAATCCAAATGTCTTCAGATATAAAAATCTAAGGAATTTCCTTTGGACTCGTTCCAACATTAGAGAGTAACGAAGTTGATATGTTACTTCAATGACCAATTTACTTATGAAAATGTATCCCATGTTGTTTATTGTGTGTTTTTGAATGCATTGTGCAATTTTAAACGATGCACTCGCCCATCTTGCGAGTAATATTAACAAACAGAGAAGTTTTTATCGGGCATGCTTCGAACACCAAGCATCAAACACGACTGTTGTTGTAATTATTTGAAAATGTCCGTGGACATTCCTCACTTGAAAACAATATGACGGCCAAATCCACTTATATTATTACAACATTTCTCTGCTCGGAATAGTATAAGTACATATTTAAAAAAATATTATATATAAAGCCGAGATAAAAAAGCAAAAATATGTGGCGGCTATCTCCAATTTGGCGAGGCGTTCACACAGATTTTTCCACAATAATAATTACTGGGACGCGACAAAGTGGAGAAATTTTAATTAAGTTCGGGAAGAAAGGGAACGCGCATGCGCGAAATCCGTATTGCAGGTTCGCCAACTGTTATATAATATAATGTATATGTAATATGAAAGGACGAACACCTAGCACCATTCCCTCTTTTTCATTTTTTCAGACATTTGTGTGCACTTTTGCGCGACAATGCGTCCGAATGCAATTTCCCATGAAAGCCACATCCGCCGCTTCTTTTTGCATACTTTTATGCTTCCACGCATTAATTACGTCGCCATTCTGCGCCAGGTTTTCGAGTAAATGCTGGGTAACTTTCTTCAAAGGAAGAAACTCCTGAAATATTATACCGCGGTGAAGCAGGCTTATCATTAACCGTTTTCTATTCGAAAAGCACCCGTTTAATTAAGTGTCTACGCAAAGACAAAAATTCGGATGTGACCTACCCATGACTTTATCTATGTATTTGAGGAATATAAAAAGATCACAAAACAAAATTCGATATTGAACCGTACAGACAAACTCACACATACCGGCAGCATTATGAAATACTAATAACTATGACAGCATTTTCGATACAAATTGAGCGTAAATGTATGGAAACTTGCACAAGACAAAAGTTCTACTTTTACACCCGCATTTTCAATCTCATTTTTTATTCGAAACGTCTTCTCAAATTCATAAATGAATTATAAAATGCTGAAAATTTGTATCTATGTACATATGATTTTTAATCGATGTTAATCTTTAAGTGATTTCATAGATAAGATGACAGAAACAACTTCAAAATTAAAATTAAATCTTAAAATAATAGAGTATCTAAAATCTCTGAATCTGGAACTTGATAAAAGGTTCGAAGAATTGAATATTTTTAAAACTGTTTCTTTTGTATCTTCCCCTTTTATTATGATGACAAATGAAAATTTCATAGAACTACAAAATAGATTAAAATCATTTTCAGTATTGAGATTAATTAACTGAGCTAAATATGCATTATTAGAAATTAGTCATGATCAAGTACTTAATAACCATTTTAATAATATTTCGGTTCAAAAATTTTGGTCGGAAATATACGTTGACAATGAAACAAACCAATATAAAGATTTGGCAGTAATTTCTTTATTAATATTGTCTATTTTTCCCACTATCGTATATTGCGAAAGATCATTCAGTGTAATGCACTTTATTAAAAACAAATTTAGAAACTACATAGCTGACAGACGCAAACTTAGAAGCAGCAATGCGGCTTGCATTGGAAGAAAGGAGTATTGAGCAATTTCCATTTGCATTATTATTAAATAAATAGATACCAAAATTTTAAAATTTCTTTTATTTTATGAATAAATTGATCCACTTTTTTTGTAACTTTAATTTATTTGATTAAATTTGGTGCGGCCACCAGACATTTCCATGGGACCACTATTATCACATGTGCGGCCACGGTAAAATTTCGCCTGAGAACCACTGGTCTATATACATCTAACCCATTTATCTGGTAGTCTGCACTCATCATTGTTTTCATGATTGATTGTGATTTATGAGTGGAATTTTAATTTACTCTCTTCCATTTGGGCCTCACAGGGATGTTTTTTATTTGCAGATATTTATATTTAAATGCATTTTTTATGTATAATTGATTAGTATATTATTTTCATAATGTATTAATTTATGTTTAATTGTTATTTTGTTTTTTTTTTGTGTAAAATTTTTTGACCATTGAGGCGCATTAGGAATTCCTGTAATTCCACAATGGTCTGAACTTTAAAATAAATAAATTAATGATAAGAATGTTTCTGTAATTGTTTTTTCCGAGGCAAAATCAAATAAATATACCTCAATAAATTTTATATGATACTACATATAATATGCTCAACAAGTTTTTGACTTTTTGAATTTAAATTACTATAGTATTTACATACTTATTCAATTTTATTAACCTTAACAAATAGTGACTACATATTTATTTACTCAGCATGGGTATTAAAATTATTTGAATTATTTGAAGCTTATTCTATTAACCAGTAGCGTGGTCTAGTGGTGAATGTTGAATTATCTCGTACTTGATGTTACGAGTTCGGTTCCCGCTAAGTCTCGCTATTGGCCAGACCTTGGTTTGTCAAGGTCGATCGTTTCTTATCAGAATTTGCCAATTTTTCTGATTTTCATTGAAACGATTCCTGTAAAATTGGCGTTTCCATCCCAATTTTCTATTGCGAACCTTTAGTTATTGTTATATCTTAGGTTTCGCCATATTGCTCACCATAGATATCTCTGTGGTTGTTTATCGAATATAAAATTCGTATTGTTACATGAAAGTTATTCATCGTTATTTATCGTATTAATACGATATTTGTAATATCTGACGATAGATGTCAGATATTGTTTAGATTTACATGTATCTATGTAATAATTATGTGGACCAGGAAGGCGCATTTGGGGTTTACCTGTTAAGCCTTCCTGGTATATTTGTATATATGAATGTAAAAAAATTAAATTAAATTAAAAAAAAACTATGCTATTACATATGTATGTTATATTCATTATTTTTAAAAATTAAAATATCAGATAAATCTCGTCTTAAGCCTAATATTGTATATAACCGTTAGTTTGAAATATGACTCATTTCCCTGGTGCGATAAACGCTTATTAATTATACAATGTTCGCTTTACGAGTTGTAACTGTTAATGTAGTATTTATCTGAATGACAACACGATATTTACATCCGTATATAGCAATATTTATAAAACGCTATCATGCAATTCTAATAGTACTAAAAAACAATAACATACTCGGAAGCATCTTATCGTTCATTTAACGAGAAATAAAAGCAATTACATAATGTTTTATTTCGCTGGCTAATTTAATTGTTTATAAGGATGAATGGGCGTTGATCTGTATGCTGGCATTAAAATTCAAAGCCAGTTTTCTGCGAGCAAAGTAAAAGAGCTTGTAGCCAGAAGAGAATAAATATCAATAAGCTACGTCCATAGACGTTAGCAGGCGACTTATTTTTTTTTTCCTCTTCTTGTCTCGCTATCAACCACACTGTGGCTTTTATAAATAATTAATATGTAGATTAAAAAAATGCGCAAACAATTCGCAGAACGACGCTCGTCGTTTATGCTGAAAGGTGATGACGAAACATAGTTAATTTAATCTACAGGTCAACGCTATATAAATTGAACGCTCGGTTCATTATTTAAAATTTAATTACACACAGTGGTTACACTTCAATCAGTGCCAATATGGACGTGCGAATTTTGTGCTGTTTCATATTTTCGGTCGTCGGCTTGACCCACATCGATGCCAAAGGTATTTTATTCGATGAATTTAATTTCATTTTATTTTTTCACTCTGTCAGAGTTGAAACAATACGCTCGTGAATGTATCCAATACTTGGGTATTATTGGCGAGAAGTATATTGTCACTCAGAGACGAGCAGAAAACTAATATGGGGTCGATGAGTGTTTATCGCTCTCTCAAAGAAACCAATCAAGTCTCTTGTGTAACTAAAAGTGGTGGCAATTTCGCACATTAATACTATATAGAGTAGGTTTCTCTTCTGAGATGTTTTTATCTTCTTTTATTCAAATGTGTGTAAGTGTTATTATTTCGTTTAGTTTCAATTAATATACTTTAATATATTCAATTGTGTTATTGTAATTGGAAGCGGTGTGAAAAAGGATCAAATCAAATTACAAATAATAGCTTAATGCTTGCTTTGGTTATCCGAACTAATGATGGGGAAGGAAGCGCGGATAATCCATGGTATTCATTTTTAGTTTGTTTCAAAATGTGATATGTACGATAACATATTTTTACATTGTTCATTTCTATAATGAAATCAGATTGGCAGACTCTGACTTGGAGTCACAAATATCCAAGTCTGGCCAGCAGTATTAAAGATTAGCACAGGATCGAACCCGGTAACCTCTCGGTGTTAAACATAAACGCATCCACCTCATATAAGTGGACTTATTTATTATTTATTCGATTTTAGTATTTTTATAGGATCTTTCCTATGATAATTTTCCTAGGAAATATTATACTGTTTTATCATAATCTTAATTGGTCGATTTATTCTAATGAATTTCCAATTTAAGTCAGTATCTTATTGTGACTAATATTTCACATATTGAAATTAATAATTTATAAATATTTTCAAAGCTGTTTGAAGTTGTTGATAATTTAAAATAAAAAAAAATTAATATAAAGATTCTAAAGGCGAAAAACTGCTAATTGACCGATTTTGCATCCCCCTTCAATCCCTTTTTTTTCTTTTCAACTTGGGTCACTACCTGAACCCTAACTAGCATATTCAATCGTAAATTTCACAAATTTTTGTTCATATTTTCATTCAGTAGCCTGTTTTACTATTTAACCTTAGTGGTCCATCCATTGTGTCACACGTCTGTATATGAATGACACTCCTCAGATGCTGGTCTTCAAAACTTTTGAACGCTAAAATTAGCTAAATGATAAATTTCCTTTTAAGTCAGGACCTTGAGTGTTTCTTCAAAGACTGTGGAGCTTAACTATTAATTAATAAATTTTTAATTTATAAGAATAAGAAATTTTCCATGTCCAGCTTGATAATTATCGACTGAAACCGAACAAAAAAAGTACTTCTCAATTTTTCATTCTCGTTTCAGAGTCGTGCAGAATCAATTTATCATCCCTTCGGTTTCGACCCTTTGTGCTTACATCTGAAGGAAATTTTTTCCCGACTCAAAACAACACAGTGGTGATCAATAGTGGTAACAATGCGTCTGTCTCGTGTCAAAAATTTAATTTCGAAAAATATCCAAAAAAGTCGACCATTAAAACCGTATGCGATAACGGAAAATTAGTTTCGGACGCTGGGAAAATTCTATCGACGAGCGATTTTGATTGCGAATTGAAAATCATCGACATCATGAAATGTAACGTCAAAAATTGCGATGAAAAGAGCCTGGGCTTGTGTTATCTATATTACGACAGTATCAAAAGCGCAAACGTCAAATTGGCCGAAGTTTGTTTTAATAAAAAAATTAGCAGAATCACATTTGCACGAGTTCACTTATCGAGAGATGCGACTGTAAACTCTGATGAAAAATTATACGACTTTTTTGAGAAGATCCCCGTATTCAGAGACCTAATTGGAGCCAACGATGAAAATACACTGAACACTCTTTTAGCCAACGATCACGAATTGCTCTACGACTATATGACAGTGCAGAAATTAATTCCACAGGGTATACTCAACGAACAGCTTCAAGATGCTGTGAAATATCCAATCAACAATGTCGGACTTTGGAAGAGTGTCGTCGAAGGGAACTGGCGAAGTGTGAACCGAGACATCGAAGATTATGCAAATACTAATAGAGATTCGATCGATTTGATCTTTGGTACTCATCAATCGTTGATTTCTCACGATGGCAAAGTTGTGTACTTTCGCAAAAATAAAGAAATGATTCCGCAGTTCGTTTGGGCAGTGGCCTACGAAAAGAAGTCAAAAAATGGTGTCGCCATTATCACTCTGAACGATCCGTACGCTTCTCTGAAACAGCTGAAAGCTCAAGTGTTTTGCGAAAGTATTTGCAGCACGGTGCCGTGGCTTAAGAGTTTGCTGAAAAATGATAATTATGATAGGCCAGGTATGGGGTATACCTTCTGTTGTAAGCTGCAAGATTTTAAAAGCATATATCATGTTTAAGCGTTCCGTAATGATTAAATTGTGCGCTTTTCAAAAATGTGTTTCATAGTGACATCTATGTACAGATCAAAATATTTCTTAATATACCTTGTTTCATGTGATTGCTGTATTTTCATTTTCCGTGGTGGTTTAAACTGCTGCTTATGTGTGTTGTACATTTCATCATTAGTTTTCGACATTATAAAATATATTACAGAATAAAAATAGTGTTCTTAAAAAACTACACGACTTTTCACAAATTTCCTTCAAACATTTTAAAAATAGTTAAAAACACGTCTTATTTTTTGAATAGACTAGTATTTCCAAACAATTAATTAATTAATTAATTACATCATTAATCCATTGAGACATCTACGGATTTAAATTTTGTACATAATTTTTACAAATTATTCACACAATAAATACAGAAAATTTGTGACAACAGGAAAGGTGGTTTTTTGCCGATTTTGAGAAACCATTTCAACAGTGATCATATAAAATTGGCAAACTCTGATAAGAAAAGATCAATTTGGAGTAACAAATATCCCCAAATCTAACCAGCAGTATGGCGGATCGAACCCACTGAGCACTTGTTGCTAAATATACACGTTACCATTAAGCCATACTGTTGGCTAATATTTTAAATATGCTATATATTTTTTCCGCAGAATAAATATTTTTAAGTCTCCATTAGTTGGTGAAAATATTGATGAAATAAAACTTACCGCTTACACGAAAACCATGTGAAACGTATAAGAGGTTAGTAAAAAAAACATATCTTACCAGCCAACACCTATTTATTTAAGGGTTAGGTTAGTTTAAATTAGGGTCGGTATTTTCTTCGCTGCTGATGATATTATAATAAACAGGTCGTTGCTACGATACAAACAAAAAAAATAGTCGTCGCCTCTGGTCTTTATGGTTCTCTCTGTCTCCCTCTCTCGTACAGCGTGCATATGCGTGTAATGTGTGGGGCGAAGGATTTGGCGGGAATTATATCAATAGCAACAGGTCGTAAATCTGTTTGTAAGCATCTGTATTTTAACTTTAAATGTACAGAGAGCAAGCAGGGGGAAAGATGGAGAAGTTTGTGTACAAACAAACAAGCACGGCGTGGTTTGAGGTTATTGTACCAACACGCGTGGCTACGTTGCCTGCCTTCGATACAAAGACAGATCAGGCTTCCTCACTTCAACCTTGGCCGAATACTGGAGCTCATTTCCAAGTATCAGCTGCATCACTAGTCTCGAGCTGGTGATTCGGGAGTGAGGAAACGAGCTGCAGGAAGACATCTTCACGGGGCAGCGGTCGAAACGAAAGAGAGATACTGGCCATTTTGGCGCGGCCGGTACAACCACAACAAACTTTCGTATGTCGTAAGGCTACCACCGAGTAATCACCGAAGTTCGGTGATCATTGGTCACAAAGTGCTCCCCCAAAAGTCACTAAAATCTGTATAACGGAACATCTGGCAGCCGAAAAGTCCATCATACTATGGGGGATGAACGAATGAGACGACTGGCATGTTGATGCACGTGTTTTATTTATGACAGCTGAAGGCAGAGTGAGGTAGCAAGCTCCGAGCACAATCGAGTTGGTCCCCACTCGCAGGAAGGTGACCAAACTCGACCATGTCGTATAGCGAGCCGCCACAATACTGTTGCGTAGGGGTGGGTGGAGGATCCAAGTAAAAGGCCAACAGTCGTTTCACAGCCTTTATTGATGATTAAGGAGATACACGCACTGACAGCGCTCAGTCCAGAATGACATGATATCGCCTACGTACCGCCTTATAAGGGGTAGATCTCTCAGGACGTCTAATCTGTTTACCTACTGTATAGTCACGTATTCGAATATGTATTCCCACGGTATGAGAAGTGCAATCATTGTTTAGCTTACTTGCACTTAGCCTGTCGCTAATCCTTGAAACCACTTATACCAGTCGCACGGTATGCACTTAGTTAACCCGTTAACAGATATCCGTTAAACAGATAATCCTTGAACGGTCACACAGTCTCTGGGATTCTATTCGCTTAATCCGCGGCGTACGTAACTAAACTAACGATAACTATCATACTGACGAAAACTCGAGTGCCAAATATTCCGCATTCACGGTTTTCGGTTCGGTGATTACTGGTCACAAATTACTCGTCACAAAGTCACTAAAATCTCTATAACGGAACATCTGGCAGCCGAAAAGTCCATCATACTCTAGGCATATAGTACAACTGAAATGATCTCATCAGGTCACTGCGACACATATCTAGGAAAGTCATTAACGCATGGCACACGCTCGCCTCGTCAAAAGGTCGACACGTGTTTCTATACACGTATCTGGGAAACAAAGGAAGAACACACTGAACCCATAAAAACCACGAACTACGTCCAGGCGTATGAACCCATAAAACCACGCTCGCAGCATAACTAGGGCAGCGCGAGTACCAACAACAAAAGATGTGCACACGACACACTTCAACCCAAAACGTTTATAAAGCAACGCAGCAACCTCCACCGGCAGAGTGAGCCTCTGGAGTTCAAACAGATCACTTCTCCGAAGAAACCTCTTCGTACATACAATAACCATTGTACCAATTGAACGCAAATAAACGATCCTCTTTCAAACTACACAACACACACGTGTTTCGTTAGACCGGGATACGGTCAACATACCTTCCCTGTCTTACAATACTAACGATAACTATCATAGTAACTAGAACTTGAGTGCCAAATATTGTGTATTCGCGATTTTCATGGCAAAAATTGTCCTTGTGACCACCCCAATGTGATGAATAGTCCAATTACCACGGTTTTCATAGCAAAAATTGTCTTGCTATGAAAACCGCAATGTGAATAATAATTCAGTAATAATCAGTTTTTTCGTGATCAATTTTCGGGTGTGACCGATCTAGAGCGACCGGTTGTCCTGTGACCGGTTCACATTTGACTAGTAATCACCGAACCCATAAAATGGTAATTGGACTATTCGTCACATTGGGGTGGTCACAAAGACAATTTTTGCCATGAAAATCGCGAATACACAATATTTGGCACTCGAGTTCTCGTTACTATGATAGTTATCGTTAGTATGATGGACTTTTTCGGCTGCCAGATGTTCCGTTATAGAGATTTTAGTGACTTTGTGACGAGTAATTTGCGACCAGTAATCACCGAACCCCATAAAATATAGCAGATAGGCACAGCGAGGTAAACGAAACGTTACGGCCAAAGTTTAAAAACAAACAAGGAAACGTCAGATGTGGCGCTGGCGATTGGCGTCCAAATGTTTGGACCGGTCGTCGCGTTCCTTTCCCTCTCAAATATGACTAAAAGATGATATCATTCAAGAGAAATTGGCTTCTGAAGCTATTGCTTTGTCTGCTGTTAGTGTATCTGTACTACACGCTCGCCAAAAATGACCAACTCTCGTGGATCGGAGCCGGGGAACGCACTAAACCAAACACAACGGACTCAACGAATTCTAATCAACGACTGTCACAAAGGTTACAATCACTTCCTTTAGGCTTAGACAAAACCCCTGAATTTGAAATTATTTTAAACCCTCCACCTCCACCATGAAAAATGCTGCGTATTTGACAATTTCGTTTCTTGAACGTTGCACCGTTCATTCTTCACACTTACTGATGCATTTTTCATCTTTCAAAGCAGCCTCCTTACACTCTTGAAGAAAATTAAATTAACTATTTCTGGATCAACACATTAATTTTTCGATTTGGAAATAATATTTTTTTATATACAACATATTCAGAAAGGAATGTTTTTATGTTGAGTTATTTGAACCTTCTCACTATTTTTTTACTATACTAGGTTTTGTTAAGTAAAATACTACTGAAAGCTTTTTTTTGTATCTTTATAATATTTTATGCGCTGAACAAAGATGTAAGTCAAATTTTGAACCAATACAAAAAAAATTACACATTTTTTTAAGTATTATCTGTCGAATCTGACTTTGGTTTGCTTGTTTGTTTTTGAAAACTCGTTAAATAACAGATAGAAAATGTGTGTTATTTATAATATAAATAATACGATATGTTATTATGTATATTTAAATTTAATAAAAAAAAATATGGTTTATTTATTTTTTTATATAGGTTTTTCATTCCAAATTCACCCTTTTTCATTTCAATTGAGACTTATTCATTTCAAATTAGGCCTTTTTCAATTCAAATTAAACCTTTTTCATTTCGTTTGACCCCTTTGACGTTGAAAAGGGGTCAATTTGAAATTAAAAAGGTTTAATTTGAAATAAAAAGTCAATTTGAAATGAAAAAAGGTCAATTTTGAATGAAAAACCTATATAACAAAAAAATAGATATTGTAATAAACGTCATTAATGACTATATATGGTTTATTTATTTGAAGAATATGGTTTATTTATTTTTTTGTACAGGTTTTTAATTCCAAGTTGACCCTTTTTCATTTCAATTGACCTTTATTCA
Source organism: Arctopsyche grandis (assembly GCF_051622035.1). Classification (NCBI taxonomy): domain Eukaryota; kingdom Metazoa; phylum Arthropoda; class Insecta; order Trichoptera; family Hydropsychidae; genus Arctopsyche; species Arctopsyche grandis. The sequence continues at coordinate 1,245,831 of NC_135363.1, forward strand.
TTTCAAATTAGCCCTTTTTCATTTCATTTGACATTGAAAAGGGGTCAATTTGAAATAAAAAGGTTTAATTTGAAATGAAAAACCTATATAACAAAAAACATAGATATTGTAATAAACGTCATTAATGACTAGTTAGTTTTTATTAAATCATGAAAAAAAAATATTGTAAATACAAACTATAACTGCTATTGTAATTTTGGAATTGAAAACCATATCAAAAACAAAACCTTGATGACACTGAACCAAAACCAATGCAAACAGGAACTTTTCAGTTTGCACATCTGCTTTTAGTTAATTTTAAATAGTTTCATTTAATTCATTCAAACATCATAGATAGTTGTAAATTAAATTGTTGTCCTAATTATGGCTAAGAAAACGACCGTTTATACATATCAATTCATAGAAAATATCAAACCCATCTTTATTCTTTCAGTTCAAAATCACAAATAGTACGAGACGTAGTATTAGCCGTGGTAGCATGCGGCGAACGACTGGAGGAAACCCTGACTATGCTCAAATCATGCCTACTATTCTCAACCAAACTAAACCTCAAGTTTATAATAATCGCCGACGACAATCTGCTATCAGATTTCAAGGAAAGACTATCCGACTGGCAGCAAATGCTCAACGGGTCGTTCCAATACGAAGTGCTGCCGCTGAAGTTTCCAGACAAGAACACGGACGAGTGGCGGAAACTCTTCAAACCGTGCGCTTCGCAGAGACTATTCCTACCGGTGAGTTTCGCCGATTTGACATTAAACAATTTACATACATATTTTAATATTGGCAATTTTTTCGGCAGACCATTTTAACTCACATCGACTCTCTCATCTACGTGGATACGGACACTTTATTTTTAAGCTCGATAGACTTACTATGGCGAAACTTCAACAAGTTCAACGCATCGCATATGGCAGCTTTGGCTTTCGAACATGAGGATTCTAACGTATCTTGGTATAGCAGATTTGCAAAACATCCGTATTATGGAAAACTCGGTATGTATAATTGATAATTCTACATTTTTTTTTTTTTAATCTATATCAGGAAGCTTAACAGGTAAGCTGAAACTGGCCAGAGACATTGTACATTTGAAGTATTATACAAAGTAAATACATATCAATTAACACCCACAGAGACATCTATGGTCAGATTTGTTAATTTGCAGCATTTTATACAATTCAGCGAAATTTGAGATTGCTAAAAACTTGAGATTTGCGAGAAAATGGGTAAAGTTGTCAATTTGTTGGAACCGTTTCAATGAAAATCAAATAAATTGGCAAACTCTGATAGGCAACGATTGACCTGGAGTCACAAATTCAAGGTTTTGCCAGTAGAAACCAGCGGGATTTGAACCCGTGACCACTATGTTCAAAGTATTATGTGCTAACATTATAACTTATACTCACAGGGGTGTGCTCATGAGTGCATCAGGTCTTCTAAGACCCTGGATGCATTCTTGCGAGGTGCGAGGAGACACCTCTGTGAAAGACAGTACAAGTTAAATATAAAATTTTAGAGTTAAGTTACTAAGATGTATTTTTAAATTAGCTAATAGCTAAAATTATATATAAATAAATAACCACTAGTCTATTATACTGTTTGAGATATTAGATATGAATATGATACAACTAGTGTTGTACCCGATGAAATATCATCGCATGGGTTATGGCATATGAAGTTATTAAATTAAATTAAAATTAAAATAAATGTGTTGGTTCTGTGTTCGATCTGCACGTGGGCCTATTTTTTTCAAATACCTTTTAAATATATTTAATTTAATGTTTATATTTAATTGTTTAATATGAAAAAAATGTAAAAACTACACAACTACTTACAGAGAAATTTTATAATAATATAAGTGGCTTTAGGCGTCATACTGTTAAGTGAGGAATGTCCACAGACCTTTTCAAATAATCTTAGCATCAGTCGTATTTGATGCTTAGTGGTCGATGCATGTCCGATAAAAACATCTCTGTTTGTTTATATTACTCGCAAGATGGGCGAGTGCATCGTTTAAAATTGCACAATGCATTCAAAAACACACAATATGTAAATTGATCATTTAAGTAACATATTATTCAATTGACATCGTAGTTTTAAAAGTGTCATGGCGATCGCCCGCATTCTACATAAAATTTCGGGGTTGGCACCAGAGAAATGTAAAAAATATTTTTATATAAATGCAAAATCATTTCTCTTGGTGGCGCCGAATACTCAATTATATTTAATAACCAATTAATTAAGTTTAATTAATATAAACAGCGTTCATTTTATATTATACATATTTTTGTTGAAACTATACGTTACACATTAATTTGTAGACAGACAAATACAAAAAAAGTGGATAAAAAAATCCGCAACTGAGTAAAGAAACGGATTGGCCACCAACGCCCATCTTTAAAAGTAAATAAACCTATATCAAAATAAAACTTTAATTTCTGTAGTGAATATGTGATGACCCTGATTATATTCCGTGCGTTGTAGCATAGTTATGGAAACGTACCGCGTATTATTGACACAAACAAAGCATTGTTAAAGGCACTTCTATTATTATAACTAGACTGCGGATAGAGAGCGTGCTTTTTCCAGGAATCGGGGTGGTTTTGCTCTATTTATAAAGATAGAGTGCAAAAAAAAAGGTTCGGCGAACATTTACAACCGGCCACTAATTATAACATTTCTCTGCCTACCTACATATAATAAACAATATAAAACACCAATAGAAAAATTAATTAATTAAATTAATTTTCAATAGGTGGCGGCAAATTCTCTGCCAAGAGGCAAAATTGGTAGCAAATATTTTATATAATATATGGAAGTTTTTTTCTTTTGTTATTGTATTCGTATATACGTTTAGATATGAATTTCCATTCTAATACATATAATAGTAATCAATTTCTCAATATTGTTCTAATTTATTTCAAGGTGTCAACTCGGGGGTGATGCTGATGAACCTGACGAGGATGCGTGAATTTCAATGGGAGAAATACGTGACGAGTGTCTACAGCCAGTGGCGGACTCAACTCACGTGGGGCGACCAGGACATAATAAACATAATCTTCCACTATCATCCGGAGAAACTCTACCTTCTGGAATGCGACGCCAATTACAGACCTGATCAGTGCACCTACGGACCGGCCTGTCCACCGGCTGCCGAGCACGGAGCCCAAGTGTTGCACGGCAGCCGCAGCGCATTCCACTCGGCGAACCAGCCCGCCTTCAGCGCAGTGCACAAAGCAGCCCAGGAATACAAACTCGGCAGCGATCCGTACAAAAACTTCCTGGTTCCGATGCTCGCCAACTTGAGATCAGCGCCCGAGTCCAACTGTGGCAAACTCGAAGACGCTTTCACTAAATTACCGAGACAGTATTTGGAAAAGACCATCAACGTAGAATAAGTGTTAATATGAAAATGTACGTCCGTTGTTTGGGTACGAAGCCGTCGCTGCACATCGACACAGTGACAAACGAGACAGGCCCGCTCTTAGAGATATATCAGTTTGTGGATTGAGAGTCCACACATTTTCATCTGGGATCAGGCCCAACGCTAAATGTATTATTTTAAATACGATGTATTATTTTTACGAGATTATAATTTTGATCCGTATGGTGTTATAGTTACATATGTATGTTACCAAATATCGCATAGAATAAAATAATTTATATTGTAATATTTTCAATGTTTCATATTACCATTTCCTACCACAATACATATATAATGGATCAGTAATTTATTCAGCTTTTGATCAACAAAAATAACTAAATTGTCAGTTAATATTTCAAAATTATCAGTGAGTATTATATAAATGATCAGTTGTCATATACTCAGTTATTAAACTAAATTTTTATTTTATTTTATTATACATCAATTAATCAAGCACACTCGTCTAACAGATTGCTCCAAAGCGATGAGTGTGCTAAACAGATTAAAAATGGAAAAAAGTACATTAAAATACAAGTGAAAATACATAAATAGAAGAAAAGAAATGGAGAAAAATAAATAAACATGACATAAACTGTTCAACTCAACCGTTCTAATTGGTCACGACGTAACTTAAGAAGTGGTGCAGAAAATGACGAGAGATGTGACAAATGTCAATGGCACTATCGGAGGCCACGAGGAATGGGAAAATTACTATAAGCCACAGTTCTAGCCAGAGGAGTGTGAATAATTTGTATATAAAATTATTACTTTGAATAAAAACACAAATATTTTTTTTTTACTACCGCCATCTATGTATAAAATTAATGACTACCAACTGTCACCGAGATTAAAAATGTTCGGACTTGAAAAGCTTCTTAAACGATATTTTATCTCTATCGTAATGACAGAGGATCCATTTACTTATATTGATGACCAAAATGAGCAATATGGTAATGTATGAAAACGATCGGATAAGAGGCAAACTTTTTCCTGAATTGTAATCGTAAGTGAAACGTAAAGAAGATATGTAAAAAGGGGACGATGGCGGGTCCATATCACACTCTCCGGAGCATGAAGGCCCAACTCAGCCAGGATAGACGGACAGGAGATAAAGCCTCTAAATATGGAAAACAAGAACTTGATGAGGGCAACACTCCTCCTGTGTTCAAGAGAAGTGTAGCTGACCATACCCGTGACGAATTGTGAAGGAAATAAATATGGGTAAATCCCATATTGCTCCTTATAAAGCAGTCGAAGAAAGCGTCTTTGGATAAATAATTAATCAGCTATTAAACCAAAATGATCAGATAATAAAATGAAACGGTTGATAATTAATTACTATAAGATGATCAGTAATATCATTTAAAAATGATCATTTGATTTTGACAGCAAGAAAATCATTAGTGTTGCCACATCGCATTATGGCTCCTAGTATAAAAAATCCTGATAAATTATCATCCTTTTAATAATCTCCCCCCTCTTTGCTTTCAACCCCCTCGCTCCAGGTTCAGTTCACTATCACTGTCTCAGTGAGACTGAATAATACCGACCTTAACAATATAATCTTAAATGAATAGGTCCAACCCTAACCTCACCTAACCTAGCCTGACCCTTAAATAAATAAGTGTTGGCTGCTAAGATATGTTTTTTTTTGGGAAAATATTGATGAACTAAAACTTTAAAAAAAAAAATTGCGATGTGTTTGGATGGATATTACGGTGTGTGGACCATGAGAAGAGTAGGAATGGACAGTAGCGGTGCGACGCGCTATCATCCAACTGTCAAAAATTATAATTTCACCGATAAAAATCCTTTTTGATCAGTATTTAAATAAAATACTGACCAGAAAGGATTTATGTATTGATAAAAAAGTAATTACTTACTGAACAAAAATGAATAATTTACTGATCGTTTATTATATTCTAATGATCATTTAGAATAAGCTACCGATCAAGTTTATAATTATTTTTTTTTTACCTAGCTTCGGTCAGTATTTGTAATATAAACAGCGTAAACACGGCGAATCTAATAGTAAATGTTCATTTGGTTTTTTTATTAATTTATTTGAATCGAAAAAAAAATAGCATTCAACCAATTGAATTGTCGTCATATAAACTTTGTATTGTTTACGAAGTTCCCAACCAATGATACTTGCATACAAAGTCTCTTTCGAAATTAAATATTACATTACTGATAATTTTTTCATTTTTGGAATTATAAACTAACCAAATAATTTGTTGCCTATATATATAACCCGGTTTTTTTACCCGGCTTCGCTCAGCATTTGTAATATAAACAGCGCAAACATGGCGAATCTAATAAATAGTAAATATTCATTTATTTTTTTATTCAATTTATTTGAATCGAAAAAAAAATCGACTCATCGTCTTAGAAATTTTGACTTGTTTACGAAATTCTCAACCAAAGATACATATATACTTAAATACAAAGTCTCTTTCGAAATTATACATATTGTTGCGTAGGGGTGGGTGGAGGATCCAAGTAAAAGGCCAAAGTCGTGTCACAGCATTTATTGGTGATTAAGGAGATACACGCACTGGCAGTGCTCCGTCCAGAATATCTTGATATAGCCTAAGTACCGCCTTATAACGGATAGGTCTCTCGGGGCATCTTCGACGTCCGGTTTGTTTACCTATTGTTATGGTCACGTACTAGATGTGCCACGGAGGTCGGTCCCACGCTACTGCTGTGGGTTCTGAGAACTCTACCGGAATGCGACCGAGTTACCGCTAAGTGCATTCGGGGGTATCTCATTGTTAAGCCTGGAGATAATCCTCGAAACCAATTATAGCGGTCATAGTCTCTGGGATGCTACTCGACCTAATCCAATTGCACTTACACGGTGTACGTAACAATATATTAGATTACTGATAAATTTTAAACTTTTTTACAGATCACTTTTGGAATTATAAACTAACCAAATAATTTGTTGCCTATATATACATATAACCAGTTGTTTTACCCGGCTTCGCTCAGTATTTGTAATATAAACAGCGTAAACATGGCGAATCTAATAGTAAATATTCATTTATTTTTTTATTAAATTTATTTGAATCGAAATATAACATCAACTCGTTGTCATAGAAATTTTGACTTGTTTACGAAATTCCCAACCAAAGATAAATATATACTTACATACAAAGCAGTGGCGTGCGGTGAAATTCTCTATCTTTTTGTCGCACAGCCTTACTTACTTATCCTGCCCGTGCACATTAAGTATGGCTGGACGACAAATAGAGAATTTCACCGCACGCCACTGATACAAAGTCTCTTTCGAAATTATATATTAGATACATAAAACATACAGATTGGAAAGTGATAAAAAAAAAAAATCGTAAATTTTTCTTCTATTTTATTATAAAAATGTCGAAATACAAAAATTAAATTTATGCTATTTTTATTATTTAAACCTAATCACTTACATGATAGTGAAATACTGGCAGTGAAAAAATACAAAACTTAATGTAATCACTGAAAATTTTCTACAATTATGAAAAATATGTTTATTTTTACAGCTATATATCATGTAACTCATTAAGCGACCGACCAACGACGACGACGATCCACCACCACTCATCGTCATCGTCATTTTGAAGAAAAGTAGTTTGTGTTTTTCACCGTGTGTGTCTGACTCTCAATTCTTGCCATACAAAATGACTATATATCAAAAACGAAATTCAATATAATCCCCGTCCGTTTGTTTGCATAGCAAGTTCAAAACAATACATTTACACACATACATATAATATACGTACAATATACATATACAGTAGTAGTAATAATAAATGCAATTTCCTAAAGAATAACCTAATATTTATCAAAAATACTATCACTCTGGCTGCGTAATCCTAAATAAAAATTAGATCCGTTCTTGCTTTTCTATTATGCACAGAACCTAAAGTACTTAAAAACTTATCCAGAAATGTAATTCGATACGGCCGTTATATACATACAAGTATATTTGCATACCCAAAAAATTACATTCTACATTATCCGTACGACAAGACGAATAAGGGAACATCTCTATTCTTGGTGGCATCTCATTTTAAATTGCTCACATCCTCCCCCTAAATTTTATAAGTGTTACAAAGTGAAAATATACATATACATATATAATCAGAACATACATATATTAACGATTAGAATTATTTAGAATTCATAAATAATTTCACTATTGTTTACGTTGGAATTGTTGGTAAGATCAAAGTTTGTACCTAATTACTTTTAATTAATATGTATGTATATATTATAAATTAAATACTTTTTATAATATTTATAATTCATATATAATATAAAAATTACAGACTTCAAAAATATGAAATATAAACAACAACTTATCAATTATTCTATGATACATGTATGTATATATGTATTAGCATACATTTTTGTACATTATTGATGTGATGCAATACAAAATTGCACGAAAATATCTACTTCACTAGTAATTTCTAATCCATTATTTAATATACATATATATATATATACTATATATTAATGCATATGTCAAAAGTAGACGTGAATTCTTATATAACGGAGATATCAAATTTGCTCAAGATGACGCGCAGATAAATATAAAATAAAAATATCTTTATACCAATTATTCACTACAGACCACACTATATATGCAGTGCCAGCCTTACACCCGATGGGGCGCCCTCGGGCAATTTTTTCTAAACACCCTTAGAAAGAACTTTCGCCTTTGGCGCTCTAATTTAAAATTTTTAATGACTTTTGGCGCTCTAATTTTAAATTTTAAAGCGTCTTCGGCGCATCGTTCGGCGCCCAAACTTATTTGGCGCCCTCGGGCGCCGCCGACCCCCCCCCCCCCTAAAACTGACACTGAATCCATGTAAAACAAAAAAAAACACATCTCAACAGCCACGAAACGTAATGAACGACACATACTAAGGCTAAGATATGTTTTCACAATGCAAAATTCCATTTCAAATTCTCAAAACTCCACAACAAATTGTGCTATTTAACTGTATACATGCAACGGAACAAATATGATTTATTATTAACGTATAGTATTTTACCTATGAAAATATTCGCCAAATTAACACCATGCATTGAATGTATATTTAACATCACAAAGTATATTATACATATAAGAATATATATATAAAACGTATTTGCTATTTGATTTCTACCTCAATATACATATAACAGCTATTTTTTTTTTTTATATTTTAATTATACATAAATAAATACGTGGCAGTGACTCTTGGTACAAATATAATATTAATATTTACCGCGGAAAAGACAAAAAACATATATATATATTATTCCCATATGTGATTCAGTTATACAAAAATGGCCCCAACAAGAATATTATAATATATATATACAGGATTAACTAATTGACAGTTTTACTTCGGATGATTTTGAAAAAAATAAAAATAAAATATCCTTACATATATCAAAACATTTTCTTTTTTTTTTACACATAAATGTTCTTAAATCAATTGACTCAGGGAATTGATCACAGTTTTTAAAACTTATACCGTTCTCTATTTCAGTATATGTTAGTCACGTCAAATTCAACTTATACAACTATTTTTTTTTTTATTAGTATTGCAACCGTTTTGATTTACAATTAAATACACATAAATACGCATAAATTAAAATAAATATTTTAAAAAATCAACAGTATTTCCGATCATGGTAGAATCATTATCACCTGCGATCAATTTCCAACTGAACATCAAAGATACAACAACATACCTTTTATACATTAAATTTATACCTATATATACAAAAAAAAATCGTTTAAATCTTTCAATAATAAACTCAAACGGGTCCGAAATTTATTTCCGGCCAAATCTATTCCATTTATCAAAAGTTTATTACTACTATATAATAATAGTTACACGACTTAACTCACTCTAAAATATCATAATAGGTGTGTGTATAAAAGTGTAAAAACTAAAATTGACAAAAATAAAATAACCTGTGACTAAATAATTTTCCTCGGGCACTTAAATAAGCAAAATTTCATCGATTTAAAATTAATTTACATTCGTTTTATCTCTCGAATTTATCGTCAATTTCAAATCGTGAAACTTTTCGAAAATTGTACTATAAACTTAATCCGCATATAAAAGCGCGGAAAATATCGTATTTTGTTGAACAGCTCAAGATACGACATTAACTTCAGAAGTTAATCTACGTTTCTCTCGAGTCAACAAAAAAAAAATGCATTCATAAGCGTATCAAAATAATACAGAATCGGACACTACATATTAACATATAACACGTCATCTGCATTCGTAAAATATATATTATACTTAACGTATCTTAACATAGTCTAACATTGAAATCAATGTATATCCAATCATTGAACATTTGAAGTATATTTAAACATACAAATTTCATTATGTTCCGATACACTTCAAATGAATTCAATCAAAAAACCTAATTTTTTATTAGAAACGAAAGACCAACGGTCAATCTTCTACCAGCTAAAGTACCAGATACATAACTCGTCTTAAATTAACACTGGGATTTAGCTATGTGCACTGTCTGCGAAGTTCGCCACCAAACAAAAGATCGGTCAAACAATTCTTCAGAACATCATAGATGTTCGTAAAGCACGAATTCAATATATTCAAAATAGTTAAGCGAACACTTCAAGAATCCGCGAAGAACGGTTTGAGCGATCTCGAATTGACGAGAGACACTGCATAAAGTTAAATACAATATATGTACATAGTTGAAATTCGAAAAGTCACTATACATCAATTTAAATAAATAAGTAATCCATTAACGTACATTCTTAATATTACTTTTGTGATCACTTAATTACACAGCCTATATATTGTATACTTTAAAATTCTTAAAATTGCAAAATAAAATTATACACATGTATGTATATTTCAAGTGATTATTCAGCATCGAAAACAATTTCACGGTGGAAATCGCCAGGAATGAAAAAGAATTTACCAAAGGTCAAAGTATTTTGTAGAAAAATATTCAATCAGGTTACTCAGCTCTTACTCACAAAAATTAACGCACTTATTAACACCAAAATGCTTCGGTATGTAAATTCTAATAAAAAAAAATATATAATACAATATTATACGATATGACAAAAATCGAATCGTACTTAGTAATTTGTCGTTTATCACTGGTTCAATTATAATAATCAACTCAATTTATTAAACCAAAATAATTCACATTTCGCGTTTAAGATAAATTTCTCAAACACAGAAAAATCTTTATCGGAAAGTACAGTTTTAGGTTCTATACACACTTTGAGGGACTTCTTTACACTATGCCTTACGTGTTATCTAATTATTGCTCGTCAATTATTTGTAATTAATCATGTAAAACAATATTACATAAAAATTCAATGCCGAAATAATTGCAACGCCCTAAACATATTTTTTGAGATCAAACTAAATGACAACCATTGTTCCAAAGTAGTGTAAGAGTAAAAAAAAAAGCATTTTTACAATTATTCATCAATCGAACTCTCCACTAGTTACTTTATGAACAAACAACAAATTGGTTTCTATAATTAAATCACCTTAGTTCAATATTTAACCATAATTAAATAGTAAAATACTCCAAAATTACATTCACAAACAAAAATTTTATTAGAATCGATTATAAGCGTCCGCGGAAAGAAAATCAAAATTTCCTATTCATTTTGCATTTGTACATAGCGATGGCAATTAATTAAAATTAATTTCCCTACGACTTCAAACAGCACTACCATTTCAATTCGAGTAACTACATATTTTACAATTAATCAGACGGTTACAATTTAAACTATTTTAAAAATAATGAAACACGAAATGTTCAAATTGAATAAAATTACGCTATTCTATTCACAAGAGGTGCCTTTCTCCGACTCACATGTGGCGTTGCGCTCACAGTATGATAAATAAAATTAGTTTTTGGTCTTTTCGCAGGATTCTCTGGAAAAAACAAAAACATTAAATTAGTAAACATCAATTTACAACATCAATCTGCTTAAGCATATGCATCTTTAAAATACCTGTATGAAACTGTGAAGATGCCAATGCAAATTCCAACATCAAAGGTTTACTTTCTTCCACTTCTACATCATCGTACGTATTTTCCATAACCTGCGTAAAAAAAAATTATTATTCAACATGGCATATTATCAATTTTATATTAATTTACATAACATTTAAATTCCGCATAAAATTATTACAATATATACCTCCACATCGCTAGTCTCATCATCATAATGATGTACGAGCGTGGGCGAACCAGCCGGGGAAGATGACACTAAGTACGCTTCGTCGACGTCTAATTCCTCTTCTTCAGATCCATAGTCTTCACCGTTATTCTCACTGCAAAACTTCATCTCCCCTCGCTCTAAAGCTTCCAAACTATCAGGCCTGACCATCGCCTTTCGAATAGCTTGAGGATCTTTACGAGACCATTTTTGTACTTCTTCGTCCATTTTAACGACTTTCGTCGGGTTCATCGCCCAAAGACAACCTAAAACGACAATAGAATACAAAGTTAATTACAATCCAATAAGCAGAAGTGAATACATCGAATCGCATCAAAATTCAATCAACAGTACCTTTTCTTTGACTGCCGTTTGTAGCGGGTTTTTCAATCTTTTCAAAACACTTATTTAAACTAAGATTATGTCTGACTGAATTCTTCCAACCGTTCGGCGCCGTTTTAAAGTACGGAAAGTGTTGACTGTAACAAGAGATTACTCAAATAAACAACATTGCCAATTAGGAACACAAACTGTCGCACACAAAGTATTTGCAAAATATTTACCACATAAAATTATAAATTTCAGCAACTGGAAGACTGCCGGTGCGTGAATTTTTCAAAGCCATCGCAATTAAACATGAATACGAATACGCAGGTTTGGGAAAATCAGCACAATGTTGAGGTTTATTATTAACAGCGATATATTTAGCTGTTCCGGTATCACTAAACGAAGTAAAAGTTGTGGTAGGCTTAATTATCTGTCTATTATTATTTAACGTGCCATTGTCTATCAAAATGGTGGCTGAATTTTTATTAGCGCTGGAGAGCAGCGTTCTCGACTGCGGATGCCCCACGATGTGAATATTCCCCGATATAATAGTCTGCGTGCCGTTCGGCGACGCTTTTATAATCTGAGCATTCGTCAAATTGTGATTGGAACTTAAAATCGAACAATTTTTAGTGTTTATTTTTAATAACTCCGGCTTTGACGTGTTTATTTTCAAATTTGGATATGAAATGATATTCGTCGGGATGTTGACGTGCACCTCCTCGAGCTCTTCTTCGATCTCCTCTTTGATATCGTTAATCAGGGTGTTCTTCTTGGCAAAGATCAGTTTAGAGTCGCGGACGAACTCGGCACCGACAGAACTGTCGCTGTCCTCGTCGTCGTCCTCCATCTTCATCTTCATGATTTTCATATACTCTCTATTATCCAAAAGAGATTCGTTTTTGTACTCTACCGGACTAGGCGTCGACGACCTGCTCGAGTCGCAACTCTCCGACGAATTCAACATGTGATTCGAGTCTTGATCGTCGCTATTCTTATACGGAGATTCGGAGAACATTGAGGGCATCACGGAATTGGGATTGACCATCACGGCGTTGGCCTCGGACCCGTACAGATCCAGATTATGCACAAAGTTTGAAGAGTTGTGAGAGTTGGAATTGAGACCGGTAATCCACGTAGTGGCATTATCCATCTCTATGTCTAATAACGGCGGCAAATCAGAAAAACTTACACCTAGAGCATCCTAAAAAAGAAAAAAAAAAAATATATATATATACATTTGATTAAGAACAATATACTCATATATGTAAATTGTGTTTATATAATATTTACCGAAAAATCAGAAGCACTGCCTAAATCGGTGGCTACCTCGGATTTGATGTCTATATCGAGCATGTCTTGAAGCGAATCAGTCATATAGAGGTCCATCATGCTACATTCGTATAAATACTGGAAAGAAAAAAACAAACAGATAAAGAACAAAGTTGATATTTATATCATTCTTAATGGACGAACAAGTATGGGTACAATTCGATCGAGTTTTTGTAAACATTCCGCAAGGATAAATGTTTTGATGCAGGTCATGAGAAGTGTATCCTAGGACACACAAGAACGAGCCAGAGTGTACAATGGAACAAACACACACATCATGGACCAGAACCAGTTTTGGCCGAGAGTTTCACGAGAAAAACCAGGCAAAAGCCCGCGAGAAGAGCGCGCGCAAAACTTATAACTTTTCACTTCAGATGTACATACTACATGATATTATTCCATTGAGAGAAGGAAAAAAAGAGCCGACAGCGATAAATTACAATATTAACTAGCAATAACACACACGAGAGTCAGATAAATATGAACGAATTTAATGGGAGAACGTAGGTTGCGTGGGCGACACACCGCAAAAGCAGCTGTTGAATGAAACAAGGTTGCGCAATAATGCGATTAAGAACCGACGAAACTTCTTTGTTCGCAACCAACTACTTTCATTTAATGATGCACGTACCTCCACTGACTACTCCACACCTCCTCGGTTAATATACAACGAATAAACGAAGTTTTCGCGTCAAAAAGCCACGGTACGTGTTGTCGAAGAAATGAGGCGAATTCAAAAATCGAAACCCAATACGTAATCGAAATGGCGGGAAAAGTGAAAACCGCAACCTACACGAGATTAGAGTATGAAACTCACCGAACAAAGTAAAATTATGTATATAATTACGCGTAACATTATGTGTAAAAGTTTTCGAGGCAATCGTTCATTAAAAATGTACAAAGGTTTATATAATATACACATAAATAAGAACATTTTACGAGCTTTGCAGGAAAAATAATGATCACAATGTTTGACATCACATACATCATGTATTCAAGGAAATGAAGCATATGTATATACAGATTTACCTCCACATGAAATGCAACACAATACTCAAAATAAGCAAAAAGTTTTTTTTAACTAGTCTTAGATCATCATCATCATCATCATCATCTACGGCCATTCACTGCTGGATGAAGGCCTCTCCAACAAGCTTCCTCTCGTCTCTGTTTTGCTTAACTCTCATCCATCTCACCCCACACATTTTCCTAATTTCGTCTACCTATCTTCCTTTTACCCTTTTGCATTCTCTTGGGTACCATTCTAGCACTTATTTTGTCCATTCTTCTAGCCACATGGCCCGCCCATTGCCATTTAGATTTCTTCAATCTCTCCCAATTTATCCACCACCCTTGTCATACTTCTCTTCCACTTATTCCGTTTCCTGTCTCCCCTCGTTATGCCAAGCATACAACTTTTCATACTTATTTGAGTGCATTGGACTTTGTGTAGCAACTTGGCGTTCAATGTCCAAGTTTAGGCTTACATATTTACCTATAAATCTTAAAATTACAAACTAAAAAACGTACAAGCATTATTGCATACACGAAGGCCTACCCCCACCCACAAAAAAAATGCGCGCGCAGATATCTTGTACTGGTCGCTGTTTTTTGCATACCTTAGCCAAAAAGAGGGGGGGGGGGTGAGCCTTCGTAAATGAAACGACTCTTTGTGTAAACAAGAGAATTCAACTCCTTTAAGTATTTAGTAAACTCAATCACAAAAGCTTGAGCTTTTGTAATGCTGTGCGTACGAAAATACACAGCACAACGATCATAATCCTGCAAAACGGCATCTCTATTCTCTCCGTGATAACATTTTTCAACCAGACGTCTCATATGGATCTCAAAACAATACGTCCATTACAAATATGATAAGTCTCGCTTTCATCGTCGTTCTTTTACATCCCACAATATAAAAAAAAATCCAGGTGTTACCTTACACACGTACGTGCGTACATACACGGGCAAATCTTGAGGTCATCGAAATAACACAGAATTACACCCTCGACACACACAGGTATTCTACGACAGTTACAGGTGTAAAAATAGCTTTTATCGCCGAATACACTGAAAAGTACAATGGTACTGTTATTGCTTCCGGAATCGACTTTCCGCAAATACACACATGCATACGAAGGGAAAGTGGGAACGGTTGATACGAACATAAACAAAGCGCAACTCGAGCATCGAATGCAACCAGTATATGCGAAAAGCGACCAACGAACAAAGGAACATCTGCTACGAAAACGAGGAGACCTTGTATATGCCTATACCAGCGACTACCAACCTTTTTCAACCCGTTACCAAAAATTCTACCCCTCATATTAGAGTTTTTTTCATTACTTAGTAAACCCCGGTATAAAACTTAAAACTGCACCTGTGAAAACCGTCGTATATTCATACCGCCAATCTAAAATGCTATTACTTTTCATTCCAAATCATTATTCAGGCGACATGGCATATTGGAAACCATCCCATGCAACGTTTGGCAAGAGTGGTGAAAATATTCAATGATGATTAACCCTTTGAATGCTGACCAACGCCGATCAGCGTTCTGCTGACAAGTCCATGGGCCTGCAAAACGCCGATGGGCGTTGTATTTAGAGCATGTACAAAGTAAACAAGAAAACATACCTGCTAAGCCTTGAAAGGTAGCATTAAAAAAAAGCATTGAACATGAGTCGTGTAAATACGTTTCATTCATTTGTCAACGTTTATAACGCCTCTTTTACATCGGTTTTAATAACCATAGCAGAATTACCCGATGGAAATCGCCATATGATGAGTATTTTACATTGTGGCTTGGAATTTAGATTGTGACCATTACATTTTAACAACAATGAAGAAGATGGAACTAGTTTTGAAAAAATACATTCAATAATAGAC
The DNA here is from genome assembly GCF_051622035.1 of Arctopsyche grandis. Taxonomy (NCBI): domain Eukaryota; kingdom Metazoa; phylum Arthropoda; class Insecta; order Trichoptera; family Hydropsychidae; genus Arctopsyche; species Arctopsyche grandis. The sequence continues at coordinate 1,262,033 of NC_135363.1, forward strand.
TCATTTTGTTTATTTGATATTATTGCAAGATATATTAGAAAATCTAAACACACCTTTACAAAACTCGAAATCCTCGGCGGTAGTTATCTAGGGTTTGTTTGAATTAGCTACACTTTTTATACCGGCTTTCTATTGGATTTCTAAATAATTCTAGTTGAATTTTCCGCACTCAAAGGGTTAATACGTTTTCGAGTAATCTAAACCACTTCATCGCCATAAGTGCACTCCTTCATATTTAAGGCAATGACTCGAAATTAATTTTGGTTTCTTCACAGTGAAAATCTTCATCTAAAAATATCCTGCAATACTAATGAAAAAGTCAATATTTTCAATATTGTGTCAAGGATCGGCGCTAAACACACATAATAAAACAATCGAATCTGTTTCTACAAACGCACGGCGATTAAGTGGTTAATGTAAGCCGCGCTGAACTGGTCGAGCGGTTGTGGAGCAACGCCCGTGGTTGATTTTATCAATTATACGTGTCAGAGGCACGGATGTTTTATACGTTTTACAAGTCACGGATGTTTTAAAAACCCATCTACGCATAATAACGATCGATCAGAAGACAGGTGCAGTTGGAAATATATAAAAAAGCACACGTATACGTATGCATGCACATATTTCAGGACACCGAACTAAAACGTAAACAGAGAGAGAGAGAGAGTGTGTGTGCATCCGTTGCAGTATGCAGCACGCTGCTTTCGTTTTATGCAAGCCAACTGTCTCGACGGAAGTCAGTTCGCGCTCGACCGCCTTCGAAGAACTTGCAGAATTTTCAAGCGAATATGCAATTCGAAGTGAGCGTTTTATTATAAGCATCGTCGTAAGTTTGAAACGAAATAAGCAGTCGGTCGGAGCGAACGATGGGGTGGGGGGGTTTGGTTTTTGAAGAGGGGTGGCCGTTTTTTGGCAGATGAACCCCGAACGAGGGGAGCGAACCCTCCAATAAACGGACGGGGTTGAACGCAGTATACTCGTACATTAAATGGGTATTGCGCTCGAAACGAATCGACTTTTATCTCGTACGTGAATTATATTATATATATATATATATTATTTCACTGCCGACAAAAAAACACACACAGACGTAATAAATACACCTGCTCTTGCTGGTAGAATTATAATTTTAAAATTTTGCCCCCAAGGTTATTTTTAATAACAGTAACCGATACTCGGACTAATCCAAATTGAAATTTAGATCAACGCTTTGAATGGATGCAATAATAAATACACGTTGTATAGGTTTCCTCTAATTAAACTACTGCTAAATTTCAAAACACTCAAAAATAAATGGCGGCAAACGCAAATTCATTTTTTTTTTCAATTAAAAATAAGTTTTTATTACTATACAAAATCATCATTTTCATCCTCACATATTAAATACTATCGAGTAATTTTGCAAGATAAACGCGAAGAATCCCAAAACAATTTTACGAAAATAGGGGTAGCCTTTATTGTATTATTTATCTCAGCTAATATATTGCATTCTCGGTATTATAACTAGAGGTAGGATAGTCGCAGTGCTATCCATTGTTCGGCAAACCTTTAACAATGCATTTACAACCTTTGAACAATACACGGCCCCCTCAGGCTCCGGTGACAAATTATAACTTTATCTACGTACATAGTAACTAAAGGGCGGATAGAGAGCGTGCTTTTTCCAGGAATCACGGCGTTTTGGGTCTATTCACAAAGCTAGAGTGCAAAAAAAAAAAGGTTCGGCGAACCTTTAACAAAGGTTCATCATAAAAATGAACAATGCACAACGAACAATAAACAAAGAACGGCACGCTTCCGGTCCTACCTCTAGTAGTAACAATAGATGAAGTTTTGTGATTATGCGAAAATTCAAACTCGAGATGTTGACTGATTCGAACTCAGAATCGATCACTGATCATATTTTCATGATCTAGAATAAAAAAATGTGTGTCTGTGTATTTTGGGGATTTTTTGAACACCGTTATTCTTATCGGTACTATGCAATTTTTTTAAGTTGACCGGAAATGGTACCTCCCCTTATAGGTGTCCTCTTTTTTTTTAGTGTTTGAATTCAATTATCTCTCAAACCGTTAACTGAATCAGACTCAAACATTTTTATGTGTAATAGAAATTATAAATTTAATGCTCGAATATTTTTATCTCAACCGGAAGTAGTACTTTAAATCTAGAGAATCGAGGCTTTTTATGTTTTTCTCAGAACCCTTTTTTTGTTCATCATCTCCATGATTTTAGTGTAATAAGTAACATTTATATACTATATTATAGGTTGTAAATCAAATAAATTAAAATAAAAATGAATGAATTTAGAGACTAGATTAACAGTGTTATTTGCAAATACGAAGTACAAAATAGGGCAAAAATTATAAAAATATACTTTTTTTTGTGTATTCTTCAAGCCGCTGACATTTGGTCCCTTGCTTTATGGCGCAGCACAATAAATTGCTGCGTAATGCTTTTCCAGACATACAATAAAATACTTAGAAAACCAATATCTGGTTATATTTTTTTTAAGTTTAAGTTTATGGCATTACATTATTAGGGTTTGTCCCTAATGTGAGTTATCTCGAGATGTTCAATATATAGTAAAGACATAACTTTAAATTTAACAATTTTCAGTGGATACTAAATAAGAAAATATATAACGTCAAAATGTGTTTCACCCCCAACTCCTTTTGGGGCTGATATCATCCAATTCATCCTCCATATAAACTACCGCACCATTGGTTCGGCAACCAACAAAATAATATAAATGAACACATTCAATATACGAAGCCATCGTAGACTCGATACATTAATCTACTTACTACCCGGCAAAATTCAATTTTAAACTAAAGAATTAAATAACGTTAAGGTATTATCAAGATTTTTATAAGAAAAAAAATAGCGCTCGTCGACCACTGATCACCCTATCTCGCTTTCGCGCCAAAAAGCCCTCGACGTATGAACAAGCCGTATACAACAACCAATAAGGTCTCGCGACCCATCGACCAATGCGCGTTGAGAATACCCGCTGGGTATAAACATTAGACGGTTTTGGTCCGAGCTACATTCGGAGCTGGCAGGCCGACGGATCAAGAACAGTAAACTACCTATACTACTACAGCTGCGCCTTTCACTCCAATTTCGGAAACGCCTCTACACGTCCACTCCAAATATAAATCACGAGGTTTACGCAAAACTGAAAGAATCGAACCACGAAGCTTACCAATGATGCAAATATCCATAATTTCAACCATCCAGCCAATTTATCACGCTACAATATTATACAATCACTCTAGTGAAAGACTTCACTATACAGCGCCACCGCAATTACATATACGTAATACATATTCACATCAATTAAATGATCAATCCATGACTCATCCCGCTGCGTTCAGCTCAGAGATGCGTCCCAAAAATCCCAAAAATACTATCTTCACCGAGTACAAGACGGACACGCCCCTCTCTTGCACACACAAAGAGAATACCGTTTCGTCCCCGGCAAAATATTGATAGTGTGTACGTACATACACACGAAGATAATAAAATTATCATATCTACATTGCCATTGACACGAATTAACATAAATATTCGAAACACGAAAAATTTATTCGCATTATCGAAAAGTTTATTCGCATTATCGACGCACAGTAATTAAATTTACATATGTAAATATGTATTGAACATCATTATTATACGTGTGTAAAAATTAAGTCTCAAAGTAATCATAATCGGCGCGGTTCCCTGTCGAGTGTGCAGGGCGGGGCCGAGGGGCAGGAGAGGAGGGGCGCAAGGGTGGCGGCGCGTATCGATCTGAGGGCGTCTGCCTCACCCCCAGAAAACCCCGTGAGTCCCCCATTTAACCCCCCTAAAACTCAGCCACTACAATGAGAGGAGTACAGTCGCCGCAAAACAACACATACTACACTACGTATTAAAAGTGCCTACTGATGGAGATTTATCGCAGTCTGTAGTGAGGTATCTGGCTACGAAATACGTCGTAGCTCGAGACCCTACATACAACAGACGAATGTATCGATTTTGCTTCTGGGAATCTCGTGTGGAAAAAAACTGAAACAAAATATTACCGGAAAATCTTTACTAAGTTTGGCCCACTGAATTCGAATATGACAATGATTTCTGTTTGCTTTTTATTAGATATTTGGTTCATTGCCATAAGCGCACCGGTGCGCTATTTCGTATGTAAGGCTGGAAATTAATTTTGGTTTCTTCACAGCGACATCTAATAATATGCTGTGATATTAAATGAATGAAATTGAAAAAAAAATAGTTTGTGATATAATCATGAAGTAGTGTCAAGGCTTGGCAACCAAACACATATAATAAAATAATCGAATCGGTTTCTACAAACACGTGGCGATTAAGTGGTTAATTCAAAATCAAGTAATGCTGGGCCAAAAATGAGTATTCGCATCAATATTCAATGTTTTATCTATCGATTGTGATTTTTTTATTGATTTGGGACACTTTGAATTTTAAGTCGTATCACGTATCATTTAAAAAAAAACCACCCATTGAAATTTCAACGGGCAAAAAACTAATAGAAAATTAAAGCTAAAAAGACGTTTTATAAACTAAATCTATAAAAAATCGACCCGAAAAATAAGTTTATTGGGAGACATAACATTTGCGATTTAATTAACCTTTTGTACGCCAGCGACTCACCCGTGAGTCGCACACTGACTAGCTTCCACGCCAGCGAGTCACGTGGATGTCGCTACCAAAACGTACAATATTTACCATTCAAAAATTATTGTACAAGCACTATACATGGAAGAACCCAATTCCAAAAACGATGTTTTAAATTTTTAATGATTCTATATACAACTAATTTAAAAATTGCTGGCGCACAGATAAATATATCAATATATAGCGAGTGGCAGCTAACTGGTTAACTCTTTGAATGCCGACCAACGCCGACCGGCGTTTTTCCAACAAGTCCATGGGCCTGAAATACTCCGATAGGCGTGTTTGAGGGTTGAATTTTAATGTACAAAGTAAATTTTGTTGAATTTTGATGTGCAAATAAGTGCACAAAGTAAATAAGAATACTACCCGCTAAGCTTTCCCAGGTAGCATTGAAAAAAATGCATTGAACATGGGTCGTGTAATCCTTTAAGACTGGTTTACACCGGAATTTCTGAATTTATAACCATAGCAAAATTTTAGATTGTGAGCATTACATTTTAACAAAAATGAAGAAGATGGAACTAGTTTTGGAAAAATACATTAATTAATAGACTTCTTTTGTTTATTTTATATTGTTGCAAGATATATTAGAGAGTCTAAACACACCTACGAAATCCTCGGCGGTAGTTATCTAGGGTTTTTTTGGATCAGCTAAAATTTTTATACCTATCTTTTGGCTTTCTATTTTGGCGAATTATTTCTAAATAATTCTAGTTGGAAATTTTCAGCGTAGAGGGCTCTCAACAGAAAAGACGTCAGAACTCAACGGGTTAAGGACCCGACATCATACCTACATATATAAAAGTATAAGGAATTGTAATGATCAGAGATCAATACAAGCTACTACATCAGTCAAAATTTCGACATTTAATTTTCTCACGCTCACAATAATTAATGACATACATACATACGAAGATCGTTTAAAAAAAAGTACTATTAAAATAACATTTTAAGTCCATAAATAAAAGACAATTACCATTAAGAACAGGATCACTCGACCGACTTTATTACATCGATGACATATCTGCTGACTCTTCAAAATCTCAACGAACAGCCCGAGACAAATACGACAATTAAATTCAACCTCCACGCCAAGACAACGAAATTCGAAAACGAAGCTTTCTCCCCCGACATCAGAAAGAATCACACAAGCCGACTCAAAGACAAGCAAGGCCACACGTGAAATTTTTAAAACGTGAAATCGCGAATATTTAAACAACAACAAAAAAAGACGACTCGAATAGTAGTAGTGCGTGTACGTACAAACATAAAGCCCAAAAAAGGTCGTCCTTACGATCTTGTCCTCCTTGAGACGGTCGAACGAAATGGACCAAAACCACACATGTACACATATATACTACATACATTTTGATAAAGAGCGCGCGTAAAAGTTTATTTTAGTCGGCGGGATGTATGGGAAGACGTTTCGGTTTAATTGGCGGCAAAAGTTCAACGCCGACTCGTGCTAATGCTGGTAGTAGTCATAGTCATAGTCATAGTACTAGTAGTAGTAGAAGTAGTAGTAGTATTAGTAGTGTAAGCACTAGGATACTAGTCGTGTGTGTGCGAGTGTGTATGGTGAGCGCCATATAAATGAATAATATTCTCATGCGGCAATGGCATTGAACGAGACAGTCTAATGGCGGCAAGTTCACGGGCAACTCAAAACGTGCTCAACAAATATGGAATTCTACACACTAGATTACTACATCTCTACTAAACTTTTACTAAAAATCATGGTTTTTTTTTATATAAAATGTACGTACTCGTATGTGTGTGATTATCTTCACGCGGATCAATATGAGCTTGATTACAGTTTATGGTGGTCCATATACTTTATATGACCCAATATACACAGTGCTTAGATATACATCATATGTCCTTTGAAAATGTATGCATTTGACAAAACGACAGAATGTGTGTATTAGCATGTCTAATCAAAAGGTGATTTCATTCCCAATGCGATAGCTTTAGCCTATTTTTTTGTTCTGTATTTAAATTCTTGTAAAAGTCCTCGGATCCATCACCTACTCAGTGTTATTAAAATAAATAAAAACAAATATTGACTTTTGTTAAGAAAAAAATATTCATTTAAAATCAAACAAGGAATTTATCAACGATTATATACTAAATATTTTTATTAAAATTTCTGCTATAAAGGTACATTCATACTAGCACAGCACGTAGCAGACAGTGCGACATGTATTAAGAAAAGTAAAGTAAACCAGCAGCGTTGAATGGTTAGCATATTATGCTTTCGAGCAGAGTGGTCACAGGTTCGAGTCCCACTGCTGGCAAGACCTTGGTTTGTGACTGCAGGTCGATAGTTTCTCGTCAGTTTGCCAATTTTTCTGATTTTAATTGAAACGATTCCTGTAAAAACTAGCAGCTCCTCTCCTATATCTCTTGCTAATCTCAAGTTATTCAGCGTGCACCAATTCGATTTTAAAATGCTGAAAAAAATTCTCCATAGACGTCACTGTGGATGTTTGTATGAATTTGTATTGTATAAAATGCTTACGTATTTTGATTGTATTGTATCTGCATAAGTGCAATCGCTTCGCTTTGAAGTGTCTGTAAAGGCGAGTGTTCATGTTCTATTAAATAAAATTTCTTGATAAATTTTGTATGCACACATTCATGTCTAACGTGGTGTAGAACGTAATAGTAGCCGACAAAATCTATTCATACTATACAGCAGTACATGTCACCGTAAAGTATCAGAACGTGTCGGAACCGAGAGGTGCGGGATAGTATGAATAGAAACTGTCTTTTACGTGAGTTGCTGTGCTATATAGACCTTAACTCTGCTGAATAAATAGATCACATTTTTCTTCAACATGACTCCCATATGAAGATTTGGGCCGGAAACCCTTATATACTTTGATATTGTGTATTTCCACAAAAAAAACTCAATTCTTAATTTTATACAATGATAAAATTAAAGTTAAAATGTGGCTTTTGAACATAATAATTGCTGCTTATATATAAAAATGTGAAGCTATTTTTTCAATTATGTAAGATCGATACAAAACAGAAAAATTGTATACATGTTTCTCGTATTCCAAAATTAGACATAAAGAAAATCGTTAAAACTTATCCAATAAGTCAAAACTTTTCTGCAACTAAAGTCCCAACATATGTACACACACTTTCTTTCATATTCCGAGTCATTACCCCTGAGCAGATTAAATAAACAATATCACATTCGCATTTTTCTCGCAAAGGTAAATATTATCACTCGACAATCTTCACACCTGACTAATTGGACACACAACCGTGAACTTGACTTCGAAATCAGTAAGCACATACTTACACACACTCATACATAACAAACAAATATCAAACACAATTGGATATCAAAGCGAGAACAATATATGTACATCATACACGTAACAAAGAACTCGATTTCTTCCTGTCAAGAATACTGAAGGTGAAGTCTCACGAGCACCACCACCACCATTGTCGTCGAGAGTGCAACCACGTGGAAACTCGACTGCGGGAAAAATTGTACGTTTGTCTTGAATAATAATGGTGATCTGGAGCGAGCCGACTACTCCTCGACTGGACGCTCGGTGCATCCAACAGTTCACGTCGAAATCGGTCATACTTTCCCTTTAATATGACCACATAGTCCAGTGGCGGCTCGTCTATATAGGCTGCGGGGCTACAGCCCTCCCTGTATAGTACATATGCTCTTTTTGCCGTCTATATGGGCTGCAGACTCCCAGTATAGTACACATATATGCATACAATTTTTGTCTGCATTTGATCACCAGTACTACAGCCCCCTCCTATGAATTCTCACGATCCGCCACTGCCACATACGAATTGAGTGCTGAAGTCTTTTCTATTGAAAACCCGCCACGTTGAAAATTTCGCCAACATTTCCAACTGTAATTATTTAGAAATCCAATAGAAAGCAGGTATAAAAATTGTAGCTAATCCAAACAAACCCTAGATAACTACCGCCGAGGATTTCGAGTTTTGTAAAGGTGTGTTTAGACTATCTAATATATCTTGCAACAATATAAAATAAACAAAAGAAGTCTATTGATGAATGCATTTTTCCACAACTAGTTCCATTTTCTTCATTGTTGTTAAAACGTAATGCTCACAATCTAAAATACTCAGCAGTTAAGGATTTCCATCGGGAAATTCTGCTATGGTTACAAATTCAGAAATTCCGGTGTAAACCAGTCTTTATAGACGTTGACACGGATTACACGACTCATGTTCAATGCATTTTTTTTAAATGCTACCTAGAAAGGCTTAGCGGGTAGTATTCTTGTTTACTTTGCACATGCTCAAAATACAACGCCTATCGTTGTTTTTCAGTACCATAGACTTGTTGGCAAAACGCCGATCGGCATTCAAACGGATAACCAGACGACAACAGATAGATGCGAGCCATTTTTGAGGAGTCAACCGACTTTCCCAGGTACTGCTCCATACTTCAAAGCCGAAATAATATCAAAGCGTCACACTTGTTATTCCAGACCCACTGTAGGACTGGATAGTGTCTGCGAGTGTGCAAGATAAATGGACATGACAAGTGGGCATTCATACGAAGCGAAAAAAATGGTTAGACACCAAAAATTCACACGCTAGCAAGGAATACCTACAATGTAGATAGATATGTAGGTTGCAACCGTTTCGAGGAGGGGAGAGAAATAAAAAAAAAACGCATCGCGGTCCGGAAACGGTTGAGAGCGCTTCTAAACCGCTTGCATTCACATTATGCAACTTTCGACAGTGTTAAAAGTTCACAGGTTGAACGTTTTCATCAGCTGTCTACCTGACGCGATTTCTGTCCCCGAGTGCACTTCTCTCACCTTCGAGTGCAACTTTGGCGATGAAAACGGCAGAAGGATCGGTGACCGGGGGGGCCACAGGTGAGGTGGTCTTTTAGAGTTTATCGGCCCGGCCAAAAATCTCAGATTAGATCATTACACTACTACTACTATTTCGGCGTGAGACCGTCGGCACTCTGTGCAATGGTCAATGCACTGCCATTAAATTTTGACAAAAAAAATCATATAAATAAAGTTGTCAAAATTTCGTCTCTGAAGGCAATCGAGAGCATACACGTACAAAGAATTTTTAGGGTTGGTTTATTGTTGTTTTTTTTTTTACTATTGGGGAAGGTGTATCATCGCATCGGAGAACAATATGGAAGGTAAGAAGAATACAGGTTCTCGGGAAGAATTCTGTTTACCTGTGTATAAACCGCTCAGGTATTGTGAAGAAACCCTCCAAGGCGAGATCACAGATCCTCAACACGCGTAAAATGTAAATGTAAATATAAATATACACATACCAAAACGTAGTATATATTTATTATGTAATGATAATTCGAGGTCGTCAATGTGTCCGTGAACATGCACAAGTTCCGAAATGTTCACCAACCGTACAATACTAACGTATTGTTAAGTTTTGCGTGCAAAACGAGTGCAAAAGGGGAACAGTTTGTGGTTGTGTTTATGTTGGGATCTTTTGCTGTGCAAAAATGGATCCAAACAATATTTTGACAGTTCAACGATTACGGTATTACGTACAAAATTCAACACTTGCTTTCACATGGTACACAAAATAAATACATATTGTTAGAAACCCCTATTTTTGGGAGCAATTTTAACACTATCGTGTTTCATTATAACGAATAGAATGTTCATTTTTAGTTATATTTTTTATTTTCAAGATAAAGATCGATTTAAAAACATCGCACGTGTTTGTATTACAATTCATAATATACTCAATGTGCAGTGACATACGTAGTAGCTAGTATAAAAAAAATAATGCAGAATATTCTGATGGAAATGTAAGTAATTCACGTGCATCAGCAAACAAGAACATGAATCAGCTAGTGGGTGAGTAGAGCGGGGATTTTTAGACCCATTTCTTTATAGTAAATTCAAATTGTATTCAGCATTCGTACAATTCGAAATATTTACATTTTGATACGCACCACTTCGATCTATGAGTGTATTTACATCCAACAGGTATTACATCTGCTAACACTCACAGACGTTGGATGTGAATGCGTCCAATGTAGTAAATAATAATTTTATCCACGTAATTTTAACGTCCGCAGACAAGAACGGCTCTTTTACAATCGAACTTATAAGCAAACTGACACAAAAATAAAATCGGATTTAAATTTAACCAAAAAGTATTTGTTTGAGGAACATTAGAATCAAAAACAAAATTTGTTTTTGACACACATACCGACAGTCGAAGCATTTTTTGATACACCTGCTGTCCGGATACTGTATTATTGTAATACTCAATATCAAAATAAAATATTGTTTATTAAAAGAATTATTTCTTCCGGTTTACAGGTTAGTCGAAATTTTATCAACTTTGAGATAGTACATACTCGTACATAACATTTTCAACTTTCAGTTACATCAAAATTCTTCTTTGTTTATTGACATTATATTGATGCAAGGATAACTAACACACACATTTAAGTCAACACACGTTGCTAGCAACTGAAATGTCCCAAGTTCGAGCTAGTTGCTATTCAAATTCCGACATTAATAACTAAGGTTGCCAGTTTTTTTTTAAGTCAAACCGGGACCCCTCGAAAAAATCAACAATATTAGACCACTTAGTTTTTTCCTCTTCCCGAGATTTTGGCTCGCTTGGGCTGCCATACATGTAGCTACTATTTAATTTACATTACTTATAACTACCCATTTTTCTACAGCTATTTTTCCATTCCAATTTGGAGATTGTAATTCACTTTTTAATATATTTCTAAATCAACAAATATGTATCATTTTTATAATATTTTTCGTATATAAATATTCAACTATTTTTTCAATATCTAGACATTCTGTTATTTTTTCCGAGCTCATCCAGGAAAACACAGAATATTCTTTTAATGGCATTTGTTTCAAATAATCTGTCAATGTTTCATAAAACTTTGCTACTTCTTAATCAATAAATCCATCAATTTGTCCCTTTGAAATTGCTTAAAAAGTATGCATAATAGAAAATATTAAAAACTGGAAAACGAGTGACAATCCCGATTAATCGGGACGCCTGGCAACCCTATCAATAACGTTCGAATCGATCGGTCTTTTCCCATTTATCTCATTTAATTGTTGAAACGCTTTCTCACAGCTATCCTCTATCAACATTACTGTCCGATTGAATATACAATTATATAAAAAAAAAAAAAAACTCCCATATATACAATTTTGGCGATAAGTGTCGATTTGGGAGCAACCTGTCATAGTATGTACTATGGTAAAAATAAAACAATAAAAAACAAGTCGAAAAAGTATCGCCATAGTATGATTTCCCGCTCAAACTCGGCACAGTACTAGACGAACGCGCACACACACACATGCATAAATGTGGCGTATGTATCATCGATCGCAGAGTCGAGACACTGTGCACAGTTGCGCAAGCGACAGATGTGCATCTTATCATACATTTTTATAAGGACGATGAAAAAAAGTATAGATAAAAATAAAATAAATACTTTAGATATATAATAAAAATAATAATATAAATTTAATAATAATCGACAGAGTGAGCGAGCGAGCGAGTGAGAGTGTGTGTGTGGTGTGGGGCTGGTCGACCGTGGGGGCCGACAGAGTTCATTGACGGGGCGAAGAGAGGGGTAGAGGGGCGAGACGAGTGAGAGAGTGCGTCTCGCTCTAGCGCGCTACCGCTGTCTCGCTCTGGCGCGTTGTCCTTGAGCAGGAGAGCCGAGCGAGCACCACTACCACACCACCACACCACTCCACACACACACACACACACCCAACTCCACACCACACGATTCAATGTCGCGGGTTCTCAAACGCGGGGGGCGCACAATTCCACACCATTCACTCACTACTCTATCGCGCGCGTAAAACAACCACCATTGATCAGATGACACGCGCAACAACAAAAAACAAACACACACACATACTCACACTTGGAGAGCGATCATGGGCAGTGCCAAAATTAGTTTGACGCTTTTAAAGTAACGAGCAAATAAGTGCACGTTTACAATGTATAATTAAATTTAAAAAAAAAACATCGAAAAATCAATTACAAATGTAATATTTACATTTGATTAAGAATTGTAAATAGTTTTTTGAGCTATTTTCCTAGTATGCTTTAACATTAGAATAATATAATACTATGATTACTTACAAAATTAAATTAAAATTGTAAAATAGAGAATGATCGGTGAATCGCAGTCGACTATTTTTTTTTTGTATCGTAGCAACGGCCTGTTTATTGTAATTTTTTCTTGCCGCCCCATAATGATGTCGAAGCATTTCTATCAAAATATCATCCGCAGCGAAGAAAATACCAACCCTAACAACCAAATCTTTAATGAATAGGGCCAACCCTAACTTAACCTAACCTAACCTGACCCTTAAATAAATAGGTGTTGGCTGCTAAGATATGTTTTTTTTTGTTTCATCAATATTTTCACAAAAAAAAACATCTTAGCAGGCAACACCTGTTTATTTAAGGGTCAGGTTAGGTTAAGTTAGGGTAAGCCCTATTTATTTAAGATGAGGTTGTTAGGGTCGGTATTATTCATGCTCACTGTCCCACGCGAGAACTGAGACCGCATATTAACATAAAAACGTGAAGGTAGACAGCATACTAAAGTGGCACCAAACGATCAGTAGACATCAGTAGCTATGAAAATAGATATAAGACGTATTGTGAACATAATTTAGTGAATGATCATTTAAAAATCAAAAAAATACACATTCGATGCATTCATTCGGTTGCGGGGGGGGGGGGGTACGTGCAGTTGCAGTAAAAAAAAAAGAAAATAAACAATTTTATCGTATTGGCATGATATGTAGATAGGCGTCGTATGGGGGAAGTACGTTTCAATAATCGATAACGTCAATTCGAAATGCAACTCGACGGCGAAATAAAGTGTGTCGAGTTCGTTGTCCCAATGACGTGCGTTACTATTATATTGTACAGTATATATACACCTATAATAATACATCGGCAAACACGCGTAATAAATACGTCTGCTGTCCAACCTGTGACGTTTGTTTTGTTATGAAAGCAGGCTTTCGGCACGTTTTGGAGGGAAATGCGCGCACGTGACTCGCACATCACTCTTTACATGACATTAGCATTATTATTGTTATTATTAGTATATATACAAACGAACGAGAAAACGTACCGAACCACTTTCCGACACAAACGTCAAACATTTTGAACGCATTTACTTTGAATACGTAATCTTAAACTCAAATTAACTTTTAAACGATTTTAAAAATAATAATCGTGTGGAAAAATTATATAATTTTCAAATTTGGAAATTTTCATATGAGATTATTTGTATAAATTGAATTATATGTAATTTAAACAAAAAAAATAGATCAGTCACAACCAATTTTATAAGGAAATAACAAATATGGTGATAAATAATATGATGAATTGATCTTTAAAATTATACGATATTCATATATTGTAACACGGAATTAAAAGAAAAAATGTTTTTTTGAAAAAATACAATTTTTTAAAATATAATTTTAAACTTTTTGATTAAATGGTTATTTAAACTTAACTGACCCCACTTTTTTACTAGTTACTATCGAGTTTAAAAAATGTTCTTTATTAAATTTCTGTTATTTAGAGAATGAGCGAAATTTATCGGTAATTTTTATTTTAATCAATTTTGGAAAATACAGTAGTACATGTACCAAGTTGTATGAACTGATATTACTGATATTTAGTTTTTAAAAATGATTGCTGAAAAATAATCGTTGGTTAAATTTTTAAAAATAAACATCAAACTTTATGTATATTCTAATGTAAACTGAGTATGTAGAGTTTAAACAAAAAAATTTAATTTGTAGAAATAAAATATATGGTACAATGGTTGATACGCAAAATTGAAAGAAAAAAATTCCTAATTGTAGTACAATAAAAAAATATTATGTTGAATATAATTTGAAATCGACAAAATAAAGTACATTTTATATCAACCGAAACGAACGTTTAAAAATGTCTAATTACAGTTAATCAAAGTAGTGATATAAATCTATACGTGTGCGTATTCTATTAACAGAATTTAGTATGAAATTTTTACAAGTGTAAATTAAAAAAAATGCACTCTATATAGATATCAAATTAATTTTAAATAACGAATCATCGAGAAAAAAAAAGCATTTTAGCACTAATTTTTTCACATCAATTACGAACAAAATAAACATTTTCTAAACGCAAATTAAGTCATACATACAATTTAAAAAAATAATAAAAAGAAAAATTGACATTAAAGTTTACAAAAAAAAAAAAATGAACGAAAACAAAACAGTTTGAGCACCACCGCCGATAATCTACGCTAGGCAGTCAGTATGCGCGGGAAGATTCTCGCCGCTCGGAATGGAACAAAAACTCACCGTTTTATTATGTACCTTTACGACCACAAAAGCATACACATTTTTAAAACGAAAAATTAACGCAAATAAAAAAAAAATAATTTACACATTTTTATACGAGACCTTATAAAAAAAAAAAACCACCATACAAAAAAAAAACAATTACACGTACAAGATGGAAAAAACAAATGAAAAAAATAAATAAAAAAAACAAATGAAGATAAACGAAATGTCAAGCTGAGTCGTCGGAACGACACACACACACACACACACACTCATACAGATAAATATTACACATACATACACGGCACGTCCGAATCGACGTAAATAAAATACATACACAGTGATGACAGTTGGAGTCGTGGTGTTTTTCCAGGGTATGGGGTGGAGGGTCGAGGGTCGGGGGAGGCCGAGGTGCAGGCAGCGCCGGCCGGGGTGCTGCGGCCAAGACTGACAGGTGGTCCGCGAACGCAGCCGGCGCGCATTTGAAACGAGCGCTCTGATTGGCGGAGAGCGGTCACGTGGCACCCGGCGACCACCCCATTGGTCGGCGCCGCGCTCCACGAACCCTCCATCTTACCTCGTCGCCAAAAGACCAACGACCAACGAACAACGACACTCCAACCACCCTCTGCACGAGCGTCGCAAACGACGTAAGTGCCTCGCAAAAACGGGCGGATACCGTTGCACAATGACATTTGGGCCGGCGCGGGAAAACGCGCTTGACGTAAAAAATGCCGGGAAAAAAAATGGCCGCCGTTTGTTTACACCGGGGCCTGGCAGCGTTTGCAAATCCAACTAACCGGACGGGTCTCAATTCGCTGCGTCGTCGCAATGGAGTGTTCCGTCTGACGAGGAATCGCTCGTCACAATTGGCGGGAAACGAATGACGACGATCAGCGGTCAGCGATCAGCGGTCGACGATCGGCGCGCTTGACAGCGAGAGCGGAGTGCGGAGTGCGCGGCGAACCGGCGCGAGTGCCACCGACGACGAGTGTCAGCGCTGCGGACGATCTCCGCTGGCGCCACTGTCGCCACTGTCGCTCGCTCGCCCCACACTTTGCCGCGTTGCCATCTTGCCGAAGCGCGCCAAGTCGAATTATCTACAAAACAAATTATGCATTATTCCATTCCAGCCTCCGATCCCGCTCATTCCCATCCGACAATTCGTTTCAGATTTATTGACGACCGTTCTAAACTAAAACGGGCCGAATACGCCACCTTTCAAAGGCGGCACGTGTATCTGTTGTTGAGTCTCGTGCGAAACGTCAACGTGACATTTGACGTTTCGAAAAATACAACAATCCGTACTATTTTCTATAATTTCGAAAGAGACTTTGTATGTATGACGCTAAATTTAACAAAAAACAAACGAATATTCAAATAAATTTAAATAAAATAAAACAATTCAAAGAAATTTAATCAAATGTTTACTATTAGATTAGTCATGTTTAAACGGTTTATATTATAAATACGGAGCGAAGTGGTTTATATTATAAAACCTCTAGTCTAATATATAATTTCCAAAGAGACTTTGTATGTATGTATGTAAGTTTTGGTTCATAGAATACGTGACGCTAAATTTAATAAAAAAACAAACGAATATTCAAATAAATTTAAATAAAACTATTCAAGGAAATTTAATCAAATGTTTACTATTAGATTAGTCATGTTTAAACGGTTTATATTACAAATCCCGAGCGAAGTCGGGTAAACCTCTAGTCTAATATATAATTTCGGAAGAGACTTTGTATGTATGTATGCAAGTTTTGGTTCGTATAATCCGTGACGCTAAATTTAATAAAAAAAACAAACGAATATTCAAATTTAAATAAAATAAAAATATTCAAAGAAATTTAATCAAATGTTTACTATTAGATTAGCCATGTTTAAACGGTTTATATTACAAATAACGAGCAAAGCCAGGTAAAACCTCTAGTCTAATAATTTCGAAAGACTTTGTATGTAAGTTTTGGTTTGTATAATCAGTGACGTTAAATTTAATAAAAAAAAACAGATGAATATTCAAATAAATGTAATCAAATGTTTACTATTAGATTAGCCATGTCTAAGTAGTTTATATTACAAATACCGATCGAAGCCGGGTAAAACTACTAGTCTAATATATAATTTCAAAAGAGACTTTGTATGTATGTAAGTTTTGGGTAGAAGCATCGAAAACAAATCAAAGTTACTATGACGATTGTTGAATATTATTTCTTGTTCGATTCAAATAAATTTAATAAAAAAACAAATGAATGTTTACTATTAGATTAACCATGTTTAAACGGTTTATATTACAAATACCGAGCAAAGCCGGTTAAAACCACTAGTAATGAATGAAAATAAAAACACACTTGCGACGACAGTCTGGCCGATCGCCGTTAAAAATTACTCGTATGAGTTTTCAATAAAATACTTCAAATAAATTTAAACACAAGTTTAGTTTGAGAACAAATTGAACAAGACGATGTTCGCATTTCATTTATTTATTGATTTCAAAAGAAAGAGCAGCCTCGTATATTATATCGAGAACCATACAGAATCCCAGCATGACTATAGAACGTTCGAAATGACGGTCACCCTCGGTTATGACGAAATTCCGACTGCATATAAACAAATCTACTATACGTTTCCTCACACATCGTACGATTTAGTTGTTCGGTAATCGTGATAACCGAGTTTGACCGTATTTCGATTAGACAACATTAAAACTAAGCTTTCTCAATAGCCTCGGAACATTCAATGAGATTCCACGCAAGACCGACAACAATACGAGGTCGATAAAAATTTAATACAGTATATTTCAAGTATCGACTCGATGCAATTTAAATTTTAACGACAAATATCGTTCTCTACATTTACTGAAATACTACATTGGATATGTAGCATTTGAAAAGCAACTAAACAATAACTACGATGTACTGTAATATAATTCGCATGTGGAAAGTAACCGACGACGAAAAAGAAAATAATATAAAAAAAAAGTAAATGGTGATTAACGCTTGCATTTGTCCGCGTGTATAATTTAAAACACCGTGTCCAGTGTCCAGGCAATGTCAATGTCCACTTCTGAAATTCAATTCAAATTATCAGCGATTTGTATGTAAATATATTCCTTTTGTTTGTACGTATGCAAAATGGTGAATTTCATCACACAAATGTAATAAGAGAATACATTCCAGATAAAGTAACTTAATTTATAAAGTTAATATGTAACTTAAACAAGCAACGACCTAGTAAACACAGCTCGCAATAATGTAAATTAATTCACTTTAGAATTATAAATTCCAGTCTTACTGAGATTAATACATATTATATACATTATACAAAAGGTTGTATGTACTCACTTAAATAACTTCTGTATATACAGAAAATTTCTTCTCTTCGTCTCTTTGTAGCATCTATCAAACTTTTCGCCTTCATCTGAAAATATATGTAATAAAAATTAGCAATTGCAAAATTACAAATTTTATTATACATATTAAATTAATACTTGAAATATATTTCATTTAAAAACTATAACATAATTTAAACGTTTACCTTTCAAAGTCATTTCTAAATTATCAAAATAATTAAACTCCAATTATCATGCCTTTAAGTGCAATTTTCTTTGATTTTCATACAGGCCAAATATATGTTCTTCAATGACACCTGTCCGCTAATTTCAATAGTAATTAGAAATTGCCATGGTTTCTCAATGTCTTCTTTTGTATTTGTATTTTGAAATAACTTCAACCGGGTTTTATTTGTCGTATATTCAAAAACAACAAGAGAAACTCCATTCTTGAGCAAATATGTTCGCCAAGTCCAATAACACATTCAGACATCATCTGTCACAATAGTCTGTTTCACGTTATGAATTGTATTTACTATCTGAAAAAATAATAAGAATAATTAATAATATGTATATATAAAGAGTTTTTTAAAAATAATAGATATAATTCCTATTTATTCACATGAATTATAAAAACTTTTGAGTTCATAAAGAATTTACATCTTAAAACAGGAAAAACATCAGTTGTTGGCCAGGGTATGGTTATTAGCCATGAAATAAAACAATGCTAAGTATACACTAATGCCAAACTGTTAAAATAATATATTGCTATCAGTCGTTAGAGCCGGGCCACACTGGACGACTTGCGAGGGACTTTGTTCCCCAAGCGAAGTTTCTGGAGATACCCCAACTCAAGCAACCAAGAATCCGCTCACTACAGTCAAACGTATTCATAGTTTTTTCACTATGTAGTCACTGGCAACTAATTAATGAGTTTTGAAGGATTGTGCCGGTCACTCGAGCAATAAAATCATCGTGAAATCACTGAACGCCGGTCAGATGCCTTTTTGTTCTTCGATTATGGCATGCTCCATACAACTACGTACATTTTAACTGGTCGTGCAACGAAGTCACCTACCAATTTGCTCGAAAATCATCCGGTGTGGCCCCGGCTCTCAGTGAAAAGGACAACAGATTTTAAGTAATGTTAATGTTTTTCAACTGTAATCAATAACTGTAACACAAAGACCACTAAACTGAGATAAAAAAAAAATACCCAAAATTGGGTAAAATTGAGAATCTTAGGAATAATAAAAGCTCAAGCCTTATGTAAATTATACATATGTACTTCTGACGACTGTAGAATCATGTTGTTTTTGAAAGAGCCAAAATCAAAATAATCTATCTCTTTTTTTTAAGTGGCATGCATTTTAAAAATGCATTTTATAACTCAATAATGTATGTAAGTGCATATTATAAAAGTAACGAGTGTGTAGGGTTTCATAAGTATGTATGTGGCAAGAGTGAATAATCAAAACTAAATATTACAAATTTTCAAATTCGAAAATTTGTCCATTCGTCACATTGATCAATGAAAGACTAATGTGGTTATTGGAAATTAGTATTACGCATATATACGTATACGCCATATTTTTTAAATTAGAGTAGAAGTGTTGATTAAAGCAGTAGCTGCGTTTTTTTTAATTACTCCAGTCCCGTTTATAACTATAATAATATATTCGCCATATAAATAAATAATATTGAAATTAAGCGATTTGTGAGTTTTCTGGAATTTGTACAATTGAAGAGATATATTTTCTCATTTCAAATTGTAGAGGTATCTATAAAAGTTCCGAGCCCCTATTGTAACTTTTACCCTATCCTGGTTATTTACTATCCAAAACAATATTGACCAATTAGAAATACATATATTATTGACATCTTTTTTATATTTTATTTATAAAACATAAATTTCCATTTAAAAATATTTATGAACTTATGCAAAATTTTGAAAAGTTTCGTGGATCTCATAAACAATACCAAAATCCGAAGTTATCCAGTTCCATTTTAAATCAAATCAGGGCTGTGGTGGAGTCGGAGTTGGAACATTTCAAGCGGAGTCGAGTAAAAAAATTAACCGACTCTTTTTTATTATTTTTTTCAAGTAATAGTATCACGGTATGCAACAACTAGTCTTTAATTTTAATGAAGTAAATCAACTCGTAGATTGAAATTTAATAATTTAATTATAAAAATCATGAATTTAAATTATATTATAAATAAAATCGTTAAATTGTACACGTTTTGATTTGTCCTGGCCAAAAACTATATTTACTCCGAATCATATTTTTTTATTAAATTGATTTGTTTGTGTATGAAATCCATACACATATACTATGAATGCACTTTTTTGTTTATACCTATTTCATTACTAATAATTCAATAAATTGGGTTACATGTCAATTTTTAGTGATATTTTTAATTCCTATATATTTTTTATATTTTGAAAATCACTATTACTTTTATTTCTAATAATTGTATATTTTGGCAAGAAAACTCCATCTTACTAAAATCGATCAAGTTGGAGTCGGGGTCGAATCATAAAATAAAGCCGGAATCGGAGTCAGTGAATTTTGATTGATCCACAGCTCTGATTAAACCTGATTAGATCCACAAGCCTGAATTAAACTAAAATAAAAGCGCAATTTAGATGCTTTTTGTGCAATTTCAACTGCACAATTTAAGTGTTTCATAAATTATATTGATTTTGGTAGAAGAGTTTTCAAGATTTATGTATTCCAACTCCAATGGATCCGACTGTAGTGTTTTCTCCATTTTAAAACTTCTTCATGAACTACTACCTCAAATAATAATTACTGACCAAGAAAGGAAAATAATTTTCAATCATTGCATTACTTATTTGGGCAGACCTTCAAAATTTTCTATAATAAGACCAAAAACATATCTTCATATGATAAAAATATTGAGAACAATTTAAGTAGCAAAAATTAAATAAAATAAAATAAAATAATACTTGAAAAAATTACAACAGAAAAGCTGAATTTTTCAAGATTGAAGTCTGTACGATATATGAGAATACCTTCATTTTCTATTCCACTAAAAATTTACTTTAATAAGTCCTACATAAAGGTGAGACGATTTTTAAATGACTCATTGGTTTGAGCCATGAAAAAATCACAAAATTTCTATCAAGGAACGTCAGGCATAGTCCCTCATATATTTTTGATTGAAAAACAAGTTCCGATTTTATTACATCATATTTACGAAAAGGCCACATTTTTTCGGTACAAGAAAGACTGGCCTTCGAAGCGTCCATATAAGGAAGATGAGAAGCATCCAAAAATGCTAATCCCTAAACGAGGAAGAGCCTCGACGCCTTCTAAAATAATCGAAACGCCCGATCTAAAATGGCCGATCGAATGGCGTCGTCCACACGAAAAAAAATCAGTAAAATCCGGACGATTCGGTCGTCAAATGAGACCAGTCGAGGAGTTCAAAAAGACGCGTGATTCGGACGCTTGGGAAGAGGCCTTGAGCCGAAGAACGCGGTCGGAGTGAGAGCGATCGCTCCCAAGATGATTCCGCAGTTGCGAAATATTGAGTGTGATCGTTGTAATGTGGTGTATGGATCGTAATCGTCGGGAATCGTGATTTCAGAGCAGCTGAGTGACATCAGCTGGGGTACGCGACGCACCAGCTGATCGGTGCGGGGGTGACAGCGGGGCGTGTGGACTGTCCCAGGCTCCGGTCCATGGCTTGAGGGTAGGCTGTGGAGGATATACAAGGCTGGATAGTCCAACCGAAGCTTGGGTCAGAAGCTGGACTTACCAGAACGACGAGAGAGATGCGTCCAGGCAGGAGCAGCTGAGACGCCACGCGCACAAGCGACGCCAATGCTAGTCGCTACTTGCAACGAGCGAACTGTGCGGCTGCTCACTCTCACCACACCCGCATTTTCAATCTCATTTTTAATTCGAAACGTCTTCTCAAAATCATAATTGGCTTCAGCACGCTTCCGATCACGTCTCAGCATTGAAATCCCGCTTTCGAACGGTTGAATTGCATTCAAAATTCGCTACAAACAGAATCCCCCCCATTTAGCATAGAGCTGAAGGAAAAATTCGGCTGTGACCAACTCATGACATTATCTATGTATTTGAGGAATATGAGAAGGTCGCAAAACAAAATTTGATAATTAAACATACATACACGGTCACACATACCGGTTGTGAGAGCATTTTCGATGCAAATTGAGCGCAAATGTAGGGAGACTTACATACGACAAAAGTTCTACTTCTGGATGTCGGATTTTGTTCGAAATTTTTTTATTACTTAAAATCACTATAATCATTATACACATAAAATATAAAGAAAATAAAAATAATTTTAAAGGTCAAAATAAAATAATGAAATATTGTTTTAAAAAAAAATACTAGTTTCGGTTTACAAATTCTGACCAAAACCTTATCAGCTCTAAGTTAGTACATAAAGAATACAAATATAAATTTTCAGCTTGATACGTTCAGGGGTGTGGAATGAATCGTGGTCACAACATTTTTTACTTTTCTAAGAGGAAAAAATCTCAATTCCGGGTTGTTAAATTTAGTGATACTTTTTTATTTTCATCACATTGATGCAAGAATTGTACTTGATTTTTTTCGTGGAGAGCACACATGTTTAAGGGGTCGAAAAAAATAGTGGAAGAAAAATCGAACAAGAGAAAACTGCCTCTTCCGGTTGATGGATGCTTACCAAATTTTATACATAGCTGGGTATTAAGCTTAAGCTTCTAGATATGAAATTTCGGTTGAATAAACTAAAAGGTTTCTGATAAAAACATAAAAAAACCTCGATTCTCTAGAGTAAAAGTATTTTTTCCGGTTCGTAGATAAAGCAAAAATTGAACGAACGTTTTAATATACGAATCTCATACCACACCTAACTCGATTTGATTTTTTGAATGTGTTAAAACTATACTAAATCAATCGGAGAATTGAATTTTTCTCTCAATTCGTATATATTCAAAGCGGAGTTCGTAATGATTCTTTCAACTCGATAATTGTATTGAATTGTTTTAAATTTAGGTACGAATGGAATGAGCATCTTTTAAGACGTGTATGATAGCTGTGCTTTCGTCTAGGTTCGAATTTGAATTGTGCCGATGGTCGTATTTTGACACGTTACGACTGTAACGCTCGACATGACGTAAGTCAGCTGTTTAATTTGGCGGCATTTTTAAATTCATCCGAACTTTATTCTGTACGTTTGCTTGTAGTATTACTATTCAGTCGTTGTAAGAATTAGTTTTTATACAAAGATCCAACCCAGATGAAAAAATCTTGATCATTGATGCTTTATTTTGATGTCTTATAAAATTGAATGAAGGTTTAGCTCAATAGCCCATCAATATGCAATATAAATATTTCTGTATACAAATTGTGTTCTTTTGTGAAATGTACAATGTAATAAAAATAAATACAAATATAAATTCAACTTGTTTATTAATTAAAAAGTTAACAAAATACTCGTCTACAAGCTTGGAACATATATGTATTTTAACACGTTTACAGCGATAAATAAGAGCTGTATTATCAGACAGGACAGTTTTACTGGATTCAAAAATAGTTCAGTCCTCTAAAACGTGATAATTAAAAGGCAATTTGAATGTCGCAATATATATACAGATGTAAATAAAAAAAATACAAAGAGCAAAAACATAATTGAGATTCTTCCATAATGTGTGTGATTCTTATGCCAACTCCATAATTTTATTGTTGTAAATTTCAAGTGTTAAAAAATAAATCATAAATACAATACTAGAAATTTTCTTAAATCTATTGGAATTATTATTTTATAGGTAGACCAATATTTTGGTAAAATAAAATAACATTAACAATTTTTTTATTGATTCGTTTGATAATAAAACAGATGTGAAAAATAGTGATTAAACAAAATATATATCAAAAACTGATTTAAATATTTAACTGAAGTCAATCATGAAGAACTTTTATAAATTCAATGCATGATATAAAATAAGAACAAAAAGATTATTAAAACTTAAATTAAATTTAACATACATACATATAGAAACATAAAAAATAAAAAATTTCCAAATAATATGTCTTATCCAAAGATAATATACCCAACGTATAAAGTATTCAATAATCAAAAGCAATCATCACTACTTTCTGGCATAAGCCGCCTGCTGTAATTTAATTTTTAAAAGATTCTTTTTAATATTAGTAGATGGTTCACGTTTTAATTTGTTTCCATAAAGCATGTCATTCTTAAAGTTAACAAACTTGGAAACCAAAGCATTTTCAACTTTGATATCTTGCTTGGGGTGTTTTTTAAGGGAAACAACGCTGAAGGAAGTAGTGCTATCGGAGACGATGCTACGTCGTACAGCTTTCTCCGTGATGTGGAATCTTCCAGCGGTACCCGTCCAATTATATTTTTTATTCGCATCCACCTCTTCCACTTCAAAGTTGGAAGTTGCAACGATATCTTTGGGCTCCTTGCTCGGAATCACAGAAATGGCTTGCAGCTCGGCAGCAACATTGACAACCTTCTTGGAAGTCATATCAACATCCTACAAACCGAAACATTTCATTATAATCATGATCAACACTAGTTAAAGAAAAATCCGTATTGATTAATAATCAATTCATAACAAACCGAATCTCTAGAACGTTTAATGGTTTTTGATTTTTCACTCAATTTTAAGGAATTCCGGTCTGCCTTTTTATCTGAAAATTTATCGAAAACATTAGACAAAAATAATATTTATAAATGATTTGAAATCATCGCGTATAAGTTCGTATCTATTACAAACACCCAAACTACCAGCTAATTGTGATATGAGCTGTTATATGTATTTTAAAGTGGCTGAAGTCCAATTTTCAGTTTCAACAACAATATTTGACTTAATTCACAATTTGTTATCACTTTTTACCTTATCTATGTACAAAGTAACAATAGATGAAGTTTTGTGATCATGAATCGATCGATCGATTTTGTCATCATGAAGAATCGATCACTCATCACGTTTTCATGATATATATGTATAAAAAATATGTGGGTGTCTGTGTATTTTTTTGAACAGTTAGTCCTATCGAACTGAAACTTAGTATCGGTTACTGAAATTCTTATCGATACGACGTAATTTTTATTTTTATTTTTAAGTTGACCGAAAATTGTACCTCCCTTTATAGATGTCCTCTTTTTACATTTTTAAGTTTTTGAATTCAATTATCTCCCAAACCGCTAAACGAATCAGACTTAGAATTTTTACATGTAATAGAAATTATAAATTTTATACCCAAACATTTTTTAAATACTATTTCCTAAACTGTAAGTAGTACTTTTACTCGAGAAAATCGAGGTTCTTTTTATGTATTTCTCAGAAACCTTTTTAGTTTATTGAACTGAAATTTCATATCTAGAAGTTTAAGCTTAATACTAAGTTATGTATAAAATTTGGTAAGCATCCGTCGATCGGAAGTGGCAGTTTACTCTTGTTCGATTTTTCTTCCACTATTTTTTTCGACCCCTTAAACATGTGTGCTCTCCACGAAATTATTCAAGTATAATTCTTGTATCAATGTGATGAAAATAAAAAAGTATCACTAAATTTAATAAACTGGAAGTGGGATTTTTTCCCCTTAGAGAAGTCAAAAATGTTGTGACTACGATTCATTCCACACCCCTGAACTTATCAAGCTGAAAATTTATATTTGTATTCTTTATGTACTAACTAAGAGCTGATAAGGCTTTGGTCAGAATTCGTAAACCAGAAGTAGTATTTTTCTTTAAAACAGTATTTCATTATTTTATTTTGACCTTTTAAATTATTTAAATTTTCTTGATATTTAATGTGTATAATAATTATAGTGATTTTAAGTAATAAAAAAATCCGACAACCGGAGGTAGAACTTTTGTCTTGTGTAAGTTTCCCTACATTTGCGCTCAATTTGCATCGAAAATGCTCTCATAACCGGTATATGTGAATGTGTATGTTTGTTTAATTATCAAATTTTGTTTTGTGACCTTCTTATATTCCTCAAATAGAGATTTTTAATTCGATATGCCCAGAATCTCCGAAAAGCAGATTAAACGTACTACAGACCACCAGTATTTTTAAATATTTTAAACCGCAAAACATTATATTTATTGTTTCGCAAGATATTTCTCAGAAACGGAGATAATCGGACGTACGCAAATTTCAAACATAACAAACAGCTCATATATTAAAACTTTCAGTTGGAAGTTTGAGCCCAATTTATCATTCCTCTTGCAGGTGTCTTTTTGGAAGA
This sequence comes from Arctopsyche grandis, assembly GCF_051622035.1. Lineage (NCBI taxonomy): Eukaryota > Metazoa > Arthropoda > Insecta > Trichoptera > Hydropsychidae > Arctopsyche > Arctopsyche grandis. The sequence goes on from NC_135363.1 coordinate 1,288,711, forward strand.
CACCTGCAAGAGCAGGTGTAAAACGTATTTGATCTATACTTACGAGTACGTTTACGTTTGGGTTTTTTAGTGTTGAGGACTTCATAGGCTGATTTCTGGATTTCTATCGGTGTGTCTTCTTGAGATACACATATTTTCTTCTGCGATTTTTCCTCAATCGGGTAATTTTCAGTCAGTTTTCTTTTAAATACGTTAAATGAAGTGTTGTTGATTTCCAGTTGTGCGTTCAAATTGGAAGTGCTGTGTACGACAGCATCAACGGAACATTTGACCTGATCGACAGTATTGATGACAGACGAGTAAATATTCTTGATAGATTCGTCCAATCGACGCAATCTGTCAATGTTTTCCTCGACTGTAGCCGACGTTTGCAATTCTTCCTTGACTTTCAACCCCTCAAGTCCACTCAAAGAGCTGTTGAATGTATTCGAATTCCTTTTTTTCGTTAACATACTGTCGCTCTTATTAAGTTCGGAAGATAAATTGAATTTTTTCGACGCTTTCGATGTATTCAGGGAAGATTTTTCACTGTCGGATATTTTCGGAGATGATTTAACAGACTTGTTTAGAGCAGTTGAATCATTTTTCAAATTCATTTCACTAGACGTATCCGAAACGTATTCAATGTTGCGCAATTTTTGCAACTCTTCATTGTACGTATCTCTTATGTGCTTTTCGTCATCGTCGGAAGACGACTCGGTAGTTTCCCGATCCTGACTGTTCGACAGGGATTTCTTCGAATCTTTAGCCAACGTCACAGATAAGGGATCTTTAGAAATGTTGTGAACTTCGACTATTGAAATTTCCTTCTCATCGCTTTGGTTCAAGATCGAAGCTTCAGGCTCTGAATAAGATTTTGAAAATTGATTCTTACCACTGGTGTTTGGCGATTTTGTGGTATTGGCGCTGCCGTGTTTCGCTGAATACATTTCCCTCGACGCATTCTTACGTTGTTTCTCAGACTTTGCGTTGTATTTGGCTTTGGATTTTGAAGATTGGTTCATTTCTTCGCCCGAACTGAGATCATCGCCAGTGCCGCTCAACAAAACGTCGTCTTCCTCGTCACTGCTGCAAACGAACGAATCTTTTTCGTACGTGTCATCGACGTCTTCTTCATCAGACTCGGAATTCAAAGAGTGTCCTCGCTCGATAATTTCATTTTCTTCAATATCTAATCTCTCCGATTCGTTCATGCTATCGCCAGATTGATAATCCGAGCCGGCATCCTCTGCCAAATCCAAAAATGTGTCCTTCACATCGTCTTCATCTTCCGAACACGAATCATCATCAGATTTCGGAGAGCTTAGAATTGATTTATCAACATCCGAAATGGATTTACGCTTAGGTGACTTAGCATTGTCTTTCTTAATGTCCACTTCTTCGTCGATTATTAACGATGTGCTAGATTCATCCACTTCCATCATTTCAATTTCATATAATGAATCATTTTTCTTCTTTTTGTCTTCGGATGCTTTAGTTTCAGAAGCACTTTCATTCAAAAATATCTCTTTTGCAGACAGACGTTTACTAGTATTTTTTGGTGATTCTTCTAAAACCAAATTATTAATTGATGATTGAGATGTGTCACTAGATAATGTAGACTCATTCAATTTACCCCTTTGATTATCTTTAATTTCATCGTCAATTAAAATTATTGATGAATTTTTGCGAGAAGAGCGATTGAGTGATTTATTGGGTGATCCGGTCCCGTTTGATTTTCCACTTTTATTTAAATCTTTCTGAGTGGACTGATTTGGTGATTGATTTGACTTTCTACTTTGATTTAAATCATCCTGAATGGAAACATTTAAAATTACTGATGAATTTTTGCGAGTAGAGCGATTTAGTGATCCAGTATCATTCAATGTTCCACTTTTGTTCAAGTTATTCCGAATGGATTGATTCGATTTTCCGCTTCGATTTAAATCGTTCTGAATGGAATCATTTTTTTCATCATTTAAAATTACTAGTGAATTTTTCCGAGAAGACCGATTCAGCGATTGATCGTGCGATCCAGTTTCATTTAATTTTCCACTTTTGTTTAAATTATTACGCATGGATTTATTTGGTGATAGATTTAACTTTCCACTTTGATTTGAATCATTTTTTTCATCATCACTTAAAATTACTAGTGAATTTTTCCGAGAAGACCGATTCAGCGATTGATCGTGCGATCCAGTTTCATTTAATTTTCCACTTTTGTTTAAATTATTACGCATGGATTTATTTGGTGATAGATTTAACTTTCCACTTTGATTTGAATCATTTTTTTCATCATCACTTAAAATTACTAGTGAATTTTTCCGGGAAGAGCGGTTTAGCGATTGATTATGTGATTCAGTCTCATTCGATTTTCCACTTTTATTCAAATCATTTCGAATGGAAACATTTTGTTCTTTCAGTTCAATGTCATCTGAAATTAACGTCGAATTTTTCCGACTAGACCGATTTGGTGATTGATCATACGGTCCAGTTACATTTAACTTTCCACTCACATTTAGAATGGAATCATTTTGATAGTCTTTCGTTTTTTCAATATCATTTAAAACTAGTCTTGGTGATTTCATACCTTTTGCAGGCGTCGATTTTTTTTCCTGATTATCAATTTGGTCTCCATTTATTTGAGTACTGTTTTGTGCCAAATCATCATCCATTAAAAGATTATTCCCACCAGTCAAAGAAGAACGTTCATTTTTTTCCTTAATTGAGTTTCTACTACAATCATTTAAAACAATACAGAAATCTTTTACATCACTCGTTGGTGATAAAATTTTAGGCGATGATCTGTTTAAGTTTACTTTTGGTGACGATATTTTAGGCGATGATCTGTTTAAGTTTTCTTTTGGTGACGATATTTTAGACACCGATTTATTCAGATTCGGTGATGATATTTTAGATGTTGATTTATTTAAATTTGGCGATGATATTTTGGGTGATGATTTAATTAAAATTTCTGTCGGTGACGATAATTTAGACGTTGATTTATTTAAATTTGGCGATGATCTATTTAAAGTTTCTTTCGGCGACAATAGTTTAGATGCTGATTTATTTAAATTTGGCGATGATACTTTAGACAATGATTTATTTAAAGTTTCTGTCGGTGACGATAATTTAGATTTGTTTAAATTTTCAGAATTATCTTGGATTACGTCAGACGAATTTGCCTTGTCCGATACATTAGCAGTTTCAGACTCCATGGATTCATTTTCATTAGTCTCTGTCTCTTCGAGTAAAGTTGGTTCAGTCGGAATGACACTTAATGTTTTTGTACGACGTTTCCTAGTAAGTGAAACATTCGTAGGTTCTACGATAGCCTCTTCTAAAATAATAAAAAAAAAGTTGATTGAATATATCATATAAAAAATTACCAATTATATTTTCATATACAGAAAAATGACAATAACTTACTTATTGGATCTTCTTCGACGACATTCAATTCCGTACTGAGACGGCGTGACCTCCTCAAGTTACTTAATTCTGGCTTTGATTCCGATTCTAAACATAGAAAAATTGTTTTATAATATGTGCGTATTAAATTTTATATAGATTGTATTTAAATAAAGAAAAAAATACCAGTCAAAGAAAGTCGAGTTCTACGCGGTTTGGGAGAATCAACTGTGAGAAGGGAATTTTCATTTATTTTCAATAATCTTTTAGTAGGAGTCATTTCGTTTGAAGAAACGTTTTTATCGATGACTGATTCCCGAGTCTTCTTAGCTGTCAATTCTCTAACAGGAGTCCTAGCTTTTTTAGGACTATTTGGAGATATCGCTCGCTTTAGCAAAGTTCGACTTGGACTATCAGGAGGATTGCTACAGACAGACAAAGATCTTCTACTTCTCGTAATTCTTGCCGGAGAAGCGATCACATCGCCCAGATTCATTTTGTCTTGGATTACTTCATTCAAATTAGACAACGGTGTATCTGCAAATCGAATAAATACATAATTGCTTTAAATAAATACGATAAACTTCATTTATTCGAGTAATTAAATACGTATAGCAAATAAATAAAATAATTTTGTATGTGTAAAATAATATTTCGAGAAGCACACTAACCAACTTCGGTTTTGATAACTTTTCCAGTCTTTTTAACGGGAGTACCCGGAGCAGAATTCGCATTCTCCTTTTCGGCTGGTTCTGCTGTTATATTGCGCCGAGATCTTGTAACTAAAAGTATGCGTTTTTATTTGAAATGAAATGCGACTGATATATTATATGTATATATATATATTGAGCATTCTTAAATGTGGTTAGTTTAGCATTATCATATTTGATATATGTACATAAAAATAACACAAAAAGAAGATAAAACTTTTTGTAGAAAGGTATAATAAGAAGAATATTTAAAATGAAGGCAGTGTATGTATATAATGAAGAAATGGACGAAAATTATACTTTGTCAATTTGTAGTCCGAGAGGTTATTATTAAAATGTGTGAATACAGTACGATAGCGACCAAACAGTGTTTCTAAACAGCTTTGTGAATGCTGGACATTGATAGAAGATAGCGAAGGAAAGTGAGGTTAGGTTATAAGTTACGTCGAAACGTAGTTGCAAATAAAGAGAAGAGCACGCGGTACGAGTTTGGCATGTGGCGCAGTTGAAAGGCTGAAAGTTGGCCAGGCTGAAGATCGTCTCTTACCTGGACCGGCTTCCATGTCTTGAAACGGCTCTTCTTCCACTCCAGGTGACAGACGATACGAAATGCGACGACTTTTGAACGACGGCCGGTCGAGAGTCGAACGGACGATCGGCAACTCCGCTGCACAATTTCCAACCGTCAACCGACACAGAATCAGTGTTGCTACAAATAAAAATTATCTTCTTTCATCTTTTGGTGCGGTCCGGTGATTACTGGTCACAAAGCACTAGAATCTCTATAACGGAACATCTGGCAGCCGAAAAGTCCATCATACTAACGAGAACTCGAGTTCCAAATATTGCGTATTCGCGATTTTCATGGCAAAAATTGTCTTTGTGACCGCCGCAATGTGACTAATAATCTAATTGCCTTTTGGTACTGTAGGAATCTCGTCATCGCCATCGAAACATCTAGTGCGACGGAGAATACATTTCTCACGCTCAACCATTGACGTCATCTCAAGTCGAAGAACACCTGCATCCATTAAGCTAAATCGAGTGGAACGACGCCAAACATTCGATCTTCTGCTGCATAACAAGGTACATACGTTAGTTATTAAGAGGAAACGTTTTAAAACGTTTCGCTTCCTTATGCAGTGCAAACTATACATAACGAACGGACAATCAGTGAATCTGTAGGAATCTCGTCATCGAAACATCTAGTGTGACGGAGAATACATTTCTCACGCTCAACCATTGACGTCATCTCAGAACGAAAGAACACCTGCATCCATTAAACTAAATCGAGTGGAACGATGCCAAACATTCGAGAAACGTCCACCCCAACAAGCCAAGCAGAACGAAAGAACACCTGCATCCTTTAAACTAAATCGAGTGGAACGGCGCCAAACATTCTAGCATATTCCGCCCCAACAAGCCGAGCGGAACGTCACGAAATCGAAGAACAACTGCAGCCATTAAACTAAATCGAGTGGAACGGCGCCAAACATTCGAGAAACGTCCACCCTAAACAACAAACCACATTCCTCGCATAAGTCGCACACGTAAACACCACCTGCGACAAGTCACGTGGATCCCCAAAAACAATATAAAAGGAGGTCCACCCCAAACAACTTCAGTCGACCCACAGCAACAAGAGTCGACCCACAGCAACAAGAGTCGACACACAGCAGCGGACCAGTCGACAACCAGCATCTTAACAGCTACCACTACACTACCCTACAATGGAAGAACGCTTGCAACTCAGCCGAATGCCGAGCCAGCAACACACTGCCATATCCAGAGACATCTGAACATAGCCGGATCCAGAGCAACGACACATTGCAGATCCAGCGGCCATCACGACACCAAGTCAACAGCCAAAAGCCGCTTCGAGAAAACTTCCTCAAATATTCTAATACACTTGTACAATATTTAGGCAAACAATAAAACAACTTAAAACAAGCACAACAGTATTTCGTTAGGCTGGGATACGGTCAACACTTCCTACCCCGTCTACAGTACATAGTAAGAGATGTGCCGGCAGGAAAAAGCCCAGCTTATTCCCGGAAATAAACCGGGTTTTTTTGGGAAAATTGAAACACTCGAATGAATCGAAACATTTTCACATAGAACAAATAAAGGTCTGTTCATACCTAGTCAGCACGTACCAACTTCAGCAGGTATCCGGCTGTACGAAAAGTATTCTTTGGTTCATTTTGTATGGGTATATTCATACCAACCGTCACGTTTACGCCACGGCATGCTTATAGCAGTACCCGACATTTCCTGTTCATAACAGCAACATCCGTCAACGTATCGTATCCGTTTTTTTGGCCATCGTGGAAATATACACGCGAATTACGTGCCATGAGTCAGCCGCTTTGCTGTTTTGGACCAATTATCGATAGTGACAGTTGACAGCTGTTCAATATTTCGACATGGTTTTGGCGCAAATATTTAAAAAAATTTTGTCCATCATCCACAAGCTCCTTATACAGTGTCCAAAACTCTCCTTCGGTTTATCTATTTCTTAACATGGGATGCACATCAAAACGCCTCCGTGCTTTTTTATTGCCTTCTTGAGCTTCTTCTTCCAACAACAGCGCGATTATACATAATTTTTCGTTCGATAAACGTCGAAACATTTTTGTTGACTTGTATTCTGACGCGTAGCTACGAATGCACGTGTATGCATTCATATAAGTACTCGACAATACGACGTAAGCAATATTGTGCCGTATCGTCATGGCCTCTAATGTATAAGTAAGCCGATTTTGCCTTGCACTCGGCCAAATTGCTGTAAACGTGACGTGACTGCGACGTGTAGGTAGATACGAATAGAAATGTAATAAAATGACATATTTGAAACGGAGTCGTGCAGTGCTGAAGCCGTGCAGTGCTGTTAAGTATGAACAGACCTTAAGAAGTTTGCAGCTGTATGTAGATACGGGTAGTCCTCGACGGTTCGCACTTACGACCGAAAAAAGTAATATATTTTTATTTTTAACCCTGCCTCACTAAAGTGAGGTATGCAAGTGTCCCAATTTTTACGTTTTTCGTAATAACTATGTGGTTTTCAATGCTATACACCCTATATTTCTTGTATTCCTAGAATGAACTACAAGATTTTTTTAAATAGATTTTTATGATTTAGAAAAGGGGTACATCGTAAAAAAATACATTTATACATGGCGTCAAACAAAAAATAGTGTGGCCAGAACACTATCCCAATAAACATGTTTCAATAGAAAATACTCAATATAATATAGTATTAACAATGGGAAAAAAATCCCAATTGAAAATACGTACTTTTGACAATACTTGAACTTTGACTTGAACTGGACGACTACTTGGAGAGATTTGAAAGCTGGAAAGTACTACAAATGAAAGATAAAATACCCGACTATAGATTCCAATATTTATTTTGTACAGGAAATTGACAGATTTTGAGACATCGACCGAACAACACGAAGATATAGAAAAATCGCGCGATTTAAAAAACACACATCTCTGAATCTTGAGCCAATCAATATTTTTATTACCAGATTCGTGTTTACTGGGCATAGATCTATAAGAAAAGTCATATCTCGTCTCTGATCCAAAAAAAAATCGTCATTTGTCGAAGAGTGTAATTAGATCTATTAATAAGTAGGGATGATGTAGATTTTTATTTTTTTATTTATTTTTTCTTCAATTTAAATATGTATTAATTTGACTTATTGTATTAATAAAAATAAATTCAATAAAATAAAAAAGTTAAAAAAAAATAAAAATAATTCGATCTAGTACGGATGATGTATGTAGATATTTAATTTGTTTTCAATTTAAATATGTATTCATTTGAATTATTGTACTAATAAAAGTAAGTAAAACTACCGAAAAAAAATATATACATATATAGATTCGACCGAGGTTCAGGAACGTATCTCCGGCAAAGTCGAGGAATATCTGTATTTTGATACGAAATATAGCTTTCCAATTGCTACAAAAATGACATATCAAATATTTACTTGCGCTAAATATCAAGAAAATAGAGAAAAAAAATCACGCATTTATCACTTTTAATTATGGCTGACAGGCGTCTCGGTATTCCGGGTTTGTCCCGGTTTCAAGCCTTTCTTTTATATTTGAAAATTTCTCTTTATTTCATGTTTTGCTTCTATTTTCAATAGTCAGTTGTTTTTTATGCGGTTTTCCAATGTTATTGAAATTATCTCTCCAAGAAAAATATTTTTTGCGGTTATTATCAAGGGAATGTTATCTCATTAATTAGAAAACTTAAAATTTTGTTAAATACGGTAGTATTCCTTTTCAGTGCAAAAGATGCATGTTGAATTTCAGTAGTTTGTCAACTTCGATCATCGATGATATTATTTTGAATTTTAAAATGTGTATAATCTGTGAGAAGATGATTGTTTTAATATCGGATGGGGGTCTATTTTTTTGCGGTTTTTATATAATATTGTAAAAACATGTTTTTATGTGGTTAATTGGCACATCAGTATAGATAATCTAGCGCTAACCCTTTAACTTAAATTTCATTTAAAAAAAATCTGTTTTTTTGCAGTTATGACATTGGTGATTAAGATTATCATTATAACTAGTTAAAGACATCTCAATCTTAAGAGCACTAGTATTATAACTAGTGCTCTTAAACATCGCCAATTTAAAGATTTTTTTAGTTGAAGTAGAAAGAGAGTACGCAGTGAGTATCTTCTGCTGCATAACAAGGTACATACGTTAGTTATTAAGAGGAAACGTTTTAAAACGTTTCGCTTCCTTATGCAGTGCACACTATATAGAACGAACGGACAATCAGTGAATCCAAAAATTAATTCAGTGTTGCTATAGTTTAAGTAAGACTTTAAACTTAATTTTAATAAACAGTGTAACTACCTACATATGTATACATATACAAAGTTTCAGTTAAATAAATTTGGCTCTCAATCGTTGTACATATTGTAAAGACATCTCAATCGTTGGTAGTTAATAGTACCGTTTACCAATGCATACATTCTTTTCGACTTAAGATCTTTAGATTTTCGATCTTTATTTTTCGATCTTTCGACTTTCGATGCAGTGAACCAGACCCATTCGTATTAAACACGTTTAAAAATTCAAAAAATCTCGACTTGATTACATTCGGGTCATTGCCATGCATGTTTGACTTTCCGCCTCCCACTCGTTTTGTCAGATTTTAATTGTTTAAACGCTTGTAAATTTATATTTTTACACTATATCTTATAAAATTTGCATTACAGGCTCTCATTATCTCTCATATATTTATATTTTTACTTCAAAATTTTGTAAATTTTGTGGATTTGGGGTCACAGTCACTGGCATTATGGCATTTATGAAAAACAAAAATGTATAAAGGTTTAATGTACAATGTTTGGTTTCAGTAAATAATGAATATTTGTTTCAATACGACGGCAAATGGGTTGAGATATCATTATCTATCGTGATAAAACCACACAATGACAGTGCTCGAAATCACTCGTTGCTGATCTGTCAAATCGGTAAGTCTACCTTTATTATGCCGGACACTTGTATTTAATATCATATTATGATGTCGAAATTTCAATTTTTTTTCAAAGAAAATCTAGGAAAATTTAGAAACAAGATGTTTGTAGTGAAGGCTAAGTCAGATTTTGCTGCAAAACGGGTGGAGTATTTGTATGATGCCATGAAAAAGGAAAAGAAATGCGACACTGTTTTTACTGTTAGAAAGCAGAGGTATCTTTAATCGAATCCAAAATTACCTATGTCCAAATTTTTTTGTCACTTGTTTTTATAATTTTTCATAATTGTAGCATTCACGCGCATTTGATCATCCTAATGGCGTGCAGCGAATTCTTTGGGGAAAACGAAGGTCTAGTGGAGGGAATATTTTCAGATTTTAACAACGAAGTTATCGAAGCAATCCTGAAGTATTGTTATACTGGAGAAATAAGTACGAGTTCATAAACATATAAAATAATCAATTCAAAATGGATGTTTTCATCTTTAAATGTTAACATTTAAATACAATTTCAGGCATAGAAGAAAAAAACACCGCAAAAAATTAATGCAGCTAGCCAAACGACTTAAAGTGAATATTCCCCCACAATTTAAAACAGTCGATATTTCTAACTGTCTGAATGTTTTTAAACTAACATATGATTCAGAGTTGAAGAAGAAGGCAATGGATTTGATTACGGAAAATTTCTGGAAGGTGAGTGTTGATTACATACTATATATAAAAATATGGTCCCTTTATATTATATTTCTCAATTTTAATTCTGTTTTAGCTGTACAAAACACAAAATTTTCTCAATCTAACAGTTTCTAGCTTGATTGAAATCTTGAAATCGGATTATTTGGTGGTGTTTTCCGAAAAAGACGTATTCAATTCTGTCAAATTATGGATACAGCATGATAATGTGAACCGAAAAAATAAATTGGCACAGGTGATGAGTTACGTGAGGTTATCTTTACTTTCGATACAGGTATTTGAGATTTATTGAATGTTATATGTAGTTTATTAAACAAAAAAAAAACATTTGGATAATGTGTTTTCTTTTCAGTTTCTCCTTGACGAAGTAATGACGTTCTGTCATTTAAGTACAGAGTGTATGACCTCTATTAAACAAGCAATTAAAGATAAGAATGATAAATCTTTCATTCAAACAGAGACCCTTCGTATAATAAAAAACGATAAGCTTGCACTGGTTGGGGGGTTGTATAAGAGTGTAAGTTTTATATCACAAGTATAATATTTTGCTTGGATTGTAAATTTATTATTTTATTGCATAACGTGTTTTCAGTCGGCGAAAACCATCGATATATATGATGGAATAAATAAAACTTGGACTCTATCCAAAGACATTGAAATTGGTAAAAGTGGTTTTGCGTCTGTCATTGTGAGAGATTGGATCGTTATCATCGGTGGAGCATCTAATAAATGGGATTCACTGAATTCAGTAATGTTTTTCGCTATTATAAAGTACCTGCTTAGAGAAATCGGAATATAACAAATTTATTTGTTTTCAGGTAGACTACATTGATTTGAAAAATGGTCAGAAACATTCATTGAAGACGTTGAATCAGGCTCGTTGGGTTTTCTCAGCAGTGTCACTTCGTCGCGATTCTTCCACGGATATCTACGCAATTGGTGGTATGAGTGATACATATTTATCTTCAGTGGAAAGGTGATTAAATTTCAATCATTTCATAAGATGGATTGGAAGAGATGTTAATTATAATTATTATCTGATAGATGGAGCAGCAACACTGGAGATTGGGAGATCATTGCTCCGTTGTTGGTGGCCGTTGATCGGCTTAGTGCTTCTGTCATCGACGGAAAAATATACGTAACAGGCGGGCGTACAAGTGAAGATGGAAAAACTATATCTCTTAATAAAGTCCAAACATTTTCAGTGAAGTCGAATTCTTGGACTTACCGTGCTCCGATGATTCAGACACGACATGGTCATTCGGTTAACATCAATTAATTTTATATTATAAAATTTGATTTTATAATATTAAACTTAATTTTGATTCTACCATTTTTAGAGCGTCGCCTTCAAAGGGAAACTTTTTGTCGCTGGTGGCATAACCGAACAAACTAAAGCATATTTAGACAGTGTCGAGCATTACGATCCGATTGCAAATGTGTGGACAGCATTCACAACACTACCGAAACCTATGCATGGAATCAGCCTCTGCGTTTTCCAAGATAAACTACTTAGCATGGGTGAGTATTTTATATGACAAATTAAACTTAAACTTAAATGTAGAATGAACTCATCGTTTTGATTTGCAGGTGGTGGAACTGCAGGAATTGGATCTACTAGTGGTCATTTAGATGATGTTTGGGAATACAACGAGACAGGACAAACTTGGAAAGCTTTAAAAAAACTCAACAAATCCAGATATCTTCCGTCTGGATGTCATGAAATTCCATATGATTCCATTATTTAAGCGACTATAGTTTTTATTTGTATTACTTGAAAATAAATTTAATGTATACTTTTTGTAATATTTTAATTATAAATCTTGTATCTAAATGTTTGAATAAATATGTATATATGTAATTTACCAAAATGTATTTTATTTTTATGTGAATATTAAATGTTTATTTTTCAATTTATTAATTGACTTCCAAGCTAATTCTTACATAAATAAATAATATTATCCATATGAGCTGATCAATAGAGTAGCCAAAGTGAATAGACCTATATTTCATATCTTTGTATCATAACTAGCTGTTTTACCCGGCTTAACTTAATTCAATTGATTTTTTTATTCAATTTATTTGAAACGAAAAAAATATATATCGTATCGTCGCCATACAAACGTGATGTTACCAACCAACATTACATTCTCACATACAGTCTCTTTCGAAATTATATATTGTGACATACGTATTTACGCGCGCTTACACTGATCTCGCGTTGGGAGAGCAGGTGGCGGAAAATAACACGTTTGTTCTTTCTTCCAGGTGGGTTCGTTCCGTGGTGGGGGTCAAAGGGAACGAATTGACTAGCCTGGGATGTCTTGTATTTGTCGAGGAGGTTCCTATTCCTGTTGTGAAGCTGGCTCTCGGGGCACCTGGTCTGTCTTCCAGCGGCTGATGCTTCTAGGGCTTTCCGGAGCGCTTGGCTACCACGGAAGGGTTAACCCGCACGGGGGTAGGAAGCTGCGTGGAGATACAGGTGACGAACTGTTGGAACTCAGGGGAGGGAGTGATGATACACTCAACCGTCTCGCGGTTCATCATCAGATGGCTGAACTCTGGGCTCGTTCACGATGGGAACGGCTCGGGAGAGATAGAGGGAGGGGGGGGGGGCACGCCTGTGCCCTGGTAGAGTCTGTTCAAGAAACGAGCGACCTGGGTGACAGTATTAGTGTATATACATGCAGTGGTCATTAGTTTCGCTTCGGCGTTCGACGTAGGACGACGTATCTTCGCTTTTTCATACACGGTGGTTACAAAGTTCCCAACACATAAGTAATATAAAAAAAATTGTTAGTTATTTTTATCAACAATGTAAAAGTATAAAAGGTATAATACAGTCGTGCATGATGTAGTGGTGCGGCATGTGCGCTCCGGTATTTCCCTCCGCCAAAACCAGATAATAATCCAAAAAAACCCGTCAATTCCGTTTCAAAATTCCAGAAAAATTACTTATTTCAATAATTGACAAAATTACTACTTTTAAGCTTACCACTACATCACCGCGCTCGATTGTATATCGTATAATAAATCTAAATAAAAAATATTTTGTATTTTTATCTGTATCATATATATAAAGACGGTAATCTCTGTGTGTGTGTGTGTGTGTGTGTCCTAAATCTCGCCGAACATAATGAACGAATCGATAAAAATCGATTAATTCATTTTTCGACGAGACGACTTTGTCGCGACTCGAACCGATCACCCCAAATAGCCTGAATATGGGTCTAAATTGAGCTAATGGTCTCGGACATCACGCCAAATCCAATTTTTCATTTCGCCTTTTTTTTTTAAACATTAATTGAAATATTCCTTCTCGCCATATAAAAATACGTAATTTTAATAATTTCATTTAGCGAGGTTTTGAACCATTTTTTTATGTATTTATTTTCAATTAAATTATAATTATAATTTAATTTAAATTATTTATATTTTGACGATATTCGAGAAAAAAATTGATTTCATTCACCGCGGGCGCCGGGAATCGAACCTCGGAACCTCCGATCCAAACGCAATGTCCCTCACGAGCTCGCGTCGCACGCCATATCCTCGCCCAGAACACGTGTTGTAAATACACATCATATGTACATATATGCACGTAATTTTTTATGTGTAATAATAATATTCAACGTTACGGGGTCAATGACCGTTTGTGTATAATCGGAAAATATTACATTTTGTTAACGTTAACTTTAAGAATTGAAAATTATTACAAATAAAGAATTGAAAACTATCTATGAGAGTCTACGAAAATAACGGTTCCGGTTCCGGATTTTTTTTTTAGTTTTATACGGGTATATAATAATTTTATACCCATGCGATGATATTTCATCGGGCTATTCACTAGTATATATATATATATATATATATATATATATATATATATATATATATATATATATATATATATATATGTGTAACGCATACTTTGCAGTCAACCGGTAGTTACGAACACTGTCAACCAGGTCGCTCGTTTCTTGAACAGACTCTACGGTCGAAGAGCGATTGGCGACAGAGGCTCTCGTCTCCTGCTTTTCGCGGTAAAAACTATCGGCCTGTGTTGCCATTCCAAAATAAGGGTTAATTTTTCAATAGTTAAATATAAAGAGAAAGAGACAAAAATTGCATCGCCAAAAATTATGTTGCTTTAATGAATTTAATCAGCCCATCTGCCTTGTAACCTTCTTTGCACCCTTTTATGTTTTCTCAGGTATTATTCGTGCACTTCTTATGGCAATAATATATTATCATTATCATTGTGTGGAAGTAGCTAAAAAGTGTGGAGTCTGTGCAGGAAATCGTGCCATTTCAAATATCTTACATTCTTAAAATAGTATTGATCCGAAATAAAAAAAAAAAAATTTTTTTGGGTGGTTATGAACTTTATTCAAATTATTGCCAGTACAGTTATTGATTTCGAAATGATACATCATTTACTTTTTTGTAATGTAATTTCTGTAAAAAGTCATATATTCGGAGTTGCGTTTTTTTAACAAGTCTACAGCACTGGTTTTAACATGATATGAGATTTGATGGGTCTAACGAGAGAAACTTTTCGATGGATGATTTAAAACAAATGTCACATTGATATGGTTTACCCAGAACAGGTAAACTCACGAACGCAAACTCGGGAATGGTAAACTAAACAATGGTATATTCAGAAATGGTCAAACTGATACATCGTACACAAAATGTATTGACGGTGTGAATAAAGCAGACAAAATAAGAAAGAAAGTCATTTAAAAGTATTCTTCACATTCTACATTCTTAAAAACAGTAATTAAATAGTGAAAAAAAATATATATATTTAAACATTTTTTCATTAAATAAGGTTAATGATAAAATCGGTTAAATATTATAGGTAATCTTCATGGTACATCCTACAACTATATTTTTAAATTATAAGATGCATGTATATTATATTTATCTGATATAGAAATTTTCTTCTAATTAACTATGTTTTTAAAAAAAATATATTAAATTTATAACTGTCAATAATTTTCTTTTCAAAATAACTTTTATTGCCATGTTTCACTTTGCCGTATTTAAATATACCATCGCTGAGTGTGCCGTTTATGATATTGCTGTTCGTGGACTTTGGCGTCTTCTAGTTTGCGTCGCCAAGTTTAACCGTGTCCGGTTTTTTCCTAGTATGAGTTTTTCGGTGTATCTTGACGCTGTATTTTTGAGTAAACGATTTCAAACAAATGTCACATTGAAAGGGTTTTTCCCCGGTATGAATTTTTTTGTGTATCGTGAGGCGGGATTTTTTAGCAAATGATTTAAAACAAATGTCACATTGGTAGGGTTTTTCCCCAGTATGATATCTCATATGTGTTGTAAAGTTACATTTTTCAATAAATGTTTTTAAACAGATATCACATTTGTATGGTTTCATCCCAGTATGAGTTCTAATGTGATTAGCGAGACTACCTTTTGCATTGAATGATTTTAAACAAATGTCACAATGATATCGTTTTACCCCAGTATGAATTCTTTTGTGTACCGTGAGGCGGGAATTTTCAGCAAATGATTTTAAACAAATGTCACATTGAAAGGGTTTTTCCCCAGTATGAATTTTTTTATGTTCAACGAGATAACCTTTATGAGCGAATGATTTTAAACAAATGTCACATTGGTAGGGTTTTTCCCCAGTATGAGATCTCATATGTGTTGTCAAGTTACATTTTTCAAAAAATGATTTAAAACAGATAACACATTCGTATGGTTTCATCCCAGTATGAGTTCTAATGTGTTTAACGAGACTACTTTTTGCACCGAATGATTTTAAACAAATGTCACAGCGATATCGTTTTACCCCAGTATGAATTCTTTTGTGTACCGTGAGGCGGGAATTTTCAGCAAATGATTTTAAACAAATGTCACATTGGAAGGGTTTATCCCCAGTATGAATTTTTTTGTGTATCGCGAGGCGGGAATTTTTAGCAAATGATTTAGAACAAATGTCACATTTGTATGGTTTTATTCCAGTATGAAATGCTGTGTGCGTCACAAGGGCAAATTTTCTAGAGAATGATTTTGAGCAAATGTCACATTTGTATGGTTTAATTCCAGCATGATTGTTAATGTTACGTGGCGTATTAACATCAGACTCATTTTCCCATATTAAATCTTCCAACAGAACTTCTTCTGGTTTGATATCTACATGCCTGTTTTGTTTCAGTTTCGAAATTTCATCATTTCGAAGACAAACTTTTCGAAAACTAATGAGCAATTCCAGACTGTTGTAACAAGGACGACATATTTTATCTGGCAATTTGTCGTCTTTCTTCACCTGCAAATGCGAAAGGTTTATATTAGAATGAATTCGGATGGCAACAGGGTTAATTGAGCATTTTTCGAAAAAGAAAAAATATGAAAAAGTACTAAAACTCGATAAACTTATGATTAAAAGAAAACACACCGAAGCTGATTTATCGCGTGAAAGCATTGAAGGAGAAAGCGCCATCGAATTTTTTGCAACGATAATCGATATGTTATTTACAAAGAAATCGAAGTTCAAAATATTGAAGAAATATGTAATGTTGTCGAATTTATAAACACTGCCAAAATTGATCTTGGTAATTATCGACATCAAAATATTTCAGATGAAACTAAAAAAATTCGGGTGTGACCAACCCATGACTTTATCTATATATTTGAGGAATATAAGAAGGTTAAAAAACAAAATTAGATATTGAACTAATAACTATGATAGCAATACAAATTGAGCGCAAATATATGCAAATCCTTGCACAAGACAAAAGTTCTACTTCCGGTTGTCAGATTTTGTTCAAATTTTTTTTATTATTTAAATATTTATTAAATATTTAAATAATAAAAAAAAATTAAAAAAATAAAATTATTAAAATAATTTAAAAGGTTAAAATAAAATAATGAAATATTGTTTAAAAAAAAAATACTACTTCCGGTTTACAAATTCTGACCAAAACGTTACCAAATCTAAGTTAGTACATAAAGAATACAAATATAATTTTTCAGCTTAATACGTTCAGGGGTGTGGACAGGATCCAGGCGACAACATTTTTGACCTTTCTACGAGGAGAAAAACCCACTTCCGGTTCATTAAATTTGGTGATTTTATTTTTTATTTTTACTTTAAATCACTACCTTTATTATACACAATAAATATCAAGACGCTTAAAATAATTTAAAAGGTCAAAATAAAATAATGAAAAAATAATGAAATATTGTTTTAAAAATTTTTTTTTAAAAAACACACAGACACACACACACACACATTTTTTCTAGATCATGAAAACGTGATCAGTAATCGATTCTGAGTTCGAATCAGTCAAAATCTCGAGTTCGAATTTTCGCATGATCACAAAACTTCATCTATTGTTACTACGTACATAGATAAAGTAAAAATAATCAATATATTTCTTTGGCTTTATCTTAAACACATTAATCAGATTCACGAGTAGAGTATAGACTGTAGAGGGTAAACGACCTGCAGCTGACAGCAGGCCGAAATGCGTCGCGCCAAATGTGGATGAGGGTTTTCATGGATGGAGACGAAAGAGTCGGCCGGACCAGAAGACAAGCAAAGTCTGCACTGCATCGGGAACTCCAATAAGTCAATCGCGCGAAAACGAAAAGTCGCGCGAAACGACTGTCAAATGTCAAACAGGAGTCCGTTGGAATTCGTCTCCTAATGAGATTTGGTCTGAAGAACACACCTTTTACAGCTATAGCTCAATACGGCTAATTTAGAGAATTACTTGTACTTACCCTACCAATTTCCTGGACCCACTTCTGAATGTATATGCAAAATATTGTTTGTTCGTTATAAGGAACAGAATAATATTGAAAAACATCAATGAAAATAATTATGTGGCGGCTCGCTATGTGACATGGTCGAGTTCGGTCACCTTCCTGCGAGTTGGGACCAAACTCGCCCGTGTTCAGAGTCACTTCGCCACTCCGTCTCTGGCTTCCACAAATAAAGTACGTGCATCTACATGCCAGTCGTCTCATTCGTTCATCCCCTATAATTATATGGAGAGCAGGCGATTGATTGAAACGCGGTGTTCGGCTTCGGGAAACAATGTTTATTGGTTCAGGTACAGCGAGTGTGGGAGACGAGAGAGGTGTTGTCGGTTTCGAGGTCCGAAGGGAAGAGATGGCTTCCCGTGACGCGCTGACCGCCCTCGGGGCGAAAACACCTCCGTTTACGGCCAGCCTTTGGGGTTGCCACAATACTCCCCCCTTAGCCTTGGCGATACCACTTAGCTGGTACCCCAGCGTTACAGACGAAATAATGTCTTACAGTTACAGAAGCAAAATAATATTACAGTTACTTCCGACCTCTCTCGTGTCCTTTCTCTTGGTATCATACAAGTATTTAAAAAAAAAATGCATGTGGACCACGAATGTACACACATAAGTAAACTAAAATACACATCAGTACAACATAAGTAAATCGAATACACATCAGTACAACATAAGTAAACTAAAATACACATCAGTACAACATAAGTAAATCGAATACCCGTACTTTCCACGGAAAGGTAAACATAGAACAGTAAGGAATAAAAGTTTTGGAATTTCGCTTCCCGGAGCTACAGCGTATGTGGAGGATCGTACAATTCATAACAGCCACCATTAGTTATAAAGACTGACAGTCTAATGTACACACGGAATGAGATCTAATAGCAGCGACTCCACGCTAGGCACACAAAAATAATATACCCATTACATATGGTAAGGAAAAAAAAATCGGAATACATAGATAGACAAGAACACAATCATCTAAGGCTATTGCAATTAAAGCATTAAACTATAACAATATTTGAATAACTGATTATTCTAGGTAGAAATGCATTCCTGAAACTTCCGTGTGGCTATGGGCATTTCATGAGAAGCTAACATGTCATCATAATTGGGGTAGATACTAATACATATGCGAGTGCTTAATTACTAGTCCCTAAATCGAGCAGGAATTTGCGTGGTTCTTCCAGTGCGGGTCGTCGATGATGTAGGCATTGGTACTGACGGTGGTAGAGATTGCTCTGGAGGTGATGGTGATTGCTCCGACGAGGTCGGGGGTGGTCCAGGTGATAGCGCCAGTTCTAAGTATGCTGGCTTAACTCGGTCCATTGCCACGTTCACTTCCTTTCCCTTCTTCCTGATAGTCCAAATGTTGCCGTTTCTTTTTACAACTTCGAAAGGTCCTTGGTACGGGGGCTGGAAACCTGTTCGTGCTGCGTCGTGGCGCAGGAATATGTGCGTGCACGACTGCAGCTTTTGCGGTACGAAGGTCCTTTCTGTCCCGTGCCTTTTTACCGGGGACGGTCGAAGTTCTTCCATTTGCCGGCGGATTCTATTCACGAATTGGTGTTCGGTTATTGCCCTATTTGTGGAGAACATCTCTCCCGGTAACACCAGGGGTGTCCCGTACACCATCTCTGCTGCCGAGGCCTTAACGTCTTCCTTCAGTGCGGCTCGGAGTCCCAGTAGTGTTGTCGGGAGCGCATCGACCCAATTGTCGGTTGCCTGAGCCATGATAGCGGATTTCAATGAACGGTGCCATCTCTCAATCATCCCGTTGGCTTGAGGTCTATACGGTGTGGTTCTTTGTCGCCGGGTGCCTAGGATTTTCGTCAGCTCGGCGAATAACTCCGATTCGAATTGGCGCCCTTGATCGGTTTTGACTTCCTGGGGGACTCCGAATCTGGCGATCCAGCCTCCGTAGAAGGCTTTGCCGACTGTCTCTGCCCGTATGTCGGCGATTGGTATTGCTTCCGGCCAACGGGTGAAACGGTCTATTACGGTTAGGCAATATGAGAACCCTTGCGACAGCGGGAGTGGCCCCACTATGTCCATATGGACAAATGCGAAACGGTCGCTCGGCAGGTCGTACTCGGTGATCCCTGCCCGAGTGTGACGGCTGACTTTAGTGCGTTGGCATGTAATGCACGTTTTTGCCCAATGCCTAACGTCTTTTGAAATACTGGGCCATAAAAACCTTCTCCGTACCATGTCGACTGATGCGCGGGTTCCTGGATGGGCCAATCCGTGTATTCCGTCGAATACTTGACGCCTGAAGCGTTCTGGGATGTAAGGGCGAGGTCTGCCCGTTGATATATCGCACCAGATCTCCATATTGCTCTCCGGTTCAGGTATCCTGCGCCACTGTAAGCCGCTTGCGGTGTTCTTCCTCAGCTTCTCTAGGTTGGCGTCGTCGAGCTGAGCTTTTGCCAGTTCTTCGTAATTGATGCTATTGGGACAGGCGATCGCCTCCAGGCGAGACAAGGCATCTGCCACTACGTTCTCTTCTCCAGCCACGTGCTGTATATCCGTGGTGAACTGGCTGATGAAGTAAGCCTGCCGAATTTGACGCATGGTACCTTGGTCGGCTTTCTTTTTGAAAATAAACTGCAGTGGCTTATGGTCAGTAAATACCACAAACTTGCGGCCTTCGAGCATTACTTTAAAATGTTTGATGCCCTGGAATATGGCTGTTAGCTCCCTGTCGTACGTGCTGTATTTGGTTTGGGCGTCTGTCAACTTTTTTGAGTAAAAGGCGAGTGGTTTCCAGACGCCGTCTTGGCGTTGTTGGAGTACTGCTCCGACAGTGCTATCTGAAGCATCGACTGCGATTGAGAGTGGCGCTTCCGGGTCCGGGTGTACCAGCAATGTAGCGTCTGCCAGCTGGGTCTTGGTTTTTTGGAATGCTTCATCAGTGAGGGAAGTCCAAGCTACCGGGGTTTTGTCGTTTTTCTTCGAATTTTTCAGGAGGTCGTTCATCAGCCTTTGGTTCTCCGTCGCGTGGGGAATGAACTTCCTATAAAAGTTGACCATGGCTAAGAACCTCCTGAGGTCCTGGACTGTCCGAGGTTTGGGGTAGCTTCTGATGGCTTCTACCTTCTCCGGAGATGGTTTAATTCCATTCTTCGTAATCTGATGGCCCAGGAATTTCACCTCTGGTTTGCCCAGCTCGCATTTGTTGGCATTAATTCTTACTCCATAAGCCTGGAGTCTTCCGAAGACTTGCCTCAAGTGGTCTTTGTGCTGGGCTGGATTCTGTGATGCCACGAGTATGTCGTCGATGTAAATAAAACAGAAATCCAGCCCTCTGAGAACTTCGTCCATGAATCGTTGAAATGTTTGCGCTGCGTTCCTTAGGCCAAACGTCATGCACGGGAATTCGAATAGGCCAAATGGTGTGGTTATCGCAGTTTTTATGACGTCTCGTGGCTCCACTGGAATCTGGTGGAACGCCTTCACCAGGTCTATAACCGAGTACAAACAGGTGTTCATCAGATTATGATTAAAGTCCGCCATGTTTGGGATTGGGTACCTGTCTGGTACCGTGCATGCGTTCAACTGCCTGAAGTCTCCGCATGGGCGCCACTCGCCAGTTTTTTTCTGCACCAGATGGAGTGGGCTGGCCCAACTGCTGCTGGATGGCCGGCATGTCCCGTCTCTCTGCATCTGGGCGAACTCTGCTTTGGCAATCTTTAGTTTGTCCGGAGCTAGCCTTCTGGGTTTGGCAACTGTTGGTGGCCCTCGGGTTTCGATGTGGTGTGTCACGGAATGCTTCTTGGTGGTGGTCGACTTTTCGGGGCGAGTGATATCGTCGAACTGAGCCAACAGCTCCTCATACTCTGTGGGGCGAGATACGACCCGCAACCCTAGTGAATGACCCGTTTCGATGCCGACTTGGCGTGACTGCGTTGTCTGTGCATCGGTCAGTCGGCGCCTTTTCAAGTCGACGATGATGCCGTACTTGGCGAGGAAGTCAGCTCCGATTATCGCTCGTGGAACTGCCGCCACTATGAACGACCATGGATATTGGCGTCGGAGACCGATGTTCACCACCATCTCTTGTGTTCCGTATGTGGCGATTCGCGATCCATTGGCGGCACGAAGTTCCAATTGCGCGGGTCGATTGCGGTTCTCTGGGGGGGCGGGGAGAACGGAGACGTCGGCACCTGTGTCGATGAGAAAGCTCATCCCGGTTCTCTGGTCTCGAACGAAGAGACGAGAGTTGTGAGGCCCGCCGGTTGTTGAGTTGACCGACGGGCTTACTCGTTTCCCGCTTTCTTGAAACTGCACGGTGGTTCGCATCTGTGCGAGCGGTTACCGTACCTCTGATGGAATTGACACGTGTCGAACGTTGTCTTGTTATGGGGGCCGCGGTTTGAATTCTTCGGTCCTCTTCGCTCTTGCGCGCGCAGCATTTGTTTAATCTCCTGCATGCTCTGGTCCGCCGAGGCTATCCAGTCTTCGCAGTTCCGCAACCTAGCTTCTACGCTGGAACGGTGTGGTGCTGGAGGTGCGTGGGTGCGTGAAAAGGCGTCCACGTGCGGGCACGGTGCGGTGCTGGGGTATTCCGCGGGAGCGGGGGCGGGGGCGGTAGCGGGGGCCGGGGCGAGGGCGGAGGCTGAGGGGGCAGCGCTTAGCTGGAAAACGTCGACCGGCCGCTGTGTCTCGAAAACGCGGTCTGCGACCGCCGTCAGCTCTTTTATGTTGGTCGTCGTCATCGTTGCGAGCGCCGACTGCACGGGAACTGGAAGTCTTCGCGTCCACATGACTCTCAAGAAATCTGTCGAGCACGTGTTGCCCGCGGTCGCCTTCATATGGAACCACAAGTCTGATGGTCGGCTGTCGCTGATCTGAAGATTCGCCATCAGTCTGTTGATGCGATTGTCGTGGCTGTCCGAGAACGCCTCTACCAATCTTCTTTTGGTAGTTTCATAACGGTTTCCCTTGGCCTGCTCCAAAAGGATGTCTCGGATGAGCGGGAGGAACTTGTTGTCGAGGAGTCCCACGACCGTGGCGAATTTCGCCTCGTCCGACTTGATGAGCGCGCACGGAAACTGTGTTTCGAGTCGTGCGAACCACAGCTCGGGCGCTTCGTCCCAGAAGGGCGGAACGCGCACGGCTATCCTCGCCACTTCTATCTCTGCTCCTGAATAGGCTTCTGCCGCGGGGGTAGAGGCGGGGGTGGCGGCGGGGGCCTCGTCGAGAAGGCCTGTGATGATGGGCGCCATGCTTGTACCGTACGTTTTTGACAGCTGCGTGTTTTGACAGCTGCGTGTTTTGACAGATGCGTGTTCTTGTTTTGTAGGGGTCACCAGTTATGGAGAGCAGGCGATTGATTGAAACGCGGTGTTCGGCTTCGGGAAACAATGTTTATTGGTTCAGGTACAGCGAGTGTGGGAGACGAGAGAGGTGTTGTCGGTTTCGAGGTCCGAAGGGAAGAGATGGCTTCCCGTGACGCGCTGACCGCCCTCGGGGCGAAAACACCTCCGTTTACGGCCAGCCTTTGGGGTTGCCACAATTACAATGGATTGAGGATATAGGTCTGTTCATACATAACAGCATTGCACGGCTTCAGCACTACGCGTCTCCGTCTCTTGAATGAAGCAGGGAAAATGTACGGAGATAGATGGATGATACGAGGTGTAAAACTGTAAACGGAGACTGTTTAACTGTAAAACTGTAAACGGAGATTATAACGGCGGCTCCTTTTAGCATATGCTGCAGCAGAGCATCGTAACCTTTGGATATTCGCGGCACACATTGTTTACGACTCGTAGAGTTTGTCAGCTACGTACATGCATATGTACTTCATCGGCAGTCGCTAGTGATTCCATATATGCGTAGGGACTTAAGTACGCGGGACAGATGTGTTGACTGTGTCCCGGTCTAAGAAAACACCGGTTGTGTTTGTAAGAGGATCGTTTATTTTTGTTCAATTGTTACAATGGTTATTGTATGTACGAAGAGGTTGAGCTTCGGAAAAGTGATCTGGTTGAACTCCAGAGGTGTTGGGAGCTAGTGCGTCGCTTTATATACGTTCTGGCTTGAAGCGTGCCGTGTGCGGATGCTTTGTTTTTGTTTCCAGGACATGTGTTTTGGTGACACGTGTTGACCTGTTTTCGAGGCACGTGTCTTCGGTACACGCGTGGTTTATAGCTATGGGGTCAGCGCCAGAACGTCGTTCATTTAAGAATGCGGTCATGTGCTACATGTAAACGACTTTTCAGGACATGTTTTACGATCGAGCGATGAACTCTTTTGGAATGGTCGAAGGGGACGTTGCCCTTGAGTTATGCATGTTTGTACAGGATCGATGATGAGATCACTGGTTTTGATTCGTAATAGCACAAGTCGTGCTATATTCCTACAACACTAACTAACATCGGTTTTCTTCGCCATGACGCAATGGCGCAATATTGCTTACATCGTATTGTCGAGTACTTGCAATATGAATGCATACACGTGCATTCGTAGCTACGCGTCAGAATACAAGTCAGCAAAAATGTTTCGACGTTTATCGAACGAAAAATTATGTATAATAGCGCTGTTGTTGGAAGAAGACGCTCAAGATGGCAACAAAAAAGCACGGAGGCGTTTTGATGTGCATCCCATGTTAAAAAATAGAAAAAACTAAGGAGAGTTTTGGACACTGTATAAGGAGCTTGTGGATGATGGACAAAATTTTTTAAATATTTGCGCCAAAACCATGTCGAAATATTGAACAGCTGTCAACTGTCACTATCGATAATTGGTCCAAAACAGCAAAGCGGCAGACTCATGGCACGTAATTCGCGTGTATATTTCCACGATGGCCAAAAAAAACGGATACGATACGTTGACGGATGTTGCTGTAAGGTATGAACAGGAAATGTCGGGTACTGCTGTAAGCCTGCCGTGGCGTAAACGTGACGGTTGGTATGAATATACCCATACAAAATGTACCAAAGAATACTTTTCGTACGGCCGGATACCTGCTGAGGTCGGTACGTGCTGACTAGGTATGAACAGACCTTTAGGCCGAAGTGCTGTTCGGAGAACTCATATTACCGCGGTGCACAGGTTACGATGCTCTGCGCTACAGTATCATGGAGTTTTCGGCTGCCAGATGTTCCGTCATAGAGATTTGAGTGACTTTTGGGGGGAGCGCTTTGTGAGCAATAATCACCGAACCGATATCGATATAGCAATCTTTTATATCGAAAGTGGCACTCTATCGTGTTAAGACCAATAGTCTGTGAGTTTGCATGTTGAGGCTGGCATCCGTGGCTGTCATTCTAGTGCCGGTGTTGTTCTCGTTCTGTGGCTGGAGTGTGAGTGTTCGTCGTTCTTCGTTCTTCGTTCTTCATCCACTGATCGGCTCAGCTCGGCTCTGCTCGGCTCCATGATGAGCTCCTTACCCATGGAGGTGGAAGTGTCCGTGTCGGTGGAGAGCGCTTCCGCCGGGCCGACGGACTCGGCCTCGACTTCCGCCAACAGCTCTTCGAGCGCGGGGGCGGCGGCGGCGGCGGCGGGGGCTCCGGCGGGAGCGGGAGGGGGCGCGGGGGGCGCAGGCGCGGGCGGGGGCGGAGGCCGGGTGTCGACGGGTCCAGTGGTGACCGCCGGGGCGGCCGGCACCGCTGGATCCGTGTCCGTCTCTCTTCACCCGCTGGTCATCATGAACATCTCGGAGCACTGGACGAGGCTGCGAGCGCAGGAAGGATCGCCGCAAACCGGTAACCAACTCGACTCGATTAACTTCTCCCAAAAGTATAACCTAACCTCAAATGTTCACTGGTTTTTTCAGTCATCGGCGCCATTATCGGCAAACAAAAGGGACGCAATATCGAAGTTATGAACTCTTTCGAGTTAGTGTTTTGCGTCATAGGAGGCGACGTTCTTATAGATAGAGATTATTATACGATGAAAGAAGAACAATGTATGTGTCATCAAATTTTTCTTTGTCAGAATTGAAATATACCTATACATATGCATAATTAATCGATTCGTATTTCAGTTAAGCAAGTATTCTCCGATATGGACTTCCTCGGTTGGTATACGACCGGAGAGTCTCCGACTGAAAAGGATATAGCCATCCATAGGCAAATATGTGAAATTAACGAATCTCCGATATTATTACAATTGAATCCGAATGGTAAAAGTGGAGACGTAAGTATATTAGTCACCTTGTACAAATCCATGTATATCCATTGTAAAAATTCTTACGACTTTTAAATTCATAAGCAGAATAGATTACTGGTTAGCATATGATGCTTTGAACAGAGTGGTCACGTGTTAAAATCCCACTGGTTTCTGCTGGCCCGACCTTGGATTTGTGACTCCAGGTCGATCGTTTTTATCAATTTATCTGATTTTCATTGAAACAGTTCCGACAAATTGGCAACCTTATCCATTTTCTTGCAAATTTCGAGCTTTCAGCAGTCTCGAATTTCGCTGAATTGTACAAAATGCTGGAAATTTACAAATTTGACCTAAATGTCTCCGTGAGTGTTAATTAATATGTATTTACTTTGTATAATACTGTTGTGTAGAGGTGGGTGGAGGATCCAAGTAAAAGGCCAAAGTCGTTTCACAGTATTTATTGGTGATTAAGGAGATACACACACTGGCAGTGCTCCGTCCAGAATTTCTTGATATGGTCTAAGTACCTTCTTATAAAGAACAGGTCGCTCAGGGAATCTTCGACGTCCGGTTTGTTTACCTATTGTTATAGTTAGACTGCGGATAAACACCGTGCTTTTTCCAGGAATTGGGGCGGTTTAGCTCTATTTACAAATCTAGAGTCCAAAAAAAAAACATTCGGCGAACCTTTAATAATGCATTTACAACAATTGAACAATACGCGGCACCCTCTGGGTCCGGGCTTTAGTTATAGTCACGTACTAAGATATGTATTCCCACGACACTCAGTCCCACGCTGTCGCTGTCACTTCTGAGAAGGGACCGGGTGACGTTACTAAGCCAATTCAGTGTGATCATTGTTTAGCCTACTTGCACTTAGCCTAGAGATAATCCTCGAAAACAAATTGTAACAGCGGCTCCTTTTAGCATACACTACAATACTAATAGTACTTGTTTCAAATGTACATTTTTCGGGCCAGGGGCTATTGCGCATTGGGGTTTCCTGTTAAGCGTTCCATTTTTAATTTTAGGCCACCAATTTTTGCTTTATAAAATGTAGATTCAAAGTTTTTAATTTTCATCTGTTTTGAGCAAAAAATAAGTCTTCAAACGAATCTGTGCTATTTCTGAAATCTTGGCTTATATGCTTAAAACATCTAGTCCAGTGGTTCTTAACCTTGTTAGAGGTACTGAACCCCACCAGTTTCATATGCGCATTCACCGAACCCTTCTTGATTGGAATCCTTCTTAATTGGCACCCGAATCATATGATTCTGGTGTGTGTCTTGACTTCCGCCGAAACCCTGAGACTGACTCATCGAACCCAGGTTAAGAACCACTGATCTAGTCACTTGTATTGTAAAATGTGAAGCTTGATCCATATTAGACAAAGTGAGAGATTTTAAGGGACATACAGAAAGTCTAACATAAATTTTTTTATAAATATATAAATTATTAATTTTTTATTTCAACTTTTCAGCAATTACCTGTATGCCTTTACGAATCAGTGGTCGAATTAGTAGGTGGTGGTGAAACAGCGTTATTATTATCACCTTTAAAATATACCTTAGCCGCTGAGGAAGCCGAACGTGTAGGCGTTGATCACGTCGCCAGAGTGTCTTCAAGCGATGCCGGAGAAAGTAGTTTAGGTTTGCAATAAGAAACACTGTTTATGAATATATATATATATACATTTTCGAATCGTTTTCGATTGATTTAAAACGACTTTCACAGTTGCTGAACATTTGACGGCTCAGAGATCGGCAATTCGGATGGTCGCGATGAGAGTGCGGCTCGTCGCTCGTGCAGTGGCCGCTCTTCGTAGCGGAGAACTACCCCCTAATGCAGCTCTGCTCCGCGAAGCGAGAGCTTTAGCTCATCGTCTTCCACTCGTCGACAATCCCAGCTTTACTCACCATTTTTATAATGTAATTCATCGTTAACTATTTTGACTGTGATTCGTCAAAATTTGTATTAGTTTAATTGTATTTTTTTATTTTCAGCAATGTAATGACGTTGGACTGATGACGTATCTCGGAAGTATCACCAAAGGTTGCAACGATATTAACCAATTCGTGAATAAGTTCAATATATTGTACGATAAGCAGACGATGGGACGTCGCATGCGAGGACTTTTCTTTTAAATCGTGCCAATGTTCATATGATTCTGATGAATTCATTCGTATTTGTCGAGGCTCATTTGTGATCCTGCTTAATATGTGAGTCTCTCCAGAACCGGCGAGCGCTATATTTTGTATTGTGATAAATTATATCGTGTTCCGAGATGCTCACGTGCAGTCGGATCTAATTATAAACTTCTCGTACGGAAGATATAATCCATTTCGTTATTTTGTATAGGAAATAAAATGTTCATTTAAATTACTTCAGTTATTTTTGTAGTCCTTTTTCACTTATTGTACAGAAATAAAACACACTGTTGTCTTTTTTGTTCAAAGTGTATTTACATAAAAAGTGATATGAACTTTTTGAAATCACATTTTCATATAAACATTAAATAATTTCTTATAAATGTATTAATCTGAGGAGGTCACGATAGAATGTCAGTTGATATTCGATACCAGGTCTTAGTCTACGAATTGGATGAATGAAATTAATTCATGTTTGTCGTCGTTGCTTGAATATTAAATCAGCCGTCAGTTTTGAGTCTGATTAATCTAATTAATGCCATTCTATCGTGCCGATTTCAATCTATCTCAATACATACATTATAAATTACATATGTATTAAAAAAAAATGCACATGACTTGAACTCTGAGAAACCTTATAATTGCTTATTTTTGTATAATAATAAAGTTAATTTTATAAATTTTAAAATAATAAAATACTTAATAATTCTAATATAATATAATTTCTTTATTGCCCGTGTAAATGTGGTACATCAGTTTTGTACATATATTTGAAGCATTTTTTTTTTTATTTTCTTATTTTGGAAGACATTTGCAATGGAAAGTTCGTTGCAAAATGCAATATCAATAGTATTGCTAACGTTCCCAAATATTAATATGCATATTTGTGGAAAACAATGAAAAGTCGATAAATTTATGTGTAAATGCAAATATTGTAAAATAAATTGCGTCAAAATTGATTTGCATGTTCGCGTACATTTCTTTTGAAATTGAAATTAGCTGTGGGTTGTTTTTTTTTTGGCACGTCAACATGGAATTGTTTTCTTTTCGTGTGTATATATAAGCATGTTTTGGCACGTTTGATATTATAAAAAATATATATGTACGTGTGTACATATTTTTAATGAAAAGATAAAGCTCATTATATATTTTGTGATAAATACAATTCATCACATATGTATGTGTGTTTATAGTTGAGAACCCTCATGTTTTGAAAATTATACACCATTAGAAAGCTTTCGAAATTGAAACAGCTTGATCGATGACTTATTCAATTAAACCATAGATAGAAAAGTCACAAAAGGCTATAACTATTATAATTATTATACATCTTACAGTGTCTTTTTATTTATGTTATTATTGAAACTTT
Source organism: Arctopsyche grandis (assembly GCF_051622035.1). Taxonomy (NCBI): domain Eukaryota; kingdom Metazoa; phylum Arthropoda; class Insecta; order Trichoptera; family Hydropsychidae; genus Arctopsyche; species Arctopsyche grandis. The sequence continues at coordinate 1,318,441 of NC_135363.1, forward strand.
TGTTCAATTTTTGCATCGTTATCATTTTTTTTAAGTTGTGGCTATTTCCAGGTACTATATCTGAGACAGGCGCAAAGCCTTCTGCGCATGCGCGTGAACTTATAATCCGATTATAATTTCTTACATTTAATGTATGCTAGACTTGTTTAATCAATCGTTCATTATACATGAGGCAAATAAATTTCGCACGTTATTATAATAGATTTTTATCATTTAGCTAGTTCGCGGCTTGTACTTGTCTGTAGGTTAATAATATTAACTAATTTGGATTATATTTTTGACTCTACGTCACTTTATGAGTTCGAACTAAATTTTAAAAGGTTTAAAACAAAATTTCAACAGTAAACACGCTGACAGTGACAGTTCACGCGCATGCGCAGAAGGCTTTGCGCCTGTCGCAGATATAGTACCTGCAAATAGCCAATAATTCGCAGATATAGTACCTGAAAATAGCCAATACTTCGCAGATATAGTACCTGCAAATAGCCACAATCTTTTTTTAATACAAAATATTCAATACCAAAATCTATTATATTATTTTCGACCCTGCATAGTATTTTTATCCTCCCTTCGGCCAACTCGTACGTTCGAAAGTAGCATGTATATTAATTATTATTAAATTAAGGAATGAAACCACTTTTTTATTTATTGCTTTCTTTGCGTCGTTTTGTCGCTTTGTATTAATATTATTATTGATCTTCGATGTACTTTTCGATTCCGATGAGTTCGTCGAACAGCGTGTTGCTTTCATGTATAACATGTGGTTCATTTAACGTCTGTTGAGCAAATCTTAGCGTGGCAACCGTCAGCTGGCCGACTGTCCACTTCCGGTCCACCAAAACTCGAATCAACGTATCCAACTGGAATTAAAATCCATTTTTATTACAATTTTTTACTTGTTACAAAGCATTTGATTTACCTTAAATAGCTCCGAGTTTCCCGATGTGTAATATAGTAGCGTAGGTGTGCCGGCAACGCTCGCCGCTAGCCACTGTATGATCAGTTTCATTTGAGCGTTTGCTCTCTTAGATGATCCGCATCCCCAGTTTCCGGTTACGATAGGCTTTATGCGCCCTGCTCCCGTCGTTTTATTGGCAAGTTGAGATAGCTAAAACACGTACAGTTCTGATTATAATTTGCAAATGGCCATTGTATTTTGACGGCCAATGTCTTATTATTGACCCCTTGAACTAAAATAATGCAGTAATCGACGGCAAAGTAATATATTACTATCAAATAGAACTGAACAGCATCACCATTGAAGCTCAGATTGTCAGTAATATGACATTTATAAGTGGCCAACAACTGTAAAGTTTCTCATAACCCTTTGCCCATGGCAATAAATATAGCGAACAAGCCCTGTACGCGGCGGCACCTTTTTCCCGAATTTGGCAATCGAGTTTTCGACCTTAAATACAGATTTTAATATTTACTCAAGTAACCAGATATGTTAATTAACACATAAAGTATTATTTTAAACAGTAAAATACATAATATATCTCGTAGTTTTGGCTTAATTGTCAAATAATCACTCTTCATACAATTGAGACGTATCGTCGCCATTGTTCAACAGACGTGACGTCACATAAACGAGGTTTCATTACGGTTCCACAAAAAACTAATTTTGACTGGTATATATTCATTTTAAGCTAATTGAATAGATGGCATTCAACTGTCAGTAATATATTCAACCAATTTTGAACCTTAAAACAGTTGAAATAGGCGCATATAAGGCTTAAAATCCCGTGCAAAGTTCAGAAATTCTATGGAAGACAGCCGCGCTACAAACTTGTCGCGCAAAACTTCCATAGAAGACGGCCGCGGACAAACGGTTAATATGTTCAAATATCCCATTGATATTATTATATTTAATAAAAATCAGATAGAATGAAATGACACTGATATCAAAATAGCAGACCTATTCGAAAACTCAATAAATTGGACTCAAATTTAATTGTTATTTATGAAATTTTTAGTGTATTAGTGATATATGCTTGTCAAAATCAACTTTGGGTCCGATTTAACATTTGTTTTTGTTTAACCCTTTGAATGCTGACGTCTTTTTTATGTTGAAAGCCGGCCACGCTGAAATTTTCAAATTATAATTATTTAGAAATCCAATATAAAGCAGGTATAATAAAAATTGTAGCTAATCTAAACAAACCCTAAATAACTACCGCCGAGGATTTTGAGTTTTGTAAAGGTGTGTTTAGACTCTCTAATATATCTTGCAACAATATAAAACAAACAAAAGAAGTCTATTAATGAATGTATTCTTCCAAAACTAGTTATATCTTCTTCACTGTTGTTAAAATGTAATGCTCACAATCTGAATGTCAAGCCACAATCTAAAATACTCAGCAGTTAGGGATTTCCATCGGGAAATTCTGCTATGTTTATAAATTCAGAAACTCCGGTGTAAACTAGTCTTTATAAAAGTTTACAAATTAATGACACAGATTACACGACTCATGATTAGAGGTAGGATAGTCACAGTGCTATCCATTGCTCGGCAAACCTTTAACAATGCATTTACAACCTTTGAACAATACACGGCCCCCTCAGACTCCGGTGACTACTCATGATCAATGTAGTTTTTTTTCAACACTACCTGGAAAGGCTTAGCGGGTAGTATTCTTGTTTACTTTGTAGATACTCAAAATACAACGCCTATCGGCGTTTTTCAGGCCCATGGACTTGTTGGCAAAACGCCGATTGGCGTTGATCAGCATTCAAAGGGTTAAGAGCAGGCCTGATGTTTAGGAAAACTATCACAGCACTGAGACAGCCTCGGCCTTTATCATTCTTTATCACACGCGTTAATTCTTTATGTAAACTATAAAAATTTTGTTACAAATTAAAAAGCAAAAAAAAGTATGTATTCACATATAATTAATTATGTTAAATATATATGTATTATAATATAATGAATATATGAATGATTGTGAGGATCAATATGAACACAAAAAAAATATTATATACTATGGAATCAAGGGTGGAATAGGCCACCGGGAATTCGGGAATTTCTCGGAGGGTCATTATCAGAAAGTTTTAAATAATATTATTATTTTTTCATATATTACAAGTAAATTATATAAAAAAAATTGAACCCTTTGCAGTGACCAACCACTCACAGGAAAATTTCATATTCCCGGTGGCCCAGACTATATTGTAAAATGCTTTTTTACATTTTAGTTAGTTCAATTGCAGTTAAATTGATTTATGTATAGGATGTGAGAAATTTAAATATACCAATTCTTATTATCATATATATATAATATCGCTTTTCTGTGTATCTGTGTAAGATAACGCTCACCGTACTATAATAACCGTTTCGATTAGACACAGTTTAAACACTGCCAACAAAACGTATGAATATAATACAAACATAATATCAGACCAACAAAAACATCTATATATACTGTTTGCTACCAATATTTCTACTAGGCAAATTAGTCTCTGAGCATTTAGGGCCAGAGAAATGTAATATGAATAGAAGTGGCTTTAGGTGTTATATTGTTGTCAAGTAACATTCTGTCCATAGACAGACCTGAATAATTTTAGCATCAGTCGTATCTAACGCTTTTTATATTACTAGTTTGGTCATAAGCATCAGAAAAATTGCACAATACATTCAAAAACACACAATAAACAACATGGGATACATTTTTATAAGTAAATTGATCCGATTGTATTCCGTGCTATGTAGCGTATTTATAGAGACGTACCGTGTAAAATTGACAACAATTATTTATTCGTAAGGGCCCCTTTATTATTATTACATCTCTCTGTTTAGAGCCATCTATTGAAAATTTATTTAATTAATTTTTCTATTGGTGTTTTATATTGTTTATATGTAGGTAGATAGGTAGTTTTTACTTTTTTTTTCATACTAAACAATTAAATATATTTGAAAAAAATACGACCGCGTGCGGATCGAACACAGAACCGACACATTTCTTTTAAATTTGTTTTATTTAATAACTTAATATGACATAACCCATGCGATGATATTACATCGGGCACTACACTAGTTAATTATAATGTTCCTTTTTTGTGGCAGTATTTAAATTTGTATTTTATTTGCTTATAGTCTGTTTTAAAAACAGAGTATGGAATAAGTTAGCGACACTTCATTAGTGAGAAGTTGACTCATCGATAGATTTAATCCATACGAAGTAAAACGGTCCAACAACACGAAGCAACCAATCTTCCATAATTATTAAAAAAAAAAACAGGCCATAGTTACATTAGTTGAAAATATTCATCTATTAGCATTGTTTGTTAACATCAACATATAAAGATATATCAAGATTGCGTATTAATCGTAACGACACGTAACATTTAGCAGTCGGCATATTTGTTATGACGTATACACAGCCCTGTTAGTATTTTTTATAGGAGGCATATACAGAGGATTTCGTCATCTTCTTGATTACCTGAGACTTTTGTATCTTCATTGTGATCGGTTCGCAAACGACGGTTTGCTCGATGGCCTCTGTTATACAATTTATCACCCACGCCAGTTGCTTTTTCTTTGAATTTCGTCGCACGAGCTTCTTGTCGGAGCTCTTGCAAGACTTCCTGCTGGACCTGCGACTGATCGTCACATTCTCCGGCACATTCAGATTATTATCTAACGATGCGGTCTGATTCGCTTCTTCTTTTGCATCTCCGTTCAATGCAAGCTTTTTATCCGACTCTACTATCACATTTTCCGCACAATCTATTCCGTTGCCATTCCTTTCGCATTCTTCTTTAATATCGTCGATCAAAGGAGTTAACATTGAGTTCTTTTCATGATTTTTTTTTTGTTTGTTTATGAAAATAAGGAAAAAGTTTCTATTTAAATACGCGGTTACTCTGATTTATTCACTGTATTTGCCATAGATGTAGAATAACCTAGATATGCCATTACATACAAATTTCGTTGGAGATCTTGTCGCCTCAACTGAGGGGTGCGGTGGGTTTAACTAGCGGGGAAGTGGTAAAAAAAAAGGAAGAAACGCAGCGGTCGGCAGTGGTCAGCAACCAGTTTATGTATATGTACATGAACTGAAGTTTTATTTTATTTTTAACTTTATTTTATTGGACACTTCGCGTGACAGTAAACCAAACTAATAAAGCCATATTAAGAAAAAAATATTTAGCTATACACACTATATTAAACTACAAATGTATGTTTACTATAATAAAACCATCATTAACTATTACAATATTTAAACATTAGTAACTTCCACAAGGATCAATTCTAAAGCCGACACTTTAATATTTAGTTCATTGTTTGTAGTTTTCGATTGTAGATTTCGATTTCTGAATTTCCTTCAGTGCCAACAAGATATACGCGTGCATTTAGTGACACCTGTGGCAGAGGTTGTCGACCGCTGTTCCATCAGTGAATAGAAGACTACATACATCGCGCCGATATTTCATTATATGTTAAAATACTACTATAATTGAAGACATTATATATTAATTCTTACTTATGATATGTGATGCCATCCGCCTTTTTATGTTTTCTTGAGTAATTGTAACACAATTTCACTGAACACGTTGGCATTTTCGAAAAATTTCAATCGACCTTCCTACTTAGAAGCTAACTAGCTACTGAGAGAGAGTGTGCATGATCTGTACTTTTTTTGTGTGTGCATGGTCCAACAGGGTGATCGGCTTAGAGCGTCAGGGCGTATCTATGGTATTCTATATCTATGGTATTTGCATATCGGAATAAACACGTATTCAAAGAAAGGTATACATAACATAAAAGTATACATGTAATTTGGATAAACAAAGCATTAATATATAGCATAACTGAAAAAGCAATACATTGAGTGGCATCTTGAGGATTGGAAGAAGTTTTAAATGAACTGCACGAATAGGAAGAGACGAAACTTTCAACAGTTAACGTTCAAGCTGATAATGACGGTGATGATTTATATACAGAATGCACAATGAAATGATGAATTCAATTATTAATAAATATGAGAATGATTGTGTAACAGTCGACAGCTCAAACGGTACTTACCAGTTGTGCCGCTAGTTTATGCTTATGCCTGGCCAGTTCTAAACTCAAAGACCTGACGCTGGTCATCAGCTTACTCTTGTTGATCGTTTTCCTGTCCATAGGGGCGCATCCTTCCGTCATCGGAACGCCAGCGAACGATTCGCTCAAAGTCCTCTTCAGCAACGAGCTGGCGAATCTCACAACGGCCAAATCTCTCGAATCCAACTCTCGGCCTCTCCTCTTTATAGAGTCCTTTTCAAATATGGGATCTTCCAACCAGTGACTGAACTGCTCATAGACCTCTTCTAAATCTGAGCTATTCGTGACAAATAGTTTATACTAGTTAATTAAACCATAACTAAAGTTTGATGACTTTTTTTTGTATTATGTACATATAAATACCTATATTCAGTGCTAAAACTATATTTTGAACTGTCATTAGTGTCTCTTCGTATCAATCCAGGATTTTTTCTACTGCGGAATTTTGAAATCCATTCTTGTTCTTGTTGTAGAGAATTTTTTAAAAAGTCTTCATCCAAAGAATCTTCCGTTAATACGAATCCACCAGAGCCACCCCGATTGAGTCTTAAACAAATAACTATAATTATCCCTCCCGTTTAAATTATGCAAACATTGAATGTTGAAAGGCATTAGTGATTGGCCACTTATCTTTAGTAAACAAGATGATTTAACATTTTGGTTTCATGTACCATTTCTAATAATTCAAAAAAGGATCAATAACTATGCACTTTCGATATTTCGAAACCTCTTGAAAACCGATGCGAATAAAACACCGCATAAAAAATGTGGCGTATATGAAAATAGTAGTTTGCAACTGCTTTGTTTTTTACCACGCATTTTATTCGCATCGGTTAATAAAAGGCTTTATAGTGCTATAGGGTTCTTATGTTTTGATTCCGCATTAAAATGGCCAAGTATTGTGTATATTTCCAAAATCTAGTTACCTTATATCCGGATCTTGTAAACCAGATCCAGTAACACTAATTCCTACTGCATAACTAGAGTCAGTCGACATTGAATCTGTCAATGAATTTTCCATCTCTCGTCGCAAAGCATCTTTAAGTCGTTGAGCAAAACTTGCTCGTCTTTCAGCTGTGTTCAATTCTAAACTGTACTGTCTTACTTCTTGCCCCTCGTCCACACTACCTGAACTCAAAATTGAAATGAAAATCTAATCTTGATACAAATTATACAAAATTGGGTGCTACTTTAGTATGCGGTCTACCTTAACATATTTACTTTAGTATGCGATCTACCTTTACGTTTTTACTTTAATATGCGGTCTCACTGTCCCAGTTCTCGTGTTTGACAGTGAGACTGAATAATACCGACCCTAACAGCCTAATCTTAAATGAATAGGGCCAACCTTAACTTAACCTAACCTGACCTGAACCTTAGATAAACAGGTGTTGGCTGCTACTGATGAAATATTGATGAAATAAAACTACGAAAAAACATCTTGTAGGAATATAGCACAACTTGTGCTATTCCGAATCAAAACCAGTGATCTCATATACATATTTCACAACAATACACAAATCTTACGATGGCATCATCATCGCTCCTGTACAAACATGCAGAACTCGAGGGCAACGTCCCCTTTGACTATTCCAGGAGAAAGAGTTCATCGCTCGATCTTAAAACGAACGATACCCAGCAGTGATGTCATCATGCAACTACGACACGTGTCCTGATGACAAAGACAAATGTATATAAACCAATGACCCAGAACTAATCACCCCTGGAATTATCCTCGCTACTCGAGGGCAACGTCCCCTTTGACTATTCCAAAAGAAAGAATTCATCGCTCGATTGTAAAACGAACGAAATCCAGCAGTGTCATCATGCAACTACGACACTTGACCTGAAGACAAAGACATCTGCACACGGCCATAATGTATATAAACCAACGCACCAGCTCCAGACGCCAGAATGAACCTCTGGAGTTCAGCCAGCTCACTTCTCCGGAGCTCAACTTCTTCGTACATACAATTACCATTGTAACAACTGAACATAAATAAACGATCCTCTTACAAACACAGACAGTGATTCCATAGGCCGGGTATCGGTCGAAACGTATCAACCCGCCCTATAATATCTTAGCAGCTATTTATTTAAGGGTCAGGTTAGGTTAGGTTAAGTTAGCGTTGGCCCTATTCATTTAAGATTAGGTTGTTAGGGTCGGTATTTTCTTCGCTGCTGACGGTATTTTGATAGAAATGCTTCGACAACATTATGGGGCGGTAGGAAAAAATTATAATAAACAGTTCATTGCTACGATACAAATAAAAAAATAGTCGACTGCGATTCAAAGTTAGATCGCATGTTAAGGTATACCGCATACTAAAGTAGCACCCAAAATTGAGTATACACACCATCGTCAAAACTGGTATTAGCACTGTGATACTCATCAAAACTCGAATTACAACTAGAATAAAGGCTGTCGCACAACTCGACTATCGGTCTTTTCACGGGTAAACATTCTCCAGACGAGCCCAATACTATAAAACGACCCCTTCGGTTGTTGAGAGTGTTTGTCTCCGGTGCCAAGCGACATTTGCTTCTCCATATTTCAACACCTATACAATGAAAAATTTGTTAAATTCGTTATTTAAAACTGTATTGTGAATAGCTCAGTGTTTACTTGGATCGTTTAAGTTTATTGTGGCGGCACAATAGGCATCCGGAGACGGTGATCTACTGCTGAAGCTCGTCAAGGTGCTCGCTGAAGTTTGTTTGACTATCACAGTTGCTTCTACTTCAGGTGGGGTATGACTAAAAGATTCTCCTGAAACGTTTGATATTATTTAATTGTGTTTTTGTATTATTACTCACTATGTATTAAATATAACTAAAATACCAATGGGGGAAAGACGTCTGTCTGGGTTTCTTAAATGAACTTCCGGTGGTTTCAACGGTTTTTGTTGAAATCCTAGCAAGCATTTGTTCAATTCCCTTAAAATATTGTCTTCTTCAAATTGACTCGCTGGTAAAATACTATAATTTTCTGGATCTATACAGCACAGTGACACCTTGAATGTAGGCAATTAGTTATAATTTCTTCTTTATCAAAAATATTTAAAAAATATGTGTAAACAAACTTGTTGCGGATTGGGTAAAATTTCCAATCTCCACTTTTGCTTTGTATCTGTAATTCTAGCAAATCTTCTAGCACCTTCGATTGCAATTATTTCATTATCTTCTAACGCCTCTATGGACAGTAATATTGCTAAAATATCAGGCATCATACACAGCATGATTGATTCCTTAAAGAGTAATATAAAAGATCAATTAAAATTAGTCATGTTTTACCTGTACTAAATAGGCTTCAAAAGGGCCCAACATCTAGGGGGGGGGGGCTCCAACCGAGTGTATTACATTAATAATCAAATTTTACTCTCAAAAATACGTACACATTGAAAATTTGAACTCGTTAACTGACTTAATAATGCATTGCTATTTTCGCACGCTTCATTATATGTACCTTTCTCGGCTTCAGATCTATTATAAAAGAGCCTAGGGCCTTACTTTATCTCAATCTGGCCCTGAATGCTATCGATTAGTAGTGAATAAGAGTACCACTATGGATACACATAGTTGCCATTAATTCGATTTGTAATTTTAAAATCCAAGTTGCCAATTACTATGTATAGACCAACCAATTACTGAAACTTGCGAGTTTTACCTGGGAGGAGCCTTTGCTCAAAACATCACCACCGAGTCTTGAATTTGCAAAACAAACTTCCACACCTTCAACGATGTTCTTTTCCATTCTACCTTCGTGTTTGATTTGTATTCGACAAAGTGGTAAACTGCATTCTAACCAATCTTCAATAGTTAACCATTGTTTTGAATTCATTATCTAAAAGTGTATGCATGTAATTGATTTTTTTAATTATTTATTTGAATACTCTAAATGTAAAATATTATATAATTACTTGTCTGGATATTTTTAGCGTGCCTTCATTTTTGTTAGTTTCTATCCAATCAAAATAATGTAAAATACTCTTCATTTTGACTTTTTGGAATGGGCTTAAATATAGACACGAAATTAAATGTATACACTTGCAGAAAAGAAAATTGTAAATAAAAATATTTTACCTGTGTAAATTTTTGAAAAAATAAGTAAAGTTGAAGTCTTGTAAAGTTGGATGTGTTTTTAATGTTCTTTTAGGATACGTTGAAAAAAAGGCGTGAGCTAACAACGATGATACAAAATCATAACTTAATTCTGTGAGATCAGCTAAAATAGGAAAATTTTGAATTAATAGAGCATCTTCAAAATAACGTGTGATATTCCATCAATATTATAATACTCACGTTGTTGTTGTAAACTAAATACTAGTCCCGTGGCTGGTTTCCAATGTTTCAGATGGAGCGCCCTGCGAACTATGCTTGGAAGTGTATGCTCCATAAAATGCGTTCTCTCCTCATTAGTCAGATCGTTTTCTAGGAAATCGTACAAGCCGTCGAATAAATTTGGATCTTTCTCATCTTCGTCAGGATCTAAACTGATGCTGAAATTTCCCAATTAAACAGTTGATCTACCGTAACAATCTTTTATAGGATTATGTAAGCAGCTACTTACTTGCACATATCGTGAATTTTTAACATTCCATCTATGAATTTCGTGGTAGATGAAGCTAAGAGGAGGTGTTTAAGATGGCGTTGGACTGAAGTCCACCATGGCAGCTCACAAGGTAGCATTACAAGCGCCATGATTGATCTATAACAAAACGTTTCAAATGATTAATTACTATTGTGGGTACTCCGAGACCTGATCGGCTAATGAGTTAATTAACTCATACTTCATTTATAAAAGAATATATCTTTTTATAAAAAGCTCATAAATAAGCATAATATATTTTAAATTTGTAATTCATTGATAGTTAAATATACTTTTTCCCCCTAAATTAAACTTTTTATATAAATATGTATATTTTTTCGATGCGGTGCAAACGATCGACAAGCGCCAGACAGACTGAACCAGAGATTAACGATAATAATAATAACTTATGCGTGCGCACTGCTCGCACTTACACTAAGCGAAATCTACCCGAAGTCCCGACATACACCTACCCTGTATACGTTCTGTGCTTCTGATAGTTCCGAATTTTGCCTTATTAAACTCGCCAGAAAGATCCAACTCAATTTTAATAATTGCATCTGTGCACATCGAAAGGTTACTCGTCATCTGATGTGCAATCTATCATTCGTGAAGTCGAGAATTGCGTTTAAAGCAGCCATCCAGTTAATCTGTGGTTCAGTCTGTCCGGCGCTTGTCGATCGTTTGCACCAAACCCATATTTTTTGTAACACTGGCATTGTCCAGTTAGATTCAATTGCTTCACCTACTTTTAACCAGCCAACAAATAAATTTATCCTTTAAATCCGACCATTTTCTTATTAAAATATATGAAATCTCTTTAAAACAAACTTAAGTGAACGCTAAGATTTTTGGTAAATGAAATAAAATATTGTTTTACATAATAAGTTTGAAGTTTTGAACTGTCGACAAAATTAATTTTGTATTTCAGGTTAAATTTTGTGTATTTTTATGCAACCTTGTAACTGAGGGCACTTGGTGTTAAAGACCTTGTATTTTATAATAAGAAAGTCAAAAATTACATTTCATTTTCTTTTAGTTTGATTTATTATACGTGTAAATACAATACAGAGGGAAGAAATGTTAATTTAATTTATTTAGTACTCGGGGAAAACACTATACTGTCGTCAGACATGTGGATTTAAATAATACATTAAAGTCAATTGACAGTAATTTTTTTTTGATTCGGTGATTATTCCGCAAAAAACGATCTCGCGCACGTCACTAAAATCTCGATCACGGAACATCTGGCACCCGAAAATTCCATCCATCGAGATTAACCCACGTGAAATATGCTAACGAGAACTTGAGATAATCCGCATTCGCGATTTTCCTGGCAAAGATTGTCGTTTGCGCGATCGCAATGTGCGAAATAGTCCATTTACCAAATTAATTAATACATTTGTAGTGAACAAGAATATCATCGCGTGTGGTTTTTAGAAGCTTTTTATTTGCTTCCGTTATTACTATTATAACTCTGTTATTACTTTTTAACTTAAAAATCCTAGTGGCCGACGACTTTGCTACTGCCAATCAGTGCCGGTTTTAGGGGGGCTGGGTCAGGCGCCCTCGCTCGATGCACCAAAGGCGCTTTAAAATTTAAAATTAAAGCGCCAAGGCCCTACAAAATTTTAGATTAGAGCGCCAAAGGCGCCTCTACTTTCTAAGCTCTAAACATTTGTACTCAGCAAATTCTATTCGTTGGGTGAGGGCGCATTCCCTTTTGTATTATAATTATCGTTTCCTTGTGGCAGCCGCCATTTAAATTTTGTGCTATACGACGCTGCGAAATCTTCTGTAACATCGCAAACTTTTTTCCATATTCTCCAAAGATTTTTACACTTTTTTTAGCTTAAAAAGATTCTAACTGATTACGTGCAATTATATTCCTAAAAAAATTATTTTAGATTCGAACATTTAAACGAATATTCAAAGACGTCGGGTTATTTGTATTTTGTAAACAATCTACCGGAAAGAGCCGATCTTCAAATTGAGCTCAACGCGAATTCAAAATATGATATTATTAGCAATGAACTTATCAATTTAAAAGCCTTTCTTTCAAATAAAGTTCAAGGTAAGATTAATCCACTCATTGTATTAAATGTTATAAAACAGCATAATGTACAATTGTACATTATGCTAATTAGGTACATTATCCAAATAATTTTCAAGATTTGTATAATTTTTGATTAAAAATATATCAATTTTTAGATTTCTAACGGATTTCCGGAAACCCATGACCAATGTAAGAAATCTTAAAATTCATATAATTTTTTTCAAAAATTATATAAATTTTGAAAATTGTTTTCCATGGTTACAACTTCGAAAAGGTCGTAGTCGATTGCATAGCAGGTAAAGAGAAAAGACTTTTTTTCCGTTATGCACAAGCAAAATTAACTGTTCGCCGTTCAATGTCTCTGCAGTCTGCATTTGAAATTAAGGATAGGCGCTGGGTTTTTATTTCCCTGGAACTATTATATTGTCCTACAAAGCTAGAGAGCAAAAAAAGGTTGACAATAGAATTGACAACGGTGAACCGAATATTTGGCCAAATGGAAACCGACCAAATTCAAATTCAACAGCTAGTAGAGTTATATAAATGATCATTTGAAATATTATAACATTCAAGTAATATATAAGAAAAAAATTCATCCAAGTAATTATTACGTAAAAATTTTAATTTATATTTATTTTAACCTTTGAAGGACGGAGCGTCGAGATCGAACGAGTGTCCCGAACCGGGGTCGAGTAAGACCCCAGTATTTTTTAATCAAAATACAGCTTTTCTCAATACAAATGGGTTCAATATATATATTAGTAATCATTGTATACATCAACATAAAAAAGTTTTAGTCCTATAGCATGTTTTTGACTATTTTTGTATTAAAAAATAACGACAAGCATCAACCTGCAAACGCACATAGGTAAGGCCAACAGGCGACTGCACGACTCAATAGCCACGCGCCAAAAGCAACGAAAACAATAGCTTACGAAAATATAGCTGTCTATTTCTATCGCATTGATTCATCGATCAACAAGAATATGCAAGCGAATAGTCAAAAACACGACTTATCGCTATCGCCTTTAAATCATACTTTTGGAACGTAGAAATGTAAAAATGTATTTTTTTACAATGTACCCCTTTTCTAAATCATACAAAATCTATTAAAATAAATTTCTTGTAGTTCATTCTAGGAATACAAGAAATATAGGGTGTTTAGCTTTGAAAACCACATAGTTATTACGAAAAACGTAAAAATTGAGGCACTTGCACACCCCACTTCGGTGAGGGAGGGTTAATTTAAATTTTATATATAATATATATATTGAAAAAAATTGGAAGCCGCGCGTGCCATAACACCGACACTACTGCGCGTGCCATAACACCGATCATAGCCAAGACCGAAAAAGAATAAGAGTGGTTTATTTTGGAACTAAAGATAAAAATATCGCGCATGCCCATATTTTGACAGCCGAGTGACAGGTGGCGAGCGAAGTCCGCAAACGCAGTGTTCGCCGAACGCTCGTCGCATTGAGTGGTTGGCGAGATGTCTCGAGCGGCAGGCGCAGTGCGCGCCCTCGTCTTGGGGGCTCCGGCCTCTGGGAAGGGCACGGTCTCGTCCCGGATCGTCCGCAAGTACCAGCTCCAGCACGTGGCCAGCGGAGACCGTCTGCGCCACCACATCATGACCGGCACCAAATTCGGCACGCAAGTCAAGGCGTACCTCGACGAGGGCAAACTCGTGCCGGACGACCTCGTCATCAAGTTCATGCTGGACGAGTTGGCCCGAGTCGAGGGCTCGTGGCTGCTGGACGGCTTCCCGAGAACGGCCGTCCAGGCGGAACAGCTGTGGAAGCTGCAGCCGGTGGACTTCGCCATCAACTTGAACGTGCCGTTCGACGTCATCGTGGACCGAGTCAAAGGTCGCTGGGTTCATCTACCCTCCGGCCGGGTCTACAACATTGACTTCAACGCGCCCAAAGTACCCGGGAAGGACGACGAAACGGGCGAAGACCTCGTACAACGACCGGACGACAAACCGGAGGCCGTCATGAAAAGGCTACAGATCTACAAAGAGATGACCGAACCTTTGATCGACTTTTACAACAAGTTGGGAATACTGGAAGAGTTCAAAGGCAGCACCACGGATGAAATATGGCCCCAAGTTGTTCAATTTTTAGATGTTAAATTGAAACAATGATTCCGCACATTTATACTTACTGTTTTGCTTAATTTATTAGAGTTAGAAACTTTGGTAGGATTGTAGCTATTGCACAAATGTCCAATTATGTATTTAAGGATATTATATAACCGCTATGATTTAAACAACAATTGTACTCAAATGTTAATTTAAATTTAAGATTCACATATGAACAATACGTACTTAATGTATCGATGTTGATATAAATATATATATTTTTGTATTGTAATCATATGTACCTGCTATCTCTTTATAAGCCCATTAGCCTTATAGAAATAATGCTAAAGCCTTATAAATTTTGATTCAATCGTTGATCCTATTAATTTATTTGATTACACTGATTTAAGTCATCGGCTGGAAATGAAAATATTTACTAATTCAGACCCACTGACTAATAATATGATGTATCTGGGTAACAATAATTTTGACCATATTGTCAAATAATTTAAAATTAAGCAAATGGAAAATTTTACAATTTGAAATTTATCTATATTGCGAAAATTGTTGATATCTCATAAGAAGAGCCCGGAATCTGAAGGGGCTGTTTATTGTTCAAAGATTGTTAATGCATTGTTAAAGGTTTGCCGAACCTTTTTTACAAAGGATTTACAACAATGGAACAATAGGCGGTACGTTTCCGGCCCCTTCAGATTCCGACCTCTACTCATAAGAGTGGGTCTAAATTATTTAGTTGAAATTTTTAAGTTTTCGTCAAAAATTAAGACAAAAAATCTGAAAATGTGTTCAATGTTGTTTAAAGTCACAAAGGCCAAAGTTTATCTTGTTTATTTTTTATTTTTTATTATATTTTTTACATAAAAAGTACTTGTAAACAAAGACTGTATGAGAGTGCTTTGAATATGGTGCTACACTTAAACTGTCATAACGTACATTTATAACTCAACGATTAGAGCTATTGAGACATTGCATGTCTCGAATGTTTATTGGACGTGAATTGTTTATCAGTTCTGTATACGGATACTGCCATAATTTCATTGTTATTGCTTTCAGTTTGTTGATACATTTGTTTTTATACTATTTTCATAATAAATATGTTTACGAAATTCTCAGTGTTTTTTTATTTTCTGTATATGAGTGGTGTAAACAAAACCCGACCGTCGTAGAGTTGGGTTGACGAAGAAAGCTATGTAGGATATGTGAAAGGCCATGTGTAGTTATTTCAGAATGCAAGTCGGAGTCTACGTAATTTGGCCCGCTTCCCATTTCCTTCTATATTTTCACTAACCACTAAATACACATTTAAAATATGATCAGTCTACTATAATATGTTTTCTTTCAATTTGTTTATCCTTGACCTGTTCGTTAGTCGGCTGATGCATACATATATGCTGACGCATATAAGACTCAAAATCTATAGTACGAGGCCTTAGACTAGGACGTGTGACTCATTATTAAAATGTTTCACTATTGTCAACCGTTTTTTTTGCTCTCCTGTTTTCTCGGACAATTGAGAGGTCTATTGTTATTTTATGGCAGCGACTCGACCGCCGATCCTTAGTCATTAGAAACTAAAATATACAATTTTACATGTTGTGTATAGTTTATCAATAACAAATTACAAAAGTGCCAAGATCTGTATCATCGCTTTTAAACACTGCCGCATAGCGCACATTCTCGTAGCTGATGATGTCATGTTCATCAATACGTTCATAATCGATTGTATCATCAATATTTCGGCTCAGTTCTGATAGGTCTTAAGTAGACTAGTATATATTTAGTTCTAAGAAATTAGCTAACTATACAAACATTTCCCTTGTGAACAAGTTAGGTAACGATACATTCAATCTATGCCTATGTACATACATACGGACTTCATTCTTAGTTTACTAGTATTTGAGATTTTTATTTATTTTTATATAACAGGAAGGCTTCACAGGAAGACCCCAATGCGCCTTCCTGGACAATTAATAACAAACAATGCAGCATTTTATTATTACATAAATCATTGTATTTCCAGAAGCTGGAGAGCACGAAATAAAGTTTAATTAATTAATTAATTACAGAATTAATCCATTGAGACATCTATGGATTTTAGATTTGTATATAATTTTTACAAGTTTTGCGACAACAGGAAAGATGATTTTTTGCCAATTTTGAGGAACCGTTTCAACAACGATCAGATAAAATTGGCAAGCTCTGATAAGAAACGATCGATTTGGAGTCACAAATACCCCCAAATCTAACCAGCAGTATAGCGGATCGAACCCACTGATCACTTGGTGCTAAACATACACGCTATGACTTATGACTCATTATTTAAGAAAAATCTATTTTTCTTAAAGCTTAGTCGTCATATTTTTATTCTACAACGTAAAAAGGTCGTTGCATTTACGAAGACCCACCCCCACTCCAGGCACTATCTATTAACCGTTGCTTTTTCGTTCCTCTCATGAGGAGTGGGAGTGGGTCTTTACAAATTGAGTGGTCTTTATATGCATTTCTGAATATATTTATAATAATTAGGTAAGGTTATATAATGTTAGATTACGTAAATTCTATTTAAAAATTAATAATTATTATTTTTATCGATAAAATGAATCGTTTATTATTAATAACTAGTGTTGTGCCCGATGTAATATCATCGCATGGGTTATGGCATATATTAAGCTATTAATTAAAAAAAATTAAAAGAAATGTGTTAGTTCAATGTTCAAGTTTTGTGATCATGCGAAAATTCGAACTCGAGATTTTGACTGATTCGAACTCAGAATCGATCACTGATCACGTTTTCATGATCTAGAAAAAATGTGTGTGTGTGTGTGTGTCTGTGTGGGTGTGTATTTTGGCGATATTTTTAACACCGTTAGTCCTATCGAACTGAAACTTAGTATCGGTTACTGAAATTCTTATCGACACGATGTAAATTTTTTTCAAATTTTTAAGTTGACCGGAAATGGTACCTCGCCTTATAGGTGTCCTCTTTTTTTAAGTTTTTGAATTCAATTATCTCCCAAACCACTGATTGAATCGGACTGAATTTTTTTTAAATATAATACAAATAATAATTTTTATAACTTCATATTTTTACTTTGTTTTTAAATATTTCTATCTCAACCGGAAGCAGTACTTTTACTCTAGAGAATCGAAGTTTTTTTTGTTTTTTTCAGAAACCTTTTGGTTTATTGAACTGAAATTTCATATCTAGAAGTTTAAGTTTAATACCAAGTTAATTATAAAATTTAGTTAGCATCCGTCAACCGGAAGTAGCAGTTTACTCTTGTTCGATTTTTCTTCCACTATTTTTTTCGACCCCTTAAACATGTGTGTTCGTCACAAAAAAATTCAAGTATAATTCTTGTAGCAATTTGATGAAAATGAAAAAAAATTATTAAATTTTATAAACCGGAAGTGGGATTTTTTTCACTTAGAAAGGTTGAAAATGTTGTGCCCACTACTCTGTCCACACCCCTGAACGTATTAAGCTGAAAATTTATATTTCTATCCTTTATGTACTAACTTAGAGCTGGTAGGGTTTTGGTCAGAATTCGTAAACCGGAAGTAGTATTTTTTTTAAAAACAATATTTCATTATTTTATTTTGACCTTTAAAATTATTTTTATTTTCTTGATATTTAATGAGTATAATACTGATAGTGATTTTTAGTAATAAAAAAAATTTGAACAAAATCTGACAACCGGAAGTAGATCTTTTGTTTTGTGCAAGTTTCCATACATTTGCGCTCAATTTGTATCGCTATCATAGTCATCAGTTCAATATCGAATTTTGTTTTGTAACCTTCTTATATTCATCAAATACATAGATAAAGTCATGGGTTGGTCACACCCGAATTTTTTTCTATTTGTTTAAAACTATTAAAAAAAACACGTCCCACATTCACCGCTGTCTGATTTTGCCCTTATAGTACGGCGAGCGTTATCTTACAAAGACACACAGCCACACAGAATACTGAATAGCGATATGATATATATGATTAGACACTGATCGTAACATTTATGTATACTATTTATATACATAGACATCTATAAATGTCGAAGTAATTAATATGAGCCAACAAAAATACGTAGTGGATATCTCCGAACGAATTCAATTTAGATGCAGACTCAAATAATATAACAAAAAGTCGAAATCCAAACGATAACTTGCAGACTAGACTTTATTCTAAAAATAACATTATTTCAATATCGCCATCTAAACTTTTCAGACGCTTTCTAATCAATTCTCGTGTCACGCTTTTTTTTGGGTTTTGAATTCGCATTAAATATGTATTCATAGAATGGGCATAAACTAGAGTAAATTTTGCTGCCTAACCTAATTTGAGATTTTCAGTACGCAAATTAAATTTCTCGGAATTGAATTGAAATTCATATTGGTCGCGACCAAGTCTTCGTAAAACGAGTATAAATGGATTTATCCTGTACTTTCTGAGATTAAATTATATCATATTTCATTCAGATTCTGATGAAAAATAAGAAAAGTAAAGTTGCGAAGAGAAAATTAAGTATCTACTGTCCGTGGTTCTTATTGTCATAAAAAAAGAATGGTGTAGTTGAGTGAAAATATGCTTTGAAAGGGGTAAAAACTACATATTAATAATTCATAGTTGAATTGTTTTTCGTTGGACGAACCCATTTTGCTCCGTTGGCTTTGAAAAATTTCATTTGCGAGATGAATGGAAGAATGTGACCCTAATCTATTTTCACTTGGAAATAATGTGACATCCGGTTCTTTGTTTTTCCTATAAATAAATTATTCGGAATATTATTATATTCCTATTTCACTTTCTCGCTAGACAGAACATTCGAAAATTTACTTTGATCGCGTTTGATTAATGTATTTTTAGTTGAATATATAGATACTCCATACTTATATTATACATACGCGATATTCCAGATTATATTATTTTATTCGAGATAAATATTGCTTTGTTGTGTGAATATTTACATAAATTAAGTTTAATTGAATCAATGTGTGAACTGAATGATGCCCCGTTTCATTAAACATGCTCGTTAAATTGTCTATTATGACCTTGCACGTTTGTTATGATAAATAAAAATTTGAATTTATCACATTGTAACCGAAACAAATGAAACTACAACCTTGTCATCTTAATTCATGCAATATATCGTGCATAATTTGTTTTGTACATATTTCCACTAACAAACACTGGTTTATTATCTCACCTTTATCTTATCATAAATTATTTTTAAATTGTTAAATATAATCTACATATTCTACTATTTTGTATTGTTTGATTGCTCGTAATAATATGTATATTTTATGTATGACAGATCCATATTGAATTATATGCTTTTGCTTTAATTTTATTATATTTTCATTTATCAATACTCTTCGTTAGCACATTTGTCTGCTTATGTTCACGAATCTTTATAACAGAAAATTAGAAAGAGGTAGCATGCCTTGTAATGCAAAATAACTTGTGCATATTATTAAACTAATATTATTTTTTTTTTATATTAAAACTTAATAATGTTTTTTCTTCAAAATTATTATGATTGCAGGCAGAGCCGGCTCTTGGATTTTTGCGCATATGTTCAAGGCAACATTGGTGCAAAAAATTGGCCTAAAAATATTATTCAAATGTATAATAAGATACAAAAAGAAATGCAATATCAAATAAAAATTTACAATACGATACAACACAAATTGCAATACAAAATAAAAATGCACAATACATACACAAAGAAAAATAGAGAACTAAAGAAATTTTGTAAAATTAAAAAAGTGCATTCGATTTATTAGATTATCAGATAGCTATTTTCATATAAAGCGGAAACATGACGATTTATGAGAATTGTTGGGTATTAATGTTTCGTTTTCCGGCCATCAAAAAATTTACAACATTTTTCGAAATATTTTAGGCGCCTTTTCTTTTACGGCGCCTGTGTGTGCCAAACACTTCGCACACGCTACCAGCCGGCTTTGATTACACTGAGCAAAAAAACATCACGTTTTTTAACTATCATAATCAATAGAAAAAATATCTGACTATTGATTCCAATACTTATTTCTAGACTGCAAAAGCCAAAAATCTGTAAAAATTGCACATATCTCTTAAACGATAGTAAGCCAACAAAAATACAAAAAGTAAAATTAAGGCACAAAAAGATTCTTAGTTATGTCATAATATGTAGTTTTTCAAACACTGTTTTTTAATTTTAAAATCCAGGTAACTTTCATCTGTAAATGCAATATTTCCCTCAAAGATCAATTTTAATATAATAGACAAGTATCCAGAGAAGTCAAATTTAAACCTATTTTATTATAATATATAATACAAAGATGACTGAATTTTTCCGAATCCATCTTTGGATTCGTAAGCATGTCTTATGATTAGACATCAATGATTATTAGGGACATTTTGCTTTTGAGACGCTATGGATGTTATTATATTAACTTCGTAAAATAACTTAATCTGTATTGCCCTCTTGAAACCGTTGGAACGTGTATTGTTATTTGCCATTGCCCTAATGACCACCCGATCTCAGCATTGACGAATGAAATCACCAAAGAACTATTTATATTTTATTTCACCAGGAAGGCCTTACAAGTAGACCCCAATACGCCTTTCTAGACAATTAATTACAAACATTGCAGTAATTTTTATTACATAAATAAATCATTGTATTTCGAGAATTTGTAGAATACGAAATTAACAATTTATTAATCAATGAATTTATACATAGAGACATCTATGGATTTAGACTTGTACATAATTTTTTAAATATTGTACATAAATCAAATTCAGATATTTGTGACAGCGGGTGGGATGATTTTTGCCAATTTGATGGAGGAACTGTTTCAACAAAGAAATCAGATAAATTGGCAAACTCTGATAAGAAACTATCGACTTGGAGTCACAATTATCCAAGTCTGACCAG
This sequence comes from Arctopsyche grandis, assembly GCF_051622035.1. Taxonomy (NCBI): domain Eukaryota; kingdom Metazoa; phylum Arthropoda; class Insecta; order Trichoptera; family Hydropsychidae; genus Arctopsyche; species Arctopsyche grandis. The sequence continues at coordinate 1,340,155 of NC_135363.1, forward strand.
CAGCATTAAAGATTAGCACGGGATCGAAACCGGTAATTTTTCAGTGCTAAACATAAACGCAACCACCAATCCATACTGCTGGCTTATATTATGTATATATATATATATATTTCATTTAAAACCAATTGATGTGATTGAAAATTAGTGTGGATTAATAATTAGCATATATGCTTTCGAACATAGTGGTCACGGTTGCTGCTTGATTCATTATGTTCGGCTAGCGTTAGGACACACACACATACACACACACACACACACACACACACACACACACACACACACACACACACACACACACAATAGCGTCTTTATATATATAATATACCAAAAAGGCTTAAGAGGGCTGTACACCCGAAACTTTAATTTTGTTACCGTTCCTTTCTTCGATATATATATTGAGTGTATGTATATATTGAGTGAATGCGACAATATATATCAATATATATATATTGAGTGAATGCGACAGTTGCGCTTCGACCAGATAAAACGTGTTTTAAATTGACAAAATCGAGGTTTCATATTCTACTATTTTCTCCTCCAAAACTGGACCAATTTTAAAAAAAATTCATCATCGGTATGAGAAAGATATTTTCTGTGCATCTATCGGCGTATTTTTTTTTAAATCGACCGTTAAATAACCACGCTAGACTCTTTTCGTGGGTGTAAAAAAGAAGCGATTTTATAGATGTTTGGCGGCTCCTAGCTCCTATAAAAAATAACTAATCAAAAAAATAAAACGATAGATGCACCCCAATGGTGGATATCCATAGCATATTAAAAAATAATTTCTCTAGTGCCATAATTGAGGAAGGGAGAAGTATAGTACGTTTGTATGGACAAGGCGCTGCTGTCCAGCCCTCTTAACAGGTAAACCCCAATAAATTGGCAAACTCTGATAGGGAACGATCGACTTGGAGTGACATATATCCAAGTCTGACCATGTGTTAAAAATTAGCACGGGATCGAACCTCTCAGTACTAAACACAAATGCAACCACCGAGGCATACTGCTGGCTACATGCATACATATATGAGTGTGTATATGTACAGGAAACGAAATGAGTAACATCACAAGAGCCAATTTTGTATCGACGACGGAAAATTCAATGTAGTAAATAGCTAAATAAAAGTGGAAAAAAACAGTGCGTTTTTTTGCATAGGTGTAAATGTACGGTGAGAGATTGATCGAGTGCTTTCCATCATAATATTTACGTTTCACTTGCTTCGAGTGTTTCCAACGTTCGCTTAAACGTGGGTGGGATGAGTGGAGTGTGGGGTAGGGAGGGTTTTTGGAAAAGGTGTGCCGAATTTATTGTTCGTAAAGGGTCGTTGGAGTGTGGAGAATCGTGAAATGGCAACACATGTCACAGTCGGCCTGTCAAATATATGGAAGTTTATTTCTAGACATATTCTGGTGCGTGTGGGAAGGAAACACATCCAGAAGTTGAACGTTGCGTACACGCTCAATACTATTTCAAACTTACATATGCTAAGACAGCTTGGACTATACAATCGTTACAAAATTCATGCTTAAAGTCTAATTTAAAATTTCCTTTAGTGTTACTTTCCTTAAGCTATTTATCTCGAGGGGTTTGTTGCAAACGATCGACAAACGCCAGACAGACTGAACCACAGATTAACTGGATGGCTGCTTTAAACGCAATTCTCGACTTCACGAATGTGCACAGATGCAATTATTAAAATTGAGTTGGTTCTTTCTGGCGAGTTTAATAAGGCAAAATTCGGAACTAAATTATCAGAAGCACAGAACTTATACAGGGTAGGTGTATGTCGGGACTTCGGGTAGATTTCGCTTAGTGTAAGTGCGAGCAGTGCGCACGCATAAGTTATTATTACTATCGTTAATCTCTGGTTCAGTCTGTCTGGCGCTTGTCGATCGTTTACACCGCATCGATGCGATGATATGTCATCGGGCACCACACTAGTCATCATATATATAATAGCGCTATTCTGTGTGTGTGTGTGTGTGTGTCTGAGATAACGCTCGCCGTACTATAATAGTCGATTCATCATACATACATATGTACGAGTATAATACGAACGTAATAACAGATCAAAAATAACTTCTATATATACTGTATGCTACCAATGTTTCCTCTAGGGCAATAGTCTTGGAGCATTTAGTGCCATGTATTGAAAATTTATTTAATTGATTCATGTTTCTATTGTTTAAATGTAGGTAGGTAGTTTTTACCATTTTATATATTAAACAAATAAATATAAATATATTTAAAAGGTCTTTGAAGAAAATACGAAGAATCAAACACAGGATCGACACATTTCTTTTAATTTTTTTTTTATTTAATAACTTAATATTCCATAACCCATGCAATGATATTTCATCGGGCACAATACAAGTATATATCTATAATGTAGAAAGAAAGCTGCAGTAAATCATTTCACTCTTTAAAAGATTAGTTGAATACGTATTTGTTGATGAAAAAACAAATACCAGATATAAGAAAGATTAATGTTTTAGCAACGCTGTAAACATTTAGCACATATTTGATATAAACAAAAGAATCTATTAATCATTTTTTTTGAACACTTAAGAAGCTCTTTTGATATTGAAAATTTCTTTTTTCTTAAATGGAAAAATAGCGTATAGTAAAATTCAGTGTATACTTAATTCAAATTATAAATATATGAATGTTCATCCACCATGACGGTATGTATTCATGTATAAAATATTTTTAAGAAATGTTTTAATGCTTTTTCATATTTCATGTACTAATTGAGCATTTCAAAAGTTACATAAACACACATGACGTTTTTTCATGTAATAATGAAACGACGCTAACGAAGCAAAGCACCTGTTGATAACGGCTTAAAATTTGCCGTCTAAAAGCCGCAATAAAGCTTACCGGGACACATGAAAAGATAATACTGTTTATTTATACTGTGTATTTAGCCGAAAAAGATTTATTTATATCGTACGTGTAGTGGTCCACTAACACTCGATAATTATAGCCGGCTGATCGGCCGGCCCCTCGCCTTCTATTTATGTCTCGTATCACTTTATAAATGCGACCGAAATAATATACACACAGAATATCGTGAAAATGCATCGAAAATGCAGGGAAAACGCACTGCAACACCCACAGTGCAGTGCGTGAACGGAAAAACTTGGAGGTTATGAGCGTGAACGGTCACAGTGCGGGAAAATCAGTGACACATTTTCCCGCTGTGTATAAAGTGTTTAGCTCGTCGGTATTGTTATATTTCCGTTATGTAAGTTGAAAAAGTGGTTTCTGAGTGTTCTTTTAGATGTTGTTATTTTGAAATGTAATGTAAATTTGAATGTTTTTGAACTCACTTGTTTTGGTGTGTATCCGATTTTTCCGAAACGATCGCAAACGAGCGAGTGTGCACGACTTGGATTCACATGTTGGTGTTCGCGAGGGATTTTCGTTTTGTTGTAGTTTGAAAATAGAAAATAGGAGGATGGAAATGAAAAAAGAAAAAGAAGAAAATGCGAAAGCTTTCAGCGCAAGTTCCCCGTCGGTACTGAAGCCTTTCCGTCGGAGAACCCAAACACCCCGCCCTCGCTGTGGTATTTGCGTTCGCTACCATATTGCGGTGTGTATGTATTTAATACTGTGACGAAAGCCGTATTTAATACTAAAACCAACAGTGAAGTTGCGCAGCAATACTCAGGTGGATAAAAGTCGAATGAAAGTACCGGAATGGTATGTCTCGACATAGAAAAGGCCTTCGACACGGTTTGGCACGATGGACTCATTCATAAGCTCCTTATTAACAAAATACCTAACTACCTAATTCTCATCATCAAATCGTACTTAACTCGTAGAAAGCTAGTGGTTAGCGTAAATAATGAATTATCGTCTCCAAAAATAATCGCAGCTGGTGTTCCGCAGGGGAGCTTGCTTGGCCCACTCTTGTTCTCCATATATATAAATGACATACCTATTCCAAAAAACTGTCACATAGCCCTATATGCAGATGATACAGCTTGCTTCACAAAGTAGCAAAAAACCAGACACTATTCTTAAAAATCTTGAATTTGCAATTAAAACAATGACTGAACACTTCACTAAGTGGAAAATTCAAATTAATCAAACAAAAACAGACGCCATATTCTTAAGTGTTAGAAAGCGTAAGCCAAGTTCAGATCTGAAAATCCCCTCTGGAGAAAGTCTGAAATGGCAGTCAGTAATAAAATATTTAGGAGTAACGTTTGATAAAAGAATGAGATGGGCACCTCACATTGAGGCATCGAAATGCAAGGCGATGTGGGGTATATCCTCAATATATCCAATATTTAATCGCCATAGTTCTTTATCAACGCTAAATAAAATAAAATTATATCGCGCGCTCATATTACCATTAGTAACCTATGCTTCACCTGTATGGAATAACGCCTCGAATACTAACCTTTCCAAGCTCCAAGTAATACAAAATAAATCCCTAAAAATAATTTATAATACACCCATATATACTAACCTGAAAAAACTGCATGCCATATATAATATTCCGTTGTTACAGACATTACTAACAAACTAACCAGTAGATTCTATGACAGAATCACTAATAACCATACTAACACACTTGTGAAGAGTCTCGGTGATTACAACAAAATGTCTATACCCTTCAGGTATAACACACAGATTACCTAAACACAATCTGCTTTAGGTCATCGACTTTAGAGAGTCTTTAATTAATATTATGTATTAGATGTATTATGAACATTTATAAGGATTGTAAATAGGTTTTTGAGCTCTTTTTCCTATTATGCTTTAGATTAACGTTAGAATAATATAATACTGTGATTACTAACCAAATTAAATTAAATTGTAAAATAGAAAATGATCAGTAGATCAGTAGCTATTAAAATAGATATACGATGTATTGTGAACATAATTTCGTAATAATAAAAAGCATTTAAAAATCAAAATCAATCTACTGTCTCTGTTTGAGTAAAATGGGATAGTATCAAATTTGTGGTTTTAAATTGAAAACTGTAGATTTCCATAACGAAAAAAAACAATCGTCACCTTTATAAAGTAATAATTTTCATTCCATACTATATAAATTCCAGCAGTATGGCTCGGTGGTTGAGCTTTTGCTTAGCGCCGAGAGGACGCCGGGTTCGATCCCGATCGACCTCGATTGAAAATAATCTATTCCGAGTATTTTCTGTAATGCTGTTGGTCAGACTTGGATATTTGTGACTCCAGGTCGATCGTTTCCTATCAAAGTTTGGCATTTTTTCTGATTTCATTGTTGAAACGGTTCCACCATCACATTGGCAAAAATCATCCTAATATCTGCTGTCACAAATATATGAATTTGATTTATGTACAATATTTAAAAAATTATCCATAGATGTCTCTATGTATTAATTTGTTGATTAATAAATTGTTTATTTCGTATTCTACAACTTCTCGAAATACAATGATTATTTATGTAATAAAAATTACTGCAATGTTTGTAATTAATTGTCTAGAAAGGCGTATTGGGGTCTACTTGTAAGGCCTTCCTGGCAAAATAAAATATAAATAGTTCTTTGGTGATTTCATTCGTCAATGCTGAGATCGGGTGGTCATTAGGGCAGTGGCAAATAACAATACACGTTCCAACGGTTTCAAGAGAGCAATACAGATTAAGTTATTTTACGAAGTTAATATAATAATATCCATAGCGTCTCAAAAGCAAAATGTCCCTAATAATCATTGATGTCTAATCATAAGACATGCTTACGAATCCAAATAATTGTCTAGAAAGGCGTATTGGGGTCTACTTGTAAGGCCTTCCTGGTAAAATAAAATATAAATAGTTCTTTGGTGATTTCATTCGTCAATGCTGAGATACATACTATGTCATCACTATTTGATTATGATTAATATAAGAAGTAAGACAGTACAGTTTAGAATTGAAAACGGCTGAAAGGCGTGCAAGTTTTACTCAACGACTTAAAGATGCTTTGCGACGAGAGATGGAAAATTCATTCACAGATTTAATGTCGACTGACTCTAGTTATTCAGTAGGAATTAGTGTTACTGGATCTGGTTTACAAGATCCGGAAATAAGGTAACTAGATTTTGGAGATATGTATACACAATGAATCAAAACATAAGAACCCTATAGCACTATAAAGCCTTTTACTAACCGATGCGAATGAAATGCGTGGTAAAAAACGAAGCAGATGCACACAATAAAACGCGCGTGCACATCTACACACCTACAAATAAAAAAACAAAATGTTTTTGGATAATCGTTGCTGCGTGCCTGAATGCGATATTTTCGCATTCAGACCCGGGTATTTTTGTTTTATTTGCGCTGTACGCACGATGTACCGTGCTCCACTAATACGAGTTTTTAGCTCGAAATTTTACCGATTTAAAATTCAGCACACTTCCAATTAACCCTTTTAAATGAAAACAAAAAAATAGTGTGGCCAAAACACTATCCCAATAAACATGTTTCAATAGAAAATACTATAATAAAATAGTATTAACAGTGGGAAAAAATCCCAAGTGAAAAATACTTACTTTTGACTTTTGATATGAACTGGACGACTACTTAGAAAGATTTGAAAGCTGAAAAGTACTACAAATGAAAGATAAAATACTCGACTATAGATTCCAATATTTATTTTGAACAGAAAATTGACAGATTTTGAGACATCGACCGAACAACACCAAGATATAGAAAAATCGCGCGATTTAAAAAACACACATATCTCCGAATCTCGAGCCAATCAACATTTTTTATTACCAGATTCGTATTTACTGGGCATAGATCTATAAGAAAAGTCATAGCTCGTCTCTGAACCATTTTTCGTGTCGAACAGTGTAATTAATTTCCATTGTTGTATTTTTCGTACATTGATTTCAGCAAACTTAATAGAAAGTAGAGAAAAAATGTGTCTGAGTTCTGTATTAAACCAGAGAACGAGAGTATTCGATATCAGTTGTCGGTGTGGCCCATCTGTTACGCTGCGCCTACAATTTCTCTTTCATTGTAAACCGCACTTCATTTACACGACATACTCGTCTATTTATACATCTAAAGTATACTCATACACATATATGATATCTCATACTTCATATGTACATACTTACATATCCCAATGTAATAAGAATCGCGTCTAGACGACGGCGAACCTTTAGCATTTCATACGCAAGTCATTGCTCTTTAATATTACATATACTGTATGATATACCGACATATGTGTATCATATGCATACATACGACTTTTATAGCTGATTTAAAATTTGAATCACATCTTTGCCGTTCATAAATCACGACTTTCGGTAAGTTTTCCCGGCGTCGGAAGGTTTGTTTCCTTGTTTTTCGCCAGCCTAATCGGAAAATGATCGCTCAAATCAAATAGCGACTAAAAAACGCTTCAGATTTATATTCGACATTGGAAATTTGATTCGAAGCTATTTTTCGTAAAGTTTTCACGAAAATTTTCCACGGAGGAAAATTGAAAATGAATTATGCCAGATTTGCTTTTGCTCACGAGCTTTTAAACATTATAATTACTATATCATATTTCTCAATTATATAAGCGAACAGTTTAAAGCTAAAACTTTATGGACCGAAAATATATGCATTTCAGTTTAATTATAGTGGAACCTTTTCTAAAACTATTTTTAAATATAAATGTTAAATCATTCCACTGGAAACGCTCAATTGTATTCCAATTTACCAATTTAAAAGTCTTGAGTTTCACGGCATTGAGTAAGGTTTAAAAGTGACGCACGTTTCATTAAAAATGTGCGTCACTTTTTAACCTTGGGTTTGAATTTAACCTAACCTAACCTATGCATTCAGCCAATGACTTTAATAGCTCAAGTGAAATGATCGTTTTTTAATATATTGAATTATTACTGGTTGCTTCGAATCTAACAACATTCATATGTATATAATACATAAATCGTTCTGCTAGATAATTTAGGACTAGTTATATTTAAAATTTATATACAAACAAAAAGATAAATATACAGAAAGACCGGTATTTTAAGTAAAATCTTATGCTGTTATCGATTTGTAGTGAACAAGAGCACCGTCATGGGTACACAATTTTGTTACTTTTAACCAGCAGTGTAGACTAGTGGTTAGCATATGTATGTATATATTTCGAACATAGTGGTCACGGGTTTGAGTCCCACTGGTTGCTGCTGGCCAGACCTTGGTTTGTGGCTCCAGGTCGATCGTTTCTAATTTATTTGATTTAAATTGAAACGGTTCCAACAAATCGGCAAACATTCATACATTTCTCGCAATTTTCGAGTTTTCAAAATTACGAATTTCGCTGATTCGTATAAAAATACTGCAAATTTGTCCATAAATGTCTTCGAAATTTGACGATTTATATATAAAAAATGCTTTAAAAATCTAAGTTTATCAAAAATTTATCCAAAGATGATGATGATGCTTTGTTAAAATTATTCTAAAAAAATTCAATGTTTGTAATTGTCCAGGAAGGCGCATTGGTGTTTACCTGTTAGGCCTCCTTGGTATATATGTATGTATGTTTGTAAAAATTTAAAAAGTGTTTAAATACTATGTAAAGGTTTTCAAATTGCTGCTGTCTTACATAGATTTTCAGATGGCGGAAGTATAAAAAATCTATTGGGATACGCTACAGTTGTTGGCCAGGATATACATAGTAATTGTCCACATGGAATTTAAGAAAAAAATTATATTTATGAGAATTTTACAATTTAGTCCAATATATTCATCTAATATATAATTTCGAAAGAGACTTTGTAAGTATTTTTGTTGGTTCGTAAATCCGTGACGTCATTGAACAAATGAATATTCAAATAAATTTAAATAAAATGTTTACTATTAGATTGGCCATGTATAAGCGGTTTATATTACAATTACCGAGCGAAGCCGTGTAAATATACTAGTTATACATACATACATTATGGCTATTAGCCTCTTTAGCTATAGCAGTTCAAGCGGCCAATAACTATACATACACCGGTCAACAACTGTAGCGTTTTTAAGCAAGCTGACCATGGGATTGTTGTGGTTGTTTTTGTATTTTTTTTTGTCGTAAGGGTGGCTCGTGACGCCGATGCAGCTTTGACCTTTGCGGGTCGTCTGGGGAGAGGCTGTTCTGGTGACGTCACCGAATAAGACGGGTCGATAACGACCCCGTGACGTCACGGCCACGCAGACTCACCCTCTAACCGTCATCACCACCACTACTACCAGTAAACTCACTGGCATAGTCGGATCCAAAAATAGAAACGACGAGGCGCTGCGAGTTTACTGACCGGAAGTGTGGTTTGAGGGGGGTCGAACGATGAGACCGGAAACCAGAATGCACTCGTTCGACCCCTTGCCATCCTCTCCTCTTTCGATATATGCAATCAGTTTATACCACGATCATATTAGTTTCAACATAAAACTACGACCATTCGTAAAAGTACGTATTGATAATAGTTCCTGCATGGACATCAAATATATAATATTGTTATTTTGTCTGTGTGTGTATCTGCGATAACGCTTACCGTGCTACAATAATCGTTTCGATTCAACGTACATATTTATTATCGGTCTCCGTGACGAGCCGGAATGTTAAATTACAGAAAACGCAAATATCGGAAGGCAAAGATCGAAAATCCATATGTCTTATCCAAAATCCATAGCAGGATATAACATGAACAAGAGGAACAGGCTTTTCCTCCCGTATCCGAACAGGCTTGTTGTACCCTGCTCGCGCAAATTAAGTGAGTATGTACCGTTTACCATGCACCCTTTTTTTTGATCTTTCGACTTAAGATCTTTCGATTTTCGATCTTTGCCTTCCGATATTTGTGTTTTCTGTAATTTAACATTCTGGATCGTCACGTAGACCTATTTATTATCTATGTATGTATGTAAAATTAAATGTATGTTTGTCTGTCTGTCTCGTATAGGCTCCTAAGCCATTCAACCGATGAGGATGGAACTTTCAGGACTTGTTGTATGCATGTGCCGGAAGCTTACTATGAAAATAAAATGGGAAAAAGCCTCTTAATAATAATATTCGTAATTACGATTTTGTTTTGTTACGAAAGTTTGAAGCGCCATTGTGTAGTAAAGGAAATGTGTTTGTTGGTAACCACGCTATTAGTTAGTTTATGATGGACACGGCTTTGAATAGACGTTAGTTGAGTTCCAACCATCACTTGAAACGGAAACGGGAATTGCATGCCTGATTTTGGCATTCTCATTTGCAATGGTCTTCTCATTTGCACTGGTCTTCTCATTTGCACTGGTCTTCTCATTTGCACTCTTCACTGTATGTTCGATGGATGGAACTACTCCACTGACCGCCGTAAATATACATTAAATTGATTAATTACTTAATTATTCTTATTATTATTATTTATTATTATTATTATCTATTATTTATTATTTACTTCACGGCTAACACACTGCCAACAAAATGTACGAATATAATAACGAAAAAAAGAACGACTTCTATACATACATATATACTGTTTCCTACCAATGTTTCCTCTAAGCAAATTAGTCTCTGAGCATTTAGCGCCATCTATTGAAAATCTATTTAATTAATAGATTTTTCTATGGGTGTCTTACATTTTTTATATGTAGGTAGGTAGGTAGTTTTTACCATTTGCTTTCATATTTCAACCAGCAGCGTGGTCTAGTGGTGAATGTTGAATTATTTCGTACTTGATGTTACGAGTTTGATTCGATCGTTTCTTATCAGAATTAAGTGAGTATGTACCGTTTACCATGCACCCTTTTTTTTGATCTTTCGACTTAAGATCTTTCGATTTTCGATCTTTGCCTTCCGACATTTGCGTTTTCTGTAATTTAATATTCTGGCTCGTCACGGAGACCGAATTAATATATATGCATGCGTAAACGCGTAATAATATAAGTATGACATATTTTTGTGGAAAGTTCGGCGGAACAATACAATTCTATAAATCGACGGCGAGTTTTCCGGTCACAATACTTTGTATTGTGCTGAGTGCTTCTAAACTTTTGAAAAATAAATGAGACGTCAGATAACATGATTTAGCAGCGACGGGTAATTCGTGTAATGGAAATGGAAAATCCTCGGGAAAATGCGAAAGTTCAACTCGAAGCGGTCGGAAAAGCTCGCACGACCCTTGATATCCACTCACAATACGCCTACATCTACAGCACAAATGGAAATGGAAAATCAATTTAAGTTTTGATACCCAAAGATACACATACATATGTATATACACATATTTATATAAACGTTCATACTTTTAACATCATTTATAATTGCTTATTGAAAGATAAAAGCGTTGGATAAAAAATGATGTCGGAAAATCGGTTTCTTGATCGGGAATATGATTTTTGGATTTGGGAGCATGAATTTTATAAAACCTTTTGATTTCTTGTCACAGTTAATGACGGGCTCGTGTTTTGAATTTAATACAAATCTTTTTAATTAAATTCAAAACTTTTTTTAATTAAATTCAAAACCAAAAAGTCTTTTTATAAAAGTTTTAAATTGTGTTAATTTATTACACAGTTTATATTTTATCCAATTTTGAACGGTTCTAGTAAGATTTTTATATTTTTGATAAAATTACTATTATTAAACTGCGATTTTCTTCGAACCTGATGACCAAATCGAAGACTATCTATGTACATAAATGTATACATACATACAAATATGTGAGATTCTATTCGTGAAGAATATATACATATGTACATATTAATATACATATTAATAGAAATAAGCTGCTCAGAGCCAAAACTTAAGAGATGCATAAACTTTTTCACTTGACTTGAAAATGAATCAAAATCTAATATATAATTTGGGAAGAGACTTTGTATGTAACATTCGTTGGTTGGTTGGTTAGTTGGAAACAACACATTCGATTTATTTTTTTTTCATAGGCACCGATCCGATTTTTTTTCCCGGGAAGTCCCGGGGGCGAAGACCTAGGGGGCAAATCCCCAGGGAGCGATACCCCAGGGGGCGAAGCCTTCTAGGGGGCGAAGCCCTACCCGATTTCTCTTCGGATTCTGGTATACATATAATTTCGAAAGAGTATACATATACATATGTTTGTTTGTTCGTGAGTCAGTTTAATAAAAAAACAAATAAATGTATATAAAATAAGTATACAAATAAATGTTTATAAAATAAAACTATTCAAATAAATTTAATAAATGTATATAAAATAAAACTATTAAAATGTTTACTATTAGATTAGTCATGTTTAAGCGGTTTATATCACAAATACCGAGCGAAGCCGGGTAAAACCACTAGCTATATACATATATGTAAACACTTGCATAAAATAAAAGCTAAGCAATTTTCAATTGAAACACATTCAATCGCAAAAATTATTACTTGTAATATTAATAAATATATTTTAAATTATGAGCTCCCCTGATATATTTCAATATTTAAAACACGACCTTGATTGTTCAAGATATGAAGCTATCGCCTTTGTACTCCAAGGACGCGATAAATACGTATATAGAAACCTTGGGCCTTTTTTTTTTATCATAATAGAACAAAGCAATAAATTTTTATCCAATATGCACACTTGTAAGGTATTATGCTTTGTTTCAGACATCAATGAGTCTAAAAATATATTCCGTATACATTTCGTTGCTGAAAAGCGATAGCCAGGTCCTTATTGTCCTTCGAGATAAAGGCTGGTGATTCTGAAAACGTTTCTCTGTATATTTCCATCTGGATTATGTCTCATATATACTATTTTGAGGTATATAATGAACGTTTCAGGCCCGCGCCCGTCTGAAACTCAGTGGGTGTGCGAAGGACAAAAGGATTAAATAAAATAAAATCCTGTCCCGAAATAGAACAGCTGCGAATCCGAATGAAAAGTACAGGGTCGCACCTTTTAATTAATTTTGCGGAACACACTTTCGGTGTCGAAATTTTCGGCACAAACACAAATTAAATTAAATTCGTCCCAGCGATGCGACAAAACGTACGCACAATTAATTTTTATTTACATTTTTGTTATTTTTTTTTTTTGATAAGTTCTATTGAAATAAATGCGTACGGTTTGAATGGGAAATAAATTATTTTGGACTTTGAAATATGGAAGGTCTTTTTTAAATATGTATTGCTTAATTTGCTTTGAAATATATTTTCACTTTACATATGTACATTTGGGTAATTGGACTATTCGTCACATTGGGGTGGTCACAAAGACAATTTTTGCCATGAAAATCGCGAATACACAATATTTAGCACTCAAGTTCTCGTTACTATGATAGTTATCGCTAGTATGATGGACTTTTCGGCTGCCAGATGTTCCGTTATAGAGATTTTAGTGACTTTGTGACGAGTAATTTGTGACCAGTAATCACCGAACCGTACATTTGTATGTTTAGGTACGGGGTTTATTTTATTGTGCAAAATTCATTATTTACGCTTTAAGAAACTAAATATACGTTTTTTCGTGCTAATTAAATTATAAATAAATTATCTAATATATAATTTCGAAAGAGACTTCGACGTAAGTAAATATTGTTGGTCGGAAAATGATTGGGAACTTCGAAAACAAGTCAAAATTTCCATGACGAGATGGGGACGGGGACGAGGGCCGCCGGGGGCGAAGGCCCCCGGGGGGCGCCGCCGGATTCTGTTATAATATATAATACATCTAATATATAATTTCGAAAGAGACTTTGTAAGTTTGTAACTATAGTTGGTTGGAAAACGAAAACAAGACAGTTTGTATGACGATTCTATTGGTTGACTTTTTTTTTCGATTCAAATAAATTTAATAAAAAAATGAATGAATGTGTACTATTAAATTAGCCATTTGTTTAAGCGGTTTATATTACAAACACTGAGCGAAGCCGGGTAAAACCACTAGTGTATTATGTATATATTTGAATTAGTTTGCTATAGCCTTGATTTAATACTCTGTCTGTCTGCTATTTATTTTGTGTACATACATACATACATATATGTATATTCATATTGAAATTCAAAGTCACACCAAAATGTTGTTCAACGTCGTAAGATTTCGTTAAACACACAAAGTCGAATTTTCCTAATCGGATTTCAATTTCTACGAATACTTAAGTTAAGACTATTAGCATAATTTTACACTAGACATGCTACAATTCAAACTTGCAATGGTTTTGTATTGCTATCACAGTGTTTGCTATGATTTTTATTCTAAAATATTATCATATATATAATATTGCTATTCTGTCTGTCTGTGTGTGTATCTGAGATAATGCTCACCGTACATTCGACATACATATGTACGCAACAGCTAAAATAATGCCAACAAAACGTATAAATATAATAGCAAAAGAAAAAAACTTCTATATATACTGTTTGCCACCGATGTTTCCTCTAGACTAAGTCTTTCAGCATTTACCGCCATCTATTGAAAATTTATTTAATATAATTAATTTTTCTATTTGTGTTTTACATTGTTTATATGTATGTAGATAAGTAGGCAGCTTTTACCATTTTTTTTTCATATTAAACAATTAAATATAAATATTAAATTAAACATACATATTTAAAGGCTTGAAAAACATCATATCATACATTTATTTACACAATTTACACAATCTATTGACAATTTATTTAATTAATTAATTTTTCTATTGTTTCTATGTAGATAGGGAGGTAGATTTTACCTTTTTTTTATATTCAACAATTAAAAATTAAATAAATTACAGGGATGTTTTGTATTTGTAGTTGTTTCTTACATATTTATTGAAACTGGCTGTAGGTGCAAGGCATTCCTTATGCTATATTTTATTTGATATTTTTACTTTATCTGTTATTATTAAATGCTATTTTTTATGTTTATGTATGAATGTATTTATGTTTATGTTTAATTGTTATTTTGTTTTTTTTCTTTTTTGTGCTATATTTTTTGACCATTGTGGCGCTTTAGGAATTCCTGTTATGCCACAATGGTCTGTTTAAAATAAATAAATAAATAAATAAATATAAATTAAATATATTCTTTGAAGAAAATATGACCTTGTGCGAATCAAACACAGGACCTACACATTTATTTAGTTTTTTTAAATTAATAGCTTAATATGCCATAAACCATGCGATGATATTTCATCGGGTATAACACTAGTCTATTATAATTATCAAATTAAATACGGATAGACGTCTTTAACGTTTTATTCAGTCGATAGGTACACAATTTAAAACTAATACACTAATATTTACAATAATACATGGTCGATATTGTTTTATGTTGAGATCCGTTGTCGAAAGTGGCGCTAGTGATCCCTTTTAATAATGGCCATGACCGTACAGTGGCGCCGCGTGGACAGTTGGTCCAATCTTCTTCACGACAGCGTTAAATCCATGGATATCATCAGCAGCATAGTCAACGACCCTCAAAGAACCATCAGGTTCCACGAGAGAGTATTGTCCTATAATTAAAAACAAATTAAAACATATTCTAATTATATTTCACTTTAAAAGACTGAATAAGTCCAAACCTTTAACAACTCCACCATCTCTGACTTCCTTTTGCGATTTGATATCTCCGGTATGATGATCTGCTACTCCATAATCGAACTCGTATTTGGGGTATGCCTGAAATTCACATCGCTTAGTATCCAATGTTTATAAATTAGTAACTATTTTTATTTTATATAAAACTTACGTAATGATCTCCGATGTGTCCTTTAAGACCGAGTCCATAAACTCCTTTGTGTCCTAGTCCGTATAGCCCTTTGTGTCCGAGTCCTAATAGTCCTTTTTGTCCCAATCCTCCATACAAGCCATTGTATCCCAACCCGCTGTACAGTGCTTTATATCCCAATCCATTGTATCCCAGTCCTCCATATCCTAATCCTCCCTGTCCTAATGCTCCGTTTCCTAATCCTCCCTGTCCTAATCCTCCGTATCCTAGTCCTCCGTATCCGAGTCCTCCATATCCGAGTCCTCCATAGCCCAAAGTGTTGTATCCCAATCCACCATAACCTAGACCTCCATAGCCCAGTCCTCCGATTAGGGGTCCGTGTCCATCAACTTTCACCATATTGCTGTGGGATACTGCAGCATGGCCATTGCAGATTGTCGCCAAAGCGAACAAGCAGAACGAAATCTAAAAAAAAAGTAAATATGATTAATCAAAAATGTTCTTTGTGTGGTGTGTGAAAAGAATAGAATTGATTGTTGTAAACTGATAACTATACCTTCAATAGAACCATTTTGGTTTGAGGTTGTTCTTGATTGCAGTTGCAGAATGCTACTGATGACTTAATCGTCGATGCTCGCGATATTTATACCAAGACTTGTTTTCGTGAAAATGTTCGTTTTCGATTTTATTGCTTGGTCCTTGATATGGGCATGTCGGATGTTCGATCTATGTCCGTCGGATGTTCGTGCGAGCGAATGAAACTATGTAGGTAATGGAAAATTCTTCGAAAGAATGTCGATTGCATCACAACGAAAGGGTTAAACGAGTATGAGGGCGAAAAAAAACGACGAAAATATTCGTTCCACTTTCGTAAAATGCGGCGTATGTTACGCCATCCGAATATTTTTACAATTGACGTGTGCGATTTTTTTAAAAATATATCAAGCGTGAATGTTGATAATTGGTATTTATTTTCAAACACACACTTTTTCTACCCATAGTTCCACTTTATTATGTGACAATATATAAAAAATATTTGCACGTGGAAGAGATGGAAATTTCCCTGGGGGTCATCTTTGGGAAAAGTCAAAATGGTTTTCTATATATTTTACCTGGTATCTAATGCCTAAATCATCTCCACGTCTTTATATATTGCTTCTCTCCAATTTTAGATCCTTTGTCAAGTCTGTATTATGACTTAAATAATCTGCCATGTCATTTCAATGCATCAATTCAGTGGTTTGAGGTTTGACATATATATTTACATAACTCTTAATACACCACACTCATTTCCGTCTTGGCTTTCTTGGCTTGTCCTTTTTGATTTCCCAGTTGAAATTTCTTTAACCCTTTGAGTGCTGATGTATTTTCTATTAAAATCCGCCATGCTGAAAATTTCACCAACATTTCCAACTAGAATTATTTTAAAATCCAATAGAAAGCAGATATAAAAATTGTAGCTAATTCAAATAAACCCTAGATCACTACCACCGACGATTTCGAGTTTTGTAAAAGTATGCTTAGACTCTCTAATATATCTTGTAGCAATATAAAATAAGCAAAAGAAGTCTATTAACGAATGTATTTTTCCAAAACTAGTTCCATATTTTTCAATTTTGTTAAAATGTAATGCTCACAATCTAAAATACCCAGTAGTTAGGGATTTCCATTGGGAAAATCCGCCATGGTTATGGATTACACGACCTATGTTTAATGCATTTTTTTTTCAATGCTACCTGGAAAGGCTTGAGATTCTTGTTGACTTTGTACAAAATACAAAGTTGCGTTGTTCAGCATTCAAAGGGTTAAGAATAGTACATCAACTGGAATGACTCAATGCAAACAATTAAGGGTTTAAGGTATACTTAATTATTTTATTAATATTTTTATACATGAACACTCCCCATTACAGATCGCTCCAAAGCGACGAGTACGCATAAACAGATAAAATGCAATCAATATATGTATATGTTACACCGAATCCGTGAAATTGTCTATTACACGCATTCGGCAAGAGAATTGCCGAATGCGTGAAAAATGCAAGCATGTTGCCCAGTTCACGGATTTGGCAAATTTTTTGGCGAATGTGTGTATTCGGCAAGAATTTGTCTGCTCAAAGCATGGAGTCGGCAAATAGACAGCAGCGCTCCGGTGTTGTTTTTTAGAACTGGACAGCGTGGACAAGTGTCAAAGTGACAGCTGAATGAGGATGTTTAATTTAATTTAATTTACATATTATTATGTATAATATGACTACATACATATGTTTCGATCATCTCATATGACTTATACGTAAATTAATGCCATTTTTATACATTTTGATCAATATTTTAACAGTGAAACATATGTATGTAGTCATATTATACATAATAATATGTAAATTAAACATCCTTATTCAGCTGTCACTTTGACACTTGGTTATAATATAACACGCTGTCCAGTTCACGCATTCGGCAAAGAATTTACAGAATCCGTGAACTGGGCAAAGTGCTTGTATTTTTCACGCATTCAGCAATTCTCTTGCCGAATGCTTGTAATAGACAATTTCATGGATTCGGTGTAACATATATAAGCATATTATACAATGTGAATTCATAAAAACATCCACAGTGACATCTATGGAGAAATTTTTGCAGCATTTTTTCAATCAAATTGGCGATCCTCAAGACGCCGAATAACTTGAGATTAGCAAGAGAGATGAGAAGTGAGATGCCAATTTTACAGGAACCGTTTCAATGAAAATCAGAAAAAATGGCAAAAAATTTGCCAAATCCGTGAACTGGGCAACATGCTTGCATTTTTCACGCATTCAGCAATTCTCTTGCCGAATGCGTGTAATAGACAATTTCATGGATTCGGTGTAACATATATAAGCATATTATACAATGTGAATTCATAAAAACATCCACAGTGACATCTATGGAGAAATTTTTGCAGCATTTTTTCAATCAAATTGGCGATCCTCAAGACGCCGAATAACTTGAGATTAGCAAGAGAGATGAGAAGTGAGATGCCAATTTTACAGGAACCGTTTCAATGAAAATCAGAAAAAATGGCAAACTCTGATAATAAACGATCGACCTGGAGTCGCAAACCAAGGTCTGGCCAGCAGCGGGACTCTAGTAGAAGTCAAACCCGTGATCACTCTGCCCGAAAGCATACTATGCCAACCACTGGATTTAATTTCCTATTTCTTCATTCCAGTTAGATGTAATCATTTGGTCGTTGTATTGAATAGTGATTTTTGAAACTTTTATTGCAAAAGTTAACTTTAACAATTATTCATCAGACTTGACTTAAGTAAATACCTGAATCTAACCTTTAACTGAATACTTCCTTCTACGTATGTCTGAATAGATTATTAATACGTGGAATAAGGGACAAGTCTGAAGCATATTTGATTGCGCGCAGGGAACAAGAAGACGAGTTGAATCCACAATACTGATATGAAGAACCAACAATACACAAATTGATCTTATTTGGTGCAAACTTCAAACCTTTGATACTATGTTGTAATTTTCTTTAGCGGATAATTTTACACATAAAACATTGATATTACATACTTGACATTGGTATCTGACGTATTTAAAAATTCATTGTGCGTATTTGAGTTCACTATAAGGATGTAACGCAATCAAAGCCCCCAAAACAACGCCTGAAAAATGAATATGAATTAGACGTGGCATAAATTTAACATCAATAAAATGTGGCAGTAAAGTCCGTCGTTACGGTCTGGCGGATAAGTGCGTTAATATCTTTAATTAATTTCAAGGTGTCGGTATATAATATTACATTTTTCACGCAAAACTATTGTTTAGTAATACACGAGTGCGTGAATCGAGGGAATTGTGTAACCGTCACGGACGCTTGCTTAGTTACGAGCGTATCAATTCATCCGTGCATGGGTAAGTCTTCAGTGTCATCACTGTTAGCCAATTATGTGCCATAATCAATAATATATTTTGCCAATTATTTGTATTTTTATAATTGAATGAGTCGAAATGATTATGTGAATGAATTGAAACATTATTTTGAACCCACGGGTAGCCTTATCTTCCCTATAATATTTATTCTAAATATGACGGGCTGAAAACCAGACTGGTACAAGTGACATTTTTAAAAAAAGCTGGTGCAAGTGCTAAAATAATAGCATTTCATATATGCTATTATTTTAGCACTCAAACCCATAGATATATAATACACATAGATCCGCCCTCACGCTTTATACTGGTCTCCCTTTTGGCGCATGCAAAATACATGGCGCATGCACAGTTTCTCTCAGTAGGTAGGTAGGTACCGCTGCGTCGTAGGAAAAAAAACCAACTTCCCCGCTAGTTAAACCCCCCGCACCCCTCAGTTAGTGAAGACAAGATCTCCGACCAAAATCACACGTCAGGGCCCATCTAGTGTATTATACATCAATGACTCAAACCAGATTTTTTTAAAAATGTCACTTGTACCAGTCTGGTTTTCAGCCATGAGAGATCCTAGAAATTTGTATTTAGCAGGAAAGGTTAGAATTTTATAAAGCACATAGATGTTTTATAAAGCACAAAGGTGTACAGAATGTTTTATAAAGCACGATTATGGAACATAAGGTCGTTGTGGGTGGTATGTAGGTAAACATGGTACAAGATATGGGTACCCAACCTTCTTAGGGCGAAATCACACAGCGTGGGACGTGGGACGTGGGTTTTTTTTTAGATAGTTTTAAACATATAAAAAAAATGTGGCATACGTGGTAGCATACCTAGTACAAACGAAATATTTGAGCTGTATCGTTGAAATGTGTAGAAGTGTTTATCCTTACTTGACAGTGATATATACCAAAAAGGTTTGGGGCATCCGCTCTAAAATCGCCAGATTAACAGAACGGCAGCTTTAAACGTAATTCTCGTTTTCTCGAATGATAGATTGCACATCAGATGACGAGTAACCTTTCGATGTGCACAGATGCAATTATTAAAATTGAGTTGGATTTTTCTGGCGAGTTTAATAAGGCAAGATTCGGAACTTATCGAATCTTGCCTTATTAAACTCGCCTGAAAGATCCAACTCAATTTTAATAATTACCATTTTAATAATTGCATCAGTGCACATCGAAAGGTTACCAGTCATCTGATGTGCAATCTATCATTCGAGAAGATGAGAATTGCATTTAAAGCAGCCGTCCTTTAATCTGTCGTTCAATTTGTCTGGCGATTTTAGAGCGGATGCACCGCATCCATACCAAAACGACATTTTCGGTAAAATTTTATCCTTGCTTGACAGTGGTCGATAACGGTGTATCTACAAGTTCTTTAAATATGGAATATACTGCTATCGATCACTGCCAAGCAAGGCTAAAAAAATGACCGAAAATGGTCCACAGGGCCGTTTTGGTATACATATATCACTGTCAAGAAAGGATAATCACTACTACACGTTTCACCGAATCAGCTCAAATGTTTTGTTTGTACCAGGTATGGTACCACGTATGCCACAGCCTTTCTATATGTTTAAATCTTAAAACAACCACGTCCCACATCCCACGCTGTGTGATTTCGCCCTTAGGGTGAAATCACACAGCGTGGGATGTGGGACGTGGGTTTATTTATCGATTTTCGAGAATAAGACTATATATATTTCGCCAAAACTTTTAGTTTCACCTAATTTTGTTCTGAAAATTCCAATGAAATAGGTGTCAATTTCGGAAAAATTTATTTAGGAAATAATGAAAAACTTTCAACTCATACAAACTAGTGCATCGTTGCTTAGGCAATCAACAAATTATTACCAATCTAATATAGCCCGATAAAACATATCACACAATTGAAGCAAATTCGGTTTTTAAAAACGTTAATCTAATGAAACCTGTATCCACCTGATTCATCATCAGAGAAAGAATTTTAAAATAAATGAAATGATCATTATAAAATTTGAATTTGAATCAAATATAAGCGGGTTAATATAATATGATCTTAATATTAATTGAGCAAAGCTCAATCTTCCAGATATTTTTTTACCATTAAGTATAATACAAAAATTATTATATTTAAAATAACCATTATATATATGTATGTACATCAATGTATTTTATATATAATATACCGAATCTATTTTTGTCAAAGTATTCTTAATACTTAAAGGTTACAATTATACTTATTTATAGCGTCGACTTTGAGGTTCTTCTTTTCAATTAAAATATAAAGTCCACGAGAAAGGTTAATTAATTTCTATTTTTAGCGTATTTATTTTCAATTTGAGAACAAAATTAAAATATTCAACTCGTACGAGTCAAGTCAACTTTCAGGAATTTGCACTAGTAGTGCTTACTTCGAGAATTCACGCTATAAAATTTTCAATGTCGAGGAAAAGCCTTCGATTTCGCGCGATTTCTACTTTTTAGCACAACCGGAAGTTCCACTACCACCATTCGGGCATGTATTGGCTACATATAAATATGTGGCAAATCGACACATTCAATATCAGTTACCAAGTGTTTGCCTTTTGGGAACAACACAACAAGAACCATGGTATTCATCAAGGTATGGCTTCAAACACTTTAAACATAACCAATTCTAATCAAATCATTAATATTTTATTATTTTTGATAGGTTACCTTCTGCCTTTTGGCCTTAGCTAGCGTATGCTATAGCCATGCTGTATCTCATAGCAACATGGTCAAGAATATAGTCCCAATTCATGGCGTATCAAATATTGGGTACGGATTGGGAGGTGTAGGATACGGTATCGGAGGATTAGGTTACGGATCTGGAGCATTGGGCTATGGAGTTGGGGCTTTGGGATACGGTGGTCTTGGATATCAAGGATTGGGCCTGGCAAACAAGGGTCTTGGATACCAAGGATTGGGATACGGTCTTGGATACAACACTTTGGGATATGGCGGTCTCGGATACGGAAAGCACATTGGATTAGACCACTATGTAAGTATCCATATTCAACTGTGATTTATAACTTTTGGGTTTTGTATTTATTTTTTTGATTTTTCTAGGCCTACCCTAAATATGCTTACAATTATGGAGTGAAAGATCTGCACACCGGGGATGCCAAGTCCCAGCATGAGGTTAGAGACGGTGATGTAGTGAAGGGACAATATTCCTTGGTCGAACCTGATGGTTCCGTGAGGATTGTGGAGTACGTCGCTGATGATGTCCATGGATTCAATGCCGTAGTCAAGAAGTTGGGACCCACCATCCACAAGATTCCATACCATCATCATTATTAAACGTGCGATTTTATGATCATTTTGTACATATGTAAATGACTTGTGACTCCTTGGCGACTGATTTTATTTTATTGTATTTAAATATATTAATAAATCACAACTAAAAAACAAAATCGTATTTTATTTTCTCAATATGTATGTATATGTAAGTTAGTACAATTTTTATAGTAAATTATTAAAAAAAATATATTAATATATGTAGTCTTAAAATTAATATTAAATACTTACATAGAATGTCGTTCAATAAATTTATAAAATATAACTGAACATATAATATATTAAATGACTGGACATATGATGTAAATACATATGTACATTCCAGTCATTTTCAAATCACATTCACCTGATTCAGCATCATCATTTTTATAATTATAATCACCTTTCATCATACACTATGGTTAAAGCCTTTTTAATTTTCTTCGAAATTTACTCGAAATCAATTATGTATATACGTATATAACATTATAATATGGAATATACAGTATATCAGCGGTGGCAAATCTATGATATGCAAATTTGATGGTTAAAAAATAGTAGGCTTACTTTAAAAATAAAGTAATATTTCACCTTATGCTCCTTCTAAATGATATACAAAATAATTATTGCTTAAAGATTTCTTGCAAAATTGATTCATGAAATGACTTGGACAATATTGAGCAAGAACTTTAAATTTGTATAGTAAAGAAAAATGCAAAAGTAGCGAATAATATATATAAAAACGGACGCGATGTATGTATGTTTGTGGGTATGTGGCGGACGCGTTGGCCAGCTGTCGAGGAGACGTGGGGAAGTAGGGGGGGGGGTGTGGATTGTCATTTAACGTAAGGACAAGCGACGACAGGCATGTGCGACGTCAGACCGAGCGACACACACACACACATTCATTCATCATTTTGAACGGGTTGGATTGGTGAGCGTGTAATGCGCGCACTTTTTATAATATAAATTGCCTTACATTATATATTTATATTTATGTATATGTATAGCATATAACTTTATTTTAATTCGTGTATCCTTTCCGAAACCACCCGTTAAAATCAACGAGCACAACACTAGTTTTAAATAATAGTTTAGTTCGTGAACGTTTTGTCTGTGAAAGTTTTATTATAAACAATTCATCGTATATATTTTGTCGGGAACATTTCGTCGTTGAACGTTTTGTCATGAAACCGATTAAAGGTCTGTTCATACCTATTCAGCACGAACCGACAGCAGCAGGTATCCTACAAGTACGGAAAGTATTCTTTGGTAAATTATATATGAACGCGTATTAAATAGCAGAATAGACTAGTGGTTAGCATATAATTCTTTGAACAGAGTGGTCACGGCTTCAAATCCCACTGGTTTTTGCTGGCCAGACCTTGGATTTGTGACTCCAGGTCGATTGTTTCCTATCAGAGTTTGCTAGTTTATCTGATTTTCATTGAAATGATTCCAACATATTGGAAACCTTACCCATTTTCTCGCAAAATCTCGAGTTTTCAGCAATCTCGAATTTTGCTGAATTGTATAAAATGCTGCAAATTTACAAATTTGATAATAAATGTCTCTGTGGATATCAATTGATATTTATTTATGTACTTTGTATAATATTTGTATCAAATGTACAATGTTTCTGGCTAGGAAGTCGCATTGGGGCTACCTTTTAGGCCTTCTTGATAAAATAAAAATAAAATAAATGTATGAATGCGTGAATGCGCAGTAATTGGATTATTAATCACATCACAATCGCCCAAAAGACAATTTTTGCCATGAAAATTGCGAATTTTCATGGCACTTCTTCATGAGTTCTCGTTAGTATTAGCCTATTAGTATAGCCTTTTCGGCTGCCACATGTTCCGTTATAGAGATTTTAGTGAGTTTTGGGCGAGCGCTTTGTGACCAATAATCACCGAACCGAATGTGCATGCGCGAATGGAGTATGAATGCGTCCATATGATATGTACCAAAGAATACTTTATCTACTTGCATGTTGCCTGCTACGGTTCATGCTGGATAGGTATGAACAGCCCTTAATACGCTAATCTATTCAAATCTGAAATTTTAAATTATTGGCACGTGGATGTGCCCAATGATGTTCGCCACCGTTGTATTATATATACAATAAGTGTTATTAATATTATTTCATTGCAATATAAGCCCCGTTTTTATTATAACATACCTCATTTACATTTCACTTTTTACCTCCTATCCGATCGTTTTCATACTTTGCCATATTGCTCAATTTGGTCATCAATATAAGTAAATGGATCCTCCGCCATTACGATGGTGCAAAAATATCGTGTAAGATGCGTTTGAAATCTGCCCGGCAAGATAGTCCCAGACGTCTGTCCAATTTTTAGTTTTAAACATAGATGGCGGTAGTATAATAAAATTATTGGTATTTTTATTCAAAATAATAATTTTTTGTTCAATAGTGTTATTTATTCCCAAATAAATAAACGCAAAACGTGTCGCAATTGAGATCGCAAACTTCATCGCGTATAAAATGTATTTGGACGTATTTTCCGACAATTTCCCGCAACAAACTCGACGACGCGAAGCCTTAAGGATAGATTTGTCCGAAGACAGAGCCGTCGTGAAAAATGGCACTCGAGACCGGGTAATCGTGCCTGATGATACCATCTTTATGAAACTGCTCATGCAAAAAGCTGAAACCGTCGCACACATCCGCGTTCGAATTTATCGTGGGACTTCCGTGATTTGACGACAGTTTTAAATTTTTCAACTTTTCCGACGGAGATGGCAGATTTTCCGGCGAATTCATCGCGTACACCTCACTCGACTTTCGGTACGGCTCGGCTATCGTTTCGTCGAAGTCTATCTTCTTGATGGAGTCGTTCAGGATCTCGTCTATTATGCTCTTTCCCTCGTCTTCGATCTTCCTCTTTGTCGTCGATCCATCCGTTTGGTCCCGTTTGATCGTCGCCTCTGAAAAGTCTAGTTTTCCATCCAAGGCCTTGTCGTCCATCGTCATCGACAGTTGACAGTCAAGTAACTGCTGATTGTTCTTTACATCCGGGTCGCTAAATACGTCAGTCTGGTTCTTGATTAATTTTAGCACCAATTCTCCTGACTGCCGAACCACTGTTCCTGGAGGCTGTGCTGTGCATTTGTGAGTCCTTTGGGATACCTGAAATAATCATACTATACATATTATATACATTTTCATGGAATCCTCATTTAAAAAAAATATGTTATATGAATCAAAAGGGTACAAAGGAGAATTACAAAGATTTCTTCTGAACTTTAATCACTTTCTTATACATTTAACGAAAGGTTGAAAAGAATGAATCTCACTACACTCTGGAGACGTGAAGAATAAAAGGCGACTTAATTGAAGTCTTTTAAATAATCAATAATCATTATAATTTTCATTTGCCCAAACTTATTACGTTCAATGAAAAAACTCATCTCAGAGGTCATACTCTCAGACTCCAAAAAGAAAAAAATCGAATAAATTGATCAGAGATTCTTTCTTTTCAAACAGAGTGGTTTCAGTTTGGTAGTAAATAAACCTTAATATTTTTAAAAACAATATTTAATTCATTAAAGTATTTTTTAATTCTTCTTTTCCAATATCTTTTATATATTTTTGTTTGCTCTTAGTTATGTATTATGTTACCGTTCCAGGTACTTTTATTTTTATTCCTTTTTACCTTATGGTATTTTCTCTTATGTCATATTCTTTTTCGTGTTTACTTTTTTTCTTTTATCATATTATTGTCAAGAGTTTTATTTTATTATTTATTAAGCCTATCGGCTTTGCCGCCTTCCCCATGTACATATTCTAAATAAATAAATATTAATATAATTTAAATCCATTTTGATACGCTTAAAGTAAAAAATAATTCCGGTCTCGGACTTCATTGCATATTCAATTGATCCCAATACAAAAAATTGAAACCATTTTTTATTTACATTTAATTAATGAAATAAACATAAATATTGTTTTTCAAAAATATTTTTTTTAACTGCTGAAAATTTGTTGGAATTTTAAATTACCATAATTAACATATCTTGTATCTAGGGATAATAAGTGAAATTCAAAATTACTGGTATAAAATATCAAGTAAGCATTTCTTAATGGAATTTTCGTGGAATAAATTTCGGAGGATTGAAGAATTTTCAATTTATAAGAGTTAAGTTTGGAAATCTAAAGCCTGGCGAATATTGTAATTAATTTTAATGATCATTTTCTTCAAATATACTAATTTGGTGGAATTACGTATTTATCGATTTTATTCCACACTTTAATACGAATCTATTTATGTATTCTGTAGTCTTATTTTACGTAAATTTTATATAGGTAGTAAATTAGAGTAAAAATAATTTAAAAAAAAAATCGTCACCATTATTAACAGACGAATATATGAATAACAAGATATTTTCTTATATATCACTCAAAATGTACCAAGATAGTATTTTATCTATTCGTATCTGCCTGAAGAAAAAGATTTTCGATCAATGTGTTTTGCCAGTGATGACGTATGGATGAGAAACTTGGACATTAAATGTCAAGATGCTACATAAATTCCAATGCACTTAAAGAAGTATGGAACACTGTATGTTCGGCATAACGAGGAGAGATAGGAAACGGAATACGTGGGTGAGAAGTATTATGTACAAGTGTAGTGGATATAGTGGATAGATAGAAGAGATTGAAATGGCAATGGGCGGGTCACGTGAAAAGAAGAATGGACGAAAGGTAGACAAAAGAAGTACTAGAATGGTACCCGAGAGAATGCAAAAGGGTAAAAGGAAAACCACATGGAAGATGGGTAGACGAAATGGAGATGAAAAACAGAGATGAGTGGAAGCGTGTTGGAAAGGCCTTCATCCACCAGTGGATGGTGAGCGGCTGTAGATGATAATGAGGTAATGATTAGAGGTCGGAATCTGAAGGGGCCGGAAACGTGCCACCTATTGTTCCAATGTTGTAAATCCTTTGTAAAAAAGGTTCGGCAAACCTTTAACAATGCATTTACAATCTTTGAACAATAAACAGCCCCTTCAGATTCCGGGCTCTAGTGATGATATACTATATGTTTGTGGATATTCGCTTGTCATACTTGTTTTAGCTCTCGTACCTGCTTTAAGGTCTGTTCATACCTATCCAGCACGACCCGAATCCTGCAAGTATCCTGCAAGTACGGACAGTATTCTTTAGTACATTCTATATGGACGCGCATGAATGCGTAAATGCGCATGCGCGAATGGAGTATGAATACGTCCATATAATGTACCAAAGAATACTATCCGCACTTACAGGACACCTGCAGGATACGGATCGTGCTGGATAGGTATGAACAGACCTTTAAACGTATCCAGAATTTTTAAAAATGCACATATTATATATTCAAATTAATTATTTGTTTCCTAAAAATATAATAAAAAAACTAATTACTCTTTTGTTAGTTTAAAAAAGGCTGTAAATATGTACATATACCATGAATTGAACGGTATAATCCACATGCTCATATTGCGTCACAGTGAAGACCTTTAAATTCTCCCAAATACTATCGTATTTATGTATGTATGTACTTAATAAGATTTACATAATAAATTATACCTTATATCTAAAACTTTTATCGCATGCCGTGCATTTATAAGGCATCACACCAGTGTGGATGCGTCGATGTACCAAATATGAAACACGTTGTCGGAAACACTTGCCTAAAATTCAAAATTAGCAATGAATAACACATGTTTTACATAAAAACACATATGTACATATGTATTCACGTACCACAGGATTCGCACGAGAACGGTTTCTCTCCGGTATGGATCCTCTGATGGTTGTGAAGCGTGGACAACTCTTTGAAAGATCTTCCACAGTGAGTGCAAGTGTGAGGCTTGTCGTCGTTGTGGTATAGGAGATGCTTATGGTAAGATTGCTGAAAGGTGAAAGTCTTGTGGCACTGATTGCAAGAGTATGGCATCTCGCCTGAAAAAATTAAAATTGCAAATTCAATACAAATCGAATGAAAGTTTCGAACATTGAAGATTAACCTCACCTGTATGCAATCTTTTGTGTTTCTTCAAGAAGTATTTGGTGGTGAACATTTTATGGCATATATCACATTCCCACTGCTTATTACTTGCACTGCTGGTTGTAGTAGTAGTAGTAGTAGTGGTGTTGTTGTTAACTTCTGTGATGTCAATTTTGATAGGAAATTTTACGTCTATAGGTTTGATGGTGAAATTTTCGACTTTCTCTTGGGTCGGTTTGTCTGAATGTGTGCCGTTCTCCAAGTGGACCATCCTCAAATGCACCATGAGAGATCCTCGCATTTTAAAAGTCTTATCGCACAAGTGACACGCGTGCTTTAAGCACTTCACTTCGGCCTCTTGTACGTTATGAATCAGCTTCTTGTGCATTTGAAGTATATTTTTACCCAAGAAGTAAAATCCGCACATGTCACATTGTTCCGATAGAGCTTTTCCGTTTTGATTCGCATGATTGTTTCCGTCTGAAATATTGCTGGGTATGCCTATGAAAGGCAACGTGCTGAACACTGGCACTTTGTTTACAGGTTCTTCTTGTGTGCTGATCTCGTTGTTGACTTGTGTCTTTTGGTATTTGAGCTTTTTATTTGGATTGTTGGAGTCTGTCGAAGCAGTTCTGACGTTTTCAGTCGTTTCGGTGGTTTCTGTTTGAACTTCGCAGTGGCTGAACAAGTGTATGGTTAGTTTGTCCAAGCCCATGAAGGTGTCTTTGCAGATGGGACATACCAGATTTTCGGTGGCCACTTTGATCAATCCAATTCTTAGGGATTCCAGGGAGTTGAAGTGAGGTTGGGAACACAAGGGACACGGAAGTAGCGTGGTGCACATCTTCAAATTGCATTTATTACGCAAAAATGATGCAATATATGGCACAAACGTGGTAGTTGTGGTCGAGTCAAGAGTTTACGAGGTGTTCTGAGAACAGTCAAACATTGAGATGTGCGCACCAGAAATAGATTTACCCGAAATAAACCAAGTACGCCATCTTGGCACCGGTCGCCACACACTTCAAGGATTTGCTCGAATTTCCCTGTGACTTTTGACGATGTCGAACATTAATTTAATCAATTAGTAAATTATGCAATGTTTCACTTGAATAACGGAATCGTTCATTATCGATTCAGTACATAATAATTACACACTTAAAGGGAATAAGTTGTTACTTTCGTACATTTCATTTAAAATATCAAATGTATCAAAACATAAACGAGACTTTTTCTCATCATTTTAAAATACTCATTATAATAATAAAAAAATATATATTAAAAATCATACACACAATCGTTTTGAATTATTTGATTGCTCATAATCATACACAATTCGACCATGTCAAATTATTTATCTTCACAATACATCTTATATATATTTTAATAGCTACTGATCTACTGATCATTTTCTATTTTACAATTTAATTTAATTTGGTTAGTAATCATAGCATTATATTATTCTAATGTTAATCTACATCATAATAGGAAAAAGAGCTCAAAAACCTATTAACAATTCTTAAGAGGGCTGGACACCAGCGCCTTGTCCATTCAAACGTATTACACTTCTGCCTTCCTCAATTATGGCACTAGAGAAATTATTTTTGAATATGCTATGGATATCCACCATTGGGATGCATCTATCGTTTTATTTTTTTGATTAGTTATTTTTTATAGGAGCTAGGTGCCGCCGAACATCTATAAAATCGCCTCATTTTTACACCCACGAAAAGAGTCCAGCGTGCTTATTTAACGGTCAATTTAAAAAAAAAATACGCACATAGTTGCACAGAAAATATCTTTCTCATACCGATGATGAAATTTTTTTAAAAATTGGTCTAGTTTTGGAGGAGAAAATAGGAGAATACGAAACCTCGATTTTGTCGATTTTAAATACGTATTATCTGGTCGAAGCGAAACTGTCGCATTCACTAAATATATATATTGATATATATTGTCGCATTCACTCAATACATATATCGAATAAAGGAACGGCAACAAAATGAAGGTTTCAGGTGTACAGCCCTCTTAATGTCAAATTATAAAACTTCTGGTATCTAGGAAAAATTTATGGTTGTTATTCAGTGTACTATGTAGTGTTTACCTTTTAAATATATTTAGTTTAATATTTATATTGAATTGTTTAATATGAAAAAAAAAATAGTAAAAATGACCTATGTACATATAAACAATATAAAACACCAATAAAAAAGTAATTAATTAGTTAAATAAATTTTCAATAGATGGTGTTAAATACCCAGAGACTTGATTCCCTAGAGGAAACATTGGTAGCAAACAGTATATATAGAAGTTTTTTGTTGATCTGTTATTATGTTCGTATTATATTCGTACGTTTTTTTGACAGTGTTTTAACTGTGACGTATGTATATATGTACATATGTCGAATCGAAATGACTATTATAGTACGGCGAGCGTTATCTTATACAGATAAGACACACAGAATAGCGCTATTATATATGTTATATGTATTTAATTTTATTTTTAGCCCCTAAATTTGATAGATCTTATTGATGTAAAGCAAATTGCAAAGTCCTTAGTTACGGAGGGTGAGTTAAATGTAATACATGATACATTTGTTTTTGCTTTTATTATTATCGATATGTTCATGACAACTGATTCAACATTTTTACATCAAGTATTGATTTCATACAACTTTAACAATGATTATAAACATATAAGTAACCGTTGCTACGACAACATAAACACTTCTCAAAAATCAATTGCATAGTTTGTTGCAAGGTGAAGAGTTCAGTAATATGAATACATTTTGCTAGCCACTAAAAATGGCTCCGTATCTCAATAATATTTTGGAAAATTTGGGTTGGAGCGATGGAATGTATATTCCAGTTGCAAATGAGGAAAATAAACTTCTGGAACAATTACTAAATTCCAGGTAAATTTTGATTGAATTGAAATGAGTTATATTAAGTTTTATAAATGTATGATTGTTTTAAATTTAGAAATAAAGAACTTCAACATCTCAAGGAGGAAATCGAACGGCAAAAGATAAAAGATGAAGAGCTTAGCTATCATAAAAGAAACATTCAAAATGAGCATAAAAAGAACATGGTAAGATAAAAGACTTCAATACAAATTTTGAATGACAGTTAACTTAATTTTCTTTTAAAAGCAACTTCTGGCTGTTTATAAAGAAGAATTAGACAAGGAAGAGAATCACAACAAACTCATGTCTAGTGAATTATCTAAAATTTCACAAGATATTGCCAATTTTAAAAAGCAGAGTAGCGAAATAGATGATAGAAGCGAACGTGTTCAAGGTATACATATTGTTGTTTAATAATGGTAAATAATATAATGTATCACGTGTACTAAAAATTACTGATATTTTACAGCTGATATTGCTAAGGTTTTGAAAAAAATCGAGTTACTTCGAGCATCAGTTGGTGAAGAACGAGGATCTTTGGATGAATGGAGAGCGGCTCTTCAACGCAGTGAAAATGACATAACCACTTTTAATAGTTTTTCCAAAGAAGACAATGCACTCATTAATGTAATGATTTTTAAATCAATATTAGAATACATATGACATATTAAAGTATTTGAAATTGTAGGATTTGGAAATTAAAAGACAACGACTAAAAATGGAATATGACAAAAAGCATCACAATCTTATTGAATTATGTGGAAATTTGGATGCCGAAGAGAAGAGTGCTGAAAGAGTTTCAGAGCAGGTCATATTTTTGTACTTTTTATTATAGAGTACGCACATTTTATTAAATTATAATATAAGAATCATTTCAGGTTGCAGAGGCTTTAACCCGAAGACGTCATATTGTATCAACATGGTCTGAAGCCATAGAAAACCTTCGACAAAGAGACAAAAATATAAAGCATATGAAACAAGTATTGATAATTGTCAATAAAGTGATGTTAACATTATTGAGCTTTTAAAGAATTATTTGTATGAATTTAGGAGTTGCAAATGTATCGAGACTATGCCGATTCTAGAGTGGCTTACGCTCAAGAAAAACAAGACTTTTTAAACATGCAAAAGGCTAATAGTGCAGAAGCCGAAAAAGAATTGATGGAAGTTAAAGCAACTTTGACAAATAAACGCCAAGAGTTGAAACGTATCAGAGAAATAGTCAAAGCTTTAGAAAGTGAGGTAATTTTGTAGCCGTAGAATGTTTGTATCTTTTAATAAAATACATGTATTGTAACTACCTATATATACTTATATTTAAAGCTCATTTGTACTAAAAGAGAATTAGTTAATTCCTCAAATGAATTGAGCAACTGTCGTATTGATAATAAAAAACTCGCTAAGGAAATACAAACTAAAGAGAAAAATATTGAAGAACTGAATAATCAGGTATTTATAAGCTGTTTTCCATTTTTGAGCTTTAGTTTAGTACTATTATAATAATAACCATGTTTTATTCATTTAAGGTGAAAAAGTATAAGGAAAAGTTGACTGAACTAATGACGGGCTCAAAAACTGCTATGCAGCGTCTGAACCAACTTGAAGAAATGTTTACTGTGAGTACAATAATTGAAAATTTAATTTGAATATTTATAAGCTGAATAAATTTGTATCAATGATTTTTCATTAGAATGAAGAAAAATATTTTAAGCAAATTATTGTCGAGACTGAAAGAACTCAACATCGCCTATTGAGTGCACAAAGGCAATTAGCAGCTTTGAAAAATGAAGAAGATTCATGCTTGGTTGACATAAGAGGTATGAAAGTACATTACAAATACAGAAAAGAGTGAATAATAACAAAATATTCAATTGCAGGATACAAATCGTCCGTGGTCCATTTGGAAGGAGTTCAAAGTAAAATACAAAAGGAATTATTAATGCAAGAAGAAAATCTTTACAATGTGGTGAGTAAGAGGGTTAATTGAAATTGTTGTGATTACATTTTTACAAAGAATACAATTGTATGTATAATGTTTTAGAACTATCAATTGGAAACAGCTTTGACCCGTTTAGGCAAACTTGAGGGCGAACCCGTAGATAACGTAGACTACGAAATGTACAAAGAGAGAGCCATACACCTTAAAAGTGTCTTGGAAGAAAAGAGGGCCACCGTTCAACTTCTAGCCTCTCAAATGACTAAACTCGAAGGCGAGCACCGTTTGCTGATCAAAAATTTATCAACGCGACAAAAACAATACGAGAATTTGGTATGTGAATCATTTATTTTGGGGCTTTAACAGTGGAAGTAGAATTATAATCCACACGTTTATTGACATAGTGTCTTTGATTTCTTATAATTATATCCTTACACTTGAAGCAAGATCGCTTGAGAGGTTTGATGGCGGAGACGGACGGAGCGTCAGCTGAACAACAAGTACTTCAAAAGTCAGGAAGGGCACTTCGTGCTGATCTGAGCGGTCTACAATTGCAGACGACACACACTGAGCAAACTGTAAAGAAGCTCTGCAATAAAGGGGATACAGTGGCCAAAGCGCATCTTGATTTAAACGCTGCAAGTACTTTTAATTTTGTATTCATATTTGATGTAAATATTTGTATTTAGAATTTTTCACTATACAGGCTGTAAGTGAAAGAATTGTCGAAGCTAAAGAGAGGCAAGCTGTAATACTTACACACAGAAGAGTCCTTCAAGAAGAGCGCGGTTCATTAGTCGCGTCGATCAAATCGGAGCAGACTCGATTGGAGCAATTGAAGAAACGGTAATTTATTTGTGTAAAGTTTTATAGGACGGGTTAAAGGTTTCGACCGTTTC
Source organism: Arctopsyche grandis (assembly GCF_051622035.1). Lineage (NCBI taxonomy): Eukaryota > Metazoa > Arthropoda > Insecta > Trichoptera > Hydropsychidae > Arctopsyche > Arctopsyche grandis. Next base: position 1,374,741 of record NC_135363.1, read on the forward strand.
CCGGCCTATGGAAACTCAGTTGAGTTTGAAAGAGGATCGTTTATTTTTGTTCAATTGTTACAATGGTTATTGTATGTACGAAGAGGTTGAGCTTCGGAGAAGTGATCTGGTTGAACTCCAGAGGTTCACTCTGGTGTTGGGAGCTGGTGCGTCGCTTTATACACGTTCTGGCTTGAAGCGTGCCGTGTGCGGATGCTTTGTCTTTGTTTCCAGGACACGTGTGTTAGAGACGCGTGTTGGCCTGTTTTCGAGGCACGTGTCTTCGGTACACGTGTGGTTTATAGCTATGGGGTCAGCGCCAAGACGATGTTCGTTTGAGAATGGGGTTGTGTGCCACGCGTAAACGACTTTTCAGGACATGTGTCGCCTGATGACATCACTGTTGGGTTTCGTTCGTTTTACGATCGAGCGATGAACTCTTTCTTCTAGAATGGTCGAAGGGGACGTTGCCCTTGATTTATGCGTGTTTGTACAGGATCGATGATGAGATCGCTGGTTTTGATTCTTAATAGCACAAGTCGTGCTATATTCCTACAGTTTGGTATTTAAATTGTGATTTGTTTTCAGATATGAAATATATGTGTCTACTTTGGGCGAGGATGAAAACGGAGAGGCTTTGTCCGTTGCATACTTCAAAGTGAAGGTAATTGAGAATGTATGAAGTGTTGTGTTTTGGAAATATAATTCGATGTCATTTATTTTAATTCAGAACGCACAAGAGAAGTCAGAACTACAACAGGAAGGCGATAATTTAGATGCCGACATCAAAAAGGGAGAACAAGAAATAGCAGCTCTGGAAGCCACTCTTCAAGTCGTCGATGCTACCAATAGAAAGTTCATTCGAAGTCTAGACACAGTAAAAGAAGATGGTATGATTTAATGGTTAGTATTAGACGTTGTCAATTATATATTTTTAATTTGAGTAATAAACTGTATTTTAGATCCAGAAATAATAGAATACAACAGCTTGTGCCAGGCGTACAACCATGCCAAAGATTTACGGTCACAGATCATATCACAAGTTCGATTCTGTTCTAAACGAATAGAAGCTGCACGCAAAGAAATTCAAGAGCTCGAAAAACGCACCGATGAACTTCATAATGCTAGGTAGTTTATTTTTTTTTTTATATATATAGATATTTTATTTGACAGGTTTGATTTTTTGTGCATTTTTATTAGAGATGATTTGATAGACGAGTTCAAATTAATCGAGAAGGACCTGAAAGAGCAAACAGAAAAACTAAATCGAGCTAATGAGTATCGCAAGAAGACAGGGACTAGTGCTAGGAGGAAAATTAAAAGCACGGAAATATGGAACATTCATGAGGCTTGGACTGCATTTTGACGTATCATATAATCATCACCGTGTATTTAGTGTTTTCAATCAAAATTTACTTTTATAGAAAGACATTCGTTCGAGAGAATTGTGGGAAGCTAACTGTTCAGCCGAAACTCAGCTCAAAACAATCAACGCAACGCTGGTGAATAAACGAGCGGCCGAACGTGGCATTAGCTTACCTCAGTCTTACAGGTTTGCGTTTACAAACAGATTATATTGTATGTGTATTACATTTTAATTATTTCTTGCTTTGACAGTGCACCGTCTGGTGTTAAGATGTCGGAAGCAGCTTCGAGTCAAAGCAGTGTATTGTCGGAACAAGGCAAGGCGAATTATCTTTTTAGTATTTTCAGATTTAAATGCATTGTAATTATGACGTTAATTTTTATAGAATCTTGGATGGAACAATCTATGGAAGAATCTTTTTCTGAACTTTCTGTCAATCGAGAAGAATTTTCGGAGGCGTCGGATACGAAAAATTCACCGTCATCTTCAAAGTCGTCTCAAATTTCATTAAAACAGGTTTGGTTTTGGTTAGGTATTAGATTATTTTTATGATAGGAATTATTGTAATACATGGAAGCTAAATTTTCAGGAAAAATATGGTGATTCTTCGCAATATAAAAGCAAACATCGTCCGCCGCATAGTGAGTTTTCTAGAATGCTTAGTTTTGAGATTGTATTTACTACATTTTAGAGTATAAAAGATGTGTATTGATTTTAGATTCAAACAGTTGTATGCCGATAAATGTAGTTATGCTAGGAATGGATGCACCGACTGTCGGAACTTCAAGAGAAATCCGTAAGAAGAAAGATATCGGTAAAAAGATTTCCAAGAGCAACATTAATATATCGTTGAGCAGTTCAAAAAATATTCCACCGCCTGAAAAATCTTAATAAAAAGAAAAATTAGAATAAAAATAAGATAAATTTCAATAATAATACACTAAAATGGTTTATTATCATAAATTGTTAACACCAAAAGTGATTAAATCTATACGGAATGCTATCAAATGCATATTGAATCACATTTTCTCGCACATTTAAAAACATTACAACTGTGCAAATTTTATTTCAGCTAGTATAATATACGTACATACAAATTTCTCTAAACAATTGTGTTTTGACTAAACGAGTAAAGTTGTGCTTAATACATTTTTCATTTCTTTTTTTTAATACATCCAAAATTTAATACACATATATGTATTAAGTATATAATATACATATATAAATACATAAATATATATATAACACTGAAAAATCTCTAATTACGATTTGCCGCTTGCAATATTCTCAATATGTAAAGGAACAAATTGAGTATATCCATATATAGATTGATCGTTGCTAAGATATACTCCTCGGGAGAGAGCGTCTTCATTAGCATTTGTGTGTCATAGACGATGAATAAGCTGAAGACCAGAGCTCCACCAATGCTTATTATGAACTCGAATGCGGTATTTTGAATGAAAATCTGTAAGATTCCACCGACTAAAAGCACGCAGAGGCCGGCGAATAATCTACAAAGACAAAAACTAGTATAATTACACGTTTTGAAGTGAATAGTTTTAGATAATACACATACGCTGAATGCATGGAGGAGAAGTCCCGCTTGGTGTTGAATGTGAATAGAGTTATTCCTGCGACAACGGCCAATGTTAAAAAGACGGCTTGCAATACAATTCGCTGTTCGTAATATGAGACTAGTACGCCGATGGTGTAAGCTTGGACGACCGTCTGAAAAGTCAAATGAATGTTATATTAAGAATATTACAATATATACAATGTATATGAAAACTTACAAAGGCTGCCAAAAGAATCAAATTGGTTGGGGTTTCTCGTCGTTTGACGTATAAAGCAACGAGTATTGCGATACTTGAAATAAATGCAACTAGTATCATCCAATCACTGAAATCAAACGATTATTATTATAAATGTTCTGTTGAGAATGTTCATGTATGTTTTCAAAATGAAAATGATATACTTTTGATGTATAAAAAGTTTAACGGGTTCTACGGTGCTGAAGACGGCACCGATGATGACCGTAGTCAACAGTTGCAAGGTCAGAAGAGAATATACTTTTCGAATAAATCCAAGGCGAATCTCTTTGTTTGCTTGTAGAACGTTGTTTTTATAGGCAAAGTCATTCTATGGAAATCATCAGAAAGGTTATATATTATGCTCCGTTGAATACGTAATGTATGAAATATGAAAGTTTAACCTCAATGTCGTCTGATCCATTTTTGCCTCCTTGTTCACAATCATCGTCGGCCAATAGAAGAGTCGTCATCTTAATTTATTCTGTTGCTGAAATTTAAATGAAAGCCTACAGTTTAATCGCAAGCTGTTACAGGTTGTTATGCGCGAAAAAATAATGTAATCAATTCAATTGGTAAATAAAGAGTGTCACAACTACGTCATTGACACGTATTTATTTCGCAAATTATGCGAATTGGTTATTGATTTGACCTTCTAATGATTCATGTGTATGTAATGTTTTCAATTATTGATTATATTGTGATGATAAATAAGATAATGGTATAAACATACGGTTGATGACTTTCCGCTGACACTTCGATAAAAACTTTGACAGTTCTAATATTAAAAAATTTGGTCGTAAAAAACAGAAACACATCCGTGCCTAAGTGGGTAATGAACTAATAATGAAAAATTTTCAGAATGAAATTTTTCTGAAAATGAAAATTTTCACTGACCTGAAATTTCTCGATACACGTTTATTCAACTTTTGCGTACTTTGTTGTCGATTTTGTACATATACAAAACATATGTGTATAAGAAAATGTTTATATAAAGAATAGTTCAAATTGAGTAACGCTAATTCAACATATTCGTTGTATGACGGTCCTCGAGCTGCTACACGCCTTATTTCAATTTCTGTATATATACAGCTTTCTGTCTTTATACAGCTACCGCGAAATCCGTTTGGTGCAGCTATACATATATAGCATCAAATATGAAAAAATAATTGGCTTTTGTTCGAGTTCCTGAGAAATCAGTGTATATATCTGAAGGTAAGAAAGTTAACTGATTCAGTGAGACCGAGACGCAATCCAGAAACAACGTGTGAACTTAACGTCTCTTTTGGCGTTTCTCTCTCGTAAATCATAACTATAGGCCGCTGCGACCCTGCCCCCCATTGTCCATTTCTATTGTGAACCTTTTTTTTGTTGCTCTCTCGCTTTGTAGTTTGCCTTTGTAGGCGGAGTACTGTGTGTTGACCGTATCCCGGCCTAACGAAACACTGTTGTGCTAGTTTTATAAAGTTTTATTGTTTGCCTATGGTTGTACAAAGGTATTATATTTGGGCAAAAGTATGGCGTTCAGCGGTCTCTGGATATGGTAGAGTGTCGCTGGCTCGGCATTCGTTTATGTTCAGAAGGTCTCTGGATGCGGCAGTGTGTTGTTGGCTCGTCGTTCGGCTATGTTCAGAAGGTCTCTGGTCTGCTGCTGTGTGTCGACGCTTGCTGCTGTGGGTCGACTGGCGTTGTTTGGGTTGTACCTCCTTTTATAGTGTTTCTGGAATCACCTGACCGATGGTGGTGGTTGTTGATGCGTAAGCGAGGAATTTGCTTTTGTCGAGGGGTAGAATTTTCTGGAACGATTGGCGCCGTTCCGCTCGATGTAGTTTAATGGTGGCGGCGTGTTTCGACCGTTTTGGTTCCGCTCGACTGGTAGGGGCGTTCCGCTTGAGTTTAATATAATGGCTGCAGGAGTGCGTCGTCTGGGTTTCGTTCCGCTCGAGTGTGAGGGGTGGAACATTCTTGAAGGTGTAGGCGGGGTACGATGTGTTGACCGTATCCCGGCCTAACGAAACACTGTTGTGTGGTTCAAAGATGGGGTCACCAATGTAGGCGGGGTAGCGATGTGTTGACAGCGCTGTTGGATGATCAGAAGGTTGCGTAGATCACGTCGGAGTAGTACCAATGTAGGCGGGGTACGATGTGTTGACCGTATCCCGGCCTAACGAAACACTGTTGTGTTAGTTTTATAAAGTTTTATTGTTTGCCTATGGTTGTACAAAGGTATGGTATTTGTGGGCAAAAGTATGTCGTTCAGCGGTCTCTGGATATGGTAGAGTGTCGCTGGCTCGGCATTCAGCTATGTTCAGAAGGTCTCTGGATGCGGCAGTGTGTTGCTGGCTCGTTGTTCGGCTATGTTCGGAAGGTCTCTGGATACGGCAGTGTGTTGCTGGCTCGTCCGGCTGGTTGATCTTCCAAGTCCGCGTAGTGTAGTGGTGGCTGGTCAGGAGCTGTATGTTGACTGGTCTGCTGCTGTGTGTCGACGCTTGCTGCTGTGGGTCGACTGGTCTGGTGCTGTGTGTCGACGCTTGCTGTTGTGGGTCGACTGGTCTGGTGCTGTGTGTCGACGCTTGCTGTTGTGGGTCGACTGGCGTGGTTTGGGTTGTACCTCCTTTTATAGTGTTTTTGGAATGCTTGATGGAAGTGGTTATTGACGCGTACGAGAGGAATTTTGTTTTCGTCGAGGCGTCGAATTTTCTGGAATGCTTGATGGAAGTGGTTATTGACGCGTACGAGAGGAATTTTGTTTTCGTCGAGGCGTCGAATTTTCTGGAATGCTTGGCGCCTTTCCGCTCGATGTATTTTAATGGTGGCGGCGTGTTTCGACCGTTTTGGTTCCACTCGACTGGTAGGGGCGTTCCGCCTGAGTTTAATATAACGACTGCAGGTGCATGTCGTCTGGGTTTCGGGAATGTAGTTTGTTGTTGCGGAATATTCTCGAATGTTTCGATGACGATGACGACGACGAGATTCCTACAAAGGATTTGGCACCGTTCCGCTTGAGTTGGATTTGGCACCGTTCCGCTTGAGTTTAATATAATGGCTGCAGGTGTGCGTCGTCTGGGTTTCGTTCCGATCGAGTGTGAGGGGTGGAACATTCTCGAAGGAACTGGCGATTGATTCCAAGAAGTGCACGTGTTGTGTGGTGAGTTCTGCGAGGAATGTGGTTTTTTGTTGTGGAATATTCTCGAATGTTTCGATGACGATGACGATGACGAGATTCCTACACCTTCTTTCCTAGAAAAGCACCCTCTTGCGCCTATCTCTAGTCATACCAATTAACAAATAGTAATAATTAATAAAAAATACTTTTTATGTGACACCACCCCTAGAGACGCCACTGACATAGTAGATACTTATTTTGCAAGATAAACATTATGGGGCGTATAGAGTGAAACGACGGATATGTTAAGGCACGACTGTTTAATGTGACGGGCGGGAAGAAAGTAAAGGTTCGGTGATTACTGGTCACAAATTACTCGTCACAAAGTCACTAAAATCTCTATAACGGAACATCTGGCAGCCGAAAAGTCCATCATACTATCGATAACTATCATAGTAACGAGAACTTGAGTGCCAAATATTGTGTATTCGCGATTTTCGTGGCAAAAATTGCCTTTGTGACCACCCCAATGTGACGAATAGTCCAATTACCGAAAGTAAAGTAGCAACAGACTAGCATGGCCAAGTTGGTGCCAACTCGCAGGATGGTGACCGAAATTCGACCATGTCGTATAGCCGCCACTATTAAAAAAATATAGTAAGAATTTGCTTTTACATTTTTTTTTTTAAATATTTTAAAGGTATATCAGTTGCTTAAAAATCCATGAATTATCACAATACGTCTCGTAAATTAAAGATATTACAGAAAAATTATGTATGTACATATACAAACTGCTGTTCAAGCAGACCAAAAGCCGAGAAATTTCGGTAGAACGGAGCGCACCAGCTGAAACGCTACAGTTGTAGGTCAGTGTGAAATTGGCCTCAATAAAAAAAATAATAACCTTTCGCATCAATGATGATGTTCCTGTTCACTACTAATTGATTGCAATATATTATTTGCCACTAGTTGGGATAAATTTATGTACATATGTATTGTTTTCGGTCAAGTGGTTAATAACCATACACTGGCTAACAATTTTGGATTGTTCATCATGTTTCATAAATTTTATTCCGTTTTACAAGGTTTTTATTATTTAATATTGTAACGTGGGAACACGAGAGAGTATCCACTGTCTAAGTGTATTCGGGGGTTAACAATGAAGATCCCCGAATTGGCCTAACGGGACTTGGTAAGAATAGGCTGCTAGAATTCTCTGAACCTGAGATCGTGAGACTCACTTAAAACTGTACGATAGATACATAAACAGATCGGGGAAGCTGTGGTGAGCAACTTGTCTTTTATAAGGAGGTACTTAGGCCATATCAGATTTATTTATTTATTTATTTTATTTAAATAGGCACACATACAGAATAAAATATAAAAGAAAGACTATAAGGGTGAAGAAGCAAATCAACCACATATTATTGTCTTCACCTTTGTCCTAAAAATACTAAAAGAGTCTCTAAAGAGGTCAGGACAATCATCTAAGCTATCGTAAATACGGCATATACGAACGATTGCACTATTGAAAGAGGTGTTGCTTTGACAAATAGGTGGATAAAAAAGATTTGTGCATCTGGTGAATCGGGCATTAACGTTAAAATTAATCTCACTTAAAACAGACGTGTCAAGAATACCATTAGCAATCTTATATAAAATTAACAAATCAGAAACCCTTCTACGCTGAGACAAACTTGCAATATGGAAAAAAGAAATTATTCTAAGAGATTATTCTGGAGCGAGCGCTGGCTACATGTGGACCTCCTGAATCATTCAATAAATGCTGTGAAGCAACTTTGGCCTTTCATTTGGATCCTGAACACACCCCTACGCAACAATATCGAATTGCTTTCACTAAAATTTCAGAAAAGAAAATTAAAAACACATTTTACAAAAATTTGTGTATTTTATCAATTATCTTAACAATACAAATAAAATTTCTTAACATTTCTGAACACATCGAAGTAAACCATTTTGTATTTACCATTGGTTTACAATAACACAGCATTCTTTAAATACCAATATAAACAACTTCAATTATTGTACTTAGGTCATAAATCTGACAAAATATAGTAGGAAAAATATTAATAAATAATTTTGTTCAGACAAATAACAATATAAGTTCAATTGTCTATCTATGTTAATAATTTAAAAATTTTCATTACATTAAAGTCCATGCCAAGATTTGTGACTTATTAGAATTATTAACATGCAAAATATATATTTACATACATAATACTAATACAAAATACATACAAAAGACAAGAAAACAATACAATTTCGTACATAAATAAAATTATAGTCAGGAATATATCACAACATCTTAAACATTTCAAGGATAATTAAAATGCAAATTCAACTAGGTATGTCATGGAAAATTAGCTGCCTTTCGACTGCGTCTTTGAGAGATTTTATAAAATATGTATTTCAGCAAATAGAGTGGCAGGCACGAAACCAGCGTGATCACGGCAACTTTCCAGAAAAAACTGAACGTTATTATAAACTCAAGATCTGAAATTAATAAAAAAATTAGTACAAAATAACCAAACAGAGCATTTTAAGTGTTTATATGTATTACAACTAACCAAAATATTCATGGAATATAAGTACAGCACACACATAAATTATTAGACTGATGACTTCGGCTAATATGATCAAATAGTGCCAAGTATGTATAATCAAAGCTGCCACCAACAATTCAGTGAGTATCAGAGCTGAAAAACTGATAGCTACGATGTGAATGAACTCATCTTCGAACATAATCAATGCACCATACATAATTACACCACCTTTAATTACAAAAAAAAAACTTTATAAATCATCATTTCATATATAATAGCAGAATCAAAACACGAAATACGAACCTTGAAATATCGATAAACCCACCCAAATAAAGAACATCTTATAACTAAACATCCTCTGCTTCACTAGCACTCTGTAAAGTATCGGCTTTTCTAATGCTTCTTTGCTGCTTATATCCTTATCTAGTACCTATAAAAATAAGTATATTGAGTCGCCTCATAATAAAAATTAGTATGTTTAAGGTTGTATTGATTTGACGATTCTCTAAATTGCAATCTAAAGTGCGTGCTTTCGGTCAACTGAAAACACTTAAACACGTGACTGCCAATCTCTTTTGGAACAGAAGACTTTCTAAAATTTCTATAAAAGCGATCTCAGAGCTAGTGATACGTACAAGTGAAAAAACTGGAAACATTGTGAAAATTGACCCATAGCCGACCATCAGTAAACCTTGATACAATGATACTGACGACAAATAAAACACCGTTGAGAATATAGCCTGAAAGCATACACACAAATTTATAATACATCATCTTCGAATTTATATATTATTGTATATATAATATTAATGTTTATACATTACCTGCATAGTAGATATAATTAATCCCCGATGAATAACAAAGAAACTGAGAGTCGAAGAGCGTAGACGGGAACGTCTCCCGTGCACCAGTAAGAGTCTACTGAGGCATCGAAATTCTTTAGCACTCACATCACCAGCTAGAGCTGCAGCTCTACCTTCTTTACCTTCTAAGCCGATTCCTAAAACAAAAATTAAACAATTAAAATAAAATCATCCAAAGCTGATACGTAATAAAAAAAAACGGAACATACCAATATCAGATTCTTGTATCATAGGAACATCATTTCCGCCATCGCCGACAGCACAAACAGACCCTTTGGAATTTTGCTGCAATAAACGAACTACGCTAGCTTTCTGAGTTGGCGAGCATCGAGCTACAACCACCGAAGAACAGCCCAAAACAGCTTTAGAAATAGCCTCGTCGTGAAACTTCAAACAATACTAGCACAACAACATAAGAACGCACATTAAAATCACCAATCAATTTATCATATATAGTCCGTAGTTCGACTATAATCACCTCTAAACTATCACCTTCGATGATTAAGGCAACACCGGAACCTTCAGCATTGAGTCTATTTATTTCAGCATGAGTATCAATTCGGTTGAAGCACTGTGCAAACTCAAATATTCCTTGTCCACCAACGTTGATTAAATGCAACGATTTAGCTATGCATAGAGCCGTTTCTAACTTATCACCGGTCAACATCCAAATCTGAAACAATACAAATATACTATCAATATATTGAAAAAAAATTCGGATGTGACCAAGACTTGTGTAACTTCATCTATTTTTTTGAGGAATATATGTAAAATGTATAAATAAAAAATAAAATTCGATAATGACGCACACATATCGGCTATGAGAACATTTTCGATAAAAGTTTCAGCACTAATGAGTTCGAAATTTCGCATGATCCCAAAACTTCATCTTTTATTACTGTTGCGTAGGGGTGGGTGGAGGATCCAAGTAAAAGGCCAACAGTCGTTTCACAGCATTTATTGATGATTAAGGAGATACACGCACTGGCAGTGCTCAGTACAGAATGACCTGATATCGCCTACGTACCGCCTTATAAAGGGTAGATCTCTCAGGACGTCTAATCTGTTTACCTGTTGTATATTCACGTATTCAGATATGTATTCCCACGACATTGGGTCTCCCCGTACCGATTCTGAGAAAGGACTAATAACGGTCATTGTTTAGCCTAAATGCACTTAGAGTCCAGATATAATCCTGGAAGTAAGTACAAGCACTTAGTTAATCCGTTAACAGATAACCCTTGAACGGTCACATAGTCTCTGGGATTCTATTCGCTTAATCCGCGGCGTACGTAACATTACTATATACATACATAGATAAAGTAAATATACTATATTATTGTTAAATATATAAAAACCTTTATTCCCGCCCTTCTCAATATGTCAATAGTGAGTGCTGCATCGTCTGCAAGACGATCTTCAACACCAGTAATAGATAAGAGCTGTAAATCGGTATGCAACGATGCAATGCACTCTTCAATTCTTTCCATGCGATTGTGGGTAGACTGTCTAGCAGCTTTGTATTCATCCTAATAAATAAAATCATACCATTCAATACATCACGTTCAACAAAAATCAATCTTACTATATAAAATCAATAATAAAACCTCAAAACTTTTATACTCCTCAAGGGTAAGGCGTTTCTTGGCGAAGACGAGCGTTCTCAATCCTTCGTTGGCCAAATAGCTGATCTGACTCTGCAGCCAAGACGGGTTGCCGACCAAAGGGCACAGTACAATATCAGCACCTTTCAAAAAAAAAGTAATCTCGCACGTGTCAATGTCTTGCACGATTATTCCCATGCATTTGGTTTCACTCGTGAAAGGAAACATGTGCAGTATATTGTAATTGACGATCTCATTGGCGGCACGGAGTTTCAAAGAAATAGTTGACAAATCCCGTTGATACAGAGAGACACCCATCTAAAAATCACGTTGAAATTAAACACGTACATTAAATGGAGAATAATTGATTTAAACCATTGATTTTACATAATCAGTCCATTTAACGAGGGCAACCTCGTCAGGACTCGCGGCTTGATAGTCGCATAGTTGCTGCTGAGGCACGGAACCACCTTTACTCATCGACATCATTGAACTCGTCGTATCTATTCATACAAATCAATTCATTTATTATAATATATATTCAGTCAAATAAGCTTTCATATAGTGTTTTCGGAATGCAAAGATTACCTCCATCAGCTAATGAAGATCCCGCAGCTTCATATTGATCTTTATCGTACACGGGAGTCACGTTGTGACACAAAGCCATGCCGAGCACAGCTTCCCAAATCTGTCTACCGGTCACTGGCGGTATACGAAAACTCGAAGACAAAGAATTGACGATATTGAAGTTTTCCACAGGAGTCATGGGTAATGAAGGTCCCTCTTTGGTTATGTATTGAGTTAATAAAGTTTCCACCTATGAAACACTACTGTTAATACAAAAGAAATACAATACGTAATATTTGAATACTGAAGAAGACAAAGACCTCATGAAAATTATTCTCCTCGTAACAAGTATCAGCTAAGGTGATTTTTTTAAACGACATTTCATTTTTTGTAACGGTGCCGGTTTTATCAGCAAGCAAATACGACACTCGTCCCATTTCTTCGGGTATCGTAGTGGATCTCATATAAGTGCCGTCTATTTTCTTATCCCTCTTTATGCACCAGGCGTAGAACGATTTGCCAACTTCTAAGTTTACACGCAAACTAAAAAAGATGCGTTCAATATATGTAAATTCTACCTACAGATGTTGAAATTTGTGCGAGATTCTTTCAAACTCACCTAATAGGAATTATATACGAGAAGAGTAGAATAAATCTGCAAAGATATCTGAACCATGGGCCGGAGAAACCTTTCAGCGAAATCATCAAAACTGACAACAAAACGACTACGACGAACAGTACCTTCATCATGTCGTTTACTTTCAAATCAAACTGTCCGACTTTGGAACGAGGCTTTGAATTATTCATGACACTGCGAGTTTCCGCTCCTGAATACACAAAACAAACCATCAAAAGAACAATCACATCAACATAACACATATTAATAATTTCATACCGGTATTTCTAGATTTTAAAAGGGCATTTGAAACGATAGATAGGGATATTCTGTTAAAAAAATTGTATAAACTAGGAATAAGGAATATAGCTTTAGATTGGTTTAAGTGTTATTTATGTAATATAAAACAGAGGGTGAAATTAGGAAAAGAAATATCTTGTGAAGTTAATATACCCCATGGAGTACCACAAGGATCTAAACTGGGACCTCTGCTTTTTATTTTATATATTAACGATATTATTAAAACAGTAAATAATTGTAAGATTCATCTTTTTGCGGATGATACGTTAGTATATATATTAGGTAAGAATGCAAAAGAAATTTATGATATTTTGAAAGTGGAATTGAACAATATAAATAAATGGTTGTATGTAAATAAATTAAAAATTAATATTAATAAAACAAGAATGTAATAGATAAATAATAAAACTGGTGTAGGTGAAGTGAAAATGGATGACAAAGTAATAGAGATTGTCGATAGCATTAAATATTTAAGTATTTACATAGATTCAAGACTGAATTTTAAGGTACACACTGAATATATTATAAAAAAATGGCTAGAAAAATTGGTGCTTTATGTAGGTTAAGAAATGTTTTAAGTAGAAAAAGTAAAGTTTTAGTCTATAATACAATTGTCTTTCCACACGTAGTGTATTTCGCCATTGTGCTTAACTTGTTTAGTGGCCAAGATTTAGGGGATATACAAAATAAAGCTATGAGAGGTATTTTGAATGTTGGTAGATTAAAAAGTATTAGAAGTATGTTAGATGAATTGGGATCGTTGAGTATTAGTAATAGTTTAAAGCTAAGCACATTATCGTTTGTTTATAAGTTAGATCATGAGTTATTATCCGATTATTTTAAGGATTATAGAATAAGAAATAGAGATATTCATAATCATTACACTACAAATAAGAATAATTTAGTTGTAGGTAGAGTAAGAAAAAGAAAGACAGCTGGGGGTGTCTTTCACAGGGGTGTGCTAATGTATAACGCCCTCCCTGAGTGCATCAGGTCTTCTAAGACCATGGATGCATTCTTGCGAGGAGCGAAGAGACACCTCTGTGAGGGACAGTACATATAAGTTAAATATAGAATTTTAGATTTCAGTTATTAAGATGTTTTTTTTTTAATTAGCTAATAGCTAAAATTATATATAAATAAATAAATAAATACCGGTATAGATAATCATTCCGATAGCATGAGACGACTCCAAAACACACCCCGACCACAACGTATGTTGTAGTTCCAATTCCATAAAATGTCCTGTATCGTGATTCGTCCAGTTTCCAATGAACGAATGAATGTCAGACTGAGGCTGCTCGGCAAAGACGGTTACGTTCATATTCAACAAATCAGCATCAGTGAATATTTTATGACTCGATACAACGGCGATCCTATCAACAAGAATATACACAATACATATCGTGAATTATAACAATAATGCAGATTATAAAAGACACATACCTGACTTTCCAATCGGTCTCACCGTCAAGTTGATCGGTGGCGACGAATATTGATCCTGTAGAATCGTTGGCATGTAAAAGTAATAGATCGGCGGGTATCCTTTGATTTCTTTTTAATACTAATATGTCGCCTACACGTAAACTGCTAGCTTCTACTTTTTCTTTGCATCCTTTTCTATCTCCTTGTAGTATTATGCGTTCGTATAGTTCACTGTTTATCAGACGATCCCGTCTTAAAAGGTAAATAAGCATCAGTTAATGTATCGGATACTGTGATAGTAACGATTTAATGGTAAAATAGTTACCTATATCGACCAATGTCGTCGATTGCTTCCCGGAATAAAGTTACGGACAGGACGAAAGCTAGCGGTCCCCAATATGTGTAAAGGTAACCGATTCTAATTTCAGGTATGAATTGACTTAAGGCCATTAATAGAAAGTAGAGATTTAAGAAGAATTTAAATTGTTGATATAATACTATTGGAAGGAATGTTATGATATTATATTTCTGTAAAAAATTAAAACAAGAATAAATATAATACATAATTATAGTCTACTATTACAATCTAGAAAATGTATACAAATAAAAGACGTTGAAAAAGTTCCAAGAAAGATTCGTAATTCGTAAACGGAATATTATTTTATTTTATTTTTATATATGTAGATACTAGTGTTACGCGCGTTGAAATTTCAACAGGTGATTTCGGAAACACATTGATATATGATTTAAAATAAAGTTGCAATATGAATAGTGATAATTAAGCGGAATCGGAACTAAAACAGAAATCGGGAATCGGTTATGCCAATTAAATTATGCCATAAAAAATAATAATAAAATTAAAAGTCAACATCGAAATCAAAATCGGAAATCGGATAATATGAAAAGTACGTATATTTACATCGCTTCATTTTTCTACTGGTCTAAAGCGCAATGGAGCAACAGATCGGGCCAGGTTCGATCCACGGTCTGCGACTTTGAATTAATTTTATTTTTCAAATATCGTTAAAATATCAATTAATTTCAATTAAAAATATATATTTAATTGGTTAACATGAAACAAAAAAAAATGGTTCAAAACCTCGCTAAATAAAATTATTATTAAGTATTTTTATATGAAGAGAAGGAAACAATTTCAATTAATGTTTAAAAAAAAATAGGACAATTGAACATTCGACGTTGGCTTCGTGGCTGACTCTCTGAAGTCAGATATACCTATAAGAGGATATTTACGGTTTGTTTGGGTTTGACACGCGTCTCGGCAAAATGAATTTATACAAAGTTTAGGCTTTTTATCGATTCATTATGTTCGGCTAGCGTTAGGACACACACATTCACAATAATATACCAGGAAGGCCTAACAGGTAAGCCCCTATGCGCCTTCCTAGACAATTAATTACAAACATTCCAGTATTTTTATTATATAAATCGCTGTATTTCGCGAGGCTGAAGAGCACGAAATTAACAATTAATTCATTAATGGATTTATCAATTGAGACATCTATGGATTTAGACTTGTACATACATTTTTACATATTGTACATAAATCAAATTCAGATATTTATGACATAGCGGTTAAGATGGTTTTCGCAATTAGATGGAGGAACCGTTTCAACAATGAAATCAGATAAATAGGCAAACTCTGATATGAAAAGATCGACTTGGAGTCACAAATATTCAAGTCTGACCAGCAGCATTAAAGATTAGCACGGGATCGAACCCGGTAACTTCTCAGTGCTATACATAAACGCAACCACCAAGCCATACTGCTGGCTTATACTATATTATATTACATTTAAAACTAATTGATGCGAGTGGATTAATGGTTAGCATATATGCTTTCGAACATAGTGGTCACGGGTTCGAGTCCCACTGGTTGCTGCTGGCCAGAACTTAGTTTGTGACTCCAGGTCGATCGTTTCCTATCAGAGATTGCCAATTTATCTGATTTTCATTGAAACGGTTCCAACAAATTGGCAGCATTTATACATTTCTCGCAATTTTCGAGTTTTAAGCATCTCGAATTTCGCTGATTCGTATAAAAATGCTGCAAATTTATCCATAAATGTTCCGAAAATTACTAGTTTTTCAGCATCTCGAAATTTGACCATTTACATACAATATAAAAATGCTCAGAAAATGGAAGTTTATTAAAAATGAGTAAAAATATTTATCCATAGATGTCTCTATAATGATTTGTTAAAATTATTCTAAAAAAAATGTTCGTAACCTTTACCTGTTAGGTTTTACTTGTTAGGCCTTCCTGGTACATATTTATGTAAAATAAATAAATTTTAAATTTGGTATTTGCGATAATACTGGTTTGGTTAAATTGGTAGCAAAAAAATCTGATCTAATTAAGGCTAATAAACGTGTTTCAATCTACACTTAATGAATGAATGAATCATTTTAATGAAATTCGATAGAACATCAAAGATGACTGTCAACTTTAATTTCTAAAACAAACCTCCGTGTTGTGAAAGATAAACAAATAGAGATCAGCAGAGACCGTTTTAAAAGATGAGCTAAATTCAAGCAAGCTTCGATCGTGATGGGTCAAAAGTCATTGCGCAAAATGAAACGATTTTTAAAGTGCAGTGGCTAAAATCAAAGAATAGTGTTTAAGACGACATCAAATAGACTACCGACAAATGTTTTGATTTAAATGTTACAAGTTTTCCAAGAACTTTCTCGACGGCCACCAATTGTACATAATATCGAGATAGAATTTGAATCCAAGAGGTGGAACGTTTACCTGGTTTCTGATTTTGTTCGGTGGGAATTTATCAGCGGGAATCTCACCCAACGTGATAATTCTGTGGATAGGTTTTTTGTTTCGCCCAAAACAAGATAGGATGCCATTTTTCAATCTGTATCAAAGAAGAATGTATGTAGAACAAAATATGGTCGATAGCATTGTTCGTTATCGGAACGGCGTAGTAGTGTCTGTGTGTACGTGGAAGAGTGCGAGTGAGTGAGTGTGAGTGAGAGTGAGAGTGAGAGTGAGCGACCTGGTGAAGAGGGCAGGGCGAGGAGGCTTGGGAAGCAGCGGGGTGGAGTCCATCGCACCGGAAGGACGCATCGTCCTTCGACTGCAACCGCCAGCTCCAGCTCCAGCTCTAACTCCAGCTCCAGCTACAGCTCCTACCCCAACTACTTTCCAATACCAATTGACACTGACAGCGAATTGTTGTTCAAATCATTGGCCATAAACATCCCCACTTTGTGCCACTGAGCAATATCAATCAAAAAGTTCAAAAGTTTACAATTGAGAATAAAAAATTTAACATCTTCCTAGATATACACATAGGTATTGTAGAAATATAGCTAAGGTTGTCAGATTTCATGCAAGTCAAACCGGGACACTCCCCCCCCCCCCCCCCCCCAAAATTAGATCTTTGACTTTTCTATAGATATATTTTTCAATCGAAGTGATAATATTGTGGCGGGTCGCTAGTCGTCTCACTCGTTCATCCTCCATAACTGGTGACCCCCGATATCGAGCCACGCAGTCTCCCATCGCCCATCCCAGCCTCGCCGAACCAGGCGGGTAAGCTATCCGCCCGCCTTTGACGCAGCATAACAACAACAACCGAGCAGACAATGGCCACCTACCTACAACTAGCGAGTCCAGCGTATAGGAACGAGCCGCCACTGCATAGGAATGGGGGAGCGAGTGAGGTGGCGATCTTGAAAGCTGGAGGCAGAGTCATGCACAATCCAGTACATATAGAACAGCCATCCAGCACCACAACATTCATCACACAATACAAACAACCTCAGCACCATCATCATCATCATCAAGGCCCCGTCCGTCCCCACGAGCGTCGTCACGCCGGGACGGGCGGCAGTTGCCACAACACCTCCACGAGCCACAACGACTCACGATTCAGCTCCGAGTATCATCAACCATATCGATGCCCCTGCCGCCCCCGCCGCCCCACCAACCGACATCAGACTCAGACGAGCGGCGCCGGCGCAGCATCGCATCGCCACGACCACCGGACGACCCACCGTCCTGCTCGCGACGTCACCGCCCTCGAATGTACCGACCATCCAGGGCGGAACACCAACACAGCGGATGGCCCACGTCAACAAAATTTTTTCTCTCCCCACTTTAATTTTTTTTCTCTTTCTCTGATTATATAATTGTATATATTGTATCGCTGATGCTGAGGGGGGAGTGATGTAGGGGCTCGCTATACGACATGGTCGAGTTTGGTCACCTTCCTGCGAGTGGGGACCAACTCGGCTGTGTTCAGAGTAGCTACCTCATTCTGCCTTCAGCTATCATACATAAAGCACGTGCATCAACATGCCAGTCGTCTCATTCTTTCATCCCCCATAATATTTAGAATATTGTAGGAATATAGCATGACGTGCTATTACGAATCAAAACCAGTGATCTCATCATCGATCCTGTACAAACATGCATAACTCAAGGGCAACGTCCCCTTCGACCATTCCAGAAGAAAGAGTTCGTCGCTCGATCGTAAAACGAACGAAACCCAACAGTGATGTCGTCAGGCAACCGCAACACATGTCCTGAAAATCGTTTACACGTGGCAGTCGTTTACGCGTGGCACACGACCCCATTCTCAAACGAACGACGTTCTGGCGCTGACCCCATAGCTATAAACCACACGTGTACCGAAGACACGTGCACCAACACGTGTCCTGGAAACGAAGACAAAGCATCTGCACACGGCACGCTTCAAGCCAGAACGTATAAAACGACGCACCAGTTCCCAATACCAGAGTGAACCTCTAGTGTTCAACCAGCTCACTTCTCCGAAGCTCAACCTCTTCGTACATACAATAACCACTGTAACAATTGAACAAAAATAAACGATCCTTGTTCCGACCAAGTCTTCATGGTCAGCTTTCGTGGCGTTACGACCAAAGGAGCCGTTTTTGGAGGGAGATCGGCGCCGAGCGCGCGTCCCCGCCTCCTATTCGTTTTCCGCTTCGGTCGAGTGAACATCTCTGTTCGCTACCGAGTTTGTTCCCACCACCGAGTCCCGATCAGCTCAGCCTGGATCGGCAGACGATACTGGAAGTACAGCTTCAGTATACGTCCGGTGAGATGTGAGGAAATCCTGGTCTTTCTTCGTCGAAGTCAGATCACGTAGTCACGTGAGGAGTGAGGTTATCATAACCTCTCGAACACGTGCGCGCTAATTTCACGACGGTCTCCCTCCCCCCTGTCCCCTCTGCTTGATCTCTGTATATACATATATATATAAAATACAGTCACCATACAAACAGAATTACAACCTGTTTTCATTATTACAATTCCCCCCTTTTTCCACATCACGCATCCCACGCACATTACGAAGGAGAAAGGGACATAGCAGAGCAGCCGACATCAGCAGAGACCAGACCACCGACGACGAAGGAAGGCACCTTGAGGAAACCAGCCCCGCCCACGCTTACCACGAGCTTCTACAAAACCGACTTCCGGGGTGCTCTCGAGTTGAACATCCCTGGAGTCTGTACAATCCTCTTACAATCTACACAGCATGTGTTTCGTTAGGTCGAGATACGGTCAAAATACCTTCCCTGCCTTACAATATCTATAATTTATTTTTTTTCCTTCTATTTTTAATATATTTAAATGAAAAATGCTACAATTACAACGAAGAAACCAAAGATAGACTTCACTGAGAGGATTAGTGAAAAAATCTAATAAGGTTTTTGGTACTTTTTATATTCAATATTAGCTAAATAACAGAAATATTTTAGTCTTTCTGTTCTAACGGTGTCTATTCCACATCTGCGTGTGATGAATTATTCAGAGTGTTAGAAAATTATCGATTCAAGATACATGGATTGATGCCTGATATACATTTTTTGTCTCCCTTCTACACGTAGTTCTCCAGAAAGTATAAGACAGAGACAAATAGTTCATTGTTGAATATTGCTGCAGTGTTTACCAGACTGTCTGGTCCAGATTCGACTTTTAGTTTATAGTTTATGGCAATTCTGAGTTAAAAACTTCTATACGAATTTAAAAAGTAGTAAACCGGGACATTTGGGCGTCCCGAGAGGTTTGTTTGGGACACCGGGACACTGGACTTAAAACTGGTGACAATCCCAATTAACGTCTGTTCATACCTAGTCAGCACGTACCGACTTCAGCAGGTATCCGGCCGTACGAAAAGTATTCTTTGGTACATTTTGTATGGGTATATTCATACCAAACGTCACGTTTACGCCACGGCAGGCTTACAGCAGTATCCGACATTTCCTGTTCATACTGTAGGAATCTCGTCGTCGTCATCGTCATCGAAACCTTCGAGAATATTCCGCAACAACAAACTACATTCCCGAAACCCAGACGACATGCACCTGCAGTCATTATATTAAACTCAGGCGGAACGCCCCTACCAGTCGAGTGGAACCAAAACGGTCGAAACACGCCGCCACCATTAAAATACATCGAGCGGAAAGGCGCCAAGCATTCCAGAAAATTCGACGCCTCGACGAAAACAAAATTCCTCTCGTACGCGTCAATAACCACTTCCATCAAGCATTCCAGAAAATTCGACGCCTCGACGAAAACAAAATTCCTCTCGTACGCGTCAATAACCACTTCCATCAAGCATTCCAGAAAATTCGACGCCTCGACGAAAACAAAATTCCTTTCGTACGCGTCAATAACCACTTCCACCAAGCATTCCAAAAACACTATAAAAGGAGGTACAACCCAAACCACGCCAGTCGACCCAGAGCAGCAAGCGTCGACACACAGCAGCAGACCAGTCAACATACAGCTCCTGACCAGCCACCACTACACTACGCGGACTTGGAAGATCAACCAGCTGGACGAGCCAGCAACACACTGCCGTATCCAGAGACCTTCCGAACATAGCCGAACAACGAGCCAGCAACACACTGCCGCATCCAGAGACCTTCTGAACATAGCTGAATGCCGAGCCAGCGACACTCTACCATATCCAGAGACCGCTGAACGACATACTTTTGCCCACAAATACCATACCTTTGTACAACCATAGGCAAACAATAAAACTTTATAAAACTAGCACAACAGTGTTTCGTTAGGCCGGGATACGGTCAACACACATGTAACCCGCCTACATTGGTACTACTCCGACGTGATCTACGCAACCTTCTGATCATCCAACAGCGCTGTCAACACATCGCTACCCCGCCTACATTGGTGACCCCATCTTTGAACCACACAACAGTGTTTCGTTAGGCCGGGATACGGTCAACACATCGTACCCCGCCTACATTGGTGACCCCATCTTTGAACTACGCAGCCTTCATAGCAGTCAACAGCGCAGTCAACATCGCAGCCCACAGCGCAGTCAACATAGCAGCCCACAGCGCAGCCTACATAGCAGCCCACAGCGCAGCCTACATAGCAGCCCACATCGCAGCCTACATAGCAGCCCACATCGCAGCCTACATAGCAGCCCACATCGCAGCCTACATAGCAGCCCACATCGCAGCCTACATAGCAGCCCACATCGCAGCCCACATAGCAGCCCACATTGCAGCCTACATAGCAGCCCACATCGCAGCCTACATAGCAGCCCACATCGCAGCCTACATAGCAGCCCACATCGCAGCCTACATAGCAGCCCACATCGCAGCCTACATAGCAGCCCACATCGCAGCCTACATAGCAGCCCACATCGCAGCCCACATAGCAGCCCACATTGCAGCCTACATAGCAGCCCACATCGCAGCCTACATAGCAGCCCACATCGCAGCCTACATAGCAGCCCACATCGCAGCCTACATAGCAACCGCAGACTTCACGCAACCGCAGCCTTCAACGCAGTCTACAACGCAACCCTCAACGCAGACTTCAAACGCAGTCCGCTACATGTCCCCACAACTAGTGACCATGTCAAACAACTCCGCAGCTTTCGCCACAACAAAACGCAACCCGGAGACAACAACCAAATGGATCCACTACTGTTGATCCGCCAGCACCGCTCATCACACCTTCGATGATTCATCACCTCGATGAGCCCATGCAGGACGCCGCAGCCTGCACAACAGCACCGTCCAGACCGACACAAACCTTCACTACCATTGTAACGACCGCAACAGTAACATGGTGTGAAAGTACATATGGACCAGCTACCAACACAACCCGCTGTTGAGTCAACCCACTCCAGCACAACCGGCGAAACAAATCGCCACTGAGCCAACTAGCTCCAACGCAACACAAGATCCGCTGTCGAGACAACTAACTCCAGCACAACCAACGAAGACCAGCACTCAACGCACTTCGTCAACCAACGTTCTTCACGCAAGATCCGCTGTCGAGACAACTAACTCCAGCACAACCAACGAAGACCAGCACTCAACGCACTTCGTCAACCAACGTTCTTCACGCAAGATCCGCTGTCGAGACAACTAACTCCAGCACAACCAACGAAGACCAGCACTCAACGCACTTCGTCAAACAACGTTCTTCACGCAAGACCCGCTGCCGAGACAACTAACTCCAGCACAACCAACGAAGACCAGCACTCAACGCACTTCGTCAACCAACGTTCTTCACGCAAGATCCGCTGTCGAGACAACTAACTCCAGCACAACCAACGAAGACCAGCACTCAACGCACTTCGTCAACCAACGTTCTTCACGCAAGATCCGCTGTCGAGACAACTAACTCCAGCACAACCAACGAAGACCAGCACTCAACGCACTTCGTCAACCAACGTTCTTCACGCAAGATCCGCTGTCGAGACAACTAACTCCAGCACAACCAACGAAGACCAGCACTCAACGCACTTCGTCAAACAACGTTCTTCACGCAAGACCCGCTGCCGAGACAACTAACTCCAGCACAACCAACGAAGACCAGCACTCAATGCACTTCGTCAACCAACGTTCTTCACGCAAGATCCGCTGTCGAGACAACTAACTCCAGCACAACCAACGAAGACCAGCACTCAACGCACTTCGTAAACCAACGTTCTTCACGCAAGACCCGCTGCCGAGACAACTAACTCCAGCACAACCAACGAAGACCAGCACTCAACGCACTTCGTCAACCAACGTTCTTCACGCAAGACCCGCTGCCGAGACAACTAACTCCAGCACAACCAGCAAAACAATCACGCGAATGACTCCACGCAGAACACAGCAGCCTGCACAACAGCACCATCCAAGCCATCACAAACCTTCACTACCAACGCAGCTCGCCCAAAATAAGCAACCTGGTAGAGAACAAGACTTGGACCGGCATGCAACACAAGACCCGCTGTTGAGACAACTTTCTCCAGCACAACCGGACAAACAACGACGCCATCGAGTCAATAGACTCCAACACATCAAGATTCCCACAAAATCACACACATCGTTAACACTCACCGGAGAGCCATGTAGGAATCTCGTCGTCGTCATCGTCATCGAAACCTTCGAGAATATTCCGCAACAACAAACTACATTCCCGAAACCCAGACGACATGCACCTGCAGTCATTATATTAAACTCAGGCGGAACGCCCCTACCAGTCGAGTGGAACCAAAACGGTCGAAACACGCCGCCACCATTAAAATACATCGAGCGGAAAGGCGCCAAGCATTCCAGAAAATTCGACGCCTCGACGAAAACAAAATTCCTCTCGTACGCGTCAATAACCACTTCCATCAAGCATTCCAGAAAATTCGACGCCTCGACGAAAACAAAATTCCTCTCGTACGCGTCAATAACCACTTCCATCAAGCATTCCAGAAAATTCGACGCCTCGACGAAAACAAAATTCCTTTCGTACGCGTCAATAACCACTTCCACCAAGCATTCCAAAAACACTATAAAAGGAGGTACAACCCAAACCACGCCAGTCGACCCAGAGCAGCAAGCGTCGACACACAGCAGCAGACCAGTCAACATACAGCTCCTGACCAGCCACCACTACACTACGCGGACTTGGAAGATCAACCAGCTGGACGAGCCAGCAACACACTGCCGTATCCAGAGACCTTCCGAACATAGCCGAACAACGAGCCAGCAACACACTGCCGCATCCAGAGACCTTCTGAACATAGCTGAATGCCGAGCCAGCGACACTCTACCATATCCAGAGACCGCTGAACGACATACTTTTGCCCACAAATACCATACCTTTGTACAACCATAGGCAAACAATAAAACTTTATAAAACTAGCACAACAGTGTTTCGTTAGGCCGGGATACGGTCAACACACATGTAACCCGCCTACATTGGTACTACTCCGACGTGATCTACGCAACCTTCTGATCATCCAACAGCGCTGTCAACACATCGCTACCCCGCCTACATTGGTGACCCCATCTTTGAACCACACAACAGTGTTTCGTTAGGCCGGGATACGGTCAACACATCGTACCCCGCCTACAATACCTTACAGCAACATCCTTCAACGTATCGTATCCGTTTTTTTGACCATCTTGGAAATATACACGCGAATTACGTGCCATGAGTCTGCCGCTTTGCTGTTTTGGACCAATTATCGATAGTGACAGTTGACAGCTGTTCAATCTTTCGACATGGTTTTGGCGCGAAATATTTAAAAAATATTTTAAAATTTTTTAAATTTTTTACGGAAATATTTAAAAAAAAATTGTCCATCATCCACAAGCTCCTTATACAGTGTCCAAAACTCTCCTTCGGTTTTTCTATTTTTTAACATGGGATGCACATCAAAACGCCTCCGTGCTTTTTTATTGCCTTCTTGAGCTTCTTCTTCCAACAACAGCGCGATTATACATAATTTTTCGTTCGATAAACGTCGAAACATTTTTGCTGACTTGTATTCTGACGCGTAGCTACGAATGCACGTGTATGCATTCATATTGCAAGTACTCGACAATACGAAGTAAGCAATATTGCGCCGTATCGTCATGGCCTCTAAAGTATAAGTAAGCCGATTTTGCCTTGCACTCGGCCAAATTGCTGTAAACGTGACGTGACCGCGACGTTGGTAGATATGACTAGAAATGTAATAAAATGACATATTTGAAACGGAGTCGTGCAGTGCTGTTAAGTATGAACAGACCTTTAATCGGGACGCCTGACAACCCTAAATATAGCACAACTTGTACTATAAGAAACTGGGTCGATGATATCACCTATTTCCCTAATCGAATTCATGAGTACAAAAGTTTTTCAGTAAGTTTACGGGACTCTTAATTATGATTTTTAAATCCAATCGGCAGAAGTAAGTCAGCTACCGGTAAGTCAATAGCTGAATCATTTCTCTCAGATGCTAATTTCATTGGTAAAAATTAAAAATGTCGGTTTTGTTTCTAACGCGTATATCACATGTAATGTTACATATTACGGAACGTGCGTCGCGTGTTGGTCTTGTCAAATAAACAGTTGCGGTCGTTTGCGAGCGTTTATTTGACGTTTCCTTTACTTTGAAGAATGGTGAACGATAAACGTCGTCGATCTCGCTCCAGGTCTCGCTCCAGATCCAGATCGAGAGAACGACATGAACGGGACAAGGAACGTGAACGTGAACGTGACAAGGAGCGAGAGAGGGAAAAGGACAAGGAACGCGAAAGGGATCGAGATAGGGATAGAGATAAGGATCAAAGGATAAGAAACAAAGAGAGGGAGCGAGTGCCCGAACGAGAACAGGATCGCGACTTTTACAGGGATAGGTTGAAGAAAAAAGAAGATCGTCCTGAGCGTACAGAAAGTACAGAACGAACAGAACGGCCAGAACGACCAGAACGTCCAGAACGCCCAGAACGCCCTGAACGTCCAGAACGTCCAGAACGCACAGAACGCACCAAAAGCCCACCGTACAAGCGTGATCATCGCGAAAGAGAACACGACAGGGATTCAAAGAGGGGTGATTCATCAAAAGACAAATCAAAATCGTCCAGAGACGACGATAAAAAGAAGTCTACAGATGCCGCTCAGGCTCAACTGGAAGAGGAAGCTAAAGATGATGTTAAACTAGTCAAAAGGGAACCGCTCTCACTCGAGGAGTTATTGGCTAAGAAAAAAGCTGAAGAAGAGGCCAGGAGTAAACCTGTGTTTCTAACCAAAGAACAGAGAGCTGCTCTAGCCCTTCAAAAACGGCAGGAAGAAGTAGCAGCTATCCGTGCCAATGTCAACCGTCCTACATTCAGTACAATTGATCTCACCGGGGATGCCAAACAAGCAGATGATGATCGGAAAAAAGCTGTCGATAAAGAAATGGAACGGGACAAAAGGGATAAAGATTTGGACAGGGATAAAAGAGATAAGCGATCTGATGATAGAAAACCTAATTCAAATTCTGACAGAAAAGCAGACCCAAACGATAAAAGGAGGGACAGGTCAAATGAAGAGTATGCAAAGAATAAAGATAAAGAACGCGAAGAAGAAGCTATCAAGGCTAGATATTTAGGCCTCGTCAAAAAGAAACGAAGAGTTCGCCGTTTGAACGATAGAAAATTTGTATTCGATTGGGACGCCTCTGAAGATACGTCGAACGACTACAACGTTCTGTATAAAGATAGACATCAAGTTCAATTCTTTGGCCGAGGTCACGTCGCCGGTATAGATATAAAAGCGCAGAAGAAAGACCACAGTAAGTTCTATGGAAATTTGTTGGAGAAGCGAAGGACCGATCTTGAAAAGGAACGCGAAAAATTGAGACTGAAAAAGGTCAAGAAGAAGGAAGATAAGCAAAAATGGGACGACAGGCATTGGTCTGAAAAAGATCGGGATGAAATGACCGAAAGAGACTGGCGTATATTCAGAGAAGATTACAATATCACCATCAAGGGAGGTAGAATACCAGATCCGGTGAGGTCTTGGAAGGAAGCTGGATTCCCAGACGAAATCATGGACATTATAAACAAAGTCGGTTATAAGAGTCCTACTCCCATTCAAAGACAAGCCATTCCGATAGGACTTCAAAACAGAGACATCATCGGCGTGGCCGAAACTGGATCCGGTAAAACTTTAGCATTTTTAATCCCACTTCTTATGTGGATTCAATCTTTGCCCAAAGTGGAACGACAGGAAGACGCAGACCAAGGTCCTTACGCAATAATCCTAGCTCCAACCAGAGAATTGGCTCAACAAATTGAAGAAGAGACTAATAAATTCGGTATACCTCTCGGTATTACGTCTGTAGTCGTGGTAGGAGGTCTTTCAAGGGAAGAGCAAGGATTCAAATTGAGGCTTGGATGTGAAATAGTAATTGCAACACCGGGTCGTCTCATCGACGTTTTGGAGAATCGTTATTTAGTACTCAATCGATGCACTTACGTAGTATTGGACGAAGCAGATCGTATGATAGACATGGGTTTCGAACCAGACGTTCAGAAAATATTAGAATTCATGCCTGTGACCAATCTAAAGCCTGATACAGAGGCTGCCGAAGACGCCACCATACTATTGGCAAATTATCACAGCAAGAAGAAGTATCGACAAACTGTCATGTTTACGGCAACGATGCCAACTGCCGTTGAGAGATTGGCCAGGAACTATTTGAGGAGACCTGCCGTGGTTTACATAGGATCAATAGGCAAACCGGTAGATAGAACAGAACAGATAATCTACATGGTGAGCGAAAGTGAAAAACGCAGAAAGCTAACGGAACTATTGCAGAGAGGTGTAGAGCCGCCTATCATCATCTTCGTCAACCAAAAGAAAGGTGCAGACGTTCTGGCTAGAAGTTTGGAGAAACTGAGCTTCAACGCTTGTACTCTCCACGGTGGTAAAGGTCAAGAACAGCGTGACTTTGCTTTGGCGAGTCTTAAGAATGGTTCTAAAGATATATTAGTGGCCACCGACGTTGCCGGTAGAGGTATCGATATCAAGGACGTGAGCATAGTCATCAATTACGACATGGCGAAGTCTATCGAGGACTATACGCATCGTATCGGTAGAACTGGACGAGCTGGAAAGACCGGCAAGGCTGTGACTTTCCTCACCAAAGAAGATTCGATGGTGTTTTATGATTTGAAGCAAGTTTTGATGGCCAGCTCGGCGTCGACATGTCCTCCCGAATTGATGAATCATCCCGATGCACAGCACAAACCGGGAACAGTAGTCACGAAAAAACGACGCGAAGAGATGATATTCGCCTAATTTATATTAAAAATGTGTTGATTCTAAATTAAACCTACACTTAATTATGTACTTTAGATCATTTTCAAGGATTGTAACTTAATATTGATTTTATTTTTGTAGAAACTGTTCATTAAATCCAATTTATAGATTACAATATTCACTTGTTATTATTTTACAGTAATTCCCATATAATGTGTTTTCTTACAACACGGTTTCTATATAAGATTTTTGGCGGGAAAATAATTGTGTTTTGTATAAAACATATAACCTTCAAATTTTTTTCAGTCCACTTTCCATATACATAACATGTTTTCCCATTACATGTAATTAACAGTTTGCCCGCGGCCGTCTTCTATGGAAGCTTTGTGCGACAAGTCTGTAACGCGACTGTCTTCCATAGAATTTCTGAACTTTGCACGGGATTTTGAAGCTTATATGCGCCTATTTCAACTGTTTTAAGGTTCAAAATTGGTTGAATATATTACTGAGAGTTGAATGCCATCTATTTAATTTGCTTAAAATGAATATATACCAGTCAAAATTAGTTTTTTGTGGAACCATAATGAAACCTCGTTAATGTGACGTCACGTCTGTTGAACAATGGCGACGATACGTCTCAATTGTATGAAGAGTGATTATTTGACAATTAAGCCAAAACTACGAGATATATTATGTATTTTACTGTTTAAAATAATACTTTATGTGTTAATTAACATATCTGGTTACTTGAGTAAATATTAAAATCTGTATTTAAGGTCGAAAAATCGATTGCCAAATTCGCGAAAAAGGTGCCGCGTACAGGGCTTGTTCGCTATATTTATTGCCGTGGGCAAAAACACTGAATAGTACAGAACTTCATGTTCTTAGATCCACGCTGTGACAGTGAGTGTTTTCCAAACCGAATTCGGGTGTAGTTGCACATATTTCTCTTACATTTCTTCAAATATGGGATTATCGATCACTGTCAAGCAATGATAAAATATCACCGAAAATACTCTAGGGGATGATTTTTAAATATTCTAGGGGACCATGTATATGAGCTAGGGGTTATTATATTATGTGTATGTTTAATGGTAAGTTTTAAATGCTACAGGATGGTGAATATTGAAAATGTTTACAATAATATAATATGTATGTATGTTCATCATAAATTTTTATTCCTATCCATTCTGTCAAAATTGATTTTGTATATTTATATATATACATACATACGATATAATTGGCTAAATAAATACATTCTGATACTTAAAATTTATATATCAATAAATACATAGTAAAATAAAAATGTACAAATTTATGTTTTAAAAAAAAAACATTCACAATTTGGAACGATTATGCAGAAAATCAAAGATTTACAAATTCAATCGGATAATACTTTTCGTTTTGTCATATATGTATGACACATTAAGATAAAAATAATCCCAAAGACATCATTAGGTGTTCGTGCTTGCAATAAATAAACATACATAGAACTAGTATGTGACACTCTACTTCTTCGTTTCCTCAGGTTTGGTTGAAGCTTCTAGGGGAGACGCTGTTGGAGGCATTATAACATTCTTGGCAGATTTACCTACATTGCCGACTAAACTGATGAGGTCGTCAAAATTTTTAGGTATAGAAATTTCCGGAAAGTTAATCTCTGGTTGAGGATCGCCCGGTTTAACTGTAGACGAATTTAAGAAAGTATAAATACACGACAATTAATAAAAAAGGTAATTAAAATATCATGTAAAAAATAATACCTCCATAAACGAAATTGTAAATAATATTAGTCAACAATTTTCCTTGGGCGACTCCTTCAGAAGCGTACTTATTAGTTTGTTCTGGAAAGCATATTGCTCCCATTGTTCCAGTTCCGACTAAAGTATAAGTCACTTTCTGCAATAAAATATAGTATTAAATAATAAAAAAAGACATACATAATCAAAATTGATATTATGATCAAAATTACTTTGAAGAAGCCACCGCGTAGTCCAAATATAAGACCAGTCAAAGCACCCATGGCGACGGCACCGACACGTTGAGCTTCATTGTCCTCTTCCCTCAAATAAGCAACGACGACTGAAATCAAAACATAACGATTCAAAATTTGGATAAGCACAAAGCTAGATTACAAAACGATACTAACAATTGAATTTATCGGCACTTTCAGATACATAATCCCCAGTTTTTGTCGTTAAACCCTTGACTTCCTTTAAAGCGCTGATGACTCCCACACGGACTGTGCTTATGGGTTCTAATAGGATTTTTTCTAATTCGTTTGTTTCTTCAATTTTTACTTTGTTTACGGTTGACCTGGAAAGTAAGCAGCGATAGTAATTTAATAGTAAATTTAATATGCCGTTGCTTGATTAATTCCATTGTAACTTACATATTAGTGGGATAGACGGGAAGCTCTGAAGGTCGGCATACTATTTTGTTGGAATCGTCTTGTGTGTCGGGTGTTTCTTGAGATTTTATTATGGGAGTAGCCGCCAGCATGATGGCTGGCGGTCCTAATATATAACTGGATGAACCGGAAAAAATTTTGCGGGCGAACTGTGAACATAAAAAAATGATTATGATTTCATTTGAAAATTTAGTCAATATTTCACACTATCTAAATTTCAAGTTGAAACTATGAGCAATGTTGCAATTTTACGTCGGTTTATATTTTCATATAATTGATTTATTTGATTTTCGTTTTAATTGATATAGAAAATTGTATACATTGAGGTTAAATTTAACGACTGAAAGATTGATTGATCGTTTTTGAAACGTTAATTTGACAGTTGTGATAGGTTCTGCCGAAACGTCAGATCAATGGAGAATTTGTGATTACAACGTGCAAATCGTTTGAATTCGTCTACAATATAGAAACATCTTACCATTTTAAAGATATTGCAGAAATTACATAAAAGTGTCAGCTGCCACTTGGGTGTACGTATTCGTAATTTTTTTTTGGCCTTAACACATGTGTTGTCAAAACTTTTGATGTTTTTTAAAAATTGAATTTAACGATTCAAATAGATTGAAATTGTGACAAATTTGGCAATAATAACTTAACCGATGTTTAAAATGCTATGTAAAAATAACAATACTTGCTTTGTCTCTACATGAATGCAAAATATACTTTATCGAATAAATATAAACAAAAAATTCTTTAAGCGTAGTATTTCATTGGAACTATTTGCATTTTCTAGCGCTTATAAAACATGAAAATGAAAAATGTTTACATATTTTAGTGGCTGGCTGAAAAGGTTTTACGTTAGGTAGGAAGGTATGTAGGTATACTTGTTTGATACAATATTGAAAACTTCAGCTGCTATCAACATTTCTGAAAACCTTTTTTAATAAATATAAAATTGGATGATGTTCAATCGACTGTGCGACTAAAAAATATTGTAAAAGGTCATATTGCGGGCAATACATTGTCATGAAAATTTTTGAAAACATTGTCATATTCCGAATTCCGATAAAAGTGGTTATAATTTCGTGGATCCAAATGATAGTGAAATACATACGCAAAATGTGGAAAATATGTGGATGCGTGTGAAAAGAAAGATGAGGCGTCAATTTGGCACAACGCGTGCCCGTTTTGATTCATATTCAAATGAATTTGTATTGAACCACAAACGAATGCGTGTATATTTCATTCGCAATGTGTGGAATATTTCCGTACGCTGCCCAACCGTCCGAAATTATATGCGAACCAGGCAGTATATGTCGGAGTATTTCATCAGGTAAAAGTCGAGTTAATTCAGGGCACGGCAATACTAAAGTAGTCGCAAAGATTAACCAATGACAGGAAGGAGCGGGTCGACCAAGCCTCGCTTCCGAGCCTAGAGCAGAGCATCGTAACCTCTGGATATACGACTCGTAGAGTTTGTCAGCTATGTACTTCATCGGCAGTCGCTAGTTATTCCGTATATGCATAGGTGACAAAATGCTGTTGCGTAGGGGTGGGTGGAGGATCCAAGTAAAAGACCAAAGTCGTTTCACAGCATTTATTGATGATTAAGGAGATACACGCACTGGCAGTGCTCAGTCCAGAATGCCCTGATATCGCCTAAGTATCGCCTTATAAGGGATAGATCTCCCAGGACATCTTCGACGTCTAATCTGTTTACTTATTGTCATCATAGATGTATAATACATAGATCTGCCCTCACGGTTTATACTGGTCTCCCTTTTGGCACATGCAAAATACATGGCGCATGCACACTTTTCTCTCAGTAGGTTAGTAGCTTCTAAGTAGGAAAGGTCGATTGCGGAGATCTTGTCGATAGATATGCGGGGATCTTTTCATCTTTTCGTCACTAACTGAGGGGTGCGGGGGGTTTAACTAGCGGGGGGAAGTGAAAAAACGCCAACCGCTGCGTTGTACGGGAAAAAAATTTTTTTTCCCAACTTCCCCCCCCCGCTAGTTAAACCCCCCGCACCACTCAATTAGTGGTGACAAGATCTCCAATGAAATTTGTTGTAATGCCATATCTAGTCTATTCTAGATCTATGATTGTCATGGTCACGTATTCGGATATGCATTCCCACGACATTCGGTCCCATGGTACGGTCAGTTCTGAGAAGTGCAATCATTGTTTAGCTTACTTGCACTTACATAGTTTGCAACTAATCCTCAAAACCAATTATCACGGTCGCACGGCCTCGACGCTTTGACTTAATCCGATTGTCCTTAGGCCAAACCGATCCGATTGTCCTTAGCGCGATAAACTGTCGCGCTTACTATGAACACTATTAGATATTAGTATGAACAGCGACACTTCTGCGACTTTGTCGCAGCGACATTGTCGAGACTATGAACAAGGCCTTAACCGGCGGCTCTTTACTAACCTCTTATTTTAGTATACGTAACAATGCTAACTAACATCGCTTTTCTCCCTAACTCGCACGCATTAGGCCGAAGTGCTGTTCGGGGAACACATATGGAAAAATGTGTAATTGTGGTTGTTAATAATGATTCCTTTCTGTTGCTTTACTTTCCTTTATTGAAAAAGAGAAGAGGGACTGCCGGCTGGTGTGTAGAGATTGGCACATCACCTATCGAATGTTAAATTGATACTAATATTAATGAACCCAGTGCACCGTCGGTAGCCCTCTATTTATACATTTATACTAAATATCTGGTGGGGAGCGACCATAACAATATGAAGATTGTCCAACATATTGTTACGTACGCCGCGGATTAAGCGAATAGAATCCCAGAGACTGTGTGACCGTTCAAGGATTATCTGTAACGGATATCTGTTAACGGATTAACTAAATGCATACCGTGAGACTGGTATAAGTGGTTTGAAGGATTAGCGACAAGCTAAGTGCATGAAAGCTAAACAATGATTGCACTTCTCATACCGTGGGAATACATATCCGAATACGTGACTATACAGTAGGTAAACAGATTAGACGTCCTGAGAGATCTACCTCTTATAAGGCGGTACGTAGGCGATATCATGTCATTCTGGACGGAGCACTGGCAATACGTATATCTCCTGAATCATCAATAAATGCAGTGAAACGACTGTTGGCCTTTTACTTGGATCCTCCACCCACCCCTACGCAACAATATTGTTACGTACGCCGTGGATTAAGCGAATTGTACTTAGACCAACGGATATCTGTTATCGGTTAACTAAATGCATGCACTTACTTCCAAAGATTATATCTGGACTCTAAGTGCATTTAGGCTAAACAATGACCGATATTAGTTATTTCTCAGAATCGGTACGGGGAGACCCAATATCGGGGAAATACATATCCGAATACGTGACTATACAACAGGTAAACAGATTAGGCGTCCTGAGAGATCTACCCTTTATAAGGCGGTACGTAGGCGATATCAGGGCATTCTGGACTCAGCAGTGACACTGCGTGTATCTCCTAATCATCAATAAATGCTGTGAAACGACTGTTGGCCTTTTACTTGGATCCTCCACCCACCCCTACGCAACAATATTATCGCGTTGCACAAGTTACGATGCTCTAGCCTAGAGGGTCCACCCTGTCGAGAATTCCGACTTTTACCATTTTTGGTATGAAATATTTTCAAAATGCAAACATTGAAACTTTACAACTTGGTCGCATGCAACCTCTTTTGTGATACCGTTAGGTGGATGAGTGATGAGTGATGAGTGATGAGACCCTCGCTCACTTCAGCTGTGACGGATGAGCGCAAGAGCTGAAAAGGTTAAGCATCGCTCGGAGCGGTACGTGTGGGAGTGCAGGAGTGTGGGTGCGAGCGTGTGCGTGTTTCGAGTGGCGAGTGTTTGTATGTAGCCGGTAGCGGCGCGGAGCGTCTTGTCAGTGGGGCGCCGCCCTGCGACTCGGGACTCCGCCACCACCCACCATCCCCCTCCACCCTCACCCCGCAAGTGAGTGACTCAAACGACGAGTGATGACGGTGACGGACACGGACACGGACACGGATACACCCCTAGTCGGTGCGAGTGTAGGTGTGTCTCGTCGTAGGATCGCGATCTCGCTCTCGCTCTCGCTCTAACGCGCGCTCCCCGCATCTCTCCGTCCCGCTCCCCCGTTAGGCGGGGGCGCGCCTCTGACCCACATTCGGCCACGGCTATCGACATCCGCCCCTCTCCCTCTCCCTCTACCCCTGCACCCCACCCCACCCCACCCCCCGCGCCCCAATCTTCCCGACGGGCTTCCGGTGCGCGTTCCCCCGCTTCCGGTCGACGAGCGCCTGAAAAAGATAATAAACTCGCCTGTCAACTTGGCCTGTCATCTCCACTAACATTGCACGTCCATCATTTACTATGTTCATTCATGATTTCGTTCCCAGTGCGCGAGTGTTAGTGTGTGCGTGCGCGTGTAATACACATACGGGGTTTAATTAATGAAATCGAATTTGTGTGCCATTTCATTCTTAGAAGATCGATTCGATCACCAGTGGCGTGGCGTAATTTGCCCTTATATTTATTTATTTTATTTATTTATTTTATTTAAATTGGCACACATACAGTGAGACAAAATAAATACAAATATAAATGAAAATATTATATTCCATGCACGGTGAGCACCACATAGTAAAATTAATAAACAATGAAGGTGATCACAATTTTTTTTTTTTTGATTTTTAAATGCTTTTAATTATTACGAAATTTCACAAAATGTTCACAAAACATCTTATATCTATTTTAATAGCTACTGATCTGCTGATCATTTTCTATTTTACAATTTAATTTAATTTGGTTAGTAATCATAGTATTATATTATTCTAATGTTAATCTACAGCATAATGGGAAAAAATAGCTCAAACATCTATTTACAATCCTTATAAATGTTCATAATACATCTAATACATAATATTAATTAAAGACTCTCTAAAGTCGATGACCTAAAGAAGACTGTGTGTAGGTAATCTGTGTGTTATACCTGAAGGGTATAGACATTTTGTTGTAATCACCGAGACTCTTCACAAGTGTGTTAGTATGGTTATTGTGATCACAATCTAAAATACTCGGCAGTTTTCGGCAGAAATTCTGCTAGTTATAAATTCAGAAACTCCAGTGTAAACCAGTCTTTATAAACATTGACAAGGATTACACGAAACATGTTCAATGCATTTTTTTTCAATGCTACCTGGAAAGGTTTAGCGGGTAGTATTAAAAATAAGCTAATATAATAATAATAAAAATAAACTGCCACTTTCAGTTGACGGATGCTTACCAAATTTTACCTATACATAAGTTGGTATTAAGCTTAAACTTCTAGATATGAAATATTCTGAGAAAACACATAAAAAACCTCGATTTTCCAGAATAAAAGTACTTATTTCGGTTGAGGTAAAAATATTCAAAATATATTACAGTATAAAATTTATAATGTCTATTACACGTTAAAAAATTTCAGTCTGCTTCGGTTAGCGGTTTGGGAGATGATTGAATTCAAAAACTTAAAAAATAGAAGACACTATAAGGGGAGATACCATTTCTGGTCAACTTATAAATTTGAAAAAAATTTACGCCGTATCGATAAGAATTTCAGTAACTGATACTAAGTTTCAGTTCGATAGGGCTTACGGTGTTCAAAAAATCTCCAAAATACACACACACATTTTTTGTTGATCATGAAAACGTGTTCAGTGATCGATTCTGAGTTTTAATCAGTCAAAATCTCAAGTTCGAATTTTCGTATGATCACAAAACTTGATCTATTGTTACTACATACATAGAAATTACTCATATACACTTGTATATTAGTAATTTTAATGACGAGTTACATCGACTGAAACTGAACCGTTTTTTTTTTCATATAAATATGTATAGTATGTGCATACGTTCTACCGAAAAGGAGAATAGAGACTCGGAAGTTTCCATATTAGAATTCGTCGATCGTAAATCAGGGACTGCTTTGCATATTTTCTCTTTTCCTTTTCGAACTACTTACATATGTATTGTATATAAGCTTGTTATTTTTTGATGGAATTTTCAACAACTTCTTCTATTTGGTCTGTCTTTATTTATAAAATCTTCTATATGAACATTTAATCATATATAATTAGTACTATATATAATTCGTACATTTATTCATATAAATTTTATTTAATAAATATTATTCATATACATACATATATAAGTTCACAAAACCTTTTAAGACTATTTTAGTTAATAATTACCGATCCAGTGATCGTTATCTATTTTACACATTATTTTTCTTGTTATTTAAAGCATAACAGGATAAATAGCTCAAAAACTGATAAAACCGAGTCATTGAAAAATGAAACAATTCTAAAAATGATATATGTATCTGAATAAACCGACCGATCAAATAAATTTTAATATAATATATTGATGCTCAATAATTTATTTTTATCATTTTTCAGTATTATTATAAGTCATTTGATATATTAACTGAAACTTTTCATTTAAATTTTCGATTTGCATATTTGCACAGTATTGGAGTGATTTTTATACAACTCGTATGACAACAAAATAGCATATATGTATTTAAATGCAAAATATTTGAAATTTAAATTATGCCATAAACGATTTCTATAAATTTCTATCGTAACATGTTTAATTTATATTCCAACTTTTAAGTGGGATTCCAATGTTAATTCTATTCCAATGCTAAAATTTTATTTTATCAAAGGAATTCTTCATCAGTTATTTCGCGAAAGCTTGCATTTTTCAAATTTAATTTAATTCACATACATATTTGGGTGCTACTTTAGTATGCGATCTACCTTCACGTTTTTACTTTAATATGCGGTCTCAGTTCTCGTGTGTGACACTGAGACTTAATAATACTGACCCTAACAACCTAATTTTAAATCAATAGGGCCAACCTTAACTTAACCTAACCTATTCTGACCCTTAAATAAATAGGTGTTGGCTGCTAAGATATCTTTTTTTTGTGAAAATATTGATGAAATAAAACTTAATAAAAACATATCTTATCTGCCAACACCTATTTATTTAAGGGTCAGATTAGGTTAGGTGAAGTTAGGGTTGGCCATATTCATTTAAGATTTGGTTAAGAGATATGTATCTGCTGACGATATTTTGATAAAAATTGTAATAAACATTTCGTTGCTACGATACAAATAAAAAAAAAATAGTCGACTGCGATTCAAAAGTAGATCGCATACTAAAGTAGCACCCATATTTGACTCTTTCGGAACGTACCACAGTATTGTAGAGCTGGTGTCAACACCGATGTGTTAATTATACAATCAAATCATATTTAAATCATTGTAAATATTTACCTCTTAGACGGACGCTAGTTATTGTTGTTGATTTAGTAAATTGAATGATCACTCTGGCATTGATTGTATCACCGAACTAATATTTACCGTGGCAGAGATGCTAAAATTATTCGTGCTCTTTGTATATATGTAATTATAATGAAGTTTTTCAATAAAATTATCGTACATCCATCTAAGAATAGAATTAACACTGCATAATTATTGTAAATATGCATATTTACTACACTATCGAAAACATTTTGCAGAAACAGTGACACATTTAGAAAACGTCCGAAGATAAATTTATGTAATTATTCATATAAAATGATGTTTATATGTTTAAAACGAATACAATATCAGATGATTTCTGTTGTATTCGTTTTAAAGCTGTTGGAATTTTAACGCTCGAGTTTGCTTGAGTTGAATTTAATCTTCAATGTCGTCGTCGTCGGCAGATTAAAAACACTCCCACTATGAAATCATCATGAGTCATTGTTATTTACCTTGCGCTGTTGTTAAACGTGCACGTTTTCACGTTACAGGTGTTGGAAGATTGACGGAACTGATTTTGGCCTAGTGTAGTGAAACACCAATGCGTTGAAATGAGTTTTATTACAAAATCGCACGCAGCACGTGATTCGACGCCTCGCAGAATAACCGACGACTTATAGAAGTCTCGTCATCATGGAGTCGGAGCTGCCCCTCGGGGGCTCGAACTCGACCGGTCACTTGTCATCGACGGGAGTCGCTTTCTCCGGTGGCGGAACTGGTAATTTTCGCTATTTTGAATGCTCGAGGTTTTATAGTTGAGATTATGTGTTGTTTTTTTTGTTGTTGTTTATTTAGGACGAATGCACCATTCTTTGAGCACTCCGGCTGGAGTCGACTGTGGAGGTGGAGGTAGTCTGTTCCGGACGCCTCCAGCCACGCCGAAGAAAGGCGGGAAGATGTTGGCCGTCAGGGTGCAAATGCTCGATGATTCTATCACAATGTTTCAAGTGCAGGTAAAATTAAAATATACCCATTTGACCCTCATCTGAGAACCCTCATTCTAAACAATAGTGATTTTTCAAGACATGTAGTGCCCACAAAATCATTTCCATGAGTTGTCACTAGTTTCAGCTATAAAGAGATTAAGCTCATCCGTTTCTTTGAACTTTTTATTAGTTTTTTATACACAGAAAGAATCCTTTTCAGCAACCTTTGCTTTGGCATTCTGAATACATGTCTTAGTTAACCTGATTGATACTTCTCCATATAAATGGTTAATGGGTCAATCTCTAGCCATTGTTTAGTTACTCTCCTGACCCATCTCAATTCTTCGGGGTTCGTAATTGGTTGATGGATGAACTATTACTAGAATTTACTCGCCTTTATAGTTCCAGCACTGTACAAATTGATCGGTTCCCGGAAGAATGCACCGAATTGCATTGAATATCTTAATTTTCAAAGGCGCTCAAAAAGAACTTACGCAATAGAATTCCACAAAAAAAGGGTAAGCACCCTCGGATAGCATACAAATACCCCTTGAGACGCTTTTTTCTGGAATTCTATTACGTTAGTTCTCCTTGAGCGTCTGTGAAAGTTTTGATGTCTCGAAAGTGCGGCTCTGTTGAGTGCATTTATCCAATCATCAGATTGATTTTTCTCCATTGAACCGGTAGTAGCTTTTCTGCTGCTCGAATCCTGGATGCGATACTTCGCTAGGATCCACAATTTATGTTTGTAGATTACTTTATAGATGCTCATTTTTGCTTTTTGTTTGAGTTTTATGATTATACACAGAGTTGTAATGATTTTATAGATGTTATCTTAAGCTGCTGCCATTTTTCTTTCATCTAAGATCACCTGTTTCTATTCCCTGACAATAAGATACTCGATATCGAATCGTCGGTAATTGTCTCAGAATTACAACAAGACTGTCTTTGTTCAGCAGTTTTTCAATTTAGTAAAACAGAAACATTAAAATATCAGCAAAAATGTGTGGTATGAAGCCTCGTTTTCACTATATTTTTTAAATGCTGCCGAAATTTGGACAATAAAGGAAGAAAGAAAGTTTGGAGACGAATGTTGAGGATCAATTTTGAAATCAATTAAATTCTGGAAGAGTTGTATATTAAAGATCGTCTGTCAAAAATATGTTTGCTACCAATTCTCCAGTTTTTTGGACACTGAGCGAGAAGAGACGACTAGCCTGGAAAATCTTGTTGTACTTGGTGCCATAGAGGGGAAAATATGAATTTATCTCTCATATGTATGTATGTACAGTGGGATGATCAAATCAGGTCGGCTATTGAATGTTCTGTTGTTGATGAAATGTTGTTTCAAACTCACCCCAGCTTATAGAGGTCACCGTCCTCAGTATTGAAAGACCAACTATAATATAATGAAAATAGATTAGTGAATAATATGTACTTATCAAATTAGCGTATTGTTTAGTTAGACAGTTCAATCAGTGTTCATATGAAAAAGTCAATCGTACAAAATATTGTGTGAATATTTCATTTGACAAAATCTGAACCAAATCATAGTCGCCGTTGAATCAATTATGGCAATAATAATTGCAGCATGTCTGTACGTAAACATAATTGCCGTCATTGCGACAGGTTCTCTGTCCACAACATTGTCAGAAATTATGAGACCAATTTATCCGTTTGTTCGTTCGGTCGGTTCGACATTGACATTTTTTTCCCCCGTGGTTCATCATGCGGTTGGAATAATAATGAAATTCAATTATGAATGTGACAATTGCATGTTCGTGACTATCTATTCAATTGGCGTCGTTGATCTTTCAATTGTCTTTGTCGCGTATATATCGCAGCACTACGACAGGTACAGTTAAACGGCTTGCAGTTGAAATTGATTATTGTTTCGTTCTATTTCAGGCCAAAGCTCTCGGCAGGGTTCTCTTCGATCAAGTGTGTCGGCAGTTGCATCTATTGGAGGCCGACTACTTCGGATTAGAATATCAAGAACTCGGTGGTACAAAGGTAGCGATTTATTTCACAGTTATGAATATTGTTTGTAATATTGCCGGGTGTTTATTTAAATGTGAATTATTTTTTAGTATTGGCTGGATCTCGAAAAACCAGTATGTCGTCAATTAGGGCTCTCGTTAGTGGACCCGCTCCTCAGATTCTGCGTCAAGTTCTACACTCCGGATCCCGCTCAGCTCGAAGAGGAATTCACCAGATACTTGTTTTGCCTGCAGATTAAGAGAGACCTCGCACACGGTTGTATTCAGTGTAATGAAAATACTTTGGCGCTCATGGCTAGTTATATCGTTCAAGGTATAACAATACGTCGATGTTTTGTTTTCGTATGTTTATTTTAATACGGGTTTGTTTTATTCTGTTTATAATTTTTTTTTCTTGTAGCTGAATGTGGCGATTTTGTACCGGAAGACTATCCAGATCATACGTACTTAAGCAGTTATAAATTCTTCCCATTACAGGATGCCAATTTAGAACGGAGGATTATGGAGAATCATAAAAAACATATGTACGTTTATATGAAGCATTTAAATGGTTTGGTTTTTTTTATGTATGTTTTGATTTTGATTTGTGTTTTTCATTTTAGAGGTCAAAGTCCTGCCGAAGCCGATTTAAATCTATTGGAAACTGCACGAAGATGTGAATTATACGGTCAGAATTGCTTCATTGCTGGTTCACTTTGGATTTTTTTTTGTGTTATTATTAACGTTTCTAATGAATTGTAGGTATGAAAATGCATCCAGCTAAAGATCACGAAGGTGTGCCGTTAAATATTGCCGTAGCACATATGGGAATCGTCGTTTTCCAACATCTGACTAAAATCAATACGTTTAGTTGGGCCAAAATAAGGAAGATTTCCTTCAAAAGAAAACGTTTTCTTGTAAAACTGCATCCCGAAGGATACGTTAGTGTTTATTGTGCACGTTTAATATTTAAATTAATGATTATATATATTAAATTGTGTTTAATTTTAGGGTTATTATCAAGATCTGGTAGAGTTCTTCTTCGAAGGTCGAAACGAGTGTAAAAATTTTTGGAAAAAGTGTGTAGAAAATCATGGTTTCTTCCGGTGTTCAGCGGTTAAAAGAGCACCTCGACATAAGACTCGTGTTCTTTCCAGAGGTTCCTCTTTCAGGTAGAGTTTATTTGTTATTATGCGGGTTTATCTGGGTTTAATTTTGTTACCAATTTTTGACCCATTTGAACTGAATCAATTTGTTTTTGAATTTTGGACTAATACTTGATCATTGATGGTTTTGTTGGTGTGTTTAGGTATAGCGGACGCACTCAGAAACAAATGGTCGAATTTGTCCGAGATAACTACGTAAAACGTCAAACATTCCAGAGGTGAGTGAACTGTTTTTAGTCGTTGATTTTTATTTTTGTGTTATACATAATAGTTTGGCTTATTGATTGCATGTATTGTGCTTAAGTAAAAAGATATATACATATATAGTACCTGTGAAGAGTTTTTTATTGAATTTCTTCCGTACTATGTATTATTTAGTGTATAAATGTTAGTCGTGTTTAGTAGCTGTGAATTTATTCGATTTTATTTTTACTGAAAGGTTTCTCTACGTTGTTTCATATTCGCGTTTCTATCTATATTATTATTTTAAAATAGAGAGCATGATTATTTTTGTCTGTAAAAAAATAGTGGAATTTGGTTATTGAAAGAAGGAAATATTTTTGAATGAAAGATGCCATTATTTATGTAACCATATTTCACTTTTTAATAATAATAAAACAGCAGTTTTGGACTTCTCGATTGTTGTCATACTATGTATATTATTAATTGAGAAGTACTGATTTTAATATTTAATCTATATTAGGGTTCTTTTTATTGTTTTATAATGATGTAATCAATTTGCTTCTAAAAGGCCTCTTCCTCGACAGTGACTTTTTGTCGCCATTTGGCATACAAACTTGTTTCTAGCAAACGAATTATTACATGTATTTGGAAGCTTTGATATTTTGCGTAAACCAGTGTCGACTTTATTGAGTGTATTCGTTAAGAGCATCTTCTGGTTTATGCTAAGTATTGTCGCGTAAGGGTGGGTGGAGGATCCAAAGTCGTTTCACAGCATTTATTGATGATTAAGGAGATACACGCACTGGCAGTCCTCCGTCCAGAATGTCTTGATATGGTCTAAGCGACCTGTCCTTATAAAGGACAGGTCGCTTCACTGTCACTTCTGAGAAGGGTCCAATAGCGGCCAATTCGGTGGCCATTGTTTAGCCTACTTGCACTTAGTCTGGAGATAATCATTGAAACCAATTATAACGGTAACACAGTCTCTGGGATGCTACTCGGCCTAATCCGATTGCACTTACTCGGCGGTGTACGTAACAGTATCAATACGGTATTCTGTGACCACATGTACGACCCAGTTGCCAAGAAGCAAGTTCCTATCACACAGCCTCGATGCTGAAGGGGCCTTTAAAATTACTATGTACATATTACATATATATATATATAATATCTTGAACATATTTTATCACATTTTTATTTAGCTTCATATTCATCACCAAAGCTTTT
Organism: Arctopsyche grandis; assembly: GCF_051622035.1. Lineage (NCBI taxonomy): Eukaryota > Metazoa > Arthropoda > Insecta > Trichoptera > Hydropsychidae > Arctopsyche > Arctopsyche grandis. The sequence goes on from NC_135363.1 coordinate 1,418,236, forward strand.
TGATCCTCGTGCTTGCATTTACTTTTCATAAACGCTTAGACGACTTAAATATTAGCGAAATTAATGTTGTGATTTGTATCAACAATTTTATACACTTAATTTTGTTTGTATATTTTCTATTATTATTATTATTTTTTTTAATAAGATTCCTTTTTTCTTTCCATTTTTTCCTGATTTTAATCTGTTCATTGAAAAAAAAAAATGGCCTACGGCAAGTGACTGAGGAAATATTTTTACAAACGAATCGACGCGCTGTTTACATAATTAGTGTGATAAGATACGACACTTAAAGTAATGCATATTTAGGTTTTAAAATAGATTGACGTGTTCGGAATATTGTATTAAATCGAAAGGGAACATTTTTCGCAAATTAATTACATATTTTTGCATGTTTTATACATATTTTTAAATGACTTCGAAAATCTTACTCTACTAACAATTGAATCGTTGATTTTCTTATCTAAAGATCTGTTCCGTGTTTACACTGTAAATACATACTAGTGTTTCATTCTGTTGATTTTTAATTAACGAAATTAATTTTAATAATATACTAAAACACACTACTGATAGCACTATGCTGATTTTCTGTATCTCATTTTCACAATCTTTACTTTTCAGTATAAATATTCTTTTCACTTTTTTTTATTCATTATACTTGTAATGCTAGATGTGAACCTAATTATTCCTTCTGTCGTACTCTCGTGTTTTTCATTTCATCATTTCATCTTCATATTAATTTAAAGTATATAAGTTTTGGAAAAGATCGATGTATTTTTTTTTTTTAACAAATAGTTTCATGCTCATCATGTGATGTGTTTTTTTTTTATTCAAATATACATAGGAGCTTATTATTTCTCCTGATTTGATTTTTTTTTAATTTCAAGTATATATAAAAATATATATATATTATTTAATACAATCCATTATTGTATTGGATTATGGATTTTTTTTTTTGAAACTGAAATGAAAACGATTGCAAAATACATTGTTTTTTTTTTAACACTAAGAAAATTAATAATTTAGATTCAATTCTTCTTTTCAATTGTCCTTTTATATTAATATATTTTAATATAATGAAAATAAGGCACACCGAAGCTATATATTCCGGTGTGTTTAAGTAAGGTCAATTATGTTTTCATTTGAATAAAGGTAGACGTATTTGCAAACACTGAATTAGCATAGATGGTATAAAATTAAACATCGGTCTGAAAGAAATACTCGCTTAGATGCCGTCCTCTGTCGCTTGTCCGCAGGTCACAGTCGTTCCGCGTAAGCCGCTCCCTGCGATCGAGCCGTGCCAACGTCAGCTCGGGCTCTGCCAATTTGATCAACTCCAGCATATCGGCGCATCCTTTGCTGCCGCTGCCTCCTGGATCTGATGGTTTGTTTTCATTTCAGTTTATGTGTCCACCCCCCCCCCCTTCGCTCTCTATCCTATATTTTTTATTTATTTTTCATATATTTATTATACATTTTTGCTCTTTGAAGTGCTTCGTGTATATATACATTATATTATTTTCATTTATGTTGAGTGTGAACAAACTGACGTTTTTAATTTCGTTTTTTAGATAATTGGAATGAAACTTGTTTTGATTTTAATTTTTGATTTCATCGTATCATATCATATGCATTTTTTTTTTATTAAATTTATATTTTAGTACAGTACACAATTTTGTTTTTAATATACTATATATGAAAAGATTCTTATAATAGAAATGTGTAGTTTATCGACAAAAAATGGTTTTGATGACACCTTTTTTTATTTTTATTTATAGATTTTTACATTAGTGAATCCAAAAACTTTTTGTAAATTTAATACGTTTAGGTTTAACTTGATTGTTATAAATCTATGTAATTATTTATAATTGAAAGTGTGTTTGCATGGAGTCAAATCTATTACAACTTGTTGTATATATGTACATAAGAATATATTATATTTTGAAAGGCCAAGTATAATCTGGTGGGGAGATAAATTTGAGACTAGTGTAATCGTTTTCTTGCACTGGAAAAGGGTAAATTTGATCGATTTTATCCATTTATAGAGTCGACAAACACACATACTGTTTGTTTAACAGTATAGGAAATTCACCCAGGTCAAAATTGTTTGATATTGTCCTCTATTTGATTGTATATACATATATTATTTAATTTTTGACTTTAAAAGCGTATTCTTATATATCAAAGCTAGTATTAAATATTATGAGAAATTATTTTAAAGTAAACTATTTGTGTTAATTGTTAATTATATTATATTACAAATTAGTACATTTGATATGTAGAGTAAAAGTAAATTTCTTTGTTTTCAGCAATCTCGTTGGAATGGGACAAGCAACCTCAATATCTGGAGGCTTCTCTGATGATGAAGGGCTACACGGGGGAGGCAGCCAGGGAGGCATTGGTGCGGAGGAAATCGGAAGGGATGACGGGGCCTCATCGCCAGCTCGGTACTCCTATGAGCTCTGCTGCCACGAAAGAGCCGGTATTTGATAGCATCACATTTTGTAAGATGGCTGTACCGTGAGACGATTTAACCAATTTAAATTTTTCTTTTAGGCTATCGGATTGGTGACACACGTGGAAGTCAACCATCACCGTATGGGGGATGCGTCTCCTCCGCGTCAGACGACGACACCGCTGGTAAAAATATGTTGTTTTTAATTGTGCTTTTAGTAGAGTTTGTATCTTTATTCGTTTGTTTGTGTGTGTGTTTCGTAGGGTTCTCCGGAGAGTACATGGAGCCAATCGACATCCCTGCACAGCAACAGCGCTCCAGAAGCTGCTCAGGTTCATCGGCTGGCTTCCAATTGGGCCGACGCCCAACAAGGTCAGACAATCATCTCTACCAACACACCCCCTCTCTCCATTGGCCTCCACTATAGGCCCTACACGCCCACAGACGCTAGAGACACCCCTACATTCAGAAAATCATCGGAACGGTTCGAGTACGTGCTATCAAACGTGAACATTTACTCGGCTGTTTCCATCACACATTCTGTACCGGGTGTTAATTCGTTGTCGAAGCGCAAAGTTTGGCAACGTAGTGCTAGCTGTAGAGATTTGTACGATTTTAGTTTTGACGACACCGGTCAGGCCAAGAATAAAATAAATAAAACCAAGGCCGTGTCTCAGTCGGCAAAGCTCCCCGACATGAGTCAAGGCTTCCTCGTCAATTTTGACTGCGATCGGAGGATCGACTCGCCGGTCACACGCTACGACGCTTCACATAGGATTCTCTTTAGCGCTAACGCATCTAGAAACGCGTCTATAGACGTGGAACAAAATACTTTTAAATTCCTCAGTAAAGTTTTCTCCTCCAGTTATCCTGGCACGTTGAACGCTCGCAAGCGGGAAGCGTACGCTGGTTTCGAAGTAGGCGGCTCTCAAGACGATATATCACACGATAGCTATGAACTGATCGAACGTTCCGACGATGAGTGCTTCATGTACGATCGATATAAAGACACTCATGTAAACACGCGTTCATGCTCTCTAGATTCCGGTAATTATATACCTTCTGACGATGATAACTCCGGCTCTCACATAGGCTCAGATGTCGAAAGACAGACGATACCCAAATCGAAAATCATCACATACGTCAAGTATAAAAGCGATAATGATATGAATATTCAATTCGATCCGTTCCTCATGGACGATCCTAGAGATTTACCTCGCGAGAAAATGTGCGTTAGGTCTGACGGTAGTTTTTATAAGGAAATCAAACGGTGTTTGGATTCGAGAACGTCTAGTCAGGAATCGAAAAGCGACTATCACGATTCGAAAATATCAAAAAGCAGCGGCGATTCCAGTAAAAAGTCTAAAGATAGCGTCTATCATACTGATAGTAAAAAATCGCGAGAGACTACCAAAAGCACCAGGTCCGGATCGCGTACTTCGAGCCAAGAGTCCAAATCTGAATATCACGATCATAAAAAACTCAATTATGAATATGTTGAAATTTCAAGACGTAGGAGTTCTGTATTGTACGACACTGTAAAAACTATTCCCCTTGAAACTATATCGCGTACTTCAAGTCAGGAATCGAAAAGCGAATATTACGATACTCATTCCAGTTTGCAAATTAATGAAAGATCAGCTGAAGGCGAGGCTGAAGAATTCAAAGTGAAAAGTAAGACGCAATCGCACGAGGATCTGACTGGCGAGTTCAATTCAAAGTGTTCTAAGTCTAATTTTTACAATATTCAAAATCCATACTCAACGTTTCCTAGCAATATCAAACACAAGGAAACATCTCATGTTCATTCGATAAGCCTTCAAAATGTAGAGACGGAACAGAGCATGCGCTCTTATGGTAAAATCACCGAAGAGAAGACGTCTTCGATGGACAGCTCTCCTAAAGATCCGGATAAAAAGTATCAAACTATGACTCATATTTGGCCAGAGCAGATCGTCGGAATGAACACTGAGATCGATAGTAGGGCTACGAAATCGCTCGCTTATCAGCGGCAACGTTCTTCTGATGCCGAAAACATATTCAGTTTCGATAAAGAAAAGATTGAATCATTGACAAATTGTCACAAACCTGACACATTGCTTTTAACAGATTCATCGAAAGATTCGGATGTACCCCTTCCGCACAAACTTCCAGCTATGGATAGTATTGAATACGCCAAATCACGGTCTCATCCGTCTGTTTTGCAATCTGAATTTGATAAATCGACCGGTATTGATTTTGTCAAACCTAATGCTAGAAAAGATACAAGGAAAGAAGAACTCATTGCTAAAACTCACTTTGATGAGTACAATCCGAAGTTGATTCTCGATACAAGTTCTAGCAGTCGCATTTGCGATTCTCAAATGACGTACACTCACGCTACCGTAGAAAGAACTAAAAGCGATCCGAATAGCTTAGCGAACAGACAACGGTTGGGTTCATCCAGGAGGCATGTTTTAATGCATCAAAAATCTATAGATTTGACTCCTGCCGATTCAAGCGACGAGGAATACATGTTTAGACAGATTCCAAGCGCTCCGCCGCTGTCTTCAAAGTACGGCCATTTCGAAATGCCATCTGATATCGTGAAACCGAACGTCGACATGCCTAAAACAGACTTCGATCTGCCAAAAAACTATTTTAAAGAGTTCGATGATATAAAAGCAGGGTATAAAAAACCGACTGAACTAAACAAAGACTTTGAAATTCCGTACGTTCTACATAAGATTCATGTAATGAATGGAACGGCACCTACTCCGGTATCCGATCGTCCCGGCATAAACCTCGATATTAGTTTTAGTAAAAACTCCAATAATAAGTATACTCTCAATAATAATGGCTCTCGCTGTCGCTATCATGATCATCCTAAATCGCCCAAATCACCTAAATCTCCCAAATCCCCCAAATCGCCCAAATCTCCCAAGTCGCCTAAATCTCCAAAGTCGCCTAAATTGCCTAAAACTGGTGAGAGTAAACAATTTTTAGATGCTGAACCACAAAATTTTCTTTTCACGCAAAATATTGATTTGTCTAAAATTGATCCTGTTACGTTGGAAGTGGATAAGACGGCTCTTTCGATACATCACTTTTCTAGTCCGAAGCGAGATATAACAAAATCGATTGATCCTGCTTTGATGGAAACACTAAATTCGAAGCTGAGCCAGATAGAAAGCGATTCAGCGACCAGTTCAAAGACTGAAAGCATCCAACAGGATAAAATGAAATATAAAGCTCACTTAGAGGCAAAGTTAAACTTGAATGCAAGTATGATACAAAACAAGGAAGTTCTGTTGACAGTTGGTGTCGAGAAACCTAAAACTGACATGAAATATCGCAATGATAAACCGGTTCCGGCTAAAAGAATAGTAAAACCTAGAGGTCAAGCTAAAAAAGGCGGTGCCATTAAAACCAAAAACAAGCCAAAGACTAGGATCACTTCGTTCTCTTCAGACGACGAGAGTTTGGATTCTGATGATGTGTTCGGTTCGGCTGAAGCTACTCCAACGCGTTTAGAATTTTCACCTCCCCAATCTCGCAAAGACATTGAACCTATATTGCAGTTGGAATATGATAAGATAACGTCGGGCGCTTGGCATAGAGGTCAAACTATGAGCTCGACTGAAATAGAAGGTTCTCCACCTCAATGTAGAAAGCTCGTAGAGTTGGAAGCCAAGTATCATCCTCAAGTTTTAGATCCGAATTTTGCGAGTGCGACTGAACTGCGTAGAATTTCAGAACGTTCTATTTCGATACCGAGCTCGGAAGACGATATAGTGACACAAAAGCGTGATAAATTACCCGATGCCAAGGAAAAAGAGCATTCTACATGGGAATACCATTTGACTGAGAATATTCCCTCGCCTATTTTGGAGAGTTGTGAGTTTCTCAAGTCAGACGGTGAAGAGGACTTGGCTGATAAGGAAGTCGAAAGGGTCACATCAGGTGATTTGAGCTACGTACTGAAAACTATAGACAGTTCAAAGAGTCCGAACGAAAGCGATATGTCGAATTCTAAGTTGGGTTTAGACGATAAAACGTTGGCTAGGAATAAATTGCGCGATGAGTTGATTTCGCCGATGCCTCGTAAAAAAGGAGGGACACCCATATTGTTTGCTCATGCTAGGTTGAATTTGTCTGAAGGTTCCGTTTTAGCTTTGCAGAGGCAGAAAGCCACGCAAGAATCGCCAACGGCTAGCCGAAGAGCTAAAAGTTTAGACACTCCAGTCATTTCTTTACATAAACTACCACCGATGAATGCTTTTTCTTCTAAAGATGATACTGTCGGTGATTTTGATGAAGAGGGAGAAATTTTAGAGGAAAAAAGTATAACTGAAAAAGTTTCGCCAGTTATAGAGGAAGAAATTGATGAAGATCAAAAGGCTGAAGAGGTTTCTACGCCTGTTAAAAGGCCCAAAGAATTAGAGGCAGTTGTGCTCGATTCTGATGAGTTGGCTCTCTTGGATTGTTTAACTGAATATAGAAGGCCTAGATCTTTTAAGCGTAAACCGGAACCACGTAAAAAAATCAGTAGAAGTCCGAATAAATCTCCAGGGAAGTCTCCCAATAGATCGCCAGTATCCAAATCACCATTGTCTAAATCACCAAGTAGGTCCCCTTGCTCGTCTTTGAATTCGCCGAGAGATAGTATAAGAAAATTTTCAGATTTGAGTGAAAACGATCAGATCGTGCCGGATATAGAAAGGATTAAAAATAAAAAGGAAAAGAAAAAGCCTATGTCCAAGGAAAAAATGGTTAATAAGTTTATTGAAGATGAGAATTTGAGAAATATTCCTCCACCTAAGACATTTCAAAATAAACTATCAGCAGAAGGTCAGAAAGGTTTACCACCTAAAGGAAAATCGTTGGATAAATCTGATCCTAAAAAAATTAAGCCATTGACACTCACAACTCAAAAGTCATTACCTTCATCATTGAAAGATCGACCTGATTTCCTCACGGTTCCGTCGATGGATATTAAACGCACTAAGAGTCAAGAGTTGGAACAAATAAAGAAGGCCGGCTCAAAAGAAAAATCTAAATCAATTGAAAAAATGGAAGTTAGACGGGTGAACAGTAAAGAGAGATCTAAGTCGCAAGATGAGAGTGATTCTGAGATAGCCAAAAGAAAAGAAAAACAGCAGATGCTTTTTGAAGCTGCTTTGAAACATACCAAAACTCTTATAAGTCCTGTGAAAGATGCGCTACCGCCTTTTCCACCACCTGAAGATAAAATAGTAGTAAAAACAGAAGGAGATAAAATAATTATTGAAACTGAAATAAAGAGCAAGGCTGAAGATCACGTTTTTATTGCCAAGTCGCCTAAGAAGTTAGACAATACATTAGGTGGTATAATAAGCAAGAGTTTTGAAGATCAAAAGACTACGGTCAAAAATGGAAAAACCAAAGGTCTCGACGAAAAAGTAAGTAAATCTTTTGAAGAATACAAGAAAGATGAAATTGAATCGCTTCAGAAGTCTCCGAAAACTTTATCGAGGAAGCAAGAGTTGAAACAGCAAATTGAAGGTAAAGTTGTGCACAAAAATATCAAGTCAAAGAGTCTCGAAAAAAAGATTGATTCACATGCAGCATTCGAAAACAAGTCTAAAAGCTTGGATCATAATTTTGAACTATCCGCGGAAGATACGATAGAAGATAGGTCTATGAACGAAGTCACTAAAGCTGATATTCACCATGATTCCGATGCAGCTGATGAAGTTCAGGATTTTGTAATAAACAATAGAAAGTATGGAGTTAGATCGCCGAAATCTAGATCTCCCATCAAGTCGACTGATAGCGAAAAGTCTGATAAAGAAGAAAAAGTTGTTTTACACGGCACTAGTTTAGATATATGGCTGTCAGTAGACGATGATAATTCAGCTGTAAGAGATTCAAAGGATTTTTTTAACATGACTTACAACGAGTGCATTTCACCGCAGCCGCAATTCGACGAGACTGATATGCAAACGATAATTTTAGAACGGCGACAGATGGATATAATCAATAAGCAGAGGCAGCTTTCGGAGTCATCAGATAAATCGAAAGGAGAAACAGAAACGTCGTTCGATTCTGGGGATCATTTAAAGGAAGAATTTGACACCCAGCTTAAAAGAGAGGATAAAAGCTGTGAAGGAATTTCTAGAATAATCAGTGAGGAGGAATCCCTAACTGAAATCAGCGAATTGAAAATGTCCGATGATAACAGTCCTTATGTGGTACCCGTGTCGTTCGTCGACACTGAAAGTTCGTCTGAAAATCATGAGAATGATGTAGATTTGTGTCAAAAATCGAAAAACATCCCTGTGTCTTCAAAGTCTGGATATTTCAAAGATCCGGAATCTAGTCTCGATACTAACAATAGTTCTAGTTGTGGAATTCCATATAAGAACCTTAAACAGCAGAGTACGACTGAAGATGGAAGCTTGGTGGAATTTCTGAAACATGAATCTTCAACTTATGGATTCTCAGATTTGGACGATTCAGATTCAGTTTTGAGAAATAAACGAAAGGATGTAAATTTAGACCTGTCTTCATGCAAATGGAAAACTAAAGTCATTGTCACTCCCCCGCAAGAAAATAGTCCTACTGTTGAAAATATTACCGTTTTAGATTCCAAAGATTATCTTGAAAAAGTGACCAACTTTCCTGATTCAAAGAGCAATGGGAACAATCATTTGAATACAACGAGTCGCCGTCACGAACTGTTGAAATTAAGCAATGACCGATCTAAAAGTTCAGAATCCACATCTTGGACGAGCGTTGAAAAAGATATGAGTCCCTCTGGAGTGAAAGATTTCAAAGGCAGTTCTGTCGATGACGAATCTAGCGTGAGCTGCTCGATAGCCAGACCAATGGGAATATCGCAAGACGTAGAAAAACTCAACAAACGAGACAAGAGTAAACTCGAAGAGTTAAAATTTAGTTTGGACTATGGTGACGATATTGCTATGAAAAAATCTCTCTCTAGTGAATTATCACCGACTGCTTCGCTTACGGATTTCATTGGACCTGATGGACAACGAAGCCCGAGAATTATACGGAAATCGCCGACACCGACACTTGAAAAGCAAGGTCAAGTAGACTCGCTCAAATCTCCATCTGATACGGATTCAAGTTCGGAGAGCCATCACAAGATTACAGAGCATCGTGTTAAAATAATCGACAAGGGTGATTTGAAAGTGAGCTCTAACGAACCAGAAGTCATATTGGAGCCGTGTCCTATACCTCCCCCTTTAGAATATCGTCATAGAAAAGTATCTAAGAATATGAAAATCGAAATCACTGTGTCTCAAGACGATCAAAGCCACCAAGCCTACATAGATGATAACAATGATCATAGATCCAAAAGTTTGGATTTGCCGAGTAAAAAAAAGTCGAAAGAAAATATCGACGGGAGAAATTTACCTAAAACAAGCTTGGAAGGTGCTTCTAAAGGTTCTCTCAGCGTTGAAGATTTGAAGTCGAAAACTAAAAAGGGTAGGCTGAGAGATGATCAAAAGAGCTCGTCAAAATCAAGCATCGACTCTAGAGGTTCTTTAAGTGTAGAATCAAGAGGATCTTTCGAAACCGAGTCCAGTTCAGGATCCTTAGGTGCTGCGTATCGTAGAGGAGATATCGACAAAGAGTTGAAACCTACGTGGCGTCCCTTTCTAGTTGGATCCGGTAGTGAAGGAAGTTCTAGCATAGAAGAAGGCTGGATACCACCAGATGGAGAAGGTTTTGATCCATCTTTGACAGTTAAAGAACCCTACGAATACTCCAATCAAAGAACAATAGATCAATTCCATACATTTTCAAACGCGAAATATTCCTCAATATCAACCGGCACTTCTAAAGATTCGTCCGATACTGAATTCACTGATGATTTTAACGATCGCCCGGTCACTTGCACTTACGTACCTCCCAACACATCCATCAGCGTCAATACACCAGATTTAATCGTTAACTACGGTAGTAGTTTTGCCGTCGGTAGAACATTGTCTCGAATTTCTGAAAGGAGTACGAATTCTGAAAAGTCTAGTGGCGATGAAGATTCGACGAAAGCCACGTCTCATTCGGACAGTTTGAATGATGAATCGAGTGATCATCAAGCTAGCTTGAGCTCGGACCCTCCCAGTCATACTAACTTGGCTTACGTTTCTGATACTGATAGAAGAACGTCGGCTGAGATGCCAGATATTCCTATCGATCAAGGTTTAGCTGATAAAATTTATGAAATGTACACTGGGCAGACGATGTCTGATTCAGATCCAACACGGAAACACAGATTTAAAGTAGAGCGTGTTAATGAAAGTCATTTTTTTCAAGCGATGATCGAGAAGAAAAGTAGATCAAATGATAAAGTTGATGTTTCAAACCTGAAGGCCAATTTAGATTATTTGTCTAATACGGAAAGTCAAGATTCTGATGATTGGCCGCTTCCAGAATTGCCCCCGAAGCCGTCGGAATCGCCTCAAGCGAGGTATGAAGCTGAAAACTACTCGCGTGCTACTAAAACTATATTTTGGAAAGGTCAGACAGCCAAGTCGGTGGATTCCGATGCGTGGCCGTCTCCCCCGAGTAGTTTATTGGAGACGCCAATTGTAGAAAATGTCAAAACTTATTTCATGGACACCAAGCGGGAGACTGCTCAAAAAGTTCTTTTAACCGATTCGAACGATCAGAATACGTTTGAAGATAATCACGAATCCGACGATGAGAATAACACGCTAAATGATGATTTAGATTATAAAGACGATGATAAAGATGAATTTTATACAAAAAGTAAAAGTCAAGATAAGGATAAAGAATCAACAGAATCTCCGTCAAGTCGAATTGCTCCGAAACTTTATATTAAACCTATATCGTACGAAGAAACTAGTTATATGGTTGAACCTTTGCATGGCAACGAAGAAGGTCTGTGTATGAAAGGAACTGTAGTACCGAACTATGATCGTTCTTGTTTGGGGCATACTCTATCTTCGGCTTTGAATATAGGAAGTTGTTGTTCTCAAAATCATTCTAAATTACAAGCTCTGGATGTGACCCTTTCAGACAGCGTTTCATCTAACAAAGTAATCATAGCCCAACCGACGAAGTCACCTCAAAATCACAGTCCTATATCGGAGGATGAAGTATATTTCAATGACGATGTATTCGGTACTAGTAGCAAATCAGGAATTTCCCCGGACACTGAAATCGCTTTACATCCATTCACTTCGCACAAATACTCGCACGGCTCTAATAATTCAGACACATCTATAGATGATATTTTATCTCAGAATACGAACATGGACGAACTTTCTGGCTTGACGTCTAGGTTGAGTGTCACATCGTGTAAACGTTGTAGTCATAGCAGTCATTCTGAAGAGGAGACAAGCTCACTTGGCACTGATTTAGACGGTACTGTAAAAATGGGCGTTCAGCCAAAGAAATGCACCCACAGTTCCCATTCGGAAGATACTTCGATCGGCTTGAGTATATCTGAATGGTCCACTGGTACTAATACCGTGAGGCAGTATGCGAATCTTTCAGCTTCGGAATCAATATCCGGAGTATCCAATCTTTCCGGTGCTAAAAGTGAAAAGTCAGCGAATAAAAGCAGCGATTTTTCATCGAATATAAGTAGTAATTTGAAATCGATCGATAATAATGGAAAGGTTGCATTGCATTCGAATACTAAAAGCAGTTCTGATAATCTCTCGTTCGATTTGAATAAGTATGATAAGTTGTGTAATTCTGAAACGTTGTCCAGTTCAAAGAAGACCTTTGATAATTCTAGTTCAGGTACTAAGAGTGATAGTACGCTAACGTTGGCTCAGTCGATATCGGAATGGTCAGCCAGTACTAGTAATACATTAGTGCCAACTATGATTGAACCATTAGATACTGGAGCGAAGCAGGTGGCATTGGAAGAGGTCAGAGTTGTAAAGCATTCGGTAGATGCTAAAGCTTCTGAAGTGAGTGATGTCCAAAAATGTAAAACTGTAGTTATTGAAAGCTACTCGCAAAGCGAGAGCGATAAGTCAGATAAATCCAGCTCGAGTGGACAAGTGAGCGACAAGCGCTACAAACCTCATATAGGTCCTAAGCCTATTTTAGAAGCGTCTGATAAATTAGTTAGGGTGCCTCCAAAAAGTTTAAGCTATGAGGAAAAGTCTAATAAAGAGATGCCTAATTTCAGTCAACGTTGTCAGAGTGAGGATAGTGCCGTTATGGATCTCTATCAGTTGGCGTCTCCACAAGGAGAATTTTCGGGACGTGCTCACTCTCAGCTGTACAGCCAAGAGGAAAAATTAACACTTCGGTATCAAAGTCAAGATTTTGCTAATTTTCACGAACGGCAGCGCGTTATGTTTCCCGTGCCCGAAACTAAACCGTTGACTAAACATTCCAGCTATGATGATAAAACATTGTCGAAGCATCAAATCAGGGAATATAAGTCTTCCCAACAGTATAGACTGAAAACTAAGAGTAGATCGTTCCATGAACATCTTTTAATGTCGCCGGAGGGTTTGCAAGGGAGTTTGATGGTACATCCGGTGACTCAACATTTGACTAAAGAGAACGTTACTAATTTGCCGGATAATTTACGCGCTATTGATAGATCGTCGAAGACTCCGTTGAAGCTGTCTAAATGCTCACCGTACTATTCTAGTAGCTTGAGCTCAGAGTCTCCACCTATTCAAACGTCAAAAACGACGGCCAAAAAGTCTATTCTTATGAGGAATTTATCTATGAAGAGTCCGCCGAGTGGCAACGATACAGACAGTTCGCTCGATTTGATGCACGATCCTAAAGAGAGGATTCGAAGCTATCGTAGAAGACGGCAAGTTTCGACTAAGAAAATCAAAATGGAAAAGGACAAGAGCGATTTGAAAGATAGTATGCACGATTTGATGGAGGAAGATACGCCGAAGAGTCAAAACTCTTCAGAGGGTGATCGCACTTCGCATTCGGAACAGTGTAAAATCGGCACTGAGATGGGTAAAGGTGCCGAAAGTTCCGAATGCTCCGAAGGTTACATTCCGGAGATCGAATCGGGATCGTCGGAAATGTCAAAGACTGACTACCAAGAGTGTCAACGCAATATAGACTATGATGAAAATCAAGAAGCTTACGATGACATTTATGCTAAAATCCCAAATATCGGGTTCGACGAACCATATCCTCAATTCGAAGAAGCCGATCAACGGTTTAGAGGCCTCGACGAACGTTTTCCAAACGTGGAGGCATTTACACCGGTGTATGAAGGATTTGGAGCTTCAGCCGATGAAGACGAGATGGGCTACCCTAGATTTAACCGCCACGGTCGGTTGAGGCATCCATATTTAGATAGTGATAATTTGATGGAGGGAAAAGTACCTTATTCTTCGTCTAACGAAGAGAAAAATGACGACGGTAACTATCGCGGTGAAAATAGACGCTCGTCGGTCAAACGAAATAAATCTACCAAGAGTTATATGCCGAGCTCTTCCCGTGCCAGTCCTCCGTATCAGATGGAGTCAACGTCTCACTATCCTCAAGAGCCAGACGACCAACGACGTCTATCGATGCCGGAAGTTTATAACGATGATGACGACGATAACGAAGACGTACCCTATCATTTAGACACGTTCGTATACCAAACGAAGACTATTAAAAAATCGCCGATCAGTACCAAAGCTAAGCACATGTTCACTCGCGAGGATTCGATCTCGCAGTTCACCGGGTATGACAGTCCATCGGACCGGGCGTACGAGTCCACTTCGTACCCAGAAGGCTTCGAATACAGTTCGTCGGGCATGTTCAAAATGCAAGAGGTCTATCCTCAGTACGACGATTACGAGAGCGCCGAAACGAGCGACGCTTATTATCCTAGCGACAGATCGTCGATGAGGTTCCCAAACGAACCGATCGAGTATGAAGCGGGCATGCGATCGGACGCCGATCACTTCTCGAGGCCCGTGTACACGTCAGAGCCGAGCTTCGAAGGCTCGGAGCACAGCTTCGACGTGTCGTCGATTCCACCGCCTATTTTACCCGAAGATGAGGAGATCGAGAGCAAAAAGTAATAGCACAATACTGTATACACGTTTTATATACATAGGCACCCAAACCCTTAGTTTCCAATATGCGTTTCTGTCGCTTGTTTGAGATGTACTTCATCGTAGAAGTGTGAGCGTTATTATATATTACTATATATACATATGTGTACTTCGGCGTTCGTTCCGTATAAAGTTGTCTTCCCCTGCTTCATTTACTGAGTGTATTTAATAATAATCCATTATATAATACGGGGTGGGGCGAAAACAATCAGACGATCGGTATCTTAAAAATGAATGCTTCAATTTAAAAGTAAATATTCACTAGTTTAATAAAAACAAACTACACACATATGTAGTATACCGTAATAATACCACAGTCATTTAATGTTATTCGGGGGAGATGTAGAATACATCGAGCAATATTCAATCCCCGTTGAATATAATCTGTCTTATGTAATCTTTAACCCTTTGCCCGCGGCAATAAATATAGGGAACAAGCCCTGTACTCTGCACCTTTTTCGCGAATTTGGCAATCGAGTTTTCGACTTTAAATACAGATTTTAATATCTACTCAAGTAACCAGATATGTTAATTAACACATAAAGTATTATTTTAAACAATAAAATACTTAATATATCTCGTAGTTTTGGCTTAATTGTCAAATAATCATTCTTCATACAATTGAGACGTATCGTCGCCATTGTTCAACAGACGTGACGTCACATAAACGAGTTTTACAGTATGGTTCCACAAAAAACTAATTTTGACTGGTATATATGAATTTTAAGCAAATTGAATAGATGGCATTCAACTCTCAGTGATATATTCAACCAATTTTGAACCTTAAAACAGTTGAAATAGGCGCATATAAGGCTCAAAATCCCGTGCAAAGTTCAGAAATTCTATGGAAGATGCCGCGCTACAGACTTAGCGCAAAGCTTCCATAGAAGACGGCCGCGGGCAAACGGTTAAAACTTTTGTGGAAATTGGTCTGGTTTTATTTAACTATCGAGTATTTTCATACTTAACAATTGAAGTGTTCATTTTCAAGTATTAATAATCTAATCATTGCTTCCCCCGCACCCTGTAGTGTCATTGAACTCGACTAATGTCCTTGGTAGTGTTTTATATATGATATAAACGTTGACGCATTATTACTAAGCATGAAAAGTGTTAAAAAACGTTTTTTTCAATTGACTTTTTAATTTTTGAATTAAAATTAGTGTAAGTCAGTCGAATCAAAATCGTTTATATAGTAATTCGTTGATACTATTATCGTGGATATAACATTGTCTGGACATTAGTGAAGTTTATTATGTGTTTTTCATCAACGTCAATATTCGTTTTGATACAAAGACTAACGTTATGTACTAATATTTAGAAGTATGAACCGTAATTTGCATTAATTTCATATAATATTTCTACGCTCTAACTAAGATACGATACTAAGGCTTGTTCATATTAATCTTTGCTATTATTATATATAAATAAAACCTCTACGGTAATTTGTGAATCCTATTTTTATTCCACCACTAAGGAATTATTATCATTATAGATTTGAGCAAATAATTAGCCGTGATTTTCAATAACATCAGTAGTGTATATTCATTGAATCAAATATTCCTTTTTTTAATACATATTATATCAAACGTTATTGCGAACTGATTTTTTCAGTATTATTATCAAAAAAAAAAAAATCAAAGCTCGACGACTCGTGTGTGTAATATTGTATCAATATTATATATCAAATATTTTATTTGGAGTTTAGTTCGTTTTTAGATTGTACGTATCCCAATTTTACAATAACCGTTTTATTGAGGGTTATCGGCTCAATGATTTTTAAATGTCGTGCACAAATATATAATATATATATACATACATATATACCTATACCTATACAAAATATTTATTATGTATTATATCCGAAAATCTTGTATATGTATGATGATATTGACTTATTAAGAATTTATATAGAAAATTATTGTATAATGTAAAGTAAGACATCAAAACGCGTAAAACTACGTTTTAATTACCATATTATAGTATTAATAATTATTGTATGTGTATAACGGTTAATCTATTTACATAGTGTAGTATTTTCTCTGTTTTGTATCGGATTCAAGTTGTTTTCGACTTCATTGTATTATTATATTCGCTTTTCTTGGCAAAAAGTACATCGATGAATAACCGATAGGTTTGAGGCTGGGAAGGTTTAATGCATTAAGTCTCGGACCATTGTGATTGAAAAAAACACCATGTATGTACATATGTGTGTAGACGGGAAATGTGCGTAATATTTTTTACACGAATAGTTGATTTTTTTCCTTCGATTAGTCTTCACTGTGAATTTTGACTTAAAATTTACTATTTGTATGGTTAAAACGAGTCTAAATACAGTAAAGTTCTTTTTTAGAAATTTGTTTAGATGACTTTTTACTTTTGACTTTTTTTTTCGTTACTAATTCAATATACATACATATGTATATAGACAATGAATAATCAGTATTAGTATTAAATGGTCAGAAAACATTCACAGAAATTCTTTTAGTACCATTTTTATAAGAATTGCAACGTACTGTAATAATATTATTCTTGCTCAGTGGTTCTGAATTCCTCGGTTGTTTTGAAAACGGAAAATTTGTTATTAATTTTATTATATTGAGTATATTTAATGTCAAATATCGTATTCCAATTTTAATTTGATTGGAAGAAATTGCACATAACATAACCTCAAACTATATTCTATCTATAAAAAATGTATAGAAATGTTACTCACTTATACCGTCACATACTTATTTCTTTTCGCTATTATATTTGTATATGCATTTTTTGATGTTTTAAAATATTTATCATTGTATTGTAAGTTCCTCTTTAATTATATTATTATAATATAGTATTCAATTCGGTCAATTTTATGCTTTCAAAAAAATATTTTGAAAATCTAAATATACATAGGTGGAATTAACTTATAAAGTATTTTAGTGTTTAGAGTGGTATTTATGAATATTCGTTTCGCTTATTCGTATTATATATTTTAAATTTTGCACCCGTTCATTTATATTATATTAAAAAAAAATCAGTAATGAAAATGTGTGCGCTCTTATGTAGATGTTTTAAATATACGTAAACGTTTTTTTCTCCACTCGCATAATTATTATTAAATATAGGCACAATTGTATAATATATTTTACGTACCTATGCATTTATTTGTGTATCTATATTTATATATATGCGGAATCATAGTGATAGGGGTGACTAAATGTTTTTTCGGGGTTTGATCGTTTCCTATTAGATTTTTTTTATTATTTCGGAACGCATCATCACTATGACTCTGTTTATGTATATATTTTTTATACATATGCATTTATATATATAGGAAATATGTAATATATTATATTGATATTATAATAATCGTAAAGTGCAAATTAGTTAAATTGAATCTTATTTGTATTACGAAATATACTTGAAAAGTTTTGCACGATATATTAATTACTAGTCAATCTTCGGCAACATTCTCTCATACATCATTGTAATGGTAGAGCAGTAACAATTTTAATAGAGTTCTCTTTGCTTCTTTCATTGTACGTTTATTGTTATTTTTATTATTGTATAAGATTTCTAAATCAGTTTAATTTTAGCATAGATTTTAAGAATGTTTTTGACTTATTTATTTAATATTATATTTAATCAAATGCTTCCAGTTAATTTTCCAATGAAAAAAAAACAACACACTAGGTGCCAAATAATGCCAAAATGTTTTTTTTTTATTGTTTTTGTATGTGAGTGATATACTTTGTACCTACATATATTATATTACATAGTTACATATTTGAGCCTGAAGTATTCAAACTTAGAAGTAAAGAATTTCCCACTAGTGCCCTTATCATCATTTGGTTGTTTTTTTAATAAAAAACAAATCATACTAAAAATGACATGTTTATTCGGTCAGTGTTTTATTCAACTTCTGGACAGTATTAATATTTAACATCCGATATACAGTAGTCCGTATCAAAGCTGCCAGTATTTGTTTTTAATTGTCAGTATTTTAACTTTCCTAACCTAAAATTATATATTTCTACTGACCGAAATCGATATAAATACCGACCTTTCAATTTCTGGTCCGTATTTAAATTTATTCGTTATACAGTAGTCAGTATCAAAGCTGCCAGAATATGTTTTTAATGGTTAGTATTTTAACTTGCCTAGTTTAATAATTAATATTTCTACTGACCGAAATCGATATAAATATTGACCTTTCAATTTCTTGTCTGTATTTATATTTATTTAATAGCCATTATACAATCGTCAGTATCAAAGCTGTAAGAATCTGTTTTTAATGGTTACTATTTTAACTTGCCTAGTTTAAAAATTAATATTTCTACTGACCGAAATCGATATGAATACTGACCTTTCAATTTCTGGTCCGTATTTATATTTAATAGCCATTATACAGTCTGTATCAAAGCTGCCAGTATTTGTATTGAATGGTCTGTATTTATTTAAAATGGTCAGTATTTTAACATAACCTAACCTAAAAGTATATTACTACTGACCAAACATTGTATTTATAATGACTAGAATCAATGTAAATACTGACCATTTCACTAAAATAATATTGACCATGTTGATAAAATTCTGACCATTTAAATAGCAGTCACCAAAAAATTTCTTGATATTAAATATTTATTGCTTTATTAGTTTGAATCAAAACTATGCAATATCTGATTGGAAAATAATTTCAAATGTAGTCCTTCGATTAGATCTTCAACCTAAGTGCATACTATATTGCAATAAAAAAAAAATATACATAAATATATATGTACATATTTATGAACTTTTAGAATCGTTTTGTCCTGTTATGTATTTGTTCAATTAAAGGTTTATGATATTATTACTATGTATATTTATAAATTTAATATTCCTTAGTGAAGAACGCATGACGTCACATTATATTTGACAATCATCAAAGACCAAGTATTTTCATGCGAACTTTATTTTTAATTTATTTCAAAAAATAATTTTTATTTTATTAATATATATTACAATGTATTAAACCCTAATTAAAAAATAATCATTTATATAATTTAAATTTTTCTAAAAAATATTGGCAAAGCCCTGATAAAACGCGATTTCAACGTATGTTTAAACTATGCGCAAATATAAAAAAATATAAAAAAAAAATAATAATACTTCCATGCGATGAAAGTTAAGATAATAGATGCTTTGAAGTTATATTGTATGTATTGAAAATTCATCGAAACGATCTGTTCTAGCCTAAATTCTAGTTCTATTTATTTATTACTTTAAAGCATCTCTATCTTGACGTTTTGAATTATATAATCAAAATATACATTAAAAAGCTCAATGTTTTAAATAATTACTACATAAAATACATTTATATATATATATATATATATATATATATATATATATATATATATATATATATATATTATTATACAATATATATTCATTATTAAATTTTATTATATTAATATGAAATTGTTTATTGCGATTGTTAAAAAAACGTATTTGATTATAATATAAATAATATGAATATGTGTCACGTTGTTACGTGAAGTAATAAACGTAAACTTAAATACGAATTGGTAGAAGTACCCAAAACTTACAATTACTTTCGACATACTTATAAATAATCTATTGTGTAATTTTTTTGTTGTTGTAATACTTTTAATGGACTCGTTAACCCTTTGAATGTATTTAAAGTGCGTTTATTTCAATGTTATTTATTGAAAATATTCAATTACTTTTGTAAGAAAGTACGATGAGTGTATTAATTATTGATTTTACATTTTATTTTTTTGATAATTGTCTTATACGGTTTTGTTTGTCCCTCGTATGTGTGTGTGTGTGTCGAATTTATTTATTTTCAACGTTTCGTTTAAACGTATTTCATTGTAATATTTGATTGTGATAGATTAAATTTTAAACAAAATAACCTTTTTAGATAATGGAATCGTAAACAGTATTATATTATTTATTTCTTATGTGAACAATTTGGTGAGTTTTCCCCGTTGTAGGGATAATATCAAAAATAAAATTTAACGATTATAAAAGTGTTTCAGTATTCAGTTTTTATTACAATTTTTCTTTTTTACTATAATTTTTTTATACTATAATTTTTTCCAAATTGTTTTCGTAAGTTACCTGAAAATATTATAAATCCTTCATATTATTATTTTTTTTTGAATATAATTTAAATTCAATGCAATCAAAGCTTACTCAATAGTGAAAGGAAATGTAAACGTAAGTGAAAAATCGTATATTTGCACATCATATTATATATGTACTTACAAATACTTATAGGTTGTGGCTATTTGCAGGTACTATATCTGCAAATTATTGGCTATTTGCAGGTACTATATCTGCGACAGGCGCAAAGCCTTCTGCGCATGCGCGTGAACTGTCACTGTCAGCGTGTTTACTGTTAAAATTTTGTTTTAAACCTCTTAAAATTTAGTTAAAGTAAAGTGACGTAGATTAAAAAATATAATCCAAATTAGTTAATATTATTAATTGTTAGAAAATTATTATCATATACAACGTATAATACCTACATACAAGTACAAGCCGCGAACTAGCTAAATGATATAAATCTATTATAATAACGTGCGAAATTTATTTGCCTCATGTATAATGAACGATTGATTAATAAACAAGTCTAACATACATTAAATGTAAGAAATTATAATCGGATTATAAGTTCACGCGCATGCGCAGAAGGCTTTGCGCCTGTCACAGATATAGTACCTGCAAATAGCCACAACCATACTTATATACTTAAGTTTGTATAATACGAGGCTGTTGTAATATTCTGACACTGAAAGCCTACAAAAGAGCCATCAGTTGAAAAGAAATTCATAGTAAACATGACAAATTATAAGTACTTTACCGCAACAGCATCGTTTTATGGCTTTCACATTTTATTTTTGCATTTTTCTTATATTGTATAGCATATTTTGTACCAGCGAGTGTGCGTTGAATTTTGTTTTTATCGTATGTTATGAATTTGCAGACGTTATCGAAAAGGCCGATCAATTGGATGGTAACTCTACGATGGAAGTCGACAATAAGGATCAGCCGCTGTCCGCGTCTACTCCGCGAGCCAATCCACAGTCTTCATTAGAAGTCAACGGTAAAATGGATAGTGTCAACGGAATAGGTGATTATTTTTTAATTCGCAATTTATTTTTAATTAAATAAATCATTTATGTTTATTAATTTGTGTTTAATTTTAGATAAAGCCACTACGGGTAGAGATAAATTGCACAGTGATTCGAGCTACAGCATTGATATCCTCAGCGGTGGTGAGAGCGAATATGAAAGCCTCCGAAAGAGACGACACGACGACTCGTAAGTTGTCCAAATTGTGTCTCTGATGTGTTTAAGCTATTTTTCGTATTGATTTATTGTTTGATTTTAGACTTGGACGACTGCTGAAGTCTCCGATTTCAAATAACGGAGTCGCAGCTAATGAATACATCAATATAGGCACGGAAACCTTTGATCACAGACAGAATAGAAGATATCCTGCTGATAATGCTTTTTATATTGCAAAGGAATTGTTGATGACTGAACGTACATATAAAAAGGATTTAGAAGTTATTTCTGTAGTAAGGATTTGTATATTAATACATTAATGTTGTTTTTTTTTTGTTATGCTTATTTGAAATGTTAAATTTTTAGTGGTTTAGAG
The DNA here is from genome assembly GCF_051622035.1 of Arctopsyche grandis. Taxonomy (NCBI): domain Eukaryota; kingdom Metazoa; phylum Arthropoda; class Insecta; order Trichoptera; family Hydropsychidae; genus Arctopsyche; species Arctopsyche grandis. The sequence goes on from NC_135363.1 coordinate 1,440,407, forward strand.
ACGAGTTGCCGTCTGATATAGAGATGGAATTGTGCGGTGAGTCTCTTTGGGATCCGATTGAAAAGCTGAACGCGTATCAAACGGGATTGCTGAGAGCTTTGGAAGTGCGTTTGGGTGCTCGGTCGCCTCAAATTGAAAACAATAACGGAATAGACGGAAGCGAGTCCAAATCGATCACGTCTAATTCGCTAGATCCTCATTTCATTGGTCAAATTATGCTCGATTGTCTACAGGAAACGTTGCCGGTGTGTTTTTTTACATAAAAATTGGACGTGGTTTGTGGTTCAGCTTGTTTATGGATATTTTCTTTTTTTTTTAGCTGTATCAAAATTGGACCAGGGAGCATTTGGAATCGTTGAAGAAGCTCGAGAGGACTTGCAATCAAAATCCGTCGCTTGAACGACTTTGCCGCGAGTTGGAAGCTCATCAGAAGGCTTGCTATCTGCCGTTGTATACGTTCGCTCTCAAGCCGCTGTATCGGCTGTTGCATTATCGGCAGATATTATTACGTACGTTTTTAATACACTTTTTTCGTTCAAAACACGCAATCGATGATACCAGCAGCGTTGACTAGTGGTTAGCATCTATATATATAAAATTGAATGTCTGTTTGTCTGTCTGTATCGTATAGGCTCTTAAACCACTCAACCGATTACGATGGAACTTTCAGGATTTGTTGTATACATGTCCGGGAAGTATACTGTGGAAAAAAAACGGGAAAAACCGCTTAACCCTTTGCCCACGGAAATAAATATAGCGAACAAGCCCTGTATGTGGCACCTTTTTCGCGATTTTGGCAATCGAGTTTTCGACCTTAAATGCATATTTTAATATTTACTGAAGTAACCAGATATGTTAATTAGCACATAAAATATTATTTTAAACAATAAAATACATAATATATCTCGTAGTTTTGGCTTAATTGTCAAATAATCATTCTTCATACAATTTAGACGTATCGTCGCCATTGTTCAACAGACGTGACGTCACATTAACGAGTTTTCAGTATGGTTCCACAAAAAACTAATTTTGACTGGTATATATTCATTTTAAGCAAATTGAATAGATGGCATTTAACTCTCAGTAACATATTCAACCAATTTTGAACCTTAAAACAGTTGAAATAGGCGCATATGAGGCTCAAAATCTCGTGCAAAGGTCAGAAATTCTACGGAAGACAGCCGCGCTACAGACTTGTCGCGCAAAGCTTCCATAGAAGACGGCCGCGGGCAAACGTTTAATAATAATATTCGTATTTACGATTTTACCGACGCGAAATTTTGAAGCGCTGTTGTGTAGTCAAGGAAATGTGTTCGTTGGTAACCACATTACCAGTTGGTTTATGACGACACGGCGTTGAAGAGACGTTAGTAGAGCTGCAACCATCACTTCAAACGGGAACGGGAATTGCACGCCTTATTCTGGCATTGCAACGCATGCCGGGTTCAGCTAGTATAGCATAAAATCTTACAAAAAAGTGTAAACGGAATGTAAAAGAAATTTTGATATATATATTCAATTTAAAATATGTACATACTAAAAATTATGTACATGCAAACTTATTATGCTGTAGAGTGGCCACGGGCTCGAGTCCCACTAGAGTCCCGCTGCCGGCCAGACCTTGGTTTATAACTCCAGGTCGTTCGTTTTCTATCAGAGTTCGCCAATTTATATGATTTTCATTGAAACGGTTCCAACAAATTGTTAATCTTGTCCTATTTCTTGCGAAATTTCGTGTTTTGAGCATCTCGAATTTTATATCGCTGATTTATAAAAATGCAAGAATACAGTCTAAAAGACCCTTTTGTCGGAGAACGAGACGGTTGTTCATGAATATCGCACAAGAACAACCGCACATCAATGTTCTAATAAAAAAAAAAACACTGTACACAACCAAGTACAAAATAAACAACAACGCATGAACACATAAAGCGCGCATGCGTTAGGAAATAATACCTGAAATTTGCCGTGCGAATGCACGCACACCTCAAGTAAATACACTAAAAAAAAAAGCTTATACACTAGTATGAATTAATTTTGAATGTTTTTGTATAGGTTCGTTAGATTTGTACGCCACTTCCGACAACGAATATAAGATCATCAAAGAGTGCCTGTCGCAGTTGCAAACTTTGTGTCAAAGTATTGAAGAACTGTTGCCGGAGAGTCTCAATTTTTATTATTTGTGTCTTTTGCATCGTGATTTAGACGGTTCGTATTCTATCTATTTCATTTTTTTTGTATTAAATGATGTACATATGTTATTAATTCGCTTTGTTTTGTATTTTTTTATTTCTAGGACTCGATAGCTTAGTAACGCCTGATAGAAAATTCATAAGACAGGGTTGTTTGTTTAAATATACTAGTAAAGGTCCTCAGCAACGCATGTTTTTCTTGGTGAATATATTTTAGAGATGTGTCTCTTAATTCAATTAAGTTTTTCAATACGTCCTTTAATGTATTTACACTTTTATTTTTTTCAGTTCTCTGATATTTTAGTGTACAGCAATAAAGGATCGAGTTCTCAGCAACAATTCAAAGTGCACGGTATAATTCCGCTTCATTCGATACAAATCGAACTGGCCGAGTATACTAATTCGTTCTCTATATACGGTAAATTATTCAAACTTCTTACTATGTACACGTATAAAGACTAATGGGTGCTACTTTAGTATGCGGTCTTCCTTAGCATGCGATCTACCTTTGAATCGTCTATTTTTATTTATTTGTATTGTAGCAACGAAATGTTTATTACAATTTTTGTTTTTTCCTGCCGCCCCATAATGTCTAAGCATTTCTATCAAAATATCGTCAGCAGATACGTATCTCTTAACCAAATCTTAAATGAATAGAGCCAACTTTAACTTAACTCTAACCTAACCTAACCTATCCTCACCCTTAAATAAATAGGTGTTGGCTGCTAAGATATGTTTTTTTTTGTGAAAATATTGATGAAATAAAACTTATAAAAAAAGATATCTTAGCAGCCAACACCTATTTATTTAAGGATCAGGATAGGTTAGGTTAAGTTAAGGTTGGCCCTATTTGTTAGGGTCTGTATTATCCAGTCTCAGTGTCACACGCGAGAACTGAGACAGTGAGACCGCATATTAAAGTGAAAACGTGAAGGTAGATCGCATACTAAAGTAGATATGTGAAGGTAGACCGAATACTAAAGTAGCACCAACTAATGTTTGTTAGTACACAAACTATGAAAATAACAGTTTTCAATTTAGTAAATTTAGTATACATATATGTTACAGTCGAAGTGTGTTTTCAATTGTAATATATTCCAACTGGCGTTTTAAGTCATTCATATTCAAATACGACTTAACTAGTAATTATAGCTCTACAAGCGCAAATATCCTTTCAACAATGTGCGCCAGTTGTGTTTTGACAGTTCTAATGTTTTTACGAATGCTTTAGAATTCAATAATGCGTTAATATTTGCTAGGTATTATGTATTATGGTAATTAGTATCGTATTACGATAACTCTAAGAATGTGTTCAAAACAAAAATGTGACTTTCCAACTCAATTTACTAGTCGAGTGACGTTTTTACGAAAACCTAACCTCTCCATCCAATCTGGTACCAACTACCGTTATAGTTGAACTGTATTTTCAGTTGTAATATATTTTAACCAGTTGGAATGTATGTAATATGATTCAACTTGCGTGGGTTAGACGGGATATATTTTAACTATTCAAAATATATTACAACTGAAAATACATTTCAACTATAACGGTAGTTGGTACCAGGTTGGATGGAATATATTACAACTGGAAGATACACTACATACTATCTGTTAGTGCTCTATGTTGCTTAGACTTGAAGTCTCGTTTATACGAATCTAATATTTTTAGGTGGAGGACGTGCCATGACATTGAGCGCAAATTCGCCGACAGAAAGAGACATTTGGATGAACGAATTGGAGAGGGCTGCCGCGAATGTCGACGGAGACTCGACGGAAACTTCTTTGATATCACGATCGTTGATAACTTCAAGTATGTCGTTTGAAATTTGATCAAAAATCAAATATGCGTGGTTGGGTTGTTTTTAAACTGTTTTCGTATTTGAAAAAAGATTCCACCGAAGAGTTGGCCGACGGTATGGAGATGGCGAGCAGTGGATACCAGCGAAGTAACACCCTAGCTCATGTCTGCTGGCATCGAAACACTTCGCTATCGTGGCAACATCTCAAAGTCGCTATGGAGGTACATATATATCATCATCATCATCTACAGCCATTCACCTTCCACTGCTGGATGAAGGCCTCTCCAACACGCTTCCACTCGTCTCTGTTTTGCGCAACTCTCATCCATCTCACCTCACACATTTTCCCAAATTCGTCTACCCATCTTCCCTGCGGTCTTCCTTTTACCCTTTTGCATTCTCTCGGGTACCATTCAAGCACTTCTTTTGTCCATTCTTCAAGCCACGTGGTCTGCCCATTGCCATTTCAATCTTTTTACTCTATTCACTATGTCCCTTGTCGTACTTCTCACCCACTCACGTGTTCCGCTCCCTGTCTTTCCTCGTTATGCCGATCATAATTTCTTTGGGTGCATTGGACCTTTTGTAGCATCTTGGCGTTCAATGTCCAAGTTTCACATCCATACATCATAACTGGCAAAACGCATTGCTCGAAGATCTTTTCCTTCGGGCAGTGGCATTTTTGATTTAAAAACGATATTCATTCCTCCAAATGCACTCCTTCCTAATTTCATATGTCTCTTTTTGTCTTCATCTTTGCTACCGGACATGTCAATTATTTGATTATGTACTACTTCTACTGGTTTATCATCTAATGAGATGCTATCAGGCATGCAATAACTATTGATCATTAATTTGGTCTTATCTATGTTAATTTTTGATCCTACTTTCCCTGTCCAGCTGTGTTAGTCTATTAAGTAGGTCAGCTGGATCGCGAGCTATTGAAACTATATCGTCTGCGAACCGAAGATGATTCAATTGGTTTTTACTCCTGCTGTGTCCCATTCCAAGTTCCTGAAAACTCCCTTAAGTACCACATTGAATAACTTGGACGAGATCCTTGTCTTACTCCCTTTCCTATGCTAAATTTATCAGTATCTGAAAAACATATACATATAGCTTCATTTTTTTTTAAATTTATAATTTGAATTACTCATTATGTTGTTTAATTTTACAGAATCAACTTTCTGGATATTTATTGAGAAAGTTTAAAAATTCTCACGGCTGGCAACGGTTGTGGGTCGTGTTTGCCTCCTTCTGTTTGTACTTTTACAAAACGTGCCATGATGACTATCCTCTAGCCTCGCTACCCTTGCTAGGGTATGTTTCTTTTTTAATCGTTCGTTTTGGATTTTAATTTTTGGATTGTTGTCATTGTTGTGTTTTTAATCTTAGGTATATTGTGACAACGCCGAGCGAACGAGACGGTATAAATAAAGATTATGTAATGAAGTTAGTCTTCAAGAATCACATTTACTTCTTCCGAGCTGAAAGTGAATACACTTTTAAAAGGTGATTGTTATATCGCTCATTTTTATTTAGTTATGTATGTAATTATTGCTATTTTACTAATTAAAATTCTTTTGCAGATGGATGGAAGTTATCGGAAGCGCCACAACGCAATTTCCCAGTGAAAAATTACAAGCTTAATACGGATTTTATTTTTGTTGGCTGTCAGAATAAGAATTTTAATATAATTTATGTGAATTTCAATACTAAGAAAGCTAATAATAATTTACAGAATCTCCTATTTTGGAGCGAATAAGAATTATAATTATATATTGAGAGTTTTTTTTTTAAGAATCATCATAATTGTAATATTTCTGGATATGTCTCCCACTCCAATCTGTTTCTACCAAATATTTATTTTACGCATTGTATATTTATAAGACTGAATTTTAACTAATGTGATTTCAAATCGATGTTTCGACGATAACGTTTGACATTATATAGATAATTTATTCTGATTTTTGCGTTGCATTATATAAGTCTTTAGAATTTTCATTTACATTCCTCTTTTATACTCTTCTCTGGGTGTTTGTGTATTAACGATTAATTAAATATTCCATTTTTAAATCGATATTTAACAATTATAACAATTTTTTATGGAGATTTTTTGCATTAAATAAAAGACTTGATGTTTATTTTGTGATCGTGCTATTGACTAAATCTAATAATAACACCAAAGTGGTAATAATATCTTTCAAGATACGGCTGATTCATCGAACTGATGATGATATGTAAATGGCCAAAATTGATATATTTTATAGTAATTTATGTATTTAAAATGTGGATGGAATGGTTGAAAGAGTATATTTTTGACATTTATTAATACAGGGATGCATTTTATGATTACTTTACAAGTTTGACCAAAATAAAAAAATAATTATTTAAGAATTTGTTTTTAAATTGTAGCTCATTCCGTTCTTAATGATTTTGTACCTTTTTGTTTTTGTTTTACTTAAGCACAAAAGACAATTACATTAAAAGGATTGTTTATATTATTATATGTACAATAATTCTTAATCGATTGAACCCTCCAATTTTTTCAGTATTCGTAATACACGTTTAGATAGTTTATATATAACATTTTGGTTCGGTGGCAATAATCATTGACATTGTTCAATACTTAATTATAAAGTTTTTGATTATTTATTGTTTCGGCTTAGGATTGTTTATTTTATATGCAAAGTATTTGTAAATATGAAATTTTTTGATTTTTTTTTTAAATAATCACCCAAATTTGTTATTATATTAATATTGTTGTATTTATTTTAAGACGTGTGCGCGTGCGTGTGTTTACATTATAATAAATAATAAAATTTAATTGTTGAATCATTCTATGTATGTATGTATGCAATAAATTAAACTCACACGAATCGGTCTAACTGTCGTTTAATAAATATATATACGTATTGAGTGCCTTATATGTAATACGTATTTATGCATGTTGTATTTTATAGTGAATGGAACAAACTATGAGATTAAATTATTAATTTGCTTTGTTACAATTGTGAAAATTTGATTGGCAGCTGTGGATCAATTGTACATGTGAATATATATATTAAAGAAATTTTAATACACTCTTATTTTACATCCCCATTCCTTTATGTAATACATCGTTGTTTTTCATTAGCTGAGGGATGTTTATATAAGTTTATGATATGATGAAACGTAAATAATATCACGTATCCTACTTGGGGAATACTCAAACTAGGTATGCAAGATTAAGCAGTACACAGACCTGAATATTAAATACATAGTACTTTGTTCTATCAAAGGATGTAACTTACACCCTCACCAGCATAATTAGTTATACATATGTATCATAAAAGCTTTGAAGTTCTATTTGTAGTTAAAAGGACATAACCAAGTCAAGTACACTGAAATAATTCTTCCCTATGGTAAAACATGAGACGTTAAGGGAATTTAGTAATTGTTCATGAACCATTAATTGTTTGAACGTGAACGTTTTTCACTTCTTAATATACTTTTCGGATGCAATTCTACAGGTAGCCAACTATTGCTTCCAAAGAATAGTCATTTTTACGAGCTTTTACTATTTATTTATTTATTTCAAGTTTAAGTTTGTACAAGTCTCTAATGCGCCACATTGGTCGAAAAAATATAGACAGAAGAGAAAAATAAAAATATATACATTATATACACAGACGAAATATGTACATTATACATAATCATAATTATTTTGAATAAAAATACCAATAATTTAATTTTACTACCGACATCTATGTATAAATTTAAAGAATACAATATTAAAGCAAACTTCAAACGCGTCTAATGGTGCTTATGGACTAAACCAACGACGATTTTGGGCCAACTTTTTAACCAACAGTAGCGTACAAAATATCGAAATAAAAATTAAATTTTAAAATTGAAATTAAATATCAAAATCAAGCTAAAGAGCGAAATTGAGCTAAAATTAGATCATCGTTGATGTTTTGAATTACAACAATGTTTTGAATTACGACGAAACGCATTTAAAACCAGAGAAATATTATAATTTCTCTGCTTACGAGCGAAAAAAAAAATTGTTAAAGTCGTCACGAGATGTTACTGTATTTCCACATGGATGATCGATAAAAAAAAAACAATTCATAAAAAAACGCGGTGTCGGATGTCGGTGATTTGTCAAAGGGTTTTTTTTCTTTCGTCGAAATAAAATTAATAATCACACATTATCCGATAAATTTTACCTCTGAAATGATTTAATTACTTGATTTATTTCGACGAGAGAAACAATTGAAGAATAAAAAAATCCGTTTGATGTGACCGACAACACCCCGGGATAGCAAAAATCGTTGGATCACCCATACTAATACATGATATATTCTCAGTAACTGCGCATTACGGGGAAGTAAAAATAATAATTCTTTGATTTTTTTTCGATCTTAGTGCGTATCTTCGTAAGTCAAAACATCTTCGACAAACAAAAGTCGAGGATTACCCGTATGTGATTGTTGATGATCTAATTTTAGGTCAATCTCGAAAATTTATTTAAATTGTGCATGTTCTGTTTTAACTTTCAATATTTAATTTTAATTTTAATATAATGATTATAATTTTATTTTGATACTTGAATTTAATTTTAATATAATAATAATAGTTTTAATTTTGATATTTAATTTCAATTTTTAAATTTAATTTTTATTTCGATATTTTGTACGCTACTATTTTTTATTTCGATATTTTGTACGCTACTGGTTTTAAAAGTTGGCCTGTTCGTTGGCTTGGTGCGTACGCACCATATAACGATATTTTATCTCTATCGTAATGGCGGAGGATCCATTTACCTATGTATGTATATTGATGACCAAAATGAGCAATATGGCAAAGTATGAAAACGATTAGATAAGAGGCAAATTTTTTCCTGAATTGTAATCGTAAGTGAAACGTAAAGGAGGTTTGTAAAAAATCAACAGCATTATAATAATAGCAGATAAAGTAAAAATATCAAATAATAAGATACAAAGTAGGGAGTGTCTTGAATCTACAGCTAGCACCAATATATTATATAAGAACCAGCCGCAAATACAAAACATCCCTGCGAGGGCTAAATGGAAGAGATAAGATCAAAATTCCACTCATACATCACATTTAATTATGAAAATAATGATGAGAGCAGGCTACCAGATAAATAAGTTAAGATAATCTCCGATAACCTACGCTCATTATGATAGAAAGATATTGAAATGGCAAGAGGTGGGTCACGTAGCTAGGAGATCGGACGATCGATGGATGAAAGAAGTGCTCGAATGGTGACGAAGAGATTGTAAAATGGTGCAAAACAGGTACACAAGGGAGATGGATGAGAATTGCCCAAAATAAACGAATGGAAGTGTGTTGGGGAGGCTTTCATCCAGCAGAAGGTGGTGGATGACTAAAGGATGATGATATATGTGTGTATTAAATTTTAGCTATTTTGGTCTCCGTGACGGGCCCGAATGTGAAACGCCCGAAAACGCAAATATCGGAAGGCAAAGATCGAAAATCGAAAGATCTTAAGTGGAAAGATAAAAAAAGGGTGCATGGTAAACGGTACATACTCACTTAATTTGCGCGAACAAGAGGAACAGGCTTTTCCTCCCGTATTAATGTGCGCGCGCAGAATACGGGAGGAAAAGCCTGACAAACTAAGGTCTGGCCAACAGCGAGACTAGTGGGAATCGAACCCGTGACACCTTGCACGAAAGAATACGACACTCTCCACTAAACCCCGCTGCTGATATTATTATTTTTTTATTACATTTTATAGCAGGAAGGCCTTACAGGTAAACCCCAATACATCTTCCTGGCCAATTACAAACAATGCAGCATTTTTATTACACAAGTCGCTGAATTACAAGACACTGAAAAACTCGCAAGTTTACGAGACATCTATGAATTGTATATACATTTTATTGTACATTAATCATACTCAAATAGTGGTGACATAGTAGGTAGAAAAGTTTTTAGCCAATTTCATCGGGAACCGTTTCAACAATGAAATCAAAGAAATTGGCAAACTCTGATAGGAAATGATCGGCCTGGAGTCACAAATATCTAAGTCTGACCAGCAGCATTATAGATATACTGAGAATAAATTCTTTTCAATCAAGGTCAGCTCATTGGACCGAACCCGGTGCCTCTCGGTGTTAGGCAGAAGCTTAACGATCGAGCTATGCTGCTGGCTAAATCTACATACATATGTAGGTATAATTAATTAATACATTTTTAAAACTGATTTTAATGATGACCAAATTAATATTTAAGAGTTTGAAGAACGCAAAAATTGAACCGCCTGAACTCATTTGAAATTCAAAATGTTTTACTTTCAGTGATTTATTATCAACGATAAATCTGAACATGCATGATACATTTTATGGATATAGAAAACAATACATATCTAATATATACATAATTTCGAAAGAGACTTTGTATGTAAATATTGTTGGTTGGATAATAGTTGGGAACTTCCAAAATAAGTCAAAATTTCCATGACGACATGGGGACAGGGGGCACCGGGGGCGAAGGGCTGGGGGGGGGTGGCGCCAGGGGCGAAGGGCGCCGAGGGATAATATATAATTTCTAAAGTGACTTTGTAAGTTTGTAACTATAGTTGGTTGGAAATCGAAAAGAAGTCAGTTTCTATGACGATTCGATTGGTTGAATTTTTTTTTTCGATTAAAAAAAATGTAATAATAAAAAAACAAATGAATATTTACTATTACATAGATTCGCCATGTTTAAGCTGTTTATAATACAAATATTGAAAATACTGAGCGAAGCCGGTTAAAACAACTAGTCTACTATATAATTTCGAAAGAGACTTTGTATGTAAGTATTGTTGGTTGGAAAATGGTTGAGAACATCAAACTTTCAAGGTCAAAATTTCAATGACGACATGAGGACGGGGGGCGCCGGGGGCGAATGCCCCCGGGGAGCCACCGGATTCTGGTATAATATATAATACATCTAATATATAATTTCGAAAGAGCCTTTGTAAGTTTGTAACTATAGTTGGTTGGAAATCGAAACCAAGTCAGTTTCTATGACGATTCAATCGGTTGAATATATTTTTTTCGATTTAAATAAATTAAATAAAAAACAAATGAATATTTACTATTAGATTCGCCATGTTTAAGCTGTTTATATTATAAACACTGAGCGAAGCCGGGTAACACAACTAGTCTAATATATAATTTCGAAAGAGACTTTGTATGTAAGTATTGTTGTTTGGAAAATGGTTGAGAACTTCGAAAACAAGTCAAAATTTCCATGACCAGAAGGGGACGGGAGCCGGGGGGCGCCGGGGGCGAATGCCCCCGGGGGAGCCGCCTGATTCTGGTATAATATATAATACATTTAATACATAGCAAGCAGCATAGCTCGGTCGTTAAGCTTCTGCTTAGCGTCGAGAGGCGCCGGGTTCGATCCCAGGGCCGGGCCTCGAGTGAAAATGAATTTTTCAGAGTATGCTGTTGGTCAGACCTGGATTTGTGACTCCAGGTTGATCGTTTCCTATCAGAGTTTGCCAATTTTCTCTGATTTCATTGTTGAAACGGTTCCCGGAAAAAAATTGGCTAAAAATCCTTCCCATACAATAATGTCACCTATAATTTGTGATTGATTAATGTGCAATAAATAAGTTTGTGTACAATTTGATAGATGTCTCATTGATTTGCGAGTTTTTCAGTGTCTCGTAATTCAGAGACTTATATAAGTCACTGAATTACGAGAAGTAAGAAGCCGGGTAAAACAACTAGTTATACTATAAAATGAGGATAAATTATGAAATGACCATACATACATATGTGGACGTGTGTGTTATCTATTATCTGTAATCCTTATGTGTATAGCTAACTTACATACATATATACATATGTATACACTTGTATTATATCTGCGGAGAGACGTGTCGGTGCAGAACGGTGTTCACACATCCGGCTCAGTGTTGGTACGCGCGCGAAGCGAAAGAGACGTGCCGTTTTCCCTCGCGAAAATTCGCAATCGAGTTTTCCGCAACGTCCGCGACGCTCGTGCATTTTATCTATAATATATTGTTGGACAGTAAGAGGGGGGGTGGGGAAAGTATCACTTTATCAAAGGGGTGCTATCGAGTGTTCAAGGCCGAGGAAAACGTTCGGGATTTTCCGGGAAAACTATGAGGATCGGGAAAAACAACTGTTGCGTCTGGTTGCAGTAGAAAGTGAAATCGACGATTTCCACTTCATCAGTTCATGGTGAGACGAATTTATTGTTGTTATTATTATTTTTTGATTAATTTCCTGGTATATTAGTCAGTTGCATGTTCTGATTAGTTTACACATTTTTTATTTTTTATTTTCCTTAATGTTTTTCTTTTATTTTTTGTTATTTGAATTGTTTAGTTTTGAGTAGATTTTTTTTCCATGAATGGTTCGTAATGTTGTAAGTGTTTTGCAGATTATTTAGGATTTTAATTGTGAAAAGTTAATTAATATTAATTAGACAATGTATGAAAGAAACGGCTGAAATATATTATTTATTAAATACTAGTGGTTTTACCCGGCTTCACCCGGTATTTGTAATTTAAACCGCTTAAACATGGGTAATCTAATGGTGTAAATATTTTATTAAATTTATTTGAATAGTTTTATTTTGATTAGATTTTTTCCATGAATGGTTCGTAATGTTGTAAGTGTTTTGCAGATTATTTAGGATTTTAAGTGTGAAAAGTTAATTAATATTAATTAGACAATGTATGAAAGAAACGGCTGAAATATATTATTTATTAAATACTAGTGGTGTTACCCGGCTTCGCTCGGTATTTGTAATATTAACCGCTTAAACGTGGTTAATCTAATTGTATAAACATTTTATTAAATTTTTTTGAATAGTTTTATTGAGTCATTTTTTCCAAAATGGTTCCTAATGTAGTAAGTGTTTTGCAGATTATTTAGGATTTTAATTGAGAAAATTTAATTAATATTAATTAGACAGTGTATGAAAGAAACGGCTGAAATATATTATTTATTAAATACTAGTGGTTTTACCCGGCTTCGCCCGGTATTTGTAATTTAAACCGCTTAAACATGGGTAATCTAATGGTGTAAATATTTTATTAAATTTATTTGAATAGTTTTATTTTGATTAGATTTTTTCCATGAATGGTTCGTAATGTTGTAAGTGTTTTGCAGATTATTTAGGATTTTAAGTGTGAAAAGTTAATTAATATTAATTAGACAATGTATGAAAGAAACGGCTGAAATATATTATTTATTAAATACTAGTGGTGTTACCCGGCTTCGCTCGGTATTTGTAATATTAACCGCTTAAACGTGGTTAATCTAATTGTATAAACATTTTATTAAATTTTTTTGAATAGTTTTATTGAGTCATTTTTTCCAAAATGGTTCCTAATGTAGTAAGTGTTTTGCAGATTATTTAGGATTTTAATTGAGAAAATTTAATTAATATTAATTAGACAGTGTATGAAAGAAACGGCTGAAATATATTATTTATTAAATACTAGTGGTTTTACCCGGCTTCGCCCGGTATTTGTAATTTAAACCGCTTAAACATGGGTAATCTAATGGTGTAAATATTTTATTAAATTTATTTGAATAGTTTTATTTTGATTAGATTTTTTCCATGAATGGTTCGTAATGTTGTAAGTGTTTTGCAGATTATTTAGGATTTTAAGTGTGAAAAGTTAATTAATATTAATTAGACAATGTATGAAAGAAACGGCTGAAATATATTATTTATTAAATACTAGTGGTGTTACCCGGCTTCGCTCGGTATTTGTAATATTAACCGCTTAAACGTGGTTAATCTAATTGTATAAACATTTTATTAAATTTTTTTGAATAGTTTTATTGAGTCATTTTTTCCAAAATGGTTCCTAATGTAGTAAGTGTTTTGCAGATTATTTAGGATTTTAATTGAGAAAATTTAATTAATATTAATTAGACAGTGTATGAAAGAAACGGCTGAAATATATTATTTATTAAATACTAGTGGTTTTACCCGGCTTCGCCCGGTATTTGTAATTTAAACCGCTTAAACATGGGTAATCTAATGGTGTAAATATTTTATTAAATTTATTTGAATAGTTTTATTTTGATTAGATTTTTTCCATGAATGGTTCGTAATGTTGTAAGTGTTTTGCAGATTATTTAGGATTTTAAGTGTGAAAAGTTAATTAATATTAATTAGACAATGTATGAAAGAAACGGCTGAAATATATTATTTATTAAATACTAGTGGTGTTACCCGGCTTCGCTCGGTATTTGTAATATTAACCGCTTAAACGTGGTTAATCTAATTGTATAAACATTTTATTAAATTTTTTTGAATAGTTTTATTGAGTCATTTTTTCCAAAATGGTTCCTAATGTAGTAAGTGTTTTGCAGATTATTTAGGATTTTAATTGAGAAAATTTAATTAATATTAATTAGACAGTGTATGAAAGAAACGGCTGAAATATATTATTTATTAAATACTAGTGGTTTTACCCGGCTTCGCCCGGTATTTGTAATTTAAACCGCTTAAACATGGGTAATCTAATGGTGTAAATATTTTATTAAATTTATTTGAATAGTTTTATTTTGATTAGATTTTTTCCATGAATGGTTCGTAATGTTGTAAGTGTTTTGCAGATTATTTAGGATTTTAAGTGTGAAAAGTTAATTAATATTAATTAGACAGTGTATGAAAGAAACGGCTGAAATATATTATTTATTAAATACTAGTGGTTTTACCCGGCTTCGCCCGGTATTTGTAATTTAAACCGCTTAAACATGGGTAATCTAATAGTATAAACATTTTATTAAATTTATTTGAATAGTTTTATTTTGATTAGATTTTTTCCATGAATGGTTCGTAATGTAGTAAATGTTTTGCAGATTATTTAGGATTTTAATAGTGAAAAATTAATTAATATTAATTAGACAATGTATGAAAGAAATGGCTGAAATATATTATTTATTAAATACTAGTGGTGTTACCCGGCTTCGCCCGGTGTTTGTAATATAAATCGCTTAAACATGGCTAATCTAATAGTATAAACATTTGAATAGTTTTATTTTATTTAAATTTATTTGAATGTTCATTTGTTTTTTTATTAAATTTAACGTCACGGATTCTACCACCCAAACCTTACATACTTACATACAAAGTTTCTTTCGAAATTACATATATGTATATTAGATTATTTTTTCAATATTGGATTAATCTTAACCATATTAATGCGATCAATTATTAAATAATATATTTTGATATTCTGGTCAAAATTTAATTCTGACCATATAAATAAATTTTATGTGTGTATTGAATTAGTTTTTTTTTTCAGTATTTTTGTTTTTAAATAAATGGTCAATTTATTATAAACATATTTTATATATTTATTATTTAAAAATTTAATTGTAGAATAAGTTTAACAAGATTAATTATTTCATTATATTGATGATATTTCAAGCAATAATTATTATCACGTTAATTTGAATACGAATAAATTCTAAACTTTTCATTATAAAAATCAACGCATATCTTAAACTTTATATTGATTACTTTGGGATAAAATTTGACTTCCTCGCAAAAGTTTTGCAAACTCGATTAATTAAGCATTAATTACACAAACAGCCCTACTTTTTATGCGGAACATACGAACACTCTAAAATTAAGAAAATTACCATAAAATTGAGCAAATTGAATACGAAGATAAGTAAACGATACTTATATAAATTACATGAAACGAGCTGCATGAAAATTTATACAGTCATAAATGATTTTGGTAATATATGTATGTATACATATGTATATACCAGAACCCAAGGGGTTTGCACATACTTTTCCTAAATGAAAAAATGTTAAGAACCTCTAGCATAAATCAAATTTCAACTCTGCGGGGTATTAACTTTTCTTGAGTGTGTAAATTCGCAATTTTATCCAATACTTCGCGCTCAACTCTCAGGGGATGGGACTTTATGAAGCTGTAATAAATATTTTCAGCGTGTCGGAGAGCGATAGATTTGCTTTATTTTTCGAACATAACACGGTGGATATATTGTTATTATTACCTATAATTAAGAGTGGTGATAGTTTAATGAATTTGGATCGATCCATCAATCGAGTTGAATGGTAGAAAATTGAAAATACAATAAACGGTTGGACTTTATAGACGTAACACAATGGAAAGGGGTTGTTTGTCAATTGGAAATATCCCCGGGGACCCACTTACCGTTCGAAAAACCCCACTTCGGCCATATTATTCCACCAATTACCAGTCGGGGATATTGAATTTTTATAGTTCCTATCGACGTAAAAATCGATCCTATCTTAATTTGCCGTTTGACGGGTCCACTAATATTAAAAGGACTCGTAAAGTTCACGTTAATTTCCCGCAAATCGTATCGAGGAAGAAAAATAATTGAATCGAGACGTTCGTTGGGATAATTGGGATGAAACTGTCGAGATATATATATTTAATTATACTTGGCGTCGCAAAGTATATACCTACATATATACATATACATATACTCAATAAATTGGATTTTTATTTGTTTGTTACGATGACTGCGAAAAATGCACTGAAGGTGATTTATTTTTATTTTTATAGATAAACAGTCTCTCTAAAGACAAATAAAAAACATAGATAAAGTAATAAGAAAAGCTGAGTACTCTTATGGTTCATTTTTTACTTTATCTATGTATGTTCGTAGTAACAATATATAGAAGTTTTGTGATCATGCGAAAATTCCAACTCGAGATTTTGACTGATTCGATCACTGATCACGTTTTCATGATCTAGAATTATTTTACTACCGCCATCTATGTATAAAACAAAAGACTACCACCCAGTCACCCAGATTTAAAATTTGGAAACTTAAATCGCGTCTTAAACGATATTTTATCTCTATCGTAATGGCAGAGGATCCATTTACTTATATTGATGACCAAAATGAGCAATATGGCAAAGTATGAAAACGATCGGATAAGAGGCAAATTTTTTCCTGAATTGTAATCGTAAGTGAAATGTAAAGGAGGTTTGTAAAAAAATGTGGGTTTGTGTCTATGTATTTTGGGGATTTTTCGAACACCGTTAGTCCTATCGAATTGAAACTTATTATCAGTTACTGAAATTCTTATCGATACGATGTTAAATGTTTTCAATTTTTTAAGTTGACCGGAAATGGTACTTGCCCTCTTTTTGTCCTCTTTTTTTTAATTCAATTATCTCCCAAACCACTAACCAAATCAGACTGAATTTTTTTACATGTAATAGAAATTATAAATATAATGCTGTTATATTTTTTGAATATTTTTACCTCAACCGGAAGTAGTACTTTTACTCTAAAGAATCGAGGTTGTTTATGTTTTTTCTCAGAAACTTTTTGGTTTCTTAAACTGAAATTTTATATCTAGAAGTTTAAGCTTAATACCAAGTTATGTATAAAATTTGGTAAGCATCCGCCAGCCAGAGGTGGCAGTTTATTCTTGTTCGATTTTTCTTCCATTATTTGTTTCGATCCCTTAAACATGTGTGCTCTTCACAAAAAAATTCAAGTATAATTCTTGTATCAATGTGATGAAAATAAAAAAAATCACTAAATTTAATAAACTGGAAATGGGATTTTCCCTTTTAGAAAAGTCAAATATGTGGTGACCATGATTTTTCAAGAATAAATAATTTAAGTATAATTCTTGTATCAATGTAATGAAACTAAAATAAAATCAGTAAATTTAATAAGCCGGAAGTGAGATTTTTTCCTCTTAGAAGAGTCAAAAATATTGTGACCACGATTCTTTCCATACCACTGAATGTATCAAGCTGAAAATTTATATTTGTATTCTTTATGTACTAACTTAGAGTTGATAAGGTTTTGGTCAGAATTCGTAAACCGAAAGTAGTAATTTTTTTTAAAACAATATTTCATTATTTTATTTTGACCTTTGAAACTATTTTTATTTTCTTGATATTTAATGTGTATAATATTTATAGAGATTTTAAGTAAAAAAAAAAATTGAACAAGACCCGACAGCCGGAAGCTGAATTTTTGTCTTGTGTAAGTTTCCTTACATTTGCGCTCAATTAGTATCAAAAATGCTCTCATAACCGGTATGTTTGAACCTATGTTTAATTATCGAATTTTGGTTTGGGGCCCTTTTATATTTCTCAAATACATAAATAAAGTCACGGGTTGGTCACACCTGAATTTTTTACTTTTATTTATGTACGTATACGATCGGAATTGCCCAGCGATGCTCGAACGATTGAAATCGGAATGAAAAAAATGAGATTATGACCAAATTTGTTGGTTCTAAATTTGAAGCTGTAGCACTTAATTTTTGTCATGCTTTTTACTCAAGCATTTATCTTTCTTTGTCTTCTCTTAAAGTAATAAAAAATAGGTGAAACAATATTTTTAAAAATGAACCGCGAGTAATCTTTTTATGAACGATTTTTTTTCAGTTCAGAAACGACTTGGAAATTTGAAGGTTGTCGATTAACAATGAGAGCTAAAATTAGATTAGATCACTCTTCATATTATCTATTGTTTTAATGAACTAGCAAATATACTCGGCGTCGCCCAAGTGTATAACAATACGCCGTTAAAACCAAAGATTATATAAATACGCATAAGCAATTGAACATTGGCTGTTATTGAATATTAATTTAGAATTGGGCGACGCCTAGCAGTATGCAAATATATTTTAAATCATAAAGAATACGATGTTGTGTTTTGATTTTAAAATAAAATACACAGAAAATTTTGAAATTTGAATACATTCATAATAGTTTTATTTTATATAAATTTATTTGAATACTCGTTTGTTTTTTTTTTTATTAAATTGACTGTTACTTACAAATAAACATATATACTAAGTCTCTTTCGAAATTATATATTAGATGTATGGTGATTTGATTTATAATTATACGCCACATATGAAGCTTCACAATCGAGCCGAGCAACGCCTGGTAGTATTTGCCAGCTGGAATGTGTATGAATACAATTCCGAACGTACCCAGATGTCGTACACTAGAATCTGATTATGCGATTTGGCTCAATCGTCGTTTTTCCGTTTCAGCGCACTTTACAGAGCTTTTCAGCGTAGAAAGCATTCGATATAATTTCACCTGAATTGTATGCAAAGCAGAAGAAGAAGAAGAGAAGGAAATAAAGCCAAAAAGGAGTCCCAATAAACGAGAGGCGAATGATTTAATCGATGCGATCCTTATAAGATCCAGCTTTGGGTTGTTGAACTGCTTTGAATCACCCACGCCAGGTACCTTTTGTGTGTGTGTGTTTTTTTTGGGGTTTTGGACATTAAAGAACATAAAGATCTCTTTGATGTGTTTTCGAAATATAAAAAAGTGCGGTCGTAAAGTTTGTATGTATCTTTGACGTCAGTAGTTGTTCGAGTTTTTCATTCGCGCGATGGTTAATGCATTATAAACGTATATATATTTTCATATATATTTTCATCTACAGGTGGGGTTCGTTAGTCGCGTCGCGTTGCGTGCCCTCGACTATTGTTGGGTTCTGTTTATTAGGTTTAATATGTAGTTTTGTCGCCACACCTATGTAGATTCGATGTGTTACTTACTAGCGAAACAATGGTGGCGGAAGCTCGCCATTATAAAGTGTAAAAGGTTCTAATTAGATCAGACAAGTCGTTGTTTTTTTTTTTTATATTTTTGGTTGAAGGTACCAGCAGCGTGGTCTAGTCAGAGAAATTTTAAAATAATAATAGAAGTGGCTTTAAGGTCTGACCGCACTATGCGGCAACCGAACGATACGACCCAACACAACAGTACGCGACTAAATATTGTTTGTATGAAATTGTATGAGACATAACGCACTACGCGACAGCCGCATGACGTAGAACGACACCTTGCGTCAAAGTTGACTTGAAGGTGTCGTTTGCGACGTGACGCAAGTGTCGTTGAGTGGGGGTTGCCTTACGACAATTATTCTCCTTCTTCATATCGTGACTTTGAAATAGCATGTAGCCATAATCTTTTGGTTTTTCTCGACTGTTCTTCTTCCTCGCATATCAAAGATACTATTATATAATACTATAATACTGAACGAATGATTGACATAATTTACTGTGTAGTGTCGCATTGATGTCGTTCATGTGCGGTTTACCTAATATTGTCGCACACTGTTGTGAAGTGTCGGATCGTTCGTTTGACGCATAGTGCGGTCAGGCCATTAGGCGTTATATTGTTGTCAAGTGACGATTGTCCATAGACATTGCTAAATAATTTTAGCATCAGTCGTATTTGATGCTTGGTGGTCAACGTACATATGTATGTATGTCCGATAAAAACTTCTCTGGGCAAAGGCAATGGGCATGTGCATCGTTAAAAATTGCACAATGCATTCAAAAACACACAATAAACAACATGGAATACATTTTTATAAGTATTTGATCATTTAAGTAACATATTATTCAATTAACATCGTATTCATCGTCCGCATTCTACATAAACTTTCAGGGGTGGCACCAGAGAAATGTAAAAAATATTTTTAAATAAATGTAAAAACTTTCTCTTGGTGGCGCTGAATACTCAATTATGTATATTAATGACCAATTATTTGAGTTTAATTAATATAAACATCGTTCATTTTATATTATACATATTTTTGTTGAAACATTACACGTTAATTTAAGAGTTTCCAAGGACAGACAAATAATAAAAATGTGGATAAAAATAATCCGCCAACTGAGAAAATACACGGATTGGCCACCAACGCCCAACACTACCATATACTCAAATTGGGTCTACCTCACTGCACCGAAAGTGAAAAGGTCGAAAAAGCAAATATCGGAAGGCAAAGATCGAAACTCGAAAGATCAAAAAAAAAGTGTGCATGGTAAACGGTACTATGTATATATGTATAATATATACACATATATACATAGTACCGTTTATAGTGACATGCGGTGAAATTATCTCTCTTTTTGTCATACGGCCTTGTTTAATGTGCGCGCGCAGGATACGTGAGGAAAAGCCTGATCCTCTTGCAAATTAAGTGAGGATGTACGACGGGGGAGAGAGAGTTTTACCGCACGCCACTGATATATATACTGACCGTTTTTCATATGTATGCATGGTAAACAAACATTTTCGACTTTTTCACTGTCGACTTTTTTACAGTCACCCACTCATCAAAATAAAACTTTAATTTCTGTAGTGAATATGTGATGACCCTGATTGTATTGCGTGCATTTTAGCGTAGTTATGGAGACGTACCGCGTAATATTGAAACAATGTACTTATTCGTAAAGGCGTTTTTATTAATATAACATTTCTCTGGGTCTAGTGGTGAGTTTTGCATTTTTTCGTGCAATGTGTCACGGGTTCGATTCCCACTAGAGTCTCGTTGTTGGCCAGACTTTGGTTTGTCGAGGTCAACTTTCGTCTCGCCAGATTTCTCTCCATAGATGAAACATCCACAGATGTCTCTGTGGATGTTTATTGAATGTAAAAATTCGTATTGTTACATGAAAAATGTTATTGATCGTATTGTATACGATGTTTGTAATGTCTGACCACAGATGTCATGTATTGTTTCGATTTACATGTGTATGTATTTAATATATGTAATATATAATTTCTCGAGTCTTAATCTGTTTAGCATACTCGCCGCTTTGGAGCAATCTGTTAGGCGAGTGTGCATGATTAATTGAAAATAAAATAAAATAAAAGGGATTTGAAGCTGAAAAGTACTACAAATGAAAGATAAAATACCCGACTATAGATTCCAATATTTATTTTGAACAGGAAATTGACATATTTTGAGACATCGACCGAATAACACCAAGATATAGAAAAATCGCGCGATTTAAAAACACATATATCCCCGAATCTCAAGTCAATCAACATTTTTTATTACCAGATTCGTGTTCACTGGGCATCGATCTATAAAAAAGTCATATCTCGTCTCTGAACCATTTTTCGTGTCGAACAGTGTATTATGAAATATTATAAATAAAGATTTATAAACTGTCCAATATACCTATATAAATCACTAGATAACATGCATTTGATGTAATCGACAAAATAAAAAAATTTCACATTAAACGTGAATCACTGTTATTTACAGCACATTGTCTTTCAGGAGCTGAAGTGTTTACTATCAATAGTGATTGTTTGATGACTTGTATGGGTTTTGTCGAAAACAGAGCTTATTTAAATCCATTCCATTCAATTTAGAATATAGAAATAATAAAATAGTCTTATTGATTGCTTATAAACGATATCGTATAATTGTGGCCAGATACAAAGATTTTTAATGTTCATTAATAAATTATGCACTGGTTGGACACCCTTTATTTCTGTATTTGAAGAGTGACAGAAAGCACTGCTTATTGCTAAGCTATTTATATTCTGTTCTGAAATTCATTTCATCTAAAATTTCAATAAATTTCCGATCCGAGTTCGTTCATTAAAAGGATCACGAGTTTCGCTGTATTTGCACGAAACTTACAGTTCGAAAGCAAATATCCATACGCACGTGCTCGAAATGCTTTATCGAGAAAAAATTTACAGTTCGCATATAAAATAAAGTAAAAAATGATAATCAAAGCCAGACTAATAAAGCGTTCTCGGAATTTTCGCGAGAAACACGATTTCAATTCGTTTTTTCGACAGAACTCTCTCCGAATAAGGACACGGGTCGAATTTACATACCGATCCGAGACTGAAGTTCTTAAACTGATTTATAATTACTATAACTTATATATATATATATATATATATACGGACCTGTTTATGATTCACCGAAACTCGTAAACAAAGAGTTTGCTTTTCGCACGAACGATTCTACGAAACCAAGTAAGTGTCGTGGGTCATAAAGAATTATGTTGAACATTTTTCGATGTCACAATTATTATTATCAAGTCTCCGGTCGTTTTAAGCTGGGGCCGAGGTCCTAACGATGATCCCTATTGAGGGTTTCGATTTAAAGTGATCTCACGACATATTTGCGAATGCTATAATTCGGATTGTTTGGAAATTTAACGAGCCAAAGGTTAAGTCCCTTAGGAACCGGTTCAATTTGATATTTGCAAAGCGTTTGATGAAATTCGGAAATTGTGTCTCAAATTGGTCTTTTAGGCTTTCGGGATTTGCACCAATATTGTCACAAAGCACGTTGCGAAATTTGTATGTGTGTGTGTGTGTGTGTGTGTGAGTCAATTTTGAAAGGATTAATTAATCTGTGTATTTGTGTTTTGAATGAAGCAAATGATGAACGTTGGAGAAATTTGATTCGAATCATTTTTTCAAAGAACGTTAGGTATGAATTTAAGCCCTTATTGTTGTCAATTCGTTAGGGAATTCCCGTCTTTTCGATGGTCCAGTTTGGTCCTTATAATAATCCTTTCTTGACGTTTATATAAGATTTTTGACGTAATTACATATAATATTCAATTAAAAAAAGGTTTTTTATACAGCAAACTGTTATTGAAAAGGTTGTTATTATTGTTGTTAATTAATTATTTTTCATTACATTTCAGAATATTAAATTTTAATTTGAGCAGTCAAATTTAGCATTTTGTTTGTTATTCAAACATAATTATCGATTCTATCGTATCGAGTACGATTATGATAATGAGATTTATCTCCCAAATTGTTCAAATTATAAGAAATTATAAATCTTATATAATAACACTTTTTAAATACATACATATATTACCCTAACCGAAAGGAGTACTTTGGTTAGGGTAATATATGAGTTTTTTATTTTTGTCTCAGAAAATAAGTGTATTGAACTGAAATTCCATATTTAGAAGTTTAAGTTTAATATCAAGTTATATGTATATTAAATTTAGTGTACACGGATCAAACCGGAAATGGCAGTTTACTCTTGTCGATATTTCTTCCACTATTTTTTTAGATCCTTTAAATACGAAAAAAATCAAGTATAATTCTTTTATCAATGTTATGTAAAAAAAAAATCCGTCATCCATCAAATTTCATTGGCCGGAAGTTGGATTTTTCCCTCTTAGAAAAGTCAAAAATGTTGTGACCACACGATTTGGCCACATCCCTGAACGTATCAAGTTGAAAATTAATATTTGTATTCTTTATGAACTTACTTAGAGTTAATGAGGTTTTGGTTTCAATTCAGAAACTGGAAGTAATAATTTTTTTTAAAACAATATTTCATTATTTTATTTTCACCTTTGAAATTATTTATATCTTCTTGATATTTTATGTTTGTAATATATATAGTGATCTTAAGTAACAACAAAAATTTGAACAAAATCCTACAACCGGAAGTAGAACTTTTGTCTTTTGCGAGTTTCCCTACATTTGCGCTCAATTTGTATCGAAAATGCTCTCATAGCCAATTTTATACTTTTTATATTTCTCAAATACATATGTATAAGTCGTGGGATGGTCAAATAAATGAAAGTATTTATGGCACTTAATGATGAATTTTCAGTTATACTATACGAATCGAATTAATCTATATAAAAAGCGATAAATATTCATTGAAAATGCGACACCAATAAGCTTAAAACTCTTTCGACCCCTTTCCCTTTGATCGGTTGCAAATATTGAACCTTTTGTAATTGAAAAATTAACAAAAGAAAGAGACGGAAAGCACTTGACCCAGCGTCTTTCAGATTCTGACATAATTCGGATTCATATATACATACATAAGCGTCGCAGGGGAAAATTTTGCGGAAAACTTGAATTTTTCACATACGATAAGTCAAATGATCGAAAATTCCGACCCGGGCTATTTCAGTAATAAAACACAAAAGCGAAGATAGAAGGCCAAGAATTTCGATTTTCTAACATATTTATATTATGGGAAAAACTACATGTATGTATGTACGTTGCAAGTGAGCTCTACATAGCTTCGATTGGTTTAAAATGTATCTTTTTTTTTTCGTACGACGATGAATTTTAATATTGGCTACATTGAAAAAGAAATTGCTCAGCGTTGCCCCAAATTTTTATATATTTTACTATAAATTGTATTTTTAATAACCCATTTATAATATGATACCGAGCGAATTCTGTCCCAAGCATGTCGTGTATTGTATTATTATATATATATAGGAATAGTGGTTCTTTTGAAATATGTACATGTGTATATATGATGTTTGGGATAGCTTTGACGCTCAATCCTTCCATTGATAAAAAGGATTTTATTCATTGGATTGCTTTTCTTAATGCAAACATACCGCGTGATCCGACACGGATACGTTTCAGCACATTCCTTCTGAAAAAATTCTTCCGGGGTCGGTATTTTAGGCTTTGTAGCCTCGACGAGGTTTGCATGCCGTGAAAAATTGTTCAAATACATATTTCATGTACAAAAAACAAATGTATTATGCGGGTATTTTTTTTTTTAGTCCACTAGCATGTTTGCGTTCATGTCTTACAGAGATAATTAATTCATAGTTGCATTATTATATATGTATATACATACATACGTGTTGGGTCATTCTACGAGCAATTTTACATATCATTTTCCAGAACGGAAACTAATTAAAGGCAATTATATTAGTGGCGATAAGCGCCATGAGAATGTGCTAAAAACTAATCGAGTTGAATAGAAGTTGGCAGTCTACATACGTGTTTATTGGGTTGTTACAGTCAATAGGTAGTCTGACTTTGGGATGGTTAAGGTTTAAACGCAAAATACATACCTTCTGAATGAGAAGTAATTTTTGCTAAATGTGTACATTGGATAACTTGCAAAGTATCATAATATATTTTTGATAATTGTTGTTATGAATTTATACGTGAAATTAATGTATTTTTTTTCAAATCATTAAATTTGCTTTAATATTGTAACGTAGGGATTAGGTAATCGATTCTCGTAAATAACTGGTTATTATTTTTTTTATTTTCAATAAGTATTTCTTAATCAAAAATAAAATACCATCTTTATTCAATATGTTCAATTAGTAAAATGCATGCAAGAAATGTTTTTTCGGATGTTTGACAAGGCTTAGTGTAGAATATGAGCTTGAGGGGCCACTGTTCGAAGAAGAGTATCTTCAAAAATCATCATACGTATGTACATATGGCCAGCATTATGGCTTAATTGTGCGTGTATGTATGCTTAGCACCAAGTGATCAGTGGGTTCGATCCGCCATACTGCTGGTCAGATTTGGGGGTATTTGTTACTCCTGTTTCTTATCAGAGTTTGCCAATTTTATCTGATCATTGTTGAAACGGTTCCTCAAAATTGGCAAAAAATCATCTTTCCTGTTGTCACAAATCTTCTGTATTTATTGTGTGTATAATTTGTAAAAATTATGTACAAAATCTAAATACATAGATGTCTCAATGGATTAATTATGTAATTAATTGTTATTTCGTGTTCTTCAGCTTCTGGATATACATACAGTGATTTATGTAATAATAAAATGCTGCATTGTTTGTAACAAATTGTACTTAAGTTTCTGGATTTCACGAAAGGGAATACCGCTATATATGTACATACATTTCGGGTCTGGGCGTAGTTTATTTTAAGACCCATCTTTAAGATCAATCAATTTTTGATTTAATAATCTTTTAACCAATTATAAATATGTACATTAAATTAATATTAAATTGTTTTTTTTTTAATATATGTATACATATATACAATACGGCATAAGGCATAAGAAATATTGGAAAATGATAAATATTATACTATAAGAAAACTCCAGGGCACGGCAGCTCTGCTACAAATTACCACATGTTGTGAATTCATGGCAAAAGCGTGGCAAATTAAAAAAGTCATATTTTAATTTCAAGAATTATTATTATACCTATATACATACATATATGGAATGAATATATTTTGTTTTTATTTAAGAAAATTCTTATTGCTAGAATCTTAATGCGGAAAGCATTGGTTGTATCACAATGTGTTTATCTTTTTGAACAAATACAAAAGCAGCGAATTCTTTATATACTATTTTCTAGTTATATATAGGCTGTTATTAAAAAAATAAACACCCAACCTATTCACTATCCCATAAAAATTGCGCGTTTTCAAAGAGTGTGTAGTTAAAAAGCTTTTAAATTTAGTTTTATGATTCACATCCATATGAAAAACGAACATACATATTCATGTACGAACATATGTATCTATAGACTGCCGATGTGCATAAAATTGATTTTTGTTCATATATTTTTTTATGTATAACAATTTCAAGCATACCCAGCTTTTCTCAATTTAATAATAGATCAGTAAATCACCTTATTTTATGCCCAGTCTATTGCACATTCATATAATTAAAAATTCACTTCATCTAATCTATAATTTGGAAAGAGACTTTGTATGTATCCTTGGTCGTCGTCGTCGTCGTCGTCTTCTTCGTCGTCCGTAGATCGGTGACGTCATCGAACACGTGATTCGTTTTTTTTTTTTTCGATCCATGGGCGCCGATTTGTTTTTTTCGATTCAATGGATTCACCCCCGCGGGGGCGCAAGGCGAGTAGCTTCATGGGGCCACAAGGGGCGCAGCCCCGTGGGACCCCGAAGGGGGCCCGGGGGGCCCGGGGGGCGCAGCTTTATGGGGCACAGCCTTATCGGCCGCAGCCTTATGGGGCGCAGTCTTATGGGGCCCAGCCTTAGGGGCGCAGTCTTATGGGGCGCCGCCTTATGGAGCTTAGCCGCATGGGGCCTCGAAGGGGGCGCAGCCTCATGGGGCGCAGCCTCATGGGGCGCAGCCCCATGGGGCCCCAAAGGGGGCGCAGCCCGATGGGGCCCCAAAGGGGGCGCAGCCTCATGGGGCGCCGCCTTATGGGGCGCCGCCTTATGGAGCTTAGCCGCATGGGGCCCCGAAGGGGGCGCAGCCTCCTGGGGCGCAGCCCCATGGGGCCCCGAAGGGGGCGCAGCCTTATGAGGCGAAGCCCTAAACGGCAACTGATCATGGGGGCGAAGCCCTTGACGGCATTTAATCATGGGGCCGCGGAGGGGCGAAGCCCTAATAGGCATTAACTAAGGGGGGCGAAGCCCTAGACGGCAATTAATCATGGGGGCGCGGAGGGGCGAAGCCCTAAAAGGCAACTGATCATGGGGGCGAAGCCTTAGACGGCATTTAATCATGGGGGCGCGGAGGGGCGAAGCCCTAAAAGGCATTAATTAAGGGGGGCGAAGCCCTAGACGGCATTCTATCATGGGGGCGCGGAGGGGCGAAGCCCTAATAGGCATTAACTAAGGGAGGCGAAGCCCTAGACGGCAATTAATCATGGGGGCGCGGAGGGGCGAAGCCCTAAAAGGCAACTGATCATGGGGGCGAAGCCTTAGACGGCATTTAATCATGGGGTTGCGGAGGGGCGAAGCCCTAAAAGGCATTAACTAAGGGGGGCGAAGCCCTAGACGGCATTTTAATCATGGGGGCGCGGAGGGGCGAAGCCCTAAAAGGCAACTGATCATGGGGGCGAAGCCTTAGACGGCATTTAATCATGGGGGCGCGGAGGGGCGAAGCCCTAAAAGGCATTAACTATGGGGGGCGAAGCCCTAGACGGCATTTAATCATGGGGTTGCGGAGGGGCGAAGCCCTAAAAGGCATTAACTAGGGGGGGCGAAGCCCTAAACGGCAATTAATCTTGGGGGCGTGGAGGGGCGAAGCCCTAAAAGGCATTAACTAAGGGGGGCGAAGCCCTAGACGGCATTTAATCATGGGGGCGCGGTGGGGCGAAGCCCTAAAAGGCAACTGCTCATGGGGGCGAAGCCCTAGACGGCATTTAATCATTGGGGCGCGGAGGGGCGAAGCCTTAAAGGCATCAGCTAAGGGGGGCGAAGCCCTAAACGGCAATTGCTCATGGGGGCGTGGAGGGGCGAAGCCCTAGAAGGCAAAGGCTCAGGGGGGCGCCGAGGGCGAAGCCCTAGAAGGCAAAAAAAAATTCGATTTTTTTTTTTGATTTTTTTTTAATTTTTTTTAAATTTTTTTTTTTGATTTTTTTTTTCAAATTTTTAAATTTTTTTTTAAATTTTTTTTTAAATTTTTTTTTAGCTTAGTCATGTTTAAGCGGTTTATATTATAAATACTGAGCGAAGCCGGGTAATACAGCTAGTTACCTATATTCATGAATTATTTAAACGATGGTTGATCCAAATGATCACCGTGTTTTTTTATTTTTAAGATTCAATATTGGTATTTACTTTTGATGACTTGCTGAGGTGTGGCACTGTCTTGTTGAAGCCAGAACTGATTTATGCACATCCAATTTATATCATAATGATTATCTGTGTACACTTGAATGATCGCATTAAAGTTAAATCGGTCGTATGAACAATATTGTATACCACGTACATGGGTCTACGTGACGAGCCAGAATGTTAAATTACAGAAAACACAAATATCGGAAGGCAAAGATCGAAAATCGAAAGATATTAAGTTGAAAGATCAAAAAAAAAAGGGTGCATGGTAAACGGTACATACTCACTTAATTTGCGCGAGTAGGGTACAACAGGAACAAGAGGAACAGGCTTTTCCTCCCGTATTCTGCGCGCGCACATTAATACGGGAGGAAAAGCCTGTTCCTCTTGTTCCTGTTGTATCCTGCTCGCGCAAATTAAGTGAGTATGTACCGTTTACCATGTACCCTTTTTTATCTTTCGACTTAAGATCTTTCGATTTTCGGTCTTTGTCTTCCGATATTTGCGTTTCTGTAATTTAACATTCTGGCTCGTCACGGAGACCGCACGTACATATGTATATACATAATTGTCGTAAATCAAACTTTGAAGCACGATAAAGATTTCCGATGTTCACTCATAAAATATGTATCGTATTAAAAAAACTTCCATATAACCGTTGGATACATTTTATGGCTTTTTTGTTATTTTATATGTATACATACTTGGGCGATGCCGGGTATATGTACCCTGGGCCGACGAGAGGGGGGGGGGAAGGGTATGCAAATAACCCGGGCCCGGCCTTCGAAAGAGGCCTGTGGCTCCCGTAAATAATATGGACATTTTTAGCAAAAGTATAAAAGCATTATTCGGCCTTTTACTCTTAGGGTTTTTTGGACCCTTAGCAAAATGGTATAACTGTTTTCAAGTAACGGATTTTACCTACTTACGGCATGATAAAATTTAGGGAAAGATCCGTTCTGTTGTTCAGAATGGTCAGTTCCCTCGTTACAATATCCAAAACAAATTTGTAAAATAACCCTTGACCCATTCAAGCAGGTAACATGCGGACAGTTAAAAGTACGAGATTAGTGCATTTTTACATCGATAATAAAGATAAAATCTTTCACATTTACCTATTTGAAACTTTTAACTTAAAATTGCAAATGTGATGCACGTGCTATTCCTAGAATAATTCAACAGAAATATAATAATAAATGATTTATTTTAACCGTTAAAAGTATCCGTTTGTCTTTCGACTTTATGAAAATACGTTATTCAAACATGTTAAAATTTTGCTGTATAATTGCGAACGTTAGACTGGATTTAGAATATTTCAAATCATAGTTAGTTTTTAAATTAATAATATTTGTCGTTTACTTGTGTGTTGATTATTTTTGTATGTTGATTATTTTAACCCATAATGAACATGTATCAATCTGAAGTACATATACATATATGTATATGTATAAAGAGACATTTTAAAAAGCATCACAGAAAAAAATCATCCCAAATTCAATACATTATTACCTACTATGTAATATAATAAGTTGATATTTTACGGTTTTTTATGTTATGTCCGGATTTTCTCTCTACGGCCCTGTATATACCTAGTGGTATTTTAATAAAAATATGCACTCACTCGTTAATAATACTATAGTTATTATATACACCGACATTCGTTGACCCTCTACGATAAAATCTCAACGTCGTGAATTTACACGACTCAAAAGCTCCGGGAATAATCCACACGTTCTCAACCGAAGATGCATCCCATTGTTCCCTCGGCATAATACCGCTCTGGATTCGCACAATAGTCGTCTTGACAACCGCTGCAACTCCAAAGCAAGGACGAGGGATGTGTACATACTATGTATGTATGCAGTTCGAACAATAGAATCTGTGACGGTTAAGAGTGTTATGACCAACATGTACGTGAGTGTGCGAGTGTGAGTGGTGCGTGACGACAGCTCGGTGCAGTTTCCACTTCCGGTCGGGGAAAACCTTTTGCGATTTTCCCGCGCGTCGACAGAGGTGTGAAAATATCGATTCGCTGTATAT
The DNA here is from genome assembly GCF_051622035.1 of Arctopsyche grandis. Classification (NCBI taxonomy): domain Eukaryota; kingdom Metazoa; phylum Arthropoda; class Insecta; order Trichoptera; family Hydropsychidae; genus Arctopsyche; species Arctopsyche grandis. Next base: position 1,471,557 of record NC_135363.1, read on the forward strand.
AATATATACAAACATATGTGTTGACTGCGAGTCGCATGTTTGTTAACCCTCTCGATTGCTAATCATACAGACGCCTCACGTTAACAACTTGCACGTATCGCGACCATTAATTACGCACACTATCAAACGTATGATACGACGATCGATTTCCTCTCCCACTCTTTCTGTCTCTGTCTTTTTCTGTGTCTTTTTTTTTGTTTTTTTTTTTTTGTATTTACTTCGTAGGGATCGGATTATGGTGTGTTGAACTATGTGGTGTGTAAAGATGTATATGTACATATACATATGTATGTACGTAGATATTGTGTGAAGGTCTTAGGCCATTTTAGTTTTCAGCGCTCCATATGACAACAAATTCTATTTTCATTTTTTTTTTGCCCTTTTTATTTTATTTTATTTATTTATAAACAGTTAAGTTATAGTGACATTACATACATATGTATTCCAGGGCGTTACTATAGCCAGGCGTATATATACACGAAAAAGCAAAATATACGAAATAAAAATTAAATATCAAAATTTAATAAGTTGTAAATAAAAATAAAGTACGAAAATAGTGTAAAATAAATATCAAAAATAATAGAAAAAATAAAATGAAATATGAACATTTAAATGCGAGAACACATTTATGATCTCAAATTAAGCTAGATTTTTGAGCTCTTTTTCCTATTGTGCTGTACATTAACATTAGAATAATATAATACTATGATTACTAACCAAATTAAGTTAAAATTGTAAAATAGAAAATGATCAGTAGATCAGTAGCTATTAAAATAGATATAAGATGTATTGTGAACATAATTTCGTAATAATAAAAATCATTTAAAAATCAAAATCAAATTAAGCAATTCCTCAACCAGATATTTAATCAGCATATTGTATATTGAAAAAATCTAAGTTAACCCTTTGAATGCTGACCAACGCTGATCGGCGTTTTGCCAACAAGTCCATGGGCCTGAAAAACGGCGATAGGCGTTGTATTTTATGCATGTATAAAGTAAACAAGAATACTACTGCCTAAGCCTTTCCAGGTAGTATTGAACATGGATCGTTTAATCCATGGCGTTCATTTGTCAACGTTTATAAAGACTTGTTTACACCGGAATTTTTGAATTTATTACCATATCAGAATTTCAAGATGGAAATCACTAGCTGCTGAGTATTTTTGATTGTGGCTTGGCATTTAGATTGTGAGCATTACATTTTAACAACAATGAAGAAGATGGAACTCGTTTTGGAAGTATACATTCATTAATAGACCTTTTTTGCTTATTTTATATTTTTGCAAGATATAATAGAGAGTCTAAATACACCTTTACAAAACTCTAAATCCTCGGCGCTAGTTATCTAGGGTTTGTTTGGATTAGATGCAATTTTTATACATGCTTTCTATTGGATTTCTAAATAATTCTAGTTGGAAATGTTGGCGAAATTTTCAGCGTGGCGGGCTTTCAACAGAAAAGACGTCAGCACTCAAGGGGATATCAGAAATATGGTTGAAGAGCTTGATGCCCGAGCAACAGGCGACGAAAATATAAAATTAGTACAGGAGAGGAAAAGATAAGAACAAACTGCGGCATCTAATGTACTTAATGAGTTGGCTGGGAACATTTGAAAAAATTGAGGATCGCTCATGAAAACAACCAGTAATTTATAAAATATATACAATATACCTATGTATATAAATGTAGGAAATGAGACTCGTTGGGTGGTTTAAAACACTGTTTACTACTTGGAGACCCGCAACGACCTAAGCGTCACATTACATGGTACCAAATTCATTCTACTCGAGCGTACCAATTTGATCATTAATACATGCATTCTTCTGGGTCAGGAGTCCCCAACCTTTTTGCGAAAGGTTCCAGTTTGGAATTTCAATGCATGTAATGTTGGTGAGCCGTATGAAAAAAAATCGGTGCCACTTTAGTATGCGGTCTACCTTAGCATGCGGTCTATCTTTGAATCACAGTCGACTATTTTTGTTTATTTGTATTGTAGCAACGACCGGTTTATTATAATTTTTGTTTTTTATAGGGCCAACCCTAACTTAACCTAACCTGACCCATAAATAAATAGGTGTTGGCACTCAACACAAAACCATACGCGCACACAACATAAAACCGTGTTCCACTAGTACGAGTTTTTAGCTCGAAATTTTACCGATTTAAAATTAAGCACACTTCCAATTAACCATTTTAAACGAAAAAAAAATAGTATGGCTAGAACACTATTCCAATAAACATGTTTCAATAGAAAATACTCAATATAAAATAGTATTAACAGTGGGAAAAAATCCCAAGTGAAAATACGTACTTTTGACTTTTGATTTGAACTGAATGACTACTTAGAGAGATTTGAAAGCTGAAAAGTACTACAAATGAAAGATAAAATACCCGACTATAGATTTCAATATTCATTTTGAACAGAAAATTTACAGATTTTGAGACACCAAGATATAGAAAAATCGCACGATTTAAAAAACACACATATATCTCGATTTCGAGCCAAACAACATTTTTTATTACCATATTCGTGTTTACTGGGCATAGATCAATAAGAAAAGTCATATCTCGTCTCTGAACCATTTTTCGTGTCGAACAGTGTAATTTGTGCATAAGGAATTTATACCTAATTTTGCATAAAAATTTTTGAAAAGACGTTCTGTATCAAAATTCTGTAAAAGTTATTTGCATTGCCACCATCGTGAACGTGATTTTTTATGATTTTCGAAAGTTTTTTTCTAGATTAAACACATCTTTATATTCACCCTTATTATGTAAACGGGGTAATTTCATATTAAAAAATCTTTCGTGGGATGTTTTTTCACATAGTAAAGTAAAAAAAAAGTTCTGAAACTTTGTTCAGCGTACTTTAAACGTCAGTATTTCCAGTCCATTACCAATGTTTCTAAAACATGTAACACACTCGTAGACCAAATCAATCAGGAAAACGTTTAAAATGTTGTCATAAATCGGAGGGAATGAATGTGAAAATGATAATTAATTGCTATTGTACTCCATTCAAATGTCTTTCAATTCAAGTTCATTTGCTACATATTTATTATTTATTGGAAAGGTGACGTATATAAAAGTCTCAGATAATGATTTCTGACTCTAATGAAGATAATGTGATTTTGCCCGTGAAAAAATCGACTGATTGAATATTTCTATTGGTTAATTTTTAGAATTTCATCATGTTTTTTAAAATTACGGTAAATTATTCACCAAATTTGAAAATTACTGTGAATTTTCATTACTTAATAGCAATAATTAAGCCGTGAGATGCTTTATAGAGGAATATCTTGAGATTTGGATTTATATTTCAAAAAATTTAAAGCACTGTTATTTAAAATGTACCTTCAAGTATTTTTTAAAAAGAGAAATTACCAATAAATAGCAATAGCAGTATACATTTTCAATTTATGTACATATAAACTGATGTCATCGCGGTGCTTTACAGTGCTGTTTGTTTATTATTGTACCTATAATATCGTAAATATGTACATATGTAACTTGTAAATTTTCGTTGTATTCGCGTAGGCAAAGGTGGTATATTATTTATTGCAAAATTTACGTGAAGTCAAGGTTGATATTAAATGCATCTGCGAAATTGCAAAATTTGCCGGAATCATCAAATATGCTTTTGACGAACTTGTAACGAAATCAAGGTCAGTTTTTTTTATCTTTTTATAAGTGAGTACAAAAGTAATCGTTTAAATGAAATTGTCCTACATATATGTATGTATAAACATACGAACATACGTTTGAGCTAAATTGCCGAATTTTAGCCATAAAGTAGTGTAATAATCATTAGGGCTCGCTGTTTTATAGATAAACTTGGGGGGAGAGCTTTCCATGTATGGCAAAAGTCAAATTATGGTCAAAGTTCACAATATATATAATCCGAGTTTACACATTTTTCATAATTTACGATAGGAACGGCAGATTAGGAGCTGGTTCGATTAATATGAAGTGCCCAAAATCCGTCAGCTTTAGCCTTGGCACGTAATGTGCTCGAAGACAGTGTTTATCAACCTTTATTTGCTCGTCGATCGGTTTTAATTGCGAGGAAATCGACCAACTTAGTTTGTACAATCATTTTTTATAAAAACTATAAGGAACGTAATAACTTTATAAGGCGTTTGGTTCATTATATAACCTTTAAAGGACGGTGCGTCGAGATCGATCGAGTGTCTCGAACCGGGGTCGAGTAAGACCCCAGTATTTTTTAATCAAAATACAGCTTTTCTCAATACAAATGAGTTCAATATATATTTTATTAATCATTATATACATAAATATATTTTTTTTTTAGTTTTATAGCATGTTTCTGACTATTTTTGTATTAAAAAATAGCGACAAGCATCAACACGCAAACGCACATAGGTAAGGCCAACAGGCGACTGCGTGACTCAATAGCCACGCGCCAAAAGTGACGAAAACAATAGCTTACGAAAATATAGCTGTCTCTTTCTCTCGCATTTATTCATCGATCGACAAGAATATGCAAGTGAACAGTCAAAAACATGACTTATCGCTACCTCCTTTAAATCATACTTTGTAACGTAGACATGTATAAATGTATTTTTTTACGATGTACCCCTTTTCTAAATCATACAAAATCAATTAAAATATATTTCTTGTAGTTCATTCTATTAATCCAAGAAATTTAGGGTGTTCAGCTTTGAAAACCACATAGTTATTATGAAAAACGTAAAAATTGGGGCACTTGCATACCCCACTTCGGTGAGGGAGGGTTAATAACGTTTATAGTCCATGAAATTTTGGCTGTTTCTACCTAATAGTATAATAATAGTACCTAATGATATAATAGGTACGATTTCACATGGATACAAAGAATGCACGGATCAAAAAATAATAAGTATTTAGCATTAAAGAAATATATGTATTTTTATGTAGAATAATATAAAATATCAATATCGATCAGTTGAATGTCGCAATACGGGGCCTCTCAAGTAGTCCGGGCCCTGGAACTTTAACCCCAGCTTCCCCCCCCCCCCTCGGTGGCCCTGCATATTTTATATTATTATTTTTAATTAATCAATCACATTCAACAGATTGATTCAAAGCGGCGAGTGTGCTAAACAGATTAAGACTCGAGAAATTATATATTACATATGTATATTAAACACATACTTATTACATACATACACATGTAAATCGAAACAATACCTGACACCTATGTATGGTCAGACATTACAAACATCGTATACAATACGATCAATAGCATTTTGCATGTAATAATGCGAATTTTTACATTCGATAAACAAACACAGAGACATCTATGGTGAGAAATCTGGCGAAACCTGAAATAGTTTCAATGAAAATCAGAAAAATTGGAAAATTCTGATAAGAAACGATCGACCTCGACAAACCAAGGTCTGGCCAACAACGAGACTCTAGTGGGGATCGAACCCGTGACATCTTGCACGAAATAATACAACACTCGCCACTAGACCACGCTGCTGGTTATATATGTACATACATACATTAATGTACATCTATCTTATTATTCTATTTTTTTATTTATTATATGAGTGGTTTGTCGTTTGGATAATTGTCTTGTGCGTGGACAAATCATACGAGCGATAATTATCTTGTTTAGTTGTGCAACTGATTGAAAATATGTTAATCACTCCGTCTGTGAGATCCGTTCGGTTTCAAAATTTTCGACGTGTTTATCGTTGATAGATGTATATAGTTTACAAAATTTAAAACTGGCTATTTTCATATCGGAAAACAATTATTTTATTTTATATAGTAGAAGATATATTCGGACGATCCTCTAGCAGTTTTACATAAACTTTATTTGATCTAAAGTGCCGTTTTTCGATCTCAGGTTGAGATTAACTGCTCTAGCATACATACATTGTTACACATCCATATAGTCGGAGCCATATGTACATAATGTAACGTGCGAATAACTTGCGTGGGAGTTGCTAAAAGATTTACGTCTATCGATAGCGTGCGATGATAATGCGAACGTGCTATGATGATTTATGCACATGTTTGCGAACGCAAATATTAACGTTTTTATCGCGCAATTAAACATTATTGAAAATGCATCGCATCGTGGCCGCCATTTTATTTGCGAATGCACCGGTGGCGCCACCGTGCGGTCTCAAACACCAACCACAACCAGCGGCCATTGCCCGTTTACACGATTACGGTGGAATGTTTGTTGTTTTTGTGAGTTTATTTGGATTTTTTTCGCACTCGTAGTAAATATTTAGACTGCGGATGTTTATCGGCGGTGCCTATAAACGTTTTATTGCTCTTAAACGATTGCTGTTCGCGAAAATATGTTCAATTTGCAATGGAGTTGTGTAATTTACTAGTTGAAGTACCTGTTTTTTTAGGGTGCATTTGGTGAGGATAGGAGTAGGAGATGCCTTAATTTCGATTATATTCAAAATTTTGTGCAAAAAATGGTTGAGCATTGCATAAGGGCCGGGCCGCACCGTGCGACTTGCGAGCGACTTGGTTGAGGACGACCAGACCAATGCATGCCGTCAACTTGTTTGTCGCACACATTTACATACATTTTTTCGTGTCGCGCAACTAGTCGGCCGACAAAGTTGCACGGTGCGGCCTGGCCCTATGGAACAAACAAACACGTTTACTTTCTGTTCATTTAAAGATATGTACATATGTGTGTACCTATGTAGATATATTTATGTACATTATCTTTGCATATTATATATCAGTAGCGTACGGTAATATTTAAGATAGGACATGTTGTTGGAAGAAAACATATAAACATATCTGTGGTAGGTACTCGAGAGAAACAACGTTTTTTTCCAAAATTATTGTTTTGCTGCACAGCCATTTGAATAAGAAATATTAGAGATTTATTAAAACAGTTATTTATTTTTTTGTCTCCAATTTTACTGAAGTAAATCCACTATATACAAATCTTAAAATGATTCGTAAAATGTACATGCCATCGCATTCACTCCGCGATGGCCAATCACATTTCGTTTCAGTTTTGTTTCACATTTCATAGAGACTTTGTATGTAAGTAAATATTGTTGGTTGGAAAATGGTTGGGAACTTCGAAAACAAGTCAAAATTTCCATAATGACATTGGAACGGGGGACGGGGGGCGCCAAGTGGCGAAGGCCCGGGGGGCATCGGGGGTGAAGGGCGCCGGGGGAGCCGCCGGATTCTGTATAATATATGTGGTAGAGATTCCTGACAGATGACGCTGTTCAGGACCACGGTTGGGATGTGGCGGTTTAGGTTAAGATCAAACACGTGCGTTTTCAGTCATTTTGTTTATTAAGATGACACATGCGGAGGTTTAGCGACCAACCGCGCGGAGCAGAGGTCCAACTGCTACTAACCGTTACGTCTCTACCCCTTTTCATCATCCCCTTCTCACAATCAGTCGTAACATACCCTTTCTCAGCCATAGCCCATACATCAGCCTTTCGTTCAATTTCAACCCTACATATATAATACATCTAATATATAATTTCAAAAGAGATTTTGTAAGTTTGTAACTATAATTGGTTGGAAATCGAAAACAAGTCAGTTTCTATGACTATTCGATTGGTTGAATATATATTTTTTCGATTCAAACAAATTTAATAAAAAAATAAATGAATATTTACTATTATTAGATTCACCATGTTTAAACTGTTTATATTACAAATACTGAGCGTAGCCGGGTAAAACAACTAGTATTTTATATAAATGGAAATTTATATTTTTTTTAGCCGATAAAAGTAATTGTCAACGTCATGTTATGGACAGTAAAACTTACAGTCATATTATTAAAGACCTTGCATTGAATTATATTGAAATAATGTTATATAAGAAATAATTTAATATATGTAAATAAATAAATAATTTTACGTCCTTATAATGTTAAAACACATTGCAAGTCTGACATAATTTAAATAATTTCTTTATAAAAACCCTGATTTTGAATAACATTATAAATAAAATCGTTGAATTGAAGGTATTTTGATTGAATTGAGTTGAATTAAACCGATTGTTTACCCCGTCTCATACTTTTTATTATTCTCATATTTACTCTTATTGTTTGCATTGATTTATTTGTCAATGAAATTCAATCACATACTCTATTAATGTATTTATGTACTTTTTATTTATACCTATGTATGTATTTCATTATCAATACTTCAATAAATTGGGTTATTTGTCAGTTATTTTTAATGATTTATATGTTAAAAATCGCTATTGTTTTTAATATTAACAATTTTATACGTTGGCAAGAAAACTTGATATATCTAAAACCGTTCAATTTGGAGTCGGAGTCAAATCATAAAATAAAGTGGTCAGTAATTTATCTGACTTCACAAGCCTGAAAAAAAGGGAAAAAATATTAGGACTACTCCAATGTATCAGTGTATAATATATAAAAGTTTAAAATACAATATAATAAATAGTTGCAGACATCACTAGTGTGCAGTTGTATTTTTGATAACTTTCACGTTTCAAATTGTGTCGGATGACAACTTTTCAGTTGAATAATTGAGTCACCTCAAAGTTCTGGCAAAATTAAACTTGGTGAAACTGATTAAAAGTTTTACTTAACGTAGTAGTTGAATGAACTGAATAGATTATCAATTTTGGATTCAATATTAAATGCAAGAAAGCTATTTTCATATAACAAAATATACAACGCATATGTGGATGTGTACATAAAACGTAGATTAGATATTGAAAAAAGTGCTATGTTCGGTTATAATAATTTGGTGCAGTCTATTTCTGTGCACGTTGCAAGTGTATTTATGAATGAAAGCATGAAAGTACATATTTAGATATTAAATTGTATTTTTTTTAAATATACGATTTATTACGCTTTCTCATTGTGATAAAAAATACAATAATAAAACAAATACAATAATATCATAAATAATATTATATATCATGAAGATAACAAACTTGAGTCGTCGTTGTAGTTTCTGGAGTAAAATTGTACATTGATGAATTTATTTTTAATTTAAATAATTTATGTGACATGAAAAAAGGAAAGTTTAACCCGAGTATGGAAAATCTTAATATGGCATAAATTGTTAACGTATGTTCCAATTGAAGTGTAACTTCCAGTTGTAATATATTTTGACTAGTTAGTATATATTTTGTCTAACCCACGTAAGTTGATACATATGGCGAATTACATTCCAACTGGTCAAAATATAATACAACTGAAAATACAGTTCAACTATAAGTTAGATGAAGAGGTTAGGATTTCATGAAAACGTCACTGGACTGATTGAAAAAAAATATTGAGCTGGAAAGTCACATTTTTGTTTTGAAAACATTCTTAGAGAAATCTTGATACGATAATTTGCAATACCTAACAAATATTAATAAGGGAGGGGGGCTGATGGGGCGCTCCCTCGGTACGGTAGCCTCGATTACTGTTTCAGTTCCAGATCCCGATTACTGTTTCAGTTCTGGATTCCGATTCCGTTTTATGTTCCAGATTCCTTTTTCAGTTCCGGATCCCCATTATTTTTTCAGTTAATTATAAGTATTTTAAAACAAAAAAAAAATCACAATCAATCGAAAAAACATCTGACTATTGATTCCAATATTCACTTTGAGCACATCAATACTAGATTTTGAGTTAAAGACCGCAAAAGCCAAAAAACGTTTTTTTAAACGCCCATATCTCGTAAACGATCACTAACCAATAAAAATCATTATCATATTCGAATTCAGTGAACTGTCTCCGCTCTGGTAACTCAAAAACGTGCTCAGTGTTATTTATAAAGAACTAGCTGAACCCGGCATGCATTGCAATGCCACAATAACGCGTGCAATTCCCGTTCCCGTTCTCGTTCCCGTTCCTGTTCCTGTTCTCGTTCCCGTTCCACAGCCATTCAATTTTATATATAGGTATAGATAGCTTTAATTTCGCTTCAGTAAAATCGTAATTACAAAAATTATTATTAAGAGGTTTTTCCCGTTTTTTTTTCACAGTAATCTTCCCGGACATGCATACAACATATCCTGAAAGTTCAATCGTAATCGGTTCAATGGTTTAGGAGCCTATACGAGACAAACACACAGACACTCAATTTTATATATATATATATAGATCTCATATATGTATGTATGTATTATTAATATCTATATTTCTGAATCTCTATTTTTCTGGCTGAAATAAATTAGCATTGATACTGACTTTTTTCTAAAGATACTGTCAATTTTTATCCTTGACGGGGGGAGGGGTGTTATTCACACGGGGGGTATGTGTCCGGGGGGTATGTGTCCAGGGGGAGTAAGTGTCCTAGAACCATTTGAAGGTAGCGTAGGCTTGCGCTGATTTAAAGATCATTTTCCTAACCCTTCTGCGCCGAATTGTAGAAGTTTACACTTGAAAAAAATTTAAATGTTTCAACTTTCACCATAATAATTTCAATCCAGAAGTTTTCTGTTTACAAGCGAATGGTTTGCGGAATACGCTAACCTCTCTGGGTATTAGCGTTATGCGTAAGATATACGGCGATTGGCCACGTTGGATTTTTGAATTTGAATTGGTAATGAGATGCGAAAAGCAATTTTGCCACGACAAGGGGGAGGGTGGGTGAAAGCTGCACCCCCCCCCTCCCAGGACTCACCCCACCCACTCCCTCCCCCTCTGAATAGGCTCCGACAGGTGTTATCGCTTGTTGTCGATAACACCCGTCGATAAACGACCAGATCGATACGAGAGCCTAAACATCCACGTGATTCACACGATGTAATTCTGCCGAAAACATAAGCATAAGCGGATAAGATAAAATTGCCTGTCTGACATTTTAACTATTCGCGATAGGTACGTGCATAATTATCGGTGGTGTGAAAATTTTACGAGAAAATTTATTTATTTATTTATTTACATATTTGCCACAGTGACATGATTAGAATACTCTAACGCGACACTGTGACCAAACGTTTAAGTATAATACAAATACTATATTTAAATTTTACATTTAAAATTTTATAAGAGTAAGACCTTACAGGTAATTTAATCAGAGTATAATGGTGTTACTTTATTGTTCGCTTGTACGGAGCATATTGAAGTTTGGGTCTGTAATTTGGAGTCCACTGTAATTAAATTCTCTCTCTTGATAGAAAGATTTCAAAATTTTTTTCTTAGATGCCTTTATATGTATGAAGAAATATAAATATTACCCTTATTTATTTCCCCACTGCCTTTTTACAAGGTATGCTAGGCTTTGACTCACTATCTTTGAGAATAATTATTGCCATTTCCAAATATTTCTTTGATGTGCTAAGAGGGCTGGACAGCAGCGCCTTGTCCATACAAACGTACTATACTTCTCCCTTCGTCAATTATGGCACTAGAGAAATTATTTTTTAATATGCTATGGATATCCACCATTGGGGTGCATCTATCGTTTTATTTTTTTGATTAATTATTTTTTATAGGAGCTAAGAGCTGCCAAACATCTATAAAATCGCCTCTTTTTTACACCCACGAAACGAGTCCAGCGTGCTTATTTAACGGTCGATTTTAAAAAAAATACGCCGATAGATGCACAGAAAGTATCTTTTTCATACCGATGATGAAGTTTTTTTAAAAATTGGTCCAGTTTTGGAGAAGAAAATAGGAGAATACGAAACCTCGATTTTGTCAATTTAAAATACGTTTTATCTGGTCGAAGCGCAACTGTCGCATTCACTCAATATATATCGAAGAAAGGAACGGTAACAAAATTAAGGTTTCGGGTGTACAGCCCTCTTAAAGGGAAGAATCGACAACCCTCCGATTTTATTGGAATTTAAATTTTCGGCGCCTGAATGCGCCGAAAATTTATATATTTTACATATTTATGTATGTGTTTGTGTGCATATTTATTTAGAGAGATTTTTACACATCCATTTGGTATCACTCATCGCACGAGCCGTATAAATGGAAGGCTCGAATCAATCATCGTACTTTTCCCGGGCAAACAGACGCAGTTAACCCATAAACGGCCCGCCACTTCAGTCGAAATAAAGCGTTATCGACGCGGATTTAGACCGGGGTCTGGCTTTTCCACAACAAATCTCCATTTTTCCCGGGCCGGTCGGCCTTCACGCGCCAAAAACTTCCAATTTCTTTTTTATACCTTGCCGGTATCGATGCGAGCTTGCCCGCGGGAAAGCTCGCCGCACGCCACGCTCTTGCATGCCGAAGTGGAGATTTTCAATGGCGTCAATCGAAGCGTTTAATTTCAAAATCCTGAAAATACACCAAGAAAAGAGAGAATTTTCTTTAAACCTCCCTCATCAAAGTGGGGTATGCAAGTGTCCCAATTTTTACATTTTTCCTAATAACTATGTGGTTTTTAAAGCTATACACCCTATATTTCTTGTATTCCTAGAATGAACTACAAGAAATTTATTTTAATAGATTTTTTAATGATTTAGAAAAGGGGTACATCATAAAAAAATACATTTATAAATTTCTACGTTCCAAAGTATTGTAGCATATGCTAAAAGGAGCCGCCGTTATAATTGGTTTTCGAGGATTATCTCCAGGCTAAGTGCAAGTAGGCCAAACAATGACCACCAAATTGGCTTAGTAACGGCACCCGGTCCCTTCTCAGAACTGACAGCGATAGCGTGGGACTGAGTGCAGTGGGAATGCATATCCTTCAAGGCAATATCAAGGCATTCTGGACGGTGCACGGGCAGTGCGTGGATCTCCTGAATCACCTAATAAATGCTGTGAAACGACTTTGGCCTTTTACTTGGATCCTCCACCCACCCCTACGTAACAGTATGATGAATCAATGCGAGAGAAAGAGACTATATTTTCGTAAGCTATTGTTTTCGTCGCTTTTGGCATGTGGCTATTGAGTCATGCAGTCGCCTGTTGGGCTTACCGTTGTGCGTTTGCGTGTCTTGATGCTTGTCGTTATTTTTTAATACAAAAATAGTCAGAAACATGCTATAGGACTAAAGCTTTTTTAGGTTGATGTATAAAATTATTAATAATATATATATATATATATATATATATATATATATATATATATATATATATATATATATATATATATATATATATATATATATATATATATATATATATATATATATATATATATATATATATATATATATATATATATATATATATATATATATATATATATATATATATATATATATATGTACATATATTGAACCCATTTGTATTGAGAAAAGCTATATTTTGATTAAAAAATATAGCTTTTCGGGACACTCGTTCGATATCGACGCTCCGTCCTTCAAAGGTTAATCAAATAAAAGATTTTTTCCGAATTTTTTTACCCTGAACTTTTAAAATGTTGGTTTTTTATCGCGTATATGATAACCGATTCCTCCTATAGCGCGTTAGATTAGTATCTTGAGGAAACGCAAAAATTTATATCACAATTTGTTTAAAGTTTGAATAGAACTATGATTTTTGAGCTTATTTCCTATTTTGCTGTACATATGTATGTATACTAACCAGAAAAATATTATGTAAAATGGATAATTATCATTGGGTCAGTAACTATAAGGGATTGCAATACCGGTATACCGGCTTACCGGAAAATCGACAGAATTTCGCCATCGGTTAATACCGGTAAATTTTAAATGTTAACCGGTAATTACCGGTACCTATTTTATCGCGAATTAAGTACATACATATATAGGCATATAATTGCATAAAATTACATTAAAATCTATGCAAATGGCGTATTGTGGATTAGGTGTCTGGAATTTGTTTATTTTCAGGCTTAAATGTGCCAATTTAAAATTGATAATTTCACTAGCAACAAAGACCAAATGCGAGAAGACGGTTGTTTCAATTATGATTGAAACTTTTGAAATGGTCCAAACTTTAAATAAATAAATTTGGTTGGTTAAAAGTGAAAAATTTAATTTATTAATTATTAAAAATTTACTTTAATTCATTTATATGACATTATTCACCTGATATTTATTTTTAATTATTTACGATTTAATCTAGATTGACATTTTTAGGAAAAGTAACCACATACAGTTATCAAATCCACGAACTTTTTTCAAGTTACCGGTAAATACCGGTATACCGGTAGTAGGAGAAATTATTAACCGTTTACTGGTTGGTGACATTTGATGGTAAATTGCAATCCCTAGTAGCTATTATAATAGATTTATTATGAACAGTAAAAAGTCTATTTTAATCAGTATTCCGAATTTTTTAATGAAGTTTATTTCTAGAAAAATAAAATAAATATAACTCAACACTGATATTACAAAGAAATGTTGACTATTTGAATTACACTATATTTTAACAGCTATTATGAACTACAAATTCGACTAAAGTATGTACATATGTAGTCCCAATCTCACATTTATTACAAGCCTGTGCCTCTAAGCTTTCCATTTATTTTGCCCAATTGTTCAATGTACTGTAAGGGCTTTTCTTCAGAATACAAAAAAATAGCACTATTGATTTATTTCAGTGATAATTAAAACTTTTTGTATCCAATATATATAGAAACTTTTTGCTTTTAACATATTAATATAATATAATACATATTTTAGAATTGATTTAATGATAACTTGAACCAAATGAAATAATTTAATAATCAAGTTAAAACAAGCGAAGTTTTGATGCATGTTTCAAATTTGGCAATAAACGACTACGCCTCATACCATTTCGTAAACTGTGCAATTTATGCATGTATTATTTACGAAGCTACGTTTTCAGAATATTAAATTGAAATAGTTGCATTGTTAGAATGGATACTCGGGTCGGTAGAACTGTTCAATAATGATATGCAAAGTTCGCACACAACTACTTGAAAATTAAAATTTATATACCGTTCGCTGAACTGAGAAAATTCGATTACTCGTTGTCTGAACTGAAATGTATGTACATACATATGTACGTAGATACTATAATATTAGTCGGTTTTCTCATGAAAAAGACCATTTGTTGGACTATTTTCAGTTGGTCTTATTATAAAGTGGATCTGATAATTTAAGATGTGCTCTGCGATTGCTTCACAGTGGGTGAACTGTTGGAATGGTTGGTTTAAAAGTGTGTTCAAAAGTTATAAAACTCTTCTTGTCGTGTGATCATTGTTCACTGTGCTGTCAACTGTAATTGTACTGTCTCTGGAAAGAATATTATATAAGTCGTCTTGAGAATTTGATATGTTTTATAGAACTGCATTGTATGATTGATTGAATGAGTAGACAAGGTTAGTATAGTTTAAAGTGGTTTCAAACACACGATATTATATTGATATATCAAATATTGAACATTAAGCCTTCCAATATTTAACGTTTTAACGTTTTTTTGACAACACATAAAATGAAAAATTAAAAATTTAAACATATGTATGTATACACACGTCAAATATAATAGTTTCATTTAAAAAAAATAATGCTGTCATACATGAAATAAAAATTAAATATATGTATAACATTATATATCATAAAAAACCGTAAAATATCGACTTATATTATGGAAATGGAAAAGCAGGTACATAGTAAGTAGGTAATAATGTATTGAATTTGGGATGATTTTTTCCTGTGTTGCTTTTTAAAATGTCTCTTTATAAATATGCATACATGCTTCAGATTGATACATGTTCATTATGGTTTAAAATAATCAGCATAGAAAACAGTTGAATAATAAAGATGAATTCGTAAACGACAAATATTATTAATTTAAAAACTAACTTTGATTTGAAATATTCTAAATCCAGTCTACCGTTTGCAATTATACAGCAAAATTTTAACGTATTTTCCTAAAGTCTAAAGACGAACGGATACTTTTAACGATTAAAATCAATCATTTATTAGTATATTTCTGTTGAATTATTCTAGGAATAGCACGTGCATTACATTTGCAATTTTAAGTTAAAAGTTTCATAGCAAATTGGCAAATAGGTAAATGTGAAAGATTTTATCTTTATTATCGATGTAAAAATGCACTAAGCTCGTAATTTTAACTGTCCGCTTGTTACCTGCTTGAATCGGCCTGTGGTTATTTTACTAATTTTTTTTTGATATTTTGACGAGGGAACTGACCATTCTGAACACTAAAACGGATGCTTCCCTAAATTTTTTTACGCCATAAAAAGTATGTAAAACCGGTCACTCGAAACAGTTTTACCATTTTGCTTTGCTTTGCTTTTTGTTAAGAGTATAAAGGCCAAATAATGCTTTTATACTTTTGCTAAAAATGTAAATATTATTTGCGGGGGCCCCAGGCCCCCTTCGAAAGCCCAGGTTATTTGCATACCCATTCCCCCCTCTCGTCAGCTCTGAATACATACATTATATACATGTTGTATATAACTTATATTTTATTTATTTGTTTATTTATTTATTTACATATTTTACCACAGTGACATTACAGAATACTCTAACGCGTCGGTGTGACCAGACATACATATATATAAACATAATACAAATACTATTAATACAATTTTGAAATCATACTCAAATAGTGGTTAGGATTGTTTTTGACAATTTGATGGAAGAGCCGCTTTAACAATGAAATAAGCTAAATTGACAAACTCTGATAGGAAACTTGGAGTCATAAATATCCAAATCCGACCAGCAGCATTGAAGACGAATTATTTTCAGTCGAGGTCAGCTCTCGGGAACGAACCCGGTCACCTCTCGGTGCTTATTATCAACGAAATCATTAAGTCACGCTGCTGGCTATTTACAACTCAAAAGTAAGCGCTGATGAGTGAAGATTGAAATAGGATGAAATTTTTTGAATGTGCGTTTAGACATCTGGACAAACAAAGACCGAATATTATAAAAGCATATAGGGCTTTAATTTGGATATTGAAATTGAAAATATAATATGATTTACGTAAAAATTTTTTTTTGCGTATTTGAAGGATTATGGATAGAGTTTGAGATTTGAAAATATTCCTCATCTCTTGCTTTGACATTCAAAATGGCTCTCAATTGATCACCATAATCTATGGAAATTTGGTTCGATTCATCTTAAATTTGACGAGTGATGTTTCTGACCTACTTTACATATGTATGTATGTAGACATGTATTTAATAATTATGAGAGGAATTTTGATGAATGCGTCACTCGAGTGTATTACAAATTTCGTTCGTCACCCGAGTAGGCCTTTGTACACTTAGAAAAGATTATGTAAATAGGGCTTAAAAAAGTTATATAGGCATACATAATATCGCATTATATGTATTTACTATGTACATACATACATGCGGAATATCTTCGCGACGAGCAAATCTACTTTAATAAAAGTTATTATTATTTTCAAATTACTTTTGAAAATAAATTAATGCGGTCGAAGAATTTTTTTCTGTTAAAATTTTGCGTATGAATGTGACATATCTTCAATTTACATATGAATGATTTCATTTCGCTCACGAAATTGAATATTATCCTATCAATTTTGTGATCATATTAAACTTTGATTTGCCTAAAGTCAACACAATGCGTATTGAATTCGAATGTTTGAAATGTAATTTTAAAAAAAATTAATTAAATTTCAGCGTTTGCCGACATATCGATTTTATAGCTATTCACTGTCAAGGTAAATTGGTTGAAATTATTTAAAAAAAAAATTAGGATGTGACCAACCCATGACTCTATCTATGTATTTGAGGAATATAAGGTCACAAAACAAAATTTATAATAATTTAACGTACATACACGTTAAGAAATACCGGTTATGAGAGCATTTTCGATGCAAATTGAGCGCAAATGTAGGGAAACTTACACAAGACAAAAGTTCTACTTCCGGTTGTCGGATTTTGTTCGAAATTTTCTTATTACCTAAAATCACTATAATTATTATACACATTAAATATCAACAAAATAAAAATAATTTAAAAGGTCAAAATAAAATAATGAAATATTGTTTTAAAAAAAAATACTACTTCCGGTTTACGAATTCTGACCAAAACCTTATCAACTCTAAGTTAGTACATAAATAATACAAATATTAATTTTCAGTTTGATACGTTCAGGGGTGTGGACAGAATCGTGGTCAGAACATTTTTGACCTTTCTAAGGGGAAAAAATCCCACTTCCGGTTTATAAAATTTAGTGATTTTTTTTTTATTTTCATCACATTGATACAACAATTATACTTGAATTTTTACGTGAAGAGCACACATGTTAAAGGGGTCGAAAAAAATAGTGCAAGAAAAATCGAACAAGAGTAAACTGCCACTTCTGGTTGACGGATGCTTACCAAATTTTATACATAACTAGGTATTACGCTTAAGCTTTGAATGTTCGAATTTTAAACTTTGAATGTTTGAACTAAAATGAAATTTTAGTTCAAAAAACCAAAAGGTTTCTGAGAAAAACATAAACCTCGATTCTCTAGAGCAGCGGTTTCCAAACTGGGAGGCGCGCCTCCCTGGGGAGGCGCGGACTATTGCCAGGGGAGGCGCCAAAACTTTTTAATAAAAAGATAATTTTCATACCATAATATCTACAAATAAATAAAACTTCATATCGTAGCTTAACAGTAAAAATTCAATTCATGAATATTTATTTTTATTTTTCTTTCATTTTTATATACACATTTAATTAGCAACCTTTCTCGAAGAAAACCAACATGAAAAGACACATTTGTGGACGAATGGTAATTTTATTGTTAAACTTGCCAGATATGGTTGAAATTTTTGGAAAATTGAGCGGTTTTAATAAATCAATGCACGGATCACAAATACATCCACTTGATCAAAAAGACAAAGTAAAAGCTTTCATTAAAAAGTTGAAGTTATGGAAATAAAATTTACAATAGAATGAGTTGGATATGTTTTCATTTTCCAAAGATTTCTGGGCCACAGTCAATATTGAAGCTAGTAAAAATCTTTTTATTGACCACTTGGATGGTTTAGTGTTGCATTTTTCCAATTATTTAAAAGACCTTGATTTCTCAAAGTTTTTGTGGATACAGAATCCATTTAACTACAATGAAGAAGACGAATTCAAGCTGACAACCATCGAAAAAGAAAAATTGATAGAATTATCATGCGATAGCTCACTAAAACAAAAGTTTCAAAATGAAATCATAATTAAATTTTGGATGAATCTTAGTGGAGAGTATGAATCTTTGTATTGCAAAGCAATGCAAATGCTTCTACCGTTTGTAACGTCTTATTTATGCGAAACGGGCTTTTCGGCACTAGCTGCAATGAAAACGAAATATCGAGCCAGGTTAATAGTCGAAAAGGAGTTACGAGTGGCTCTCTCCATATTGCCCCCAAGATTTGATAAACTTTGTGACAATAAACAACAACATCCTTCGCATTAAATTTTGATGGGTTAGATGTAGTTTAATTAGTAATTTAATATAAAAATAAATATACGTGTTCGTATAAATTTATGTTATAGCAAAACCTTTTTATTATTCTGTCTATTGTAGTGTTCAATATTTTTTTTTAAATAAAGGTTTATTGAATTATTTAAAACTTGTCTACATATATTATTATATCTATTAAAAAATAAAAGGTAGGGAGGCGCGGAAAAAAAAATTTTTTTTAGGGAGGCGTAGTAGCATTAAGTTTGGAAACCGCTGCTCTAGAGTAAAAGTACTACTTCCGGTGCAGGTAAAAATATTTAAAAAATATAAGGTTATAAACATCATTATTTATATTACACGTAAAAAAAATCAGTCCGATTCAGTTAGCGGTTTGGTAATTGAATTCAAAAATTAAAAAAGAGCACATCTATAAGGGGAGGTACCATTTCCGGTCAACTAAAGAATTTGAAAAAAAATTACGTTGTACCGATAAGAATTTCAGTAACCGATACTAAGTTTTAATTCGATCGGACTAACGGTGTTCAAAAAATCCCTAAAATACATAGACACACACACATTTTTTCTAGATCATGAAAACATGATCAGTGATCGATTCCGAGTTCGAATCAGTTAAAATCTCGAGTTAGAATGTTCGCATGATCACTAAACTTCATCCATTGTTACTACGTACATAGATAGAGTAATATGTCAATTCCTATATAAAACTGTAATATTTCAAAAGTCTGAAGACTGGCTCGATTAATTATAATGACATAAGATCAAGGGTTCGACAACTTGAATGAAACATAATTCGCAATTATATAAAATTAAAATCGTTGAAATCCAATACTGGAAGAGAGTATGTATGTGTTTATGGCCGTTTTCTATTAGCGTTATTGCCAACCGAAGAGCCGGCAGCGCAAACATTTGTTAACGAAATCGTTCCATTTCCGTTCAGTGTTGCCAACGGCGCGATACACACACTCATACCAAAAACGACGCGAAATGTATAATACAACTTCATATCCATTACTGGCGCGCTTCCGATCTATTGTGACGATGAGTCGCTGGAAAAATGTGGAAAAAGCAATAATAATGCACATATCGGATATGTAATACAAACATATACGCATACAATATGTAACATTGTAAAGGAGGTCACGTTACAACTTCCCCTCTATTTATTTGTTCCGATATAATGGAGTCGATGTGGAAAATCGAGTTAATAATAATATACTAAGACTTACTTTTCACAGATTGTATTTTATGTACGTGTGTATAAGTACGTGTGTTTAAGTCGTACGCCAGTGAAGTTGTTTTCATATTTCTGATTGTTATTTATGACAGTTTTATTTTAAGAGGGGTAAATCGTAATTGTGTTCGATTCCAACTGTGAATTCATCAGTTTTATTCATTGAAGTAGAATGGGTAGAAGCGCTCTCAGCTTCCAAAAATGTTGCTACAAAAACTCCGTGCAGACGGAGATTTCGGCTGTTTTGCTCAGTTGTTTGTTAAGCTCTGTAGCAGTAGGATCTCTTTGAAATAGGCTCTACTAGTGAAATTGTGTGGAAGTATTAGTTCGACAAAGTCCGAACATCTGTATGTGCACGTGCTAGATGTTCGGACCAGCCTCACTCATTTAAAAACAGGGCCGTACACCGTATTATTTTTTAAAACTATTTATTACTTTATTTAAATTGAAGTAGTATGCATAGAATTGCTCTCAGCCCCTGAAAATGTTGCCACAAAAAATCCGTGTGCCCGGAGATGTCAGCTGTTTTGTCCAGTTGTTGTAAGGGACGATCACTTCCACGATTTTTTTTTCCTCACTCTTTTGTCTCTCTTCTGACATTCCGTCTCTCTCTTCGATGGCTCGCTTTTAAGCGATACTTTTGCTAGGAATGACTATTCTATACATTATACTTCAATGGTTTTATTCAATTTTATAGAAAATCCTGAGCACCAATCGATGCATTAGATGGAATGTTTTGATTTGATTTTTAAATGCTTTTTATTATTACTAAATTATATTCACAATATATCTTATATATCTATTTTAATAGCTACTGATTTACTGATCATTTTACAATTTTTATTTAATTTTGTTGGTTATCATAGTATTATATTATTCTAATGTTAATGTACATACAGCATAATAAAAAAAAAACACATGAAATAGAGACAATGGTTTTGCTAGCAGCTATTGATTTGGTTGAAATAATGTTTGGCGAATCATGTGCGAAACCACTTACTGATTATATTATTGGAAGAAGAATTTTATTGTTCTGTCAATATTATTTTATTTATTTATTTATTTTTATTTTATTTTATTTTATTTTACAAAATCAATTAATCAAGCACACTCGTCTAACAGATTGCTCCAAAGCGACGAGTGTGCTAAAAAGATTAAGAAGTATAAAAGGAAAAAATACAAGTTAAATAAACAAATTATATATACAAATATACAAATTAAATAAGGAAAAGATAACTAAATAAAACATGAAATCATAATAAAACACTAACTCAACCTTTCTAAATGGTCGCGACCTCCCTAACTTAGGAAGTGGTGCAGTGAATGAAGAGAGACGTGACAAATGTCAATGGCACCATCCAGTGAATTTAAGAAACGGAGGCCGCGAGGAATGGGAGAATAACTAAAAGCCACAGTTCTAGCCAAAGGAGTGTGAAAAAGGGGACGATGGCGGGTCCATATCACACTCTCTGGAGCATGAAGGCCCAACTCAGTCAGGATAGACGGACAGGAGATACAGCCTCTAAATATGGAAAACAAGAACTTGATGAGGGCAACACTCCTCCTGTGGTCAAGAGAAGTGTAGCCGACCATACCCATGACGAATTTTGAAGGAAATAAGTATGGGTAAATCCCATATTGCTCTTTATAAAGCAGTCTGAGAAATCGTCTTTGGACAAGTTCAAGCTTCACAGATAGAGACTTAGTGTAAGGACTTCAGATCATAGAGGCGTATTCCAAGATACTCCTAACTAGAGCATTGTACAGCAATCTCAAAACGGCGGAATTATGGTAGTGTCGAGAATTATATTTGTATTTTTTTGTATAAATACATTTAAAAATGTGTTTGTATTATTTTATGAAATATAGAAGGAGAGGGGTAGGGGAGGCACCAAGATTAGATTTTTTATAAAAAAGGGAAGCTTAATAGCAATGAGCTTTGAAACCACCGTCTTTCTCAGTATTCAGATTTAAATTTGTACATAAGTACATAATAAATAGATTAAATTTAAACCTCACATATTAATCAACAATTCACATACTTCATGAATAGAATTTTAGCATTTGCCAAACACACGCACATTTTTCGTTCAGTGATGGAATCTGAATTCAAATCAATAACACACTCAAGGTCGAACTTTCTCATGATCTTCATGATCACAAGCTTCATCTATTGTAACTAAATGAAAGTAAATTGTATATTTTCACGGTTTTGATTTTTAAATGCTTTTTAATAATACTAAATTATGTTCACAATACATCTTATATATCAATTTTAATAGCCACTGATTTACTGATCATTTTACAATTTTAATTTAATTTTGTTCGTTATCATAGTATTATATTATTCTAATGTTAATGTACATACAGCATAATAGTAAAAATAGCTCAAAAACCTATTTAAAATTCTTATAAATGCTCATAATACATCTTATACATAATATTAATTAAATACTCTCTAAAGTCGATGAACTAAGGTATATTGTGTTTAGGTAATCTGTGAGGAAGAATGTTTAGTTAGCATAGTTTCCACTTTAAAGGTAAGATATTTAGAAATTTTAGCTTTTTGGTGCAACCAGCAGAATAGTCTAGTAAGAATATGGTAAGCATATAATGCTTTGAACAGAGTGGTCACGCCAAGCGTGAATATTTCCACAGTGGTCAAAGAATACCGGTTTTGCTCGATACGTTACGGTGACATACACTGCTGTATAATATAAATAGATTGTGTTGGCTACTGTTGTAAAATCTACGAAATAATAGACAATTTTTTTTAACATTTCATTCCAAGAAGGCCTTACAGGTAAACCCCAATGCGCCTTCCTGGCCAATTACAAATAATGCAGCATTTTTATTACACAAGCCAATTAATTACAAGACACTGAAAACTCGTAATTAAGGAGAAATCTATGAATTGTACATACATTTTATTGTACATTCATCATACTCAAAAAGTTGTGACATAGTAGTAGGAAGGTTTTTAGCCAATTTAATCGGGAACCGTTTCAATAATGAAATCAAAAAAATTGGCAACGTCTGATAAGAAACAATTGACCTGGAGTCACAAATATCCAGGTCTGACCAGCAGCACTACAGATATACACAGAAAGTTTCATTTCAATCGAAGTCAGCTCATGGGATCGAACCCGCCGCCTCTCGGTAATAGGCAGAAGCTTAACGACCGAGCTATGCTGCTGGCTAAAAATATCCTGTGATACGAATGAAATTGAAAAAAGTTAATATTTTTCGTTAGTTTATGATACATTCAAGAGGTAGTGTCAAGGGTTGGCACTAAACACATATAATAAATCGAAATCGAATCGGAATTTTACGAGTTGTACTGGGAATGAATTTATTGTAGGATTTATAAATAACGAAAGGTGAATATAAACTTCAAC
The DNA here is from genome assembly GCF_051622035.1 of Arctopsyche grandis. Lineage (NCBI taxonomy): Eukaryota > Metazoa > Arthropoda > Insecta > Trichoptera > Hydropsychidae > Arctopsyche > Arctopsyche grandis. The sequence goes on from NC_135363.1 coordinate 1,495,486, forward strand.
GAATAATCTAGCTATTTTTGTTTACAAAAACTTTTATGTAAGATTTCCAGATGTATAGAAGTTTCTGCGTGTGGCTTTTCATTTCCCCTTTCGCATTACACGTATTATGAAAAATCGTTTGTCTGCTTGTAATTTATAGCGGGTATAAAATAATCACATAAACAAAATTAACACAGACTGTCTTGGCGAAATGAAACCGAGAAACCGCGGTTCGGTCGAGAAGAAAGATATCTCTTCAGAAAATCAGCGCCACTTTAAGGGTTGCGAAACAAACAAAAATGAAGCTAACCCACAAAGTTTCAGAATTAACTTTAACCTTTAGCGGCCGAGGTTACGTTTTGCGCTCTCGGGTAAGTTAATTTAGTCGGTTTCCCGGCAAATTTATCGGACAAAATAAGTCGCCACGAACATAATTCACTTTGCCGGTCGCCGGCTTCCGGGTTTGTCAACGTTTTTTGCCGCCATTTTAAAAGAGATGGCGTGAAAATTAAATTCGCAAATAAAAGAGATGCTCGCTTCCGGTGTGCGGTCATTTTTCACGCGGACCGCAATTTGAAATGTGGCCTGCAGATGACAATCGAAAAGTGCATTTATCGTTGGCATACATACATATGTACATATGAAAGTTTAGGTCTGCAGATATGCGTCAAACATACATATAGCTGGTGAACCAATAGTTGTTTTGGAAAATAAAACATTTTTTATAAAAGAAATCTGAATGAATGTGAATAAAATTTGGTTTTCAATTTTTAATAATCACATAAAAATAAGTAGTGGGAGTAATTGACATTAGAACCGTCAAAATTTTCTGAAAAAATGTTCTGAATTATTTTTCTAAAAATGGTCCAGCTTTCAGATACATATTTCAGTATTTTGGAATAATTTCAATATGTATATTTGAGCTTAAATAAGATATAATTTAATTCATTTGGCGAAACATGCAAACATTTTAACTTCAATTGAATGCATTCATACATGTACTTCAGATTTTATGTATGTACATACTAATGGTTTCACTCGGCTTCGCTCGGTATTTGTAATATAAACTGCTTAAAAATGATTAATCTTATAATAAACATTCATTTTTTTTATTAAATATTCAACGACATTTATATATGTTTAAGTGAAACGGAACTCAAAAATGGAATCTGGAACTGAAACAGGAAGCTGGATCTGAAACTGAAACAAGAATCCGTTACTGAAACAGGAATCCGAGTCGGAACTGAAAAAGAAATCGGGATCCGGAACTCAAACAGGAGTCCGGACCCGGATCTGAAAAAGGAATTGGAAACCAGAACTGAAAAAGAAATCGATATCGATATCGTCGTCATAGAAAATTTGATTTTTTCGATAACGTCACGGATTCTACGAACCCAAACTTACATACATACAAAGTCTCTTTCGAAATAATATATTAAATATATATTTTACGCCATAAAACATCACTATTTTGATTTCTTATCTTGTATATAAGCATGAATTATAAAGTTTAATGTATTATATTTTTTTTTTACTTTTCATGTCATTTTATTTATTTATTTAAAATATATGGCAAAAAGCCGATAGACCCACGGGGTTTATAAATAAATAAATAAAAATAATAAGATAAAAGAAAAAAAAATACTTCGAAATAACAAAATATAAAAAATAATAAAAATAAAAATATCTGGAACGGTAACATAATATCTAAAAGAAAACAAAAATATAGAAAAGATATAAAAGAAGAATTACAAAAATCTTTAAGTTTAAAAAAGCCATCTAGCTTGTTTTTAAAAATATTAAGGTTTTTAGAATACTGTTCCAAACTGTAACCAATCTGTTTGAAAAGAAGGAATCTCTGATAAATTTATTCGACTTTTCTTTTTGGAGTCTGAGAGTTTGACCTTTAGATGAGGACATAGGACAATTATAATGATTATTTATTATTTTAAAGACATCGATTAAGTCGCCTCTTATTCTTATCGTCTCCAGTGTAAGGAGATTTATTCGTTTCAACCTTTTGTTATAAGAAAGTGTTTTAAGTTCAAAGGGTATCTTTGTAATTTTCCTTTGTACCCTTTCGTTACACGTAACATTTTTTTTTTAAATGAGGATTCCATATAAAAGGCGTATTCTAATTTAGGTGTGATAAATAGGTTTTTGAGCTCTTTTTCCTATTATGCTGTACATTAACATTAGAATAATCTAATACTATGATTACTAACCAAATTAAATTAAATTGTAAAAAAATAGAAAATGATCAGTAGATCAGTAGCTATTAAAATATATATAAGATGTATTGTGAACATAATTTCGTAATAATTAAAAGCATTTAAAAATCAAAATCAATTTAGGTCTGATTATTACTAAGTTATGTAATAAAGTTTTATAAATTTTTGTCAAGATCTTTAAGTTGAGAAAATTGAATACGCGTTTTATTATATACAAAAATGAATAGTTCTAATTTGAAAAAACAAACGATCAGAAAAAAAGGTTTACTTTAAAATACATAGACAGTATATTGACTGGATCTCGTTCAAGTGAATAGCTAGGATAAGATATTCTCTAGTGATTTCTTGTAACTTTCTTAAAGGAACGAATAGAAATTTCATGAATATCCTAATTGAAATTTCCAAATTTAATAAATCTTTCAACCTAACAGGGACTAAATCTATTACACGCAATCACGCATTCCTTGTTTATGTATTAAAAATATATTTAAAAACAACTCTTTCGATTCCTGATCGTCACAGTCGCTTTCTTTAAACCTCTTCGCGTTAAAACGATTTAATAGTTTACATGTGTATGCATATAAAAGTGGAAATTATATGTACATATGTTGACGTCACAAAAGCGTCAAAATACGTCACGAGCAAATCAAAGGACTTGCACGTCAAAAGTTGTAAGCCGATCCTTTGACAGAGTAAGATAACTGTTTATGATGAATTTCTATGACGCAATTCAGACGAGCCGAATATTATACGCTTCGTTATAATTATCGTAAAAGGATGCGGTTGTGGTCGGTTAAAATTAGCGTCATTTTTACGCATGTGAAGATATGTAGTTACGTAAAAATATATGTACATATAACCTTTCAGTCAATCGTGGTTGGCGTAAGTGTGCAAAACTCGTATGCAGATTATCTTTATTACAATAGACGGTGTATATTAGCCATTTATTCGAACGAGCTCTGTTTTAATTATTGTAGATTTAATTTTGAAGTAGTCCGCCATTTTAAATTCAATTTGAACCATTAGTATGCATGCAATGGGAAGTGCTTACATATATTCGAAATTAAGTGGTTGGATCGATTCGAATCGTTTATATTATAATTTATTGAGTGATAGTTTATATTCAATAAGGGAAGGGATAAAGTTCCACTTGGGTTTCATTTACTTCATCTATTATGTACGTAGTAACAATAGATGAAGTTATGAAGTTGTGATCATGCCAATATTCGAACTCGAGATTTTGACTGATTCGAACTCGAATCAGTCAAAATCACTGATCACGTTCTCATGATCTAGAAATAATATGTGTCTGAGTGTTAGTGGATTTCTTGAACACGGTTCGTTATATGGAACTGAAACTTAGTATCGGTAGCTGAAATTCTTATCGAAACTACGTACGTTTTTTCACATTTTTAAGTTGACTGGAAATGGTATTGTACATATACATATATACCTTATAAGTGTTCTCTTTTTTTTGAGATTTTGAATTCAACTATATCTACCAAACGGCTAATCAAATCGGACTTCAAATTTACTTTTTATTTTTAATAGAAATTATAAATTCTATACCTGAATATTTTTTCCTAAACCGAAAGAAGTACTTTTACTCTAGAGAATCGAGGTTTTTTTAATGTTTTTCTCAGAAATATTTAAGTTTATTGAACTGAAATTTATTTCATATATGGAAGTTTAAGCTTAATACCAAGTTATGTATAAAATTTGGTAAGCATCCGTCAACTGGAAGTGGCAGTTTACTCTAGTTCGATTTTTCTTTCACAATTTATTTCGAACCTTTAAACATGTGTGCTCTTCACGAAAAAATTCAAGTATAATTCTTGTATTAATGTGATGACAATAAAAAAAAATCACAAAATTGAATAAACCGGAAGTGGGATTTTTTCCTCTTAGAAAAGTCAAAAATGTTATGATCACGATTCTTCCCGCACCCCAAAACGTATCAAGCTGAAAATTTGTATTTTTATTCTTTGTGTACTAACTGAGAGTGGTTAGGTTTTAGTTGGAATTCTTTTAATTTTATTTTATTTTGACCTTTTAAATTATTTTTATTTTCTTGATATTTAATGTGTATAATAACACTGAGCAGCAAAAAAAAATACCAAAGCGAAAACTAATCAATATTTACTATGTCTGACCTACTGAATTTGAATATGATAACGATTTTTCTTTTTCGAGCTATCGTTTACGAGATATAAGCGTTTAAAAAAATGCGTAATTTTTACAGTTTTTTTACTTTTGCGGTCTTTAACTCCAAATCTAGTATTTTTGTGCTCAGAGTGAGTATTGGAATCAACAGTCAGATGTTTTTTCTATTGTTATGAATTTTTATTGCTTTAAAATAATTATAATTAATTATATAACAAATGGGTCAGTTTTATATTTCACTAAGTTTACAAGGATTGGTTTTCAATCTCAATATATTTTTTAGATCTAATTTGATCGGTAATTATTTACGAGATGAAAACCAACAAAAATCACTGCTATATTCACTGGGTCAAACTTAGTATAGACTGAAGTCTTAAGTGTAAAGTCTTCGCTTTGGTAAGTAAAAAGCGTGATTTTTTTTGTTGCTCAATATTATTTGTAGTTGCGTAGTTGTTTTAATTTTGACTGCTATTTAGAAAGATAAGTAAGTCTAGACTAGATGTAAAACCAAACGGTTTAGCTTAGTGAGTCTTAGGGCGACGCCTATCGGTTGTTTTGGAAATTTTGACAGCTCAAGCTTTGCCTCTGACGTTTCGATGCCCATTTGTTATTAGTGTGTCCACGTAGAAAGAGGAAGAGTGAGAAGTGGTATAAGACGATGAGAAATGTGAATATTTGACAGTGTATAATATATTATATGTACATACATACGCATTGTGAGTTTACAAAAACATGTTTTCTATTTTTCTACATTTTCAGCGTAAAGTCAACACTTCGGGTTTGATTGGATATATGTACATATCATGAAAATATATACATATCTCTTCAAAACATTGGTTTTAAAGGCGGGAAAATTTGCATTACATGTTAATTTAAGGTGTTATTTAAACATAAAAAAATAAAATAAAAGCGCATAGAATAACAGCAACATCCGACGAAGCGCCATTGATACTCGCATAAAGGCCAATGTTAAAGAATATCTAATGAGACACTCGTTTCAAGAAGTCCTCTATGGATACATACTCTGACTTAATTAACCGTCGAGACACTGTTGGGTAAATTCCCCCAGGAGACAAAAGGTTTTCGTATAACAAACGAAAAACGTTGACCCTTGACGCTGCGCTGTATCAAAATTTTCATCATGGTTTATTTATGAAAATTACGGCGCGGTTCCAATTTCCCCAATTTCCCTCGCTGAAATGACCGCACTTTTATTATTTTTTAAATATCCAAGAACGAAAATTTCATCATGTCAATTTTTCTGGACTGTATTGTATCATACATATATGTACATATATATCAGTGGCGTGCGGTGACTTTTCAACCAGAAGATGGTGTCCAAAACATGATCAGTTTATTTTTTTAAATGTTATTTTATTCTTCCAAACATTGTAATATTTATATTTATTAAAATGTCTTTGATATGGTTTCGTTTTTGAATGAATATTCAATATTGGTGTGGGTTTTGGGCTCTTAACAATAATCTCTTTTTCATTATATGGTAGAGAAGCAAATGTCCTTCTTAGTACATTTTTAATCAAGCAATTGCAATTATTTTTAGCAACGGCGATAAATCCACTTGCATTGCTACTTTGGCTATTTATATTTAGGGCCATAATAAATAATAATTTGGGACGTAATAAATTACAATAAAATAAAAAAGTAAATAAATTAAGACGTAACGTACGAAATATCAATCAACGAATCAAGCAAAAGTCCATACATAAAAAACGAATCAAGTCCATAGGTACGCAAAAAGAGATTTTGCTTCCAGAGCAAGTACGTCGACTGTAGAGTCGTCTCACTCATGCGCACACGCAAGAGTGACAGCTCACTTGTGCGCATGCGCAAAAGATTTGCAGAGAACTTCAGCATCCATGGTAATACAAGCTTGATGGGAAACAAGCACCGGTCGCGCAGATGGCTACGGCCTTTCAATTTTAGATCAGACAAAAGATCGTATATATCATAATCACGTGATCAAAAATAAATGAACGAGAAATAAAACTAAGAAATTCAGAAAACAAACGGTATGAAAATATTTGTGACGTAATTTTTAAGGGATACGTAGCATCCATGGACGGCATGCCACTGGTATATGTATGGTGGCGTCCAATTTTATGAAGCAATTTTGTGTTTATGGCGTATTCTTGACCTTTGATCGCTTGTAGACAATGAGACGATTTGAAAGATTTACTATTCAATTTTTTTCAATCATAAAGCGATGAAGTAAATGAAGTTTGTATAAAAATTTATGACAATTGTAGCGTGTGGTGGATCAGACCCGTTTTATCGTCTTTACCAATCTATGTAGACTCTTTTCGAATTTTAAAACTCGTCGTTTTCAATTTACTCCAATATTATATGTGGCTAAAGTTCTCAATACTACTTACGAAAAAAGACAGCTGATGAAATTTTGAGAATCGATTCAAGTAAAAGGTTTCGAAGTGAGTGACACTGACACGTAGATACGTAAAAATGTCACTGGTTGGCATATTTTACGAGTGCGCGTAATGTTATATCGGTCATGAAGTGAAGTTGTGAAAATGGATGCTTGTAGATGTAAGGAAGACAAATATATAAATATATATATATAAACTCATTATTTATATATGTATATGTACCTAATCATATATAAATAATGAGTTTATTTTTTACCATAAATATTCCATTAAGTTATAGGTGCATACATATAATTAGGTTTCCCAATTTTATTTCACTTTAAATCTTGTAATCAATATTTAACTGAGCCAACTTTCTTGAATTTTTGCACCCATAATACAGATCTCTAACAACAATTAACTAATATTATTAAAATATAAGTTGAATAACCCCAAAAAAAATTAGAAGTCTATAGAAGCTACATATGTATGTATATTAGATAATAAAAAAGGTACTTGGTTACCATTTCAATTAATAATCATTATTATGAACTAGTGTTTTTCCGTTGATTTCAACGCGTGGCTTCGGAAAGGAATTGATAGAATTATATATAAATAGCCAGCAGCATGGCTCGGTGGTTGGGCTTTTGCTTAGCGCCGAAAGGACGCCGGGTTCGATCCCGATCGACCTTAATTGAAAAATAATTTATTCTGAGTATTTATGTAATGCTGCTGGTCAGATTTGGATATTTGTGACTCCAGGTCGATTGTTTCCTATCAGAGTTTGCCAATTTTTCAGATTTCATCGTTGAAAATGTTCCTGATTAAATTGGCTGAAAACCTTCCTACGAACTATGTCACCACTATATGATTATATACACTATGATTAATGTACAATAAAATTTATGTACAAAATCATAGATGTCTCGTTAATTTGCGAGTTTTCGGTGTCTCGTAATTCACCGACTTAAATGCAGATAAAAATTCTGCATTGTTTGTAATTAGCCAGGAAGGCGCATTGGGGTTCACCTGTTAGGCTTTTCTGGTATATTTGTATATATGTAGGTAAAAAACAAAAAATAAAAATAGTGTAATGTAATTTATAGGCAGGCTCGCGCGCGTATTAATAGTTAAAGTCGAGCGCTCATTAAACGCTCCCCCTTCGCCCGCGTCGGAATGATGAATGAATGTGTATGTCTTCGTGGATGTGTGGAGGTATGTGTGTACGCTCCCACGCATCTGACGGTGACGCCACCCGTTCCAAGTCAGCCGCTCAATATAAGGAGCACATGTCAGACGCTCCACACCCCCCTCCCCACTTTCCCGCTACCGCAATTCTCCACGTCTCTTCGACACGGTCGGTCGTCACACCACATCCCTATGCATAACGTATATTCTAAAATTTGTTTTTTTTTAAATCTCCATAGTTGTCTATGCACTCACAAATACAAACATACATATATACATTGCGTCCGTTTTTATTAACATATATAATTATATTTATTTATATATTTAACCAGCAGCATAGCTCGGTTGTTAAGCTTCTGCTTAACATAGAGAGGCGCCGGGTTCGACCCCATGAGCTGACCTCGATTGAAAAGAATTTTTCTGAGTATATCTGTAGTGATGACGGTCTGACCTGGATATTTGTGACTCCTGGTCGATTGTTTCCTATCAGAGTTTGCCAATTTTCTCTGATTTCATTGTTGAAACGGTTCCCGATAAAAAAATTGGCTAAAAAACCTCCCTACCTACTATGTCACCACTATTTGAGTATGATTAATGTACAATAAAATTTATGTACAATTCATATGTAGATGTCTCGTTAATTTGCGAGTTTTCAGTGTCTCGTAATTCAGCGACTTGTATAATAAAAATGCTGTATTGTTTGTAATTGGCTGGAAGGCGCATTGGGGTTTACCCGGAAGGCCTTTCTGGTATAAAATGTAATATGTATTGTATTTTTCAAACAGTCAAATGATCAAAAACGAAACTTTATAAATCATAATGTGTTTTTAAACTTCTGACGAAAACATTTAGGGTTGAGATATAAATTTTAATTTATTCTGTGTTTATTCTGCGTCCTTAAAAAACAAATTAATATTTACGGCTTTTACCACGAGACTTGTGTATATTTAATGGAATGTCAAAAAAATTAGCAAGCGAGGCCACCCTTATATACATGTACCAAAATATATAGTATATATATATATATATATATATATATATATATATATATATATATATATATATATATATATATATATATATATATATATATATATATATATATATATATATAATATAATACGTAGATAAGTGTAGCTTTTACGGTCCATGGCTGTTGCGAATGATCCTCAGTTGCCATCAATTCTCAATGATGCACAAAACTGATATTTTCGGTACACCAAACACGGGGACTATATTGAGTTCTGATGCGACGAAACCGCGAACGCACTCTAGCGTTGCTTTTTACGTTGTGTCTTTTTTTTTTGCTTTATTTTTATTCTTAACGCGAAAAAACTAATCAATTTCGCGCACGAGAGGTGTTTTCTGTGCGGTTAAATTTTGAACCCTTTCCGAAGCAGTTGTATGAAACTTTCACAGTTGAAAGAGTTGAAATTCAATTGGAAATTCCGTATAATATCATGATGCGAAATTACTGTGATGACTGAAACCATCGAGGTTTGAAACAATGGTAAATCTCTCTCTAATAGTGTTCAGTGATGTGGATAACTTGTGTTATAAAGCACTGTGATTTTGCAATATGTACAAATCATTGTGATGTATTTTTTATTATATTATTAAGTTTGCAAACACTTTCAACTTACATCGAGCTGGGGTGTTTTCTGACAAATGAAATATATATTTTTTAATAAAAGTTTATTGGATAAAGTTCCTTTTCCATTAGTCGTCTGTTGAAGGAAATAAGGCAGATATGTATGTATGTATGTAAGAAAGTGCAATTGCTTTTTACTTTTTCTGTTTTCTTTGAGCGATTGTATATCAAGGCCATTTTCATTTATATGCTTATTATACGAGCAAGTTCAAAATTGACCGCAATTGACGTTCATTTAATATTGAATTGAATTATTCATAAATTGGCGTCTTTTAATTTTGATATTCGTATAGAAGATAAAGTCAATAAATTTTTATATTGAATTAAATTCTGTCAATTATTTGCGGAAGTAGAATTATTTATGTGAAGTACATATTATTAAATATTCTCGTACATTAAAATAGACCTCTTTTTGTTTAAAAAAATAATAAGTACATGTTTGTTAATGAAAATTTCATTTTCTTACATATATTAAATTTTTTATATATATCTAAGGGCGGTTTCAGACTAGCGTTTTTTTCTGCGCGTATACGGTCGTTTCGGCATACGCGTTTACACGCGCGCTACTTTTCGCGCTTCAAAAAACCGGACGCGCGTACACGGGCTTATTCCGGCATTTTCGGTCGAACCGGTAGTGGTGATTTAGTATCAACATGGATAATACGAGCTTATAAGCGCGTCTACGCTCGTACGAGTTGCGCGTATGGAAAACGACGCGCCTATACGCGCCTACATGCACTTCAAAAAACGAGATTATACGCGCGTATAAAAACGCTAGTCTGAAACCGCCCTAAGACAACAAGTTGCAAATAGGCTTAAATATTTAGATTTATTTTTCAAAACAATGTTTTATTTTATTTTACATATATGTATATATACAAGGAAGGCTTAACAGAAAGACCCCAATGCGCTTTCCTAGACAATTAATTACAAACATTGCAGCATTTTTATTACATAAATCGATGAATGTATTTCGAGAGGTTGATGAACCCGAAATTAACAATTAATTAATCCATAGAGACATCTATGGATTTAGACATGAACATAAATTTTTACATATTGTACATAAATCAAATCCAGGTAATTGTGACATAGTGGGTAGGATGGATTTTGCCAATTTGATGGAAGAACCGTTTCAACAATGAAATAAGATAAATTTGCAAACTCTGATAAGAAACGATCGACTTGAAGTCACAAATATCCAAGTTTGACCAACAGTATTAAATATTAGTACGGGATCGAACCCGGTAACCTCTCGGTACTAAACATAAACGCAACCACTGTTGGCTAAAATACTTAGCTTAGTAAATAAATATATACATACATAAGCCAGCAGCATAGCTCGGTTGTTAAGCGTCTGCTTAGCGTCGTGAGGTGCCGGGTTCGATCCCAGGGCCGGGCCTCGAGTGAAAATGAATTTTTCAGAGTATGCTGCTGGTTATACCTGGATTTGTGACTCCAGGTTGATCGTTTCCTATCGGAGCTTGCCAATTTTCTCTTATTTCATTGTTGAAACGGTTCCCGGTAAAAATTGGCCAAAATCCTTCCTATATACATATATACAATATGTCACCAATAATTTTTGTTTGATTAATGTGCAATAAATAAGTTTGTGTACGATTTGATAGATGTCTCATTGATTTGCGAGTTTTTCAGTGTCTCGTAATTCAGTTACTTATATAATGAAAAATTCTGCAATATTTGTAATTGCCCAGGAAGGCGTATTGGGATTGCCTGTTATGCCTTCCTGGTATGAGTAAAAAATGTAAATAAACATAAATAAAAAAATACCTTTACGCTTGATATACTTTTTTTTTTAAATTTTTATTCTTATTCTTTTTAAAACAAAAAGTAGAAACGTGGTATATTTAAAACAAATCCGCAACGCTAAGACCACTCTATTTTATGTTTTAAATCATATTTTAATTTTTAATATTTCTGAGTGATTCAGAAACTATCTCGTATTGTGAGAGAAAATTATATTTCCGCTGGAAAACAAGACATTGCTTTCTGACTTTTGTTGTCAAACTTTTCCATTCAAACAAAGAGACGACGACGACGAAATAAAAAGCCATCAAGAATCCACAAACGAATAAAACACAAAATCAAATTCGAAACCATATCCGAATTAGATTGTAAATATATAACATTGTTGGCTTACCTGCCAAGTAAACAAAATTGCACAATATAAATTCAATTCCATAAGAAAAAACGAAAACGAATTCCGATCGTAGAAAAGTTACGACTTTTACGAGTTTTCCCAGCGCATTCCTAATCCATAAACGGCACTAGAATATTCCTCCAGAGAGGGCCAAAAAAAAAGTTAGTATGCATTAAAATAGGAAATATACTTGTATATTGCACCATTCGAATGGTGTATTGCGCAAACTCACACTGCGCTATCTATCCCTCATACAAATTTCATACTTTCGCGTTTTCGTTGAATAAGCAATCTACCTATTTCATGCATGCACCCAATTTTTTCAGATTGAGGTCGTTTCACGGTTAACCTTAGCTTTTGCCGCGTTTAATAAAACACAAGCGAAACTAACGATACCGTGGAGATGTTCGAACATTACACTGGCCACTTATTCCAGCTTAAAGATGCTGTAAAACTTTGCAATAATGGTATGGTATGTGAGACTCAGCTAAGGCTAAAAGGAACGAAAGAAAGTGACCTTTTAAATCTGCAATCTTGGGCTTTTATTAGATATACCAAAATTTCATCAATATGTTCATCAATTTCTCCAAACTTTAATGTATATATTCATTATGTTTTTGTTGGCTTATCATAGTTTCATATTTACATATATCGTATTAAATTATTTATTTCGTATTTAACCAGAAGCGTGGTCTAGTGGTGATTATTGAATTCTTTCGTGCTTGATGTCACGGGTTCGATTCCCACCAAGAGTCTCGTTGTTGGCCAGACCTTGGTCGATCGTTTCTTATCAGAATTTTGCAATTTTTCTGATTTTCATTGAAACGGTTCCTGTAAAATTGGATTTTCCTTCCCAATCCTTTCCTTTTCTGTTGAAAACCTTGAGTTATTGTTATATCTCAGGTTTCGCCAGATGTCTCTGTCGTTGTTTATCGATTGTAAAAATTCGTATTGTTACATGAAAAATGTTATTAATCGTATTTATACGATGTTTGTAATATCTGACCATAGATGTCAGGTATTGTTTCGGTTTACATGTGTAAGTACATAATAATTATGTATTTAGATGTCTCGTTAATTACACTGTTCGACACGAAAAATGGTTCAGAGACGAGATATGACTTTTCTTATAGATCTATGCCCAGTAAACACGAATCTGGTAATAAAAAATATTAATTGGCTCGAAATTCGGAGATATATGTGTTTTTTAAATCGTGCGATTTTTCTAAATCTTGGTCTTATTCCGTCGATGTCTCAAAATCTGTCAATTTCCTGTTCAAAATGAATCTTGGAATCTATATTCGGGTATTTTATCTTCCATTTGTAGTACTTTTAAGCTTTCAAATCTCTCTAAATAGTCATTCAGTTCAAACCAAAAGTCAAAAGTACGTATTTTAACTTGGGATTTTTTCCCACTGATAATACTATTTTATGTTGAGTATTTTCTATTGAAACATGTTTATTGAGATAGTTTTCTGGTCACACTATTTTTTGTTTTCGTTTAAAAGGGTTAATTTTAAGTGTGCTGAATTTTAAATCGGTAAAATTGCGAGCTAAAAGCTCGTTCTAGTATTTACTCGTATTTACACGAATTTGAATTGAATTAATAGGGATGATATATTAAATTGTCTTTATATGAGAATTAAATAAAATTCCACTTATAGAAATCATATTTCGACTATTCTTGTGGATTAACAACAAAAATTCTATTGATAACTGTCTTACCTCGATAAAATAAACCAATTTTTGTTATTATTTTGGCAGCTGAAAAGTCCATCATACTAACGATAACTATCATATGAGAAATCGAGTGCCAAAAATTCCGTATTGCGATTTTCATAGCAAAAATTGTCTTTTGGGCGATCGCAATGTGACTAATAATCCAATTAACATTATTTTGGATACCATTTGAGCACATCTTTCGTCCATCTATCGTCTATTTTTCTAGCTGCATGACTCCTTTGCAATTTTATTCTCTAACCTCTCTCCACTACCCTTGCCACAGTGGATAAGACTTTATATGACAGCTACATAATAAAAAATAAAATAAAATAAAATTATCACACCATTTGCATATTTTTCATATCTTTTCAAACATCACACAACAACACATGTTTCTCGTGTATAGCTTTTGTATATATTTTATTTGTGCAAAATAAGCCACAAAAAGTTTATTTAATAAAACAGCAAATTTTATTGCTATAACTATACATACATACATATACATATGCAGCCAGCAGTATGGCTTAATGGTAGCAAGTATGTTTAGCACCAAGTGATCAGTGGATTCGATCCGCCATACTGCTGGTTAGATTTGGGGGTATTTGTGACTCCAAATCGATCGTTTCTTATCAGAGTTTGCCAATTACATCTGATCATTGTTGAAACGGTTCCTCAAAATTGGCAAAAAATCATCTTTCCGGTTGTCACAAATCTTCTGTATTTATTGTGTGTATAATTTGTAAAAATTATGTACAAAAATCTAAATCCATAGATGTCTCAATGGATTAATTATTAAATTAATTGTTATTTCGTGTTCTTCAGCTTCTGGATATACAGTGATTTATGTTATAATAAAAAGCTGCATTGTTTGTAATTAATTGTCCAGGAAGGTGCATTGGGGTCTTCCTGTCAAGCTTTCCTGGTGTATATCTATATATAAAATAATAAATAATAAATAATAAATAATAATATATTGGAAGACATTTTCAATCCATGTATTTTCAATTGATAACTCGTCGCTTGTTGCCAGGTTATGAGGGTGGTTTTGCCCGTTCGCCGGAAACGGAGGGGCAAGTTGGCGCCAAAATGAATTACCTGCCGGAAGTCGACCCCGTGGGGAGTCGCAGTCTGCGACATCTTCATCACCAGCATCACAGAAAGGTAATACAATAATCTAGACTCTACTTTAATCGAATACTGCCGTATCCAGATGTATACAAACCGATGCAAACTCGATACAGGAAAATTGAAGTGCGGCGCGTTCGCCTCTCGTTTGGATTAACCTTTTCGCTGCCTCCACACTCTACATATTATATACATTTAAATATGTGCATATACATATACATAAAGCTGCTCAATCCGATACGCTCTATTTGATTCGAGGAGTGGTTCGTACATGATTGGAGTCGACGCTGTTGGTATTTGATTTATGTGTTATGATTAATGTCGTGATTGAATTTCGTATACGCTGTGGATTATTTGATTCTCTACGAAGGTGTTGCTTAGTTTTAAAATTGTCTATTATAACTTTTATAAGGCCTCTATATAATCAATCAGTAAAAAAACGATTGGTAGGTAAAAATAATGGATTGATCAGTGAATATAATAAATGATCAGTTTGATCAGTTGTTTGGTTTTATATTACACTATTAGAATATAACGTCTAATCAATGAAATATGTTATTTAAATCAGGTCCATTTCTGGGGTATCAGGACATGTACTAAATTATTTCACTCAGAAAAATACAAAATCAGAAATACAGATAAAAATAATATATCAGTTTCTAAAATATTAAAAATTGGCTTCTATTTAACCGATCAGTAAAAAATTCACATTTTGATCAGTAAAAAAACGTTTGGTAGGTAAAAATAATGGATTGATCAGTGAGTATAATAAATGATCGGTTTATATTGATCAGTTGCTATGCAAGCAGTTGTTAAATATAATGATAAGTATTTAAATAATATGAGCAGTAATTTAACCAAAATGATCAGTATTTAAACGAAATGATACGATTTTAAAATAAATGATCAATTATTAAATGAAACGATGAGTTTTACGCATTTACGACAGGTGAAGAAGAGCCAATGTTGCCATATCGGATTTTTTTAGGTTGTGTACTCTCTACCCGGGTGCGTTTCTTTGTTTACGCCGGATCACGTGTTGATAAAATCTGACATTCAACTGACTTTCTTTCACTTGCTGACGCTACTGGCTTCCTGATTTTTGTTTTTTTTTCCCTTGGACTGACTTTTTCTTCGATATGCGTACCCTTAAATAAATAAGTGCTGGCTGCTAAGATATGTTTTTTTTTTTAACAAATACCGATCCTTACAACCTGATCTTAAATTAATAGGGCCAACCCTAGCTTAACCTAACCTAACCTGATCCTCTTAAATAAATAAGCGTTGGCTGCTAAGATCTATGTAAGATGGGCGACGCGCTATCATCCAACAGTCAAAAATTATAATTGATTTGGTTTTACTTATCATTTATCTGATCACTTATTTAATTAATTACTGATCGAAAAATGAATAGTTACTAATCATTTATATTATTTAACTGATCACTTATTTAATAAATTACTGATCATTAATTATAATTTTTAACTGATCATTTTAATTATTTTTAAACCAACAAATAATTGTTCCCCTTTTATAATATTATAATAATTAAAACTATTACAATTTTTGGGACATGTATTATTTTTCAAAAATTAGTTACATCGGCAGTTTCCAATCTTTTTGACCCTTGGCAACCGATTAAAAGATTGTATCCCTCATATTAGATTTTTTGTGACCCACAAATACTACCCCTAAATATTTATATCTTTGCTCTGATTTTTGTAAACTAGCAACGCTATAGGAAACTTCAAAGTTTCATATGTACATATATTCATACAGCCAATATATTATAGGCAAAGTACTGTTTTTAAATAATTCTTCAGGCAACTTGGCTGTGCTAATTTGGTATTTTATCCATTTATATTTTATATATATTTTTTTACATTTAGTATTTATTATATTCTGTATAAAGAAATATACAAATAAAATCGTCCCCATTCAAAGCTTGAAAAAATACGAAAATTCACAATAATTGGGTATCGCAATGTTTTTCCGCCACCAATAATATTTTTTCACGTACCATGAAACGAGAAACATTATTTAACATTTAAATAATATATTTAGTATATATAATATAGTATAATTTTTTTTTGTGCTATATTTTTTGACCATTGTGGCGCTTTAGGAATTCCTGTTATGCCAAAATGGTCTGTTTAGAATAAATAAATAAATAAATAATTAATTTGGCAGATTAGTGTAATTAATATGTACATATATCTTCATATATTGTTTTTGTGAATCTAACCGTGTGACTCTATTATTGGAAAAGCCATTCATTTTTAATTCCTATATACTTACATATAATGCCTATGTATATTTGAAACTGCTATATGTAAGTGCTTTTTACTTTCAAAATCGTATTTAGGGAGTAAAAGGCGTTAAGAAAAGTTATAATTTATTGCTGATAACATTTTTTTGGAGAGTAGTGAAATTAGTTAAAAGTTAAAACGTAAAAAAGTTGATGAATTTCCATGGTATTTTCAAGACGATAGAACTTTGACATTTGACTTTGAAATCAACATAAATAATTAAATACTATTTTGTAATACTGCTAAAGCACTACAATTTATTTCATTTGATTTGAAATTGTGCAGAAATTTAAAGTACATTAAATTAAAAGGTCATTCAGTGAGCATTTTAATTACTACGATGTACATTTGTACTTATGATAAAATGAATAGTATCCTCTCACGATGAGGGTAGGATAAATAACAAAAGTATGAATTTTGAATGACTGTGTTTAATAATAAATGAGTAATACCGACCGAAGTTTCGCTTTGCGTAATATTAGGCTGTGTAAATATTTGAATAAATTGGAAGAGGGGAACCGGGAACCAATTTTAAAACGTCTATCTCTCACATCCTTTTCCATCAGTAGCAGCACGAAGACGGGCAACTGCGGAGGAAAAACGGGAAAACTTCCACTCATCGGGAAAAGAGGGAAAAATTGGTTTTAAATTAGTTTTCTGTGAATTTGCATCGATTTTTTGGCCCATCCCGTCCGTTCCGTAACATACAAATGAGCGAAACAAAAGAAGCCGCCGCACAAAAGATGACTCCAAATTGCTATCTGCACAGCCGCGCAAAAATGAGCCAATTCCGAGAAAATAAAATGTAAATTATATTTATATTCACTGTGCGAATACATTTTTTCTTTTTAAAATTGAAAATATACGCTATTCACTTTTCTGGACGCCAAGCTAAAATGTGTCCAGTTATAAATGTGTGTTTTAAAATTATTGTAACTAGCTATAAAAATAATTTGATCACGTATTAAGAGGGCTATATACCCGAAACCTTAATTTTATTGCCGTTCCTTTCTTCGATATACATATATATTGAGTAAATGTATATATTGAGTGCATGCGACAGTTGCGCCTCGACCAGATAATATCTATTTTAAATGGACAAAATCGAGGTTTCGTATTCTCTAGTTTTCTCCTCCGAAACTGGACCAATTAAAAAAAACTTCATCATCGGTATGAGAAAGATATTTTCTATGTTTGTGTGCTCGTATTTTTTTAAAAATCAACCATTAAATAAGCACGCTGGACTCTTTTCGTGGGTGTAAAAAAGGGGCGATTTTATACATGTTTGGCGGCTCCTAGCTCGTATAAAAAATAACTAATGAAAATAAATAAAACCAGAGAAACATGCCAATGGTAGATATCCATAGCATATTAAAAAATAAGTTCTCTAGTGCCATAATTAAGGAAGGGAGAAATGTAATACGTTTGTATGGACAAAGGTGCTGGTGTCCAGCCCTCTTAAACATTAATATTATATATGTAAAATAAATGTAACAAATGAAAAAAAAATAATGGCTCAAAAAAAGTCGTCATTCTAAGGCGGATATCATTCTCACACTAACCATTGAGCGCGGCGTGTACTGAATTCCCTCTCTCTTTCGCATCTGTGAGGCTAATTATTTTCGAAAATAATCATTTATACATATATCAATATACATATATCAATGCTTTTTTTTATATTTAACATAATTCGAAGCATAGAGGTATTAATGAGAAATATGTATGTATGTATGAGAAATAAAATAAAATATAAGTCCTGATCACTCGCTATCCATCACAGTGAAAAATAGCAATTAGAAAAATAAATGGTATCTGACTGAAATATTGTCTCATATTAAAATTAGTAATTTTAGTATTGGTAATATACATTTGTACAGATATGTATATATATAAACTCAAAGAAATATGAAACGTTGTATGCTTGGCATAACGAGGAAAGACATGAAACGGAATACGTGGGTGAGAAGTATGACAAAAGTAGTGGATTTAGTGGATAGAGTGAAGCTATTGAAATGGCAATGGGTGGGTCACGTGGCTAGAAGAATGGACAAAAGAAGTGCAAGAATGGTACCCGAGAGAATGCATAAGGGTAAAAAGAAGACCGCAGGGAAGATTTGTAGACGAAGTTAGGAAATTGGGATGGATGAGAGTTGCGCAAAAGAGAGACGAGTGGAAGAGTGTTAGAGGGGCCTTCATCCAGCAGTGGATGGTGAATGGCTGTAGATGATGATATGTATATAAATTGTATAGATATGAATGTATGTATGTTTGACCATTGATTTCGAATTAAACGAAGCGGTTAAATATGTTTATTGTATAGTCATTAAATACAATAAATTAAAGAAAATTATCTGATATTTAAATATTATTATTTTTTTAAATTACATATTATATATAAAATGTTTTTCATACGATTGAACTTCTTAAAATAAAAAAAAGACTAGAGTTCTTAAATATTATCATATTTGTGATCGATGAATAGAAAAAATATTAAAAAAGTTACATTTTTATCACAATACAAAAAAATCTATGTATCTAATCTATGTAAAATCTATGTAATCTAATTTATTAACAACTTAAAATACATTAAAAGGAATTTCATTTTTGGAATTGAAAATTAGTATTGAAATGTGATAAAAAATAAATTTTAATTAACAAGGAATGAAAAAATTGTATCAAGCTATTTTCAGGACGTTTTAAAACTATGTACATTATTTAAACAGAAATAACGTTTAATAATATTTATGAAAGCAGACCTCAATAGAAAGTCTTAAAATTTAAATGAAAACATAAAATAATCAATTAAAATATATATAATGAATTTATTCATAAAACTGACGTCGACTAGAACTAATTATGAAAATATTGCCAATTTGAACCATTCATGAGTATTACTGCTCAAAAATGAATACAAAAAAAATATGTGTGTATATTTGAATGAATATAAATAGCAATCAAATAACTCACAGCAGTTATATTTGAAAGGGAAAGTAATATTCGTATGATTATGTAAAAAAACGTTATTTTTTTAATAATTTACATATATGTACATGCATACAAAGAATGTATACATAGTTGTTGTTCGCAATTCCAAACAAACAAACAAATTTGAATGAAGGTTATCTTATCGACGTTTCCAAAGATGAGACCATTTCAGCGCCCACGTAAATACATTAATACGAAGTTGGACCGAATAATATTATCCTTTCAGGAATGGCTTTACTTACGTGAGGTAAAGTTGCGGCCAAACATAAGGACGCGTTTCTAGATTCACATTACGCTGTTTATACCTATGTAGATAGTATCGATTACTGTATGTAACTCAAAGTGCACTTTAGCTAACGAGCTTTGTTCAACAGGGCATAGGACCCGACGAATGCACCGGAAGCGACTGCAATATAGACGACTCTTACGTGGACGATACGAAAGACGAGGAGTGCTTTGAAGACAGGAAGGAGATGGATTTGGGAGACGACAAAGCAGCAGCCGAAGAACAATGCTCCATCGAGGTAATATCTACTTGCGCACACATGTACAAGAGCACTCGAACCGTACTAGAGAGTCGGATTTTATTTCGCCGTCTTTTTTTTGTCGACAGGGCGATGGATTAGCAGAACGATTTCCTGGAGATGGTGCTTCCTCTTCTGTCGCGTACTCTGCTGAAGATCCTCAGATTGATAGCTTCACTCTGGATATCTGTGATAATAAAGAAAATATGGTGTGTATTGTTTCATTTGTGGAAGCACTCAACTAACGGGTTGGTTTACAACCAGTATCAAGGAATTCAATGATGATATATTTCAGTCTCATTTTTTCACCCTTGTCACGTGTATCAATCAAATGAAAGTTTTTGTATACATTTTTTTTTATTAACTACTAGCTGAACCCGGTATACGTTGCAATGCCACAATAAGGGCCGGGCCGCACCGTGCAACTTTGTCGGCCGACTTGTTGCGCGACACGAAAAAATGTATGGAAATGTGTGCGACAAACAAGTTGACGAGTGTGGCATGTCCCATCTACCTGCATGCATTGGTCTGGTCGCCCTCAACCAAGTTGTTCGCGAGTTGAGCGGTGCGGCCCGGCCCTAAGGGAGAATTTACACAGCGGTGAATGTGGCACGTGGATTTTTTTTAGATAGTTTTAAACATATAGAAAAAATGTGACGTTCATGGCACACGTCCTTTCAAAACGACACTTTCGACCTATGTGTGTCGTTGAAAGGATGCGGTGCATCCGCTCTAAAATCGCCAGACAAATTGAACGACAGATTAACGGACGGCTGCTTTAAATGCAATTCTCGTCTTATCGAATGATATATTGCACATCAGATGACGGGTAACTTTTCGATGTGCACAGATGCAATTATTAAAATGGTAATTATTAAAATTTAGTTGGATCTTTCAGGCGAGCTTAATAAGGGAAGATTCGATAAGTTCCGAAGTTTTCGATGTGCATCTATGCACATCGAAAGGTTACTCGTCATCTGATATGCAAATCTATCATTCTAGAAAACGAGAATTACGTTTAAAGCTGCCGTTCTGTTAATCTGGCGATTTTAGAGCGGATGCACCAAACCCCGTTGAAAATGTACCGAAAATGGTCCAAAGGGTCGTTTTGGTATAGATCACTGTCAAGCAAGGATAAATACTACCATACGATTTCAACGACATAGGTTGAAAGTGTCGTTTTGAAAGGACGTGTGCCATGCACGCGTGCCATGAACGTTACATTTTTTCTATATGTTTAAAACTATCTAAAAAAAAACCCACGTGCCACATGCAACGCTGTGTAATTTTGCCTTAACGCATGCAATTCCCGTTCCCGTTACATTTTCACTGGCCCTTATTATTTATTTATTTTTTTACATATATACCAGGAAGGCCTTACAGGTAACCCCTATGCGCCTTTCTGGCCAATTACAAACATTGCAGCATTTTTTTATTATACAAGTCGCTGAATTACGAGACACTGAAAAACTCGAAAATTAACGAGACATCTATGAATTATACATAAATTTTATTGTACATCAATCTCAAACAGTGGTGACATAGTAGATAGGAAGGATATTTAGCCAATTTTACCGGGAACTGTTTCAACAATGAAATCAGAGAAAATTGGTAAACTCTGATAGGAAACGATCGACCTGGAGTCACAAATCCAGGTCTGACCAGCAGCACTCTTTAATCGAGGTCAGCTTATGGGATCCAACCCGGCGCCTCTCGACGCTAAGCAGAAGCTTAACGACCTAGCTATGCTGATGGCTAAAATTAGAGAAATAACAATTTTTAACAGTTGGATGATAGTGCGTCGCCGATACGTATCGCGCCACCCCACGCCACAACCCCGCTTTTCTCCATCCCCATGCTCCTCATGGTCCACGATTAGTTTTGATTTGGATTTTTTTGATGCTGCATGTGTGGGACTAGATGCGGAAGCAAACACATCATAATATCATGACAACCAACACTAATATATTTAAGGTTAGGTTAGGTTAGGTTAGGGTTGGTTTTATTTATTTAAAATTATCTTGCTTGGGTTGGTAGTACGCTGTAATTCAAATTAAAAATTCACTGACATTGAGAACTGAATTTGTACATAATTCTATTGTTATATCCATACTCACTGCTTGAATCAGTGAAACCGTATAATCTCATTAGTGAAATTATCATTTAACTGACAAAAAAAGTTTCACGTAAGATATGTACGTGTGATGGTTGTTTTAAATAAACTTGTACCTTTTTTAGGGCAACAATTTAAAGGAGAATTCCAACGATAAGGATAATAAAGGACGATCTTCTAAAAGTCCAACCAAATCCAACAATGGCGACGACGATCCCAAATCCTACGGATTACCCGCGGGTGAGTTGCAATTATGCATATTTTATGTAATCCAGATACTCTTCACTGATGGGTCGTATATTGATCACTTTCCTCTTATTAACTTTTATTTCGCTTTTAAAGCATTCGTATTTGTAAAAAGAATATGTCAAAGTACAGTTCCAATATTTAATAGTAATATTACATATATATTTTTTCGTTTAATTATTTTATTATTATATAAATCTTTTAATATATATAATATCCAAAGAGACTTTGTAAGTGTGTAAGTATTGTTGCTTCATAAATCCGTGACGTCATCGAACAAATGAATATTCAAATAATTTTAATAAAATATTTACTATTAGATTGGCCATGTTTAAGCGGTTTATATTGCAAATACTGAGCGAAGCCTGGTATAAACACTAGTATATAATATAATACATATACCAAAATATTAAAAATATAATATTGTATGTTAAATTTATTAAAATTAGAATAATTTTTAGTGAAAAGCTCAACTATGTAGTACATCATATGTTTCGCATTATTTTATGTACGTAAAATCAGAATAGGATTAAACTTTTACTGCTTAATTAGATATATTTTTTTTACTTTCGAAATTTTGTACATGTATTTAAAATTGATTTATTTAGGCCCACAACATTATACATATATGTATATATATAGTTACTTAATAAGCAAGGTATTAACGGCTTTTATAAATGAAAATTTCCAGGCCATGTCAAAAGCGACTTTTTTGTGCGCTGCTTTTCCATTAATTTAAATTTAATCTTAAGAACACCAAAGCATGTATACATAAACATACATAAAGGCATATTCTTAATACATATAAAAAAGTGTAAGACTTGTGCTTTTAAGAAAATGCTTTCTAACTGCAACATATTAAATTATTCATCATGCGTTCATATTTTCAAAAAAAAAAAAGTATTACATATACAGTTTCAAAGTTTGACTAGAATTTATAGGAGGACACGACATGTGACATGAACTTTACTCACACCTACCAAAAGAATATTACATATCGGCATATTATACCCGCATTGGCAAAAAAGATGGCAGGATGTGAACGTATGATCATGGGAAACTTTTTCGGAGACTTTTATATGAAATTTTCACCCAGGGAAAGTTTACTTTTCATAATAACATTGCGAATTTTCCTTTTCCGCGGCACACTTAAATATACCATTATATTATATGTATATTTATTTTATACAATTTCACCATAGTGACATTTCAAATTAGCTCCAGGTCGTCACTATGGCTAATTTATTACAAGACATTGAAAACTCATAATTAACGAGATATCTAAATACATAATTATTACATGTAAATCGAAACAATACCTGACATCTATGGTCAGATATTACAAACATCGTATAAATACGATTAATAACATTTTTCATGTAACAATACGAATTTTTACATTCGATAAACAACCACAGAGAAATCTGGCGAAACCTGAGAAATAACAATAACTCACGGTTTGCAACAGAAAATTGGGAAGGAAAAGCCAATTTTACAGGAACCGTTTCAATGAAAATCAGAAAAATTGGCAAATTCTGATAAGAAACGATGAGACCTCGACAAAATCTCGCCAATAACGAGACTCTTAAGGTCTGACCGCACTGTGCGACAACCAAACGATCCGACACTTCACAACAGTACGCGAGCAAATATTGTTTGTATGAAATTGTATGAGACATAATGCACCGCGTGACAGTCGCATGACGTAGAATGACACCGTGCGTCAAAGTTGATTTTTCGACCAACTTTGACGCAAGGTGTCGTTCGTGACGTGTTGTGAACTTTGACGCGAAGTGTCGTTGAGTGGGGGTTGCCTTGCAACAACTATTCTCCTTCTTCATATCGTGACTTTGAAATAGCATGTAGCCATAATATTTTGGTTTTTTTCGATTGTTCTTCTTCCTCGCATATCAAAGATACTATAATAGTGTCCGTTTTGTCAATCTTGCTCCGAAGTACCGAACGAATGATTGACATAATTTACTGCGTAGTGTCGCATCGCTGTCGTTCAAGTGCAGTTTACCTAATATTGTCGCGCACTGTTGTTAAGTGTCGGATCGTTCGTTTGACGCAAAGTGCGGTCAGACCTTTAAGGTCTGACTGCACTATATGGCCGTCGACTGCTGCAGCACGACATAACACGGCAAAGTTGATACAAAATGCAACTCTGTCGCGTGACGCGTAGTGCGTTATATCTCATACAATGCCATACAAACAATAATTGGCCGCACGCTGCCGTTCGTGTCGCAGACACATAGTGCGGTCAGACCTTTAGTGGGAATCGAACCAATGACATCAAGCACGGAACTATTCAATACTCACCATTAGACCACGCTGCTGGTTATACATATGTATTGCAAAAACGCCTATAGATTCATTATAATAATTTTTCATCTCAAATCATTTTTTCCTTCGTGCTTTTTTATTCCTTTTAATTTCAAACGAGAGCTTTAACGAATGACTAAACATAAAAGCGACGATGATAGACGAAAATTGTATAATTACGACAGCTCTGTTAAAATATATAATATATACGTAATATGTATAAACCCAAACTGGGAGAGAGCTTTTTTGGTATTTGCCATTTCGATTGTGCTAATGCGTTAGTGGGAAGGGGGGGGGGGGGGGTTCATATTCTTATATATGTGTATGTTTGTATTTATGTATGTAACTTAACAATGAAAATTCTTTCTTTCAGCAATCGATATTTTCGTATAAAATTTGTGTTTAATTTTCAGAAAACTCAGACGTATTCAAGAGGGGGATGCTTTACAAAGGTATATATTGGCCCTCGCTGACTAACAGCTTCCAGGTAAATCGCTATGCATCATTTTACGCGTGCGGTCGTATTACGTTGACTTAATACGAAATTAATTACGTATCGGGTGTTATGTTGTGATCTTAAAATTAATTAATCGTACAAACGCGATAAGGCACGTATTATAATTAATTCCAACTCACTGGGACTTAATTTCAAGTGTATGGAAACACGCACTCGTGTCGCGTTTTCTAAAAATCTCCTTATCAAATATATCAAAATATCAAAAATTTAACTTGTTGGATTCAATTTTTACGTTTTTCGTAATAACTATGTGGTTTTCAAAGCTATACACCCTATATTTCTTGTATTCTTAGAATGAACTACAAGAAATTTATTTTAATAGATTTTGTATGATTTAGAAAAGGGGTACATCGTAAAAAAATACATTTATACATTTCTACATTCTAAAGTGTGATTTAAAGGCGGTAGCGATGAGTCGTGTTTTTGACTGTTCGCTTGCATATTCTTGTTGATCGATGAATCAATGCGAGAGAAAGAGACAGCTATATTTTCATAAGCTATTTTTTTCGTCGCTTTTGGCGCGTGGTATTGAGCTATGCAGTCGCCTGTTGGCCTTACCCATGTGCGTTTGCGAGTCGATGCTTGTCGTTATTTTTTAATACAAAAATAGTCAAAAACATGTTATGGGATTAAAACTTTTTTATGTTGATGTATAAAATGATTAATAAGATATATATTGAACCCATTTGTATTGAGAAAAGCTGTATTTTGATTAAAAAATACTGGGGTGTTACTTGACCTCGGTTCGGGACACTCGTTCGATCTCGACGCTCCGTCCTTCTAAGGTTAAACTCGTCAAAATAAAAGATAATATAAAAAAATAATCCAGGTTTTACGTGTGTATTTTGGTGTTTTGACATCATTTTAGTTAAATTTTTATATTGTAGTAGTCACATGTGACCTTGATATGTGACGAGGATACGGAGTTTTCTGCGCTTTCTGACAAAATATCAAAATAAAATACTTTAAATCGAGTTACAAAAGAATGAATAATATAACATGATAGTCACGCATTTTTTTCACATGTTTCCATTAACAGGTTGATGGAATTTGTTTCTTATTAAGAATAGTTTGAAATTTAACACTCAAAAATTAGGGCACCACATGTATAGGTTGGACTCCAGTTGTGATTGGCGTGTCTTCATGCTATTGTTAATTCGTACGATTTTATTATTTTGCGGTTTCTCCTAAATATGAGAATCACTAATATTGATCATTGCATATATTATGTAATAAGTCTAGAGATCTCAAATCTGTGTCTTCGAATAATTTTTATACGAACTTATTATTTCTATCCGATGTTCTAGATTTGGGTTCTTTGAAAATTTAGTAATATCTTTAACTTTCCAAAACTTAAACTAAATAATGTAAGGCTACCATTGAATAATTAAATATTCGAATATTTGGTAGCACTACATATAACTTATGTCAATACAAGGATAAAATATCACCAGAAACACTCTAGGGGTGAGTTTTGGGATTGATTTGCGAACCTATTTAAAAATACCTGTGTGTCTGTTACTTTAACATGACGAAGACTGGAACCGTTGACTTATTTATATTTTTATTCGAAGGAAATCGATATTAACTGCCTTCACGAATACGTATTTCACAATTTTTTTAGGCAGGTATTAAATGTATAGTAAACAAAAACGTATACATTGACACTGTATTAGTTACCAATAATTGCTATAATTTTGAAAAAAATACTCCGTTCCGAGATGAAAGCACTCTGGCTACGTCTAATTCTATAATCCAAAAGTATATATGTTTTGAATACGTTATATGTATGTAAACTACAAATCAAAGGCATTCAAATTTACTGACCCATCAACTACAGGCCCTACAAATAACCTGATCATACATATGTATATAGTACAGTGTGCATAAAAGCTAAAACCATATTTTTAATCATAGCTTGTCTGAATAAGCCTAATGCTTACGTATGATTTATCATTATGGTAGGTATTTTATTGTAGGTAATATACGAGTCCTTTGAACGATTCGCGATGCGTCAAATATTTCCTTTTGTTCGGCGCGAACCCCGGACACTTCCCATAGAAATTCACTGAAGGATAAAAGGACGAGGAAAAAGGCATAATCGTATAATGTATAATACAACCATAATATACGTAGTAAATTTGCAGACATTTGCCATTGGCGACATGACCTTTGAAGGTGTCGTTTAATTCGAAGTAAAAGCTGCGGACTCCGGTCCATTGTTTTTTTGATTTTATTATTTAATTATTCCGCCAGTCTTTGTTGGGCGAATTAAAAACATTCAGAATCAGGACTTTGCACTGTGATTCATTCCGAAACGTATATACATACAATGTGGAGCTTAATTATATTAAAAAAGGCAAGAAAATCACAGTGAAATAAAGCAGTGACGTTTGATGCTACATATATTTTTAACTGTTAAATAAATAATGTTTTACGTATTTGGGAAGTATTTTTTGTTAAATTTAAGATGGCTCAGTTAATATGTTGTTTTTGTATAAACAAGGGAAAGGTATCCTATACTAAGAAAAATGTGAAAAACGGATACTATAAAAATAAGCACGACATAGTCAATTCGTCTCAATGTTTTTGCAAAAAAATTATACAAAGTATTATATAATACAGCACGTTCTGATAATTAAAAAAATAAAAAAATAAAAAACTATTTAATTAGGATTTATTTTCAATTTTATTATCATGCGGTTTATCTGCCGCATTTTTTATTCGGCAGTTATAAGTATTGGTATAAAATATCAATAAAAATCAAAATTAAATATTGAATAATATGAAGTTTTATCTGTTATTATTAAGCTTAATTACATATTCATTTTTTTTTAGGATACACATCTTGAATTGTCGTATTTGAAGTATTCGCATCGACAACGACAAAAGTCCCTCATCATTGTCAACATTGTGGATTTTGGATTAAAGGTAAATATTTTGTGATAATATAATAGAATCTTTTCTTTTATATGGTCGTTCCGTTAACGTTAAAAAGGAAATTTGAAAGATTTAATTAATTCGAAATTGGAATCCGTACGCTCGTAATAAGTGTATAGAATAGAATAAGAGGGTATTACTGATTTAATTAAATGTCACATCGTAAATATATTTAATATATTTTTAATGTATGTACGTATGTAAATATGTACTGTATGTCTAAAATTACATATGCGTTTTTACCCTTTTTACTTCATAATGAAATTCGACATGGGCAGCTTCAGCCATTTTGAAATCCCAATTTGACTTAATGGGTTTCTGTTGACCGGGATTTTATTTAGAATTTTACGGGAGGTCTGATTCGATTTTTGGATGCGCGAAAGGGTTAAGCTGTCCGTGTCGGAGTTTTATCACCCCACATACGTCAAAGCTTATCAAATTGAGCAGGAAAAATTAGGAGTTGTTTCATGACACCTGGCAGGAGCTAAATTGTACATACGTAGTTCAAAGGTTAAAGGTCCTCCGAGAAATCAACGAATGAATGCGGAGAGATGCAATGTTTGCCAAACAGACTAGTATTTTATACGAATAAAATATCTATATTTTTTATTTTGAAATTCTTTGAATACGCACGATATAATACCCAATTTCAAGATTCGATACATGATATTCGTATGAAAAGAAGTATTAGAGTAAGGGGGTCTTTAGACTGTTGTTAACCTTTTTCGACTTGTATAAAATGGAAATTCCTTGCGTAGACAATTTGTACAGTATTATGCATATTACAAAATATTTTTAAGTAAAAACCATATAACTATATATGTAATATATAATTTCGAAAGCGGCTTTGTATGTATGTAAGGTTTTATTCGTAGAATCCGTGACGTCATCGAAAAATGTAACTTTCTATGGCGACGATATCCATATAGAATTCGATTCCGATTTTAATTTCGATGCTGTTTTCGATTTCGATTCCGATTTCAATTCCGGTTTCCGATCGCGATTTCAGTTCCAATTTCAGTCCCGGTTCCGGATTCCTGTTTCAGTTCTGATTCCGGATTTCAATTTAAGTTCCGACCCCGATTCCTTATTCAGTTCTGATTATCGATTCCGATTCCTGATTCCTATTTCTGATTGGCTGATGTTATTTTTTTTTTTCGATTTAATGTTTATTCATGTTTAACCATTTTATATTACAAATACTGAGAATAGCCGGGTAAAACCACTAGAAGAAAATAAAAAATAAATAATTTTAACAAAATTTATGGACTTAAATTAAAATTAAAGTCGCTTGTGAATGGTGACCTTTTTTCGGCGCACTCCTTAAATTTGATTTTAACATGTAACTCTAATTCTGATAATTGGCAAGACATCTGCATGAGTGATATCTTAAAAGAAAGGGAAATGAGTAGGAATGTTTTTAAAAGGTTTGACCTCTTAAGGAAAATTTAATTATTTTTTTAAATACGAAAAAAATTCAGTTTTCTCCTAATTGACAAATTTTTGAAAAATTATCGTGCTTCTAATGTTTTTTTCTCATGGCCACAGCTTGTATTTATTTTTATTTGATTGAATAAACATTACGAAAACAAAAAAATAATAAATGTCTGATATACCACTTTTGACTTGGGCAGTATTAGCGATTAACTGTGGGATTTTGGTGTTTTTACTAAAAATCTTTAAAAATGAAATTGAATGAGGTTTGCGATAGTTTTTCAAACTTTTTATTTATTTTTTATTTTAATTATGCTCATATGTACACATGTACATATGTACATACATGGGTAAAAGCCGAGCTTACTCGAGAGTACTCGAGTATTGCCGTGCCGTGATTAAAACGGTGCGCAATTATTATTTATTATTTATTAATAAATAATGTATGTACCTATACATTATTATACGTACCTATACAGTTTACCAACAACAATACATTACCGCATGTAAGGTACTTACCTTACACGCGGTAAACCAAATAGAATACATTATGATGAACAAGGGTCGTTCTTATATATGTATTATGCAAAATCTAATTAAACTGAATGCAAAAGGCGGGAAAATGAAACCACAAACGATGCTTTTTTTAACTAGAATTTACATATGTACTTTTATTTAAGCAGCCAACTACATACACTGCGTCAATATTGTTTCAGTGCATCCTAGCCACAGCTTGGGGCTTAATTACGAATCAACTGAGTCCGAAACCAGATAGCGTGGCTTGGACGGCTTGTGGAGCAGCTGGCAACATTGCCCTGTGTATCCTCTCGTGTTGGAGATGCTTTGCAAACAATTATCTACACTGGGCAGCAGTTTGCACCTGGCTGTTGCTCAACGCTCAAGGTGGGTCGAAAAATACACACAACTCAATTTGGGTTGCTTCGGTGAACGCTAAGCCCAAATTAGCATAAGGTTTAAATGTTAGCGGGCGTAAAAGTGGGGCATGTTTACATATGTTCTATATATTTTTATTTTATTTAAATTGGCACACATACAGAATACAATATAAAAAAGAAGCAGATCAGTGAGACAAAAAAAAATATACAAATATAAATCAAAATATTATATTCCATGTACAGTGAGCACCACATGGTAATATAAAGCAAACAAAAAAGAAAAATTACCAAAACATATTAAAATTAATAAATAATGAATGACACAACGAAGGTGAAGAAGCAAATCAACCACAGCAAAAAGGTTGGGACAATCATCCATATCATTGTAACAACGGCAAATACGTGCGATTATACTATTAAATGAAGTGTTGTTATGACAAATTGGTGTGTAGAACAGATTTCTACATCTGGTGAATCGGGCATTAACGTTAAAATTAATTTCGTTCAAAACAGATGTGTCATGGATACCATTAGCAATCTTGTATAAAAGTAACAAATCAGAAACCCTTCTGCGATGAGACAAACTAGCGATCTTGAAAATAGAGAGTCTGTCATTATAAGTTGGCAGAAATCTTACAAGACCAGTCTTATGGGATAAATGGCGCAGAAAACGCTTCTGAATTGTTTCTAAATGATCTATATGGGTTTGGTAATAAGGATACCACATGACTGAATTATACCCCATATTACTACGAACCAAACTGTAGAGTAACATATGTAAGTATATGTACATATATGAAGTATTTGATAGAAAATTTAACTAAAATTATAGGTGGGGGGGATATTTTTTTTTATTTTACTCACTATAATCTATGCTGAGCAGATTGGTTAGTACGAGTGTTTTTATTTTATTTATTTATGTATATTTGTGATGTCAATGACAAACTGCGCATGCGCATTGTCGTTTGACGTCTATGCAAATTGTCATGCGTGACAAAATGAGCATTTATATGATATGTATAATCCCGCTATCCAGGAGAAACTAAAATTTTTGGCTTTGGAAAATCATCGGGTTTTACGAAAGCATGATATCTTGTTGCCAATTTAGGCTAATACAAACGTGCTCATGAACTCCCTCCTCTCGAGAGCTGTTCGACTACTTAAATTACTGGCGCATTCTTTAGATCTCTTCAATGCCAGCTATGTTGAGTTGGTCGAACACATTCTACATAGCACGATATAATTATCATTTTTATTTATTTGTATTTTTTTACTATAATTTTGTGTAAATTTGCATATAACGGTCCTGCTTAAATTTTTTAATTTCCCCTACTTTTGTTTAAAATATCTAATGGAATAGGTCTCGACATTGGGAAAACTAATTTTAAAGGATACATTTACTTTTTGATTGGTGATTTTTCAATATCTTCTACTTTGCTTCCTGCTCCTGTAAATGGAAATCATATTATGTGCGTGCAAAATTCAAGCTTTGTGGCATACTGGCGTGTGTGCGAGCAATATGCAGCATCCAAGTCATGCCACGGTTTACATAAAATTCGGCTATACGAATAAATCATCCTCTTATTCTCAACTTTACCAAGCAAAGCTCGATCTTTTTGATATTGTAACGTGAGAATTCGGAACCAATGTAAAGTGGAGAATTTCTAGTTTGTGGGAAATAGCGGCTATGGGCCTGTTTGGGCTACTGCATGTCCGAACACGCGGCTACCTGCCTTTAAAATAAGGGACACACGGTGAACTTGAGACGAGCGAGCCGTGGTTCTGTGTGGACCTATTGAGTCATATAATAAATGATTTGAAGTTACTATGGTCTATAATTTGGATCCTTGAACCCACCCCCACGCAACAATATTATTATTCATATGTATAAAGAAAAAAATAGTATAGATCGAGCACAATTCATTAAAATTTCTTTTACCTTCAAGTTAGAAACACGCACGTCAATTATTGACTAAAAATTTTGTATATTTTAGTGTATTGTTTACAGCTTTTTTTAGTTACAATTTTATACAACGCAAATAAAACATGAAAAGTCATACGAACGTTCAGAGAATACTGCTCCCCGATTGGTCATTATTTTCGCAATTTTTACATCGACCAATCAGCAAACAGCGTTCAGTTTTCGCCCTCCAATGTATTAATCGAATTCATCTACAATGTCGCTTCTCGACAACAAAATACAAATACACATTTTTTGTATTACGAATTAATTCCAAGGCTGGCACAAAGCATTAAGTATCTCTTTGTCTGCGTTTAATTTTTTTAATAGTATTACGAGAGTCGATTTTATAAAATCGAGTCATTGTTGCGAAATTATTTGTCCCTCCGAGGAATTAATTAAGAACTCGACACTGGCGAACGACCTTTTGAAGAAACTCGCAAAGTTAACAATTTAATTTGCACAGACAACAAAAACTTTTCGCCATGAACCGCCATAGCATATAAGCAGCTAAGCGTTTTAATTTATGCTGTTATTTAAGCTCACATAAAATACGACTGATGTTATATACGTCACGAATAAATGAAAATAAAGCCTTGAATATAGGCTTATTTAATATTGTAATATCTGGAAGATATTAAGAGGGGTTAGGAGAATATTTAATTTTAAAATAACTTGGCTATTTTCCATTGATGTATAATACACTAGATGGGCCCAGACGTGTTATTTTGGTCGGAGATCTTGTCTTCACTAACTGAGGGGTGCGGGGGGTTTAACTAGCGGGGAAGTTGGGTTTTTTTCCCTACGACGCAGCGGTACCTACCTACCTACCTACTAAGAGAAACTATGCATGCACCATGTATTTTGCATGCGCCAAAAGGGAGACAAGTATAACACGTGAGGGCGGATCTAGTATATTCTATATCTATGCTATTTTCAAATAAAATATTTTTTCCCTGATCATGCAGGTATGTAGAGTTCGTTCAGCGAGTGGAGAAAATTGAGACAGTATGCGTGCTCGTGTGTACAGAGATTTTTTAGTCTGGCTCCGGCTGCCGAGGTGAATCTACGCCATTTTTGCTCCTTGGTAGAGGCGTTGCGTGACAGGGTGGTTACGAAGCTCCCGAGATTTTTCCGAAACTTCGACAATTATATGAAATGGTTAGATGTTAGATAATGCATCTTATCACAATAAGATTTTTGACTCAGCGCCGACTTCAAATTCCAAAAAAGATATTATGAAGCATAGAAAGACATTAGATTTTGCATTTTTTGGATTTTTTTTTAATTGCCTTTGTATTTTTTATATGTTGTATTTATAAAATGCAATACGCCTAAAAAATAAAAAGTTAATTTTGTGCCATTTTCGAGAATAACTTTAAAAAATAGTACATATTTGTGTAACGCATACCTTGCAGTCAACCGGTAGTTACCAACACTGTCTCAATTTTCTTCACTCGCTTAACGAACTCTACGTCAATATAAGCAGGTGTATTCTTAAGTTGAGACCAATTGCAATCATTGAAGTATAATGTATAGAATAGTCATTCCTAACAAAAGTATCGCTTAAAAGCGAGCCATCGAAGAGAGAGACTGAAAGTCAGAAGAGAGACAAAAGAGTGAGGAAAAAAATTCGTGGAAGTGATCGTCCCTTATCGTCCCTTGACGTTCAGGGACGCACGGGCACATACAGATCTAATACTACCACACAATTTCACTAGTAGAGCCTATTTCAAAGAGATCCTACTGCTACAGAGATTAACAATCAACTGAGCAAAACAGCCGAAATCTCCGTTTGAACGGAGTTTTTGTAGCAACATTTTTGTAAGCTAAGAGCGCTTCTACCCATTCTACTTCAATGATTGCAATAGATTTTTAAGAAGAGTAATTTCATCAAAATTTTTTCAGTTGATGAAATTACTCTTTCACGTTGATGAAATTTTGATTTTGAAATTCTTTTTATTATTACTAAATTATGTTCACAATACATCTTATATCTATTTTAATAGCTACTGATCTACTGATTATTTCCTATTTTACAATTTTAATTTAATTTGGTTAGTAATCATAGTATTATATTATTCTAATGTTAATGTACAGCATAATAGGAAAAAGAGCTCAAAAACCTATTTACAATTCTTATAAATGCTCATAATACATCTAATACATAATATTAATTAAAGTCACTCTAAAGTCGACGATCTAAAGCAAATTGTGTTTATACCTGAAGGGTATAGACATTTTGTTGTAATCACCGAGACTTCTCACAAGTGTGTTAGTATGGTTATTATTGATTCTGTCATAGAATCGACTGGTTAGTTTGTTAGTAATGTCTGTAACAAACGGAATATTATATATGGCATGCAGTTTTTTCAAGTTAGTATATATGGGTGTGTTATAACTTATAACTTATTGTTTAATAATGTATGTACATAGTATTATATAGAAATTATTGTCCAGCAGGTTTTGGTTACATTTGAGTGTATGCATTTATATTTTATCTTGTATTGAAATAATCAAATATCTTCAACAAATTTGCGAGTCAAAATGTAATCGATTGCTCCAGTGTAGCCAACACAATGAAACTCTAATATTATGAAATTTTAATCACTGTTATATTTTGCAGGATTTGTGGGGAATGGGCTGGGATTTACAACGTCTTCTTATCGCGTATGGTACGTTCTGTTCATCGTTTTCGTACCTTACGCCATGCTGCCTCTGCCACTCAGGTGGTGTTTACTGGCAGGTGCAGTTTCAGCCCTGAGTCATGTTCTGGTCACAGTTGTGGACAAATTGGGAATGGATTGTGTAAGTATGAATTTGGCATATATTAATTTGACCTGCAAGCCACTGTCGTCGTGTCAACTCGTTTACATTGCATGATTTAATTATTTTCATAAATAATAACAAACTGACGTTTAAACAAGGTCTGTTCATAATTTTGTCAGCGTACGCGGACATTTGACCGAACTGACATTAGGCTAATGGACATCGGTCTTCAGCGGCTCAGAACAGTTCTTCGGCGCTCATATCGGTCCACATGCGCATGTTTCGAAGCCACGACAACTTTTTCCTGCCAATCCATTTTTTACCTTCTATTTTCCCCATGGTTACCAAACTTTTCGTAAACATCGTATTTTGGACCCCGTATCATGTGTCCGTGGTACTCCATCTTTCTCCGCTTGATGACAGAAACAAGTTCCCTGCCTCTCCCTATCATGCCGAGGACAGCTACATTTGATATTTTTTTGGTCCACGGGATCTTCAGCATACGCCTGTAGACCCACAGCTCAAAAGCTTCGATGCGGCTGATCATGTTTCCATGTTTCACATCCATGGAAGGATATTAGGCCGAATTTAAATGCTTAAATTCGTTTCGAATATGAAGAAAAGTAATAAATTAAATAATTATCTGCACCGATATTTTATTTTTTATTTTATTTATCTCTTTTTTTCAAATTACAAATTTTTTAAATAAATTTAAACTATTAAAAATTTCATTCGAAAAAAAATACATCGGCTGAATGTCCGTTGGCCAGTTGTCCATTCGTCTAAAAGTCCGTCGACCAAAAATCCGTCAGCCTAACGTCCGTCGGTCGAGTGTCCATTCAGCCAAATGTCCGTCAACCGTTTTCAGGATATAAATCATATGGTAAATTGAACTCAAACCATCAACTGGTTACACCGAGCAACAAAAAGTCACGTTTTTTACTTAAATTTTTATTAATTTTGACCCATTGAATTCGAATAATCAAAAATCACAATCAATAGAAATAGCGCATGACTATTGATTCCAGTACATACTTTTGGCACGGCAATAATGGATTGTAATATAAACGTGGTGACATAAAACTGGCGCAATGTATACCTATGTATGTAGCTCGAGAAAAAAATGTGTAAAAAGAAAAGTATACGTTTGACTTTAAAAATTCGTTATATAACTGATTGTAAGTATTTTAAAGCAATAAAAAATCACAATGATTCATTCAATGATTCATTCAATGATTCATTCAATGATTCATTCAATGATCCATTAAATGATCCATTCAATGATCCATTCAATGATCCATTCAATGATTCATTCAATGATTCATTCAATGATTCATTCAATGATTCATTCAATGATTCATTCAATGATTCATTCAATGATTCATTCAATGATTCATTCAATGATTCATTCAATGATTCATTCAATGATTCATTCAATGATTCATTCAATGATTCATTCAATGATTCATTCAATGATTCATTCAATGATTCATTCAATGATTCATTCAATGATTTATTCAAATTAATGATTCATTCTAATCAATGATTCATTCAAATTCATTGTTTAATCTAATCAATGGATCAAATTTAGTGAAGATTGAATAGTCTCTTCTCTGCAAATTTTTATTTGTTGCTCAGTGTTATCAATGTTAAGTTTTTCTACAGCTGACTGATTTTACACTAATTTGATACTAAATATTAACTCTTGACACAGCCCTAATTGTATTTCACCTGCAATTGTATTCCTATATAATATTTGCATTTTGTGTGTTATTTTACGTAAAGATAAAGCCCGAGTGAGTGAAATATATA
This sequence comes from Arctopsyche grandis, assembly GCF_051622035.1. NCBI lineage: Eukaryota > Metazoa > Arthropoda > Insecta > Trichoptera > Hydropsychidae > Arctopsyche > Arctopsyche grandis. Next base: position 1,532,917 of record NC_135363.1, read on the forward strand.
TGTTCGTACATATGTACATACATATGTAGTACAGTTGCGCATTTAATTCTCTTAAATTTATAAACTTAAAGTAGTGTCTGTCAATAGTGTAGTATTAATAAAATTTTATAGGTATGAAATCTTTTACGTATGTAGACTTTTATGACTTTTAAAGATACGTGCACGCGTCGTATTTTCCTTGGAAAGCTGAATTTGTTCGTTCGGGAAAGGATGGGGTGCGTGATAAAATAAATAAAAAGACGTGTGAAAAGCACAGAAAAACTGCTTATATTGGAAATTCTAGTCGCGACATTATTCCGAAGACGTGTCGATATTTGTTTCGGAATTGTTTAACGACAACCTCTAGTTCTATATTATACCCTCACGTACACGACGTGTCATTCGTTCGGGCCAAAGTAATATACACGGACCGCAGCCAATATATCTTCGTATGTACATATGAATGTACGTATGTATAGTAGCCATGTTTGATAAATTCTCGGAAGGATTACGTTGTGATAAAAATTTTACTTGTTTGCTTTTTTCGAAACATACAATAAATAATACAGCACAAAAAAGTATCATTTTTATCGCAAAGTTGCTGAATTTTCCGACGTTACTATTTGGGCAAGTGGAAGTCGGAAAAATAAAAATGAAAACGAAACTTTTTGAATAGGGGAGCTCGGAAGCCTTAGCAACCTACTTTTTTCAAAAACTGTCTACGGTCTAACATAAACTACCACGAGTTAGACAACCTCAGTATGGTGGTTTTAAAATTCAAACCTTATACATATTATACATATATGTATGTCACAGTGAAATTATATTTCAAGTGAAAATATATTTTCACTGACGTTTCATTGAAATCATAACCAGGGTTGGTTTTATTCATTTAAGATTAGATTGTTGGGTTTGGTATTATTTAAGGGTTATGATAGTGTTGCGTAGGGGTGGGTGGAGGTTCCAAATAAAAGGCTAAAGTCGCTTCACAGCATTTATTGGGTGATTAAGGAGATCCACACACCACCAGTGCTCAATCCAGAATGGTGACACGACAACTCGTTCACAGATTTTCCGTAAACCGAGGATGCGCTCCAGGCATTACGTATACGGCCATCTCTTTCTCACCCCGTCTGTTCACCAAGATCTCGTTTACTATGCCATTACGTATGCAGCCATCTCATTCACAAACCGTCTGTTCACCGATAACAGACGGTTTGTGAAAGAGATGGCTGCATACGTAATGGCATAATAAACGAGATCTTGGTGAACAGACGGGGTGAGAAAGAGATGGCCGTATACGTAATGCCTGGAGCGCATCCTCGGTTTACGGATAATGTGTGAACGTGTTGTCAGGTAACCGTCCAGAATGTCTTGATATGGCCTAAGTACCTGCTTATAAAGGACAGGTCGTTCACTGCATCTTCGACGTCCGTTTACTTCCCCATTGCTTAGGCATGTACACGGATATGCAGTCCCACAGTCCAAGGCACTCAGTCCCACGCTTTCGCGCTGTCAGTCCTGAGAACTCTAGTGGGAAGCGACCGAGGGCCGTTACCGACCACTTAGTTAATTCGGGGGTCTCCATTGTTAGTCGACTTGCACTTAAGCCTGGAGTTAATCCTCAAAATCAATTAAAACGACCACTCCTTTTTCGCATACGTTACAATAGGTTAGGTTAAGTAAGGGTTGGCCCTATTCAGTTAAGATGGGGTTGTTAGGGCTAAATTTATAGAGTTAAAGGTTGTAAATTCATTGTTTGTTACATTTTCACTGCTTAAATTGGTGAAAATATATTTTCACTTGAAATATGCTTTCATACATACATACATATGTACATAGGTATTTGTATAGCGGATGAACAAATTACCTATCGTCATCAGGACGTTTTTGTTCCAAGTTTTGTATACAATGAAATATTACACTTAAAGGTATATTTATTCTGGTACAGCACAGAACGGCAACTTCACGAAAACAGCAGTACGAAAAATATTCTTTAGTACATTTTATATGGACACATTCATATGTACGAGATGTAGACGTAACGGCAGTCGACACAATATATTCATACTATACAGCAGTATATGTATGTATGCCACAGTAACGTATCGAGCAAACTCAGTGTTCTTTGACCACTGTGGAAATATTCACGCTTGACGTGACGTCATAGTGGCGAGTGCACGCGTACTAACGAAAGTGCGCATATGAACACTCTCGGGAACGTCATATTGTGACAATATTAACTCGTATATGTAAGTTGATTTTGCCATGCCCTCGACGAAAACAAGCCTGAACTTGCCAAAGCGAATACGAATAGAGTATAGTCCTTGCAATGCTAATATAAATAGACCTTAATTTGTTAGTGTAAAATTGAAACAACACCGGACAAGCAAACATGCATTTAGTTTCATATGAAATTTGGTCGAATATTTCTCGTTGTACATAATAATGTTTCATATTATATATTAATGTTATTTATTTTAGTATACGTTAACCTTTCCTGTCTAGCCGTAGGTTAAATTTGATCTGACCTTTATCATTTTGTTTTTCATTTTCCGATTTATCTATTATTATATTACGAAAACAAGTTTTGACGTTTGCCGTGCGAATAATGAATAAACATGGCGAATGCTTGCTCTTTAGACACTTATTGACACTTTAACAAATGAAAGCAGACATATTTGATAAGTGACGTAGTTGCAATAAATTATAAAGAAACCTTTTTTACAACGGTGATTTTGAAATAAATAAAATGCCACGAAACTTTCACTTTCAATTTCGGAACGTGTTAGAATATTTTGTTTTTTTTTTTTCAATTGAAAGTGAGTAGTGAGAAGTCAATTGGATAAAACAATTGGGCTTAAAATTGGTTGGACAATCTATTGCGATGATTTATCTTTCGTAGACTCATGCGGTATGATTATACCATAAAACCAGTAGTATGTAGCTTCAAAGTTTCCTTATAATATCAACGTTCTGAATAATTTGAAGTCTTGAGTTTTAATTACACGAAATAACAGTGATATGAAGTTCACACATTTATCAACGATTTACCTTAATTTTGCAATTTATTGTCTACTAGTGTTTTTACCCAGATTTGCTCGGTATTTGTAATTAAACCGCTTAAACACTGCCAATCTAATAGTAAACATTTTGTTAAATTTATTTGAATACTCATTTGTTTTTATTAATAAATTGACTGTCACGAACAAACAAACATATATACTAAGTCTCTTTCGAAATTATATGTATACCAGAATCCAGCGCCTGCGCCCTCCAGAGCCGGAGGTGAATTTATTTGTCGTCATGGGAACTTTGACTTTGTTTTCGTTTCCATCCAACTATAGTTACAAAATCTCTTTCAAAATTATATATTAAATATTTGTGCTACATTCATTTTTAATAGCATATCTTTCAAGAAATCAAAATATATTAAAAAATAGACCAGATGCTGTAGTTTTATTACGGTCGAGACCTTTTTGCAAACATCTTTAACCGATAACCCTTTTACTTTAATATTTTTGGGTTTTTTCAATATGATTTCAACCCAGGCAGAAAGGTTGTTCAAAATTTATTGATTGGAAGAATGGTAGCCTCTTGTTGCGGGTTTTAAACTTCATTGATTTATTTATTTATATACATACAAATGTATATGTAAATAAATAAATAACCCGCATTGTAGACTAGTGGTTAGCGTATTATGCTTTCAAGCGGAGTGGTCACGGTTCGATTCCCACTAGTAGCTGTTGGCTAGATTTCCTTTGAAACGGTTCCTGTAAATTGGCATTTCCTTTCTAATCTCTTTTGCAAATCTCAAGTTATTCATCGTCTTGACGTTCGCGACAATTTCTATAATAAAATGCTGCAACAATGCCACTGCGGATGATGTTTGTATGAATTCGCATTGTATTATATAAAAATGCTTGTATTAATTTTACTGTATTAGTACATTCTTCACTTTGAAGCGATCTGTAAAGGCGAGTGTACATGTTCGATTGAAATAAATAAAATATTGTAATATACATGTATGTCTATTTATATACACCAGGAAGGCCTATCAGATACATACCATTGCGCCCTCCTGGTCAATAACAAACATTGATAAATATTTTATAATTTAGAGTAATTTTACAGAGCATCATAGACACATACATATATGCATAAATTTAGACACATTTTGATAAATTTGCATTTTTGCTCCATTTTTTTTTTATAAATCGCCGACATTTCTAACTTTGCGAGACATCTATGGACAAATTTGCAGTATTTTATAAATCAGCGAATTTGACATACTGCAAATTTTGAGAAATAGGACTAGGCTGCCAATTTGTTGGAACCGTTTCAATAAAACTAGGTAAATCGGCAAACTCTCAATGAAACTAGGATAGAGAACGATCGACCTTGGAGTCACATATCCAAGGTCTGGCCAGCAGCGCAGTCAGAGATTGAACCCTTGACCACACAATTGAAAGCATTACACGCTAAACATTGATCTATGCTACTGGTTAATATTTTATTATATTTTATTTAAATCTTTAATTTATACTAGGAAGACTTAACAGATAACCCCAATGCGCCTTCCTGGCCAGAATTTGTTACAAATATTATACAAAGTATATTAATACATATCAATTAATATTTACAGAGACATATTGTAAATTTGCAGTATTTTAAACAATTCAGCAAAATTCGAGATTGCTGAAAACTCGAGATTTTGCGAGAAAATGGGTAAGGTTGTCAATTTGTTTGAACCGTTTCAATGAAAATCAGATAAATTGGCAAACTCTGATAGGAAACGATTGACCTGGAGTCACAATTCCAAGATCTAGCCTGCAGAAACCAGAGGGATTTGAACCCATGACCACTCTGTTCAAAGCATTATATACTACTAGTCTATTCTGCTAGTTGTATATAATATAAAAAATATATAATTGCGTTTAGTTGAATTTCCATCGCACAACAGATTCTCCGAAACGAATCACCCATTTATTTGAACGATTTATCTTCATCTGTGGGCTCCTTAAATAACCAACTAATTGTGATGATTTTCAGTATCAGAAACACCCACCAGACACATCAGACTACATTTTTTTCTTATTTGAGAATTGGAAACAATAGAGACAGCGATGCCGAAACTTTTGTTCTATACGAGTCTTAAAAAGAAAAGTTAATCTTGAGGTTGCATTTCGCCAGACAGAAATACCCACGTACTATGTATGTATTACCGAGCCGTCTTTTGAACTTGTTTCTTTATTAAAACGTATTTAAAACTTGTCATAACATAATTAAATTATAGATAGGTTCACATCGGGTCGATATGCTCCAGAAATGGTACACTCAGACTCCAAGTTCCATTATTCGCTTGACAAACAACCAAATTAACTCAGAATTACCATATTCAACTTCAGGCACACACCGCGTTAATCATTTCACCGCAGTCACTTATTCACTAAACAACAGCTATACTTATTTATACTATATGTATACTGTATGGAAATCAGGAAACGTTCAATATTTCATATATGATAAATATTTATCTAGTCGAGTACGTCTTGTTGTCGACTTACTTATTCGCGTGTGTATGATTTAATTTGAACCTTATAATTGTCGACCCGCGTTGTGTTTGTATTGAACAAACAAATCGTTAACGCTCGTTAACACAGTCAAACCGTTACGTTGCTTTAATGTTTTACATCCATTTTGTTTGTAATGTTTCGCTGATTCAATATGTTTCACTTATGCTCCTCGACTTGCTTTTGAAATATTGCCGTGTGTGTATATTTTGAATCATTTTCGTTTGGATTTTATCTTGAGTAAAGTACACTCAAATGCCGAAATTTGCACGTTGAATAATTTATACAGGGTCGGAGTGAAGAATAAAAATGTTGACTGACCCGAAATGGGTTCTAGGATACATACCCTCTGGACATTAACCACCCCGAGCAAAAAAAACCCCTGGAAAATGGCCCCCACTGTGGATAATCAGTATTTAAAAATAGTACTAAATATGTACCGAGCCATTCCGTGTCTTTATGTTTTACTACAAAATAAAAGACAGGATACTTTAATTAAACTGTTCGAGATACCAAATATATTGAATGCCAATTTGAGTCCAACCAGCATCATGGTTGACTTTGAATTGGCAGTTATACGTGGAATAATAGCACACAATATTTTTTTTTGTATATTATTATTAAGAGAACTAATTATTTGGTGGGTTAAAAATAACTTAAACGATCAGTTAAAAATTAAGATTAATGGTCAGTAATTTATTAAATAAGTGATCAGTTAAATGATATAAATTATCAGTAAATATTCATTTTTCGATTAGTAAATAATAGTGCTTCCAATCCCGGAAGGTTTCTTCAGCACCGGGATTGCGGTGCTGGGAATTTCTGATCCCGGGATCCCGGTGCTAGCACCGGGATTTTAAACGTATAAAAAAAAAAGTTCAATTGCATGTTTTCATATTTGAAAAACGTTCAATTGCATTTTACAAACTCTCCCGATGTTTCACGCAAAAAATACTCTCATATTGGCAAACTAATTTTGAGAGTTTGGCTAAATTCTACATGGTTGACGGATGTTTACCAACTTTTATACATAACTTGGTAAAATTTCAGTTCAACAAATTAAAGGATTTCTTAGTAACAAACAAAAAACCTTGATTCTCTAAATTAAAAGTACTACTTTCGATTTAGGAAAAAAATATTGGGGTATAATATTAATAATTTCTATTACATGTAAGAATTTCAGTCCGATTTGTTGAGTGGTTTGGGAGATAGTTTAATTCAAAAACTTAAAAAGAAAGAGGACACCTATAAGGGGAGGTACCATTCCCGTTGAACTTAAAAATTTGAAAAAAAATTACTGTGTATCGATAAAAATTTCAGTAACCAATAAGTTTCAGTTTGATGGGACGAACAGTCCCCAAAATACACTGACTCACAGTAAATATACAGATACTCACCCGGGATCCCGGTGCCCGGGATCCCGGGATTGGAAGCCTTAGTAAATAACAATTTTTCGATCAGAAATTAATTAAACAGTTGAACAGATAAATAATATAAAGAGTAAAATGAGTAAAACCAAATAAATTATAATTTTTGACAGTTGGATAATGATTGCGCGTTGCCCATCTTAGATTTTAGCAGCCAAAACTTATTTATTTAAGGGTTAGGTTAGGTTAAGTTAGGGTTGGCCCTATTCATTTAAGATTAAGTTGTTAAGGTCGGTATTTATTGATTTAACAGACACGCGAGAACTGAGACAGTGAGACTGAAATGAACCTGGAGCGACGGGCGAGGCCCGATTTCGTTGAAAACTGAGAGGGGGTCAATATTTGTTTATGAACGATGTTCAAGTTGTTAAAGCCAGGTCAAACACATATCTGAGAAAAAGTCAGGGAAAAAACAAAAATCGGGAAGCCAGTTGCATCAGCAAGTGAAAGAAAGCCAATTGAAAAACGAATTCGTAGTCCAGGAGATAAGCGAGAAATCAAAACATCAGTCAATGTCAGATTTTATCAACGCGTGGTCCGGCGTAAACAAAGAAACGCACGCGGGTGGAGATTATATAATAGTATTGACTCTACTTCATCTGTTAGAATGCGTAAAACTGACCATTTAATAATTGATCATTTATTTTTAAATCTTATCATTTCGTTTTATATACTGATCATTTTGGTTTAACTACTGCTCATATTATTAAAATACTTATCATTCTATTTAATAACTGATCGCATAGCAACTGATCGATACAAACTAATAATTTATTATATTCACTGATCAATCCATTATTTTTAACTACCAAATGTTTTTTTTACTAATCAAAACGTGATGTTTAAATAGAGGCCCATTATTAATATTTTAGAAACTGATATATTATTATTATCTGTATTTCTGAATTTGTATTTTTCTGAGTGAAATAATTTGGTATTGACACTGACTTTTTACTTTATCTATGTACGTAGTAACAAGAGATGAAGTTTTGTGATCATGCGAAAATTCGTACTCGAGATTTTGACTGATTCGAACTCAGAATCGATTACTGATCACGTTTTCATGATCTAGAAAAAATGTGTGTGTGTGTGTCTGTGTGTTTTGGGGATTTTTTGAACACCGTTAGTCCTATCGAACCAAAACTTGGTATCGGGTACTAAAATTCTTATAGACGTGACGAAAATTTTTTTCAAATTTTTAAGTTGACCGGAAATGGTACCTCCCCTTATAGGTGTCCTCTTATTTTTAAGTTTTTGAATTCAATTATCTCCCAAACCGCTGACTGAATCGGATTAAATTTTTTTTAAATGTTATAGAAATAATAATGTCTATAACCTTATATTTTTAAAATATTTTTATCTAAACCGGAAGTAGTAGTTTTACTCTAGAGAATCGAGGTTTTTTTTGTTTTTCTCAGAAACCTTTTGGTTTATTGAACTGAAATTTTATATCTAGAAGTTTAAGCGTAATAGAAAGTTATGGATAAAATTTGGTAAGCATACCTCAACCGGAAGTGGCAGTTTACTCTTGTTCGATTTATCATCCACTATTTTTTTTATATATGTACTATCAATTTAAAAAAAAATTCCATGACGGGGTCTATTTTTCAGGGGGTTTACACGGGGTAGGGGAAGTAATGTCCAGGGGGGTTTAGACCGGGGGTATGTAACCAGGGGGTACATGTTCTGATACCCCAGAAATGGATCTGATTTAAATAACATATTTCATTGATTAGACGTTATATTCTAATAGTGTAATATAAAACCAAACAATGCGCAAACAATATATGTATGTATATATGTGATGTATGAGTGGAATCTTAATCTACTCTCTTCCATTTGGGCCTCGCTGTGATTTTATTTTCATTCATATTTTGTTTGATTTATTTTACTTTTTCTTTCTCCTTTGTACATTTTTATATACTTTTTTAATTGTATTATTATTTTCCTTTTGTTACTTTTTTATTATTATTTTATTTTACCATGTTTTCTGCTTTTTAATTTTTCTGTTTTTTACTAATTTTACTTGTATTTGTATACCTTTTTTTTTAACATCTTCTGATTTATATTTTTTAGTATGATGAATAAATATATATTCATTTAAATAAATATATCGGTCTCTGTGACGAGCCCGAATGTGAAACGCCGGAAAACGCAAATATCGGAAGGCAAAGATCGAAAATCGAAAGGTCTTAAGTAAAAAGATCAAAAAAGGGGTGCATGGCAAACGGTACATACTCACTTAATTTGCGCGAGCAGGATACAACAGGAACAAGGGGAACAGGATTTTCCTCCCGTATTAATGTGCGCGCAAAGAATACGGGAGGAAAAGCCTGTTCCTCTTGTTCCTGTTGTATCCTGCTCGCCCAAATTAAGTGAGTATGTCCGTGAGTATGTACCGTTTACCATACACCCTTTTTTATCTTTCGATTTTCAATCTTTGCCTTCCGATATTTGCGTTTTCCGGCGTTTCACATTCGGGCCCGTGAGGTAGACTATTGATATTTGAAGAATATTTGAATATAAAATGGACATACATATATATGGAGATAAAGCGAATATATTCAACAGTGAAGGAAATTTTCTTGGTGATTGTTAAGAGAACAGTACTCAAACTTTCACCACCCCGTGTCCATCCCGAGTAAAAATCGATACCTATTTACTGAGCCACTATACTTTGTAGCTCCCTCGTTTGGGGAAAGGCCTCACTAATTTAATTGGTAAACAACAGAACCAGCCTGGAAAATTCAGCAGCCGAAGCAAACACTCCAAGTGTGTCACGCACGTGCCCCGCCTAATTCGCTTCACCAAACTTTTAAATTACTAAATGCGACGATCATTCGACCCTTTGTACCCTTCTTCATCGAATGCGATGAACTTTGACGGTGAAAGTTTTTCCGATGATTATTATAGGATACCATGTGTGCGATTCAAGTTGTCACTGCAAATTGCTTCCTGTACGCTGCCATGAACTTTGCTGGTATGTATACCAAGTACCTGACTGATCGAGGACAGAGAAGGGCTTTTCTGGAGACTCACAGGGCCATGGAAGCCAGGTGTCGAGCTCAAGAAGAGAATGCGAGACAAGAGAGGTTGCTTCTTTCAGGTAATTCGAACCCAACGCTAGACTGTGGAAAAAATGTGTACAGGTCTAATTACAAATTTCTAATGTGTTAGCGGACAAGTTCTTTGTTCGTTAAAAGCATTTCAATATATACATACATATTTAGTATGAAAGGGTTAATTGAAAATAATCTATTATGATTTCTAATATGGATTGAGGTTTGTTGATTTGTTTGTAGCATAAAGTGAAATTACTTATAATAATTTTTAATATGAATGAAGATTGTTTTTTTAATCAAAAGTGTAATTTTTTTATAAAAGTTTGAATTTTTTAGTGATGTTAATTTAGCTACAAAGTGTCTTCAAGCGTTTTATTTAAAGAAAAATCGAAATTTGTAATTTAATATGCGGAAAATTGCAAGTTTTCCATGACTCACTATTTGACAATTTATGAAGGTACTTTTATTATTATATATAAATATAAAGGTAGGTAAATAAAAATCTGGTAATAATTAGAAAGTAGAAGTTTCTGGAATTATTCGAACTGTAATTTACTATGAACTTTTCGATTTTTGATTTTTAAATGCTATTTATAATTACTAAATTATGTTCACAATACATCTTATATATATTTTAATAGCTATTGATCTACTGATCATTTTCTATTTTATAATTTTATTTTATTTTTGTTAGTAATTACAGTAATATGTTATTCTACTATTAATGTACAGCATAATAGGAAAAAGAGCTCAAAAACTTATTTACAATTCTTATACATGAATGCTCATAACACATCTTATACATAATCCCCCGAATCAAGTGGTAAATATTATTCGATTTTGTGGTTACAAATGATTGTTTTTTGTTATTTCATCCAGTATTAATCTTTAACTAATTTCTATTTATCATATGAATTTTTAATATTTGTTCGTTTTTAAATGTCGTATATGATCAAAACCACGTATAAAAAGATATATAGGTACATTGTTAAGTCATAATTGTACGGAAGTAGCATTTTTTTATGTTTTAAAAGTTGTAAAGGATTTTCTATAAATAAATAAGTTTTTTAACAATCATAAACATTTTAAATCGTGTGCCATTTTAAACTTTGGCTTTGTATGTACATTCACTAACGTAAATGAAATGGAAGTGACTTAAATGCAACGTAACTTTAATACGTTTTGCAAACAAGGATTTAAAATGAACTTTCTATCGTGTTTAATTAAAACACAATTACACAATTCGTCAGAAATTTTACTAACTTTGAATACTTGCGGGCCCAGGAGATGAAATTTTAACGATAATTTCGTTTCAGTGTTGCCGGATTTCGTTGCGAAGGAGATGATAAAAGATATAGCCCACGAGGAAGAGAAAGGATCCTTTCAACCGCACCAATTTCACAAAATTTACATACACAGATATGAAAACGTCTCGATTCTTTTTGCCGACATTAAAGGATTTACAGGTAAGATTATTAGTTTTTCAATAAAGTGAAATAAATAATGAAAACTTATTAATTTAATTTGTTTTATATAATAGAATTGGCTAGCAAATGCAACGCTCAACAATTGGTGAAGGTGTTGAACGATTTGTTTGCACGATTCGACAAATTGGCAGCGGTAAGTTTAGCCATTTTATTAATGTATGTAAGTATGTACATAATATACATATATGTATGTATCGATCGGATTGAGTATGTTTGTGGTTATTCTGTTTACTCTGAATTAATTTCAAATTATCCGAAATAATTCATAGGCTTTATATAAAAACTTTTTACATAAAAGTAACACAAATTGCACGTATTTTACTGTGCCGGTCTTTATTATTATCGCATTTATTGAGATCAATATTTTCAATGAAATAATAGAAAACATGGCACGTAATACATTGCCGAAATTCGTTCAGCGATACTTGTACGAATATAATGTGTATTATACTTTTTTTTTATTGGAACGAAAAACAGCCTAATTCGAAACTCAAATTTAGATCACTTTTAAATATTTTTTTATTATTTACTAGTTGTTTTACCCTGCTTCACTCAGTATTTGTAATATCAACGGCTTAAACTTGACGAATCTAATAGTAAATATTCCTTTTTTTGTATTAAATTTATTTGAATCGAAAAAAATATAATATTCAACCAATTGAATTGTCGCCTTGTATTGTTTACGAAATTCCCAATCAAAGATACTCCATAAAAATATGTACATATATACATATATATTTACATACAAATATCAAAATTATATATTAGATAAAATATTAAGTCAAACAGAATATAAATATGAAACAATCAATAATTTAGTCCTCAATCGCATTTGATTGATTAATTTTGTAGAAAATTTGAGATTTTCACACAGATTGCCTTTATATGTATTTTAATAATGGATCGACTTTTCTATGAGCTTTTTTATTTTAATGCAAAAAAATACATAATATTTTAAGGGTGTAACAAAAAAAAAAATAAAAAAATAAATCAATTATTTAAAATTAATCTCAATAGCAGTGTTCCTAGACGTTTTTGATCTATAAACTTAGTTTAAATTATACTACATATAAGTTTTTTCATTATTTTATAGATGAAATGATTTTATTAATTATTTAACAATATTGTCAAAATTTGATAAAAAAAAACTTACCGTTCAAAAAATTTACTTTTGAAATCAACAGATTTTCATTCTAAATATATTTGTCTCAAATTTTCATCTCATTTGAATCTCTTTTAATTTCCATTATGTCATAAAAGTGTGCTTAATTTCATTGACTTATTTCTCTACCAAAACCATTAATTAGGGACCCATCAAACGAAGGGCACTGCTTTAAAGGCTTAAGCGGTCTTTAGAGGCTTGAAGTATCTCGAATAGTATACATACATAGATATAACCTAGTTGTACAAATATCGGCAAATCAAAGCCATCCCTCAAGTCGTAAATAATTCAATAGCGTGCACACTCACCTTCATACACCCAAAACTTTCATGACAATCAGAAGTAAACAAATCAAGTGACATTTTCCAGGAAAACCACTGTCACCGAATAAAACTATTAGGCGATTGTTACTATTGCGTGTCAGGATTGCCGGTGGCTCGTCCTGACCACGCTCACTGCTGCGTCGAAATGGGCCTCCACATGATAAGGGCCATCAGGGATGTGACCCACAACACGCAAGTGAGTACTAGACTAATCCTGAATTAACCCTCCATTGTTACCACCTCGGTGATAAATCATCGTGACGTTCACAGGTGGATTTAGACATGAGAATAGGCATTCACAGCGGATCAGTTCTCTGCGGAGTTTTGGGTCTCAGAAAGTGGCAGTTTGACGTATGGTCGTATGACGTCACACTGGCCAATCATATGGAGAGCGGTGGCATACCTGGGTGAGTATACCTCTACTATTTTTATTTTTATTTTACATATATACCAGGAAGGCCTTACAGGTAAATCCCAATGCGCCTTCCTGGCCAATTACAAATACAAATACAGCATTTTTATTATAAGTCGTTGAATTGCGAGACACTGAAAAAACTCGCAAATTAACGAGACATCTATGAATTGTACATAAATTTTTATTGTACATCAATCAAATTTTTCAAATAGTGGTGACATAGTAGGTAGGAAGGATTTTTAGCCAAATTTTTTTTCCGGGAACCGTTTCAACAATGAAATCAGAGAAAATTGGCAAACTCTGATAGGAAACGATCAACCTGGAGTCACAAATCCAGGTCTGACCAACAGCATACTCTGAAAAATTCATTTTCATTCAGGGATAGAACCCGGCACCTTCTTGACGGTAAGCAGAAGCTTAACGTCCGAGCTATGCTGCTGGCTATTAAATGAGCATACTATATTTATATATCTACTATATTTTTACTAGTGTTGTGTCCGTTGATTTCAACGGGTGGTTTCGAAAAGGAATTGAAACACGAATAAAAATTAAGTTATATGTAGTATAATGTATAATGTAAAGTAATTTGGTTCGGTGATTACTGGTCACAAAGTACTCGTCACAAAGGCACTAAAATCTCTATAACGGAACATCTGGCAGCCGAAAAGTCCATCATATTAACGATAACTATCATACTAATGAGATTTTCATGGCAAAAATTGTCTTTGTGACCACCGCAATGTGACGAATAGTCCTATTACCGGTAATTTATAGGCGCACGCGCACGTAATATAAATCGTAATAAAATTGGCACACTATAAACTTATCAATCCAATCTGTTCGAAATGATGAATATATATTTATTTTATTTATTTTATTTTTTATTTTATTTCATACCAGGAAGGCATTACAGGTAAACCCCAATGCGCCTTCCTGGCCAAATTACAAACAATACAGCATTTTTTATTATATACATAAGTCGCTAAATTACGAGACACTGACAAACTCGACAATTAACGAGACATCTATGAATTGTACATACATTTTAATTGTAATATTTACATTAATCATACTCAAATAGTGGTGACATAGTAGGTAGGAAGGATTTTTAGCCAATTTTTAATCGGGAATCGTTTCAACAATGAAATCAGAGAAAATTGGCAAACTCTGATAGGAAACGATCAACCAGGAGTCACAAATCCTGGTCTGACCAGCAGCATTACAGATATACTCAGAAAAATTCTTTTTCAATCGAGGTCAGCTCAAGGGATCGAACTCGGCGCCTCTCAGTGTTAAGCAGAAGCTTAACGACCGAGCCACGCTGCTGGCTCAATATATATGTGTGTGTGTGTGCCCTAGAGGCTTCGCCCCCCGCGCCTCCAACATCTCCAGTGGCCTGGGGGCTTCGACAGTCGGTTTTTATATATATTATTATGTTATAAGTTACACTATGAAAACTTGCCGAACGATTTTGCTTACTCTTTCTTTTGTATACAAATATATTTGTATATATACAATACCATAGAGACATCTATGAATGAATTCGATATACAGCAAGATGTAGGTCGGTAGAATTTTTATAATAATCGACAAATTCAAGATGCCAGAGACTCAGGATAGGTTGTCAATTTGGTGGAACCGTTTCAAATATAGATAAATTGACAAAAAAAAACGTGAAATTAGATAAATTGACAAACTCTGATAGGAAATGATTGACCTGGAGTCATATATACATATCACTAGCAATATCGAGCCAGGGATCAAACCCATGGCCCTTCAGTTGAAAGCATTATACGCTAACCACTGATATATCGTAGGAATACTGGCAGAAAATGTATCACAGCAATACTGCGCAAGGGATCAAACCTATGGCCGTTCAGTTGAAAGCATTATACGCTAACCACTGATATATCGTCGGAATACTGACAGAAAACGTTAAGTCAAAAATTGGATGTTATGAATTTGTTAAGCCAAAAAATTAATAATGATTTAGGTCAATGGAGAGCTTCAAACATCTTGATTTTCTCAAAACAAGAATTTTTGACTTTATGCTTTCTGTCAAAAGACTAAAAATTTTCAAAAAGTAAGTTTTTTTGTTTCTAAATTATTTCTAAAATTATATTTTTAATTCTAGTTTTATTTTATTTTTAAACATATGTATACATATAAAAATACGTATGTTCATATACCAGGGAGACCTAACAAGTAAACCCCAATGTGCCTTTTTGGCCAATTACAATCATCGATAAACAATTATCTGGAAACTTTCGAGAAAAACATAGATAAATTTAACAAAGTGGGTAGCATATTTGAGATGCTGCTAATTTTTGTACTTGAGTATCATTTTCTATTCAAAATCATCTATAGTTTTTCATTCATTTAGTTTCATTTTGGTATTTTAATTTATTTATTTTTTATTCAAAATAAATAAAACAAAAATTATAAAAAAAATGTAAAGTTATTTGAATCGTGATATTTTGCCTCCGGTGCATGCTTTTTTTTTTCAATATGAAGCATATAGAATAAAGTCAATATTTTGTTTTCGGAATTCTGAAATAAGCCCCCCCCCCCCCGAACGAATAAATAATAAAAATATAATTGATTATAAATCTGATGCCAATTATGTAACTAACGACCAGTCAATGATTCGACTGGTCGTTAAAGGGTTTGATTCTACCATTGAATTTAGACAATGACTAGCGTTAATGTTGCCATAAATAGCATCACCCGTAAAGGGATTATATTATACAACTATACATCTCCGTGTACAATTTTAAAAGTACACATGTAAATCATAAAGAATTACACCGAATAAACGGTCATAACTCAATTTCACAAAATATGTTTTTGGTTAAATGTCAACAATATACAATATTACACAAATAATGGAGAGCACATTTACGTCTCAATTTATTCAAAATTCAACGTTAATCATTCACAGAAATATACCCGTGCTGAGCCCGTTGATATAATAATAAAAGAATTACAATGGAAATGGGTCGTTTGCAAACTCGCGCATACTATACAAAGTATATATGTGCATATATACCCGCGTATACTTGTATACTTTGTCGAGGGTTGGCACGACGACGCGACGAGACGTCAAGGGACAATACCCACGTACTTTCACGACAAAGATAATTAATTTCAATCTCACGCCTAGGATTGTGGAAGTTAGTTTAATGGGCACATAATTCGTTAACGCTCAGTGTGGCGTATGATGCGATATCGTGTCCGTTGAAGCGGCTTTTCCGTCGAACCGAACCGGCTTTTCTTTTCCCGTCGCTCGTTGCACAATCCGGAAAATTCATCCGGTGTCTTGGTAATCATTTACACGTATTATGCCTTAATTTACACGTATATTAGAGTCTGTTGCAGTATCGCGCTTGCATCGTGACTGTAATGGAGGATTCACGGTCATTTCACCGTGGACGTTTTACTCTATGACCTTTTCACCGTGGGGACTTTTCACCTTGCAACCTTTTCACCCTACACAAAACAAACATTAAAAGCATGTGGACAATCTTCATATTGTTCGTATTATATGTATACATAGAGGGCTACGGTCAGTTGACCATGTAGAAATGTGGAAATGATTAATAATATTCCTTTGCTTTATTACGGCTTAAAGTGGTAGGGGGCTACCGGTCGTGTGGTGCAGTGTAACTGGTCACATTACTGAATTAGTAATTAGCCGATAACAGCTAATACAAAGCAAAAGCTAACTGACCATGTGGCAATGATAAATAATATTCCTTTTCTTTTGATTTACTTTCCTTTATTACGGCTTAAAGTGGTAGAGGGGCTGCCGGTCGTGTGGTGCAGTGCAACTGGTCACATCACTGAACTAATATTGAGCTGATAACAGCTAATACAAAGCTAAAGCTAACAGCTAATACAAAGCAAAAGCTAACTGACCATGTGGCAATGATAAATAATATTCCTTTTCTTTTGATTTACTTTCCTTTATTACGGCTTAAAGTGGTAGAGGGGCTGCTGGTCGTGTGGCCCAGTGCAACTGGTCACATCACTGAACTAATATTGAGCTGATAACAGCTAATACAAAGCTAAAGCTAACAGCTAATACAAAGCAAAAGCTAACTGACCATGTGGCAATGATAAATAATATTCCTTTTCTTTTGATTTACTTTCCTTTATTACGGCTTAAAGTGGTAGAGAGGCTGCCAGTCGTGTGGCGCAGTGCAACTGGTCACATAACTGAACTAGTAATGAGCTGATAACAGCTAATACAAAGCTAAAACTAACTGACAATGTGGCAATGATTAATAATAATTCTTCTTCTTTTGATTTACTTTCCTTTATTACGGCTTAAAGTGGTAGAGGGGCTGCCAGCCGTGTGGCGCAGTGCAACTGGTCACATCACTGAACTAGTAATGAGCTGACAAGAGCTAATACAAAGCTAAAGCTAACTGACCATAGCCCTCTATTTATACATTATAATTTAATACATTTAAGTGGGGAGTGGCCATAACAACATGAAGATTGTCCAGCGTGTCTGGACATTTCGTTTCATGACCACTTCACCGCGGTAGCTCTTTATCGCGGGGACAACTCACTGATAGATTTCATATATCAAATAATTTTTATCCACAATATTAATTATCTCGATATAAGTTCTTGTGACAATCATTCAATTGTTTCAACAATGAAATCAGAAAAATTGTCAAACTCTGAAAAAAATAGCCAGCAATCAACCGATCGACCTATCGGCCAATAAATCACTCAAATCTCATAATTGACCGTATTTAATAGATGCAAACAAGTAGTGGGTAGAAAGAACAAGTACCGGTATGTATTATGGATTAGTGTTGGGCCCGTTTAAAATCGCCTAAAGCTTACTTTAAAAAAAATCGCCATAAACGGGAACGGAAACGGGAAAAACGGGAATGAGCAGCATTGCAACGCAATAATTTCAAATGTTTTCGCTACTTGCATTTTTCCGACAAATGGGAACGGGAACGAGAACGAGAACGGGAACGGGAACGCAACGGGAACGCGAATGGGAACGGGAATTGCATTCGTCATTGTGGCATTGCAACGCATGCCGGGTTATAAAACTACATTAGCGAGACACATATAGATAATAAATTTTCGAAATCATATTCAAATAGTGGTGACATAGAGGGTAGGATGGTTTTTACAAAATTCGATGGAGGAATCACTTCAGATAAATTGGCAGACTCCTCTGGTAGGAATCGATCGACCCGGAGCCACAAATATCCCAGTCTGACCAGCAGCATTACATATATACTCAGAATAAATTCTTTTCAATCGAGGTCAACCCGGCAACCTCTACTGGTTAGCATTAACGCAAACACCAAACTACGCTCCTGGCTTGTGAGTTTGTTTTGCCAAACGATGCATGGGATGGTTTTTTATATTCAAATCCGTGAGATTCTCGACCAAACATTATGAAATGACCTTCACGTATCTATTGCATTTGTGAATATGTTTCTTTTTCAGGAGGGTTCACATATCGGCTTCGACTCTGAAGTGGTTAGGTGAGGCATACAGAGTGGAGCCTGGTCACGGTGGTGAGAGGAATGCATATCTTCGAGACCATGAAGTGGAAACTTACCTCGTGAAAAATGAAGAGCCGTTAAGGCCTAGACGTCGGTTGCCCTCCAGACCCAGGTGAATGTTTTGCAATATTTTATTTCAGCTGAATGTTTATTTTGCACACTCCGAACTACCCCTCTTTACCGTATGGAATATATTGCTGAGCCTGGATGTGATATATTCCACCTCAGTGAGCGTAAGTTATCGGAGATTATGTTTACCCATTTGTCTGGTAGCCTGTGCTCATCATTATTTCCATAACTGAATGTGACGAACGAGTGGAATTTTGATCTTCTCTCTTATATTTGGGTCTCGAAGGGATGTATTCTATTATATTTGCGGCTGGTTCATATATATTGGTGCTGGCTGTAGATGCAAGACATTCCCTACTTTGTATTTTATTATTTGATATTTTTACTATACCTCCTATTATTATTATTAAAATGCTATTGCTTTTTATGATTATGTGTAAATATATTTTTGTCTGTATATATATATATATATGTATATATTTTTTCGAGCATTAAGAGACTTATATAATGCCACAATGGTACAACCTTAAACGTAAATAAATAAATACATGTTCGGTTATTGTGTAAGTGGAAAATGTAGTTTTTCTTCCATGTACGCTTTTTATTCGAACACTTTCACTGAATATTATTGTAATAGATAGCGTGTGTTGAAATAATATTTGATAAGTTTCGTGACATAAATAAAATATGTGGTGGAAAACTAGCGTTTTCCACCAAATGTGCTGTTTAATAGGGACTTTAAATCTATATTTCGCGAATGTACATATGTGGCTTGTTTATTTATCCACTATACAAGCTTTTAATATAGAACCATTAAATTAGCCTTAATTAACTACTAGCCTTTTGGCTAATGCATTTGAATAATGATTTCAAGCGTTTTCATATGAAATACCTGGCGTCGCCCGAGAAACAATTATTGATTCGTTGTTTTTAAAATAATATTATATTTTTTTACCTGGTTACTTTATATACGGTGAGTATTTTATAAATCTTCAATGTGAGCAGAATAGAAGTAGCTCTCTGTCGAGTAAGGAGAAGTGTCAAATATTTGTACAAGCGCTGAATGGATATTGAATGTGTATTATGTACTTTACAGAGTTATTTCCGAATTCTTCGGCATACTTACAATATATGTGTATGACGTAAGCCTTTTTTCATTCTTAAAGTTAGAGTGACTAAAATATTACTCATGTTGGTTGGTTACGTAATTCATTCAAATCGATTATTTCTAATGAATTTTCAGTATATTCAATCAAAAGCTGTGGAGCGAAGATGACATGACAGTGCGAATATCAAGAGGAAGAACTTCCACGGTGACAGTTGATGAGGATATGACAACAGATTGGATTCCCGAAAGACCTTTTGAAGACGTACGATATTTAGTTATTAATTTTATTTTCAAAATGCTGTCAGATAATCATCAAATTTTCACACTTAGTGTTATGGGACAAGTCAACCTCAAAACGGTGGCGAATATATCACTGAAGAAGAATTCAAACAGCAAGACACATACAGATCAGTCAGAACTGGTTCTACAACTGCAGAAACAATCACGACCATTCCTTTGACGACAGCAGAGCAGGTAAAATTTTGAAAAAACTAATCGAATCAGTCAAAAAGATCATATTTTATCGATCTTTTTTTCAGGTTGACGAAATGATAGATCATTCCATTGAAATCGAGAGCAATAAACGTATAAGAATGGCTAATTTAAATCCGTGGAGTTTGCACTTCAAAGATCCAAGCTTAGAGGGAGATTTTTGCACCATGAAAGAGGACATGTTCAAATCGAACATGATGTGCTGCCTTGTCATTTGGATATTCATAGTTTTGACTCAAGCTGTAATCCTACCTAGGTTTGTCGCCTGTTTCTGATTATATTATGAATTTTATCATTTATAAATTATGTTCAAATTGTACTCCAGACATCCTGCGAATATCATATCGTTGGTGGTTACAACGTTCTTGCTATGCGCTGCTTGCATCTTGGTCATGGCTGAAGAGTTCAAACAATTGCCTACAACTTTACAGCACATGTCATCTATGCTAGTTCACAATAGGAATAGGAGAACATTTTTCATATGTGGAATCGTAGTGATCATGTCATTTGCAAGGTATATTTCATTATTTTTTTTTTTGTCCATATATTATGTTCTTCATTGTAACATTTGACTCGATCGATTTTAAATTTCAGCTCAGTGAGTCTAATAACAGGTTCGTTTAGTGAAATTGAGAGTAATTGCACTTCTTGTCCAACAAATGGATACATACAGAACTTAGCCATTTCGCTAAAACAAGAAATGGCTAATGACTTCAATGTTCATCAATCAGATCAACGTTCGTCAATCAACGTGCTGATATCAATAGCATCAATCAACATAATCAAACCGTATCCAAACATGACCACGTCAGAAGGCGTGAAAGCATTGCTGACCAAAACTAGTCCGAGAACGAAACGATACATAAGTTCAGACCCAGATAAGGACTCCACTCCGAACAAGTATCGCAACGAATCCCTAAATTACTTGAATACAGGAGATTTGGAAAAGTTTCAGTCATCATCAGAGGAAAGTGATGACATTTCAGAAAATTGCAAATGTATAAAGAGCAAATCCGTCGAATGTAACTGTACGAAAATGGACAACGAAGAATGCTACCATCCTGAATATGTGGTGTTCACTTGGATCATGTGTTTGGTCGCGTTAGCCACCACTCTCAAACTTTACTATTTGGTCAAGACGTTCTTGGCGATCATAATGGCTGCTGCTTATGCTCTACTCATCACGGTTGCCTTCAAAGAAGTTTTTAATGAATGTCTGCTGTATATTGTGTAAGTTTCTTTCAATTACAACATATATACACTGTAATCGCACCAGTTGGTGACTTCTTTCCGATGAATGACTACTTGATTCTAACATAATTAATGAATTAATTCAATTGGGTTAACTTGATCATGATTTCTCTCTACGAGCTTTGTTATAAACCTCTAAATACTCAATTCAGAACATCTTATTAATAAAAACTAGTGTTGTGGCCGTTGATTTCAACGGGTGGTTTCGGAAAGAAGTTGATACACGAATTAACCACTTCATCGCCATAAGCGCACCGGTGCACGCTCCTTCATCTTTAAGGCTATGACTCGAAATTAATTTTGGTTTATTCACAGTGACATCTACAATTATCCTGTGATACTAATGAAATTGAAAAAAGTCAATATTTTTCGTTAGTTTGTGGTATATTCAAGACTAAGTGTCAAGGGTTGGCATTAAACATATATAATAAAATAATCGAATCGGTTTCTACAAACGTGAGGCGATTAAGTGGTTAAAATAAAGTTGTATGTTATATATAAATCTAATATGTAATTTTGAAAGATACTTTGTAACTATGTATGTAATGTTGGTTGGTAACATCGAAAACAAATCAAAGTTTCTATAAGTGCACATATCAGATGCTCCACACCCCCCCCCCCCCCCGCCCCCACTTCCTCGCGTCACCTCGACCACTTGACCACGTAGACCACTTGACTCTGATTGGCTGTGCGCCTTTGTGATTCTGTTTGACTGCGTCCCCACGCGTCTGCCACATACCCACAAACATACATACATACATACATACACCGCGCTCGTTTTTTTTATATATATAGTGCTGTGCCCGTTGATTTCAAGAGGTGACTTCGTAAAGGAATTTATACAATTAAAATAAAGTTATATGTTATTGTATATAAATATAGTGTAAGGTAATTTATAGGCGCGCGCGCGTATTAATGCGCCATTCACCCGTTCGAAATGATTAATGAATGTGTGTGTGTGTGTGTATGTGTCACTCGTTGTTCAGCCTGACGTCGCACATGCCTATCATCGCTTGGCCTGACGTCACATGATGTTTCACACTCCCCACTACAACGGTTTCCTGCGTCTCCTCGACCACTTGACGACTCTGATTGGCTGTGTGTACACGGTCCAGCACATACCCACATATATACACACATCGCGTCCGTTTTTATATATATTATATTATAAATTAATAGAAATATCTTATTTTTCCTCATACTGTCAAGTTAAGTAAAATATACTTAACTGAGTAAGTAAAACAGTGGGTCGGATCAATTGAGTTCGGAAAAAAAATACTTAAACGATTTTTGTTTTCAGAATGGAGATGCACCTGTCCGTTCAGATGATGTCAATGCTTCTGGTCTTCTTGGCTATTGTGATTTATCATGCACGTCTCGTAGAAGTTACATCCAGGCTGGATTTCTTGTGGAAGCAACAGGCTGAAAGAGAATTGGGTGAAATGATAGAGACGCGGCATAACAATACCCAACTGTTGAAGAATATTCTGCCTGATCACGTGGCTCATCATTTCCTAGCTGAAGATCGAGTGACGGAGGTTGGACGGGTCTTCTTAATTTTTTTAATCTCAAACTCTATGTATGTATTAAATTTTCTCTTTAATATTTTAGGAGTTGTACTCACAGTGGCAGGATGAAGTAGGTGTTATGTTTGCAAGCATACCTAATTTTACTGAGTTTTATTCCGAAGATATCAACATGGGTATGGAGTGCATACGATTGCTGAATGAAATCATAGGTATTTAAAAATCCATGATTTTTATGAAAATTATATAAAAAATTGATTTAATAATTATGTACGTACATTTTTTACAACGAAAGTATTCAAAATTGCCTAGTGATAGTTAATCACAAAATGAAATTTAAAAGTCATTCTAGGAAAAAAATATTCAAAATGCTTTTAATATCCTTCTTGCGTATTATGTTTCTAATTGAAAACCTTCCGTTTTGTTAAATTGAATATTTTAAAATGACGTAATTCAAATACATACATATGTAAATGGGTCAAAAAGTCAACTTTTGAACTCAGCAATGTATTTATTGTACTTTAATCCGTTTAATAAATGTATGTCTATATAATATGGCGGAAAAGAAAATTTCGCGGAAAACTTGAATTCTTCCGTACAAAAGGCCAAAAATTCATATTTATTATTTGCTCGTCATCTTTTTTTATAATCAATAGCTATATTTGAACAGTCAAAAATATTAGCTACGAATTTTTTTACATGAAGAAATTATCTGATTAATGAGCGTTAATTGATTTGTAATATTACTTTGCTAA
This sequence comes from Arctopsyche grandis, assembly GCF_051622035.1. Lineage (NCBI taxonomy): Eukaryota > Metazoa > Arthropoda > Insecta > Trichoptera > Hydropsychidae > Arctopsyche > Arctopsyche grandis. The sequence continues at coordinate 1,557,089 of NC_135363.1, forward strand.
TTGGAATTTTACTTTTAAAAAAAATTAAAAAAAAAAACGCGTGTGCAAAAGCTTGCTTTTGAAACGGTTAAATATAATAATAATATCTAATATATAATTTCGAATGAGAATTTGTATGTATGTAAGGTTTAGTTTAAAATTTGGGTGGTAAAATCCGTCACGTTATTGAAAAAATCTAATTTTCTATGATGATGATATCGATATCGATTTCGATTCCGTTTTCGATTCCGATTCCGAATTCAGTTCCGATTTACGATTGCCATTTCAGTTCCGATTCCGATTTCTGATCCCCATTTCAGTTCCGATTTCCGATTCCCATTTCAGTTCCGATTTCTGATTCCTTTTTCAATTCCGGATCTGGATTTCTTTTTCAATTCCGGATAAGAATCATTTTTTTAGTTTCGGTTCCCTTATCTATATATAATATATATAAATGAATGTCTGTTTGTCTGTCTGTCTCGTAAAGCACTCTACCGATTACGATGCAACTTTCAGGATGTCCGGAAAGCTAACTGTTAAAAAAATGCCCAAAAACGGGAACAGAAACAGGAAAAACGGGAATGAGTGGCATTGCAACGCAATAATTTCAAATGTTTTCTTGTCGCGACCTGCGTTGTTAGAGTAAAATAAACAATTGAATAATTGAATAATTTCAAATATGTTCGCTGCCTGCATTTTTCTGACAAATGGGAACGGGGACGAGAACGGGAATGGGAACGGGAACGGGAACGGGAATCGCATGCGTTGTTGTGGCATTGCAACACATGCCGGGTTCAGCTAGATTTTATATAAAAAAATCATGTGTTCATTCATTTCTGATCGGATATCGTTAAATATATATATTTTTCGATTCATATAAATGTAATAAAAAAACAAATAAATGTTAACTATTCAATTAACCATGTTTAAGCGGTTTATATTACAAATACCGAGCGAAGCCGGGAAAAACCACTAGTTTATATACATATATTTTAATTACCAACTCCACTTATCTTTGACAATGTGATATTTAAGACTGAATTTAAATAAAAAAATACTTTCAGCTGACTTTGATGAACTATTGGATGAACAACGATTTAAGTGTATAGAAAAAATCAAAACAGTAGGTGCAACTTACATGGCAGCATCAGGGTTGAATCCAGAAGAGAAGGTTTAAAGTTTTATCTTTTCTGTTTCGTTCGTTTTTCCTTTACCTTTTCATATACACATATTAAACCAAGTTCAATGGCGACTTCACGCCAATGTAAATACACCTTTCAGTCAAATCACAATGATCTGGAACATCTGTGCGCACTTGTAGACTTCGCCACAGCCATGAAGCATCGACTTGATGACGTCAATAAACACAGCTATAACAATTTCCACTTGAGAGTCGGTGAGCTATTTCAATTTCCACAACAATCGATATAAAAATTTAACCCCTTAAAATCGCATAATGCGAGAGCTTTTTGAATGTCACAAAACAGCCGTGACCTTTATTTTTAATCACAATAGCATTGAATACACAAATGCCAAATACATAATAAACTTTACAAGAAGTTTAACCACTTGGCAAAGGTACACAAAGCTTTCAAATTGTTTGCGAGGGTTTATGTGTGATTGAACAATTGATTGTGTTGAAGCAATCAGATGATTGCATCGTCAGTGTGGTCATGAATGATTTGGAAACTATTGATTTACACACCCGATGCATATTTCAGTACGTCGTTTGTGAGCTTTGTGTTAACGAATGGGTATATTATGACCTGTTGATTGGTTTGTTTGAATACTGATTGATGCTGTCTCACGAAATCATTTTCAATTATATATCTACATATTGATAAATTTATAAATATATTTGACATTCATATAAACACTCTGAAGTGTTTATAGTGCTATAACGAATACTTTCGAGCGTGAAGGAAAAGCTATATTTTGGAATAAGATGAATGATTGGCAATTTGTATGAATCTATCTCATTGAATAAATCACATAGAGGGCAAAACTGTCCGATTTAGTCGAAATCAAGGCAAGTACACGTGCTATAAAAGTAGAAACCTTTTAGGGTAGTGGATTTAAGGCAAAATTTGATTAATTGTTGATACATTTTTTTGGTGATTTAGGAATCAGCTGTGGTCCATTGGTTGGTGGGGTAATTGGTGCAAGAAAACCGGTGTATGACATTTGGGGTGATACAGTGAACGAAGCTTCTAGAATGGATACTACTGGAGCTATGGGAAGGGTTCAAGTGCCTAAATATACAGCACAGGTATTAAATTTAATTAATTACATAATTCCATTGAAATATTTATTTATGAAATAATGTATAAAATTGACTGTAGAAACTGATTCATATTAAAACATTAAAATTTAACAAATAGCACCATAAAGTTTCGGAAACTTCTAAAATGAAGCATTGTGAAGGAAAATATAATTATAACATATGCATTTAGTTCTTTTAGGCTTTAAGCAGTGACGTATTATTTTGTTGTTGTTAATCTTACTACTATACATATTGTAATAATTTTGTAAAAGTTGGAGAAATCCACAAGTGTATTTTGTATATACTATTCATATTTGATTAAATTTCGCCCCACTTTTCTTATTTATCATATTCACAACTCGAGGCTATAAAGATTCAGAAGCAGTTTCAAGTAACAAAACAGATTGAAAAAGTAGTAGTATTAAAAATAAAAAGTTAAAAAATGATCCGAAAATTTTTGATTTTCCAAAGATTGAAATTTTCTTTGTGAATATTTGTAGTCTGTTTTTCTTTAAATGATGTAAAATAAGCATTAAAACATTAAAAATATATATCTTAACCCTGTGAATGCCGATTGATCAACACCGATTGGCGTTTTTCCAACAAGTTCATAAGCCTGATTTTGAGCATGTACAAAGTAAACAAGAATACTACCAGGTAGCATTGAAAAAAAATGCATTGAATTAATAGTTATATAATTAATAATAATTAGCCAGCAGCGTGGCTCGGTCGTTAAGCTTCTGCTTAACACTGAGAGGCGCCGAGTTCGAAGCCCTTGGGCTGACCTCGATTGAAAAGAATTTTTCTGAGTATATCTGTAATGCTGCTGGTCAGACCAGGATTTGTGACTCCTGGTTGATCGTTTCCTATCAGAGTTTGCCAATTTTCTCTGATTTCATTGTTGAAACGATTCCCGATTAAAAATTGGCTAAAAATCCTTCCTACTCACTATGTCACCACTATTTGAGTATGATTATTGTAAATATTACAATAAAAATGTATGTACAATTCATAGATGTCTCGTTAATTGTCGAGTTTAAGTCAGTGTCTCGTAATTTAGCGACTTATATAATAAAAAATGCTGTATTGTTTGTAATTTGGCCAGGAAGGCGCATTGGGGTTTACCTGTAATGCCTTCCTGGTATGAAATAAAAAAAAAATAAAAAATAAAAAATAAAAAAAAAAATAGTGTAATCAGTGTTAATGTTTGTAAAGACTGGTTTACACCGGAATTTCTGAATTTTTAAACTATAGCAGAATTTCCCGATGGAAATCCCTAGCTGCTGAGTATTTTAGATTGTGCATTATTAGTACATTATATAGATTTTAGATTGAGCATTACATTTTAACAACAATGAAGACGATGGAACTAGTTTTGGAACAATACATTCATTAGATTTATTTTATTTATTTTAAATTGTTGCAAGATATAATAGAGAGTCTTAACACACCTTTACAAAACTCGAAATCCTCAGCGGTAGTTATCTAGGGTTTGTTTGGATTAGCCACAATTTTTATACCTGCTTTCTATTGGATTTCAAAATAATTATAGTTGGAAATGTTGGTGAAATTTTCAGCGAGGCGGGCTTTCAACAGAAAAGACGTAAGCACTCAAAGAGTTAAATGTAGAATTTTTAAGATATATACATATTTCAAAGGTTTTTTCTGAAGGAACAAATGCAACCATTTAGGATTGGCGTATAATTTAATTTTTAAGTGTTTTCATATCTAAAAGAAAAATAGTACATTCTATGAGAATTTCACCAAAAGACTATTATATTTCGAAAATTTTTCGAAGCACCAAAGACCTACATAAAAGAAAGTCTTCAATCAAGACTCAATCGAACGCTCGAATGCCCTCAAACTCAAGTCAATTAATCCATCCGCGAATCAATTATTTACTTTAGGTCGTTTCTAAATTGAAATGTCGCCACCGAAAGGGTTAACAGCAACCTTGACGAGTCGTTTTCCCGTTCCGTAGACTACGTTCTATCTATTCGTCGTACATAAATATACATTATGGTTACATTTGTGACTTCAATCCATTTTGTCAATACAACCGGATACGGCTTGATTGATGATCGAATAAAACCTTTTCTATGCAAACAACAAATACATAACGCTCATAAGTTTCGGTCGGCTCGTTGTACGTTTAAAAGTCTATGTGTGTACATATGTATGTAGGATTATATATTCACATATGTACATACATGTATGTGTGTATATTACGGGTAGGAAAATATGGGTTTCGTGTTTCGCATACATTACAATCATCAATTATAATAAAAGTGACATTCCATTACCTTAAAATTCTATTGTGTTGTATATCGTTGGAGATATGGATCGTTCATTTTCCGACAGTTGTGTTCTGTGTAATAGAATTTTCTCCGTATTTCAATTTAGTGATGTATTGAAGCGATTGAACTGGAATTGAGGATTTTCAAATATTAAAAGATTGTATTATACAATAAAATCGTTTTTTTTTGTATATTTTTTATTTATAAAAATTACTAGAATTTTAAATATGTGTGGGTTTATGCGACAGTTATCTAGTAATCATCCTGTATTATTAAACGAGCTAATCTTGAATTAAAAATCAGTTTTATGTGTAGATATATCTAGGGCTATATATCTGCTCAACCGGATTTCTGGTGAAATTGACCTCTTCAATATAAAATATACTAATCTGGTTGAGTGGTTGTTGAGGAATGCCAGTGGTTGATTTTGCCTATTAAATATGAATGATTGTTATTACTTTATCTATGTTTTTTTTTTTATGATTTTATGATTTTAATGATGTTGTGTCAATATTGTTATTTTTATAAGTTATTATTACTGTTATGATGTTATTTTTACTGAATGACCGGCCACAGTGACGCGTTGGAGATCTCTGTAATGTCACTTTGGCTAATATGTTAAATAAATAAATAAATAAATAAATAAAATATTGATTAGTAGAATTATAATACCTGAAATTTCATTTCATCTGTGACTTTAAAAGAGGCCGTTTTAAAAGGCGTGTATTTAATTGATCAGTAATTTATTCAGCTTTCGATCAACAAAAATAACTAAATTGTCAGTGAATATTTCTGAATTATCAGTGTGTATTCTAAATTATCAGTACGCTGTGATCAGTTGTCATATACTCAGTTATTAAACTGAATGATCAGTTATTAAACCAAAATGATCAGATAATAAAATGAAACGGTCGATGATTATTATAAGACGATCAGTATTATCATTTAATTTTGACAGGCAGAAAATCTTCAGTGTTGCCATAATGTCAGTGTTGAAATGAAATATATAATTTGTCTTTTTAGATTTAAGACTGTTGGTTTTCCTTTTATAATAAAATAAACTAAAATAAAATATCGCATTATAGCTCCTAGTATAAAAAATCCTGATGAATTTTGCCACTTACCAACATTCTTTTAATAATCTCCCCCCTCGGACCTCGCCCCTGCTCCAGGTTCAGTTCAGTCTCACTGTCTCAGTTCTCGCGTGTTTGTTGATGTTTATGTTTATATCGTATTATTGACGTTCGAGTTTGCTGCCTCTGACGATTTGACCCTAACAACCCAATCTTAAATGAATAGGGCCAATAGTAACTTAACCTAACCTAACCTGACCCTTAAATAAATAAGTGCTGGCTGCTAAGATGTTTTTTTTGTGAAAATATTGATGAAATAAAACTTAAAAAAATATAAATGTATATAACGATATGTTACGAAGGATATAACGGTGTGTGGATCATGAGGAGAATGGGAATGGACAGTAGCGGGGTGAGGTGCTTTCATTCAACTGTCAAAAATTATAATTTCACTGATAGAAAATCCTTTTTGATCAGTATTTAAATAAAATAGTGATCAAAAAGGATTTATTTACTGATAAAAAAAGAATTATTTACTGAGCAAAAATGAATAATTTACTGATCGTTTATTATATTCTACTGATCATTTAGAACAAGTAACTAATCAAGTTTATAATTAATTACTGATAAATTTTTCATTTTTTACTGACCACTTTTGGAATTATAAACAAACCAAATAATATTTTGCCGTTTTAAAATGCGTTGTAAATTCAAACCCAATTACATTTGATTTTATTTTGCAATTACAGTTGTTGGAAGCTCGTGGGTATCAAGTCATAGCTAGAGGACTAGTGCAAGTTAAGGGCAAAGGACAAATGGAAACCTACTTCGTAGTCGGAAGACGATCTTCAGGAGCTTCAGCTTGTCGAAGACAACCATCGCAACACAGCAGCCTAGCTGCTGTAGTATACGGCATGGTGCAGCAAAGACGAAGACAAAACACACGTAATGATATATTTTTCAAATCTTCATATGTACTATATAAGAAATGGTTCTCACACTTTTGTTATTTCAGCTGTAACTGGCGTAGTTCGTGGACCAACATCTGTGAGTGGTTCAAACAGTATGATCGGCGAAAGAAGTACTGGAAGAGCTCCTTTCAGCTCTTTACGACAAAGAACAGCTACTTCGCGATCTCTCAGAAGAAGTGCAACTAGAGCTTCAGCTCATGATCCACGACCTAGGTTGTTTCGTTAGTGATGTATTATTATTATGATTGAAAGTTTTACTCATAGACTGTTTTCACTTTCAGGCCTCCTCAATCGATGAGGCAAATGTCTAGCTCTACTGGAGATGTGGCTTCAGGCAGGCTGTCAAATTCAGCTCCCTTGACACCAATCTGTGGTCCATTTGGTGATGTATTCTCTCCAAGATTACTGTCCGAACCTGTGGTGAACCAAAATGAGGAGTCTCCAAGTAACAAAATTGCCAAACAAAATTCTTTGACTGCCAAAGACGGTCCAGCTGCTGATTCGGCCGGAGAGGAGTTGGAAAAGAACAAATTCGGTTCTCGTAATTATAGTTTCAAAGAAAACTTGAGGAACGTTTTGAGATCGTCTAAAAGGATGAACTCACTACCTGCTCCAGTTCATGGACCGAGATTCGGAGCAATATCTCCGAAAGGAATGAATAGGAAAGAAACGATCAGTCAGTCCATTGACGAAACTCTAGCTGAAAAAGACAAAGAAAGCAACGAAGACAAAAACGACTAGAAGAAAGTTTTGGATCGATTCGTATTATTTAAGGTGCTACAGTTCCATCGCTCGCGTGAAAGACGTGAATGTCTACTTTTTCTTTTAGGTATTAGATACATATATAATTATAATATTAATCTTAAATGTGATTCAAATCTATGTATATTTTCGATGTACTAGTCAAGACAAGGGCTATTTAACCCTTTCACCGAGGCAAGGGTAATTTATCGGTGTATTTATATCCGATTTTACACTTCCTCATCCCTCTAAGCATACTTTCTAACTACACATAGTATATATGTAAGTCTAGTCATTTAAATTTAGCAAAAATGTTTGTATCCATCAATGCTGTGCAGAAATACTGGAGTGGGCTGTTTGCCAATATTTACATACGTACTTAATATCAATTTTAATATGTTTCAATTGGAACTCAGTGTTTGACATTAATACTTGATTGTAATTTTTTTCATATTCTTTGTTTATTGTTTTCGTTCCGTATATATTAAGGGACCAATATTCTCTCTTATAATATTCAGAATTATCTTCAACATTGTCTACATTCCTATTTGAAATATGATTAAATTTGAGTGCCATAATATATCTATTCATTTCTAAATTGTGTACAAAGACTAATGTCGTGCCAAAATGTCCACACAAATTAAAATGTATCCTGAAACTTCCTCTGATCTCTTTGTTTTGATTTCATTTTATAAACTATGTAAGATTAATACATTTGCAATCTATTTTAGTTTATTAGCCGATTGAAATGAACGACAGCATAGTCTACAGTTGTATTAAATGTATTATGAATAAATGTACAAGGTGTGTATTTCATTTTTGACTGATTAGTAAATGTATGTATTTATTTTTGAATTGTAAATATTGAAATTTTCATTGAAATTAAAATTATATTTATTTTATACAATATAATTCAAATTAAATTTGATGTACCGAAAATAAATTATCATTTTATTTTACGAAAAATTTCTCGATTGTGACTGTTTTTATATTCGTCATGACATCATTACAACTTTCGATGCGATTTCGATCAAATTGAGTTTAAATCTAATATGGTAAATGTGTGTAGGTGGTGAAAGTAAGAAATGCATCTTTATACGTACAACAATGAATATTTTGACCTACAAAACAGACCAGTTTTACAAAAGATATACAATCTTTATAATAACATTACATTATGAGTCCTCGAAAGACTTTTTAGTCACAATAAATCGCCGAGCTGATTATTAAGGATAGACGGTCGGTTTTTATTTGGACAAAAAAATGGGTTCACCATTGTAGATTTCTATTGTCAACCTTGTTTTTGCTCTCTAGCTATGTAGAACAATAGTAATCAACCCTCTTTCCGGGGAAATAGAAACCGAGCGACGAAGTCTAGTCATTATCATTGGAGCCCTTAGGTAAGACTGAAATGAGACTATTCTCCATCCGATGGGAAAGGATTTTATACCAAAAAGCAATAAATACCTCATACGAAACGTATTTATGACTATTTGTGAAACTATAGGTACTAAAGACCAGTTAAAGATGCACTAAATTGTACTGAATAGTAGCGCAGTTTCGAGAAGTCATAATTTTCAAAGGCGCTCAAAAATAACGCAATAGAATTCCACAAAAAAAAGGTTAGCACCCTCGAATAACATCCAAATACCCCTTGACGCCTTTTATGGAATTGTCCTTGAGCATCTTTGAAAGTTTGCATGTCCCGAGAGTGTAACTATCTCGAGTGCATTTTTCCGGTCACCCTAAAGACCATATATGTATGTAGCCGGCACAAAATGTAGAAAGCCCTTCTAATCACAGACACTTAAAAAAAGAGTTCGGTGATTATTGGTCACAAGGCGCTCGCCCAAAAGTCACTAAAATCTCTATAACGGAACATCTGGCAGCCGAAAAATCCATCATACTAACGATAACTATCATACTAACAAGAACTCGAGTGCCAAATATTCCGTATTCGCGATTTTCATGGCAAAAATTGTCTTTTGGGCGATCGCAATGTGACTAATAATCTAATTACCTTCTAAAGACCATATGTGTCTTCTTCTTCTAATGCAGAACCCGTATTCGGATGTAGGCGACTACCACGGGCAGACATCGTTTATGACCCGTGCGAATTCTTTCCTATCATGGGCAAGCCGAAATAACTTTTCGAGACCGAGTCCCATCCAAGACCTGATGTTCCGGAGCCAAGAAAGCTTCTTTCTCCCAAGCCACCGTTTGCCTTCTATTTTCCCTTCTATGATTTTTTGTAGAAGGCGATATTTGGGGCCGCGAATAATGTGGCCAAAATATTCCATCTTACGGCGCTTCACCGTGTCAAGAAGCTCTCTCTTTTTATGAAGAAGCTGGAGGACTGTTTCGTTTATTACATGCTCCTTCCACGAGATCTTTAGCATCCTCCGGTAACACCACATTTCAATGGACTCTATCCTGTTCATGGATGCCACTAACAGCGTCCACGATTCGCATCCGAACAGCAACACCGACCAAACATAGGAGTGCAGGACTCTTAAGAGGGCTGTACACCCGAAACCTTAATTTTGTTGCCGTTCCTTTCTTCGATATATATATTGAGTGAATGTACATATATATTGAGTGAATGCGACAATATATATATTGAGTGAATACGACAGTATACGTATTTTAAATCGACAAAATCGAGGTTTCGTATTCTCCTATTTCTCCTCCAAAAGTGGACCAACTTTTAAAAAAATTTCATCATCGGTATGAGAAAGATATTTTCTGTGCAATTATGTGCGTATTTTTTTTTAAATCGACCGTTAAAAAAGCACGCTGGACTCTTTTCGTGGGTGTAAAAAAGAGGCGATTTTATAGTGTTTGGCGGCTCCTAGCTCCTAATAAAAAATAACTAATCAAAAAAATAAAACGATAGATGCATCCCAATGGTGGATATCCTTAGCATATTCAAAAATAATTTATCTATTGCCAAAATTGACGAAGGGAGAAGTGTAATACGTTTGTATGGACAAGGCGCTGGTGTCCAGCCCTCTTAAGCGCAATGTGCCATATATGTATGTAGCCGACACAAAGTGTAGAAAGCCCTTCTAATCGCATACACTTAAAATTAAGTAAAAATATATTATATTAAATTCCTCCAACTTTCAATATAACAAGAAATCACTTTTAAAAAATAAGAAAATCCCACCATTTCCCTTTTGCATTTCACTGTGAACTCTTAAATGAAAACACCGTTTAAAAAAAAATCAAAACACAACCTTAACAATATCAAAGCGTAAACACTCATTGAAATAAATAACACATGCGATAGTGCATTGTAAACATGCATTTTTATCTTATCATCAGCTGATCGCATCTGTCAAATAGGTGCAAACAGTGGACGTGATTCACTCACTTACGACCAAGTGTAAAAATAAAGCCGCGAGACAGGTTTTCGCGGAAGTGCAGACGCATCCGCAAACACGATAATTACGAGATAAGATGAATCCCTAGGCAAATATACTTCACAGTGACAAATATCAATGTCAGTGACACGAGTGACATCCATTTTCGACATATTCTCGCCTGTCAAAATTTGCACATAACCTCAATTCTTTCAGCCTATATACATAGACAGTGAGTACATTACAAATGATGTTCTCCATACAATATAATTTCATAGTATATTTTTTTTCAATTTTTTTTTCAGGGTGCATGTTTTGATTGAGGTGTCGTGATGTCGGATGGTGATCCTTCTCTGGAAGAATGCAGTCCTCAAGATTTCCCGTCGTCGGAGAGGAGACCGTTCCTGGAGCGGATACCCAGTCTGGTGGGCAGTCCCATGCACGTTATGTACGGCATCAGCGATATGTCGCGGCAAACTTCGGCCTTCCTCAACGAAGCCAGGAGTCATGAAAGGCCCAAGTCCATCATTGAGGCGACGACGGTCGAAGAGAAGGAGTCCATCGTAATGATTTGGCCAAATTTTTTTATTTAGAAAATTGTGTGGAAACGTTTGAGTTAACACATATGGTATAATTTGATGGAAATTTTCAGCACTTGGATTTTATTGTATAACTGTTTTTTGTACTAATTTTTTCAAGCCTCTTTTTTAAGGGGCTGTTTTGCAAACACTATTAATTTCTTATGAATTTTCAATTCATAATGGGTAATTTTTTTTTTTTGGTATTCAAAATATAATATTTATTAATTATTATTCTATTTTCTTTTAGTTATATACATATTATGTTAATGTTTCAGATATATTTATTTTTATTGTTTTATCTTTTGGTATATTTTCTTGCATTTCGTATTAATTCATGTTTACTTTTTTTCTATTATCTTATTATTGGTACGAATATTTTTGTTTTAATTTTTGTATTTATATTAAGTCAAACCCCATGGGTCTACCGGCTTTGTTGAAGTATTTTTAAATTTATTTATTTTATTATTTTAATTAATACACAAATGAATAAATAATAACAATAAAAAAAAAATTAATGACCAATGTAACCTGACAGGTTGCCCCAATGCGTCACACCAGTCTTACAATTAAACAATAATAGTAAAAAAGTATTAAAAAATCATTCATCTAATTCAAATAGACTAATGTTGAATCTCAATATTATTTTCTATTTAATCACTATAATAAATACATCAAAATGAATAAATTTAAATAAAAAATTTCTTCCTTTTTGATAACATTTAAAAATACATCCTTTAATTAATAATATTTAATTAAATAAAAATCAATAATTAAATTTCAGAATTGAAAAAGTGTTCCACAGTGTAAATTATTTTGTAAAATATATTTCTACATACATTTCAAATGAATAACTTTTTGCTTAAATCATTTCAATGGAATATTTACTCTCATTAAATAACACTATAAAAAAAACACTTCCATACAAAACAACTACAATTTGAATAAGAAAAAAATAAATATATTTTTACCAATAAAAACATTAGATTTTTACATTAACGATCAAATTTTTTACGTCATACGAATAAAATTAAAATTTTCCACGTTCAATTCAAGGTAAAAAATTTCTGTCTTACAATTTATGTACATTCATTAAAAAAAATCACAATAATAAACACACACGCTTATTCGATTATTATTCTTTGAAAATTTCAACACTCGAATCACATATAATCAAAATAAATCATTACAATTTAAAACAATAAATACAAAAGTTTGATAAATGTAGGCACACGGCCAAAAAAACACTCTCACTAATAATAAGTAACCATACAATTGAATCAACCATTCATAATATTTACAAAAGCGCAATACCACACTCTTTGAATGTTTATCGAATGGACTATGTATAATATATTACCGAAAGACGTCTAGTCATTTTTAAAATTAACACACGGTGAATAATCGCGCCGCGGCCTTATTTCATCCAAACACCCGCAGCACGTATGATAATTAATTTTGTGTAACCGGTCTCGTTACATATGTTGTAATTGTCAATGATAACGATGAATACTTACTCGGCGGTTTGATTTCAGGCGAAAGAAGCGGCCAACGATGCCACCGATGATTTGAAAACTCTGTCCATTATGAGCGATAACGTATCAATCGATATGAACACTGAAAGGTGATTTCCTTTTTATTGATTTATTATTGCGCCACTGATTCTTCAACTTTCAGTGTACTTTTTAAGTGGAGAGATCTGTTTGATTTATATTTGTGGTATTAAAATTGTTTACGGTTTTTATTATATGAATTAAACTTACATTCAAATCGTTGAAAGTAGTAGAATAATTCATACTTCACGTTTAAAGTACATAGAATGTTCGGCCGGGTAAAGTTGTTTGAATGATTCGGCGAATTGAAAACCATTGGTGGTACACCTTTTAATTATCTCTATTCTGTCTGTCTGATATAACTATAATAGTCGTTTCGATTCGATATATATATATATATATATATATATATATATATATATATATATATATATATATATATATATATATATATATGTACGTCACTGTTAAAACGTATACGAAGATATGTATGTATGTATAATAACAAAATAAAAAAACTTCTATATATACTAATCGATGCCAATCTTTCCACTTGGCTTTAAATTTATTTAATTAATTAATTAATTTTTCTATCGGTGTTTTATATTGTTTATATCTAGGTAGGTAGGTAGTTTTTACCATTTTTTTTTTCATATTAAACAATTATATTTTAATATTAAATTAAATATATTTAATAGGTATTTGGCAAAAATTTTCTTTTGGGCGATCTCAATGTATTACTAAAAATATCACTGAGCAACAAAAAAATGACCAGAGCGGAGACTAACCAACCTTTACTAAGTTTGACCCCACTGAATTCGAATATAATAATGATTTTAGTTGGTTAGTGATCGTTTACGAGATATGAGCGTTTAAAAAAATGCGCGATTTTTACAGTTTTTTGGCTTTTGCGGTCTTTAACTCAAAATCTAGTATTGCTGTGCTCAAAGTGAGTATTGGAATCAATAGTCAGATGTTGTTCCTATTAATTGTGATATTTCATTGCTTTAATGATTGCACAGAGTTCAGCGGTCGGACTGCATGCCATCTCACTTGCACCAACGTTAACCGCGTTACGAATGTCTACACAGCGAAAGCATTTCTATTGCAATTATCGCTCGAGTTAGTACGTTTAGATAAAAAAAAATATTGAGATAGAAAACCAATCCTTATAAACGTGGTGAAATAAAAAACTGTCCAAATAAACGCACGGAGAAAAAATCGGTAAAACAAATATATATTTTTGACTTTTAAAATTTGCTAGACAATTAATTATAAGTATTTAAATATCACAATCAATAGGAAAAACATCTGACTATTGATTCCAATACTCACTTTGATCACAGCAATACTAGATTTTGAGTTAAAGACCGCAAAAGCCAAAAAACTGCAAAAATCGCGCATTTTTTTAAACGCTCATATCTCGTAAACGATCACTAACCAATAAAAATCATTATCATATTCGAATTCAGTGGGGTCAAACTTAGTAAAGGTGGGCTAGTCTCCGCTCTGGTAACTCAAAAACTTGATTTTTTGTTGCTCAGTGTATTCCAATTACCTTACGGAACATATGTATGAATGTCTGCATATAGAATGTATCAACGGCAACTGCTGTTTATGTGCAGTTGCCGCGCTCTGCTGTGCCAGTATGAATAGACCTTTATGCGCTTATCTGTCGTGTCTGCCGTTCGACTTACAAAATCATCATTTAAATTCATAATTTCAACACTACACTCTATTTAGTATATTTTGAACATCATTGTAAAATAGTTTCGATTTTTATTGACACAATGCCGCATATAAAAAATAGTCTGAATTCAGTTTTATTATTAAAAACAAAACATTTAAGTCAAATAATATACATATATGACATTGCACACCATTTTTTATTATTATACACATATAAAAAAAGCATTGAATAGCTACACACCCCACTTGATACGATCAAAACTTTATATAAACACACCGGTTGTTGATCCATGTCGTTCAAAAGCTATCAATTTATATGAGGACCTGGCGGCACACTTTCATTTATTTTTACTACGCTCGAATTCGATTCTCACACACTCAACACCAGCCTATTTATGGGTTTCGATTGTTCTGTTTGCCCTCCCTTAAGGGTTGGGCCGTACACACCCTTAATAATAATTATGCGCCCCACCCTCTATCCCCGCATTTAATGGATGAATAATTTATTAAGTGATGGATGTCGTCAAAATTAGACAGTCGTATCCTGAAAAAAATCATTATCATTCGACGCGGCGTCCAGCAAACACGCGCCATTTTAAAACATGACCATTTTCAATAATAAAATCTCCGTGATTACCGGAAACTTTTCCGCGGGGATTAGGTGACTATTTTACGTTGTATAGAGTGTGTTTTATGATTTTGTATTGAGTCATTGTTTGTTCTAGGGATAATGAAAGTGTGGCGTCTACGAGATTGGCCGATGAGCCTCCTTGCAGTGAATTGCACGAGAAGCCGACGGAAGCTTCGGTCTTCTCCAGGGATATGGAGTCCATCCCACTTACTCCTCCACGGTGAGTTTGTTTACTAATATATGTTCGACTTTGGCAGCCAAATTTTGGCTATTGCGAGACTAGATTCATATCAGTAATGAGCTAAATCTACATTTGTACTTTCGAATTGTTTTTTTTAATCAATACATACGTACATTTGATTAGTTTGACTGTTTTATAAACAACGACGCAGTTAATATTGAGTCCAGTGACAGTTTCATCATACAAAAATCGGTTTAACTACTGCAGTACCTCAGATATTATACACAAACTGCCCCTGGTCATATTTATATATATTGTTGCATAGGAGTGGGTGGAGGATCCAAATAAAAGGCCAAAGTCGCTTCACAGCACTTATTTGGGTGATTAAGGAGATCCACGCACTGCCCGTGCTCCGTCCAGAATGCCTTCATATGGTCTAAGTACCTGCTTATAAAGGGCAGGTCGCTCACTGCATCTTCCTCGACGCGTTTGTTTACCTATTGTTATAGTCACGTACCAGATATGCAGTCCCACAGTCGCCGCCGCTAAATGCATTCAAGGGTCTCCATTGTTAGCCGACTTGCACTTAAGCCTGGAGATAATCCTCAAAACCAATTAAGACGGCGGCTCATTTTTTCGCATACGTTACAATATCTTATATCTAATATATAATTTCGAAAGAGACTTTGTATGTATGCATGTTTGTTTGGGTCGTAGAATCCGTAACGTTTAATTTAATAAAACAACAAATTAATATTCAAATAAAATAAAAGTATTCAAATAAATTTAGTTAATGTTCAAGCGGTTTATATTACAAATACCAAGCGAAGCCGGGTAAAACCACTATAATATATAAAAATGAATGTTTGTATGTTCAACTAAGACCTCCAAATTTTATTTATTTTATTTTACATAGATATATGCCAGGAAGGCCTATCAGGTAGACCCCAATGCGCCTTCCTAGAGAGGCTGAAGAACACGAAATCAACAATTAATTAATCCACAGAGACATCTATGGATTTAGACTTGTACATACATTTTTACACATTGTACTTAAATCAAATTCAAATATTTGTGACATAGCGGGTAGGATGATTTTTGCCTATTTGATTGAGGAACCGTTTCAACATTGAAATCAGATAAATTGACAAACTCTGATAAGAAACGATCGACTTGGAGTCACAAATATCCAAGTCCGACCAGCAGTATTAAAGATTAGCACGGGATCGAACCCGGTAATTTCTCGGTGCTAAACATAAACGCAGCCACCAAGCCATACTGCTGGCTAAATCTGATATATCCAAATTTAGAACCTTTGTTGGTTTCGGAAGGGCTCGGAATCCTGAATTGATGAGCTTCCATACAAAAATGCTCCTAAAACTAAGAAAAGTCACAATTTTAAACTTAGGATCATAAAATTTTGTAAACTATCTTCCGGTACTTAAACTCAGAACCTATGTAGATAGTTTAGAAAGAAAAATACGCGATTCTTATTGTTCAGCTTAGATGTTCCGACTGTATGAAAGTTACTATGGCAGAAATTGTAATAAAATGATACTTTTATAACTTTGCAGCATGTTACCGTCTGGTGTAAATAAAAATCCTTCTCTCTTCTTCCGGGATGGTGTTAGAACTATCGACTTCATTTTAGTGTGGGAGTCTGAAAAGGATTCGTGTCGGCGTATCGACGGAGTCCGACGTTCCATTTTCGAGAAAGGTTTGCGTCATGAAGGTCTTCACATCGAAAGGGAACCACCTGAAGGTGGACTTAACTTCATTAAAGTTCGTATATTATAACATGTTTATAATTTTATAATAAATTATACATACTTTAAAGTATATAGATGATTTTTTTTTTGTAGATTCACGCTCCGTCTAGTGTTTTAAAAAGATACAGCGAGATCCTGAAACTGAGAATGCCGATGAAAGAGGTATAAACTATAACACGTTCATATGTTTTGTGATTTTATTGAGTTTGAAGACGGATGAATTATAGTTGCCCTTGAACTTTTTCATCGCACATTCACTTTGAAACAATATAAATTAAGCAATACATGTTTCCGTCAATAACAGGATTGTTTTTTGTTGTTGTTGTTGTTTTTTTTTCACTCTCCAATGTTATTCTATAATTTATAGGACCTGTGTAAAATCGAAAAGGGTTCCCGTAACAACGCTATTTTGAACGCAACACTTTTTCTATCCCAAAAGGTATACGACGGGTTTGAATATTCATCTAACAAGTATTGCGGGGTGTTTTTGTTGATACATATACATATTTCGCTTATATAAAAAAACGCTTAAAATATATATATTATACTTGAATTTGTACCAGCGTATTTTAATTATTGATTTATTCGATAATAATATAATATTAGCTTTTTATAATGTGTGTGTGTGTGAGATGTGCACGTACATATATTGTTTTATTATTGTATTAAATATTGTAATAATACCTCATAATATTATATAATAGCTTTCTTTTTAATTAGAATCGATTCCGGAATAACTTTTACTATACTGGACGATTCAAACTACTACGCTTGCTTTGCTATTGTAATTATAATGATTTATCTTTCACACTATAACAAAATCGATTATGTTTTATATACTTGTATATACTGATTTAAATAAAATAAGTTCCACATACTGTTTCCAACTTTGATTCAGAGCATTTACTTTAGTGATGAGGTATTAATATGATATGATTTAGCGGTCGTTGTGTGAGTTTGATTCACTAATCATCTACATATGTGTGTTTTTACCAATCATCTGCTGTTAAACTGTGGAACTTGATCACATTAAACTTAAAATGTATCATCGATCATTCATCATATTAACATGTGTGTTTTGCACTGAAAATTTTACATATAATCAATGAATATTTTTTATAGTGACCGTTTTATTAGAATTATTGACTCATGCATGTATAATATATCAGATTTTCGATCAATGCGTTTTGCATTAATCAAAGTGATGACGTATGGATGCGAAATTTGGATATTGAACGACAAGATGCTACATTAAGTTCAATATACTCAAAGAAGTGTGGAATGCTGAATGCTTGGCATTACGAGGAAAGATAGTAAATGGAATACTGTAGTCGATATAGTGGATAGAGTGAAGAGATTGAAATGGCAATGGGCAGGTCACGTGGCAAGAAGAATGGACGAAAGGTGGACACAAGAAGTACTAGAATGGTACCCAAGAGAATGCAAAAGGGTAAAAGGAAGACCACTGGGAAGATAGGTAGACGAAATAAGGAAAATGTGTGGAGTGAGATGGATGAGTGTTGCGCAAAATAGAAACCAGTGGAAGCGTGTTGGAGAGGCCTTCGTCCAGCAATGGATGGTGAGCGGCTGTAGATGATGATGATGATATAATATATTATATAACATATAGTCATTTGAAAAGCTTTAATATTCTTGTAATTTAACATACATACATTGTCTAATCCTTTTCTTAAATAGCCGTTTGTTTACCGTCGAATTCAACTCATCATTTTAAGAAAATCGTTCACCACTGAGGATTTTTTGACATCTTAGAATAGATGAAAATTATATGGGGCTAAATTAGAAGAATAAAGCGAATAAATCTCATTGAATCAATGGATTGAGAATTTTATATACATAATATACTCAGAGCATTTCAAATGACCTTCATATGTTCATGATAAATGAGCCAGTAGATATACTGAATATTTTCGTATAAATTTATTATCTTATAAATTTGTTTATTAAGTGTGCTTTTTCAATACAGTTCTACGAACACGTGTGAAGTGATTTTTTTTCATCATTTTAACACGTTTAATTTACTCGGTTTGTTTATTTTAGTTGCCTGGATTGCGCAAAGTACACCGTAAAACAAACTCCTTACTCGACAGAGTCAACACATGTCGGGAGAGTGTGATGAAAGAAATCAAAGTCGATGGTAGAATATTTCCAGAAAAGGGGCACAGATTCACAGCAGTCTATTCGCGCGACAAGGAATATTTGTAAGTTCATTTCGACACACTTTTAAGGTCTATTCATAGTAACACAGCACGTATAACCAGCATGTATGAAAAGTATTCTTTGGTACATTTTATATGGACATATTTGTGTCTAACGTGGCGTAGACGTAACAGCAAGAACAGCCGACAAAATCTATTCATACTGTCCAGCAGTACATGTCACTGTAACATATTGTTGCGTAGGGGTGGGTTCAGGATCTAAATGAAAGGCTAAAGTCGCTTCACAGCATTTATTCAACGATCGCAGAAGTCCACACGGAACCATCGC
Source organism: Arctopsyche grandis (assembly GCF_051622035.1). Taxonomy (NCBI): domain Eukaryota; kingdom Metazoa; phylum Arthropoda; class Insecta; order Trichoptera; family Hydropsychidae; genus Arctopsyche; species Arctopsyche grandis. The sequence continues at coordinate 1,576,687 of NC_135363.1, forward strand.
TCATTCCAGAATAATCTGATCTAGCATGTGTACCTCCTTATAAAGGACAAGTTGCCCAGCACAGCTTCCCAGATCCATTAATATATCTATTGTCTATATACTTAATGGTCTACCCAGGCGAGTCTATTGCTTACGCACGCATTCGACCAGGACTGTGAGAACTCCAGCGTATCCTTTGTTCGGGCACTTACTGAGTTCCGTTAACCTAATCAGGTGTTTCTATTGTTCACCCACGAATGCACTTAGACAGTGGATACAGCAGTACTTGTCACCGTAACATATTGTTGCGTAGGGGTGGGTTCAGGATCCAAATGAAAGGCCAAAGTCGCTTCACAGCATTTATTCAACGATTCAAGAGGTCCACACGGATTCACCGCTCACTCCAGAATAATCTGATCTACCTTATTTACCTCCTTATTAAGGACAAGTTGCCCAGCACAGCTTCTCAGATCCATGAATGTATCTATTGTCTAGGCACTTAAAGGTCTACCCTGGCGAGTCTATTATTTACGCATGCACTCGACCACGACTGTGAGAACTCTAGCGTATCCTTTGTTCGGGAACTTCATCCAGGGTCTCTATTGTTCACCCACTAATGCACTTAGACACTGGATACTCTCTCTCATGTTCCCACGTTATAATATCAAGTAAAACGTCGGATTTTTTGGCCATTGTGGAAATATTCACTCACGGCGTGACGTCATAGTAGCAAGTGCACGCGTTGTATCGTATATTTTCGGAAATGTTATACCGTGTCAATATTGACTCGTATCGTCGCTCTGTCATGTATGTATATGTAAGCTGATATCAAACAAAACTTGCCTGATTGTGTGTTGCTGTATAGTATGAATAGAAACTGTCGTTTACGTGAGCTACTGTGCTGTGCTGTATTTGCTGTATCATTTATTTAATACTATCAATGTTACAGATTTGATTTAAACACTCCTGGGTTTTGGTCCGGTGCTGTCTGCTCCCGGATAGTCCAATTTGTATTGGATAGGCAAAAGTTCTCCATAGACGGACATGATGACTTTGCATTCGGCATCGAAAGACTCATATCTGACGGCACCTACACGGCTGCTTATCCTTTGCACGATGTAAGCGCGCTTTATTCTAGTTTTGCTATTATACATTGTGTAATAGTGCAATTAATTATATATAATATTTCAGGGTGATATTCGTACTCCGGGCTCGATGAGGAATTTGCTTTACACCGAGTGGGCTTCGTTGTCAAAATGCTACCGATATCAACCGTTGGATTACGTCAAAGATTACTTTGGTGTAAAAATAGGTACGCATTAATGATGTCGCTGTAAATAGTTAGCTTTTCAGGATTGTATTATATTATTTTTGGTTTGTGTTTCAGCTTTGTATTTTGCTTGGTTGGGATTTTACACTCACATGCTTCTCCCGGCTGCTATCGTAGGCTTGGGTTGTTTCGTATATTCCATCGCTACTCTTTATACTAATCAACCGAGGTATGTTTGTTATTATTTGTTTTGTGTTATATGTATGTGTGCATAATTATGCTTATCGTTGTATTGTGATTTTGCTTTAAGTGAGGATGTTTGTAACGATCAGTCTGCCATTAAAATGTGTCCGTTGTGCGATTATTGGTGTGACTATTGGGAGCTTAAAGAGACGTGTCTGCATTCTAGGGTTACGTATCTGTTTGATAATCCGACTACCGTGTTCTTTGCAATCTTTATGAGCTTCTGGGGTAAGTTGGAATGATGACTATGTGACTATGTTACTCCGTTATGTGAGTTATGAAATTTACTATTTATTTATCTATTACAGCGGCCACGTTCCTTGAACTTTGGAAAAGATATTCAGCTGAAATAACACACCGATGGGATTTGACGGGCTTTGATGTGCATGAAGAGCATCCCAGACCTCAATACCTGACTCGACTAGCACACGTCAAGAAAAAACAAGTCCTACATTTTATATTTATAGGCCCGGCCCGAGGGTAGATGGCGCCCCTAGGCAGATTAGTTTCAGCGCCCCCTCCCCCTTAAATTTTGTTTAGTTGAAAGTTCTTGAAATTTTATGTTGAAGAAAAATATATTAAGACGAAAACAAATTAAATTAAATTTTTTTATTCAAAATAGGTACGTTTTAAAAATACGGATAACTATGAATAAATTTGGTAATGAAGACATTAATTTATATTCAGCAATGAATTGAAGAATTTTATAGAGTGACATTTCTTCTTTCGAATATGATTGGTTAAGATATTTAATTTTGTGAAGTAAATTTATTCTTGATATACATATGTACATATGTTTTAGCGGTATCTAATATAAAATACAATTCCAAATTACCATTTGTACCGACAACAGTTTGCTGTTTTACAAGTTTTATTCGTGAGTCGTTGATATTTGACAGTCAACTTCCTGCGTTTCTCGTTAATTATAATATTTTACAATCAGTATTGTTACTTCGAGTAGAAAAATTAAGTTGAATATAGAATGTTTTATAATTTCAAAGAAAACCAAATTATTTTTTCAATTTAATAATCAAATAAAAAAGAAAAATGGGGGCGCCTCGCAGTGTCCCTTATCTATAGCGCCCTGGGAACGTGCCTATTCTGCTGCACCTTTGAGCCGGCCCTGCATAAAGCATATCAAAACTCAACTCAAATACTCACCATTGTAAAAAAATTACAGGTCAACGTCGTAACGAACACATTAGAACCTCACGTACCGTTTTGGAGAATGCGTCTTCCAGCCACGATCCTCAGCTTTTCAATTGTCATACTATTGGTAATTTGATCGAAATCATAATTTACACAATCTAATTATTACATCGTGTAAGTTTTGATGTAATTTTGCAGGTTACTTTAGCATTGGCAACTGTAATGGCCGTTGCACTTTACCGCATGTCATTGCTTGCGGCACTCTCGGTGCAAGGAGACTCGGTGATTACGAGCTATGCTATTCTATTCACGACGGCGACGGCCGCGTCTATCAATCTTTGCCTCATTTGCGTTTTTAATTGGGTATTGTAAATTTAATTCGCATATGTTTGACTGCATTTAAAGAAAACGTATTAAATTTGACGTGTATACTTTCAGATCTATACGTGGCTAGCTGAAAAATTGACCGAGCAGGAATTGTTACGGACTCAGACCGAGTTTGACGACTCTCTCACGCTCAAAATATATCTTTTACAATTCGTTAATTACTACGCTTCCATTTTCTATATAGCTTTCTTCAAAGGAAAGTTTGTAGGGCGTCCCGGGAATTATAGTAGATTTTTTGGATACCGACAGGAAGAGGTGTGTAGTTTTGCATTGAACCGTTAAATGGTTGTTTGAGTGTAATTTTCAATGTATTTGTATTTTCAGTGTGGTCCTGGAGGTTGTTTGATGGAATTGTGCATTCAGTTAGCTATCATAATGGTCGGAAAGCAAGCCGTAAATACTGTGCTGGAGATGGGTTTGCCCGCTTTGTGGAGATGGCATAATATTGTTCGAACTTGGAAACATACGGCTCGACAAAGGTATTAAAAGCTATATTAAATTGCACTTGTATAGTTTTAAAGTCGGAGAAAGACTGATCTGATATTTCCTCATATGCTAAAGAGAAAAGCTAGTCGTAGATTAAATAAAAAAAAATCGGATGTGACCAACCCATGACTTTATCTATGTATTTGAAGAATATAAGAAGGTCACAAAACAAAATACGTACCGGTTATGAGAGCATTTTCGATGCAAATTGAGCGCAAATGTAGGGAAACTTACACAAGACAAAAGTTCTACTTGCGGTTGTCGGATTTTGTTCGAAATTTTTTTATTACTTAAAATCACTATAATCATCGTACTCATTAAATATCAAGAAAATAAAAATAATTTAAAAGGTCAAAATAAAATAATGAACTATTGTTTTAAAAAAAAATACTACTTCCGGTTTACGAATTTTGACCAAAACCTTATCAGTTCTAAGTTAGTACATAAAGTATACAAATATAAATTTTCAGCTTGATATATTCAGGGGTGTGGAAAGAATTGTGGTCACAACATTTTTGACTTTTCTAATAGGAAAAAATCCCACTTCCGGCTTATTACAATGTAGTGATTTTTTTTTATTTTCATTACATTGATACAAGAATTATGGTTACACGACAATTGGTGCAAGTCCAAAATGTTCAACGACAAAATGTACCCGAAAATTAGTGCACTGACAAAATGTACCCGCGACAAAATGTACCCGCGACAAAATGTAAACGGAAAAAATGTTCAAGCGACAAAATGTTCAAAAATGTTCAAAATGTTCAACCGTATCCAATATTTTCTTATTTAAATTGAAAAAAAAAAACTTTCCGAGCGTATGAACTGCAGATTACATTGCATTAGTTTATATGGCAGGGCTTCTCAACCGTCTCCAAAATTTTCTTTATTTCAAATGAATAATCCACTTTTCATCGTACACATCGCGGGCGTTATTAAATTAGTATAAATGTCAGGGGTTCTTAACCGTATCCAATATTTTCTTATTTAAATTGAAAAAAAAAACTTTCTAAGCGTATGAACTCCAGATTACATTGCATTAGTTTATATGGCAGGGCTTCTCAACCGTCTCCAAAATTTTCTTTATTTCAAATGAATAATTTACTTTTTATCGTACACATCGCGGGCGTTATTAAATTCGTATAAATGACAGGGGTTCTCAACCGTATCCAATATTTACGTATTTAAATTGAAAAAAAAAAACTTTCTGAGCGTATGAACTGCAGATTACATTGCATTAGTTTATATGGCAGGGCTTCTCAACCGTCTCCAAAATTTACTTTATTTCAAATGAATAATTTACTTTTTATCGTACACATCGCGGGCGTTATTAAATTAGTATAAATGACAGGGGTTCTCAACCGTATCCAATATTTACGTATTTAAATTGAAAAAAAAAACTTTCTGAGCGTATGAACTGCAGATTACATTGCATTAGTTTATATGGCAGGGCTTCTCAACCGTCTCCAAAATTTACTTTATTTCAAATGAATAATTTACTTTTTATCGTACACATCGCGGGCGTTATTAAATTAGTATAAATGACAGGGGTTCTCAACCGTATCCAATATTTACGTATTTAAATTGAAAAAAAAAACTTTTTAATCGTATTGCAGATGTCATTGAATTATATGTATATATATATTTATATATATATATATATATATATATATATATATATATATATATATATATATATATATATATATATATATATATATATACACCACCAGCAGCATAAAACGGAACGCTTGTGAATTTTGCGACATACGTGTTTGTTCTAATCATCACTTCGTTATTTGTAAATTTATCTTAGTTATTTCTTCTGTATATTGGTAAAAAAACGTAATTCTCTTTAACTATGTACAAAATACAGTTATCTTGTATGTATGCAAAATAAAACAGACTTAGGTACAAAAAACCCGTAATATACCTGCTAAGGGTACGCCTTTGTTCATTGTGCGTCAAATGCTTTCAAACATTGAAAAGATCATGCTCAGCTGAGACCTTTTGCTTTATGATTGTTCTAAGGGTAATTATGGGTTTAATAGTTTTTTTTTTATAAAATTGATGGATTTAATATTTAATTTTGAATTTTTAAATTAACAATATCGATTCTTCAGAAATTGGTCGCTGCAGGGATATTTACGCCGAAAAAAAACTTTGATTGCTGCGTATTTGAAAGCGAAGAAGGTGTCCATGCGAAAAATTGCCAGAACAGAGTGTTTCGGTAAACACAGTTTCGAGAATAACTCCGGAGTTTAGTTCTTGTACTAACTTCTCGGTTTTGGCTTGGAGACCTTGAAGGGCTTTCAAGAACTTCCACAGGTTTGGAAATTGGGCTCCAATTGTATAGCCAACTTTCATATGGAAGCCTTCCACTTCGTTGTCCGTTTTTCCATAATTATGTAATATTCGGTCTCGAACATTCCATATGTCTATGGAAGCTACACGAGGTTCACGTCTGACATATGGCCAAATGCGCAAGTAACGGGTTGCTTTTTCCATCTGTCCCAAAGTACCTACAGAAAAATCCAGGAATTGGGATTATCTGAATTTTACGATAATCAGGAAAATGCAAATAAATTAAAAATGGTATTGGCATTAGCATTTGTTCCTCCAGAAAATGTAGTCGAAAGCTGGGAGGAACTCCTCCAAATTCTCAACCCATGGCTATTGGCACAAGAACGAGAAATCCAACAGAAGGTCGATGATTTCCTCATGTATTTTGAGGTTAATTACATTGGGAAAATCATTTAACCAACCCTAACTACATAAAAAATGTTAAGATTCCTAGAAAAAGATTTGGTCGAAGCATATGCGCTTCAATACTTCGAAGACAATAGGTTCTTTTGAGCTGAAAAATAAAATTCGATTTACAATCATTTTATTTTAACCATGCATTTTTTTCTCAACGTGTGAATTTGATTAGCAAAAAGTTGAATTTGATTTACAAAGGAGTGAATACGTAATAAATAATAAATGTAATTATTTAAAAATTCATCATTATCAGTATATAATAAAAAGAAGACAGTAGACATTTCCATGTTTTAATATTCATATAAATTATTGATATATTAATTATCTATTAACATATGTACAGTCCATCCTAAAATGACGATGTAACACAAAACCGGACTACGGAATGACCTTAAAAACAAAATTAATTATGGTTGAAAATTATAATACATTGCTTGAAAGATAGTCTTCTTGATAAATATTGTGGTTCTAGCTTATTTGCCATAATTTTAAAGCCTATAAAATAATTTTTCGTAAACTGGTCAAGTACGGTTTGCATATTGCAAGATAAGGTTTTTTCTATATTCATTGAAGCTCAGGGTGCTGTTAGTGCTAAATTAAAAAGAACCAGGTCGGTGTTTAATTTTTACGACCCCCCCCCCTCGGTTTTTTTTTTACTAAAAAAAATTCGGGTGTGACCAACCCATGACTTTATCTATGTATTTGAGGAATATAAGAAGGTAACAAAACAAAATTCGATATTGAACTGATGACTATGATAGCGATACAAATTGAGCGCAAATGTATGGAAACTTGCACAAAACAAAAAAAGTTCTACTTCCGGTTGTCAGATTTTGTTCAAATTTTTTTTATTACTAAAAATCACTATCAGTATTATACTCATTAAATATCAAGAAAATAAAAATAATTTTAAGGGTCAAAATAAAATAATGAAATATTGTTTTAAAAAAAAATACTACTTCCGGTTTACAAATTCTGACCAAAACCCTACCAGCTCTAAGTTAGTACATAAAGGATAGAAATATAAATTTTCAGCTTAATACGTTCAGGGGTGTGGACAGAGTAGTGGGCACAACATTTTCAACCTTTCTAAGAGAAAAAAACCCACTTCCGGTTTATAAAATTTAATAATTTTTTTTTCTTTTCATCAAATTGCTACAAGAATTATACTTGAATTTTTTGTGACGAAAACACATGTTTAAGGGGTCGAAAAAAATAGTGGAAGAAAAATCGTACAAGAGTAAACTGCCACTTCCGGTTGACAGATACTTACTAAATTTTATATATAACTTGGTATTAAGCTTAAACTTTTAGATATGAAATTTCAGTTCAATAAACCAAAAAGTTTCTAAGAAAAACATAAAAAACCTCGATTCTCTAGAGTAAAAGTACTACTTCCGGTTCAGATAGAAATATTTAAAAAATATAAGGTTATAAAAATTATTATTTCTATCATATTTAAAAAAAATTCAGTCTGATTCAGTTAGTGGTTTGGGAGATAATTGAATTCAAAAACTTAAAAAAAGAGGACACCTATAAGGGGAGGTACCATTTCCGGTCAACTTAAAAATTTGAAAAAAAATTACGACGTGTCGATAAGAATTTCATTAACCGATACTAAGTTTCATTTCGATAGGACTAACGGTGCTAAAAATATCCCCAAAATACACACACACACACACATTTTTTCTAGATCATGAATACCTGATCAGCGATCGATTCTGAGTTCGAATCAGTCAAAATCTCGAGTTCGAATTTTCGTATGATCACAAAACTTCATCTATTGTTACTACGTACATCAGCGGTTTCCAAACTTTATGCTACTGCGCCTCCCTAAAAAAAAATTTTTTTTCCGCGCCTCCCTACCTTTTATTTTTTAATAGATATAATAATATAGACACGTTTTAAATAATAAATCTTTATTTAAAAAAAAAATACTGAACACTACAATAGACAGAATAATAAAAAGGTTTTGCTAGGTTTTAACTCTGGTTGCCATACGTCCCGTATATACGGGACATGTCCCGTATTTCACTACTCGGTCCCGTATTACAATTTGTCCCGTTTTCTCCCTAAACTTTTCTCCAAAAACAGACTGTCGATTTATTTAACACTGCATTGATAAAAATTTAATGCTTTCGATTGGATGACTCTCAAGCAAGTTCCTGAATGGGGGGAAATAGAACAAACCGTTGAATATTTGCAAGTAAGGAACATCGATGTTGGAAACAATGAGCTTATTTTCAACAAGTTCGTATATTTAAAAGATTATTTAAATTAAAATAATACCAACGAAAAGTGGGAGACAACGCTGAAATTGAGTATGGAAGAGAAATGGATAAAGTTTTTTAGAGATACCAAGCATATTGAACAGAAGTCATGTTTATAAAACTATGTGAGTATATATTTGCCATTCCAGCGCACAATGCCAATGTGGAGAGAATATTTTCCCTGATGTCAACATAATGGTCGGACGAAAGAAATAAGCTGGCAGTTGAGACAGTTGAGGCAATTTTGGTTTGCCAGTATAATTTTAAAATGACTTGCGCCCAATTTTATCATCATGTAAAAGAGGAAAACGATTTAATTAAAAAAGTTAAATCATCGTTAAAATACGATTGGTCTATTTTAACGATGAAAATTTTTTAAAATTTTTTTAAAATAAACTATTACCTACCTACTTTTCCATATTTTATTTATGTAGCACTTAAATGTCCCGTATCAATGCTTGATAATTATGGCAACCCTAGCTATAACATAAATTTATACGAATGCGTATATTTATTTTTATATTAAATTACTAATTAAACTACATCTAACACATCAAAATTTAATGCGAAGGATGTTGTTGTTTATCAAATCTTGGGGGCAATATGGAGAGTGCCACTCGTAACTCCTTTTCGACAATTAAACTGGCTTGATATTTGGTTTTCATTGCAGCTAGTGCCGAAAAGCCCGTTTTGCATAAATAAGACGTTACAAACGATAGAAGTACTTACAATGTTTTGCAATACAAAGATTCATACTCTCCACTAAGATCTTCCAAAATTTAATTATGGTTTCATTTTGAAACGTTTGTTTTAGTGAGCTATCGCATGATAATTCTATTAATTTTTCTTTTTCGGTGGTTGTCAGCTCAAATTCGTCTTCTTCATTGTAGTTAAATGGATTCTGTATCCACAAAAACTTTGAGAAATCAAGGTCTTTGAAATAATTGGAAAAATGCAGCACTAAACCATCCAAGTGGTCGATAAAAAGATTTTTACTTGCTTCAATATTGGCTGTGGCCCAGAAATCTTTGGACAGTGAAAACATATCCAACTCATTCTTTTGTAAATTTGATTTCCATAACTTCACCTTTTTAATGAAAGCTTTTACTTTGTCTTTTTGAACAAGTGGATGTATTTGTGATCCCTGCATTGATTTATTTAAACCGCACAATTTTCCAAAAATTTCAACCAAATAGGCAAGTTTTACAATAAAATTATCGTTCGTCCACAAATGTGCCTCTTCGTGTTGGTTTTCTTCGAGAAAAGTTGCTATTTCTTCTTTGAGTTCAAACACCCTTTGAATCAATTTTGCAAGGGATAGCCAGCGAACTTCACAATAATACAAAAGTGAGGTATAATTAGCTTCCATAGGACATTGCTCTCAAAGGACTGTTCTTAATGTAGTTTATAATTTTTATAACTTTTGTAAAAATGCTGTTCAGTTCCTCGCTCATATTTTTTGACACTAGAGCTGCTCTGTGAAGCATACAGTGCGTCCAGATAGCATGTGGTGCATTATTTTTGACCAATGCTTGAAGACCTGCTTTGTGGACATTGAGTGAGCTCCGTCGGTACACAGTCCAACGCAATGATTCCACTTTATGTCGTTTTCTTAAAAAAAAACTGTTTTCTAAAAAACTAAAAAACTAAAAATTTCAATGGATGTGCTCTTCCCAAGAATGTGTTTGCAAAATAATATATCTTTTAATATATTATTATCCGCGACATATCGAAGATATGCAATTAAATGGGCATCTTTAGCTAAAACAGAGCATTTGCAAATGCGCAATTTTTAAAATCTTCCTCTCCGGATAATTTTATTATAGGAATTAAATGTATGTATATATATAAAAATGAAAGAAAAATAAAAATAAACATTCATACATTGAATTTTTACTGTTAAGCTACGATATGAAATTTTATTTATTTGTTGATATTATGATATGAAAATTATTTTTATTAAAAAGTTTTGGCGCCTCCCCTGGCAATAGTCCGCGCCTCCCCAGGGAGGCGCGCCTCCCAGTTTGGAAACCGCTGACGTACATAGATAAAGTAATAAGTTGTATCCTAATATTGGTAGTTCAAATATTTATAAAAAAAATCAAATAATAATAAATATTCTCACTTGAACTAATCTCTTCAACATCTTTGATTTTGCCTAATCCTCTTCAACATCTTTGATTTTGCAAAACCCGTGTTTGTGTGTCAACAGTAACATTTCCTTTTAGCAATTCTAAATCCATGTATGTCAAAAAACTATCAAATTTTAACATGTGAATTTAGAGATCACTATTCATTTAAGCTGAGTTCCCTCATTTTATGTATCCTCAAGTGTGTATGGTCAATAGTTTAAAGAATGTTTTCTTTCGAAGTTTTGGGTGGTTTTAGATAAAAAAGCCAATAAATTTCACTAAACGTCTTTTAAGTTTTGAATGTGCTCAGATTACTATTCGAGTGTTAGAACGAGATTCTGCTCACAATATTTGGAATACAAAATTTTATGTGAAATTTTAGTCAAAATATTTTTTAATTGTACTCGAAAAACAATGTTTATATCAATCAAAGTGCCAGGGTGGCGATTTGATTTAAAAGTTATATTATTAAACTTTCTAGCCATAACAATAAAACAATAACAACAAAATATTTCTTAACAATAACAATAAAACTTGACTCTTATATATAGTTCAATGCACGACATTTTATAATACATACACTTTTTTATAACACGCTTTTCACTGTGTCAATAGAATGCGAATTGCGCTCATCTATCCACTGAGGTTTATGTAATTAATGAGAACACACGTTCAACATAGGCATTTTGCGGTGGGATGGTGAACAAGTATTGTTAACTTGATAACCTTATTAGAACTTTATAATACCAGAGTAATTATAAATTAATTACATACATATATGTATATTTTTCTATAATAAATGTGATCGAGCTTATCAACTGTGAATAGCTAAAAATTATTATTCCATTGCTACAAACCGACGTTGAAGAGGACATTGAAGAGATTTCGAACCCACCATTTGCCTATTGTCCTAGGGTTTTACGCAAAGAAAAAAATGCATTCAATAGCCTCTAACATGAGGGTAGTAAAATTTTATAACCCATTTGTCTTTTTACATATTTTCGTCCATTTGTGTAGACAATTCATCTGTCAATCATAGAACTAATTTCAAAATATATTATTGTTTTGCCATCTCTATTCAACGCGCGTGATTTTTTTTACATTTACATTTTAATTGTCTTTTACATGTCAAAATTAAATTTTGTATGCAACCCTTACGCATAATAGTTAGTTGTAAATGATGCAATATTAATGTGAAACATAAAGGAGGTATGTAAAAATAATTTTAGCTGTAAATTTCTAATGTCTGCCATTTTTACATACCTCCTTTTTTCTACAATACAATGTCCGATTCATACATTTGTTTTTTGCTAAACACTAAGTAAAATCTCTCCATCGTTAATCCGAATAGTCGTAATTCGAGACTTGACTGTAAAATAATACATTAAATTTATCTAAATTAATATTTGATATTCTTGCCTTATAATTGTATAATGAAATATTAAGTTTAAAAAAAACTTTCATTATACATATAGCTTGCGAATGTACACTAGAAGACTTATTTGCAGAAGAAATAAAATAATTGCATTTTTAAACAAAATTTTGGAAAAAAATTATGTGAATTTGATTTAGAGACGCCGTAAAGGTCACATTCAATGTTAAAACTCGAAGTACACGTGACCGATGGCTGGGAACTGTTTTATCAAAATAAAACGTGGCGTTCAACGTTTATTTATTTATATATTATCTTAGCTATAAAGCTAATTTTAAAAATACATCTTAATTACTTAACTCTAAATAACTCTAAAATTTTTAATTATCTCATATGTACTGTCCCTCACAGAGGTCTTCGCACCTCTGTGAGGGTGTTAAACTAATTCAATGACATACGCTTAAAAAGTAATTTTTTCAATTTAAATAAGTAAACATTGGATACGGTTTAGAACCCCTGACATTTAAACTAATTCATTGACATCTGCAATACGCATAAAAACTTTTTTTTTTCAATTTAAATAAGAAAAAATTGGATACGGTTGAGAGCCAATGTCATTCATACTAATTTAATAACGCCCGCGATGTGTACGATAAAAAGTAAATTATTCATTTGAAATAAAGTAAATTTTGGAGACGGTTGAGAAGCCCTGCCATATAAACTAATTCAATGTAATCTGCAGTTCATACGCTTAGAAAGTTTTTTTTTTTCAATTTAAATACGTAAATATTGGATACGGTTGAGAACCCCTGTCATTTATACGAATTTAATAACGCCCGCGATGTGTACGATAAAAAGTAAATTATTCATTTGAAATAAAGAAAATTTAGCTCAGTGTTTATATTATAAACACTGAGCGAAGCCGGGTAATACAGCTAGTCTAATCTATAATTTGGAAAGAGACTTTGTATGTAAATATCCTTGGTCGTCGTCGTTTTCGTCGTTTTCGTCGTCGAAGGGGGCCCGGGGGGCGCAGCCCCGTGGGGCCCCAGCCTCATGGGGCGCAGCCCCATGGGGCTCAAAAGGGGGCGCCACAAGGGGCGCAGCCCCGTGGGGCCCCGAAGGGGGCCCGGGAGGCCCAGCCTCATGGGGCGCAGCCCCATGGGGCTCAAAAGGGGGCGCCACAAGGGGCACAGCCCCGTGGGGCCCCAGCCTCATGGGGCGCAGCCCCATGGGGCTCAAAAGGGGGCGCCAACAGGGGCACAGCCCCGTGGGGCCCCGAAGGGGGCCCGGGGGGCCGAGCCTCATGGGGCGCAGCCCCATGGGGCTCAAAAGGGGGCGCCACAAGGGGCGCAGCCCCGTGGGGCCCCAGCCTCATGGGGCGCAGCCCCATGAGGCTCAAAAGGGGGCGCCACAAGGGGCGCAGCCCCGTGGGGCCCCGAAGGGGGCCCGGGGGGCCCAGCCTCATGGGGCGCAGCCCCATGGGGCTCAAAAGGGGGCGCCACAAGGGGCGCAGCCCCGTGGGGCCCCGAAGGGGGCCCGGGGGGCCCAGCCTCATGGGGCGCAAGCCCTAATAGGCATTAACTAAGGGGGGCGAAGCCCTAGACGGCAATTAATCATGGGGGCGCGGAGGGGCGAAGCCCTAAAAGGCAACTGATCATGGGGGCGAAGCCTTAGACGGCATTTAATCATGGGGGCGCGGAGGGGCGAAGCCCTTAAAGGCATTAGCTAAGGGGGGCGAAGCCCTAAACGGCAATTAATCTTGGGGGCGCGGGGGGCGAAGCCCTAAAAGGCATTAACTAAGGGGGGCGAAGCCCTAGACGGCATTTAATCATGGGGGCGCGGAGGGGCGAAGCCCTAAAAGGCATTAACTAAGGGGGGCGAAGCCCTAAACGGCAATTAATCTTGGGGGCGCGGGGGGCGAAGCCCTAAAAGGCAACTGATCATGGGGGCGAAGCCTTAGACGGCATTTAATCATGGGGGCGCGGAGGGGCGAAGCCCTAAAAGGCATTAACTAAGGGGGGCGAAGCCCTAAACGGCAATTAATCTTGGGGGCGCGGGGGGCGAAGCCCTAAAAGGCAACTGATCATGGGGGCGAAGCCTTAGACGGCATTTAATCATGGGGGCGCGGAGGGGCGAAGCCCTAAAAGGCATTAACTAAGGGGGGCGAAGCCCTAAACGGCAATTAATCTTGGGGGCGTGGGGGGCGAAGCCCTAAAAGGCAACTGATCATGGGAGCGAAGCCTTAGACGGCATTTAATCATGGGGGCGCGGAGGGGCGAAGCCCTAAAAGGCATTAACTAAGGGGGGCGAAGCCCTAAACGGCAATTAATCTTGGGGGCGCGGGGGGCGAAGCCCTAAAAGGCATTAACTAAGGGGGGCGAAGCCCTAGACGGCATTTAATCATGGGGGTGCGGAGGGGCGAAGCCCTAAAAGGCATTAACTAAGGGGGGCGAAGCCCTAAACGGCAATTAATCTTTGGGGCGCGGGGGGCGAAGCCCTAAAAGGCATTAACTTAGGGGGGCGAAGCCCTAGACGGCTTTTAATCATGGGGGCGCGGAGGGGCGAAGCCCTAAAAGGCAACTGATCATGGGGGCGAAGCCCTAAACGGCAATTGCTCATGGGGCGTGGAGGGGCGAAGCCCTAGAAGGCAAAGGCTCAGGGGGGCGCCGAGGGCGAAGCCCTAGAAGGCAAAAAAAAATTTTGATTTTTTTTTTTGATTTTTTAAAAATTTTTTTTTTAATTTTTTTTTAATTTTTTTTTTATTTTTTTTTTAATTTTTTTTTTTGATTTTTTTTTTATTTTTTTTTTATTTTTTTTTTTAATTTTTAAATTTTTTTTTAATTTTTTTTTTTTTTTTAATTAAATTAGCTTAGTCATGTTTAAGCGGTTTATATTATAAACACTGAGCGAAGCCGGGTAATACAGCTAGTCTAATCTATAATTTGGAAAGAGACTTTGTATGTAAATATCCTTGGTCGTCGTCGTTTTCGTCGTTTTCGTCGTCGTCGTCCGTAGATCGGTGACGTCATCGAACACGTGATTCGATTTTTTTTTTTTTTTCGATCCATGGGCGCCGATTTGTTTTTTTCGTTTCAATGGATTCACCCCCGCGGGGGCGCAAAGCGAGTAGTTTCATGGGGCCCCGCCAGGGGCGCCACAAGGGGCGCAGCCCCGTGGGGCTCAAAAGGGGGCGCCACAAGGGGCGCAGCCCCGTGGGGCCCCGAAGGGGGCCCGGGGGGCCCAGCCTCATGGGGCGCAGCCCCATGGGGCTCAAAAGGGGGTGCCACAAGGGGCGCAGCCCCGTGAAGCCCCGAAGGGGGCGCGGGGGGCCCAGCCTCATGGGGCGCAGCCCCATGGGGCTCAAAAGGGGGCGCCACAAGGGGCGCAGCCCCGTGGGGCCCCGAAGGGGGCCCGGGGGGCCCAGCCTCATGGGGCGCAGCCCCATGAGGCTCAAAAGGGGGCGCCACAAGGGGCGCAGCCCCGTGGGGCCCCGAAGGGGGCCCGGGGGGCCCAGCCTCATGGGGCGCAGCCCCATGGGGCTCAAAAGGGGGCGCCACAAGGGGCGCAGCCCCGTGGGGCCCCGAAGGGGGCCCGGGGGGCCCAGCCTCATGGGGCGCAAGCCCTAATAGGCATTAACTAAGGGGGGCGAAGCCCTAGACGGCAATTAATCATGGGGGCGCGGAGGGGCGAAGCCCTAAAAGGCAACTGATCATGGGGGCGAAGCCCTAAACGGCAATTAATCTTGGGGGCGCGGGGGGCGAAGCCCTAAAAGGCAACTGATCATGGGGGCGAAGCCTTAGACGGCATTTAATCATGGGGGCGCGGAGGGGCGAAGCCCTAAAAGGCATTAACTAAGGGGGGCGAAGCCCTAAACGGCAATTAATCTTGGGGGCGCGGGGGGCGAAGCCCTAAAAGGCAACTGATCATGGGGGCGAAGCCTTAGACGGCATTTAATCATGGGGGCGCGGAGGGGCGAAGCCCTAAAAGGCATTAACTAAGGGGGGCGAAGCCCTAAACGGCAATTAATCTTGGGGGCGTGGGGGGCGAAGCCCTAAAAGGCAACTGATCATGGGAGCGAAGCCTTAGACGGCATTTAATCATGGGGGCGCGGAGGGGCGAAGCCCTAAAAGGCATTAACTAAGGGGGGCGAAGCCCTAAACGGCAATTAATCTTGGGGGCGTGGGGGGCGAAGCCCTAAAAGGCCTTAACTAAGGGGGGCGAAGCCCTAGACGGCATTTAATCATGGGGGTGCGGAGGGGCGAAGCCCTAAAAGGCATTAACTAAGGGGGGCGAAGCCCTAAACGGCAATTGCTCATGGGGCGTGGAGGGGCGAAGCCCTAGAAGGCAAAGGCTCAGGAGGGCGCCGAGGGCGAAGCCCTAGAAGGCAAAAAAAAATTTTGATTTTTTTTTTTGATTTTTTAAAAAAAAAATTTTTAATTTTTTTTTTATTTTTTTTTTATTTTTTTTTTAATTTTTTTTTTGATTTTTTTTTTATTTTTTTTTTATTTTTTTTTTTAATTTTTAAATTTTTTTTTAATTTTTTTTTTTTTTTAATTAAATTAGCTTAGTCATGTTTAAGCGGTTTATATTATAAACACTGAGCGAAGCCGGGTAATACAGCTAGTTTATAATAATTTAATAACATCCGCGATCTATACGATAAAAAGTACCATATACATCGATAAATAAAAAAGTTACTTTTGCCATTAAAATAGGATAATTTAGGATTTTTGAACATTTTGTCGCTTGAACATTTTTTCCGTTTACATTTTGTCGCGGGTACATTTTGTCAGTGCACTAATTTTCGGGTACATTTTGTCGTTGAACATTTTGGACTTGCACCAATTGTCGCGTCCCCAAGAATTATACTTGAATTTTTCGTGAAGAGCACACATGTTTAAGGGGTCGAAAAAAATAGTGGAAGAAAAATCAAACAAGAGTAAACTGCCACTTCCGGTTGACGGATGCTTACCAAATTTTATACATAACTTGGTATTAAGCTTAAACTTCTAGATATGAAATTTCAATTCAATAAACAAAAAAGTTTCTGAGAAAAACATAAAAAACCTCGATCCTCTAGAGTAAAAGTACTACTTCCGGTTCAGATAAAAATATTCAAAAAATAGTAGGGTATAAAATTTATAATCTCTATTACATGTAGAAAAAAATCATTCTGATTCGGTTGGCGGCTTGGGTGATAATTGAATTCAAAAACTTTAAAAAAAGAGGACACCTATAAGGGGAGGTACCATTTCCGGCCAACTTAAAAATTTGAAAAAAATTTACCTCGTATCGATAAGATTTTAAGTGACCGATATTAAGTTTCAATTCGATATGACTAACAGTGTTCAAAAAATCCCCAAAATATACACACGCATATTTTTCTAGATCATGAAAACGTGATCACTGATCGATTCTGAGTTAGAATCAGTCAAAATCTCGAGTTCAAATTTTCGCATGATCACAAAACTTCATATATTGTTACTATGTACATAGATAAAGTAAAAATTGTCTAAAATGAGTAGTTTTTTGAAACACTACATATTTTTCAGTTATAAGAACTCCGCTCAGTGGATCAAAGATTACAAGCTGGTCGAATGGGGTTCGAGAGGACTCTTCGGAGAGTATTTAGAAATGGGTACGTTGAATGCTTCCGTATTAATATGCAATAGTGATGTTTGCTAAATTTATTTGATATGCAGTTTTGCAGTATGGTTTTGTGACGATATTCGTTGCCGCATTTCCCTTGGCTCCGCTATTCGCTCTGCTGAATAACATTCTGGAGATGAGGTTGGACGCTTTGAAGCTGCTCCGTTTGCATCGTAGACCGGTGCAGCAGCGAGTGCGCAATATCGGAGTCTGGTATAGAATACTAGACTCCATCGGAAAGCTCAGCGTCATAACAAACGTATTCATTTGTTTTATATTTTATTATTATATATGAACTTAAATTATAGAATTTATTTATAATTAAAATTTCAGGGATTCATTATAGCGTTCACGTCTGAATTTATACCGAGACTCGTCTATCAGTTCCATCATTCCGAGGACGGTTCACTCAAAGGCTATTTAAATCACACACTAGCCTTGTTCAATGTGACACATCTTGAACCAGGCTCTGCTCCGCACAACTCCGACTATAATCTCACATTGTGCCGGTACATTTCTTGCTTGTCATATGAAGGTTTTTATTGTTTTATTTTTAATTTATATTTATAATGCGTTTACAGTTATCCTGACTATCGTAATGCTGATTACGAGCGCACTTCTACATTTTGGCATATTCTTGCTGCTAGATTGACGTTCATCGTAGTATTTGAGGTATATCTCCAATATAATTAACAATACTGTATTTAACTAGTGTTTTGCCTGTTGAAATTCAAAAGATAGTTTTGGTAAACGAATTAATAATATTTATTTTTCTGCATTTATGCATATGTATATAACCAGAGGCGTGGACTTGTGATTAGTATATTATGCTTTCGAGCAGAGTGGTCACGGGTTCGAGTCCCACTAGGGTCCCGCTGCTGGCCAGACCTTGGTTTATGACTCTAGGTCGATGGTTTCTTATCAGAGTTTGCCTTGAAACGGTTCCTGTAAACTGGCATCTCCTTGCCTATCTCTCTTGCTAATCTTAAGTTATTCAGCGTCTTGAGGTTCGCCAATTTGATTATAAAATACTACAAAAATTTCTCCACAGTCACTGGATCTTTGTATGAATTTAAAAACAAAACTGGTTTAAGTGCTAAATGGTACAAGTGACATTTTTAAAAAGTACATAAATAAATGTCACTTGTACCAGTCTGGTTTTCAGCCCATCATATATCAGTCAATTATTTTTAAACTATTGAATGAGCCGATTTCAGAACCTGCACTGATAGATGAAATGTACAAAAGCTACATATGTATATGGACTTCGGTAAATTTATTTATTACGTGTTTTTGCAGAATATTGTCGCATTGGTGATGATTGTTGTACGATGGATGATTCCTGACATGTCAGCTGATCTTAGAGATCGCATTCGTCGGGAGGCTTATGTAATCAATGAAATTATTATCAACAAAGAAAGACAAAGAGCTGGACTAATGTGTAAGTTTATATTATGTTGAATATTCTGTCGACAAAATGCACTGAATTATATTGTGTTCATTATTTTTTTAGCTCCGACGACTGCCATTCGTGAAGCTGGCGATCTCGCCGGCACTGAAGAAATCGGCTGGGATAGATTCATGTCCCGATCCATGTCTGGATCTGAATTCGATCTTGCCACGCACGGCTCCAACAACAATATCTTACAGCCGGCTCATGTCTAAAGCCGATGTTGATATTTCTGAAACGAATGATATCTCGTACGACCTTTTCAGTAGACTATTAGGAAGATCTCAATATTTGATATTAATGCTAAATCGACACTGTCGCTTAGATTCTTATGAATATACAATTGAAACTCTACTATCGATCTGACTAAAATGTAACCCCGTATTCCAAGATCTGAATTATGTGATATTAAACTTATAAAAGTTCGTTCTATTGAACCGGTAATCGGCAACCTTTTTTTTAACAATTTTTTAAAATGTATACTAAACTCATACTATAATATCTAATATTCGTATTGAAATTGTTTACTTAATCTAAAAATACTCACATACATAATAATGTTCGCATATTTAATTTAAATTTCCTTATAAAAGATTGCCGATTTCACCTTAAATGATTGTGATTTGATTTATTATCATAATATTTTTAATACTCGTTTATTTAGCACATTTTTAGCACAATTTTGATCTGATGTAGATTGCTACCATACTAATCAAAATTATCAGCTGAACTTGGTTTATTATGTTCAACTATAATAGGGTTGGTATCGAATTTGCAGTTTACTTAAATAAATCAATGAAAGGGGTTTTTAAGACGCTCAAATTCATTTACAATTTAATTTAATTTTAATCAAAGAACTGATTTGTTGTTTTTTTTTTTTGTTGTATCCATATTATATTATAATTGATATTAATTATTACCTAATTTTTCACCCAAATATATACATATATATATAATACACACTAGTTAATAAGATTAATGTATATTTTATAAAAAAATATATACATACATACATAGTGGTAAAAACTATTACATACATATTAGA
The DNA here is from genome assembly GCF_051622035.1 of Arctopsyche grandis. Taxonomy (NCBI): domain Eukaryota; kingdom Metazoa; phylum Arthropoda; class Insecta; order Trichoptera; family Hydropsychidae; genus Arctopsyche; species Arctopsyche grandis. Next base: position 1,596,882 of record NC_135363.1, read on the forward strand.
ATTATGCTTTATAATTTAGAAAGGTGCCTTTAGTTTTATAAAGCTTATATAAAACGTTAAATATTACGCAATTTACATTTTGACATTTTATTACTGAAAAAAGGAAACATTATTTTGACTATCGGTATTGTATTGGTGTTTGTCGTGAAAAGCTTTAAATATACATACATTTATTATATTCAACGTTTTATTTTGTATTGAAATTGTATCAGAATATGGCTGTGGTATTCATTTTGTTATAAGTTTATAATATTCATTTAGTTTATACAAATATATGTATATGTAATTAGATTGAATTGTTTAACCTATGCAATTAATTGCACTTGTTTTATAATACAGGTTGATTTCCTATACAGTATAATTTTACTACAACACTCGGTATGTCTTCGCATTCATAGTCTTCCACACATTGTTATGAATTTTGTTACTGTAATAGATTTTAGGTATTATTTGGTAATTTGTTTTGCTGATTATTATATATTATATATAGTTGTGTAATTTTATCCACGACTAACTAGTACACAATGAAGCTGTGTCGGAACAGAACTGGGAATGAAAATAGATATAAAAAACTAACTGTCGTCCCATTCTGCTCTGAAACAGACTGCAATACAAATATAAAGTATTATGAAATCGATTTTAATTCGAAAATCTTGCCTGTAAAGTTTTATCCAAAGACGTTGGACGAAATCTATAACATTTTTTCATGTTTTTTTTTTTTAATATGTGTTGAAATTTATATTATATTATTCATTATTCATATACATACATATATTGATACGAATTTTTAAGTGGTTGTAAGCCATTAAATAAAATCTTTGTATAATTAATCTAATTCTACATATATAGATGTAACGTACATTGATATTTTTAACTGTTGTGATATATACGTTTCTAAAATTGAAATTGTTACCCAATCAAAAGGCTCTGATATATAAAAAGAAGACCAGGTCAACTTCTATACGTCTGGTCTATAGTACTTGGCCATTTAGATTTTAAATCACTGGGCCCACAGTGGGGCTCTCGTTCACTACCAATTGATAGCAGTGTTTATGTAGTTTTAAAATCTAAATGGCCAATTACCTCTTCTTGTAATTCAAACATATTAGAATCTGATATTATATACATATACATATACATACATACATAAATAAGAAAAAGTTTATTGTCGTGTTAAAGCTTTTGCCTCATCGGTGGTCGCCTCTTGTGCATTATTAAATTTATTATATGAAAAAAAACATTCAATGTTGTAAACTGTGCTGTATATTTTTAATGGGTACGATTTAACCGTACGTTGATAAAAATACTTTGTATCTTAAAAAAAATGTTTGTGCATTAAACAATCTCGTATTGTGCATCAAATAAAATATTTTGGTATTATAAAGTGACCATTAAAAAATATGAAACGATCATTCGAAAAAATAGATTTTAGAATAGATACAAAAGGAGTCAACTGTCTAAAGTGTTTACTTTTGTTTACGTATTACGTATGAATATGAATGATGTCAGGTCGTAGGTGTCGAAGGAATACAGTAGAGATAAAAAATAAGAAGAAATCCTGTAGAGAGAAGCGTTGGTGGTTGTCCGTTCGTATTTTGGTAATTTTAATACACATTTAAGTAGCAAACATCCGCTTTTTAAGTAGCAAATATTTTTTTCAATGATCAAAGCAAAGTTTCTAATGCAATCTGTATCCGTCATCATTCGAAAAAATAGATTTCAGCATTAGAATAGATACAAAAACTTTTGTTTGCGTATTACATATGAATATGAATGATCATGTCAGGTCGTAGAGGCGAAGCCAAGGTCGTAGGTGTCGAAGGAATACAGTAGAGATAAAAAATAAGAAGAAATCCTGTAGAGACAAGCGTTGGTCGTTGTCGGTTCGTATTTTGGTCATTGTAATACACATTTAAGTAGCAAACATCCGCTTTTTAAGTAGCAAATATTTTTTTCAATGATCAAAGCAAAGTTTCTAATGCAATCTGTATCCGTAATTCAAAAATGTACACAATTATTATAAATGCAAATGCAAATTTATTTTATAAAATGGACTTTTAAATTGTTCCCTTTTTTATTAATTCGATCCATTCACTGAGATGCAAGCGTAAAATTGAACGCTCTCGTTACTCGTTCCGAGTGATCTGTAACTTCGAACGGTATTGTAGATTGACTTAAAGTCGAAAATATATGCATATGTTTGCCTTAAAACGAACGAAACACTGCCAAATTATTAATACATATATGTATTTTTGTAAAACATCTAAAATGTTTAAACATATACGAAAATCATCTGTAGAATCACTTTGAAGCAGTCGTTGGAGAACTTCTGCTTAAGAATTTGCCATTTACTTTTACACAGTGATATCTGTACTTTATAAGCAACGTAACGTAATTTAAAATACTGCCATAGTGTAAACCGATGGAACAAATCATAACTAAGCTTATACGTATAATGTATAATTATCATTGCCATTTTACGCACATAGGGACACATACACATGTATGATAGATTTTCGATAGCTGAAATAGATTCATTTTACTCGTATTAAATGTAAGTAAATACGTAATAAGTCTATAATGTTGTGACGTCATGATTATAACGTAAGAGTAGACTATTTGTTCCGTCGGTTATGTGTTCTCAAAATAGTTTGTATTGCTTTCAATGTACTTGTATGATCTTTCTCAGAGGACATAAGATCTTTATAGATGGTTTACTGTTCGAATAAATATTTTGAGCAATTTTTTTCTGGTTTTTATTTGCATACTATTAATAATAATTGTTTATTCCAGGCGATAGGGAAAATTGTGCAATCCCAACGATAATAAAAACATTATTGAAAAATAGTGTTACGTATACTAAAATAAGAGGTTAGTAGAGAGCCGCCGATTAAGTGCAATTGAGCCGAGGCGCATACCTGACACTGTGCGACCGTTATAATTGGTTTCAAGGATTATATCTAGACTCTAAATGCACGTAGGCTAAACAATGGCCGCTATTTGGTCCCTTCTCAGAAGTCACCGGTACCGTGGGACCGAATGTCGTGGGAATACATATCCGAGTACGTGACCATAACAATAGGTAAACAAATCGGAAGTCGAAGATGTCCTGAGAGACCTGCCTCTTATAAGGCGGTACTTATGCGATATTAAGACATTCTGGACGGAGTATCTCGGAGCCAGTGCGTGTATCTCCTTAATCACCAATAAATGCTGTGAAACGACTTTGAAGTAAAAACTTGGATCCTCCACCCCCTACGCAACAATCGTAAAGAAAAATAAATATATAAATAATAATGTAGCATATGCTAAAAGGAGCAGTCGTTATAATTGGTTTTCGAGGATTATCTCCAGGCTAAGTGCAAGTAGGCTAAACAATGACCACCGAATTAGCTTAGTAACGGCACCCAGTCCCTTCTCAGAATTGACAGCGATAGCGTGAGACTGAGTGCCGTGGGAATGCATATCCGGGTACATGCATAAACAATAGGGAAGTAACCGGACGTCGAATATGCATGGAGCGCCCTGTCCTTTATAAACGGGTACTTAGGCGATATTAAGGTACTCTGGACGGAGCACTAGCTGTTCGTGTATCTCTTTAAACACCAATAAATGCCGTGAAGTGACTTTGGCATTTTACTTGGACCCTCCACCCACCCCTATGCAACGACAATAAGAACAATCAATTATCAATCAATTCAATGTCCATTTAAGGCGGTCGGTGGAGTAGCTCCATCCATCGAACATACAGTGAAGAATGCAGATGAGAAGATGCAGAATCAAGAAGACAATTAGAAGATAAAAATATACGAAGACGTAGAGAGGCCGCTCTCATCCTGAGAATGGCCTCAAAGTGAGGCACATGCCCTTCCACAAACATTTGCGACGCGCTGCAGCCCCTAGGTAGCCTGAAGAGAGCACGGTAGCATTTGTTATATTGTGCCTTTAGCTTCCTCATCATCTTGTGTCTGGTCCATAATTCTCCAGTATAAAGGCTTGTACAAAAGGACATAAATAATTGTCTCTTAACCTAGGGTTGTCAGGCGTCCCGATTAATCGGAATTGTCACCAGTTTTAAGTCTCGTGTCCCGGTGTCTCGAACAAACCTCTCGGGACTCCCAAATGTCCCGGTTTACTACTTTTTAAATTCCTACAGAAGTTTTTAACTCGGAAGTAGCATAAACTATAAACAAAAAATCGATGTCTGGACCAGACAGTGTAGTAAATTACACTGCAGCAATAATCGACAATGAAATATTTGTTTCTGGATTATACTTTCTGGAGAACTATGTGTAGAAGGGAGACAAAAATGTGTATCAGGCATCAATCAATTTATCTTGTATCGATAATTTTCTCACACTCTGAATGATTCATCACACGCAGACGCGGAATAGACGGACGGTCAGAACAGAAGGACTAAAAGATTTCTGTGATTTTGCTAATATTGAATATAAAAATATACTCTCACATTCAAAAACTAGGTGGCTATCACTATTACCTGCAATAGAACGCACTCTAAAGCTATTTGAAGCTTCAAAAGATTTTATTTTAGCTGAAGAAATAGCACCAAAAACCTTATCACTTCGATTGAAAATATATCTATAGCAAAGTCAAAGATCTGATTTTTTTTTGGGAGGGGGTATCCGGGTTTGATTTGAAAACCCGACTTGAGGTCTGACCGCACTATGCGTCTGCGACACGAACGGCAGCGTGCGGCCAAATATTGTTTGTACGAAATTGTATGAGATATAACGCACTACGCGTCACGCGACAGAGTTGCCTTTTGTATCAACTTTGCCGTGTTGTGTCGTGCTGCAGCAGTCGACGGCCGTATAGTGCGGTCAGACCTTTAATCTCTAAGCTGGAGTGATAAAACCGTCTTGCCAGCATACTTACCCTTACACAAATAGCTCTTCTTTGTCTTTCGAATAATATTGAATAACATTACAATATGAACCTTGATCTGTGTCGGTCATTCTTGGGAAAGTATTGGTCGCTGTTATTTTTTTTTCAATCAGTTTTTCAGATATTGACCGTGTACTTTTCGGTGATATTTTCACCCGTCTTGACCATGGCATCCTTGTAGTGCAATTACACCATAGCGACACGCACTTGCGACCTTCAGCTCTACGGGCATTGTCTACGCAGTGGCGAAACTACAGAAATCGATTAATCGGTGCATTATCATAAGGAGCACCTCCTACATTGGTATTTCATCTGAATCTATGCAATATTTAACTGAATACATAATAGATACAATTTACAACAAATCATGGCATTGTTACACTTTCACGCCAATAAAGCGCGGCCTTCGTTATTTACTAGCGCTATAGGCTATAACAGTAGTAGTTAAGTTTTTAACTATTTGAATGTGCCTCGTGGTTAGAAAAATCGCCGTTAACCCTTGAATGATCATCGAGTAAACGGTTTTTACTATAAAAGATCGCCTTTGCAAATATTGTCATCAGTCAAATCTCGTTCAGTCCACAGTCAGTATTCCAATTGTCTCTCGCACCAAGTTCGATAACAACATGATGATGAAGGTTTGCTATTTTATAAAATATTACGTAGTGAATACAATATTAACATATATACGAAGTGTAATTTGTAAAACAAGTTCAATGTGTACTTTTGAAATTACAGAAAAACCTTTTTATTGATGATTAAATAATCATAATTGTGTACTAGTACAAAAATTTGTATACATAAGAATCTGAAGAATAATTTTATAACGTTTCAATTTGCTAAATAGAGATAAAATCCGGACTACACTAGTTGGTAGAATTTTTTTCTTCTTTTTCCGGTATCAAATTATCAACCTCTGATAAATCATCACAAATTATATTTCCATGCTCCGGTCATTTAATGACTCTACTAAATTAATACAAAGGAATAAAAATTATTAACAATTCCATTACGATTATGTATAAATAATTTTAAAAAAATCATTTCATATGGCTTTATATATTAATCGATCTTATAATTATGGAAATTCTTAATATATTTAGCATTTTGTGATATAATTTAAAATCTAACAATTTACATTTAAATTATAATATAAAAGCCTGAATTTTTTTCTTATTTATATTAAGATTAATTACAAAATAATGAATTGGTTGGATCTTTGTTTTTAATAAACGTATTATGATTATTCTTCTTAAAATATTCTGTACTTTTGAATAAGTGATTAACTGGATTTAGAACGAATTTGAGAAAGCTAATATAATTTTTCTTTTTTAATTTACAAATTTCGACTGCGTTCTTTCATTTCGTGATAATTATTTAAAAGTATTATATATAGGTTTTTCATTCCAAATTGACATTGAAAAGAGGTCAATTTGAAATAAAAAGGTTTAATTTGAAATGAAAAAGGGTCAATTTGGAATGAAAAACCTGTATCATCATAATAAATCCTCAATTAAATTTGATTCGATTATTTTAAGTGTCTATTCTGAAATTTCGAATGTATTCATACGATAATCTGCCTCTCATAATCTTTTCCGGGTCTCTCATAGACAGGGGTGGCATTTCAGCCTTTCCCATGGGGGGGCAAATTTTTTGACCGGTAAGGAATGACTTTTTAGGGGGAGGGGGTGTATTATATTTAAAAAAATTAGTGTACCTACATATATGAATTTTAACTATTTCTTCTAATCATTTTTTCAGTAATAGAAAGGCAATCCTATTCAACAATTTGTTTCGTAGGATAAACAAGTTTTACAAATATCAAGGTTTTCAAAGCAAGACAAACAACAAAACAAAATATATTTGGGAGCTAACATTTTTTTTCTGGGAAAAATCGACATATTTATACTGGTAATTGGATTATTAGTCACATTGCGATGGTCACAAAGACAATTTTTGCCATTAAAATCGCGAATACGCAATATTTGGCACTCAAGTTCTCGTTAGTATGATAGTTATCGTTAGTATGATGGACTTTTCGGCTGCCAGATGTTCCGTTATAGAGATTTTAGTGACTTTGTGACCAGTAATCACCAAATCGTTTATACCTGACATTATAAAGAATTTAAATATGCCATTTTTGTTGGTTTAGTATTTTAATTCAAATTCATACTAATATATTAAACAACGTGGATAGTCCCGTTCAAATCTAGGGGGGGAGGTGGCTGCCCACCCCAGCCCCCCCTCAAATGACGCCCCTGCTCATAGATATTTCACTTCTCAATATTGTAGAATCTTTTTCAGTGGATACATAGATTTTCCTCAAAATCTCAATACACTTATATACATATATTTTGTTATTATTAACGCATATAGTAACGAATTGATTTAATTTCAATTAAAACAAATAACGGTATAATAGCCGATTTGTTCGCTCTTACGGCCTGCGTCAAAACATCGCACAGGGCGGAAACATCACCCATTCAAAATTACGAACAACGAGGCGTATCGACACCGACAATAGAACTTCCTCTTTAAAACAAATAATTCTTAAACGAGCATTCATCATTACGTACGCCGATTACGGAAACGTCTAAAAAGAGTGTATGTGTATTGATCAATCGTCACGAGAATTCCTGAAAATCCGCGAACCGATCAAGGCCGTGAAATCTACGACTCGAGCGAATCCTCAATTAAGTTATCGGATAGGCTTCGTGAATCTCGATACGCATGAATGATAGTATCCTCGAATTTGTTATATCTTTCAGTGCTTTTTATTGCTGTTGACGGTCGCCGCATTCTCCTCGGCACTTCCATTCTACCCTGCTTACGACAGTCCCTACGATTACTCTGGATTTAAAAACCAAGGCGGCTACGGTGGTGTTGGATATCCTCATGGTCTGAACTTTGACGACTCGTACGAATACGACGATGGTATCACCCCATTGAACTATGGACATCCGAACTACATCGGCGACCACTCTGGCTTAGGATATGCCCCAAAGTATCACGTAAGTCATAAGAGATCAATTTGTCAATAGTATACATCAGGGTCCCCCAACTATTTTGTACCCTAGAGCGCATTCTAAAATATTAGTAGGAAGGCGAGCACCACCTTTTTTTCATAGGAGATTTATAGTAGGAGACGGGTAATAAATAATACACAAAAAATAATTGGTGCTACTTTAGTATGCGGTCTACCTTAGCATGCGATCTATCTTTGAATCGCAGTCGTCCATTTTTTTGTGTGGGAATTCATGTAAGGGAAGATCGTGAAGAGGGAGAAATTATACACGATATATAGCAAGTCTTTTATTCTATGTATATCGATACAGCCAATCCAGTACTCCATTCGCACCAAGCATGATACCATGACTGGTTCGCTGACACTTAAAAACTGACACTAATGTGTAACAACTATTTGACATTACTCTTACATTAAATAATCATTTATACATAAAATTCCTACATTTGTATCGTAGCAACGACCTGTTTATTATATTTTTTGTTTTTTTCTGCCGCCTCATAATGTTGTTGAAGTATTTCTATCAAAATATCGTCAGCAGCGAAGAAAATACCGACTCTAACAACCTAATTTTAAATGAATAGGGCCAACCCTAACTTAACCTAACCCAACCTGATCCTTAAATAAATAGGTGTTGGCTGCTAAGTTATGCTTTTTTTTTAGTTTTATTTCATCAATATTTTCACAAAAAAAAAATATATCTTAGCAGCCTTAGCAGTTATTGAAGCCTTGGAGGTGTTTAACTAATAATGGCACGTTTAATTCACTGTCACCTGCCGCTTCATTCATATTTGGAAAATGAAGGAGAGACAGAAATTTCTTTACAGAACCTCATTTTAGATACGTGTTTTATCTTTACCATGTAGCTTCCAAGTTAAATTTTTCCATCAAATCTGATCACAATCGCAAACGAAGAGCAGATAAAAATGAGAGGTCAGAGTTAATTAATATTGCTGTCTTGCTCCCCCCCCCCCCCCCCCATCTAGTGCTCTACCATTGAGTACCCAGTGCAGTGTTGATAACATAAACATGTCTAATTATACTGAAAACTCGTTAAAATAAATCACCGTCGAATAGAGCGAGTGCCAGAGAAATGTTATAATAATAGTAGGGCCCTTACAAATAAATAAATTGTGTCAATATTACGCCGTAAGGCTCCATAACTACGCTACAACGCTTGGAATACAATCAGATCAATCTACTTATAAAAATTGTATCACATGTTGTTTATTGTGTGTTTTTGAATGCACTGTGCAATTTTTAACGATGCTTGCCCATCTTGCGAGTAATATAAACAAACAGAGAAGTTTTTATCGGACATATGTCGAGCACCAAGCATCAAATACGACTGATGCTAAAATTATTTAGGAATGTCTGTGGACAATCGTCACTTGATAACAATATAACACCTAATAAAGCCACTTCAATTATTATAGTATTTCTATGGCGAGCGCACAAATCAGTCAGCGAGCGCCCCCGTGCACGGGTTGGGAACCCCTGGTATATATAAATATTACATTTTGACTTCTGACATTTTAAATTAATATTAACAAGATGGCGCTGTAAAGCAATGACATTACTATATAATCCAAAATAGTCTTTATATATATGTAGGTACATATGTACATTAGGAATAAAACTCGTAATTGAAATATTTGAAACTCAAACAAAAGCAATTTATTTTTTAAATTTTAATAAAAAATGAGTAAAATTGTCAATAGATGTCACTGTTTAAATATTAATATTTTATACAAATTCGTTATATTCACTTCGTTGTGTACAGACAAATGTATTACAATTCTTCATTATTTTCAGACGTATCCCAAGTATTCTTTCGACTATGCTGTGAACGACCCGCATACTGGTGATGTTAAATCTCAACAAGAATTCAGAGACGGTGATGTTGTAAAAGGTAAACGAATGAATCACTGCAAAATATCAAATTAAAGTTTCCGATTTAACTGGAAAACTTTACTTTTTTCAGGACAATATTCTTTGGTCGAGCCCGATGGTTCCATCAGAGTAGTAGAATACACAGCTGATGATGAAAACGGTTTCAATGCTATCGTTAAGAAAATTGGTCCATCCCTACACCCGGAACCTATCGGACATTACAATCATTATTAAATCTTGAACTTAGTAATATTGTAAATTAATTATTTATTATTCGATAAAATAAACATTTGTGCTATTTATAACATTTTTTTCTTTGTAAAAAATTGCGGTGACATTTTATCATCCTTGATTTAATATCGGCAGCATTTCCTTCACACTGCAAGCAAAGGTCGTCTGCTTCTTATACCTTTCACGATCGCAAAAAAGTTGTATCGTCTTAAAAAGACACAAGGTCTAGTCAATGCGCCATTTTTGCTTTATTTTTTTTGTCTCTCCACATACACAGTCTCTCACCCAATGGTAAAATTTAAAAGTTTCCTTGTTTGCAAACGAGGAAGGCGTCGTCAACCTTCAATATTATCGAATCATACCATGCAATTTAATTCAAAAAATAACCTTTTCTTCCTGACGACATAGACGCGGCAACACCTTCACTTTTCATATTTCCTGAACGAAATTATTTGCATAACGTATGGCGCAAATGATATTATAGCTTTCAAATTTTTGGCTTTACGTAAACTTTACAATAGAGCTCGTTGGTAGAAAAGTTCATTTGTAAATACAAATAAAGTTTTATGGTATTTGCATATGTTTGATTTTTGATTTTGATTTTTAAATGCTTTTTATTATTACGAAATTATGTTCACAATACATCTTATTTTACAATATATCTTATTTTAATAGCTACTGATCTACTGATCATTTTCTATTTTACAATTTTAATTTAATTTTGTTAGTAATCATAGTATTATATTATTATAATGTTAACGTACGGCATAATAGGAAAATAGCTCAAAAACCTATTTACAATTCTTATAAATGCTCATAATACATCTAATACATAATATTAATTAAAGACTCTCTAAAGTCGATGACCTAAAGCAGATTGTGTTTAGGTAATCTGTTGTTGCGTAGGGGTGGGTGGAGGATCCAAGTAAAAGGCCAACAGTCGTCTCACAACATTTATTGATGATTAAGGAGATACACACACTGGTAGTGCTCAGTCCAGAATGCCCTGATATCGCCTACGTACCGCCTTATAAGGGGTAGATCTCTCAGGACGTCTAATCTGTTTACCTACTGTATAGTCACGTATTCGGATATGTATTCCCACGGTATGAGAAGTGCAATCATTGTTTAGCTTATCTCCACTTAGCCTGTCGCTAATCCTTGAAACCACTTATACCAGTCGCACGGTATGCACTTAGTTAATCCGTTAACAGATATCCATTACAGATAATCCTTGAACGGTCACACAGTCTCTGGGATTCTATTCGCTTAATTCGCGGCGTACGTAACAATGTGTTTATACCTGAAGGGTATAGGCATTTTGTTTGTTGTAATCACCGAGACTCTTCACAAGTGTGTAAGTTTATGGTGATTAGTGATTCTGTCATAAAATCTACTGGTTAGTTTGTTAGTAATGTCTGTAACAAACGGGATATTACATATATATGGCATGCAGTTTTTTCAAGTTATTATATTTGCATGTGTGAACCGGTCTCATAGTAAGAAAATATCTCAAATTCTCAATCAAGATATCTTATTAAATAATACCAAATGACATGACAATTAAGATTTTGGATTGATCCATATAATATGTTGATCCACCAATACAATGAATAACCTGTCATCTATATTTACAAGCTTATTATTAAATAAGAATGAGAAATTTCACGTGTCATTTAGTCAAAACTTCAAATCTTTTCAGAAGTTTTTGAATATATTAAAAAATAAATTAAAATTCGGCTTTTGAATAAATTTAAATTTCCTTTCGGCGCCTGTGTGTATGGATATGTTGGCAACTTCTGCATGACTTTTTTTTTATTTACTTCAGACTCAATTAAAGACGTATTCTTAAATCCCAGTCACAAAATCATTAGCACTTCGTTTCGATCAATCGAAATGAAGGAGTGAATAATGATTTGATCAAGGTCACATATATGTAAAGTGACCTTGACAATGAAGCAGTATCACTTTTTCCATACAATTCAATACTTAAAATAAGAAGGCGCCAAAGCCAAAAGCTTGGAATGATTTTATTTCTATGAAACATACATTCATTATAATATGCACGTTTTGAATACTAAAATTTGTATTTTAATGTCTATTGTCTTTAATCATTGGTATTTATTTTATGCCGGTACTACAACCGAATACCTAGTTTGGAATTATATACCTATTTATATACAAATGATTAATCCAAAATAGTTTATTTTAACAGTTTGAAATAAAAAGGCGTTTTAGACCCACCCAACGTTCTCGAAATTCCAAACGTTGCAAACTTAAATGCAATCGATTTATTGCGCGTGCACACAGCAATGAGGAAGTGATTAAATTGCACCGATTCGATCGAATTTTTCGCAATTTGTGTAATAGGTACGTGTTGTTCAAACGATACGTAAATTGTATGTATATACGCAATTGTAATTCTTTTGGGAAAAAGAAAAAAAAAAACAAAATACTTGAAAAAGTTAACCGTTTAATTGGAACGTGTAGACATATGTATGTATGTAACGCCAAAGTATGAATAATAAAACGGTTTTTTTTTGTGTGTTGACTTTGGAATATTTTCAATATACAATGTATGTACATATGTTTATACCTATTCATGATGAGAGAGTGCATGGGTAAAAGAATGGTCGCTCACCTTGCAGGTCACGTTATACATACACTATTGACCACACGTCCTCCTGTAACTGTTAAAACGACAATCGAATATACTGCAATGTCACTTGAAATTCAATTCCATCTGAGAGCTGATTTATTAATTAGATTACTCTATATATATGTATCTATGAAATGTTCTTAAATATTGTAACGTGGGAACACGAGAGAGTATCCCCTGTCTAAGTGCATTCGTGGGTGAACAATAGAGACCCCGGATTAGGCTAACGGTCCATCTATGGAGAACTTTTGCCTATCCAATACAAATTGGACTATCCGGGAGCACACGGCACCCGACCAAAACCCAGGAGTGTTTAAATCAAATCTGTAACATTGATAGTGTTACGAACGGCGCGGATTAAGCGAATAGAATCCCAGAGACTTTGTGACCGTTCAAGGATTATCTGTTAACGGATTAACTAAGTGCATACCGTGCGACTGGTATAAGTGGTTTCAAGGATTAGCGACAGGCTAAGTGGAGATAAACTAAACAATTATTGCACTTCTCATACCGTGGGAATACATATCCGAACACGTGACTATACAGTAGGTAAACAGATTAGATGTCCTGAGAGATCTATCCCTTATAAGGCGATATCATGTCAGTCTGGACTGAGCAATGCCAGTGCGTGTATCTCCTTAATCATCAATAAATGCTGTGAAACGACTGTTGGCCTTTTACTTGGATCCTCCACCCACCTCTACGCAACAATAGTATTAAATAAATTATAAAATGTGTGAGTAAAGTTCACGGTTACAGTACAGCACAGCAACTCACCTAAACGACAGTTTATATTTATACTATATACACAGTGCCGGCCTTATACCCGATGGCACCCTCGGGCAATTTTTTCTAAACACCTTTAGAAAGAACTTTCACCTTTGGCGCTCTAATCTAAAATTTAAAATTAGAGCGTTAAAAGCCATTCAAAATTTTAAAGCACCTTTGGCGCATCGTTCAGCGCCCTAACTTATTTGGCACCCTCAGGCACCGCCTGACTCCGCCCCTCCCTAAAAACGGCACTGACTATACAGCAACGCACAATCAGACAAGTTTTGTTCGAAATCAGCTTACTTATTTTAATTTTTTTTATGACAACACATATCAGAAAGGCATTACAGGCAACCCCAATGCGCCTTCCTGGCCAATCACAAATATTGCAGCATTTTTCATTATATAAGTAACTGAATTACGAGACACTGAAAAACTCGCACATCAATGAGACATCTATCAAATCGTACACAAACTTATTTATTGCACATTAATCAAACACAAATTATTGGTGACATATTGTATATATAGGAAGGATTTGGGCCAATTTTTACCGGGAACCGTTTCAACAATGAAATCAGAGAAAATTGGCAAACTCTGATAGAAAACGATCAACCTGGAGTCACAAATCCAGGTCTAACCAGCAGCATACTCTGAAAAAATCATTTTAACTTGAGGCCCGGCCCTGGGATCGAACCCGGCACCTCACGACCCTAAGCAGAAGCTTAACAACCGAGCTATGCTGCTGGGATAAAATACATATACATACATGACAGAGAGCGACGATACGAGTCAATATTGACACAGTATAACGTTTCCGAAAATATGCGAGACAACGCGTGCACTTATGACGTCACGCCAAAAAATCCGACGTTTTACTTGATATTATAACGTGGGAACATGAGAGAGAGATTATCCAGTGTCCAAGTGCATTAGTGGGTGAACAATAGAGAACTCGGATAAAGTGCTCCAACAAAGGATACCCTGGAGTTCTCACAGTCCTGGTCGAGTGCGTGCGTAAACAATAGACTCGCCAGGGTAGACCTTTAAGTGCCTAGACAATAGATACATTAATGGATCTGAGAAGCTGTGCTGGGCAACTTGTCCTTTATAAATAGGTACACATGCTAGATCAGATTATTATGGAGTGAGCGATGGTTCCGTGTGGACCTCTGCGATCGTTGAATAAATGCTGTGAAGCGACTTTGGCCTTTCATTTAGATCCTAAGCCGACCCCTACGCAACAATATGTTACGGTGACATGTACTGCTACACCCAATGTCCAAGTGCATTAGTGGGTGAACAATAGAAACCCCTGATTAGTTAACGGTACCCGAACAAAGGATACGCTGGAGTTATCACAGTCCTGGTCGAGTGCGTGCGTAAAAAATTGACTCGCCAGGGTAGACCTTCGAGTACCTAGACAATAGATACATCAATGGATCTGGGAAGCTGTACTGGGCAACTTGTCATTTATAAGGATCAGATCAGATCAGAGTATTCTGGATTGTGCGGTGGTTCCGTGTGGGCCTCTTGAATCGTTGAATAAATGCTGTGAAGCGACTTTGGCCTTTCATTCGGATCCTGAACCCACCACTACGCAAGATTATGTAATCATGTTTTGGGAAGGTTGGTATTGTTTTAGTTTATTTCCATCTTTTGGAATATACCACAAAGATAAATATCGATGAAATATACCACAAAGATAATTGTGACCAAGGTAGCAGGTTTGGCTGAATAAGTAATACCAAAGTAGCGAGGTATCCAAAAGTATGAAGAGCAAAATGAGTTAAGGAAAATACTTGGAATACCATGAATGAAGGTTGCGCAAGGTAGGTTGAATGATTAAAACTCTGTAATTCGCAGTTTTATTACATTGTAATGTAAAATAGGAGTGTAAAATAAGTTTCTGCTAACCGGTCTCTCTTTTTAATATCATAGTGAACACAAAGTCTTTTTGGTCAAACGTTCATTCTTTCATATTTAAGACTATCGTCGAATTTTTTTATCACTTTTTATATGAATTGTATGAATCCAAGATACATAAATGATGGCAAAAACAGTAATGTTCTGAAGATCCTTTACAATTTTCTACTGTACTTTTACTTTCCACTGTAGATGAAGGTCATCAAACGGTGGTAGTTCGATGGTAACACCAGTTTTGGTTTGGGAATTTATTCCGGTCTTATAATTTTTCTGTACTTTGTACAATGTTTTGTTTCCAAGCGCACTTCTAACGATTTTCTCGCCAAATTGCCATTCTTAAACCGGTCGCCATTCGCGGCCTTGATGACTGTTCCGCATTTCAACCGGTCATTCGTGTAAATCGGAATGGATATTGTACGTATGTAAGTTGACGATGGCCAGGAGGATGGGCGTGGTGTATTATAAGTATGTACTTAATCGTTTGATTAAAATATCAAATAACAAACTATATTAATGCCTATAAAACCCTCAACAAGAGCCCCTCTCCCAACGAATACAGTCTAAGGGCGAAATCACACAGGGAAGAACGGAACGTCGTGTGCTTGGCTACCCACTGTGGGGGTTCTCCTACATGTATTCAAATATAGGATACACCGGTATCGAACACTGTCAAGCAAGGATAAAATTTTACCGAAAACACTCCAAGGGGTGATTTTGGGACGGTGTGTGCTGGACGTGCCTTGAATATGAGCTGGGCATGCCACATTTTTTTCGCACATGCCACGTTCCTTCCTGTGTGGTTTCGCCCTAAAAGACCCTTTCATCGGGGAGCAGATAGTTGTCAAGCTAGATACACTAACAAGTGAAACCAAATAAAGCTTATAAATGAATGAAGTAAAAATAGGCATATGACATATAATGAGAACCTATAATGCAAATACAAATTAAGATATAGTGTGAAAAAGAAAAAAGTTATAGACGTTTAAAAAATTAAAATTTGGCAAAACGGGAGAGTGGCGGAAAGGCGAATATATATGGCTACTGACCATAAGACATCAAGATGGTCAAAATTGTAGCATACTTTAAACGTGTCTATTACGATTATTTTTCACCATCGTACTGGCGGAATTGATTCGAATATCTATTGTTGGCCAAACGCGCAAAATTGCAAAGTTTCAAAACGATCAGAAGAATGTAGGAATTTCAGCTGAATTGTTTGCGAAGTGAAATATAAAAAAAATAACTGGAGCGCAATTGCTGCCAACTGTGCAACTACTGACAACTATACAACTAAAGATTGTAAAATGAATGGCATTGAAATCCAGAAAATTCATAAAAAATAAATCGATGCGGTGCAAACGATCGACAAGCGCCAGACAGACTGAACCACAGATTAACGACACGTGTACCTTATGCGTGCGCACTGCTCGCACTTACACTAAACGAAATCTACCCGAAGTCCCGACATACACCTACCCTGTATACGTTCTGTGCTTCTGATACTTTAATTCCGAATTTTGCCTTATTAAACTCGCCAGAAAGATCCAAAGATCCACCGTTCCTTTCTTCGATATATATATTGAGTGTATGTATATATTGAGTGAATGCGACAATATATATCAATATATATATATTGAGTGAACGCGACAGTTGCGCTTCGACCAGATAAAACGTATTTTAAATTGACAAAATCGAGGTTTCGTATTCTACTATTTTCTCCTCCAAAACTGGACCAATTTTAAAAAAAATTTCATCATCGGTATGAGTAAGATACTTTCTGTGCATCTATCGGCGTATTTTTTTTAAAATCGACCGTTAAATAAGCACGCTGGACTCGTTTCGTGGGTGTAAAAAAGAGGCGATTTTATAGATTTTTGGCGGCTCCTAGCTCATATAAAAAATAATTAATCGAAAAAATAAAACGATAGATGCACCCCAATGGTGGATATCCATAGCATATTAAAAAATAATTTGTCTAGTGCCATAATTGAGGAAGGAAGAAGTATAGTACGTTTGTATGGACAAGGCGCTGCTCTTAAACTCGCCAGAAAGATCCAACTCCATTTTAATCTGTGCACATCGAAAGGTTACTCGTCATCTGCTGTGCAATCTATCATTCGTGAAGTCGAGAATTGCGTTTAAAGCAGCCATCCAGTTAATCTGTTGTTCCGACTGTCTGGCGCTTGTCGATCGTTTGCACCAAACCCAAAATAAATATGTATGTACATCTTCTCAGCGGGAATACAAAGGTAACGAATACAACTCTTCTCATTGAGTTGTGTAAATATTGGAATTGAAGTTATATAACGTTCAATTTATTGCAAATCTGCAAACAGCGATGCCGCAACAGTACAATCACGATGATGTTTTGACATTTGATGAAACTGGGCTGGCAAATGTCAGATTGTTGTTATGCCTGAAGATGGTCTATGAATATCCTCCGTTTCGTTTCTGCGATTTCTTTTCTATTTATAAAACTCGCATACAAGGAAAAATAATAATAAAAAGTACAATAGATGTGTAGAGCTTGTATGTAGTTCGCATTAAGGAAAATATGTAGAAGTGGAGTAAGAAGGATAGCCCAATATACAAAGTGACGTATATGTATGTCTAGTCTAGAGTTCGTCTATTATTGAGTGAGCGTAAGTTACGACACAGCATCCATCCGAACTAAAAATATTATTAAGTAAATTCGAAAGTTGTTTTGGCCAACTACTAAAATACCACCAATCCACTCTCAATATCACGCTTGCTTTTTTGTTGTTCTACTACATACAACAAGAACCTGTCCATTGTAAACAGCAGTAGCGTTTTACTTTCGTGCGTAATAATTCATAAAAGCGTAATCGATCCATCTGTATTCATTACCATCATATTAAACTTATTATCATCTTAATTATCTGTAGAATAAAAAAAGAAAAAAAATCAGACAAATACTAAATACACTAAATGATCTGATTGGATTCCAGTTCAAAAAGTCCAGTCCTCTTTGAATATTAAATGAAACGTTGAGATGTTTTCAGAGTTCTATTTAGCATGTAACATTTGAAAACCGGTCGATTAGTTCAACACGTTGAAACCGGTCGTCGAGGACCGGTTCAATTTTATTTTATTTCAAAATGAATAATGCAATGACTTTAATTTGACGCGCCACTTCGTAATTACTACAATATTCTATGTACTATTATATAATGGGGAAGACACCACACTAAATTCATTGTTAACCCTTTGAATGCTGACCAACGCCGATCGGCGTTTTGCTGACAAGTCCAACGGCTTGCAAAACGCCGATAGGCGTTGTATATTGAGCATGAACAAAGTTAAGAAGAATACTACCTGGTAAGCCTTTAAAGGTAGCATTGAAAAAAATGCATTGAACAAGACAAGTCGTGTAATCCGTGTCATTCATTTATCAACGTTTATAAAGACTCGTTTACACCGGA
The DNA here is from genome assembly GCF_051622035.1 of Arctopsyche grandis. Lineage (NCBI taxonomy): Eukaryota > Metazoa > Arthropoda > Insecta > Trichoptera > Hydropsychidae > Arctopsyche > Arctopsyche grandis. Next base: position 1,615,735 of record NC_135363.1, read on the forward strand.
ATTTCAGAATTTTTAACCATAGCAGAACTACCCGATGGAAATCAGTAACTGCTGATTATTTTAGATTGTGGATTGGAATATAGATTGCGAGCATTACATGTTAACCCTCCCTCACCGAAGTGGGGTATGCAAGTGCCCCCATTTTTACGTTTTTCGTAATAACTATGTGGTTTTCAAGGCTATACACCCTATATTTCTTGTATTTCTAGAATGAACTACAATAAATTTATTTTAATAGATTTTTTATGATTTAGAAAAGGGGTACATCGTAAAAAAATACATGTATACATTTCTACGCTCCAAAGTATGATTTAAAGGCGGTAGCGATAAGTCATGTTTTTGACTGTTCGCTTGCATATTTTTGTTAATTGATGAATCAATGCGAGAGAAAGAGACAGCTATATTTTCGTAAGCTATTGTTTTCGTCGCTTTTGGCGCGTGACTATTGAGTCATGCAGTCGCCTGTTGGACTTACCTATGTACGTTTGCGTGTTGATGCTTATTGTTATTATTTAATACAATAATAGTCAAAAACACGTTCCAACGTATGATTTAAAGGCGGTAGCGATAAGTCATGTTTTTGACTGTTCGCTTGCATATTTTGATCGATGAATCAATGTATCGATGAAAATACCCACTTAATAGTCTCATTTTGGTTGATTTTGACCCGCAGCCAAAAAAGGCTGCCGACACCTGCTCTAATTGTCGATACAATTATATATTGCATCAATTAATAATGAAATGGAGCAGCTTCGAGGACATAAAAGGATCTATGTAATGCTACAGGTTTTTTATTTATTTGTTTTTATTCTTTTAATTTTAAAACATGAGCCAACAAGTGCAACGTTTACGATACAACTGGAATCTCTTACATTTCCTATTCAAAATCGCATCTCATAAATAAAACATGGGAGAAATTTGTTTACACTTTTAGACGTATTGTTATTTAATTTAGAATGCATATGCATTTTTTATCGATCGAATAGAAATTTATGCACTTTCCCAAACAACTTAAAACGTGAGAAGAGTAGGATGTAAATATTGCTATTAGGTTCAATTTTTACAAATTTGCCAAACGTCAAATAATGCTATAAAGTAGGCCAAACACGCTCTCATTCAGAGTGAATAAAAAAAATATCACTTTTTTTAACACTAAAAAAGTAGTTGTAACAGTTTAACCGTGTCGATACCCGCATTACATAATCGTTTGCCAAGATCGAATGTAAACACATTCATCCAAAATATACGTACTTTTGCAACACGTACTTCAAATTTGTTATTGCAAATTTTTTTGATGCGGCTTTAATCTTTTATCTATCGTCGATATCAGCTTAAAAATATATTAAGCCATTAAACGACACTAAATTATAATTTGATTGATAATCTATATAGAAATTGCTCGCTATTGATTTCAGAAATACGTCAAGAACCCGGCAAACGCCTATCGAATGATCTAGCAGTAGTTTTATCTGAAATTTTACACGTTCAATTTCGTGGATATATGTAATTCTTTGAATGACCGCCGATTGTATCACATTCGTTAATACACAAATCTAGTACTATTTTTAGCTAAAATAAAAACACGTTGATATGATCGATTGATTGCCTTATGTTAGCAAGCATTTATTACCACATTTAATTCAAAATTAAGCCCTATCGTTAGTCCGAATAATCGGAAGTATACTGTAAATCAAATACCTGTACTATTCAAGCACACATCATAATTGTGAAAGTTAGCTAGCTAGTGTGACTAGTTTCACTCGTTCAGCTAATTCATCGCAATCGTGCAGGGTCAGCTTTTCCTAAATTACTTCCACTTTTTATTTAAGTATCATATCATATATACTTACATATATAAAATCGCTATTCTGTGTATCTGTCTGTCTGTGTGTCTGTGTAAGATAACGCTCGCCGTACTATATGTATGTATAATAGTCGTTTCGATTCGACATATGTTCATATGTACGTTACAGTTAAAACACTACCAACAAAACGTTTATTTTCAATCTATACTAGGAAGGCCTAACAGGTAACCCCAATGCGCCTTCTTGGCCAGAAACATAGTACATGTGAGTACTATAAAAAGTAAATACATATCAATTAACACCCACAGAGACATACATATATGGTCAAATTTGTAAATTTGCAGCATTTTTAAACAATTCAGTAAATACATATTGTTACGTACGCCGCGGATTGAGCGAATTGCACTTAGACCAACGGATATCTGTTATCGGATTAACTAAGTGCATGCACTTACTTCCAAGGATTTTAACTGGACTCTAAGTGCATTTAGGCTAAACAATGACCGTTATTAGTTATTTCTCAGAATCGGTACGGGGAGACCCAATGTCGTGGAAATACATATCCGAATACGTGACTATACAACAGGTAAACAGATTAGGCGTCCTGAGAGATCTACCCTTTATAAGGCGGTACGTAGGCGATATCAGGTCATTCTGGACTGAGCAGTGACAGTGCGTGTATCTCCTTAATCATCAATAAATGCTGTGAAACGACTGTTGGCCTTTTACTTGGATCCTCCACCCACCCCTACGCAACAATATCAATTAACATTCACAGATACATCTATAATTAAATTTGTAAATTTTCAGCATTTTATACAATTCAGCGAAATTCGAGATTGCTGAAAACTCGAGATTTGTGAGAAAATGGGTAAGGTTGCAAATTTGTTGGAACCGTTTCAATAAAAATCAGATAAATTGGTAAACTCTGACACGAAACGATCGATTTGGAGTCACAAATCCAAGGTCTGGCCAGCAGAAACCAGTGGGATTTGAACCCGTGACCACTGTGTTCAAAGAATTATATGCTAACCACTAGTCTATTCTGCTGTTTAATATATAATAACAAAATAAAAAAAGCTTCTATATGTACTGCTACTAATGTTTCCTCTAGACCAGTGTTTTCCTAGTTCAAAGGTTTATTTGGCAGTAATTATTACAATTACTGCCAAATACAATTATAATACAGATATTTATAAATTTATAATTTACAAATAAATTTGTATTATAATTTACAATTATAATACAAATGGGTTTGGTGCAAACGATCGACAAGCGCCAGACAGACTGAACCACAGATTAACTGGATGGCTGCTTTATACGCAATTCTCGACTTCACGAATGATAGATTGTACATCAGATGACGAGTAACCTTTCGATGTGCACAGATGCAATTATTAAAATTGAGTTGGATCTTTCTGGCGAGTTTAATAAGGCAAAATTCGGAACTAAAGTATCAGAAGCACAGAACGTATACAGGGTAGGTGTATGTCGGGTAGATTTCGCTTAGTGTAAGTGCGAGCAGTGCGCACGCATAAGTTATTATTATTATCGTTAATCTCTGGTTCAGTCTGTCTGGCGCTTGTCGATCGTTTGCACCGCATCGTTTTTTATATTATATTTAATCAGGCACAACACTAGTTATGCATAAAAATGCGAAATAAAATCAAATGCAATTACACACTACATCAGCAGGAATAAATTCAATTACTTGATTAATTTCTTTAATAACTAATATTGCAACGGATTTTCTTTGTTCGTATCATTAACGATTATCTTAATATATTATTTCTTTGAAGTGCATAGATAAATCTTCAGGAAACGGTGCACTTTGAAGTTAGCCTCTGAGTAACAAAGGGCAATTTGCTAATCTTCGAATTATAGCACTTACATATATGATATCGCTATTTATCGTATCGAATCTGATACTCAAAACACCGGAAACGATATCTCTGAAAGTTTATTGTTTTGGATGTATGATTTATTTTCGATTGTAGAAGTGGTGTACGTAAACATATTACTCGGAAACGTAATTACAGAGGATTTGCAGATAAAATTTAATCCCACTGAAGAACAGATAAGAACATTAGAGGGCAACATATCATACTCAAAACAAAATACATATATCATGTATAATATAAATTTTGCACTATTCATAGTGTTTGAAAATGGCAAGCTTCAAGAGAAGGTTTTTCTCATGGGGAATTACTGTCGTTAGGAAAAATGTTAAGTTATAATTGATTTGAGCAAATCGTCTTAGTAATAGTTTCACTTAAGTATTTTTCGGTGAAAATTTAATAAAAAAATATCAACGAGATACATCTTAATTGGTTTAGTGTTTGTTAATAGTTTACAACAAGATATAATTAGTTTTTATCACCTGCGAGAATTTCATCATTAGAAATTCCATAACGTCATAAAAATCCCAAATATATTTCAATCTTATTAATTAATTAACATTTGTCATAAGAAGACAAAACAAAGGAATATAAATTAATAAGCTAACCTTTGTTAAATATTTGTTATTAAATATAATCATTTATTTAAATTTTAATTAGATTAATTTCCAAATTAATGGGTCATTCGGAATAAATAGTTACTGGATAATTTTGAGTACTCAGGAGTTGAGTAAGAATTGATGTGTTTGAATGTCTATAGGAATTGTTTTTTCTATGGTAGTTTTTTTTTATGTTTTCTGGAAAAAATATATAGGAAGATAATTTATGTGGGTAAAATTGATGTTTTGGTATGGAAAAATCTCAAATACAGTGTTGAGAAGATTGATCTAAATTTAATAAATAATTTCAATCAAATTTACAATAGTAAATAGTGAATATATATTAATAACATCGAGCAACAAAAAAATCACGTTTTTGAATTAGATTAGCAATCTTTACTAAGTTTCACCCATTGAATCCAAATGTGATAATGATTTTTGTTATAATATACTAGCTGAACCCGGCATGCGTTGCAATACCATAATAACGCATGCAATTCCCGTTCCCATTTGTCGTAAAAACGCAGACAGGGAACACATTTGAAATTATTGCGTTGCAATGACACTCATTCCCGTTTTTCACGCTTCTATTTTTACAGATTTTTTACTTTTACGGTCTTTAACTCAAAATCTAGTACTGCTGTGCTCAAAACGAGTATTGGAATCAATAGTCAGATTTATTTCTATTGATTTAGATTTTTTATTGGTTTAAGATTACACTGAGCAAAAAAATTACCAGAGCGGAGACTAATCAATCTTTACTAAGTTTGGCCCACTAAATTCGAATATGATAATGATTTTTGTTGGTTCGCTCTAGCTTACGAGATATGAGCGTTTAAAAAAGTGCACAATTTTTACAGTTTTTTAACTTTTGCGGTCTTTAACTCAAAATCTAGTATTGCTGTGCTCAAAGTGAGTATTGGAATCCATAGTCAGATATTTTTCCTATTGATTGTGATATTTCATTGCGTTAAAATACTTATAATTAATTATCTAGCGAATTTTAAAAGATTGATTAGTCCCCGCTCTGGTGTTTTCTTTTTTGTTACTCAGTGTGATTGATTTGATTAATACTGTGCAAAATTTTAAAAATGATTATCAATAATAGAATTTAAAAGGCAATTATATGTATACCTATGTATAGTATAAATTTGGTATGAAAGTAAATGAAGACAAAGTTTGAAAGGACATTAGAAAAAGTTTTGACCTTCTAGTCGCCTTGAATTGTTTATTATGATTATTATTAACGACAAACATTTACTTATGATTCCAACCATGACCAATCAAACCCAAACTTTCGTTCTAACAAAATTTTTGTATAAATTATGCATAATACTCCACAGTAAGAAATACGGATTGGATTTCAAAACCATTTTCAATATGTAAGTAAGGAGGCAGGTGAAAGAAAGATTGGAAACTTAAGCATATGCTTATGATAGTGTATCAAGAAAAGGAAGAAAATAGATGATATATTATCAGTGTGATGAGAGTCGATCACGGCCAACGACTATGTAGGTTGTCTGGCCAACGATCGGTCTACTTTCTAACGCGGAACACACTAGCGATTACGACACCCACCCACAACAACAACTACCGGTTTTAAATAAACATTTGCCACGACTACTGTCGCCTTATCTTTCATCGGCATAATGAAGCCTTAACTTCAAGAGAAGACACATGCACATTTACATACAACTCTGCAACATCATATGCATATTAACGTCTCTGAGACGCTGCAAGATCTATTTTAGTATGAAAAACAGCATTAAGATACTGTGTACACAGTGCCGGCCTTACACCCAATGGCGCCCCCGGGCAATTTTTTCTAAACACCCTTAGAAAAAAATTTCGCCTTTAAATCTAAAATTTTGTATGGCTTTTGGCGCTCTAATTTTAAAATTTAAAGCGCCTTTGACGCATCGAGCGGCGCCCTAACTTATTTGGCGCCCTCGGGCGCCGCCCGACCCAGCCCCCCCCTAAAACCGGCACTGTGTGTACACCATAATAGATTTTAACATATATGAATTGAATCGACATCACATTAGTAAAGTAAATGTGTAAACTAATGAGATAATTAAAAATTTGTTAACTGCCTCATTTATTCATATGTACATATGTAGGTTGCGAAAGTAACAAAGTAAGTTTTGATTGGTATTCATATTATATACATATTTTAAATTGTGTAAAAATCAATTACATAATAAATTGAACTGAAAAATATAATACAAATCATATTATGATTTAAAACCATGTCGCCGATGTATATACATACATATTGTTACGTACGCCGCGGATTGAGCGAATTGCACTTAGACCAACGGATATCTGTTATCGGATTAACTAAGTGCATGCACTTACTTCCAAGGATTATATCTGGACTCTAAGTGCATTTAGGCTAAACAATGACCGTTATTAGTTATTTCTCAGAATCGGCACGGGGAGACCCAATGTCGTGGAAATACATATCCGAATACGTGACTATACAACAGGTAAACATATTAGGCGTCCTGAGAGATCTACCCTTTATAAGGTGGTACGTAGGCGATATCAGGGCATTCTGGACTTAGCAGTGACACTGCGTGTATCTCCTTAATCATCAATAAATGCTGTGAAACGACTGTTGGCCTTTTACTTGGATCCTCCACCCACCCCTACGCAACAATATGTATGTCACAGTGAAATTATATATCAAGTGCAAATGGGTTTGGTGCAAACAATCGACAAGCGCCAGACAGACTGAACCACAGATTAACTGGATGGCTGCTTTAAGCCCAATTCTCGACTTCACGAATGATAGATTGCACATCAGATGACGAGAAACTTTTCGATGTGTACAGATGCAATTATTAAAATGGTAATTATTAACATTCTGGCGAGTTTAATAAGGCAAAATTTGGAACTACAGTATCAGAAGCACAGAACGTATACAGGGTAGATATGTCGGGACTTCGGGTATATTTCGCTTAGTGTAAGTGCGAGCAGTGCGCACGCATTAGGTACACGTACAGTTAATCTGTGGTTCAGTCTGTCTGGTGCTTGTCGATCGTTTGCACCGCAACGAGTGCAAATATATTTTCAGTGACGTTTCAGTTAAGTCATAACCAGCTAAATTTTCAGGGTTGGTTTTATTCATTTAAGATTAGATTGTTAGGGTTGGTATTATTTAAGGGTTAGGATAGGTTAAGATCAGTAGGGGTTGGTTCTATTCATTGAAGATTGGGTTGTTAGGGTTAAATTTATACAGTTAAACGTTGTAAATTCATTGTTCGATACATTTTCACTTGAAATATGCTTTCACTGTAACATATACATACATAATCACACGTTTTAAAGGACATGGAATAAAAATACTTTCAATTGTATACGTCTGTACCCAAGAGATTTATAGGTCTGTTTCTATTTTAGAAACCTTGCAAGAAATATAAAAACAATTATAAAAATGTTTTATTAGTTTATTACATTATTTTAAAAGACTTGTATACCTTATTTTAAGCCTATTCTATGTTTTTATAACCAGAAGATTGTAATAATTGAGATAGTAATCATAATAGTAGTATATTTTTTAAATCAACTTGCTTAACTTAACACCGAGAGGCGCCGGGTTCGATCCCATGAGCTGAACTCAATTGAAAAGAATTTTTCTGAGTACATCTGTAGTGCTGCTGGTCAGACTTGGATATTTGTGCTCCTGGTCGATCGTTTTCTATCAAAGTTTGCCAATTTTCTCTGATTTCATTGTTGAAACGGTTCCCGTTTAAAAATTGGCTAAAAATCCTTCCTACCTACTATGTCACCACTATTTGAGTATGATTAATGTACAATAAAATTTATGTACAATTCATAGATGTCTCGTTAATTTGCGAGTTTTTCAGTGTCTCGTAATTCAACGACTTGTAATAAAAATGCTGCATTGTAATTGTAATTTTAATTTGTAATTGGCCAGGAAGGCGCATTGGGGTTTGTTTACCTGTAAGGCTTTCCTGGTATATATGTAAAATAAATAAATAAATTAGAGAGTCTAAACACACCTTTACAAAACTCGAAATCCTCGGCGGTAGTTATCTAGAGTAGTGATCTAGGGTTTGTTTGGATTAGCTACAGTTTTTATACCTGCTTTCTATTGGATTTCTAAATAATTCTAGTTTGAAATGTTGGCGAAATTTTTAGCGTGGCGGGCTTTCAACAGAAAAGACATCAGCACTCAAAGGGTTAAGATATACATACATACATATTATATGCGTATAGAATATAATGTTATTTTATTTTCAATAGATCTTAAGATTTCAAGCGGAATCTTAATCTATTGAAAATATTATCAGGATGTACTTATTCCAGAATTTCCATTCATTAACTCCAAAAACGTCCAGAGATGATGCTGAAGAAAATGATATATTATGTTGTCTGATGACAATGCGTTTGCTTTTTGTTGATGTAAATCTGATTTTAGTAATACTGTCTTCGAAAACGTACCATTTAATATACTAATACCTTATTAATTTGATTTCATTTAGTATGTTAATATCTATTTTCAAAACAAAGCTTGTTTTCAAGTTACCAATCAGCTAATTATTTCCAAACCCATTTTGTATATTAAAACTTAGTCATTCAGAAATCGTGACTAATCCATAGACATACAATATGTCTGAGTTGAAATGCAATACATAAAACCTTTAATAAACACTTATTATTTAGGTTGTGGCTATTTGCAGGTACTATATCTATATATTATTGGCTATTTGCAAGTACTATATCTGCGAATTATTGGCTATTTGCAGGTACTATATCTGCGACAGGCACAAAGTCTTCTGCGCATGAGCGAGAACTGTCACTTTCAGCGTGTTTACTGTTAAAATTTTGTTTTAAACCTCTTAAAATTAGTTCGAACTCGTAAAGTGACGTAGAGTAAAAAATATAATCCAAATTAGTTAATATTATTAATTGTTAGAAAATTATTATCATATACAACGTATAATACCTACATACAAGTACAAGCCGCGAACTAGCTAAATGATATAAATCTATTACAATAACGTGCGAAATTTATTTGCCTCATGTATAATAAACGATTGATTAAACAAATCTAGCATACATTAAATGTAAGAAATTATAATCGGAATATAAGAAATTATAAGTTCACGCGCATGCGCAGAAGGCTTTGCGCCTGTCCCATATATAGTACCTGCAAATAGCCACAACCTATTATTTATAGTCATATCTTCGTCTATGTGAGAAGTTGATGAAACAATTTTGTCATATGTACATAAATAATGATCGAACGAATCGTTTGCTTGTTCAGTTGGGCACGTTTTGAAAATAATAATCACACAAGTCGGATCTCTGGGATTATTTGTGACGGCGATGATTAATTTTACCAGTGGGCGATTTTCATCAGTTAGAACCGTGCATTTATCGATTGAAGCGGACATTACATACGATTAATTCGACGATATCAATTGATTACGATAATTCTCGATTCGTACATTCACAACATGACACGCTGTGCGAAAATTGTCGACTCGTATCGTTATGGACATATGTACATAGATGTACGCAGAAGCGTATGAGATATTTCATCATGATGATGAATGCAGTCATCGCTGCCATAATCTGAGAGCTAATCTATCGTAATATGGGATTATTTGATTTGATTCATACTGGAATATTTTTATTGAATCGAACGGAAAAACACTAATGAGGTGCCACGAACGCCACATGTGCTATGTACAACACTTTTAATCTATTACGGAAATACATTGTATTTGCTATCAAATTTATTGCTTTTTTTTCCCAAAATTGTACAAGTTTAAATACAGTAAATACTGCTTTGGTTAAAGCTGATAGTGAGACAAATTCTATTGTAACTTTAACTGAAAATGTATATTATATATTATAATATTTTGTTTAAAATTTTTAGATCTATTCAGTGGTGTCGTCCCAATTTCGGAACAACGGGTTTCCGATATATATAATATGGTTGCGTAGGGGTGGGTGGAGGATCCAAGTAAAAGGCCAAAGTCGTTTCACAGCATTTATTGGTGATTAAGGAGATACACTCACTGGCAGTGCTCCGTCCAGAATGTCTTGATATCGCCTAAGCACCGCCATATAATGGATCGGTCGCTCTATTCCCTATTTTTCAGGCATGTACTCGGATATGTATTCCCACGACACTCAGTCCCACGGTATCGGTCACTTCTGAGAAGGGACTAATAGCGGCCAATTTGGTGGCCTACATGCACTTAGTCTAGAGATAATCCTTGAAACCAATTATAACGGTCACACAGTCTCTGGGATGCTACTCGGCCTAATCCGATTGCACTTACTCGGCGGTGTACGTAACAATATATTAGAATTAAATTAAGTCAGAAAATGAACAAACTAATTCGAGAGTTACCATCAAAAGAGTTGTCGAGTTTTCGGGTTCCTTTGGATATTTCAAGTTTTAGGCAATAAAGTTTGTGACTATTTATTTACTCAGAAGGATTTCGAGTGCAGCTGTGCATATTGAATGGCTAACAGTTAATTTTGCTGGTGCATAACGGAAAAGAAGGTCCTTCCTTATATCTGCTATGTATTCGACTTACGAATAAAACAATATTTTCGAAGTTTTTTAAATATTTGTATCATTTTCAACAAAAATGACATGGATTTTTGATTCCAAGCAACGGTTTCCGGAAACCTGTTGTTCAAAATCAATAGAATGACACCACTGGATCTATTGAAAGATAAGTACTTGCTAAGTGAGTTGGTAATAGAGAAACAAACTGTTATTATAAATCACATTTCATTTGGAGGTACGCATATAAATATATTATAATTAACATTTGGAGTTAAAACCGTCTGATAAATGTTTTTTAAGAGGTAATAAAATAATAATTATTAGTAAATATTTTAATAATTGTTTTTTTGGTTTCCTGTAGTTATTAAATGGAAATATGTAGATCTTTCAGATACAAATAGATATGTATCTATATACATACATATGATCTTAGCAATGTATTTATTAACACCTGGGCGACGCCGAGTATTACTTTTTAATACAAACTTTTTCACTGCATATCAAATTCATCTCATCTGAGATTCGCGAAGAGCTACGTCTGGAAATTGTTACTACATGGATGTGAAACGTGGACTGTGAAGACCAGGATTATCAGCCGCATCGAAGCTTTTGAGATGTGGTTCTACAGGCGTATACTGAAGATCCCGTGGACCAGAAAAAAATCAAATGAAGCTGTCCTCGGCATGATAGGGAGAGGCAGAGAACTTGTTTCCGTCATCAAGCGGAAAAAGATGGAGTACCTCGGACACATGATACGGGGTCCAAAATACGAATTTCTCCGTTTGATAACCAAGGGCATTGAGAAGAAGAAGATCAAATTCAGTTTTGTTTGTACTTTTACAATGTTTGAATGTGTATGAGGTTTATATTACCATCCTTTTCCATTTAACACACTCTATTTGGTTTGTGCATCTTGTCTAAGGCCTGTCTGTACAATAACGTTATTCTATATATGTATATGGTTTATACTGACCTTTTAGACTCATATACAAGAATAGTCGAAATATGATTTTTCTAAGTGGAATTTTATTTAGTTCTCATGTAAAGACAATTTAATATATTATACCCATTAATTCAATTCAGATTCGTGTAAATACGGGTAAATACTAGTACGAGCTTTTAGCTCGAAATTTTACCGATTTAAAATTCAGCACACTTCCAATTAACCCTTTTAAACGAAAACAAAAAATAGTGTGGCCAGAACACTATCCCAATAAACATGTTTCAATAGAAAATACTCAATATAAAATAGTATTAACAGTGGGAAAAAATCCCAAGTGAAAATACGTACTTTTGACTTTTGATTTGAACTGGACGACTACTTAAGAGAGATTTGAAAGCTGAAAAGTACTAAAAATGAAAGATAAAATACCCGACTATAGATTCAAATATTGATTTTGAACAGGAAATTGTCAGTCATTTCTCGTCTCTGAACCATTTTTCGTGTCGAACAGTGTTATTAAAGTCTATCTATCATTTCTAATAATTGGGGAGAGGTGTGTCGTATGTTTTTCTTAGTTGTTTAATATTGACGTCTATTGCACATTACCAACGTCTTTTGACTTGTAACGGTAATGTTACGCAAACGATAACTGGTTTGGCATCGCTGAAACTGTGACATCAATAGCGCCCAAACAAGAGAAAGTGAACAATAGGCAACGGTGAATTCTCACATACGTCGTACATATGTTTTAGGTGGATTGAAAAAGACTTAATTACATTTTATATCAAAAATTTATTTATATTTTTTGATTATAGAGCCAACAGCGAATCACAAAATCAGTGGGTAAACAACATACATCGGAAAGGTTCGACTATGTACAAAAATAAAAATAAAAACATTGCAACACTGAACGAATGTTCTTATAAAAAGATTTCTTACAAAATATATGTAGAATTTCAAACAACTGTTGAAATATTAAAGGTAAACATTTTTTTCTAATATTCAAACACTCTCCGATGTACGAAAAAAGTAAAATTTAGCACATAAACTATTAAAAATAAAAGTAACAAATACTTAAAAATTTTGTCTATACATTTCCAATAAATAAAATTAAAAAAAAAAAAATTAACCACCGTAGGATTGTCAATTAATTACATAAACATTGTCGTACAAAAACGTTGCAAAATTTTAAACTCGTTAGTTGTGTACAAAGTTGATAACATTGCAAATATATAAAATAGATAGGACAAATGACCCCCGCAACATTTAAAGCGGCACATATCAAGTACAGGTTGCGAAATCAATTCGGAACACATAATAATAGACAGACGATTAAGACTTATTTCAAAAGTGTCCACTTTTGCACACAAACAGACAATGCGTTATTGCGGAATGCTAAAAACACAAATTGCAACTCAAATCTTGGTCAAAAGTTCACACGTACGGCTCTTTATCTGAAATTCGTCAACTTAACAACACTAATGTATAGAAAATAATATGTAAGAAATATATATGTATATAAAATCGAATGTTACACAAAAAATAGCTTATCTGCAGTTTAGTACTGACTTTAAAATTTTTGATAGATTGCGAGGAAAACGAATCAGTGAATATTTACATTTTTCCTCTTGATGATATTGTGTTTTTGAAGTTTGGTAATGCACAACAAAGCGATCGTATAAATTTTGAGAAGATAATATAATATATTCACAGCGCGAGTGCAATTTTGAAGAAAAAAAAATAGATATACACTGTCTATCACACATTCACGTTCAAAACTATTGTGATCAGATATAAGGTACAGCTCGGTAATTTATTGTCTCTCTTTTTACTAAATATATATATTAAATATTATATATATACTTTCTTTTTATACATATAAAATATAAAATGATGTAACACTAAATAAATATTACATACAATCCCAGAAAAATGTAGGCAAACCTGTAACGATATATATTTTTTATTATAATTTGTTTTATATACATTTTTTTTGTATAATGTAAAACTATAATGAAGAAGTTTACAATGTTTGAGTAGTCGTAATGAATAAGCATGTTATTTCAACTGATAATATAGTCTAGATGATAGATATAATAGAATACATAATGGATTACAAAAAAAAAAAATGAAAAACTAATCAATATAATGTTGTATGTGATTGTATGTAAAACAATTTACAATTTCACATGGTAAAATGTACAGGTTGCTTAAATTTTTTTAAATGATTATATATATTACATAAATTTTTATTTAATTTTCAATTCAAAATAATTGTAATACACTACCGAGTATTTTGGACAGGTGATTAGAACAGTATTTAAGTAACTATCTTCTTTACGTCGTCCTCCCAAATATCACTAATCCGGAACAAAAGCGAAAAGCATAATTTTCCCGACCCTACTCATCGACGATTCATCATTCGACGGTGACGGACTTGGCGAGGTTTCTCGGACAGTCGACGTTGCAGCCACGGAGCACGGCCAAATGGTACGACAGCAGCTGCATCGGGATGACTGTCAGGATTCCCTGGAGACAGTCGACGGTGCGCGGAACTTCCAAAGTCTTGCATGACATCTCGCTAGTTTCCTTATCGTCCTTCTCGCATATCACGATAGGTCTTCCCTGACGGGCTACGACTTGCTGCAGTGCGTTCATGCACTTTGAGTATACAGGATCGCGCATTATGATCATCATCACTGGCATGGAATCGTCGACGAGAGCCAACGGTCCGTGCTTCAACTCACCAGCCATAATGCCTTCGCTGTGCATGTACGTCAATTCCTTGACTTTCAACGCACCTTCTAGACACGTTGCGAAGTTGTAGCCGCGGCCCATTATAAGCAAAGATTTCTGCTGGTACAGATCTTGAGCTAGCACTTTGACTTCTTCGTCCAATGCGAGCACTTCTTTGATCTGATCGGCTAGATTTTTCAAAGCTTCTATGATATCGTGACGGCGTTTCTGGAATGATATACGATCCTCGCTCAGGACGAGGGCGAACATTACTAAAGATATGAACTGAGACGTGTAGGCTTTCGTCGATGCGACACCGATTTCCGGACCGGCGTTGATGTGGATTCCGCAATGTGATTCTCTGCAGATGGAACTTCCGACTGTGTTGGTGACGCCGACGATCAGAGCGCCGTGTTGTTTACAATAGCGGAGAGCCATCAGAGTATCGGCCGTCTCTCCCGATTGGGAAATGAAGAAGCACACGTCGTCTCTGAACACGGGAGTATTTCTGTCGAGGAAGTCCGAAGCTAATTCTACCATCACGGGCAGCTCGGTAAGTTCTTCTAGCAGTTGTCTTGTAGCTACAGCGCTATGGTAACTAGTACCGCATCCGATTAACATGAGTCGACGGCACCGTTTGATCTCTGGAATGTAATCTTTGATACCTCCTAGTGTCACAGTGTGGTTTTGGAAATTGAGACGACCTCTCATCGTGTTGACAACGGACTCGGGTTGTTCGAAAATTTCCTTTTGCATGAAATATTTATAGTTGCCTTTCATGATTTGCTGAATTTCCATCTTGAGCGTGGTGATTTCACGAGCGTGAGGGTCGTTGGAGCTGCACGATAAGCGATGAATGCTCAGGGTACCATTCTTGACGGCGGCAACGTCGTCGTCTTCAAAATACAATACTTTGTTAGTATGTTCGATGACGGCGGAAGCGTCCGATGCGAAGAAATATTCAATCTCTTTATCTTCTTCGGGTTGGAATTCGGAGTGGCTTTCAGAACGAGGCAAAGACGGCAGTACAGTGCGGGCTGCTTTGTTGTTATTGTACATGATAGGAATATGATCGACTGAAAGATGATTCTTGGTCTTGATTCCGACCAATAAGGGAGATCCTCGACGGGCGGCTACACACTCTCCGGGGAAGTGGCGCGATTTGAAGCACAAAGCGAACGCTCCTTCCAATTGTTGGATGGCTTGTTCGACCAACTCCTGGAAAGAATAGGTCGGGTGTTGGTTGTATAAGTGGTGTACGAGTTTGACGATGATTTCAGTGTCGGTCTGGGATTCGAAATGGTATCCTTTCTTTTCCAGGAACATTTTCAATTCCTTGTAGTTGGTAATGATGCCGTTGTGGATGACGACGAACGCGTGGCTCTCGTCCGAGCGTTGGGGATGAGAATTGGTGGCGTTGGGCTCTCCGTGGGTTGCCCAACGGGTATGTGCAATTCCACAATGGTTTGAAACGATTTCGTCTACTTTGAGCTCGTCGTTCTTCAGGGTGATCTCGTCTTCGAGGGCTTGGACTTTGCCACTCTTCTTGACGATGTTCATGTCCTTGCCGTCGGGAGAGTCGATAGCCACCCCGGCGGAATCATATCCGCGGTATTCGAGTCGCTTCAAGCCATTGACGAGGAAGGCGAGGATCTCCTTGCGCGCCTTAGGCGTCAGGTGGTTGATGTAGGCGAAAATGCCACACATGATTGCGAAGACGTGAGACGAGAGACGAGAGACGAGAGACGCGAGCCGCGAGCCGCGATCGACGAGAGACGATGAGAGCAGGTGGAGATGTGATGCTGCCTCCACGTCCACACACTGACTGACTGACTGCCGAGTGTTAGTGTTATGTGCTGAGTGTCGGGTGTGTTGTGTCGAATGTCGAGTGCGAAGCCGTCACACCGACATTACGATAAAGCATGCCAAACAGCGGCGCTGAACCCAAACTGGTTTACTTTCACTTCCCGTTCGGCACACGTCACCATGTTCTGTTATCTCGCGATACTCCCGTCGGAGGCGAGGCGGGGGCGCGAACAGGTGAGGGGGCGAAGCCCTACCGCTAAACCCACCTGTCCTGGCTGCAAACTGTGGGAGCGTAGGGTTCAACGGCTTTCGGTGACACGCGGCGCCGCTCCCCTCTGTCACATTTGACAGATATTTCGTGCGCTCTGTGCGACAGACTTCACACTCTAGTGCTATCTCTTTTACTCGCATTGAACTGCGCCAAAGAAAAAACGAAACGACACTATAGTGTCATCGCACTAGTAAAATATTATATTGTTTGAAAATTGCGCGAAAATCTGAAACCCATCGAAAAAATGAAAAATAACAATCGTTTTTATGACCACTGTTTTTTTTTTTTCTATAATACTGACAACTTTGATATTTAACTAAAAATTATAATAATACTAGCTGAACCCCGGCATGCGTTGCAATGCCATAATAACGCAAGCAATTCCCGTTCCCGTTCCCGTTCCCATTTGTCGTAAAAACGCAGGAAGTGAACACATTTTAAATTATTGCGTTGCAATGACACTCATTCCTGTTTTTTTTTTCACAGTAATCTTCCCGGACATGCATACAACAAATCCTGAAAGTTCCATCGTAATCGCTTCTGTGGCTTAGGAGCCTATTCGAGACACACAAAGAGATTCATTTTTATATATATACATAGATTAAGAGACTGTTAAATTATTATAATATTTAAAACAGAGATGTAAACTGTATTTGAACCGAACCAAAATAAAATCTTAATAAATATATATAAAATTAAAAGGTTGCTTTTTTGAATTATTTTAATCGATAAAGATTCTAAGATTACATACATATGCCGCAATAAAATATAATAAGCAGTTTCTAGACATCTAGCGATTTTTAATGAATAAAATGTTGCTGTTTAAAACTGGTATATTGTATTATTAACCACTAGCATCGTAGACTAGTGGTTAGCATGGTAATTGGATTATTAGTCACATTGCGATCGCCCAAAAGACAATTTTTGCCATGAAAATCACGAATACGGAATATTTTGCACTCGAGTTCTCGTTAGTATGATAGTTATCGTTAGTATGATAGACTTTTCGGCTGTCAGATGTTCCGTTATAGAGATTTTGGTGACTTTTGGGCGAATAATCACCGAACCGGTTAGCATATATGCTTTTCAAATAGAGTGGTCACGGATTCGAGTCCCACTGGTCGCTGTTGTCCAGAGCTTGGTTTGTGTCTCCAGGTCGATCGTTTCCTATCAGAGTTTGTCAATTTATCTGATTTTCATTGAAACGATTCCAACAAATTGGCAACCTTTGCCCATTTCTCGCAATTTTCGAGTTTTCGGCATCTCGAATATAAGTTTATCGAAAATTTATCCATAAATGTTTCTATATATGATCCTTTGTTAAAATTATTCTAAAAATTGTATATCGATGTTTGTAATTGGCCAGGAAGGCACATTGGGGTGGACCTGTTAGGCCTTTCTTGTATATATGTATGTAAAAATACATAAATTAAATAAATTAGACAGGCCATAGAAATGAATAAATATAACTAATAGCAAGATTTATTAATTTTTAAGTCAATATATTCTAGATTGAATTATTCAGTCCCTTTCTTAATTTATGTATCATATTTATGCTGCCTGTTATGGTTTATCTGTAGTTTACAGATAATCAATTTTCCTTTGTTAGCTGAAATATTGCACATTTGATAAAGTTCCTGAATGTTCGATACATTTACAACACCGTACATACGTACTAATAAATTCATTTAAACTGATAATATCAATCACGATTTCGCCTTTTATTGCCGTATATATATATATATATGTACATTATCATTATTGTTAAAATTATCTATCATCTACCGCGCGAGTGATTAGAAATTTCAAGGTAGTTCACATTCGGTTAACGGAATCGATTTAGTAATATACACTATAAAGATTTTAGCTTCATATGTATGATATATTAGCGTTGTACAATCTTCCATTGTGCGATCATATTCACGTTTAACGTGTTTCACAATGTCCATTGCATTCACAGTATCAAATTTGCATTGGATTGCAGATTCCGTTCACCTTAAGAACCATACCTTTGCAATTCAAGGTTGCATTCTAACAATCTAACTGGAAATATACTTTGGAGAAAGTTAAATTTAATAATAAGGCCCCATTAAAAACCAACAGAATAGCTAGTGATTAGCATATAATGCTTTGAATAAAGTAGTCACGGGTTCTAATCCCACTGGTTTCTGCTGGCCAGACCTTGAATTTGTGACTCCAGGTCGATCGTTTCTTATCAGAATTTGCCAATTTATCCGATTTTCATTGAAACGGTTCCAAAAAATTAGAAAAATGACCTATTTTCTTGCAAATTTCAAGTTTTCAGCAATCTAGAATTTCGCTGAATTATATAAAATGCTGCAAATTTACAAATTTGACTATAGATATATCTGTGGATGTTAATTGATATGTATTTACTTTGTATTATAATACTTGTATCAAATGTACATTCTTTCTGGCCAGGAAGGCGCATTAGAGCCACCTGTTAGGCCTTCCTGGTATAAATAAAAAATATGAAAATATGGGTGGGTGAAGGATCCAAGTAAAAGTCCAAAGGCGTGTCACAGCATTTATTGATGATTAAGGAGATACACGCACTGGCAGTGCTCCGTCCAGAATGTCTTGATATCGCCTAAGTACCGCCTTATATCGAGTCGGTCGCTCAAGGCATTCGGTTACTTCCCTATTGTTTAGGCATGTACCCGGATATGTATTCCCACGACACCCAGTCCCACGGTATCACGGTATCGGTCACTTCTGAGAAGGGACCAATAACGGCCAACTCGGTGGCCATTGTTTAGCTTACTTGCATTTAGTTTGCAGATAATCCTCGAAACCAATTATAACGGTCGCACAGTGTCAGGGATGCGCCTCGGCCTAATCCGATTGCACTTAACCGGCGGCTCTTTTTAGTATACGTAACAATATTATATTTAAATCAGAGTGAAAGTTGTATAATATAATGGAAAAAATCTAATTATTTTTAATGTGATATCTGTTTCATACATAGTTGAATGAACAAAGAAAAAACAAAGTAGTAGTTATGGATTTAATATCGAAATAATTGATGGTTTTTAACAATTATAATTTAGATTCATTTCGGACTATCTTTAGGTAACATTTTGAGAACAATTTGTAATATTCCTCCACAATGTCCAAAAGCACAGTAAAGTAAAATCTCACATATCTGAACGATGAAAGAGGTAGCGGAGATTGATGTCAAAGTATTTACATCTGCCATTGAGGTAGGAACTCTATAATCATACAAAAATCGTATAAAAAATATATCAAGGCTAAATATTTGTAAATAAAATGAATTGCTTACACGTGTTGAACATGTTTGAAATAAAATTGATATAGTTTTGTGTCGCATACGTAATTTGCCGGTATCAAAGCGAAAGCAAAACACAAAGTCAAATGTACAAAATCTTCTTGCTCTTGAAACACTTCCAGTAGACCTTTTATGCTATTTTGTTCAGTGCCGTTGCAGGTTGCCTGGAATTTCACAGTAATCATATATTGTTGTGTTTTAAAATGTCTTACTTCGAATTAAAAATAAAATCTGACCATTTTCAACATTTGTTTGATTGTCCATTTGAGAACTTTAATGCTAAAAAGCCAAGTTCTTACAGTGAAAATGAAAAGTCCTAATAAAAGCAGCATCTATGAAATAGTTTTAGTTTTTAATCATACAATTTTAAATGTTAATAAAATATGTGTGTATTACAAATACTTGTAAAAACTGTTGTTGACTGTCTTCAAAAGAATTTTGATATCCATCTTTATAAAGTATCGCCCCGATAGATGTCATGAAGATTACCGTTGGAAGAAGACCCAAAATATCATCGTTACAACTGAAATATTGCAATCTCTGAAAAGAATAATATGTATATCCTCTTTTTTTACATACATATACATATTAGTAATTCGAAAAAGTTCATGGAATACTACTTTATAAATAGAGTCCCAAGTGCTTTCAAATTTTTCTGGAAATGTCATTTTTATTTATCTGTCGTAATTTACTATCTTCATGAAAATTTTAGATACATTTAACAGTTTTTACAAAAATTTTGAATTTCTGTAAAAATATTAGCCCATTACTAGTAATTTTCTTTGAAGATTTTCACTAAAATAAATGAATTTATTTTTATTTAATATTTAAACATTATATTGAGAATATTGTTTAATTTAATAAGATAATATATTTTTTGTTATTAATCAGTCGACATTGTGTGTATGTATTTGATACCATTTTTTAATAATACTCAAATAATTAAAAATAAAATATGTAGGCATGTTTAATATATATGTATATATTGAAATCTTTATTTGTAAATATTAAAAATATATATAAATATAATAATATAATATAAGTATAAAAAGTTGTTAATGAAAGTCTTCATTTTTATATTAATAAGTATCAAAATTGGTAGAGATAAACATAAATGAATTTTGTCACTGTGGATGCGTTATTTATAAATTTTTAAATGTTGCACTTTGTTTCCAACACTTGTTTTCCTCATTGAAGAATACTTTTGGTACGGCTTGCTCTGACATTAGAGATGTTTCAGCTGAAGTGAAAGCAATGGACATGCATACATCCTCTTTCAATCCTTTGAGCATTGAATATATGAAACCACCGGCTAAACAATCGCCAGCTCCTGATACATTTTTAACATTTACTTCACGTGGTATCGGATACAGTCTCCGATTTAAGTCATCGTTTGAACATACACCATAAACTAATTTATTATTATTTAAAGAAAAAAATGGATTTTTGATATTATTTTTTGTGACTATCAATACGCCACTTTTCCCAAGTGTGATTAATAAATTATCTATATGGTTGGCTACATAGGATGACAACTCTAAAGCGAGTTGCATGTTGTCTTTGGATAAATGATTTTTATTGTATCCTAGTGAAAATGCAATAGCTTTCAATTCGTTCATATTAGGCGTTGCAAATTTTACTGCTTTCCAATGTTCAGTTTTGAATGGTTTAATGGCTTTACGTTGATCCGTCGGTTCGAAGAACACTGAAACAATTAAACAATTTGAGATTTAGTATTTTTCAAGCATATTTTTATTTATTTATTTATTTATTTATTTAATATACTTGGGGGAGGCGGCAAAGCCGATAGGCCCAAGGGGTTTGAATAAACATTATTTTACAAATTATACATATATGCAATAAAAAAATGAGAAAAATTAAAATACATTAAAAAAAAAACAATATTAAAATAAAATAAAATAAGAGAAGAAAAAAAAATATAAAATAAATAAACAAAAAAAGATAAAAATACAGAAATATGATTATGGGAAAGAAGAATCACAAAAATCCTTTGGTTTTAAAAAAAGTATCAAGTTTATTCTTAAAAATATTAATATTAATAGAGGTTACTAAATCGTTGGGAAGACTATTCCAAACTGAAACCACTCTGTTAGAAAAGAATGTATCTCTGATCAATTTATTAGATTTATCTTTTTGGAGTCTAAGCGTGTGACCTCTGAGGTGAGTGTTTATGTTGAATGAAATAACATTAGACATATGACAATTATAGTGATTATTAAGAATTTTATAGACTTCGATTAAGTCACCTCTAGATCTTCTCGTCTCCAATGTAGTGAGATTCATTATTTTCAATCTTTCATTATAAGAAAGTGATTTGAGTTCAGAAGGAATCTTTGAAATTCTCCTTTGAACCCTTTCAATACATGTAATATCCTTTTTAAAATGAGGATTCCATATGCAAAAAGCGTATTCAAGTCTAGGTCTGATGAAAGTTTTATATATTTTTGTTAAAATAGTTAAATTTAGAAAATTGAATACCCGCTTTATAACATACAAAAATGAGTAAGTTTTGTTGACAATATGATTTATAATATATATTTACACTAAAAATTATAAACACATTACATAAGTATACAAATATAATATTAATAAGATAAATTTTACACCTTCTAGCCGATGGAAAGTTATTAGCTGTTTGAATTAAAATGCTAATAACAAAATAATACATAGTTAGGTTTCTAATAAGCAGGGCATCATTGAAAATATAAGTAAAAGATTCTCAATAATATTACAGAATTATTATTTTAAAACTTTTCATTAATTACAAGTGGTAAATGAAAATATTCTAACCAACAGCTATAGTGTTTTCCCCTAACTAGATTCTAACTTGAATCTATTTATGCAAAATATTTGTTTTTGCTTTTGGCGTGAAGTGAATAATAATAATTTAATCTATGATTATTAATATTATCAGTAATAATGTACTTTTAAAGGATATTTAGTACTGCTGTTGAATATTCTTCGTCCTAATGCGTTTCCCGCATCTGAACGTTGGCGACCATGCGCCGATTATTTGCAAATATCCGCATCGGTCTTCAGCGGTTCGGTGATTATTGGTCAAAAAGCGCTCGCCCAAAAGTCACTAAAATCTCTATAACGGATCATACTAACAATAACTATCATACTAACGAGAACTCGAGTGGCAAATATTCCGTATTGTATGTATATGCAAATAATGTCTTTTGGGCAATCGTGATGTGACTAATAATCCAATTGCCTTCGGAACAGCTTTTCCCAAATTTATGATTAATGATTCATAACTATTAAAAATTATAAATCTTCTAAATTTATTTTTAGTAATTCATAACTACATATTCAAATTAGAATATAAGATAATAAAATAAAAACCATAAAACTATATGGCTGTCACTTTTAAACTGCTAATGTAAATAATATTTGAATTTTATTCGCTGAAATAAGCGCATACAATAAATTGGTAATTGGACTATTCGTCACATTGCGGTGATCACAAAGACAATTTTTGCCATGAAAATCGCGAATACACAATATTTGACACTCAAGTTCTCGTTAGTATGATATTTATCGGTAGTATGATGGACTTTTCGGTTGCCAGATGTTCCGTTATAGAGATTTTAGTGACTTTGTGACCAGTAATCACCGAACCCAATAAATTAAATTGCAAGACAATACATGGTCGGGTATTGCGGTGTTATGAAAGAGGCGTGCCGTGTTTGACAGTTGGGCGTGCGTCAGTGTGACAGTGTTTAGTGTTTTTTCGTAATAAATATGGCTAGCCGATCGTTAACGGTTCGATGGGCCGCGGGACTCCTAACTCTTGGTTTCCTGCTGGTGCTGGTGGCCTTTGTCGCCCCCACGTGGCTGGTCACAGATGGACGCCTACGCAATCCCACCTTCATAAGACTAGGTATGCATCATTCATGTATGAAAAACTAATATAACATCAACAATGTCATACTTAAATTATCCTATTTCAGGACTGTGGGAAGTATGCTTTCAAGAGTTCAAACATCCGAGGCATTGGTACGACACAGTATTCAGCAATTGCTGGTGGATCTTTGAAGAAGAATACTATATCATTCATGACATATTGTTGCCGGGATTTTTCGTAGCCACTCAGTTCTTTTTCACCGTTGCCTTCACTCTGTGCCTTATCGCTATCATTCTAATAATTCTATTCTTCAAAGTCAAGAAAAATGATGATAAATATATCATGTTATTACTTACACTCGGTACTCTAATCGTAGGAGCAGGTATAATTTATATTTAAATTTATTTCATAAAAATTCTTAATTTATTTTATGTATATAGTATAATTCTAATTGTTTGTTTTTAGGTTTTAGCGGATTGATATCTGTTATTACGTTTGGTGCGAGGGGAGATGGAAGAGATTGGATGCCGAATTGGGAACACAATGATCACGGTTGGGGTTTCGCTCTCGGCGTTATCGGTGTTTTATTGCTCTTCCCCTCGGGTATTCTGTTCCTCGTCGAAGCGAGGGTTAATAGGTATAAGAAGCTGAACGAAATTCATAGCCGGGAACAGTCAGCTTACACTTTGGAAGAGAGGAAAGTTCATTATGTCAGCGGTCACACTGAAATATAGGTGTAGAGTCATAGAATTATACGTTCTCTGTTATGTAGAGATGATTTTTTTTATATGTTACTTGACTATACATAGTATTGACTGTATTTTGAAATGTACAAATTGCTTTTATTGATTATTTTATATAATGCGTGTACGTATTTCAATGTTTCTGTAATGTTTTAATTCGAATTTTGCGTAAAAATGTTGAATCTCTTATTGATGATATTATATTATTTAGTCATATCATTAACGAATATGTGAGAAAATAATCATTGCCTTGATATTTATATTCTTCCGTCCAGAGAAATACATATAAATATATATTTTATACATGTAAGTATATTATATTATTGTATTGATGTTAATGATGTTTATATGCTTATGTATTTTATATTACTTGGAAGAATTTACTATCCATAATGAATTTGATACCTTTTGGATTATATTTGTCATATAAGAATAAAAACGATTATTTTATTGAGGCATTGAAGTCCCGATTATATTGCGAGTGAATTTAGGGGTGGCTTTCATGTAAAAAATTGATATATTATAGTATTTTAGGATTAAGTTTCTCATATTTGATTTTGTCACATTTATTTTTCTCCGTCCATTTTTATATTTGTATGTTTTTAACCATATAATAAACTATTGTTTATAATCTAATCTATTTCAATTTCTGTCTTATTTACATATATCCAAAGAGGAATCATTTTGGATAGTATCTAATGCTGCCTCTTGACGTGATCCGAGTCGCGACAGAAGATCATCACAAATATATACATAGGTGGTGTGCATCTTTCTTCCATGCACGCAATTATACTGCCTCTACTAACGCATCTGTATTTATACTTCATTTCAGATAACATGGTAGTAGGGAGAAAACTCTGATATTCTGATCTAGTCGCGCATTTGGAGGTTTATGAATAAATTTGTCAATCAATAAGAATCGAGATTCAGAATTTTCTTATATCTAGCTTAAGTTTATTTGAGCGAGTCATACATAGTTTCGTGTTTCATGAGTAAACGGGTCGCCTTTTCCATGCTCTTCACATCGATCGTGACGAAAAATCTTGCTCTCACGCAATCTAGCTCCCACATATGCATTTATTTTCCGAGAAATGAGACTAACGTAACATTTTTTTCAAATTGAAAACCAAGACATGCCTCCACTTCAGTGGCGGCTCGTGAGAATTCATAGGGGCGGGCTGCAGAGATTAATCGGGCTCTAGTAGCTCGTTGACCATACCGGTGATCAAATGTAAACAAAAATAGCATGCATGTGTTCTATACTGGGAGGTCTGCAGCCTATATGGACGGCAAAAATAACATGCATTTCTGTTATCCTGGGAGGACTGTTGCCCTGGAGCCATATAGACGAGCCGCCACTGCTCCAATTGCTCCCCGACACAAATTTAGCTCAACGTTAAAAGAAGGCACACAGGGAAATGGGTAATTGGATTATTAGTCACATTGCGGTTGTTACAAAGACAATTTTTGCTATGAAAACCGCGAATGCGGAATATTTGGAACTCGAGTTTTCGTTAGTATGATAGTTGTCGTTAGTATGATGGACTTTTCGGCTGCCAGATTGGAGATTTTAGTGACTTTTGTGACCAATGATCACCGAACCAGGGAAATGCTACTGCTTTGAAAATTTTCCCATTTTCAAAGCTGTAGTATTCCCCTACCTCCACATTCCCATTTATCATATTTAATCTAACAATGGGATAATTCTAACTTAATATTCGCTCATCACGCAAGTCTAAGGTAACCATTCGTACTGTTTTATCCAGTACTGGTTTTTTGAGTATATGTTCTTGTAAGTCGTAAAATAAAACCAGTACACTTTTTTTATCTCATAGATGAATTTAAGGTAAATGGATTATATACGTACATATGTAGTCCGCTTACCAAAAATATGAATGCAGTAATATGCGTACCACCTACATACATTTTTGCGATGCGGATTTTTATTGTAGCGACTCGGTCAATGAATAAATAAAGCATAGAGGTCTGACCGCACTATACGACAACCGAACGATCCTTCACTTCACAATAGTACGCGACTTAATATTGTTTGTATGAAATTGTATGA
Organism: Arctopsyche grandis; assembly: GCF_051622035.1. Taxonomy (NCBI): domain Eukaryota; kingdom Metazoa; phylum Arthropoda; class Insecta; order Trichoptera; family Hydropsychidae; genus Arctopsyche; species Arctopsyche grandis. Next base: position 1,642,344 of record NC_135363.1, read on the forward strand.
GACATATCGCACTGCATGACGTAGAACGATACCTTGCGTCAAAGTTGACTTTTCGACCAACTTTGACGCAGGTGTCGTTGAGTGGGGGGGGTTTCCTTGCGACAATTATTCTCCTTCATATGGTGACTTTGAAATAGCATGTAGCCATAATCTTTTGGGTTTTCTCGATTGTTCTTCTTCCTCGCATATCAAAGATACTATAATAACATCCGTTTCGTCCATTTTGCTGAATGATTGACATAATCTGTCGTTCAAGTGCGGTTTACCTAATATTGTCGCACACTGTTGTGAAGTGAAGGATCGTTCGGTTGTCGTATAGTGCGGTCAGACCTTAAAGCCCGTTCTTCACGCCAAGACAAAAACTTTGTACATAAAAATATTTTATTTTATTTTATTTTTACAACATCAATTAATCAAGCACATTCGTCTTAACAGATTTCTCCAAAGCAACGAGTGTGCTAAAAATATTAAGAAGTACAAAAGGAAAAAATACAAGTTAAATAAACAAATTATATATACAAATATACAAATTAAATAAAGAATAGATAACTAAATAAAACATGAAATCATAATTAAATACATTAACTCAACCATTCTAAATGGTCGCGACCTCCATAACTTAGGAAGTGGTGCAGAGAATGAAGAGAGACGTGACAAATGTCAATGGCACCATCCAGTGAATTTAAGAAACGGAGGCCGCGAGGAATGGGGGAATAACTGAATGCCACAGTTCTAGCCAAAGGAGTGTGAAAAAGGGGACGATGGCGGGTCCATATCACACTCTATGGAGCATGAAGGCCCAACTCAGTCAGGATAAACGGACAGGAGATATAGCCTCTAAATATGGAAAACAAGGACTTGATGAGGGCAACACTCCTCCTGTGGTCAAGAGAAGTGTAGCCGACCATACCCATGACGAATTTTGAAGGAAATAAGTATGGGTAAATCCCATATTGCTCCTTATAAAGCAGTCTGAGAAATCGTCTTTAGATAAGTTCAAGTTTCATAGATAGAGATTTTGTGTAAGGATTCCAGATCATAGAGGAGTATTCCAAGATACTCCTAACTAGAGCATTGTACAGCAATCTCAAAACAGCGGGATTATGGTAGTGTCGAAAATTACGAAAGACAAACCCAAGCATTCGTGAGGCAGAGCAACACACAGAGTCGATATGAACAGAGAAATTTAGGTCACTCTGGAATGCAACCCCAAGATCAACAGTTGAATCGATCCAGTTCAATAAAGAGTTAATATGCACGTGTAAGAGCAGGATGCGCACCACTTATATATTTACGACGGAGGTTTTTTATTATCACGACACGGCCAACGTGAAAAAGAGGCATAAGAATATGGAACGGATTGTAAAAACACATGCACATGCTGGCAGCCATGGTGAGTTGTTTGGCACGTGAGTTGGCAGCAGTGAGTGGGCGTTGGTGTACCGATGACAGACCGAGACGCTGTCGCATCGTTGCAGTTGCCCGATCGTTTGCGTAGGTGAGTGTCGCTCTCTTTCCACACATGTCTCTCGATCACTCCATCATTCAACACTCCTCATCGCGACTCTTCGTCCTGTCATCGTTCTCCAAATCGTGGCGAGCAACGCCCCATTCGACCCAACGGTCACACGGCATGATTCATCATTGTCAAACGTTCGCCCACAACACTCCCATTTTTACGTCAAATTCACACTACACTTCGTTCGAATGTCATATGCAAAACTTCGCCATGTTGAGTCGTGGTTTAAACTTTGCGTATTTCGTTTCAACTGACTAGTGCGTACAAAATTTAACTTGCAGTAAACAAAGTGTTTATTTAGCCTTATTATTTTTTTAGTCGGTTGTTACGATCGAAATGCATATGAGTGTATATATGTAGTCAGTGTGTCCATATGGCAATTGGCTCTTTTTCAGATTTTAAACTTCAAAATTAGCATTGCTATGAGCCTAATGCCCATGCTGTAATTTCTTCAAATTTGAGTGGTCACATTTTAATTATTATCCATTAGTTGAATCTGTATCTAAATATTGAATTGTATGTATGCTGCTTGAAGAAAAACGCAAAAAGCACAAAATTTTAATTCAATATGAAGTTTTATTAAAGACTCAACGTTTCAATCAAAAAGTTAATGAAATCTGTTAATCATTTTGTATGATCAATTAAACTGTAGATCCACAAATTATAATATATATTCATAATTTCTATGTACTATTACAATTTTAAGTATTTTTCTTAAAATTAAAACCGATCTTTTCACTCATAGTATAAAAGTATTGTAAAAAGATCACAATTTTAATATAATACCGATCGCATGACTACCGTTCATGAATTCATGTTTTATTTTCATCATACAAATTACACATTTCTCTATATTATTGTACAATTGTGGCAATTTCGAAATCGGTGTATACTTAAATTTTTTGTTGTTTTCTTCACAGCTAATATGTAGCATTTTTTTCTTTCAAATTACAAACTAAAACCTAATCGTCGCACCAATTTGAATCACCGGCTACAAATTGTAATAATTAAAAAGAAATACCTGATGTTTTAAATCACATCTGGTAAGATTCTAATAAGAAATACATATATATTTGATAATAGAATAATCTATTGACTAATTTCCACTATTGAAATTATCTATGCAAATTCTAACTGGTAGTCGAAACTATTCCATTATCACTTGTACCACTTTTCCTTATCTTTCACTCGGCGAATACAATTAAACTCTACAATACATAGTCGACGGTGAATCGTATTCATTTCAATAAGAAAAATGTGCAATTCTCACATGCGTTCTATCGCATGATTGTGTCAAATGCATTGTTTGCATCTATTGTGGGAACGTACATTAGATCTGCATACGATCTAATACTTCGAAGGTTACTCGGGTATTAGAAGATATCAGCAGTCGTGACGGAAATTACTATAATTGTATCATATATGTAATTGACTATGTAATGGATGAATCAGTTGAATTGTTATTACACGATTATTTAACCACAATGTGGATCATGATGATAGTTCTAGAGTGAGTCAGTCGTTCATGAATGTACTAGACGTAGTAAACGGATGAGTGTTGACTTTTTGCGGTTCAAATTGAACCGCAAAACTCGAAACGCTCGGTTAGGAATTAATATGTCGCATAGTGAATAGTCGTATTGTTAGTTTACTTGGAGATTTTCTCGACAACGCACCGACCGAGTCAAGGTTGGATAATTGCTGGGAAAGCGTCGTTGTTTCGTATGTATGTATGTAGTGATAATAACAACGTTGACCGTTGTTGAGTAATCTCAGCTTTACCCGTAAATGACAACCATTATTGGTCCCGAGGGCCTTTGTGTGTGGGTGTGTGACGAGTTGCGTTTTTTTACTTGAAAATGAAAACAATGGTGTTTTTTGTCCGTCGTGTGTGTATTAAAAATTTTCCCTTTCGTTTTCGCTTTTGTGATGTTTGTAATGATTGTGTTGAAAAATCACAGTTTACGTGTTGCTTGGATTAGCGTTGAGGTGTTAGTAGTTTAGTTCCCGATAGTATATACATATATTGTGAATTAGTTCATTGACTTTTTTAATTACAAAAAATGAATAAGAGATTGCATATTGAAGAGTTTACTTTGATTAAATGGTTTTTGTTTTAAAGTTTCTCATATTGAATATGTATATTTATTTATTTACATATTATCCACAGTGACGCTACATTTATAATTGTTAAAAACAATTATTGGTGTTGTTCAACAACCACTCAACCAGACTAGCATAGTATATATTGAAGAAGTCAATTTCACCAGCAATCTGGTTGAGCAGGTTTATCGCCCTATACAGTCGCGGTTTCGGAAACCGGAACACCATAGAAAAATGTGATTTTGCGTGAAATTTCAGTGATCTTAAATAAAATAAACACCCAAAGTCATTAAAATGGTAGATTATATCATGGTGCTTGATTTTAACGACAATCGTTAAGAAAAGGAACAACAAAAAAAAAGGTAGAGAGAATTTTAGTCCGAGCCGGATTTTATGACCAAACGCAGTCTCCACAGTTGAATGAAATTTTGAATGAAAAAACATAGTTGAGTGTAAACTTTTAATTTTATTAGACACATGGTATTATTTACAAATTATAAAAACTTAATTAATATTTTGTTGCGGCTTTTTTTGCATTTATGACGGCTTTAATACGGCTAGACATAGAATCTATTAAGTTTCTTAAAATGTCGATGGGGAAGTCTTCATACCATACTTTTTCAATGGTCTCTTTTAATGATTAATGGCTAGACAAATTTGTTTTACTAATCCTATATTTAATAGCCATCCATAAATTTTCAATTGGGTTTAAATCTGGACTATTCCCAGGCCATGTTAATGTCTTTACACCCAATTCCTGCAAATAAACCTGAACCTAAAAAAAAGTAACAAAAATATTTCAGTTTTTTGATCGAAATATTATTAATTACATTCAATACCATTAAATAAAATTAATACTCACTAATTTAACTGTATTCGACCAATTCCATAATACGAAAAACATCCCCAAACCATGTGGATTGGGGGATGCTTCACTGTCTTCAGGGTACACTTTTGGTCGAATCTTTCTCCAACTTTTCTTCGAACATACGGAAAACCATCGGAGCTGAAGAGGTTGAATTTCGACTCATCAGAAAATATCACTTATCGCCAATCCGATGTCGTCCAATTTTTGTGATATTTCGACCACTCTAATCGGTTTTTCATCATTTTCTTCGTAAGTAATGGTTTTTTCGCAGGTTTACGAGCGAACAGTCTAGCTTCTCTGAGTCGTATTCTTAAGGTTACATCACTAATTTCAATTGAAAATTGATCCGAGATCTCTTTTCTTATCTCTACAGCAGTTTTGAACCGTGTCTGTAAAGATAATTGAGTTATCAGGCGATCTTGTCTCTCGGATGTGCATCTTTTCGGTCCCTTCCCCTTCTTACGGCAAAAGTTCCAGAATCCTTCTTATTTTTCATTATTCTTGACACAGTAGATACAGAACGTCCCATTTGTTGAGAAATTCATCGCAATAAATGTCCAGAGTCTGCCAAAGCCGCGATCTTTATATTCTCCTCTAATGATAGTTGAGTGTATTTTTGCATGATATTTTTATTTTCAACGATTTCGATCCTTAAACCTCGACAGCTCACACTAAACTGAGCTCAAATCGTAGAAAACAATCATATTTAAAAGACCCGATCGTTAAAAACCACACACCTAAAGGGACAATATTTTTATTGCCCAAAAATCGTAAAATCACAAGTGTTCCGGTTTCCGAAACCGCGACGGTATATAGGAGCCGTTGCGATTATATTTGTGCGAGCCACAGGAGGAACAAACAAACGACGATTCCTCAGGTCCCTGAATTTACTTAAATTTATTAAGAACCTGAGGATTGTGTATTATCCCATTGAACAGCTTAAAAAAGTGCCTTCCCAGTAACATTTGCCGACGAGACTCCAATGAGTTGAAACCCAATGCCCCTAATAGAAATGCACTAGGATATAGCCAAGGATAATAACCATACCGTTTCATATAAAGATATGTATCTGAGAAACCGTTTTTGGATTCTCTCAATCTTCAATGAATGAGTTTTCTATATGAATATATTTATGTACATGTATGCATGTATAAAAAAACGCAACCTATATTACTAAATACAAACTAGACAAACTTTTTAGTCGGAAAATTCATCCCCCCTCCTATTTCTGAACAAAAAATTCTAATGAAATGGATTTCGGTTTAAAAAAAACTCAAATCAGTTGGTGAAATTACCTAATTTATCATTCATAGGGTTGTTCGATTTCTTGCAAGTCAAACCAGAACCCCCGCCCCCCCCCCCCAAAAAACCAACACGAGAATACATCTAGATATTGTAGATTAGAAAGACTTTTTGCCAAAAAGTTCTAATGAAATAGGTCTCGGCTTTAAGAAAATTCAATCAGGAGGTGAAATTACCCAATTCATCATTCATAGGGTTGTTACATTTCTTTAAAAAGTCAAACCAGAACCTCCCCCTCGCCCCCCCCCCTAAAAAATCAACACGAGAATACATCTAGATATAGTCTAGAAAGACTTTTGCGAATAAATTCTAATGAAATGGGTCTCGGCTTTAAGAAAAATCAAATCAGGAGGTGAAATTACCCAATTCATCATTCACACCAAAAAAAAAATTCAACAATATTGGACCACTTATATTTTTAATTTGTTTTAAAAAATCAAATTGGCAAACCTCAAGACGGCGGATAACTTGAGATTAGCACGAGAGTTAGGAAAGGAGATGCCAGTTTACAGGAACCGCTCCAAGGCAAATTCTGATAAGAAATGATCGACCTGGAGTCATAAACCAAGGTTTGGCCAGCAACGGGACTCTAGTGGGACTCGAACCCATGACCATCTGCTCGAAAGCATAATATGCCAACCACTAGTACAGGCCACAATTGATGCCCAGTGCATACTTTTTGTCCTAATAAGTTGTAAACTGGGACTTTGGGGCGTCCCGAAAGTTTTGTTTGGGCACTGGGACACGAGACTGAAACGCGGTGACAATCCCGATCGACACTATGGTGGCCGCTGACTCATATTTGTAACATGTTGGGTGCACAACGCTAACTGGCCGCTGATACATATATGATTCACGACTGCGCGAACTGTTTCAGTCCGCTGATATATTTTTGTATCACGTTTTCGTCAATCGTTCGTGGCCGATGATATATGTATCAGCGGCCAGTAAGCGTTGTGCAACCAACACGATACAAGTATGAGTCAGCGGCCACCATAGTGCTAATCAGGACATCCGATTCAATCAGTCTTCCAGATATTCTTCGATAGTTTGCATATAAACTATCCCATTATTTTCGAATCAACCGTGAAAATCTCTGTCAATACTTATTGTATTCGATTGTTTGTTTCAGAACTGACGTCATTATGAAGAAAAGAAGCCTTGCCGGGAATTGCGCTATAGGCGTGTTCGTGATAGCTCTGGTAACCGTATGCTTGGCGTTTGCCACGCCGAGTTGGCTCGTCAGCGATTACAGAATCACGGGAGCTAAGCTCGACAGGTATTTTGATATGTTGGATGTGTGTATTGAAGCATTATGAAGAGTAATACTAAACGGAGCTTGCATTACAGGTTAGGATTGTGGACGCATTGCTTCCGATCTTTACCCGATCCACTCGACGTGTACCAGGGGAGGTTCTTCGTCGGCTGCAGATGGGTCTACGATCCCTTCACGGCCGGATATGATAGGATTAGAGGATTTTTATTGCCTCGTATGTATATTTCAATCGTACTTTTCAATGTTTCTAATTGAAATTTTGTTAATGTTTTCATTAGCCAGCAGTATAGCTCGGTCGTTAAGCTTCTGCCTAACACGGAGAGGCGCCGGGTTCGATCCCATGAGCTGACCTCGATTGAAAAGAATTTTTCTGAGTATATATGTAGTGCTGCTGGTCAGAGCTGGATATTTGTGACTCCAGGTTGATCGTTTCCTATCAGACATTGCCAATTTTCTCTGATTTCATTGTTGAAACGGTTCCCGATTAAAAATCTACTATGTCACCACTATTTGAGTATGATTAATGTACAATAAAATTTATGTATAATTCATAGATGTCTCGTTACTTTGCGAACTTTCAGTGTCTCGTAATTCAGCGACTTGTATAATAAAAATGCTGTATTGTTTGTAATTGGCCAGGAAGGCGCATTGGGGTTAACCTGTAAAGCCTTCCTGGTATAAAATGTATGTAATAAAATAAAAATAAAAATTTTATTATGCTTGCTTTTCAGCGTTCATGATCGCCACTCAATTTTTCTTCACGCTGTGTACAATAGGTGTCGTCATTTCGGGTATTCTCGTTTTGCTCTTCTTCTTATGTTGCGGCCCCGATCAAGAGAAATTCATTCTGTTGATTAAATCCATCGGATTCATCCTAGTCGGAGCTGGTTCGTTTCGTATACGATGTTTATTTTAAATGTGTGCTTTTATTTGAATTGATTTTATTTGTTAATTTTTTTTTATTGCAGGAGGATGTGGAGGTCTCGCTGTTATTATTTTTGCATTCTTCGGAAACTCCGACGGCTGGATGCCCGATCATGCCAATAATTATTTAGGTATTTGAGTGTTTTGATTGCTTTATAAAGAAATTCAGATGTGACCAACCAATGACTTTATCTATGTATTTGAGGAATATAAGAAGGTCACAAAATAAAATTCGATAATTAAACATATATGTATACACGTTCACACATAACGGTTATGAGAGCATTTTCGTTACAAAATGTAGGGAGACTTACACAAGACAAAAGTTCTACTTCCGGTTGTCGGAATTTCGGAATTTTTTTTATTACTTAAAATCAATATAATTATTATACACATTAAATATCAAGAAAATAAAAATAATTTAAAAGGTCAAAATAAAATAATGAAATATGGTTAAAAAAAAAAATACTACTTCCGGTTTACGAATTTTGACCAAAACCTTATCAGATCTAAGTTAGTACATAAAGAATACAAATTAAATTTTCAGTTTGATACGTTCAGGGGTGTGGAATGAATAGGGGTCACAAAATTTTTGACCTTTCTAAGAGGGAAAAATCCCACTTTGGGTTTATTAAATTTAGTGATTATTTGTTATTTTCATCACATTGATACAAGATTTGTACTTGAATTTTTTCGTGAAGAGCACACACGTTTATGGGGTCGAAAAAAATAGTGGAAGAAAAATCGAACAAGAGTAAACTGCCACTTTCGGTCGACGGATGCTTTCCAAATTTTATACATAACTTGGTATTAAGCTTAAACTTCTAGATGTGAAATTTCAGTTCAATAAACAAAAAGCTTTCTGGGAAAAACATAAAAACCCTCGATTCCCTGGGGTAAAAGTACTACTTCCGGTTCAGGTAATAATATTAAAAAAATATTAGGGTATGAAATTTATAATTTCTATTACATGTAAAACAAATTCAGTCTGATTCGGTTAGAAGTTTGGGAGATAATTGAATTCAAAAACTTAAAAAAGAGGACACCTATAAGGGGAGGTATCATTTCCGGACAACTTAAAAATTTACGTCGTATTGATAAGAATTTCAGTAACCGATACTAAGGTTCAGTTCAATAGGACTAACGGTGTTCAAAATATCCCCAAAATACACAGACACACACATTTTTTCTAGATCTTGATTACGTGATCAGTCAAAATCTCGAGTTCGAATTTTCGCATGATCGCAAAACTTTATCTATTGTTACTACGTGCATAGATAAAGTAAAAATGTACAACTTTAGAGTGAAATAATCAATGTTTTGCAGGTTGGTCGTTTGGTCTCGGAGTGGTCGGAGCTGCTACGTGTATCATAGCTTCAATCCTCTTCTTGACTGAGGCAAATATTCAACAGAAGAAACGGGAGAGACTGAAGGAGTCTCAGACGAGGTTCGAACTGGCGCAAGAGACCAAGGCGTAATATAAATATATATAGCCTTATATACCGATTACCGTATTTCTATGCAAAAGTGCATTCCGTATCACGTTATATATGGATATATTATATAATACTTTTGAGTACCGAGCTTTTCAAAGTGCCTAATCACTCGTATGTGGGTTTTTTATATACATAAATGAATTTAAATTAAGATACCCGTCGGTTTATATTGTATTGTAAACGACTGATTTTTTATATTTGTTTTTGAAGCCATAAAATAATCTATGGGTTGATCGTTAGAATATTTCATTCGTAAGGTTTGATGATTATATTTGATGGATATTATTGCCGAAAGGAAACGTTACAGTATAATAATTAGACTAGTCTTGTTTATTTTAATATGTCGGTTATTATATTTGTGTGAATGTGACAGTCGAGTGTGTTTTATCGATAGGTTTTAAATTGTAAGTGTTGCCTATGGTGCAGTCTATTACAATGAAATTAATTTTAAAATACTAAATAAGTATTAATTTACTTGTTTAAATTTTTTTTCGTATTCATGTATGAAAGCCCTTCAATCGCTTGCTAAATTGACATTCGAAATACAGTACAATATTCCGATTTTTATAGCAAAAATATACATAGATATTTTCATATACTATCACAACATATTTTTCAAACGTGTGCCTTTTCTATTTAATAGTGAATAAATAAATAAAAAATAATGTGAATTAGTCTACAATTACCTGATATTGTATGTATATTGTTAAAAAAAAAAAAAATGTATACATATTGTGTTCATATATCTTTAATGTATTATTGAACAGAATCTCAAATTGACGCACTTTCTACAATATATTATTATTGTATACCAATTGTTAGCGAATTTGTATTATTATTATTATTGAATATTAAAAATGTATTGACGAGGATATAAAAAATCATTCCATTGTTAATGTGACACTTAGTTGTAGTTCAAAATATCATTACTTATACATAAACATACATGGAAGTGTTTTTTATTTTATAATTTTAATACGACATTGTACAAGTTAGTTATATACATATATATATTTCCGTCCATTTTCTTATTTTTATTGTATTATTTTTGATAAGTCTGTCTACTTATAAATTTTTAATCTGACATTATTATTTTTTAAATACATATATGTATTCCGTCCATTTATTATTATGAATTATATATTATATAATAAGTTTATTTTATTGATTTTTCTTTTTTTTGTATGTAATTATTCTGTTCATTTTTAGAATTCATGTATAAATTTTTTGCTTTGTATGAGACAATATTTTTCATATATACATATGTTACTGAAATGATCTGCACAAATTTATCATATTGAATAAAAAACTTTTTATGAAGAACTTTTGTATCATTTTTGACTTAATTCCAATATAATTATTCAAAATGTTGTAAGAGGAAACAATTCGTCAAATACCTAGAAATTTTTCTTTAGGGTAGACGAACAATTTCATACATGGCGATCTCATACACAACAATCGTCACCACGAAAATTACGAATACGGAATATTTAGCACTCCAATTCTCTTGAGTGTGATAGTTCGCGTTGATCACTCTCGATGGGTGGAAGTTTTGAGTACTAGATGTCCCATGATCGATATTTTAGTGACCGTGTGCGAGATCGCCATGTGCGAAATAGTCACCGAACTCATTTTTGACTTAATTCCAATACAATCATTTAAAATGTAAGAGGACATAATTATTTGTAGTCAAATACTTCGTTTTTTTCTTTAGAAACAGTTAAAAAAATTGTTTACTTAAAACAAATGTGTGGTTTTAATTCTGATTGAATTTACATCTCATACTCGTAATCAAATTTGCCAAAATATGAATGAAACATTACAATAATTGTACAGTAATAAGACCCATGATATATTGCTAAGCACATTTTACACCTTCGATGATGCTCCAGTTCATTATTGACAAATTTGTCGTTCACTATCGACTTCTATTATGGCTAATTAGCGTTAGTGCATTGTTTTAATCGAGTGGTCAATAAATTGTATCACTCTTTACTTCAATTATTTTGTATTAAGAACCTCAATTATTAAAGTATGGCTAAATAAACAAAGAAATCTTCAGTGTGGGTTACAAACCAATCACTATACATGTCTGTTACTGAAAGTTGGCGCGTTCTCATACTCACACAGAAGCGCCCGAAAGGGACAGAGCGTCTTTTAATATTGAATGCAGTATGACAGCATGCTATATACCTTTTCACCGAAACAACACAAGCGCATTTGTTCGCGCCAACTCTCGGTAACATACCTGTAGCTATTCCATCAAATATAATACTATCACCTGGCCGTAAAGTAAACAATTGAAGCTAATAAACTTATGAAAAGTACTTAACGACAGATTTTTAATGGATTTAATTATTATTAATGTGCATGAGCTATTGCCACGATATCACTCTGCTACGAATTTGAAGGTTCGGTGATTACTGGTCACAAAGTCACTAAAATCTCTATAACGGAACATCTAGCAGCCGAAAAGCCCATCATACTAACGAGAACTTGATTGCCAAATATTGCGTATTCGCGATTTTCATGGCAAAAAATGGGGTTTGCTGCAAATGATTGCAAACCACCCGGCTGCATGTACATTTCGATTGCATTTTAACTGTTTGAATTTCAGCATGTACGAAAGACGAGATATTATTGGCAATCATAGAAGTAGAATGCATAGAATGGCTCTCAGCCTCCAAAAATATTGCTACAAAAACTCTGCGCGGCAGAGTTTGTTCATTGTTTGCTAAACTTCGTCTCTCTCTCTCTTCTGACTTTCCGTCTCTCTCTCTTCGATGGCTCGCTTTTAGACGGTACTTTTGTTAACAATGACCATTCTATGCATTCTACTTCTATGTTGGCAATTCTTAAAATTGAGTTGGATCTTTCTGGAAAGTTTAAAATGGCAAAAGCCGAGACAAAAGTATGAAATGAGCATGCACCCGCTTGGTTTGCAATCGTTTGCAGCGCAGGGCAAAAAATGTCTTTGTGCCCACCGCAATGTGACTAATAATCCAATTACCGAATTTGAATGTTTGGAAAATCAAATATCACAGTTTAGACTATTTTTAAGACTGGCAACACTTACAAGGTGTGTCACAAAGTGCTGCAAGCGGAGCGGCACTGAAACTGTCAGATTTGAGGGGCGTTGGTTGACAGTTTCGGGGGCGAGAAAGTACTCCAGCTCCAGCATCAGCTCCGTTGCAGCCATGTCGGCCACCGACAACGAATATCCTCGAGCCACCAGTTAGTATTCGTCATTCACCGTTTCCATGTTGACACACCAGACACGCCCATAATCCTCAACCGACAAACGTGACAACTTAAGCAAAATGGACCTTATGCACGACGCCATACGGCTCATTTTCGACTGGCACACATTCACCCCAAATAGAGAAATGCATTTCACATTGTTATTTGTGTTCGATTTCAGATGCTACCGTCATCGGGGCTATATTGACTTATATAGCCGGATTGTTTTTGTTGATGTCATTCGCCAGTCCGTACTGGATAGAGTCCTATCCTGAGATGTTCTCGTCATTCAAGCACATGGGATTGTGGGAGTATTGCTTCGATCAGTTCCGCTACCCCTACTATCAATTCCCGAAGCTGTTCAACGGATGTCACTATATATTCAGTCAGGTATTAAAATCAATTTTTAACTCATATTACTTGAATATTGTATCTATTTATTAGAACATTTGAATTGTTTACTTATTGGATTCTAATAGGTTATATGTATATACATTGAGTGTGGGATTTTCCTTTTCCCATGTTTAAGCCGAAATTTGACGAAACATTCATGTATATTAGTTTGTATGCTAGTTTACATGCTGGTTGAATTTACAGGAATACTATGTGATAAGAGAGTGGCTGCTTCCCGGTTGGATGATGGTCGTTCAAGCCCTGGTGACATTGGCTCTGATGCTCTCACTCTTCGCTCAGATCATCCTGGCTTTAGTGTGCATACGTTGGCCCCTCCAATCGATACTTCGCTACGAATGGATGTGCACGGGAATCAGCTTCATTGCTACGGCTTGTGCCAGTGAGTTTTAACGGACACCGCTTACATTATATGCTGACTGTCTCATGTCTCAACTGATATTGCAATATTTTTGTAGGTTTCTTCTTGTTTTTGGCCGTAGCTGTGTTCGGTGGAAATTGTTATCGTCGCGATTGGCTCTTGTACCCGTCTTTCAACGTTTTGTCTTGGTCGTACGCTTTCGCCGTCATAGCGTTCATGATCTTCGGTGAGTTTGGTTGTACCTATATGTAGAGCTGATTGAATTTGATGTTATGTGTTAATGTTGTTTTGTTTGTTGTAGGTATGGCTTCGTTGTTGTTGTACTTGGAGACGAAACGGTCGTATCAAAGTCGGCGAGAGGCTAAAAATCTAGTTATGCAGATGCAGCTGCAAGAAGCTCAACCGCCGCCGCTAGGATTCAACATTCCTCAACGTTCCGGCTACATATAAAATACATACGAATGATCCAATATACGTATATCACTCTCGTGCAATCAAAGATTTTTCATTATTAGACGTATTTGCAGTACGGTTTCGAGATTTTTTTTAGGTCTCGAAACTGTTGCACTCTTTCTATACACCATTTTTCACTGTCGTCGTAAGTTATTTGTATTCAATGTTAATTGTTAGGTGAAAAAAGTTTATTTTCTATTGTGATGAGTATACATATGTATGTACGTAGTACGTATATAGTGTCGATTGTGCCTGAAATTAACTCTGACAATGTATCGATCTGATTGATTTGATCTTAATCGACATGGTAATGTACAAATGATTGTTGTTATGAATGAACTCCGTGTCGATTTCGAAGCCGAAATGTAAATACGGCGTAATTAATTTTCGATTACTATCGTTCAGGCTGTATTATGTAGATGGAAATTTTGATGAAAAAAATTGATACTTGCGTGTTTTTATAGATAGCTTCGTATTCGACACGGGTTAGTTGTGAATGTTGAGAAATATTGTTGCGTTGAATTGTAAATGTTGGAATCCTTTTAATGAAATTGTCAAAACAAGCTCAGTTCGTGAACGGTGCAAGCTATTTGCTTTGTTCGTTCATTAACTAAGTATTTTTTTTTGTGTTTTTAATGAAATGACTGTAACATACATATTTATGTATGAATTGTTTAGTATTTAAGTTGTTTTATTATTTTTATTACTATTGTATCACGAAATATTCTAAATGTCACGCATTTAATATCTCTATACTTAAACGTAACGTCAGGGCCGCGTCTATTATACGTACAAATGTGTGTTTTTAAAATGCGTCTTGTTGTATACTTGTGAACCCGAACTATAATTCGGAGAAATAACGGGATAGCAGGTATAGCTTTGGTCCTTCTTTTAACTTCTAGGCGCGGCCCTGCCTAATGTAACATGAATTTATTCATGGAAAATGCACTCAAGCTGTAATGTGTCAAATTCAGTAATATTTTTATAGTATTGTTTTACTATCGGATGTATTTATATATACATATTTGAACCGCAGATATTATTCATGAATACTCGTTGTCGAAAATTTGACGTATACATATATTGGTTTTACATTCCGTCCATATTTTAGACTAAGTGTTGTAAAATGTGTCCGTCCTTATTTTTGAAATCATGCACAGGGTCTCTTTGCGCCTCTGCTTGTTATTATCGCTGAAAAAATATTTATAGTAATATGATTACTATTTAATGTGTATGTATGTATGTTCACTTTTGCACACTGATGAGTCGGTTCCGAATCGGTTATTCTCCGGATGAAAGTGCTGACTGCAGCGGCGAGTCTTCGTTGAAAAAGTGCCATTGGTTGCCTTTCCTTGTTATCGGTGTATCTTTCTGTTCAAATTTACACTTTTCTCTAGTAATTGGCACTTTAGAATGTGTTAATGTTTAAATTATATTTATAAGTTTGACAATTTATAAACTCTCCATTATTTTTATATGTAAATATATGAGACTGGTTTATTTTTTTATTATTGTAATCTCAGTATTTTATTCTTATATTATGACATTGTGCCTTTTTTGTACAATATTTCAATCGAAATAAAACGCATACACTTAATTTTTATGACTTCTTATTATCTGCTGTATATCTAAATTTAAACGTATATTTGTCTGCTATGTAAATCTGCATTTTAAATTTGGAAATACCAAATATTGTATACTATTTCAAATTAGATCTGGCTTAAAAATAGTTTCGGCCTATTGAGTACGAATAAAGGTCTATTCATACTAGCACAGCACATAACCAGCAAGTATTCTCTGGTACATTTTATATGGGTACATTAATATCTAACATGGCGTAGATGTAACAGCAGTAGCTGACAAAATCTACTCATGCTATACAGCAGTACATGTCATCGTAACGTATCAAGAAAAACTAGTTTTCTTTAGCCAATGTGGAAATATTCACGCACGAAGTGCACGTACATATGAATATTTTCGGACACGTCATATTGTGACAATATTGACTCGATCGCAAGCAATATTGCACCATATCGCCGCGCTCTATGATGTATATTTAAGCCGATTTTGCCTTGCACTCGGCCAAAAATTGTCTGAAAGTGCCGATACGTGCGTTTCTGTATAGTATGAATAGAAGCTGTGGTTTACGTGAGCTGTTGTGCTGTCACTCCTGCTACGCGTCTCATCCGATTGGATTCTATTATATATTTTTGGGACGCGGGAAGGTGTGTTGACCAGTGTCCCGGAATTTTTAAGAGGATTGTTTACATATTATTGTATAAGTTAATTAAGTATAGAATATTCGCGGGGAAGTGGACTAGCTGCCTACTTCAGCGGAAGGGTTGGCTGAACTGTCATATGAGTCTGCTGCTACGGATTATATACTGGTTGAGTGATGTCATCTGGATTTCGGGAGCTTGAGGTTATCCTTTGTCTCTGGGTGACGAGATCATACTTCTGGAAGTTTCCACGGGTAAGGAGGTCGGGTCAGTGTGCAGCTGTGCTTCAGGGTTTCTCAGTGTACGATCGAGTGATGAAACCATCCTTCTGGAAGCTTTCACGGGCTCGCGATTGGAATTATAAAGCGAGTCGATTTGGGTTGAAGTAGCGAAGATAATTCCAGGCGAGGTTAGCTCTGCGTGTTTGTACAGGAGCACGATGATGGCATCGTACGACTCGTGCATTGTTGTGAAATAGATGAGATCACTGATTTTGATTCGGGATAGCACAAGTTGTGCTATATTCCTACATATTTATTTTACATCATTTTATATACATACATCCTCGAATATCCAATAATATATGTGAGTTTTACATAAAATTAAATTTGAAATGTATTCTTAGAATAGCGATAAGCTGTCGAAAGTGGAGAAAATAGGTGAGGTGCGACAAAATTTCGGACGTAACGATGTGAGTGACGTGAGTGCCTGTGAGTTTTTGTCTTAAACGTTCGAATGGTACCCAAGTGAATGTAGAAGAGAGCAGAAGCCTTCATAAATAAGAGTTAGTAAAAGGTTTATCTAAATCTGCAAATTTATCGACTTGGATACTTATCGTTAGGATAGATAGTGCAGCGGGTACGAGGCGTTTGTACAACCATTCAAATACGTGTGTGGGTTTTCGAGATTGATGCGAATTTTGAACCAGACAACATGCAATGGCTAGATTATAAAGTCAGCCATCGGTGCCAAGTCACGCGAATCGCATACCTACTATAGAAATGCAAGGTATTATTATATGTACATACATAGATATGCATTGTATTATAGTCGATACAAAAGTCTATTGTCTGCAGGTGACCGTTTGCCATTTCATTTCGAATACACTCTCCTATTACACGCTTCGTTGAACCCAAATATGTATTAAACTGCCATCATAGAAACTGAAACATCGTATTCGAAGATGCCTACGACAGCGATTCGCAACTTTTTCAAGTTAGACGATTTCATTTAATTTTCAATAGATAAAAAAGGACGATAAGGGCGAAAACACACAGCGATGCACGTGGCACGTGGTTTTTTTTTTAGATACTTTAAAACATGTGAAAAAAATGGGCCGTGCCTTGCACATATTCATGGAACGCCCAGCACACCCCGCCCCAAAATGACACCCTGGAGTGTTTTCGATAAAGTTGTATCCTTGTATTTATCCTTACTTGGCTGTGATCGATAACGGTGTATCTCATATTTGAAGAAATGTAGGAGAACTTGCAGTGGCGTAACTACCGCGCCCGCAGACCCCGCAATGCGGGGGGACGCCGATGCTTGGGGGGCGCCGCAAAGCGGCGTGCCTTTTTTGCAGATTTTTTAATTTGTTCTTTTATTTCTTTGCAATAATTTTTTTAAAAACCTGAGTTATTTTTTAACCTATTTGCATCTCGTTTTATTGTATTTACATATAGCTGACAATTCTCTCTTATTATTGTATATATTTTTGTTAAAACAACGTGTTAAAACAATAAAATAAAATTATATGAGGCGTAAAAACGTAAAAATTTATAAATTTATAAATTTTTAGCTGTCAACATTAACAGGTGGGAAGTTTTTAAGGAAAATTCATCATCAGTTACTTTAAACAGATTATGCACTGCTTGTTGGTCGTCCAGATTAGACTCTATTAATGCACTTCGATATATATGTAGGTACATATATGTATATATGTACAGATGTTTTAAAATTTCTTACAGAAATAATTTTAAAAAGTAAAAGAAATGATGAACAATCAAAAGAAAATTGACTAAAAAAGAAAATGGAATGTTTCGAATTTATTCTCCTACTCGTGCTTCTTGAAAAATTCTTCGGTTTCTCAACTTTGTTTCAAAGTTCCTTCAATCAAAAAACGCTGATGATATCAGTGCTCAGTCTATGATTAGACTGAGCACTGATGCATATTGAGAGATCAGTAATTTTAGAAATAAATTTGAAGGATTCGTAACAATTTCAACAATATTAGGGTTGAAGCCAAAATTGAATCTAAAAGCATTTCGATGAACTTAGTCATCAGTCATGATATACGATTCCAGGATCCATTAAAAGAAATTTTGAACAATTTTTAATGCGGCACTAAACGTAACCTAAGTGCAAATGAAGGTTCGTATCACGTTATTTAAACATTGTTTCAAAGTTCGCATTCCTGCAAAACAATTATCAGATGACGATTTACATATATGTATGCAGTGGCGGACTGGCCATACAAGCGAACATGCCCGATGGCATGTGGGCCCCACTATCTGTTAGAAAATATGGGCCCTCAGTAAAATTAAACAACTTTTTAACTATTTCACGTGTGTAAAAATTTATAGGATATTGCACTTTGGGGCCTAAAATTTTGGCTATTTCAACAAAAAAAAATTTTTTACGATATACACAAACAACTAATACCTGCTTTAACAGCCTAAGGATCGATTAACTTTTTTTATTAGGCTCGAAATGTAAGTTTCAACATTTGCGTGGGCCCTTTTGCTGGGCCGATTTCTAACCTCAATATTATGTATATACCAATATCTATGTAACAACTACCTACTGAAATAAAAATGGGAATATTAAACTGAATTGCTTAAAACAATTTTGATAGGACGATTCATCATCAACCAGCGATTTAAATTTACTTCATACTTTCAAAATAACATTTGATTATACTTCGACGATATAGTAAGATTTAAATACACAATTTTAAAGTTTCCGAATATAAAATCTATTCGTAATCTAGACACATCCATGTATATAGAAATATAGGATAGGGGCCCCCTCCCCAAAATCCTGATTTTCGCATGATCACAAAACTTTATCTATTGTTATTACGTACATATGTATGTATGTATGTATATACATAGATAAAGTGTCGGTAGAAATTAAGTTAATTGATAGTTTTTTTAGTGACTCAGTTTGATGGTCGATTTTTGTTGACCATGTGAAGATGTTTAGAAAAAAAATTTCGCCTGCGGCGCTTTTTTCGCTTTTTTCATAATATTTTTTTAAAATTCTTTTATCAAAAATAAGCTTATTTTTTTCATATTTTATAACTCAATAAGGTGTATGCAAAGAATATTTTCCATTTTTATTCCGATATAAAAAAGATTTTTTGAAAAAAAAACAATTTGACCAATCTTTGCCTGCGCCCCTCAAGAAAAAGCTGAAATGACGT
This sequence comes from Arctopsyche grandis, assembly GCF_051622035.1. NCBI lineage: Eukaryota > Metazoa > Arthropoda > Insecta > Trichoptera > Hydropsychidae > Arctopsyche > Arctopsyche grandis. The sequence goes on from NC_135363.1 coordinate 1,661,940, forward strand.
CCCTGATTGTTTTCTACCGAAAGTAAAAGCCGCTTTTATGTCGCATTCTTTTATGATGCATTCTATTTACCTAGGACAAGGGTTAAAAAGAAATATACAATGTAATTTATGGATCTATTTTGCTTTTGCCATTTTTCTTGTACTTAAATTTGTTTATTCCCATTTTAGAAATTTTTTTTTTTACCCTTGATTTTTAGCGTGATGGAAAGAAGAAAATTTTGTTATATGGGGGGGGGGGGGACAAATTTTTTTAACCCTGGGTGGGCCCCCTTTGACTCCTGGCATGCACTAATTTCAGTCCCAGTCCGCCACTGTATGTATGTACATACATATGTATATCATGAAGCTATGTCTCTACCCAACTAATATGTCAATGATTTTGACAAATCATTGCCTGATCAGATACTTGATTTCCGTTCGTGCTTAAAAGAAAATAAACCTTTATAAATAAATAAAAATAAAAAAGATTAACGTGTTCATAATTTGGCAAAGCCCTTCATTTGTAATTTTTATAATTTAAATTCGTCATTTAAATCATCTTTTCCTCACGCTTCCGGTAACTGTAGCCACTACGGAGCGCTCGTTCACAAGTTGAAACTTATTAAAAATTACTTAAGGTCAACTATGTCACAACATCGTATTAAAATATTAGCAATGATTAGTATTAAATTTTAACAAAATAGTCGTGTTTGCCAATGAGTCCAGAAAAAAGTTTTTCTACGTAAAAAAGGTATGAATTATTAATTTGGAAAGTTATTTTGCTGTAAGGAAATAATATGAATATATGGGGGGGGGGGGGGGGGGCGCCTTAAAATATTTTGCGGGGTGTGCCTGGAATTCACGCTACGCCACTGAGAACTTGTCGACGTTCCACGTGCTACGTTCCGTGCTGTGTGTTTTCACCCTAAAGCTCACGAAATTCAGTCATGGCTTAATCAGATCATAGTAGTATATTTGATCAGTTCTGAAAATGAGAGCAGTAGGTAGAATGGTTTTATTCTTAACCAGCAGCATATATCAATGGTTAGTGTGTAATGCTTTAAATTGTGTGGTCACGGACTCAATCCCTGGTTGACTCCAGGTCGATCGTTTCTTATCAGAGTTTGCCAAATTATCTGATTTCATTGAAACAGTTCCTAAAAATTGGCATCCCTGTCCTATTTTTACGCCAAATTTAAGTTTTCCTACTTTGACCAGGAATGTTGCAGAGAGTCTTGAGAGGCTGGTAGTCACCGGACAGTCTCCCAAGAGATGGTCAGACCAAATCAAAGAACTGAAGGGATCGTTCGTTAACGCTGGCTTCAATTTGGCACCGGGACGAGTCCATCTAATTCCAGACTACATCAATGATCACGACGCTCAACATTGAGCAAAAGAGGAAGAAGAAGAATATAAATATATACATATAAATTTAAGACAGGTTAAAAATATCACTTATGTGAGGAAAATTTTTACCAGACGCGAACCGTCCATAGAATGTGCGGTACTGCAGCACCTCAACCAAATATATTTTTTAAAATAAAAACTGTATTGTTGCGTAGGGGTGAGTTTAAGGATCCAAATTATAGGCCAAAGTAACATTTATTTAGTCTAGACGGAACCATTGCTCGCTCGAGAATATCCCTCCTTTTAAAAGCAGGTAGCTAGGCAGTCGAGTATTCGTACACGCAGTAGTCCGAACAGCCCCGAAATTCCTTATTAATATTTAAACGTTATTTTCCACACATGATGTCCCCTACAAACTCAGAATTCTCCACTTTACATTGTCCTGGAATGCCTACGTTACAGTATACATAAATGGGCATATGCACTAGGTACTCGCCAAAAATTTTTTTAATGAGATGCTAATGACTTTAAACCCAATTTGGGTAAGATTTTTGTGACGAAAGTAAAGTATCAGATTTTATGCTGAAATAATTAGTCAATCCTGTTAGCATAGTATATCTTATTATGACCATAAGTTGGGTTGGTTTTCATTAGAAGCGAACTATATATTATATTACGATGTTTTTAGTTTGAATGTTGGCTTCTACGTAATAGTATGCTAGTTTATTTTAAATGTTCTTTCTATCCATACATTGATTTTCAAAAATATATTCCACAAAACTTTAATGCTTTAAGGATGTATGCACATATATATTATATTAAGAATCGAAACTGCACATACTAAATAAAGTTGTAGAACATTGAAGTTGCAGGACATTAAAGTTGCAAGATACGAAAACTGCACCGACACTAGTTGCAAGACACCAAGTTTACAGGACATTGAGGTTATCAGACAGTTCTGGAAATCTTCTGGAAAATCTTACCTGGTATATTGAGCTCGCAAGCCAACTCCAACACACAGGACATAGTCTGAATAGGAACGTTGCCATCGAGCACAATGAGAGGTGCTTTTTCTATGACATCACGATTTTGCAAAATCTAAAACATTTAAAAATGAGTCATGAGAATTGATTTCCTCGCATATTGTAAAAGTAAAAATACACCTGGCGAAATTTTCCAAATGAAACTATGCAGAGATTTTTCGTTGATATTAATGCATGATTTACACGCTATATTTTGCATGATATACACACACACACACGCGTGCAAATGAAGGTTTTCAAAACTTGAACGATAAAATTTAAATGCTATCGTTTTGCGGCACCCTGGGAAACCGCACAGAAATACAACTCGCAGTAGTAAATTGATCTAAATCGCAGTTTCTAAGTATTTCTGCATACTATGTGGCATGACACACAACAGTAAATAATACGAGTCGATAATTAACGTAATAAATAACGTATTTGATGAAATTTATTACGAAAAAACACGAGACTTTAAAATTACGCGACTTTCAAATATGAGGATTGCGGAATCATTTGCAAAAAATAGTACATATGTAGTAGTAAATGCGGAGTGAATAGTATTTAAAAATATTACAACTCTTTTTCTTTCATATTTGTTAAACATATTCATGTTAAACAATCAGTGGAATATTTTGTTACAAAAAATAAAAAATATATAGTTCAAATGTCAAATGTCTATATGTATGTACATATTGTATAGGCTCTTAAACCACTCAATCGATTACGATGGAACTTTCAGGATTTGTTGTATGCATGTCCAGGAAGCGTACTGTGAAAAAAAAACTTCTTAATAATAATATTCGTGATTACTATTTTACCGACGCGAAATTTTGAAGCGCCATCGTGTAGTCAAGGAAATGTGTTCGTTGGTAACTACGTTACCAGTTGTTTTATGACGACAAGGCTTTGAAGAGACAAGAGTTGAGCTCCAACCATCACTTAAAACGGAAACGGGAATTTTATGCCTTATTCTGGCATTGCAACACATGTCGGGTTCAGCTAGTATATTTATAAAATTAAAAATATTGTTTAAGAAAATATTTTATATTACAAAATAATAATTTTTTTTAGAGACATCTATGGACAAATTCGATACTACTTACTATTATTTCGAGAAATACATACATTTTACAGAGTGGGTAGCATATTTTTTTATCAGCGAATTCAAGATGCTATAAATTCGAATTTTATGAGAGACAGGAAAGGTTGCCAATTTGGCGGAACCCTCTAATTGAAATCAGATAAATTAGCAAACTCTGATTGGAAACGATCGACCTGAAACCACATATCCATGATCTGGCCAGCAACACAGGCCAACACCGACAGGGATTGAACCTACCACTTAGTTGAAAGCACTGAGCTACATATAATGTACATAAATATTTCGCTGGTTATAAATTTTAATAAACTTATTTGATTCTTCGGTTTATAATGTGTTTTTAAATTTAATCTTGTTATGATTTTCTCAAGAATCAAGTCTTTCAAATAGCGAAGGCCTCGGGAAAATGTCCATATTTTCCCCTCCCCTTCTCATCCGTCTTTAATCGAACATTTTTCCTGATAAAACAATGATAGCTGGGACTATAAAAATACACGTACAAATCAATACATTGCAACATTCATTCATTATTTTCGTTCGATTTTGCCAAACATTGCACGTGACGGCTTCCTATACTTGTTTTATGATTTCTTAAAATCTTTCTCCATTAACCCTTTGAATGCTGACCAACGCCGATCGGAATTTGACCAACAAGTCAACGGAACTGAAAAACGCCGATAGGCGTACAACGCCTTGTACATTTTGAGCATGTACAAAGTAAACAAGAATACTACCCGCTAAGCCTTTCCAGGTAGCATTGAAAAAAAAATGCATTGAACATATGTTGTGTAATGCGTGTCATTAATTTGTCAACGTTTATTAAGACTGGTCTACACCGGAATTTCTGAATTTATAATCATAGCAGAATTTTCCGATGGAAATCCCTAACGGTTGAGTATTTTAGATTGTGGCTTGACGTTTAGATTGTGAGCATTGCATTTTAACAACAATAAAGAAGATGAAACTAGTTTTGTAAAAATACGTTCATTAAGAGGGCTGGACAGCAGTGCCTTGTCCATACAAACGTACTATACTTCTCCCTTCCTCAATTATGGCACTAGAGAAATTATTTTTTAATATGCTATGGATATCCACCATTGGGGTGCATCTATCGTTTTATTTTTTTTGATTAGTTATTTTTTATAGGAGCTAGGAGCCGCCAAACATCTATAAAATCGCCTCTTTTTTACACCCACGAAACGAGTCCAGCGTGCTTATTTAACGGTCGATTTAAAAAAAAAATACGCCAATAGATGCACAGAAAGTATCTTTCTCATACCGATGATGATTTTTTTTTAAAAATTGGTCCAGTTTTGGAGGAGAAAATAGGAGAATACGAAACCTCGATTTTGTCAATTTAAAATACGTTTAATCTGGTCGAAGCGCAACTGTCGCATTCACTCAATATATATATTGATATATATTGTCGCATTCACTCAATATATACATACACTCAATATATATATCGAAGAAAGTAACGGTAATAAAATTAAGGTTTCGGGTGTACAGCCCTCTTAATAGACTTCCATTGTTTATTTTCGGTCTCCGTGACGAGCTAGAATGTTAAATTACAGAAAACGCAAATATCGGAAGGCAAAGATCGAAAAAAAAGGTGCATGGTAAACGGTAGATACTCACTTAATTTGCGCGAGCAGGATACAACAGGAACAAGAGGAACAGGCTTTTCCTCCCGTATTAATGTGCGCGCGCAGTGTACCATGCACCATTTTTTTATCTTTTGACTTAAGATCTTTCGATTTTCGATCTTTGCCTTCCGATATTTGTGTTTTCTGTAATATAACATTCTGGCTCGCCACGTACACCCGTTTATTTTATATCGTTGCAAGATATATTTGAGGGTCTAAACACATCTTTACAAAACTCGAAATCCTCGGCGGTAGTTATCTAGGGTTTGTTTGAATTAGCTACAATTTTTATACCTGCTTTCTATTGGATTTCTAAATAATAATTCTAGTTGGACATGTTGGCGAAATTTTCAGCGTGGCAGGTTTTTAACCGAAAATACGTCAGCACTCAAAGGGTTAAAGGAAAAATACATTAAATTTATTTATAAAACGCTATTAAAAAAGTTCTGGAACCACTGCAGTATAATATATATAATTTCGAAGATGTATGGTCTTAGTTTATATGTATGTATGTATGTACATACCCACTGTGGAGTTATGGTATCGTGAATGGCCATATCCCCAAAGCCGATCAGGCACTCTCCTCGATTGTCCAAGACGGCCGTATAGTTTGCCGTATTAGACCCTACTTCGGGTTTAGGGCTTCTGCATTCGAAGTCGTAAAGTCCCACCTGGAGACTATCCTCGCCCAAAGCCGTGAGCAAGACGGGTCTTCCTCCAAGTCCATGAAGGCAGTCTGCAATATTCCTGGCAACCCCACCCCAACTCTTGACCACGTTACATCGATGCGTGGATCCGTCGAGCTGGGGAAGAAAAAAAAATTGTGAAAATATTGTTAAGTTGGGTTTAATGACTTTGTGGCGGGTTGTCGTTGCATGGCGAATGCACGCGATATCGCGTGCTTAGGCCACAAAGGCAACAACTCAACAATTAGCTTATTACTTCAAACTTATTTGCCAACGTAAGTTGAAACCATTACAATTAATAGACAGATTTGTTTTATACAATAAAATGTCATTTAGCTTAGTTTAAAAAAAAAATCACAACCACTTTGCCCGATTCTTGAACCGAATGAGCTTTTGCGTATTTCATGAAATCGGCAGTTATTTTTGTCAAATTCATGAAATGAGCAATTTCACAAATCTTTAAAACATATTACTCAACAATTAGGTTTTGGCAAGTTAACACCTTTGCTCTCTAAAGGCGAAATATGTCGGCAATAAAACACGGTAGAGGCTGACATTAATTTCATGGGGTGGTGATGATGGGGTTGGCGTGACGTTAAAAGAGAACACGCCAAGCTGCAAATGCGGTGGGGTAAAGTTTCGCTAACTTTTTAAGCTAAATTCGAATGGGACTTATGTACATGCATACTAAGTTTTGGTCTTTAAAGATATATATACATATATATATATATATATATATATATATATATATATATATATATATATATATATATATATATATATATATATATATATAGCTATTCGTGTATTCAAGCTTTTCTGGTGGCGATTACTTTAGATATAATGTGTACATCCAAACACTTTATATAATGTAGGGATACATATATTTACAAATCGCAAACATACGTATGTATATATTGGATGGTACTCATAAAATTGAACACATTTTTCGATTTCACCGGGATTTTAACCCAAGACCTATCTACTAGTAAACAATTGTTTAGCGTCACTAAGACTCACTGGTAAAAGCTAAATAGGGTAAATCTAAAAGACTAAATTAGACGTCAAACAACCCGAAAAATCGTAAACTTGGGACGCGTTGTATACGATATTTTATCTCCAACGTAATGGCAGACAATACATCAACGTATATTGATGACCAAAATGAGCAATATGGCAAAGTATGAAAACGATCGGATAAGAGATAAGAGATATAAAACATGACTACTTAAACGAAAACCATGTGAAACGTATAAGAGGTTAGTAAAAAAGAGGCACACTGTTCGTAAACGAGAAGAGTGGTTTTCAGGTCGAAGTGATACTAGTAAGTGATTTATTAGTTAAGTTTTATCCAGTAAGTAGCAGTTTATTATTTACATCACGGGTAGACTTTTAAATTCAACGGAGTAAATAAATGCTGCTTATTGGCTGTTGAGCGCTGCTCGCTCATAGGCCGATGTGTCCCGCTCGCTGATTGGACGATGAGAGATGTTCGCCCATTGGTCGACGTCTGATCTTCACATTAGAGCTGCGTTACAATCGTCACATCTTTTCAGGTATTATCACATTTAATTTATATAATATACACGCTGCTTTAGACCATCGACTTTAGAGAGTCTTTAGTTAATATTATGTATAAGATGTATTATGAGTATTTATATAAATTTTCAATAGGTTTTTGAGCTCTTTTTCCTATTATGCTGTACATTAACATTAGAATAATTTAATACTATAATTAGAATAAAATCGAAAATAGATATAAGATGCATTTAAGTAATAATAAAAAGCATTTAAAAATCAAAATATATTATAGATACATACATATATAGTGAAGCGGTCTCCGTGACGAGACAGAATGTTAAATGACAGAAAACGTAAATATCGGAAGGCAAAGATCAAAAATCGAAAGATCTTAAGTCGAAAGATCAAAAAAAAAATGGTGCATGGTAAACGGTACATACTCATGTACATACTCACTTAATTTGCGCGAGCAGGATACAACAGGAACAAGAGGAACAGGCTTTTCCTCCCGTATTAATGTGCGCGCGCAGAATACGGGAGGAAAAGCATGTTCCTCTTGTTTCTGTTGTATCCTGCTCGCGCAAATTAAATGAGTATGTACCGTTTACCATGCACCATTTTTTGTTGATCTTTCGACTTAAGATCTTTCGATTTTCGATCTTTGCCTTCCGATATTTGTGTTTTCTGTAATTTAACATTCTGTCTCGTCACGTAGACCCATAGTGAAGACCTTAAGTTCATCAAATTTAAACTCATTTTATAACTTTCAAAGTTAATTTGAACCCAAACCCAATTTTTGTATCTAAATTCAAAAATCACACTGAACTTTTCACCACTTGAATGAATGTCTCAATTACAATATAACGAAACATCTAATGTAGCTTTCGTAATAATACATACTATCGATTAGTAGCAAACGAATTTTAATCCAAACAGAGCTAGATACTCGGCCGTATCTAATTTTATACTATGTAGGTGTCATTTTCATTTGAAGCTTTTCACAAACTCAACGAAAGTCTCAATTAATAAACGCACGAAGCAAATTGAGAAGTTTGACCTAAATTCGACGGCCATATTGTGCCTTCAAGTGGCGTCAATAGCCAATCAGCTTTTGTCTCCATTCGCAAGATTATCTTTTGAAACTTTTGGCAATTTTTGAAGGAAAAAACCCAATTATGTACTATAAGCGAACCATCCAGAAGTGGAGAGCATCTGGCATAGATGGCCACAGTTTGATAAGTACATGTGTATGAATCGAGTGTGGTTGTGTAATCTTGGCAAATTCGAAACGTTTACCAAGATGAGGGTAGGGCTAAGGTCTGTTTATCCACGATAACGCGAGATCTGATGATATAATAAAGATGGAGTCGATATGATAAGTGCGCTTGGCAAACATCGCCGACTTGGTAATGGAGGATGAAAGGAGTTTTGGATCGCTAACCTGCCATTTCAACATCCCTCTTCCCCATGAGGAGGCTCAGACAAGCAGTTATGCCTATCTAGATTACGTATATGTTAATTCGACTCGGCTTAATGTAGTCTCGAATACGAAGTGTGTATGTTATATTATGTGCATGTATACTTCGAAACGATTGATGTTATTTGTATTCAGATATGTGTTTATATGCAGTGATGTTATCCAGTTTCAGTAACAATGGGTTTTCAGCTAAAAATCCAATACATTCAAACGAATTATAATACTATTTAAAGATCCCTGGTAACTTGATATTTTAAGGATGATGCTTGTCAGGTTTCTCATTGGATCCAATTTATCTATGGAAATAATCATTTTAAATGAAGGGTTTGTATGTATGTGTATATGTGTGTATGAAGTGGTGTGTGATGATTTTTTAAATATTAAAATAAAAACGATATTAGAACTTATGTACATAGTTATAATTGTAAGATATCAAATGTATTGTATAACATCAGCCAAAATCAGTAGAAGCGAAAATTTTGAATTTATTATAGACATTTTTTTATTTATTTATTTTTAATCTATACCAGGAAGGTCTAACAGGTAACCCCAATGCGCTTTCCTGGCCAAAAACATTGTACATTTTATACAAGTATTATTACAAGAAATTCGGTAAATACATATCAATTAACATCCACAGAGACATTTATCGTCAAATTTGTAAATTTGCAGCATTTTATGTGGAAGCAGCTGAAAACTCGAGATTTTGCGTGAAAATCAGGGCTGTGGAGTCGTTAAAAAAAATCACGACTCCGACTCCGACTCCGATTTCGATATTTACCAACAACACGACTCCAACTCCGACTCCGACTCCGACTCAAAAATGTTAAATTTTATCAGGTTGTTTTCCTATCTTTGCAAATATTTTTAATGTTATAGGCATAAAAATAAATCAAACAAACTTTATTAATTATTTATTTGAATTTATTCTTAAAAACAACATTGCTTCTAATAAATCTGTATTTATAGAAGCTCTCAAATCAGAATTAAGGATTTTAAGAGCGGAAAACAACCGCTCTACGGACACGGCAATGTTCTAACGATCAACGCTGATTTTTTTTATGATTTCTGGATACTGCTGTATTGCCATTTTAACATTTAAATTATTAGCTCGGTCAATTTTTTCCACCATTTTCAATGCATCGTAAAATTCATTTTTAAATTTTGAAATGGAGTCTTCTTTATTTGCTATAATATAGCAAACAAAGTTTGGTCGGAGTCGCTCATTTTTCACGACTCCGACTCCAACTCTGACTCTGGCCAAAACAGCGCGACTCCACGACTCTGACTCCGACTCCACAGCCCTGGTGAAAGTGGGTTAGGTTGCCAATTTTTTGGAACTGTTTCAATGAAAATCAGATAAATTGACAAATTTTAAATAGGAAATGATCGACTTGGAGTCACAAATCCAAGGTCTGGCCAGTAGAAACCAGTGAGATTTGAACCCGTAACCACTCTGTTCTAAACATTATATGCTAACCACTAGACTAATCTGCTGGTTATATATTCGAATATCGAATAATGTAAGTTTGCAGTATTTTATACAATTCAGCGAAATTTGAGATTGATGAAAACTCGAGATTTGCGAGAAAATGGGTAAGGTTACCAATTTGTTGGAACCGTTTCAATGAAAATCAGATAAATTGGTAAACCCTGATAGGAAATGATCGACCTGGAGTCACAAATCCAAGGTCTGGCCAGCAGAAACTATTGGGATTTGAACCCGTGACCGCTCTGTTCAAAGCATTATATGCTAACTACTAGTCTATACTGCTGGTATTAATTATAAAAAAATAAATTACTACAATACAAAATCTTATATATAAAATCGAAACGATTATGATTGGCTGTCGTCAAAGTCGCTTCTGATTGGCTGGATTGGTCAAAGACGCTTGTGATTGGTCCGTTGTTAAATAATATTATTTTTTTCGATGCAAATAATAAATTTAATATAAAAACAAATTAAGGTTTTTTTCACAGTTCAACGGTATTCTTACACTGCATTTCAATTTCAAGTTACAATTATTATATCCGTACTAAAACGGAAGACATCGTCAAAATTGGAATCGAGCGAAGCTGGGTAGCACCACTAGTTATTTATAAAAATATTTTATTAATATCACAAAACCACAAGCCATATCTATCAGTCTGTGTCCAATAAATCATAAAAGATAAATTTTTTTTTTGAATTTACCGTTTTAAGTGAATTTTGTGAGTAAACTGCAATTTATGATACATTTTATATTGGTTTATGCATACAAATTTTAAAGAGGTTTGCGATAAATACGCAATAAATCAAAAGAATGTTTTCACTTGATTAAATTAAGTTATTTTTATGAAGCAATAACAATTGAAAGCGTTCAACGAATTTTCGGCATCGTTCATATATATTATGCCTACATATAATATTAGCTGCGGAAAAAATAATGTAAGAAGTTGGCGAAATCGTATAACTTTCGAAGGCTTTCATTCATTAAATGTACAAATATACGTATATTTGTATGTATATATGTATATGAAACTGTAAAAGTCAGGGTCAAATTGGACGCCCAGTCATAAAAAAAAAACATGTTTTACGATTATCATTCGTAATGCACGATAGTAATAAATAAATCTGAACTTTCGCAGATATTTATAGAAGGAAAAGATAAACATTGTACATTACAGTTACATTTGTATTTTTAGCATTCCATTTAATTTATTTTCAAAAGTAGATATTATCATAAGTCTTGGACTTTTCTTCGAAATGGAATTATTATGTTTGTCGACGAAAATAACAAAGAAACATTTTGATTTCGTTTTATTTATGAATTCACTGATAAATCTATGGATGTATCTACTGATGAATCTTTTGAAAATACACAAACACTTCGTACTAATATAATTATACGTCACCATTATTAAATATATGTGCAAGGAGGAAATGGATCTAAGAAGACTAGGATAATGAAATCGATAAAAACTTGGCTAACAAAAGGCAGTTAGTTGTTAATTATCAACATTCTTTCCTTTTTCATGCACGTATAATCGAGAGTGTGCTTTATTTTGAGATATACAAACGGCATAAATGTATTTTTACCAAAGGATGCAATAAAATAGATTTTGATGAAAATAGCAGATTCTGATAGAAAACGATCGACTTGGAGTCACGAATATCCAAGTATGACCAGCAGAATCTAAGGTTATACTCGGAATAAATTCTTTTCAATCAAGGTCAGCTCACGGGATCGAACTCAATGGCTCTCGGTGCTTAGTATTAACAAACCACCGAGCCATGCTACTGGCTAAGCATTTATACAAATTGTGAATTCATACAAAAATCCACAGTGACATCTATGGAGAAATTATTTCAGCGTTTTTATTATCAAATTGGCGAACCTCAATAATAGCTTGAGATTAGCAAGAGAGATGCCAAAGGGAATGCCAATTTTGGTAATTGGATTATTCGTCACATTGCGGTGGTCACAAAGACAATTTTTGCCATGAAAATCGCTAATAAACAATAATTGGAACTCAAGTTCTCGTTAGTATGATGGACTTTTCGGCTGCCAGATGTTCCGTTATAGAGATATTAGTGACTTTGTGACGAGTCCTTTGTGACCAGTAATCACCGAGCCCCAACTTTACAGGAAACGTTTCAATGAAAATCAGAAAAATTATTATTTTGAATAAAATACCAATAATTTTATTTTACTACCGCCATCTATGTATAAAACTAAAGACTACATAGTCGTCACCCAGATTTCAAATTTGCAAACTTCAAACGCGTCTTAAACGATATTTCATCTTTATCGTAATGGCGGAGGATCCATTTACTTATATTGATGACCAAAATGAGCAATATGGCAAAGTATGAAAATGATCGGATAAGAGGTAAATTGTTCTCTGAATTGTAATTGTAAGTGAAACGTAAAGGAGGTTTGTAAAAAAATTGGCAAACTCTGTTAAGAAACGATCGAACTGGAGTCAAAAACCAAGGTCTGACCAGCAACGGGACTCTAGTGGTGTTAGAACCTGTAACCACTATGTTCGAACTACTATTCCACGCTGCTGATTTCAATATGGATCAGAATAAATTCATAAAGATTTTGTAGTGGACATATGTATGTATTTATATCACTGTCAAACTTCTCGAATGTATGTATGTATGTTCCTTATATTTGAGAGTATTATAATATCACTATGGTGCACCAAATAAACTTGCATACACAATGGTGAAGGTACAGAAAGTACAGCACAGCAGAAAACTTGCACGTGTTTAGCATTCGCCGCAGCAAAAGGAGTGTCAGAGATAACATTTGCATGCGAATCGTAGCAATTGCACTTGGCGGGAAGATTTTTCAAAAACGGTCCAATTTTACGACCTCGGTCAAATCTCGGCAACTGCTCGTGTCGGGGCTTTTATTGCGATACCATCGAAGAGGCCTTCAATTCGGACACTCGTGTCGATATCGGAATTGGGGGGTGGGAGGGTTGGGAGATGGAAGGGTCGTCTCGTAATTGACTATCGATTTCAAAGTGACATTCGAGGGTGAGACGACAATGAAACAGTTCGCAAGGTAAACACGAGAGGGGCGTGAGGGGGGGGGGGAGTGAAAGGGGCGCAGCCCCGATGGCGCCCCTTTTGCGGCCCAGTTGCCTATTATTTCGTTTTCCCTTTTCTTTATTATTATTTTTTGGCTTTGGCTGTTTTTTTCTTCGCTTTCTTGTCATGGTGTGGTTTGGAATGGCAGCCATGGCAATTGTGACGATATCTTTAGATCAGGGGCTCTTAAACAGTGGTCCTAGGACCCTATTGGGGTTCGAGAGTTCTTTGTCATAGTTTTGTGATCATTTTTTTACTAATATAAACTATTGATAACTAGTGTTCTGCCCGTTGATTTCAACGGGTGGTTTCGGAAAGGAATTGATACACGAATTAAAATAAAGTTATATGTTATATTATAAATATTTAGTACGGTAATTTATAGGCACGCGGGCGCACAAAATATTATTTATTTATTTATTTTTTACATATATGTATACCAGGAAGGCCTTACGGGTAACCCCAATGCGCCTTCCTGGCCAATTACAAATATTGCATCATTTTTTTATTATACATACAAGTCGCTGAATTACGAGACACTGAAAAACCCGCAAATTAACGAGACATCTATGAATTGTACACAGATTTTATTGTTCATAAATCAATCTCAAATAGTGGTGACGTAGTAGGCAGGAAGGATATTTAGCCGATTTTACTGGGAACCGTTTCAACAATGACATCAGAGAAAATTGGCAAACTCTGATAGGAAACAATCGACCTGGAGTCACAATTATCCAGATCTGACCAGCAGCACTACAGATATACTCAGAAAAATTCTTTTCAATCGAGATCAGCTCATGGGATTGAACCCGGCGTCACTCGACGCTTAGCAGAAACTTAACGACCGAGCTATGCTGCTGGCTATATTAATCGTAATAAAAAGTGTGTGTGTATGTGTCACCGGTGACTCGGCCCAACGTCGCACATGCCTGTTGTCAAATGTCAAATGACGCTCCACACCCCCCTGTCCCCCACTTCCCCGGTACCACGCTCCCTCGCGTCTTGAATACTTTGCTCTGATTGGGTGTGTCCACGCGTCTGCCACACACATAGTGACATATCTACATCAGTCAAGTCTCTTTTTATATATAGTATTATTATTATACATATAATTGAAGATATTGACCTAATCAAGTATGAATACATTTATTTTAGAACTTATCTTAGACGTATTGCAATTGGAGTTTAGCTCGGAGTTTATATTAATGTTTGAGCAAAAGAAGTTTGGATTCCGTTTGCAACAATACGTCTTTTGAACCAGGATTTTCAGAACAAAACGTCTAAATCGATTAGATTAGAATATGTCGCATTGTTGGCTTGTCGAATACTTCACTACAGTTTAATGTTCTGTTTGGTTTTTTAGATGTTTCTTGAAGAGGGAAAAGGGTGCTTTTATAAATTTGTGTACTTTATCTAAATTTATAACATTATTATAAATTTGAAATGGTATTCAAATAATAGTGACACATGAGGATAGGTTGCCAATTTTTATGGAACCATTTCTACAATGACATCAGATAAATGGGCAAACTTTGATAGAAAACGATCAACCTTTAGTCACATACATATAATATATATATAAAGTAGGGCTTGCAACCAGGCCAGGGATTGAACCCATTACTAAATGAAAAGCATTATATGCTAACTACTGAGCTATGTTGTTGGTTATATAGGTATATGTATATTTTTATCTTCATTTCAAAAGTCCTGGATTCCATCGTATGTAATTTTATTTTATTTCATTAAAAATGTTTCAGTGGCTTATATCTGACAGACAAATAAGTCTACATATATAAGAAATGAAAATATATTATCTGTATAATAAAAAAAAGGCTTAGAAACCCTGCTTTAGGTGAAAAATACGAATTTATTTTTATTCGAAAAGAGAGCGGCACTTAGATTTCGCTTTGGTAAACATAATTTCTTGAGAAATTTGTGAACACAATGAAATAAAAATTGATGCTGTTATAGTTCTCAAGACGCTGTTCGGCGATTAAAGGTTTATTTACCCTTTAGAATGATGAATATGACTTTTGTGTGCATTTATTTCTTGGGTTGAAGATAGTTAATCATTATTGGCAGCAATTACAGCTGTTCATCATTCATTGTTGGATGAAAGCCTCTCCAATGCGCTCCTGTTCCAAGCAAAATTCATCCATCTATGTCAGCAGCAACTTTTTTCAAATCAAAGACTGGAATTTATGTGATTAGTTTAATTGCACTTTAAGCCATCATTCGTAAATAATCTTATACATATGTAGACTAAGCATACATATTTTCAAAATGCATTGCACTATTTTACCTTTTAGGATATAAAAATGTGTCCCAAAGAGCAAAAGTTGATCAAAAAGAATTTTTCTACCTATAAAGTACTGTAGTTTTAGCTGTTACAAAGGACGAACCGGAAAATGCATTAAAAAATGAATGGGAAAAATTTCCAACAATTTTTTTTTACCATTTTTATCCCTTTTCAGATAAAATTCAATATTAATTACAATAAAATACAACGGAAATAATTCATTTTTATTGTTAACATCAAAGGCAATGTTCTGATGGATGCTCGTGATTAAATGAGCCCAGAAAGCCATTCTGGAGATTTTGAAAGGCTTTGCTCTTGTAGCTTTGACAGTCGTCCTTTGAGAGCTTAACAAATTGACAACGTCATATTGTTTTATACTACATACATACAATACGCTAATTAATGACACCCAATAGATATGATCCTTCTTATAATATTATATTATACTGTTTTCGCATGAACAGTTCCATCGAAATTGAATACATATTAATATTTATTTTTATTTATACGGAAAAAATATATGAACGAGGATTTATACCAGCGTATTAGTATTATTTAGCCGAAAAAAAAAGAAATGGAAGTGTATTCACACCCGAGGAAATCCACTGTGATGAATATTAATGGTTGGGTTGGTTTTGTACTGACGGGTGCGTTTATTAATGTTAGCGAGTTTCTAATAAGAAAATTATCTTGGATTATTTGTAGGATTGATTTGTATTATTAATCGAAATAGTTTTTTCAGAAAAAGTGTATTAAAAACCGTTGCGTAAGAATCATCAGTTGAATTTTTCGTGAATTTCTGATTTTATTTTAGATTGCGAAAATACTATTCCTATTATATTTATGATATTCTTCTGTGGTGGGAATGTTGTAAAGTTTCCTCGGAGTGGTTCGAGTTTTATAATTTGATTTTTCTCTTATATAAAAGCGTCACTCTGCTAGAATACTTTTACTGCAATACATTATTGGTTTAGTAGTTGGAGATCGAAACAGCGGATGATGTAAATATAGATACTTTCTATAATGAAGCTACTTATGGACAACGGTTGCTCGGTCGTAGAGGTGTATCTATGATAATTTTATTATTAGTAAATTCAAAATTGAAGAATTGCCTGTCATACATGTTCAATACAATCCCTAATGTATAAACACTAGGGATTGTAATTCATCGTCGTATCTCCCATTACCTGTTTACTGTTTTTTACCAGTAATTAAAAAAATAACGTGGATAAGCTGTATATGGTAACTTTTCCTGAAAAAGTTAAACTACATATATACAATAAATAAAATACTAAATAATAAAAAATGGTTTGCAGGTACTATATCTGCGAATTATTGGCTATTTGCAGGTACTGTATCTGCGACAGGCGAAAAGCCTTCTGCGCATGCGCGTGAACTTATAATCCGATTATAATTTCTTACATTTAATGTATGCTAGACTTTTTTAATCAATCGTTCATTATACATGAGGCAAATAAATTTCGCACGTTATTATAATAGATTTATATCATTTAGCTAGTTCGCGGCATGTACTCGTATGTAGGTATTATACGTTGTATATGATAATAATTTTCTAACAATTAATAATATTAACTAATTCGGATTATATTTTTTACTCTACGTCACTTTACGAGTTCGAACTAAATTTTAAGAGGTTTAAAACAACAGTTCACGCGCATGCGCAGAAGGCTTTGCGCCTGTCGCAGATATAGTAGCTGCAAATAGCCACAACCATAAAAATAAATCTCAGTTAAATAATTTCATATAAATACATAAAGTTCATTCTTAAGAATAAATAATCATAATTGAAACAACCACCTTGTTCAGACTAATTGTCTGATGGTCGGTTTTCGTGGCGTTACGACCCACGAAAGAATTTTTTTTGTCCTGTTGCCGGTCTCCTTGAACGAGATCGTTTTTGTTCGTTCCGCACTCCTGAGCCAGCATCAGTTCGAACTTGATGGTGTAGCCGATACTTGGAGACGAGCTCCAGTATTCGCCGGGTACAAAATGTACAAAGCCTGGTCTTTCTCCGTCTTGAAGTTAGACCACGTAACCATGTGTTTGGGTGAGGTTATTTACATAACCTCAACCATAAGGCTCCTCTATTTTCGCCCCATCACGTCCCGTCTGTATAAATCCCCCGTCTTTATTTTCTCTCTATATAAACCGACGTAAATATAATCATAAATAGACGAGCAGCCTTTGTTATTGTATGCATAACTTTCCCGCCATACACAATACGCATATACACGCACACACACGCTGCATTGGAGAGAGATGCGAGCATCATCATCATCAGAGACCATCGAAGACGACGATCAGAAGGCACCTTGAGGGAATTCCATATTGTAGCCTTCTACCTCTGAGGTTCGAGGGCGCCTGGCGTTCGTACACATCTTATCACATTTATTACGACTTGGTTGGTCTGTGTTGCCACACTTAAGCATGCATCAGTGTAGCCACTCTTACGAATGCATCAAAAGAACTGTCAAATTGACGGAAAGCTCGCTAATCACCACAACCTATTACAATGAGTTATTATTACTATGTTACCACTGTTCAAAACTTTGAGACCTATAAAAAAAGAAAAATATGATGAGTTTACTGTCTTGTATACCTCCTGTTCATCCAGCTCAAAATTTTATTAAAATAAATAAATTAGAGACTATAAATCGGTATTTCAGTCCCTAGTATACACGTGTCATCGGAACAATATGACTTTACACATTCGTCCGAATTTAGCACCACGTAAAAAATGACAGGGGTATTAAAATAACACGTTGTTCGACATGTGTGTCCACTTTGTGTCGCACAATTACCGTTCGGTATCGATGGCTATATTTTCCCTGGTTGTTTTCGTTTTCACGCTTTGGAAAATTCGGTTTGTTCGTTAATTGACGCGGGGAAAAAAAAGAAAACAGGCGTGTCGGTCTGTTATGCGCGCGAAAATTTCCACCGGGAAAATCATTTGGAGGGAAAACAGAGTGACGATCTGCAGCCGAAAGTGGGAGTGCAGTGGTGTGGGGTGCTATTTTTGGTCTCGAATGTATTTTCCTTTCGCGTTAGTATCGTTTAGATTGTGGGTCGATGCTTTGTGCCGTAGCCGTAGCTGTCAATGTACGACGCCTGCTTTTTTTCGGCATTCGAGGCGAATAAATATCGAAACGAAAATAGCCCTTATGTATTATTTTATCTGCGTACGTAGAACTGTGCTTTTTAATCTGGCACTGAATTGCATCCCTCAATAAAATATAGTTTTAAAAAGTCGACTCGATTCATTATTCTATTATGGTCATAGTTGTTGGCCAGCGCAGGTACACTTATTGGCCACTTGGGTTTCGAATTAATAGTCAAGTGTATATAAGTGTATCAAATAGCATGACAAAAAGTGTAAAATGGAATGCGTGTACATTACCTTCGAAGAATGTAAATTCATAAAATTTTCCATGTAACGTTCACCTACCTACCTATGTACATATATACATATGTAACTGTAATTGACACATGTTATAGTAATAGCCAGCAGCAATGCTCGGTGGTTGCGTTGATACTAAGCACCTAGTGGTCACCGGGTTCGATTTCGTGAGCTGACCTCGATTGAAAATAATTTATTCCGAGTATAATCTTAATGCTGCTGGTCAGACTCGGATATTTGTGACTCCAATTCGATCGTTTCCTATCAGAGTTTTCCAATTTATCTGATGTCATTGTTGAAGCGGTGCCTTCATCAAATTGACAAAAATCATCCTACCCACTATGTCACCACTATTTAAATATTTTCAAAAAATTATTATCTATAACAGATGCTTCGTTAATTTTCTTAAATATATGTATGTGTAGTATATGTGTTCTGCTTATTTGTCTGGTCACAGTGACGCGTATTCTATAATAAGTCACTGTGACCAATATTTATTTTATTTTTACACACCAGAAAGGCCTGATATTTGAACAGAAAGGCAGAATTTTTATTACATAAATCACTGTATTTCTAGAGACTGAAAAACACGAAATTAATTAATTAATTAATCCGTTGAGACATCTATGGATTTCAACTTATACATAATTGTTTACATATTGTACATAAATCAAATTTAGATATTTGTGACAGCAGATAGGATGATTTTTGCCAATTTGAGGAACTGTTTCCACAATGCAAATGAGACAAATTGGCAAACTCTGATAAGAAACGATCGACTTGGATCACAAATATCTAAGTCTAACCAGCAGTATTAAAGATTAGCATCGGATCGAACCTAGTAATCTCTTGGTGTTAAGCATAAACGCAACCACCGAACCATACTGCTGGCTAATATGTTAATAAAATAAAAAATAAAATGTGCTTTTTGCGTCCTTCAATTAAACTTAAATTAGAAAATTAGATTATTGTCCATCTGGTGTAGATGTTTAATGTACAATCTTCTATTGTCTGCACGAAATGCTATGAAATGCTGCACAGGTGGTGAAAAAGATAGCATGTACATTATAAGTATAAGTAAGGGCGAAAACACACAGCGATGCACGTGGTTTTTTTAGATACTTGTTTTTTTAAACATGTGAATTACACGAAAACCATGTGAAATGCATAAGACAAAAATGGACCGTGCCTTGAACATATTCAGGGAATGCCCAGCACGCCCCACCCCAAAATGATTCTCGGGAGTGTTTTTGGTTAAATTTTATCCTTGTATTTATCATTGCTTGATAGTGATCGATAACGGTGTATCCCATATTTGAAAAAATGTAGGAGACCACCCACAGCGGGGAGTGATGCACACGAAGTGCCATTGATCGCTGTGTGTTTTCGGGTAATTGGACTATTCGTCACATTGCGGTGGTCACAAAGACAATTTTTGGCATTAAAATCGCGAATACACAATATTTGGCACTCAAGTTCTCGTTAGTATGATAGTTATCGTTAGTATGATGGACTTTTCGGCTGCCAGATGTTCCGTTATAGAGATTTTAGTGACTTTGTGACGAGTAAAGGTCTGTTCATACCTAGTCAGCACGTACCGACTTCAGCAGGTATCCGGCCGTACGAAAAGTATTCTTTGGTACATTTTGTATGGGTATATTCATACCAACCGTCTCGTTTACGCCACGGCAGGCTTACAGCAGTACCCGACATTTCCTGTTCATACCTTACAGGAACATCCGTCAACGCATCGTATCCGTTTTTTTGGCCATCGTGGAAATATACACGCGAATTACGTGCCATGAGTCTGCCGCTTTACTGTTTTGGACCAATTATCGATAGTGACGGTTGACAGCTGTTCAATCTTTCGACATGGTTTTGGCGCAAATATTAAAACAAAATTAAAATTTTTTACGGAAATATTTAAAAAAAATTTGTCCATCATCCACAAGCTCCTTATACAGTGTCCAAAACTCTCCTTCGGTTTTTCTATTTTTTAACATGGGATGCACATCAAAACGCCTCCGTGCTTTTTTATTGCCTTCTTGAGCTTCTTCTTCCAACAAAAACGCGATTATACATAATTTTTCGTTCGATTAACGCCGAAGCATTTTTGCTGACTTGTATTCTGACGCGTAGCTACGAATGCACGTGTATGCATTCATATTGTTAGTACTCGACAATACGACGTAAGCAATATTGCGCCGTATCGTCATGGCCAGTAATGTATAAGTAAGCCGATTTTGCCTTGCACTCGGCCAAATTGCTGTAAGCGTGACGTGACCGCGACGTGTAGGTAGATATGAATAGAAATGTAATAAAATGACATATTTGAAACGCAGTCGTGCAGTGCTGAAGCCGTGCAGTGCTGTTAGATATGAACAGACATTAATTTGTGACTAATAATCACCGAACCGTGTTTTCGCCCTAAGCCGTTGGAATATATTTCATGTTCACCACTGAAGGCACAAAAGGTTCCTAATAACATCAAAAGATTGTTATTTTAATTTGAACTTTAAGATCCAAGTAGTTAATGAGTGCACGCCGGCCAACAAATGTGTCGTGTTTCTCATGTAATGACACTTACAAAGTCGGTGCAAGTGTCGACAAGTGGCGCGTTACGGCCAAAACAGTAGCGTTGCACAAACCGCTGGCGCGTTGTCAAAACGAACTGAACGCACCATTTAATTGATCGATGACCACCGTACGAATCAAAACATTGTAGTGCGAGGCACCTGGAACGAGGCGACAACCCTGAACTACATATTTAACCATATTGACGCAGAACACGTGAGTGATTTCATTTGAATCTTCCGTTTCCTTCCAGATAATGTTGGCTGTTTTGTGACGTCACACTTGACTGATTTTATTTTTACTTATTGTATATGGACTGTTTGCTATTGAATTACATACGCATTTTAACTGTTTTCTCTTGTTATATTTCTTGTGCGATAGATAATCTATAACACGGTAAATACATAGTTGATCTGCTATAACAGGGGTTCCTAAATTTTTTTTACTCGTGTATAGGGCTGCCAGATTTATTGATATCCAAACCGGGACATTTCCTATTGCTACCCTACCCCCCCCAGGCACAGATATTACAAGCGTTAACTTTTTTTTAAATTACATTTAAAACCTTCCTTTTATAAACTAGTATTTCCTTTATTTTTTCCAGTTTATTTAGTTATTTTAATATTAAATGAAATTAATTAATTACATATTGCCAAAGAAATTGAAAAAAAATGTCTCAATCTCGCTTTTCTTGCTTTTTAAGACTCCCTGACCGAAGTGGAGTATGCAAGTGCTCCAATTTTTACGTTTTTCGTAATAGCCATGTAGTTTTCAAAGCTATACACCCTATATATCTTGTATTCCTAGAATGAACTACAAGAAATTTATTTTAATAGATTTTGTATGATTTAGAAAAGGGGTACATCGTAAAAAAAAAAAACATTTATACATTTCTACGTTCCAAAGTATGATTTAAAGGTGGTAGCGATTCATTATGTTTTTGACTGTTCGCTTGCATATTCTTGTTGATCGATGAATCAATGCGAGAGAAAGAGACAGATATATTTTCGTAATATATCGTTTTCGTCGCTTTTGGTGCATGGCTATTGAGTCAAGCAGTCGCCTGTTGGCCTTACCTATGTGCGTTTGCGTGTTGATGCTTGTTTTTTGACAAAAATAGTCAAAAACATGCTATAGGACTAAAACTTTTTATGTTGATGTATAAAATGATTAAAAAGACATATATTGAACCCATTTGTATTGAGAAAAGCTGTATTTTTATTAAAAGATACTGGGGTCTTTCTCGACCCCGGTTCGGGACAAACTTCAAAAGTTAATGAAAACACATAACTGCAAAGTACATATGTATAATATATTTTTTATTCTTAATTAAATCTCCGTACGAAATAAATTTAATGAGATCCTAGTGCTTGTTTCGGAGAACATTAAAGTATATAGTATAAGGGGGAGATATACCCTTAAGTCCTATGCATCTAATTAATTTCTATATTGGTCTTATATAAAAAATATATGAAGAGAAAGTACTCTCAACCAGTTCAGTGCTTAAGGTTTTTAGGAACCCGTAGTTTTTAATAATTCAAGTGTTTAGAAATATTTTTTATTAAAAAAGTAATAACCTAAAAACATGTAAAATGGTCACCTTACTACATATAATGGCCAACGATTGAAGGACGCGAAACTGGCGCCATCTTGCGTGTTTTAAAGTGCAATACTTATAATGTAATTGTTACAACAATTGAATGGGACAGCGTTTTTAAAACGTCTATAAAATTTTTACCTACTAGGAAAAATACGAGCTGCCGATAAAAGCATTTTAATGGAAAACTGTAAAACAACAGAACGTATTACACGTAACATTTGTATGTACATACATGTTTATATACACGTGTGCATACACGCACAATCTCTAGATATACAATTTTATATTGAAAATGTTATTTTCTGAAACTTCCTAAGTTGAAAATAGTTAAATAGATTTTTAATACAGTCTTCCTTCCAAATTTCAAAGCTTTAAAACTTGTCCGTATATATTTTTCCAGTTGAGTGGCATTATTAAAACATAATTAGAGGAGGGGGGGGGGGCAGGTTATGGTATTTTTTTAAAATTAAGTATATAATAAAACACCACTAAAATTAACCGAACTTTATAAGCAATGCCAAGCTTTATTTATTTCCTAATTTGACAAGCTTTATTTATTTCATAATTATTATTATTTTATTAAGGTAAGCCTGGGTGGGTACGGATTAAAAACATATTTTTTAATTTGTAATTTATTTATTATAAATACGGTCTTGGAACAAAATCCGTTCATAATTTATGGCTGATAAAGCAATGCCGTTTCCTACCTTGTCGCGTCGTATCGGTTCACTATACACGCTGCAGTTAGAAAGCAATGCAAGCAAAATGCAATTCTCAACTAACACAAAGCTTTTCAGTGATTGCGTTTATAAAATAAATGAGGGATTTCAATTCAATAAATCGAATGTCAAATTTCATAAATCGGTAAACGGTTAATGATTTTTTTTACCGGTATACCGGTTTTTACCGGTAAATGAAAAAATAAGTTTTTTTCGTTGATGAGATAACTGTATGTGGTTACTTTTACTAAAAACGCTAATTTATATTGAATCGTAAATAATTAATAATAAATTTCAGCTGAATAATGTCATATATAAATGAATTTAAGTAAATTCGTAACAATAAATAAATTTTATTTTTTTATTTTTAACCAATCATATTTATAAAGTTTGGAATTATATTCTTTGGATTTTGAATTACATATAAAGTTTGGTTATATTTTAAAGTTTCGATCATAATTTATCGCGATATTTTATCATAATTTATCGCGTATTTATTACGATTTGGTTGTTTTGTGTGCCAGTGAACTTATCAATTTAAAATTGTCAATTTTAATACTGAAAATGAACAAATTCTAGACAACCTAATCCACAATAAACCACTTGAATCGATATCTAATGTAATATGTACCTAATTTGCGACAAAATAGTTTCCGGCAATTGCCGGTTAATTTCAAAATTTACCGGTATTTACCGTCGCTGAAAGTTTGACGAATTACCGGTAAACCGGTATACCGGTATTGCAATCCCTCACATACATACATAGATATGTACATACATACATACACATGTACATATGTACATCAAAGATGTAAATAAAAATCTGGACGTGTGTGTGAGACCGCGCATGATAAAAGTGAAACTTCTATGTATTATTTAGTATGGTTTTTTCGAAAGCAGTGTTTGAATTTGAGGTAGGTTAAGCTTCTCGTTGTGAAATAGGCCCGGGAAAAGCTCGGTATGATTGCTAGTGTGATAGTATGAACAGGTGTTGTTCAGATTAATCGTGATTCGATCGGTGCATTCGCTTTGGCATACGTTGCATTAATTATGTTGGCCAGGTCGATGGCGATGTTTACGTCCGTTTTAAACTGCAGACACATCGGACGGATTATTCTTGGCAACAATCTCGTCCAATGTGTGTGTATGTAATTCGCCGGGCGAACGAACGTCCGTTGGTTTGTTTGTTCGAAAAGTTACGACCCCCCCCCTTTCCCCCCACTACAACCACGCCTTGGATGGCTTTTGTGCAGATACTTTTGGATTCAAGTCGGGACGAATAATATTTACTTTGAACGGTGTCAGCAAATTGCATTTAATCCGATTTGATTGTGTATTTTTCAATTTTTGACTTGGGAAGAGCTGGGCTCTTTGAGAAAAATTGTGTCAAAAATTGATCAAATAATTTTACTTCCTGGGAAAACGTTTGTGGAAAAATTTGTTTATATGGCGAGAATTGGAATTTCTACACAGGAAATTAAAAGAATTGACTGTTTTGGAGAATATAATAAAAAATATTATCATACTCAAGTTCAGCAATAAAAAATGTATATTTAAGTATTTAGGTACAGCATAAACCGGCAACTGCACTTAAACAGCTGTATGATAAATATGTTTTAGTACATTATACATATATATATATATATATATATATATATATATATATATATATATATATATATATATATATATATATATATATAAACACATTCATATGTTCCGCAATATGTAAACGAAACACCAGTAACCAACACAACCTATTCGTATTATACAGCAGTACATGTCACCGTAACATATCCGTAACAAAACCGGTTTCCTTTGGCCACTGTGGAAATATTCACGCCTGATGTTACGTCATAATAGCGAGTGCACACGTACTAATGAAAGTGCGAATGCGCATATGCATATGAATTTTGTGACAATATTGACTCAACTATTTGACGCAAGCAATATTGCGCTGTATCGTCTCGCCCTGTTATGTATATGTAAGCTGATTTTGCTTTGCACTCGGCCAAAACAAGTCTGAACGTGCTGAAACGTACGCTGCTATATAGTTTTAATATAAGTAGTATTTTAAGTGCATTGCTGTGCCGATCTGTTGCCATGTAATGCTGGATATTGTAAATAGACCTTTATGTTTGTTTACTTTGACTCAAACAAAATTAATTAAATATTTTTATTGTTTAGGGTTTATTGAACGTAAGTAATTTTATTGGAAAAAACATTATGAGAAAATTTATATATTGATGTTAGTATGTTAAATATTTATTTATTTGAATATAACTGAAACAAAATATATAAAAAATAAAATTAATTATTTTTTTTTATTATTTATTTATTTAATTAATAGTTTTGGACCATTGTGGCATTTCAGGAAGAACCTAATGTGCCACAATGGCCTACATTTGAAAAATATATAAAAACATGATATAAAAACAAGTAAACTGTAAATAAAGGAAAAAAGCAAAAGCAGAAAACATTATTTTGGGCCCATTGAGAATGAATTCCATATTTCTATACGATTTACGTCCACTGAGTTTGAACTTTGTAGTCCTTGTCAACGGACAATGCTTGTCAAAGAAAATCTTACAGAAATGATTTATAGAAAATGCACTCCAATTTTCCAGCTCGCCGCACAGAAAATCGACTTTCATACACGAGTGAAAAACCAAAGAAGTTTCCTAGCTACATTGTATTTGACCGACGATTTTTCAATTTGCGACTTTACGAGCTCTAAAGGGTAAGCGATAATCGAAATTTTATACAATAAACAATCCGCTTCGATCCTTGAAATTTCATTTGGTCGCGAAGCGAACACAAACGACCATAACGCAATTAGGCCGTCTCGGATAATCTCCGCTCGTGCGCGGCTTTTCAGGATCAGACGAAACATATTTCCAGATTATATCATATCATATCATACCATATAGATATACATATACTGTCGCAGAAGCAGTCATTTCTGATATTTTGATTTGAAAGTCTGGATAATACATTCTTTGACCTTGAACTGTGCCATTTAAATGTGGCCAAATTAATTGGTGCAAGCCACCTCCCCCTCCCACCCTTGGTCGAAGGGCTGACCTTTTGCGCCATCATTTTATCGCATGAGTACCCACTGACCTATACGTTGAAAAGCCCTGCATCGGCCTATTTTTACGCGGTGTTATATGGGCGCCCTTTGACTTTTAGCGTGAAATTCGGTTAGCGTTTAATTTATATCTTTCTCTCTCTCCGTCTATTCCCAACGTTTCGGGTTTGCTCAAATTTAATTCTAATTACGAATTTAATTTTGAAGAAGGGGTTGGTAGTGGAGAGAGTGGGTGAGAAACGTGATTCAAGATGGCGGATGTCCATAATTGTGGTTAAAATTTTGATGAAAGTGCAGTAGGGCTCGATTGACAATGTTGTTGCGTGGGGGTGGGTTCAGAATCATCCAAATGAAAAGTCAAAGTCGCTTCACAGCATTTATTCAATAATTCGGGAGGTCCACACGAAACCACCGATAGCTCCAGAATAATCTGATCCACCGCGTGTACCACTTTATATGGAACTAGTTGTACACCACAGCTTCCCCGATCCATTTATGTATCTATTATCTTGGCACGTAGAGGTCAATTGTGGTGAGTCTATTGTTTTATTTTTATTTTATTTTATTTTATTAATTGAAAAATCAACAGACAGGATGTACAGAGATAGGTATAAAAAACACAAAAAGTAAATAAATAATATATGTAACACCCGAGTCCAATAATAGATTTTTACAAAAATGAAAAAGATAAATATAAGGAAAACAAATTAAAAAGTAAAGAATAAAGGCATGACAAAATATGTAGTACATTGCATAATTAAACTATAGTATTAAAATATTTGGAAAAGGTTATAAGATAGAATATATTGTTCTGTGAGAACTCCAGCGTATCCTTTTTTCGGGCACTTAGTGAGTCCCGTTCGCCTAATCCGGGGTATATTACTAGACGGTGGATATTCTCTGTCTCTCTCTCATTTATTTATTTTTAATCAATACCAGGAAGGCCTAACAGGTAACCCCAATGCGCTTTCCTGGCCAAAAACAATGTACATTTGAAACAAGTATTATACAAAGTTAATACATATCAATTAACACCCACCGAGACATCTACGGTCAAATTTGTAAATTTCCAACATTTTTAAACAATTCAGCGAAATTCAGTAAATACATATCAATTAACATTCACAAATACATCTATGGTCAAATTTGTCAATTTGCAGCATTTTATACAATTTAGCGAAATTTGAGTAAGGTTGCCAATTTGTTGGAACCGTTTCAATGAAAATCAGATAAATTGGTAAACTCTGAAATGAAACGATCGACCTGGAGTCACAAATCCAAGGTCTGGCCAGCAGAAACCAGTGGGATTTGAGCCCGTGACTACTCTCTTCAAAAGATTATATGCTAACCACTATTTCACTCTAACCTCTATTCTGCTGGTTTATTCAATGATTCGGGAGGTCCACACAAAACCACCGTTAACTCCAGAATAATCTAAAAAAATCTACCGTGTGTACCTCCTTGTAAATGACAATTTGTACATCACAGCTTCCCCGATCCAGTTATGTATATATGTATGCGGTGAGTGTATTGTTCTGTGAGAACTTCAGCGTATCCTTTGTTCGGGCACCTACTGAGTCCCATTAGCTCTATTGTTCAACCACGAATGCACTCAGACAGTGGATACTCTCTCTCATGTTCCCACGTAACATTATTTCATCAACGTTGCATTTAAAATGTCATGAAATACATATTTACTTTATCTGTATACGTAGTAACAATAGATGAAGTTTTGTGATCATACGAAAATTTGAACTCGATATTTTTACTGATTCGAACTCAGAATCGATCTCTCATCACGTTTTCATGATGTATGTAGAAAAAATGTGTGTGTATTGTGTGTCTGTGTATTTTGGGTATTTGAACACCGTTTTAGTCCTATCGTACTGAAACTTAGTATCGGTTACTGAAATTCTTATCAATACGACGTTTATTTTTTTTTAATTTTTAATTTGACCGGAAATGGTACCTCCCCTTATAGGTGTCCTCTTTTTTTTTAAGTTTTTGAATTCAATTACGTATCTTCCAAGCCGCTTACTGAGTCGGACGGAATTTTTTTTACATGTAATAGAAATTATAAATTTTATAATTTAATATTTTTTTAATTTTTGTACATGAACCGGAAGTAGTACATTTACTCTAGAGAATTGAGGTTTTTTATGTTTTTCTCAGTAACCTTTTGGTTTAATGAACTGAAATTTCATATCTAAAAGTTTAAGCTTAATACGCAGTTATTTATTTATTTATTTTATTCTAAACAGACCATTGTGGCATAACAGGAATTCCTAAAGCGCCACAATGGTCAAAAACATAACACAAAAAAAAACAAAATAACAATTAAACACAAATCAATACACAACGAAAATAATACACCCATCAATTATACATAAAAAAAATACATTTGAACATAAACATAAATACATCCATACATAACATAAAAAACAGCATTTAATAATAACAGATAAAGTAAAAATATCAAATAAAAAAAAAAAATATAGCATAAGGAATGCCTTGCACCTACAGGCAGTTTCAATAAATATGTAAGAAACAACTACAAATACAAAACATCCCTGTAAGTTATGTAAGCATCTGTCAACCGGAAGTGGCAGTTTACTCCTGTTCAATTTTTCTTCCACTATTTTTTTCGACCCCTTTAACATGTGTGCTGTTCACAAAAAAATCAAGTGTTATTCTTGTATCAATGTGATGAAAATGAAAAAAAATCACTAAATTTTATAAACCGGAAGTGGGATTTTTTCCTCTTAGAAAGGTCAAAAATGTTTTGACCACGATTCTGTCCACACCCCTGAAAGTAACAAGCTGAAAATTTATATTTGAATTATTTATGTACTAACTTTTTTTTTAAAACAACATTTGATTTTTAGAGCTTGCAAAAATCTGATGTTATAGCTGTTGGGCATTTGAACTAAAACAATGCTCAGACGCTATCCATTGCTGATGCACAATATGTCACAGGGTTTATATTTTTTTTAGTGGCCAATAACTGTAGCGTTGCTCGTGCAGTCTTTGGCGTGCACTGTAGTGTGTAATGCGGGGTCGACTGTAAACAAAGATCCTCGACAAGATTGCACACGATCCGATTTAGCCGGACGGTTTTAATACCGACTGCGAAAAACCTTCGAGTGTGACATTATTGCCAACCCGATTTATGGTCGGGAAACGAGACGGGAAGTGTCCCGAAATTTGTGAAATTTGCGCGTCGAACTCGACGCATATAAATCGTCGCGTCGTTAACACATCCAAGGCGGGCGGGTCACAATCGGTGAACTTTCCATGTTCGACGCCAATTAATAGCGAAAATGTTTGGTCACCGCAATTTGTCTTGGGGCCATGGCCGGCTGCGCGACGTTTCGTTGTCTGTCCTCACTCAACGCTAATTTATGGCGAACGGAGCCGCACACGGACGCATATAAGTAAGCGGTCTCCCTTTAATAAACTCAACGGATCAAGGTCGTCGTCCAAAATGGCTATTTTTCACGGCCGCCTCGCTGAAAGATGGCTTTTCGATCACACGACGGCCTAAAGTCGAAAGCGATTTTTGAGCTTTTTCGCAACGTCAAAACCGCACACGTCAAAAACCGTACACGTCAAAACCACACGCAAGTAAGTTGAACAAAAAAAAAAACAACAGAAAATGTACCACACAAAAAATTGCATAAGCAAAAGCATAAGCCAAGTTCAGATCTGAAAATCCCCTCTGGAGAAAGTCTGAAATGGCAGTCAGTAATAAAATATTTAGGAGTAACGTTTGATAAAAGAATGAGATGGGCACCTCACATTGAGGCAGCGAAATGCAAGGCGATGCGGGGTATATCCTCAATATATCCAATATTTAATCGCCATAGTTCTTTATCAACGCTAAATAAAATAAAATTATATCGCGCGCTCATATTACCATTATTAACCTATGCTTCACCTGTATAGAATAACGCCTCGAATACTAACCTTTCTAAGCTCCAAGTAATACAAAATAAATCCCTAAAAATAATTTATAATACACCCATATATACTAACCTGAAAAAACTGCATGCCATATATAATATTCCGTTTGTTACAGACATTACTAACAAACTAACCAGTAGATTCTATGACAGAATCACTAACAACCATACTAATACACTTGTGAAGAGTCTCGGTGATTTCAACAAAATGTCTATACCCTTCAGGTATAACACACAGATTACCTAAACACAATCTGCTTTAGGTCATCGACTTTAGAGAGTCTTTAATTAATATTATGTATTATGAACATTTATAAGGATTGTAAATAGGTTTTTGAGCTCTTTTTCCTATTATGCTTTAGATTAACATTAGAATAATATAATACTGTGATTACTAACCAAATTAAATTAAATTGTAAAATAGAAAATGATCAGTAGATCAGTAGCTATTAAAATAGATATAAGATGTATTGTGAACATAATTTCGTAATAATAAAAAGCATTTAAAAATCAAAAAATTTGCAAAGCGCATTGAAAACCGTACACCTAAAGTGGACACATGAAAAACAGCAATCAAAATGCGTAAACGGATAACGACTAGATTGAAAACGTTTGCATGAAAAAGCGCACATTGAATAACATTAAAAAATTACCAGAGCGGAGACTAATCAATCTATACTAAGTTTGACCCACTGAATTCGAATATGATAGTGATTTTTGTTGGTTCACGATCGTTTAAGAGATATGAGCGTTTAAAAAATGCGCAGTTATTACAATTTTTTGGCTTTTGCGGTCTTTAACTCAAAATCTAGTATTGCTATGCTCAAAGTGAGTATTAGAATCAATAGTAAGATGTTTTTTCTATTGATTGTGATTTTTTATTATTTTAAAATACTTACAATTAGTTTTCTAGCGAATTTTAAAAGTAAAAAATATATATTATTTTATGGATTTTTTCTCCGTGCTATTTTGCGCTTATTTAGCCAGTTTTTTATTTCACCACGTTTATAAGGATTGGTTTTCTATGCCAATATTTTTTTTTATCTAAACGTACTAACTCAAGTGGTAATTGCGTTAGAAATACTTTCGTTGTCTACACATACACATTGTGACGCTGATAGCGTTGGTGCAAGCGAGATGGCATGTAGTCCACCGGGACACGGTCGATTGGGCGCCCAGGACGATTGGGCGATCAGTGTTACTCGCCACTGCGACAATTGGACGACGAGACTGGCGGACACTGCGTCAATTGGGCCCTGCGTCAATTGGGCGCCCATCGCACTGGGCGATCATCGACTGGCCGACGGCGACCGGGCGACCAGGGCGCGTGGGCGACCACCGACACGGCCCGCTGGTGAAGTGGTCGCCAAGCTTACGTAAACTCTGCGTTTTGCAAGGAACGACCGCGAACGGAGCGTTATAGGAATTTCCGATGCACTGACAAATATTCTACCTACATACATATGCTTTATACCGCTTTATTTTTCGTTTCAGTTTTACCAATTTTTCGTAACAACACGAATCATACTATTAATTTTTTTCGCTATATTATATTACATTTGCTGGAATTTTATATTAAACGTACTTTTATAAATACATGTGTAGCACCTTTTCACAAAAAATAATTGTAAGATGACAAATCATATGTACCTACATATTCTCCAAAATAATATAAAAGAAAAATGATCGATTGAATCTTTCGCGCAGTGCTTTTAGTTTTTTTTCAAATGGACACACTTTTTTTTCTTTTAAATGTTATATTTCAGTTTTATCAATTGGATAAATTCACACTCTATTCTCAATTTTCTCAACACTGTATTAGTTATACATAATAACAAAATATTTTCTAATAGCGATTCTCAAAGTTTTCAAGATTATATTTTTTTTCAATGATGAAATACGTTTACGAAAAAAAAGCGCATACTTAAATTCGTTCGCGGAGCTCGAATAATTTTTTTCGGCTTTTCCCATAATTAAATTATTACATCGTTTACGATTCGCAGAGGCAATTCTCGAAAAAAATAGCTTTTTAAAGTAATTTTAAACATCTCCCGTTCTATGGTTATTGTTGAAAATTACATTGAGCCACAAAAAATCACGTTTTTTAGTTACCAGAGCGGAGACTAACCAATCTTTACTAACTTTGACCCACTGAATTCGAATATGATATTGATTTTTGCTGGTTGGTGATCGTTTACGTGATATGAGCGTTTAAAAAAATGCGCGATTTTTACAGTTTTTTGGCTTTTGCGGTCTTTAACTCAAAACCTAGTATTGCTGTGCTCAAAGTGAGTATTGGAATCAATAGTCAGATGTTTTTCCTATTGATTGTGATATTGCATTGCTTTAAAATACTTATAAATAATTGTCTAGCGAATTTTAAAAGTCAAAAAAATATTTTTTTTACGGATTTTTTCTCCGCGCTATTTTGCATTTATTTGGCAATTTTTTTATTTCACCTCGTTTATAAGGATTGGTTTTCTATTTCAATATTTTTTATTTTTATCTAAACGTACTAACTCGAGCGGTAATTGCAATTTAAATGCTTTCGTTTTTGTTGCTCAGTGTTATTATAGTCACATTAAAATCTATATGATAGTTTATAGTAATTAAGGCTCATTTCGTTTATCAATAATTTAATAAGGTTTATTTTTACTAATTAATATCTTTCGCTTTTGTAAATTCGAAACATACATACATATGTATAACGAATTATGTTTACATCTATAACTGTCATCCAGCGCTCATCTGTTCATCTAATGTATAATTTCTTTAATAATATTTTATGCGTATAAAATATTACAAAGACCTTACAAGAAATTATATATTTTCAAATATTTGGACCGAATGAACGAACTCATTCAAAACGTTTTTTTTTACTATGAGTTCGTTTTGATAAAAGAGTTCTCAAAACGACTTTTGACAACTGTTTCTCGAACTACTTTTTTTCTTGATTGTTTTACATGACATGTTATACATACATATGTAAGGTTTTTCAACGGGTTTTTGCGGTATCATAAATTCATGGCCCTCAAATTTGGTTTAAAATAATGCAATGACGTAAATGATTTTATACCCTTTATCCTTTTATTAAATTCAAATTATTCTGAAATGGTTTTCATCGTTTTTTCAAAACCTCTCCGATAAAATAAACGTTTTTTATTCCAAAAAAAATGGCAAAGTTTCAAAGCGATCGGAAAAGTTTTAGGAGGTTTTTCCAAAACTTAGATAAACCTTGTAATTTTCAAATGTTATAATTAGCATGGAAATAATTTTTTCAATGTATGTATGTGTTGTATGAATGCATGTACATACATACATATGTACATATGTTATTTTGAAAATTTTCAATTTAATATTTATTTTCATTATTCATCAATGAAAAGTAAATCAAAAAACTTTATTAATACTATGATTTGATGAATATACTAAATACTGGCGATTCTAGAATTGATTTAATGTTGAGAGTTACAAATTTTACAAGTTTTTGATTTTCGTAAGATTAAAAATAAGCACCAATCACACGGTTGATCCCATATTTTTTAAGATCATCGAAAGCCGATGCAATTCGCGCTATTATATAAGTATTTATATTTTTATTTTTGAACATTTAATTTGTACGAATATTTTTTACGTAAATTTGTACGAATATCGACACAAATTAAAAATCATGCGATATTTCTTCTATTTGAATTTCATCATTGAATATCAAAGAAAAATACTACTTATAGATATATATACAAAACGTGTTATTGTCTAGCATTCAGGAGTTTTTTATAACTTTCTATTGTAGGAGATATTTCGAGTCTTAAATGGTCAGTCTATTGTTCCGAAAACCGAGCGAGAATGAATCTGACCCAGGTACCTACCCTTTTTCATCCTACATCCAAAAATTATTTTAATTTGATTGATATTTCTTCTATTTGTATTTCATCATTGAATGGGAATGACATGAATAATATTATATCCTCTATTTTTGAAAAATCTTTAAATCTATCAAACACATTTCGTAACTTATTAGCATATTGATCATATTCATGTGAGCTTCTATCGTAGATATGGCAGCCATATTTTCGAATTTGCATATTTGAGCTGGGCTCGTAAAAACTGACTTTCGACATTGTATTTTTGGTGATCAATTTAATATTCTCTATTTCTTCACCTTAATTTTTTCATTATAATCATCTGCTTCCTTTTTTTACCATTCATTTGACTAAAAAAATAACTGAACTTAAATAAATTATACAGTTAACATTAAAAAAGGAAAATATATACAAAACGTGTTTAAAGTATTGTCTAACATTCGAGAGTTTTTTTTTATAACTTTCTATTGTAGGGAGATATTTTCGTATCACATTTGAGCATTGAAGTAGATACTTCAATGAATTTGAGTCTTAAATGGTCAGTTTATTGTTCTCAAAAACATACCCAACTAACACCAAACATTCGAGCGAGAATTAACCTACGTAATTATTTTTTTCCTGTATAACTGTAATCAATTCGGCTGCGATTTGTGTTTTTTAATTATTATTTAGTCGATCAATAGAGCGACTATCATCGGTTTGTTTGTTAAAAAATGTGGATCAACCGTAATAAATGCTTATTCCTAATCTTACGAAATTCCAAAATATGTAAAATTTGTATTCAAAGACATTTATTTATTTACATTAAATTAATTTTAGAATTGCTGGTATGTAGTCAATTCTAGAAACTCATAAATCGACCCGTTTTATTCGACCTTTTTTAATTTATTCCAATATTATTTTTTCAATATCGTATTCAAATTATTATTAATATTATTAATATATCACTGATCAAGTGATTTACTTTTACAATTTCTTGCTGGAAATTTGAAATCTGAACCGCTGTATTAGATAAACAGATGAGTGCTGGATGACCGTTATACATATGTACATATGTAGATGTAAACATGATTCGTTATACACGTACATATGTACATATGTATGTATGTATGTTGCTACTTTACAAAAGCAATAGATATTAAAAACCATGTGAACTGTATAATAGGTAAGTAAATACGAAATGAGCCTTAAATAATTTTGCAATCAATCCGTCGATTTTCATTCAGTATTTTTTTTTCTTCTCGAAGCAGGTTTTACGATTACCTACCAAAACAATGAAATAAATGGTCGGTCCCAAAATTGCAAACATTTTTCAAATGGACACACTTTTTTCTCTTTTAAATGTTATATTTCAGTTTTATCAATTGGATAAATTCACACCCTATTCTCAATTTTGTACTACACTGTAATAGTTATACATAATTACAAAATATTTTCTAACAGTGATTCATTCAACATTAGATGATATTTTGGACCGATCCCTTCAGGTACCGATCCCTTCGACAAAAAAAAGGGGAAGAACATAATATTTGATATTTTTACGATACAATCGTCTTAATGCAATACAATGCCTCTTTGGCCCTTCTGCGAACAAATTCTCTCATTGCCCCGAAAATATAAAAATCGATATTCGTACAAATTTACGTAAAAAATATTCGTACAAATTAAATGTTCAAAAATAAAAATATAAATACTTATATAATAGCGCGAATTGCATCGGCTTTCGATGATCATAAAAAATATGGGATCAACCGTGTGATTGGTGCTTATTTTTAATCTTACGAAAATCCAAAACGTGTAAAATTTGTAACTCTCAACATTAGATCAATTCTAGAATCGCCAGTATTTAGTATATTCATCAAATCATAGTATTAATAAAGTTTTTTGATTTACTTTTCATTGATGAATAATGAAAATAAATATTAAATTGAAAATTTTCAAAATAACATATGTACATATGTATGTACATTCATTCAACACACACATACATACATTGAAAAAATTATTTCCATGCTAATTATAACATTTGAAAATTACAAGGTTTATCTTAGTTTTGGACAAACCTCCTAAAACTTTTCCGATCGCTTTGAAACTTTGCCATTTTTTTTGGAATAAAAAACGTTTATTTTATCGGAGAGGTTTTGAAAAAACGATGAAAACCATTTCAGAATAATTTGAATTTAATAAAAGGATAAAGGGTATAAAATCATTTACGTCATTGCATTATTTTAAACCAAATTTGAGGGCCATGAATTTATGATACCGCAAAAACCCGTTGAAAAACCTTACATATGTATGTATGTATAACATGTCATGTAAAACAATCAAGAAAAAAAGTAGTTCGAGAAACAGTTGTCAAAAGTCGTTTTGAGAACTCTTTTATCAAAATGACTTGCAGAGCATCTCTAGCCTAGCCTATGAGACGCGGTATTATTTATCTTTAGGCAATAAAACTGCCACTCATAGTAAAAAAAAAACGTTTTGAATGAGTTCGTTCATTCGGTCCAAATATTTGAAAATATATAATTTCTTGTAAGGTCTTTGTAATATTTTATACGCATAAAATATTATTAAAGAAATTATACATTAGATGAACAGATGAGCGCTGGATGACAGTTATAGATGTAAACATAATTCGTTATACATATGTATGTATGTTTCGAATTTACAAAAGCGAAAGATATTAATTAGTAAAAATATACCTTATTAAATTATTGATAAAGGAAATGAGCCTTAATTACTATAAACTATCATATAGATTTTAATGTGACTATAATAACACTGAGCAACAAAAACGAAAGCATTTAAATTGCAATTACCGCTCGAGTAAGTACGTTTAGATAAAAATAAAAAATATTGAAATAGAAAACCAATCCTTATAAACGAGGTGAAATAAAAAAATTGCCAAATAAATGCAAAATAGCGCGGAGAAAAAATCCGTAAAAAAAATATTTTTTTGACTTTTAAAATTCGCTAGACAATTATTTATAAGTATTTTAAAGCAATGCAATATCACAATCAATAGAAAAAACATCTGACTATTGATTCCAATACTCACTTTGAGCACAGCAATACTAGGTTTTGAGTTAAAGACCGCAAAAGCCAAAAAACTGTAAAAATCGCGCATTTTTTTAAACGCTCATATCACGTAAACGATCACCAACCAGCAAAAATCAATATCATATTCGAATTCAGTGGGTCAAAGTTAGTAAAGATTGGTTAGTCTCCGCTCTGGTAACTAAAAAACGTGATTTTTTGTGGCTCAATGTAATTTTCAACAATAACCATAGAAC
This sequence comes from Arctopsyche grandis, assembly GCF_051622035.1. Taxonomy (NCBI): domain Eukaryota; kingdom Metazoa; phylum Arthropoda; class Insecta; order Trichoptera; family Hydropsychidae; genus Arctopsyche; species Arctopsyche grandis. The sequence goes on from NC_135363.1 coordinate 1,700,124, forward strand.
GGGAGATGTTTAAAATTACTTTAAAAAGCTATTTTTTTCGAGAATTGCCTCTGCGAATCGTAAACGATGTAATAATTTAATTATGGGAAAAGCCGAAAAAAATTATTCGAGCTCCGCGAACGAATTTAAGTATGCGCTTTTTTTTCGTAAACGTATTTCATCATTGAAAAAAAATATAATCTTGAAAACTTTGAGAATCGCTATTAGAAAATATTTTGTTATTATGTATAACTAATACAGTGTTGAGAAAATTGAGAATAGAGTGTGAATTTATCCAATTGATAAAACTGAAATATAACATTTAAAAGAAAAAAAAGTGTGTCCATTTGAAAAAAAACTAAAAGCACTGCGCGAAAGATTCAATCGATCATTTTTCTTTTATATTATTTTGGAGAATATGTAGGTACATATGATTTGTCATCTTACAATTATTTTTTGTGAAAAGGTGCTACACATGTATTTATAAAAGTACGTTTAATATAAAATTCCAGCAAATGTAATATAATATAGCGAAAAAAATTAATAGTATGATTCGTGTTGTTACGAAAAATTGGTAAAACTGAAACGAAAAATAAAGCGGTATAAAGCATATGTATGTAGGTAGAATATTTGTCAGTGCATCGGAAATTCCTATAACGCTCCGTTCGCGGTCGTTCCTTGCAAAACGCAGAGTTTACGTAAGCTTGGCGACCACTTCACCAGCGGGCCGTGTCGGTGGTCGCCCACGCGCCCTGGTCGCCCGGTCGCCGTCGGCCAGTCGATGATCGCCCAGTGCGATGGGCGCCCAATTGACGCAGGGCCCAATTGACGCAGTGTCCGCCAGTCTCGTCGTCCAATTGTCGCAGTGGCGAGTAACACTGATCGCCCAATCGTCCTGGGCGCCCAATCGTCACGTACCGAGTCCACCTCACAGCGTGGACTAGTAACTTGGTAAAGATCGATGTCTCCGCTCTGGTAACTCAAAAACGTGATTTTTTGTTGCTCAGTGTAAATCAAACACCGAAAATTACTGTATTAAAAATCCGCACATGATTTTTTTTTATTTATATCAAACGGGTAACCCCAATGCGCCTTCCTGGCCAGAAACATTGTACATTTGATATATATGAGTATTATTATACAAAGTAAATGCATATAAATTACATCCATAGAGATTTCTATGGTCAAATATGTAAATTTCCAGTAAATACATATCAATTAACATCCGCAGAAACATTTATGGTTATATTTGTAAATTAACGCTAACTGATAACGAGAACATTAATAACCGTACACCTAAAATAGGCACATAGAAAAACCACAAATAAAAAACCGTACATGGAAAGTGACTGCATTGAAAACGTATGGATGAAAATGCGCACATTAAAAAGCCGCATATGACCGTACACCAAAAACTATTACAGTAAAATCCGGACATGAAAATGAGCACGTTAATAACCGTACACCGGAAATGTACAAATTGAAAAATTGCACATAATAGCCGTACACGGATAGTGACTGCATTGAAAAATGCGCACATTTAAAAGCCGCATATAACCGTACACTAACAATGATTATAATAAAAATCCGAACATGAAAATGAGAAATTAAAAACCGTAAACCAGAAATAGATACATTGAAAAATCACACATAAAAAACCGTACACGGGTAGTGACTGCATTGACATCATATGCGAAAAAATGCGCACATTGAAAAAACGCATATATGTATGTATGTAACTGTACACCGATAATTATTACAGCAAAAATCGGCATACGAAAATGAGCACATAAATAAGCGTACACTGGAAATTTACACATTGAAAAATTGCACATAAAAAACCGTACACGTACTGCATTGAAAATATGTGCACGAAAATGGGCACATTGAAAAAACCACATAAAACCGTACACCGATAATTATTACATTAAAAATCCGCACATTGGAAAACCACCGATAGAAATGCGCATATTTAATGCTGCATGGCAAAATGCACACAAGACAGAAGAAAATTGAAAAACCGTACCCCAAAAATGGGCAAATTGAAAAAAGCATGCACTTAATTATTGCGCACACAAAAATATGCACATTGAAAAACCCTACATAGAAATGTGACTTTTTAAACACGGAAAAATACAAAAATTAAAGAAGCACACATCAAAATTATGCGAATAAAAACGCACACTGAATACCTATAGAGAAAACTGTTTATATACATATAAAATTTTATTCTGTTTTTTATCACAATTTTTAGTTTCGTGCAATATTTCAGCGTTGCAAATTATGGTGACACATCAAACCGTTTAAAAAATAGTTACCATACTTTCTTAAAGATGTTTTAATTTAAGTTTAAATGATATAAATAAAATTTACAAATGATAATTGATATAAATAACATTTACAAAATTACAAGAAATATGTCGTCGGTTATGTGTTCGATTTTTTTCAAATACCTTTTAAATATATTTAATTTAATTTTTTAGTATGATTAAAACACCGATAGAAGAATTAATTAATTATTTAAATTAATTTTCAATAGATAAATAAAATAAATTCTCTGCCAAGCGGAAACATTAGTAGCGATCAGTATATATAGAAGTTTTTTTCTGTTTTTAACGTATTCTATATTTTTAACGTATATACTTTTTGGCAGTGGTTTAGCTGTAACGTACATATGTATGTCGAATCGAAACAACTATTATAGTACGGCGAGCGTTATATCAGACAGACACACAGACGGAATACCGATATTATATATAATATATATATTATACATGTTGATACATTTTTAAAATCGAAAAAAAAACTAACAAAACGGAAAGAGCAAGTAGTTTCCGATTGAAACGTGCCCGTATCTGCGACATCTTGTTTTGTACCACTCGTGGAGTCCACGAAAGTTTCCCGAAACGTTATCCAATTTGGCAACTTACGAAACGGATCGCTTTTGACCGGATTTTACAATATAAAGTCGTCCAATCAAATTCCGCACAGAATTATAAAAGTTGTTTCCCCGTTTCTTGTAATTTTTATACATACATATATGTGATTATGAGAGGCGAGATCGATTGTTCCAGTAATTTGAATGGGCTTTTGTAACGAGGGCGTTCATATTATATAAAATGAAATAATATTATATAACGAGGCGTCTTCATTTATTCGTTTAAAAACATTAATGTGTCGAGATGAAGAATGTCGCTTTGATAAATCCGATGATTAATAATTTTCATTATGTCTGCACTCATTCATAATTCTTGTCTGTTTTTGATTCATTATTTTAGTCACAAGATATTTATATATATAATACATAGTTTGGATTTGATGTAATAGTAAATTCTGTACAAAATTCGTTTTAGCACATTTTTATCATTTTTTTTTTCATTTTATGTATTTACATATGCAAAGGTAAATTCAAATATATGTATATGTTTAATTCGTAATAAGTCGAAAATAATCCTTTGCTTTTTTTTTGTATATTGTATATTACTTTTTTTTAAATAAAAATAAATACAGTAAACACGTCACATTTCATCGTTTAATAAATTTCAGCCAATAATCGATGTATTATATTTATTAGGTGGGCTGAAAAGTTCATAGGCTGACACATAGATAGCGCTACTAGTATTAAATCCATATGATTTTTGGTTAGCCCTAATCATAAAAAGACACGTGTATAAATTTGACAGCTGTCGTACTATTAGTTTGTGAGTTATAGCATTTTGAGTGAAGCAACTTTTATTAGTTTGAAAAAATGGATAAAAAGGAATTTCGTGTGTTAATAAAGCATTGTTTTTCGGCGAAAAAAAATACTATTGAAGCCAAGGTTTGGCTTGATAAACATTATTCGGACCTTGCACCAGGAAAAAAAACCGTTGAGAAGTGGTTTGCTAAGTTTAAACGAGGCGAAATGAGAACCGAGGACGATGCACGCAGTGGACGCCCCAAAGAGGCTGTTACCGACGAAAACTCCACAAAATAATTTTGGATAACCGTAAAGTGAAATTGATTGAGATAGCTGAGACCCTAAAGATATCAAAGGAACGTGTTGGACATATCGTGAATGAATATTTGGGTATGCGAAAGCTCTGTTCAAAGTGGGTGCCGCGCGAGCTCACAATCGACCAAAAACAACAACGAATTGATGATTCTGAGCAGTGTTTGGAGCAGTTCAATTGTAATAAACCCGAATTTTTGCGTCGATATGAGACAATGGATGAAACATGGCTCCATCATTTCACACCGGAGTCCAATCGACAGTCAGCCGAGTGGACTGCACGTGATGAAGTGACTCCAAAGCGTGGAAAGACGCAAAAGTCGGCTGGCAAGGTTATGGCATCAGTATTTTGGGATGCGCATGGTATAATATTCATCGACTATCTTAAAAAGGGAAAAACCATAAACAGCGACTATTACGTAGCGTTATTGGAGCGTTTGAAGGACGAAATCGTGGAAAAACGGCCCCATTTGAAGAAGAAGAAAGTGCTGTTTCATCAAGACAATGCACCGTGTCACAAATCAATGAAAACGATGGCAAAATTGCATGAATTGGGCTTCGAATTGCTTCTGCATCCACCGTATTCTCCAGATCTGGGTCCCAGCGACTTTTTCCTGTTCTCAGACCTCAAGAGAATGCTCGCTGGACAGAAATTTTGCGCCGATGAAGAGGTAATCGCCGAAACTGAAGCCTATTTTGAGGCTAAAGACAAATCGTACTATAAAAATGGTATCGAAAAATTGTATGACCGTTATAATCGTTGTATCGCCCTCGAAGGCAACTATATTGAATAATAAAATCAAATTCTAACAAAAAAAATATTTTTTCTATGCTAGCCTACGAACTTTTCAGCCCAACTGTTATGTATGTATAGTCCAAAATTTAGCGAGTTCTAAATTTTATGTTTAGAATTTTATTTATTTTTAGAATTTCGCATAGTGAAGTGTCAAAAGACTGAAAGATTCATGTAAAAGAATTTTCCAACATCAGTCATTTATTTAAATATTTTTACATGAAAAAGTGAATCATGAAAAATTGTACAGAAAAATTTGAACATGTAAAACTGCAAACTAAAATTGCACTCAAAAACCGGATAATAATTTTCGGATTTTTCTACACGGCTTTTTCGTGTACGCTTTCATTAAATGTGGAACCGATTCTTTTTGGTTTTTAAAATATATATTTACCATAGTTTCATATAGGATTGCCTCCAAGGCGACACATATGGCCAACTTTGTACATACATACATATGTATTACATATAAATTATAATATTATTATATTAATTTGAATTTAAATTCAAATAATGGTAACAAATGAGGAAAGGTGGTCCATTTGGTAGGAACCGTTTCAACAATTAAATCAGATAAATTTGAAATATTTGATAGGAAACGATCGACATATGTATATCCAAGGTCTTACCAGCAACAGCAGGGATCGAACTCGTGACCCCTCAGTTGTTAGCATTATACGCTAACCACTGAGCTATGTTGCTGGTTACAAACATATGTACATATTTATTTACGTCCATGGAGTAAAATTACGGTATATATCAAATATATTTAAAATAAAAATAAAAAAATGTGAAAGATTCAAAATCATAAAAGAGTATTTTATTTTACTTCATGTAATTAATTAGTCCAAAATTATTCCCTCCCCCCACCATAAAACAAAAAATATTATAAATTATTAAAGCCATCACCGTAAGAGACGACATAATTTAAGCGACATAACACAGACATAACGAGGAGAAAATTTCGTCACAAAAATATATTACACGTCAGTTCAGTATAATTTGCAAATTTATTTAACCCTTTGCGGCCTACACTCGCAGTAAAAATATTACATTACATACCAACTGAATTTATCTTTTACATATGTACGTGTACGCTGTACGTGTTACATTTATCACATATGTAAGTGGGTAGATACAGATACGTATAGAACATACATACAGGGGAGAATTCCGCGCAACGTGTAGGGCCTACTTTATTAGACACCCTCGTCTAATTTATGTGTGTACGGGGTGCACGCCATTTGCCGTTTTCGTAGGTCAGCCACTTTGCACACGGAAAAGGGGGAAATTTTAAATTTTCTCTCGATTCCGACCGATTTTCCGGATCTGTCCGATTTTCCGCGTAAGGTTGGATTAAAATTTCAACCTTGAAATTGCATGCTTTTGTTCAAATATTTATTTCACAACGCTCTACTTCTTGTATACATATACATATGTATGTATGTCTTTTAATATATGTAAATTTCGCACAAATATGTTTGAAACTTTATATGCTCGGTATAATGAAGAGGAATAGGGAAGAGAATACATAAGTGTGAAGTACGACCTAGTGGAGAGAATAAAAAGATTAAAAAAGTAATTAGTAATAGAGTAGATAGTGACATACTCCTTATTAAACTCGCCAAATTTGGATTCACGAAGAGTATTCTATCGCTATTTGAGTCTTATGTTGACGTTAGAAGTCAGTATGTAGGTATTGAGGGACATGAATCAACATATTTCACAACAAACTCTGGTGTACCCCAAGGATCCAACCTTGGTCCTTTATTATTAAACATATTTATTAATGACATTGCATCTGTTGTGAAAAACTCCCAAATACTTCTTTTTGCAGATGACATAAAAATATATAAGGAAATCATATCCTATGATGATCATTTTTCCTTCCAAAAATTGGGATGCCTTTTTACAGTGGTCACAAAACAATCGCATTTCATTTTCCTTAAGCAAATGTAAAGCAATCATTTTCACTAGATCGCAAAACTTCTCAAGTTTCCAATATTCAATGGACGAGATTTTTCTGAATCGAGTGTATATGATTCGCGATCTTGGTGTACCTTTTGACAGTAATTTGACATTTAATAACCATATTTTAAATTTTGTCAATAAGTCTAACCAATCATTAGCCTTTTGTAATCAGACAATCTTATTTGTTGTCTAACTCCAATTCTATGATTTGCCTCTGAAATTCTTTTGTCAGGTCTATTTTGGAGTTTAACTGCATAATTTGGTCACCCAACAAAAAAATGTATATTAATTTATTAGAAAAAGTTCACAAAAATTCTGTCGGTTTATCTATTATAAAATGTATGGATACTACCTTTGGTTATATCTCAGCAAATTTATTTTGGGACTGACGAGCTTAGTCCGTCTTGAATCTCGTCGTCGTATTTTATTATTACGACACATGTCCATTGTTCTACGTGGAGATATTTATAATCCACCAATTCTTAGCGAATTCACTTTATATGCACCAGAAAATTATTTTAGAATACGCAAACGTGTTCTGTTTTCGCCAATTATAGCCAATTATAGAACTAACATTCTTTTAAATACTACTATATGCACAGCCATCTATGGCTTTTTAACCATTTAGCTGATTAGACGGACATTGACATATTTAGTATTACTTTTGGTCAGTTTATAGGATCCATTCAGAATATTGTTTTGCTTTAATTTTTACTATCTATTCTGATTTTCTTTTATTGTTTATTTTATATTATAAGATTCCATTATGTAGTTTACTTAAATGGGTTTTTACCTGTATAAATCAATAAATAAATATATAAATTGATGGGTCGGTAAGTTAGCTAGATGAATAGACGAAATAAGTGCTTAAATAGACTTACTTAATCAAGAATAAATATTGAACAAATATAGGTAAATATAAGCATTTACATATGAATACTAAACTCAATATGCATTCATGGGAGTAGTTTTACTATGATGTATGTAGTACTAAACAGAAAAAAAACAAATATGTAGTACAAAGTGAAGTCACGTCAGTACATTACTGTTGAAACGTTCTGGGAATACTAATATCGCGGTGTGGCTACAAGAGTGACATCTGTCTGTCTGTCTGTCTGTCTGTCTATCTGTATGTCTGTCCGTCGTTAGAAACCGGGTAAGACTCCAAAGCCGCACATTAGGGGTGGATTTGAGCCACGAATTTGCATGACAATATCATTGCTCTCTCCTAATGAAGCCTAATCAACATTATTATACACCGATTTACGTAACGGCATATAACGAAAATACAATTAATAACATTGGAGGATACAAATAATTATTTAAAATTAACCCTATGAAATCGTGGATACGATTTTTGAATGCAATATAATCAATTGGGAAGAAAAAGGTTGATTTTTCAGACTGCACGTTGTATGCCTAGAAATCTGCCTGTCGTTAAGTTTTCGTATGGGAGTCCTTTAATTCAGAACTCTTCTTCGGAGTCCTTTGAAAACCGGTCTGGAATCTAAGATTATACCTTAGATAAAACCGATAATTATGGCTGTGCATATGCATAGACACATCCATATTTTATATATATATATACCAGGAAGGCCTAACAGGTAAACCCCAATGCGCCTTCCTGGTCAATTACAAATATTGCAGCATTTTTTTTTATTATTATACAAGTCGCTGAATTACGAAACAGTTAAAAACTCGCAAATTAACGAGACATCTATGAATTGTAAATAAATTTTATTGTAATATAATCAATCTCTAATAGTGGTGATATAGTAGGTAGGAAGGATATTTAGCCAATTTTACCGGGAACCGTTTCAACAATTAAATCAGAAAAAATTGGCAAATTCTGATAGGAAACGATTGACCTGGAGTCACAAATATCCAGGTCTGACCAGCAGCACTACAGATATACTCGGAAAAATTCTTTTCAATCGAGGTCTGCTCATGGGATCGAACCCGGCGCCTCTCGATGCTAAGCAGAAGGTTAACGACCGATCTATGTATGCTGCTGGCATAAATAATAATAATGCATGTAAAAAATGCAAAGCTACTCATATTTTTATGTATTTTATTATTTTGTCTAGGTTTAATTAAGTTAAGATCTGATTTTCGATAAATCCACAACGCCAATTGCATACATTTCAAATGGACGATTTGCGAATTGACTATATCACATACATAGACCCTTTTTTTTCATTATGCAAGAAATGCATCAACTGTATCATCAAAACAGTGTTCGAGCGTCGGCTGAAGAAAACACATCTACATTGTTTTAACGCGAAATCAATTGCCGATTTTAGTGATTTTATATCACTCAGTGTTGTCTTTGAATATTTCTGGTGCGTTAAATTTATTTTATCAAATTTCTCATTCTGTGTTTATTAAATAAAAAATCGATTTTCAAGAAAAAATGTGTGGTTCAGATATCTCAGATGATAAAAAAGCGGCCATTAAGGGACTTTTGGATTCTGGGAAGCTATCCAAACGAGAAATTTCTCAAATAATTGGAGTATTCGTCAATTTTGTGAGGCGAATAGCGAAAAAAGTTGCATTTATGGCACCTCTTGAATCAAGAAGGGTCAAAAAATGTGGCCGCAAAAGAAAAACAACCCCCAGAATTTATCGTCAAATTGTAGCTGAGGTTCGGGAGGATAGGAAAACAACCACTAACAAAATTAAAAAAAAAAATTGTGACCGGGAGTCGACATATCTGGACATATCGACAATGCACGTTTGTGCGAGCGTATTTTAAATTGACAAAATCGAGGTTTCGTTTTCTCCTATTTTCTTCTCCAAAACTGGACCAATTTTTAAAAAAATTTCATCATCGGTATGAGAAAGATACTTTCTGTGCATCTATCGGCGTATTTTTTTTTAAATCGACCGTTAAATAAGCACGCTGGACTCGTTTCGTGGGTGTAAAAAAGAGGCGATTTTATAGATGTTTGGCGGCTCCTAGCTCCTATAGAAAATAATTAATCAAAAAAAATAAAACGATAGATGCACCCCAATGGTGAATATCCATAGCATATTAAAAAATAATTTCTCTAGTGCCATAATTGAGGAAGGGAGAAGTATAGTACGTTTGTATGGACAAGGCGCTGCTGTCCAGCCCTCTTAAGTACACGTGTCGTTTTGGAGCGATCTGTAAAAACCTCTGTACATGTACGATTGAAATAAAATAAAATATATGGGAGTTGGTTTTCTAGCCAAGAAGAATGCATGTATGAATGATTACGTTAAAGAACGATTAAAATTGCTGAACGAGTATTGCTTTCTGTACCACCTGTGTCTCTTGAATACCAGATCCTACATTTTGGGAGCTCGTCTGGGATTGAAAGTGCAAGGATCAAATCGATCAAAAAATAAATTAATAAAAAAAAAGTTTTTTAAAATCATACCTCTTCTATATTTTAAATAAAAATACCAATAATTTTATTTTACTACCACCATGTATGTTTAAAACTAAAAACTGGATAAACGTCAAGCACTTTTCAGAAATTCTAAATTCCAAAGCGTCTAAAACGATATTTTTTCTCGATCGCAATGGCGGAGGATACATTTACTTATATTGATGACCAAAATGTGCAATATGGCAAAGAATGGAAACGATCGGATAAGAGGTAAATTTTTTCCTGAATTATAATCGTAAGTGAAACGTAAAGGAGGTTTGTAAAAATTGGCCCATTTTCTCGCAAATCTTGAGTTTTCAGGTATATAGCATATACATAATGCTGTGACTAGCATATATGTATGTATATAATGCTTTGAACAAAGTGGTCAAGGATTCAAATCCCACTGGTATAAAAGAGGTATGTAAAAAAAAGACATGGAGGTTCATAAAAGAGTTCATTCATTTCAAAGTTCGTAAAAAAAAAATGACACATAAATAATGATTAAATAAAATCAATCATCACACAGTTCAAGGGTTGAGCTGTTAACCTTCTACACTCGACTCGGCCACCAACAATTGAATTACACTTCGAGCTTACGTTCGAAATCCAAAAGGTTAATCGAATATACGATCTCGATCCAGATATGTGCCCATATGCAATATATCGTGGATATATCTGAGTCGTACTTATACTAAAAGCCGAACGACCTAACCTAACCCAACCACGGACGATTAAACCCCCTTCCCCCCCCTCCTGCTGGTAGTTTCGGTCTAATTAAATTAAGTCCACACGTGGCATTGTCCACCGGCTCATATCCATTACTGGGGTGGACACTCTCTGGCCTCGATTTGGACGCATGCGATACTAATTGTATCTGTTGCTCGTTAGCAAAAGGTTAAAAATTAATGGTTTCCATTTGAAATTATGAAACCCGTGCTTTAATAATGTAATTCAAGGAAAGCTCGGCGTGTCTATTCCCTGTTGTAATCTAAATGTATATATAATAAAGAACAGTATACGTATAATCGGCCGGCATGCGTCAAAACTGCTGCATGCATCATGCATGGAACATTCATTTTGTATTATGGCTAAGCGTATATTATTATATTTGTCCGGAAATATTGTCTATTATATCCGCATACTTTGATATCATGGTTTTAGCATATCATGCATTTACATATGTATACTGTAGAATTATGTGATTATATTAAAGGCTTAGTTGTATAATACTAGTGGCACGCGATTATTGCGATACCTACCTGTATATATTTACGGTACTCAATCACACCTGTAGTGTATTAGTTAGATTATGATTATGTACATATACATATAAATGATTCTGTATTTACAGGTTTGATATTTAAATTCAAAATGCGTATTAATACATAAATAATAGATACATGCACTTTATCAATGCAAAAGTTTTCATCAATAAAGCGTTTTAAAAGTTTGTGAATATATAAAATGACTAATAAAGAATTAAAAATAAGTTATTTGGAATAATTTTACGAATATGTATGTATTTGCATTTTTTCAGATACTGTGTATTTATACTTAAACTTTGGTTCAAAAAAGAAAAAAATATGTAAACAGTTAATTATCCAAAATTATCATATACTTTAGCATTAATGTTCCCAGCCAAATCAGGTAGTTGCCACAGTTTGTTCCCTTCTCTTGTGGCACGTACCAATATGATGGCTTGGAAATACAGTGATTTATGTAATAAATGCTGCAATGTTTGTAAATAATTGTCTAGGAAGGTGCATTGAGGTTTACCTGTTAGGCCTTCCTGGTATATACATACATATATGTAAAATAAATAAATAAAAAAAAAACCGATTTAGATGCGAAATCGGAATTGGAGTCGCTCGATTTTTAAACAATTAATCGCCATAATCGCACCGGTGCGCGCTCCTTCATATTTAAGGCTATGACTCGAAATTAATTTTCCTTTTCAGTAACATCTAAAAATATCCTGTGATACTAATGAAATTGAAAAAAGTCAATATTTTTCGTTAGTTTGTCATATATTTGTAGGTAGTGTCAAGGGTTGGCACTTAACACATATAATAAAATAATTGAATCAGTTTCTAAAAACGCCTGGTGATTAATTGATTAACGACTCTAATTACGACTTCGATCAAAAAGTCAAAATTCCCTAGCCATAATTTTTGACGTGCCATCGTAACATTGGTTGAAATCCAGAAATTACTTTACTGGGCAACGCCGGCTATTTTATTATGTTTCTTATGCCCTTCGATCTTCCAGTTATTTGAAAACTCAAACGCGTAATTTTCCCTTTGTCCATTTTGCATATAAAATAAAATATGAAGTTTGTCTTTGTCAGAGAGAAAAAGAGCAGTGTATGCACATTCTGTGAAATGATAGTCCTTTTGTGTGTGCGATTTTTGCGCGAAAATTCAAAAGTGAAAAGTCACACACGTATTGCATTCAGTATGTCGTGTCGTGTGTGAAAAAGTGGAGCCATGTCTGAAAACTAGAGCTCAGTTGTAAAAGCGTTGTCATGGTGAAGTTTCCATTGGCCTGATTTTCATATTCGCACTCGTTTCAGAGACGACAGAATTCATGGAAAATGGTCTCATAAACCGACCAAAATACTGAGACTTCGTTGGAATTACATCGTTCTATTTATAAAGAAAAATCAATAGAATATACTCCGTATAATATGTGTGCTACAATATTCAAAAGAGCAATTTTCGTTCATATCTTTTACTGTATCAAGATTAATGATTGTTTGTATACTATGAAAATTTTCAATTTTTAATTTACGCATACAAAATTTGTCATAATATCTAATCGTATTATGACTTTTTCATTATATAATATAACTTTTGTTGTGTCCGTTAATATTTAGACCGGTGGTTTTGGAAAGGAATTGATGCATAGCCAGCAGCGTGGCTCGCCGGTTGCGGTAATACTAAGCACCGAGAGGCCGTCGGGTTCTATCCCGTGAGCTGACCGCGATTGAAAAGCATTTATTCCGAGTATAATCTCTAATGCTGCTGGTCAGACTTGGATATTTATGACACCAAGTCGATCGTTTCCTATCAGAGTTTGCCGTTTTATCTGATTTCATTGTTGAAGCGCCTCCTCTTCTACACCCCTTTCGTTCTTATTTACTTACTAGTGTTGGGCCCGTTGATTTCAACGGGTGGTTTCGAAAAGGAATTGAAACTCGAATAAAAATAATGTTAAAGATATTGAATCGACTGGTTTCAAATTACGAATTACGTTTTGCACATCGAATTACGAATTACGTTTTGCGCATCGCCGACGCCCCAACGCCTTTGCCCCCAGCACCCCCGATACCTTCGGCACCCCGGGACCTTCGCCCCCGGCACTTCCGACGCTCCGGGGCCTTCGCCCCCAGCACCGCCGACGCCTCCGGCGCCCTTAGCGCCCCGGATGCCTTCGACACCCCGGGGCCTTCGCCCCCGGCGCCGCTGGCTGCGTGGTGTTTATTTTAAGTACATTTTTACGATGTGCCTCATATAATTATTTCCTCTTAGCCCGTATTTTCTAAGGTTTGTTACACCCTCTTCCCAGGCTTAACTCAAAAGTTTCACTTCGACCAATATTATTCAAAAGAGCCGATCTAGCAAAAAAATTCGACCAATTGGAAAGCAGAACATTTGCACGCAAATAATTAATTTTTTCAAAATGTTTGCAAAAGATATGGTAATAAAAATTTCACACTTTTACGACAAGCCAAAAAGAGTAATAAAAAGAAAACACGAATCGAAAGGTTCAGAAGTGCATAGCAGGGACCGTAAAAAGTGTAGACGTATAATAAAATAAAAGGTATCTTATACTCGGTCATAAAGATAACGAAAAATTATGAACCCGAGTTCGAATTGGATGCTTAGACACAATAAATCAGACATTCCCAACTGTGTGTGAATTTGACAGTGAATGAGTCGATAAGATCTGAGGCGAACGCACTAAGCCGAGTCCACACGAACCGAAATTTCATTTAATTGAAAATTAAAATTTACCATTTGGCGTGCATCACTCGAAGGGTTATCGTTTTATTTTATTGTGCGCCACGGATCGCTTAGCATTATGCAATAATACGCCGGAAGTCGTATAAATGATGGAAAACGTGTGAAAATCGGATCGATACATCGACAGATGAAAGGAAAAGCACGTACTGCCTAGTAACGCTTATGATATGATATATATGTATTGATGTAATACTATCTCGATTATATTGCGACTTGCATTTTATACAAAATAAAGTGATTGTGGTGATTTATATTGAGAACTTGCTGGAAACCAGTTGGAAAAGGGGCTGCAAAGAGCTTTTCCAAAACCGGTCTAATTTAAGATAGCGTAGGTAGTACAATACGGAGACAGAAATAAAAAGTTTACGAACATCCTTTCCAGGAAAAACAAACAGCACGTACTTTTAGTTACCACTTCCGTAACGTTTTTGCTCAGAAGTGGGCTCAAAGCAGCTTGGGCTTTAATAATATTTCGTTTATTTTACCAATAGGCACTTTCGTTCATTTATTTTTGTACTTTTAATTGGCTATTGATTGCAATACCGGCTTACCGGTAAATCGACAAAATTTTGATGTTGGTAAATTTTAAAATCTACCAGTAATTACCGGAAACCATTTTATCGCTAATTGAATACATATATAGGCATAATATTACCTTAAAATCAGTGCAAATGGCGTATTATCTATTGGGTTGTCCGGCATTTGTTTATTTTCAGTATTAAATGTGGCAATTTTAAATTGATAAATTCACTGGCAACACATTTCAACCAAATTAATTAAATAATAATTGCGATTAGACGGTTGTTTCAATTACTATTGAAATTTACAAATGTTCCAAACTTTAAATAAATAAATATGAAGTTAAAAATAAAAAAAATAATTTAACTTAAAGAATTTATGTACTTTAATGCATTTATATGGCATTATTCATCTGAGATTAATTTTTAATTATTTACGATTTAATCTAGGTTAACATATTTAGAAAAAGTAACCAAATACCGTTATCTAAGTCACAAAAAAAACTTTTTTCATTTACCGGTAAATACCGGTATACTGCTAGTTGGAAAAATGATTTACCTTTTACCGATTTATGAAATTTGACGGTGGTTAATTGCAATCCCTAATTTGGACTGATACTGGTGGGTCACAATTTCAAAACAATAGTTTGGTATTATAAACAAATATATTTTGTTTGTGTTAAATATAATATTAATTCGGTTTTCAACAAAATAAGCCCATAAGGCATATATGTACCTATATGTATGTATATACCAAAATGCTAAGAAACAAAATAAGCAGTATGAATCCGGTCAAATTGAAATGCACATGCTCGATGAAAAGAAAACTTATAGTAACCCTATTATTATTGAGTGGGGTATAAATAAGAGGAGAGTTTCAGCGGTGAAATAGTGCTTGAATACTAATTTCATCGAAGAAAATGTAGAGTAAGCGTTCGGTTTCCGAGCGGTTGGTTAACCCTCTGAAGTCCGTCAACATTCTGGTAAATATTTATACCGAATTGGCCGCTTCTGGACGGACGCCTATCAATCCTAATCAACATTAAGTTCGGTGTACAGTTTTAGATATGCGGATGTTTTGTTGAATGTTGGAAGAAATTAGCAGGCATTCTGTTTAGAGTCGATTTTAATTTATCGAGTTGAAAACATCGGTGGGGTATTTTTAAACTTTTCGCATTTGATCATTTATACATGTGTAGAAAATATCTATAGCACATCTATAATATAAGTAAATGTATATATTTTTAAAAGAAGAGAATGAAATGAAAAGGAGAGAATTCATAACAGATCAGAATGGTTTATTTGAAACGAATTGTACGTATTCATAGAAAGATCTCGGTAAATCATGCAAGAACAGTTCGTGGAAAACTTTGATTTTTCCGAACTGAGAGTTGTCAGAATTGAATGTCGTTTATTTTAGAGTTTATTTCTATATGTGAGTGCAAAAAAAAATCACCGTTACTCGTTGTTTGTTTTTTTTCTAGATTTTATTGGTTTTCCACTATAAATAAATTTTAGTCATTTTAAATATCTCATGTTTTCTTATTTTATGTTCACATTCGAGACGCAGTGTCTTTTTTATCATTATTCACATTAGATTGATTTAGAAAGTGTTAAGAAACCATTTAATGAAAGTGATGAAGTAATTGGCCTGACAAGTAGAAGTAAGAATCGTGGTATTCTTTAACGATTTTTGCGGTATTCGCGGTAACAATTAATATGTTTTTTTTCCACGAATGTAATAAATATGTAGATATTGATACTATATAAGTTTAATTAAAAGTTAATAATTTACACCGGCTCACTTTATGAATTAGTTCGTAAAAAATTAGCCCAAAATTACTTCAATGGATATTCTGATTGACGTTCTAACACGAAAAACACTAATGAAAATAGACTTAAAAAAATGTAAAGATATACAATAGGTTTTGGTACTATAATTAGCCTATTTTGTATTACGGATAAAACCGGAATAATCAGTATCGGTAGTACCGGTATTGGAATCTCTGGAAAATCTACGGAAATTTTTGAAAGTATCGCTTGAAGATTTTATCAGTAATTCGAAATAAACTACCGAAAGTACCGATAAACCCGGTATCGGTACTATCACTATTGGAATATCTATGTACAATTTCTCTGTGGATATTTCCGCAAGAAGATATGTACCGTAGAGAGCTTTCGAAGGCTTAATGGGTACTATCGGGAGTTTGAAATAGACTACCGACAATACCGATAAAACCGGTATTGGAATATTTATATTCAATTTAATTGGGAATTTTCTATGGGGCTATGTAGGTATGGACCGTTGGAAGCTTTGGAAAGTTTAATCGGTTCTATTAGTACCACAAGGTGGACTATCGGATGTATCGGTATTGGAATAAGATCAGGAAAATTTCAATGGAGGAGAAAATGGGGATTTCCTTGTAAGACTTTGTATCGTTGGAAGATTCTGAAGTTTTCTTTCAAGAAGACGTCTGGAAAACGCGAAAGCACATCTTCGACGATCGTTCGACACGTTCAGCGCGCACGTGCCTCCAATTAGGTGAAAAATTTCCGTGTTTTTTTATTAAGCAAAAGGAAAAACTCTGGAAAATCCATATATAGGCGACGAGGAGTTGTTGCCGAGGAAGGGGCGCACTGAGGGGGTGAAGAGGGGCTAGGAGGGGAGAGCAGGGAGGGATGAAGGGCGGCTCGCGGGGAGGGGATGAAAGGGTGGTCTTGGAGGGGATAGTGAGGGTGGGAGAGCCGTCGTAGGCCGACAGTGGCCCGTCGGGCATCAGCGGGTGTGGACGTCGTGCTTCGGTATGTTTCCGGCCCGAGCCGGTACAACACCGCCGGTGCACCCTGTACCGCGCTAAGCGGGACGCGCGCTAATTGGATTGTCGCTAGGTATACACACACACACACACATACACAATCACTCACATGGTAAATTGCACTGAGGCTCTATATACATATGAACATACATATGTATGTTCATATGTGGCCTGTGTCCCTCGCATACACACACCTGTGGATAATGATAAATATGCGTGGTTGTTCGAAATCTTCAACCGGTTTTTGGAACTCGCACGTGCGGTGGATCTTCGCGCAGCGTGGAAATCCGTCAGGGGAAAATCTCCGGGAAATTTTCTATTGAATGGTCGTGTCTTGGGTGTCAAATGGGAGATAATGCAATTCTTTTTGTAGGTGATTTGGGTTGGTAAATTTTTTTCTAGGTTAAGGATTCGACCTTGAGAATTTGAGTATGGTTTTTTTAACGATTATCTATTTGGGAAATGTTTTCTAAATGACTTTTTTTATTGTATTTGTGATAACTTGAGATCTTATTTTGTGTTGTTGTATAGATACAAATCTTCGAAAATTTTAAAATTTGTTCATGCAAGTGAGCAAATATGAAAAAAAAAAATTGAAAAATTCATGTTAGTGTATGAATATGTATATAAATTATAAAATTAAAAATCATTCAAATATATATTAATTTTAAAATATAATAAAATTTTCAAATCTTTTTGATTTATTTTATGAAGAAATAATTTTATAATGATACTATTTCAAAACTTTTATTTGATATTATCAACTATTGAATAACTATGAAACTACTAAAATAGTTTATTTCTATATAAAACAGTTTTTTATATTATTTTCCAATATAAATACATAGTATGTTTGAAAAACGTTGCTGTAATTTTCTGTGAGTATTTTTGGATTTGATTAGTAACAGAAATAAATTTCTAACGTTCAATTTCAAATATATCAATAGTTTGAAAATAAGCTTAACCATTTAAAAAATAATTATATTCCGATTGAATATTGTATTTGAATATGCATACGAACAACAAAACATAAAGATAATACTTCAACTGCTCTAAATAGTCCGTTTATCTGTTTTTGAAATGACGCATCTTCAATTCATTATTGTTATTAATTGCAGATGACAGATTTTACTTCAATTAAAATCTAAGCGAATACCATTTGAATAGTTTGGATATATATTCAGAAATTTAACAATTGAATTGGAAACTAAAGCGTTGCCAAGTGAATACAAATTTTCCAAAGCGCTCAATTTCATTTAAATACATTTCATTCTTAAATAATTTATATATAAATTTTACTATATATATTTACCAGCTCAAAGATTTCGGCATATTTTTACGAAAAATATTCAACCGGAAGTGACAGATTCTTCGACTTTGCACAAGCTTCATAATATTCAATTTAAATTCAAATCATCCTTATTATACCTTACGTAATAGATTTTTTTCATAGCCTAGTCAACATTTTTCGTATAAATTACAATACATTTGAATTTTCCAATCAAATCGAATTACAGCACACACACGAGGATCCACCGCAAATATTTATTTATTATTTTGCACTTGTATGAATAAAAAATAAGTAATAATACGCTTTTAATCAAACAGCAATCGTGCACAAGCTGTGCGCGCAAATGGCGATTTAATAATTTTCGCAAATTTAAGCTTTGCAAACTGATCGAATTAGAGCCTTTTATATTAGACTATAGTACATTTTATGTATATATAAATTGTTATGTATTTATCTTACGCACAATGAAACTCGCACACAAACAGTAAGCGGCTTATGTAGAATTCTGGCCGAAATTTCCAGTTAATAAATACACAGTGTAAATATCGTGCTCGATGTTCAAACACAGCTCGGTCTGCGATTATTGTTGTGGTGAAACTTTGTGTCGACGATAGTTTGATTCTTAGTATTGACTCATTGTACTCGAGCCGTTTTCAATAAATTGATTAATCTGACTGACGAACGCGTCCTATATTAGCCTTCGTGCCAAGTCATGTGAAAGGAGCTATATACGTATGTATTTTGCTACAATACACCCAATCAATTTCGATTGACTTTGCGTGTCTAGTTAAGGCCCGAAAAATAGCCCTTAAATATGATATTGAAGTCCTCCTTGACATGTCGACATATAAATCCTTAATTCTACATTTTATTATTATTTATGTATATCCCAATTTTAGTAACAATACATCTACAAATGATCGATTGATTGCCTAAGCTGGAAAACAGGTCATTCAATAATTACACTGTTCTACACGAAAAATGGTTCAGAGACAAGATATGACTTTTCATATAGATCTAGGCCCAGTGAACACGAATCTGGTAATAAAAAATTTTGATAAGCTCGAGATTCGGAGATATATGTGTTTTTTAAATCGCGCGATTTTTCTATATCTTGGTGTTGTTCGGTCGATGTCTCAAAATCTGTCAATTTCCTGTTCAAAATGAATATTGGAATCTATAGTCGGGTATTTTATCTTTCATTTGTAGTACTTTTCAGCTTTCAAATCTCTCCAAGTAGTTGTCCAGTTCAAATCAAAAGTCAAAAATACGTATTTTCACTTGAGATTTTTTCCCAATGTTAATACTATTTTATATTGAGTATTTTGTATTGAAACATGTTTATTGGGATAGTGTTCTGGCCACACTATTTTTTTGTTTTTGTTTAAAAGGGTTAATTGGAAGTGTGCCAAATTTTAAATCGGTAAAATTGCAAGCTAAAAGCTCGTACTAGTATTTACTCGTATTTACACGAATCTGAATTGAATCAATAGGGATAATATATTAAATTGTCTTTATATGAGAATTAAAGACAATTTAAATTTGCCAACAAGCCAAATATACAATTTGCATTATATTCAAATGCAATATATAGATATATTGGGGAGAAATTTTGATTTAATAGTAAAATTGCGATCCAAAACAATGTAAATATGTGAAATATTTTAAAAATAGGACACGTTCATGGAAAATAGCATTTACATGGAATTAAAATTAATATTGCTAAAAATTTAATTAAAAATTTCAATATGAATGACGCAATGAAGTCAACGCATGATTGTCATGTTGGAAAATTCTGTGGAAAACTGCAATTTTTCCAATCGATGAGTAATAAAATTGAAATGTTTAATAATGATTTTTCTTTTAAAGCATATATAACTACATATAAACCTCAAAAAAAGTTGTTCATGCAGCTTAGGGGTGATCAGTTATATTTCGAAACGGGTCACAAATTTTCAACGATTAATATCGAATGAAGTCAACGAACAAAAATACAGCTATGTATATTAATATTTGTGGTTATTCGTTTGAAAATTTGATTTAAATTTGAAGTAGTGTTATTACATAAATTGAATTGAAGTGGCCGTAATAAATTGGCCATTTAAATATCGAGTCACTGATTTATATAACAGATAATAGAGTGTGATTATGAGTCCAGCTTTTTGCGGTGAAATTTATATATTAAAAATAACACACAGGTATAGGTAGAGTGGTATTTTTGCGGTGAGATCAAAGTCATACACACATTGGTATGACACACAATGAACAATATCTATATATGTAATATAATAGGGTAGAATAACCTATCGGGAATACGTATTCCGAAATCAGAATAGGCCATCGCGTATAAATAGATAAAATTTGAGTGGATTTACGTAACGGAACGAAGGGGTCACAAACCAGACGCTAATAAGTCACGAACCGTTCCCGTGGGATGATCGGATAAGGGATAGAAGCTCTCCCGTTACTGTTTATTCATTATTACTTTTGTCGATTATTATTACGCTTTTATCTAATCGTGTGCTGTATGTATTGGAAAAACTTTGTGTGTGTGAATTTGGGTCTTTTTATTATAAAAAGTGGGAGAAATATTACAGTAACAGTAAAAAATTAAGTGTTTGAGTATGGTAGGAGTGAAATTACTTGTGATAGAAAGAGAAACAAGTCGACGTGTTGAAAGAAACGAAATGGAAATGTTGTTTGATGAAATTGCCCATTATTTTTCGTCAAAGTTTTATAACGAATTGTTTCCAAAAAAGTTTTCATTCAAAAATGTCCTATTATAGAATCCTGTGACATTCCTGACTATTCATAGAATATTGAATGAGACAAAAAAATCAGTCTTATTAGATTTATTGATTAACGATTCTTGAAACATTAAATGGTTTAGTTATCTATGTAGTTTATAAAATTATTAAGCAATATTAAGTTTTAAGGTTCCATGAAAACTGAAAGCATTATAAGAGAACACAAGACTATTGAAGTCACAACCAGCAGCATGGACTTACATATTATGCTTTCGAGTGGTAAGCATATTATGCTTTCACGGGTTCGAGTTCCATTAGAGTTTCGCTGCTGGCGAGACCTTGGTTTGTGAATACAGGTCGATAGTTTCTTAGCAGAGTTTGCCAATTTTTTTGATTTTCATTGAAATGGTTACTGTGAAAATTGGCATCTCCTTTCCTAACTCTCTTGCTAAGCTCAGTTAGTTATTCAGCGTCTTGAGGTTCGCCAATTTGATTATAAAAATGCTGCAAAAATTTCTCCATAGATGTCACCGTGAATGTTTCTTTGAATTCGCAATGTATTAAATTCTAATAAAAATTGTATTGTATATGTATGAGTGCCCTCATCGCTTTGGAGCGATCTTTAATGGCGAGTGTTCATGTTATATGAAATAAAAGGATAAAAAGACTGAATAGATGACTGTTAAAGACGGCGACAAAATCACACAGTGATATGTGAACTTTATGAATAAAAAATTGAAATATTAATACAAATTAAATCAATTATAAAATAATTTATAAAATACTTAAGTCTTGTATGTTAGTAGCCTTAAGTGTATGAGCGACAAATCATCGCGATAAATTTTACAACAAACACTTTTTTTCAAAGAGGGAAAAACTAGTAAAATGTTAGACTTTCGGGTCATTTCAACTTTTATAAACGTCAAACTTTCCACTGTAAATTGTAAATTCTCATTCTAAAAATGGCCCAACTGTTTAAATGTGATTTCAAATTTTCAATTGGCGATAGAATCTTTTGTCAAAAATAAATTTTCCGCAACAAATGGTCCAACTGAAGTTGGACGATTTGTCTTCCGATTTAGGGTATTATTAGCACTACAAATATGGTCGACAGTGACCTCTACAATCGACAAATAGCACAGACTGTAGGTTTCTGATAATATTGTAAAAAATAAGCACGTCTATTGATCCTCTGAAACCTTTTTAAATGGATTTTCCGAATGAGAGTCCCTGTCCCACGAACCAATCTAGGCTGCGTGAAACGTATTGTATGTCTCAATCAAATACGTGACAATATAAATCTATATATACATATTATACATACACGTTAAGTCAACAACAAAGTCCATGTTATGGCATATTTATTCCCACGGAATCGATATTGTGGTAACAATCGAAACGATCGTGTTGTAAAATGTTGCTTTGATCAGCGGTGTAAATTTTTTATGGTGAAATGTTCGCCTCTTGTAATTTGTTTCGTCACGAAACGTATTATATTATATGATATTTCGTATCAAATTAAGGATGTGTATATACGATATTAAATTTTTGTTTTACTTAACTTTTATGGCATCACATGTAGTGCGTTACAAGATACACGATTGCTTATTATGAGACATTACATTTTTGGAGATAATATTTCAGCCCTTTTTTAAAAACATTTCGTATGAATTCTACTTAAATCTCATATATGTATGTATATTGATTTTATAACTACTATAACAAATTTAATTTAATAATGATATATTAATAATCTAATATATGTACATATGTATGTATACATCGAACAATAACACGCATATCTTTACATTTCAACACACCCAAAACTATTTAAAATTAAACCTCCAACGTGTTATTGTTTTCAGACAAATTGTATAAATGTTTAGACTCCAAACATTAGAAGAACAGATATTTTAATAGT
The DNA here is from genome assembly GCF_051622035.1 of Arctopsyche grandis. Lineage (NCBI taxonomy): Eukaryota > Metazoa > Arthropoda > Insecta > Trichoptera > Hydropsychidae > Arctopsyche > Arctopsyche grandis. The sequence goes on from NC_135363.1 coordinate 1,723,574, forward strand.
ATATGTTAGCATATTTTGTAAGATTTATAATAATTAACGCTAAAATTTACCGTAAAACTTCATAAATTGGTAAACGGTAAATGATTTTTCCTACTACCAGTATACCGGTTTTTACCGGTAAGTTAAAAAAGTTTTTTTTTTCGTGAATTTAGATAACTGTATGTGGTGTCTTTTCTTAAAAACATTAACCGAGATTGAATCGTAAATAATTAAAAATGAATCTCAGGTGAATAATGTTATATAGGAAAAATTTTACTACTGGTATATCGGTTTTTACCGGTAAGTGAAAAAAGGTTTTTTTTTCGTGAATTTAGATAACTGTATGTGGTATCTTTTCCTAAAAAACATTAACCGAGATTGAATCATAAATAATTAAAAATAAATATCAGGTGAATATTGTCATATAATGTAAATGCATTAAGTAAATTCGTAACAATAATTAAATTTATTTTTTTATTTTTAACCAATCATATTTATTTACTAAAAGTTTAGAACATTTGAAAGTTTCAATCATAATTTATCGCATTTATTACGATTTGGTTGTTCTGTATTGCCAGTGATTTTATTTATCAATTGAAAATTTCCACATTTAATACTGAAAATAAACAAATTACACACAACCTAATAATCCACAATATGTCATTTGAATCCATTTTTAATGTAATTATATGCCTGTCAATGTATACTTAATTCGCAATAAAATAGTTTCCGGTAAATTTTAAAACTTACCGGTAAATTTTAAAACTTACCGGTAAATTTTAAAACTTACCGGTATAATCACAATTTAATCAGGGTCATCACATATTCACTATAGAAATTAAAGTTTTATTTTAATATAGATTTATTTTTAATTTGAGTATATGGTGGTGTTCGGCATGAGTGGCAAATCCGTTTCTTTTCTCAGTTGGCGGAATATTTTTATTCACTTTTTTGAATTTGTCTGTCCTTGGAAACTCTTAAATTAACATGTAATATATAGTTTCAACAAAAACATGTTTAATATAAAATGAACGATGCTTATATTATTTAAACTTAAATAATTGGTTATTAATGTAATTGAGTATTCGGCACCACCAAGAGAAATGTTTTTACATTAATTTAAAAATAATTTTTACATTTCTATGGTGCCATCCCTGAAATTTTATGTAGAATGCGGGCGATCGCCATGACACTTTTAAAAACTGTCAAACTACGATGCTAATTGAATAATATGTTACTTAAATTATCAATTCACTTATAAAAATGCATCTAATGTTGTTTATTGTGTGTTTTTTAATGCATTGTGCAATTTTTAACGTTGCACTTGCCCATTGCCCTTGTCCTTGTCCTTGAGAAGTTTTTTTCGGACATATGTCGACCACCAAGCATCAAATACTACTGATGCTGAAATTATTTAAAAATGTTTGTGGAAACTCCGAGTATGTACCGTTTACCATGCATCCTTTTTTTTTTGATCTTTCGACTTAAGATCTTTCGATTTTCGATCTTTGCCTTCCGATATTTGCATTTTCGGGCGTTTCACATTCGGGCCCGTGAGGTAGACCCATTTATTTCACATAAAAAATTATGCCACTAGTTATAACAAAAATTCAACGTTACCCAGACTTCATAAACTGGGAAACGAATTTAGCCAAATTGATTTTTTAAATATTAGTAAACATAGTATAAAAAAATTGTTGCATCATCATTTTTCCGATTTATACAAATGCTAAATGCATTTTATTTTATTGTTTTAATTCATTCATTTACTTATTCAATTAGTTTGAAAACTCATATTTTTCTTTTCTTTTCTTATATTAATATTGTGGTTTTTTTTTGTTCTATTTATAATATTATTGTTCAATGGTCCTTGCGGCCGTACATGTAAAGTAAATAAATAAATAACATTTCTCTGTGTATGTATGTATGTAGGTGGAAAATTAAAATGAAACGGACCGCGTGTTGAGGTTCGTAAACAGAGCCTCGTTACAGTGTGGGTAGTTAACTTTTAAAAATTAATTAAAAACATTTCAAACAACGCGACGGCCAAATAAATGTAAATTTAAATGAACGTGTCGGAACATCTCCGGCGGCCGAGCAAAGGGTTAAAATGCGAGTCGTGTCATCGCGCAGTGTATGATCGTTAAAGAAAATTACGCATTCATTCGGTGTCGTGATTCTGGGGTCGTCGTGATGATGGATTCGGGTCCAGGGACGGCCCGTCGCGCCACTTTATTCACCAACGAAATATTCAAAAATATTCAAATGCCCTCTCAGTGGCGTGCCGTGCCGAAGACCCACGGACGATTTGCGGCCATTCGCCAATTATGCTGATTTTATTACTGCGAAAAGTTTTCCGAACGAACTCGTGATGCACTGGAATATCACGGAGTGACAGTGACAGCCAAGACAGGCCCGCTCCGAGAGACGTCACTTTTCGAAACATATGGCTAATTGGACTCAATTTTTCAGATTGATATACCGAACTTGCAAGTTAGCATACTGTATTATGGATGAGAACGAAATACCATTCACTTTCAAACACGCTATAGGGCCATGACAGGTCAAACTAAAGTCAAAGGTACAAAGTACGTATGTTGTACAGTGTAGGTATACAGATTTCATTTTATTTCAATTGAACATTTACATTCGCCTTTACAGATCGCTCCAAAGCAACGAGTGCACGAATACAAATACAACACAATAAATACAAGCATTTTATATAATGCGAATTCATACAAACATCTTCCACAGTGACATTTTTGCAGCATTTTTACTGTGGAGATTGAGATTGGAAAGGAAATGCCAATTCACAAGAAATGTTTCAATGAAAATTGGAAAACTCTGAAAGGAAACGATTGACCTGGAGTCACAAACCAAGGTCTGGCCAACAGCTACTAGTGGGAATCGAACCGTAACCACTCCGATCAGAAGCATATTATGCTAACCACTAGTCAACGCTGCTTGTTAATATATCTATGAAAAGATTCAGTTCGTGAATGGACACGTGGTAAAAATTGGCTAACTGAAACGATTGACCTTTACAAACATCCGCAGTGACATCTATGGAAAAAATTTTCAGCATTTTTCTATAATTAATTTGGCGAACCTCAAGACGCTGAATAACTTGAGATTAGCAAGAAGGGTAGGAAAGGAGATGCCAATTTTATATGTTTCAATGAAAAGCAGAAAATTTGGCAAACTCCGATAAGAAACGATCGACCTGGAGTCACAAACTAAGGTCTGACCAACAGCGTAACCTAGTGGGAATAGAACCGTGATCACTTTGCTCGACAGCATAATATGCTTAACACTAGTCCACGCTGCTGGTTAAAAATTAATTATTGATTTTAATTTTAAACTGCAAGCATATGTACGCTTGCAACCATTAATAAATATGGACTAGCTGAATTTGCAAAAGATGGGAGGGGTTTCAATTTTATTTGAACCGTCACAATAATTGTCTAATAAAAAAAATCTTTATTTAAATTAATAACTTGTTAACTTAATGTTTCTTGAGTATATTCAAGTTTTTTTTATTAAATATATATTTATTTTAAATTTGTCATAGCGCCAAGACAGACAGTATGGTTAATTTTATTTGAAATAATACGTACTATAGGTTATTCCAAATCCATTATAAAATAAAAGTAACTAATTAAAATAAATAATAAATAAATAATAGCAATCGAAAGCATAATACGCCGACCGCTAATCCACGCTGCTGGTTTTTTTTAATTATATTTATTTCATCATTTGTTTTTATCTATATATTGTTTAAATGACGATAGGGATTGCACTTTTCTCCCTATCATCTGAAAGAAAAATTATTATTACTAATTTTTAACTCACTGTGTACTAATACAGACATACTATTATTAAATAAAGGTATATATATGTCAATTAAAAAACGCAATTACATAAACTATTCCAAATTTTATGTAATCAAGAAAGGGAAGGCGTGTTAAATTTATTGAACCGTCACAAAAATTTAGTTAGATAAATTGGCAAACTCTAATAGAAGACGGTCCATCAAGCTAGCAATGAAAAACATTTGTATTTATAGGTATAATCATCGAAAAAATCAAATAGTTCTTTTGATTCTGGCCAGGATTTGAACCCATGAGACGTCTCTACTGGTAAACAATCGTTTGACCAATATATATCTATAAAACTATAAAGTTTGCAGACGTGCCATATTGGAATTTCACAAGTTCAATGTCTATGGGCTAGTTTTGATATAACTTATACGAATGCACCTACAGAAAGTGCTTGAAGGATATTTTCCGTATATAAATGAACCTTTATACAAAATTCATCAACGCGTACACATACAGATACATATTTGTTGAATTAAGACTCAATTTATTTTCAACTTTAGACTTTATATAACGAAACCGAACCACAAAGATATACCCAATTTTGACTTTCAAAACCCCTTCCGGAGAGTTTCGAGAGTTCGCCTCAAAGTTGCAAAATCCTTACGCTTCCTCGGATGACGTCATAACTCTTCAACTGTCGAATAATCCAAAATAAAATAATCACAGAACTTCCCACCCCAAAACTCACCTTATGAAATATGTATATGTTATATAGTATATGTACATATGTACGTATAAAATACATACATATTTATGAATTAAACTAGGCGTAAAGGTTAATTGGAACTACGAATTCGAAACCTCATTTTGCATATTTGTTTAAGTCATCTTTAAATATAGATCCACGTTTGTAGGTACATATGTATATTATATTGTATAATGGATGATCCAACGAATTTGTTAGAAGCAGAAATGTAGCTCACTGGTTAAGCGATTTTTTATTTTTAGGACAGGAAGAACCCAATGCGCCTTCCTTACAAAAAATGCAGCATTTTATTATTACATAAATCACTGTGTTTCCAGAAGTTGAAGAATCATTGATTTACTTTTTAATTAACTTGAACCATATTGAAGACCGATCTTGTTTCTGGAAATTGTACATCGGGCACAATAAAGCGATTGTTTGATGACTTTTTTTTTGTTTTTATTGAAACATTTTTGCCACAGTGATAAACAGAATACTCTAACACGTCACTGTGACCAGTCATATAAGCATAATACAAATACTATTTATAAGAATTAGCGAGACATCTATGTTATAGAAAATAAATTTTTGAAATCATATTCAAATAGTGGTGACATAGGGGTAGGATGGTTTTTACCAATTTGATGGAGGAACCGCTTCAACAATGAAATCAGACAAAATGGCAAACTCTGATAGGAAACGATTGACTGGGTGTCACAAATGTCCAAGTCTGAGCAGCATCATTAAAGATTACACTCAGAATAAATGCTTTTCAATCGCGGTCAGCTTACGGGATAGAACCCTACGCCCTCTCGGTGCTTAGTATTAACGCAACTGTCGAGTCATGCTGCTGCTGGCTATGCATCATTTCCTTTCCAAAACCACCGGTCTAAATAATACATAAATCACTGTATTTCGAGAAGCTGAATTGAGACATCTATCGATTTAGACATGTCCATACATTTTTACATATTTTACATAAATTAAATTCAGATATATGTGACATAGTGGGTAGGATGCTTTTTTCCCAATTTGATGGTGGAACCGCTTCAACAATGAAATCAGTTAAATTGGCAAACTCCAATAAGAAACTATCAACTAGGAGTCACAAATATCCGAGACTGACCGGCAGCATTTAAGATTACACTCAGAATAAATGCTTTTCAATCGCGGTCAGCTTACGGGATAGAACCCTACGCCCTGTCAGTGCTTAGTATTAACGCAACTGTCGAGTCATGCTGCTGCTGGCTATGCATCATTTCCTTTCCAAAACCACCGGTCTAAATAATACATAAATCACTGTATTTCGAGAAGCTGAATTGAGACATCTATCGATTTAGACATGTCCATACATTTTTACATATTTTACATAAATTAAATTCAGATATATGTGACATAGTGGGTAGGATGCTTTTTTCCCAATTTGATGGAGGAACCGCTTCAACAATGAAATCAGTTAAATTGGCAAACTCCAATAAGAAACTATCAACTAGGAGTCACAAATATCCAAGACTGACCGGCAGCTTTTAAGATTATACTCGGAATAAATGCTTTTCAATCGCGGTCAGCTCACGGAATAGAACCCGATGACCTCTCGCTGCTTAGTATTAACGCAACTGTCGAGTCATGCTGCTGCTGGCTATGCCTCAATTCCTTTCCAAAACTACCAGTCTAAATATTACATATATCACTGTATTTCGAGAAGCTGAATTGAGACATCTATCGATTTAGACATGTCCATACATTTTTACATATTTTACATAAATTAAATTCAGATATATGTGACATAGTGGGTAGGATGCTTTTTTCCCAATTTGATGGAGGAACCGCTTCAACAATGAAATCAGTTAAATTGGCAAACTCCAATAAGAAACTATCAACTAGGAGTCACAAATATCCAAGACTGACCGGCAGCTTTTAAGATTATACTCGGAATAAATGCTTTTCAATCGCGGTCAGCTCACGGAATAGAACCCGATGACCTCTCGCTGCTTAGTATTAACGCAACTGTCGAGTCATGCTGCTGCTGGCTATGCCTCAATTCCTTTCCAAAACTACCAGTCTAAATATTACATATATCACTGTATTTCGAGAAGCTGAATTGAGACATCTATCGATTTAGACATGTCCATACATTTTTACATATTTTACATAAATTAAATTCAGATATATGTGACATAGTGGGTAGGATGCTTTTTTCCCAATTTGATGGTGGAACCGCTTCAACAATGAAATCAGTTAAATTGGCAAACTCCAATAAGAAACTATCAACTAGGAGTCACAAATATCCAAGACTGACCGGCAGCATTTAAGATTATACTCGGAATAAATGCTTTTCAATCGCGGTCAGCTCACGGGATAGAACCCGATGACCTCTCGCTGCTTAGTATTAACGCAACTGTCGAGTCATGCTGCTGCTGGCTATGCATCATTTCCTTTCCAAAACCACCGGTCTAAATAATACATAAATCACTGTATTTCGAGAAGCTGAATTGAGACATCTATCGATTTAGACATGTCCATACATTTTTACATATTTTACATAAATTAAATTCAGATATATGTGACATAGTGGGTAGGATGCTTTTTTCCCAATTTGATGGAGGAACCGCTTCAACAATGAAATCAGTTAAATTGGCAAACTCCAATAAGAAACTATCAACTAGGAGTCACAAATATCCAAGACTGACCGGCAGCATTTAAGATTACACTCAGAATAAATGCTTTTCAATCGCGGTCAGCTTACGGGATAGAACCCTACGCCCTCTCAGTGCTTAGTATTAACGCAACTGTCGAGTCATGCTGCTGCTGGCTATGCATCATTTCCATTCCAATACCACCGGTCTAAATAATACATAAATCACTGTATTTCGAGAAGCTGAATTGAGACATCTATCGATTTAGACATGTCCATACATTTTTACATATTTTACATAAATTAAATTCAGATATATGTGACATAGTGGGTAGGATGCTTTTTTCCCAATTTGATGGTGGAACCGCTTCAACAATGAAATCAGTTAAATTGGCAAACTCCAATAAGAAACTATCAACTAGGAGTCACAAATATCCAAGACTGACCGGCAGCATTTAATATTATACTCGGAATAAATGCTTTTCAATCGCGGTCAGCTCACGGGATAGAACCCGATGACCTCTCGCTGCTTAGTATTAACGCAACTGTCGAGTCATGCTGCTGCTGGCTATGCCTCAATTCCTTTCCAAAACTACCAGTCTAAATATTACATAAATCACTGTATTTCGAGAGGCTGAATTGAGACATCTATCGATTTAGACATGTCCATACATTTTTACATATTGTACATAAATTAAATTCAGATATTTGTGACATAGTGGGTAGGATGTTTTTTTATCAATTTGACGGAGGAACCGCTTCAACAATGAAATCAGATAAATTGGCAAACTCCAATAAGAAACTATCAACTAGGAGTCACAAATATCCAAGTCTGACCAGCAGCATTTAAGATTCCATTCAAAATAAATTCATTTTAATCGAGGTCAGCTCACGGGATCGAACCCGACGTCCTCTCGGTGCTTAATATCAACCCAACTACCGAGCCACGCTGCTGGATTATTTGAATCAGTAAAATGATTGAATTGAATTCGTCGTGATCTTCCGTTTTGGATCACCCGCTATATGTATGTATTGAATAATCAAGTGCGTGTAAACATTTCAGATATTCTGAAATGACTAGTTAAACACTGACGACTATACCTGTGCAAGCGTTTGGGCGTACGCACGTGTACGAGTGTGTAATCCTGGTTATAATGTGTAGTTTGTCGTATTTATACGGGGGATTCGGGAAATCGCGTAAATCCCTTCTCTTTGTGTGTTGGGATGTAAATGTACATATAAACGGGATTTAAATTTCATCCAGTCGGTGATCCCGTGAGCCAATTCCCACGTCTGCCGTTGACAGTAGTCACGATTGTTCCCCGATAACTTGATCCTTTCAATTTACTTGTGTAATCATACTTCACTGCACTCTATTCAAATGGCTCAGTGTGGCAATCCCAGCCCGTTCAATATCCACAGGGAGATCGCCAGTGTAATCCAGTGATTTTGCAAAAAAATATGTGTATTTTGCTCAAGTGGTACCCAGAACTATTTGAGACTAGTTTTGTGCCCAAATGTGATTTCAACGGGTAGTTTCGAAAAGGAATTGATACACGAATTAAAAATAGTTATGTATATATATGTACATAATTGAATGTGAGACATCTACATATGTATGTTATAGATAATACATTTTTAAATCATATTCAAATAGTGGTGACATAGTAGGTAGGATGGTTTTTAGATAATTTGACCGCTTCACTAATTAAATCAGATAAATTGTCAAACTCTGATAGGAAACGATCGACTTAAAGTCACAAAAATCCAAGTATGACCGGCAGTATTAAAGATTATACTCGGAATAAATTATTTTCAATCGCGGTTAGCTCTCGGTGCCTTCTCGGTGCTTAGTATCAACGCAGCTACCGAGCCACGCTGCTAGCCAATGTATATAAAAATGAATATCTGTTTGTTTGTCTGTCTGTCTTGTATAGGCTCCTAAACCTCTCAACCGATTACGATGGAACTTTCAGGATTTGTTGTATGCATGTCCGGGAAGCTTACTGTGAAAAAAGGGAAAACCCTCTTAATATTAATATTCGTAATTATGATTTTACAGACGCAAAAGTTTGAAGCGCCATTGTGTAGTTAAGGAAATGTGTTCGTTGGTAACCACGTTACCGGTTGGTTTATGACGACACGGCTTTGAAGAGACACGAGTTGAACTCCAACCATCACTTGAAATGGGAACACAACGGGAACGGGAATGGGAATTGCATGCGTTATTCTGGCATTGCAACACCTGCCGGGTTCATCTATATAAATAATATAAAACAGCAATAGATTAATTAATTTAAATTAAATTATATTAATTTAAATTATATTATATTAAATTTAAATTAAATTAAATTAAATTAAATTAATTAATTAAAATTAAATTAATTAATTAAAATAAATTAATTAATTAAAATTAAATTAAATTAAATAATTAAAATTAAATAAAATTAATTGATTAAAATTAAATAGATTTATTAAAATTAAATTAATTTTCAATAGATGACGCTGCTCATGTATTTTCCAAGAGGAAATGTCGATAATATACAACACATATACAGGTTTTGATTCTACTACCCAAACCTTACATTTAACCTTACACAGTCTAACCTTAAAAATTATATATTAGATATACTGGTATACTTCTGGCATTCTAAAATTAGTTTTTTTGAAATCTCTATATTTGTCGACGCATCCGCCACATACATACCCACACACCCATATTCATACCAACATACTCACATACAAACATACATCGCGTCCGTTTTTATATATATTACATATATGTTATTTTTGATTTATAAGTGGGCGGCTGGGCAAGCGCGCAAAATAAAAAAATGAATCATAATAATTTACAATACCAGGGGTACAATTTATCACAATATAAAAAAAAACAAGCATCGGCCATATTGAATTATCTATCAAAATTTTAATGTAATCGTGAAATGAACCGGATGTGACGATTAACAAATTTCGAAAATCGTTAAAACATTAGTTACGCCATTGTATTATAATATACACGCACCGTATTCTATATTTTCACAAGAAAATAAAAACACAAAATATTAGCCAAACCAGCCGGAAGCGGAAAAATAAACGCACATAAAAGCATTAGGTACATACATTTAATATTTTTGTTTTTGCACAAAAAGAAAACATTCACAATTTTAAAACCACTGAGCGATTTTATTACATTGCCGTAGTTAAAATCCAAATTTCAAGCTTTTATTTTAATTAAACCGGAAATTGCAACATACCGTCATAAAGCCTCCATTTTATTATTATGAGCATGTGTAAAAATCTACATTAAAATCGTACATAAATACCACGTTCTATGTACATACATACATATTTTTTCATTTCTACCAGGAAGGCCTAACAGGTAACCCAAATGTGCCTTCCTATCCAGTAACATTGGACATTTGATACGAGTATTATAAGTATTATACAAAGTAAATATATATATATATATATATATATATATATATATATATATATATGTATATATATATATATATATATATATATATATATATATATATATATATATATATATATATATATATATATATATATATATATATATTTCATTAATTGATATTTCGTTAATTGATATAATATATATATATATATATATATATATATATATATATATATATATATATATATATATATATATATATATATATATATATATATATATATATATATATATATATATATATATATATATATATTATATCAATTAACATCCACAGAGTCATCTATGGTCAAGTTTGTAAATTTACAGCATTTTATACAATTAGGCGAAATTCGAGATAGCTGAAAACTCAAGATTTGCGAGAAAATGGGTAAGGTTGCCAATTTTTTGGAACCGTTTCAATGAAAATTGGATAAATTGGCATACTCTAATAGGAAACGATCGACTTGGAGTCACAAATCCAAAGTCTAGCCAGCAGGATTTGAACCAGTGACCACTTTGTTCAAATCCCACTGTAAATAATAATAAATTGTAATAATAATAAATGTAAATAATAATAAATGTAAATAATAATAAATTGTAATAATAATAAATGTAATTAATAATAAATTTAAATAATAATAAATTCAAATCCCACTGTAAATAATAAATAATCAATAATAATAATTTAAAATATACAAAACTTCAAAATCAATTGTATTTTAATCCCTTTTTCTTTTCCTTTTCTCGATTTTACAAATTCCATCATGGATAGTCTAAAAATATTTAAAATATAATAATAATATTATAACATTAATATATACTTCTATTAAAATTTACTTTCAATACCACAGAACGCAAACGCTAACTCGTGACTAAAAGTCTTTTAAATTGATATTTATTTTATTTACAACAATAAATTGAAATTAAATATCTAATCTATAATTTGGAAAGAGACTTTGTATGTAAATATCCTTGGTCGTCGTCGTCGTCGTCTTCGTCGTCGTCGTCCGTAGATCGGTGACGTCATCGAACACGTGATTCGATTTTTTTTTTTTTTTCGATTCATGGGCGCCGATTTGTTTTTTTCGATTCAATGGATTCACCCCCGCGGGGGCGCAAAGCGAGTAGTTTCATGGGGCCCCGCCAGGGGCGCCACAAGGGGCGCAGCCCCGTGGGGCTCAAAAGGGGGCGCCACAAGGGGCGCAGCCCAGTGGGGCCCCGAAGGGGGCCCGGGGGGCCCAGCCTCATGGGGCGCAGCCCCATGGGGCTCAAAAGGGGGCGCCACAAGGGGCGCAGCCCCGTGGGGCCCCGAAGGGGGCCCGGGGGGCCCAGCCTCATGGGGCGCAGCCCCATGGGGCTCAAAAGGGGGCGCCACAAGGGGCACAGCCCCGTGGGGCCCCGAAGGGGGCCCGGGAGGCCCAGCCTCATGGGGCGCAGCCCCATGAGGCTCAAAAGGGGGCGCCACAAGGGGCGCAGCCCCGTGGGGCCCCGAAGGGGGCCCGGGGGGCCCAGCCTCATGGGGCGCAGCCCCATGGGGCTCAAAAGGGGGCGCCACAAGGGGCGCAGCCCCGTGGGGCCCCGAAGGGGGCCCGGGGGGCCCAGCCTCATGGGGCGCAGCCCCATGGGGCTCAAAAGGGGGTGCCACAAGGGGCGCAGCCCCGTGAAGCCCCGAAGGGGGCGCGGGGGGCCCAGCCTCATGGGGCGCAGCCCCATGGGGCTCAAAAGGGGGCGCCACAAGGGGCGCAGCCCCGTGGGGCCCCGAAGGGGGCCCGGGGGGCCCAGCCTCATGGGGCGCAGCCCCATGGGGCTCAAAAGGGGGCGCCACAAGGGGCGCAGCCCCGTGGGGCCCCGAAGGGGGCCCGGGGGGCCCAGCCTCATGGGGCGCAAGCCCTAATAGGCATTAACTAAGGGGGGCGAAGCCCTAGACGGCAATTAATCATGGGGGCGCGGAGGGGCGAAGCCCTAAAAGGCAACTGATCATGGGGGCGAAGCCTTAGACGGCATTTAATCATGGGGGCGCGGAGGGGCGAAGCCCTAAAAGGCATTAACTAAGGGGGGCGAAGCCCTAAACGGCAATTAATCTTGGGGGCGCGGGGGGCGAAGCCCTAAAAGGCAACTGATCATGGGGGCGAAGCCTTAGACGGCATTTAATCATGGGGGCGCGGAGGGGCGAAGCCCTAAAAGGCATTAACTAAGGGGGGCGAAGCCCTAAACGGCAATTAATCTTGGGGGCGCGGGGGGCGAAGCCCTAAAAGGCAACTGATCATGGGGGCGCGGAGGGGCGAAGCCCTAAAAGGCATTAACTAAGGGGGGCGAAGCCCTAAACGGCAATTAATCTTGGGGGCGCGGGGGGCGAAGCCCTAAAAGGCAACTGATCATGGGGGCGAAGCCTTAGACGGCATTTAATCATGGGGGCGCGGAGGGGCGAAGCCCTAAAAGGCATTAACTAAGGGGGGCGAAGCCCGAAACGGCAATTAATCTTGGGGGCGCGGGGGGCGAAGCCCTAAAAGGCATTAACTAAGGGGGGCGAAGCCCTAGACGGCTTTGAATCATGGGGGCGCGGAGGGGCGAAGCCCTAAAAGGCAACTGATCATGGGGGCGAAGCCCTAAACGGCAATTGCTCATGGAGCGTGGAGGGGCGAAGCCCTAGAAGGCAAAGGCTCAGGGGGGTGCCGAGGGCGAAGCCCTAGAAGGCAAAAAAAAAAAAAGATTTTTTTTTTTTATTTTTTTAAATTTTTTTTTTGATTTTTTTTTTATTTTTTTTTTTGATTTTTTTTTTATTTTTTTTTAATTTTTTTTTTTTTTTTTTTTTTTAATTTTTTAATTTTTTTTTTTTTTTTAATTAAATTAGCTTAGTCATGTTTAAGCGGTTTATATTATAAACACTGAGCGAAGCCGGGTAATACAGCTAGTTGTATATAAATTGAAATTCAATATGCTCTACCACACTTAATTTATTCTTATTTATTACTTTACTTTATTATTAACTAGTGGTTTTACCCGGCTTCGCTCGGTATTTGTAATATAAACCGCTTAAACATGACAAATCTTACAGTAAACATTTTATTAAATTTATTTGAATAGTTTTATTTTATACAAAATTTATTTTAATACTCATTTGTTTTATTTTTATTAAATTGACTGTCACGAACAAACAAACATATATACTAATTCTCTTTCGAAATTATATGTATACCAGAATCCGGCGCCTACACCCCCGGGGACTTCGAATCCTATGAATCGAAAAATAAATAAATCGAATGTGTTGTCTACGAACCAACCAACCAAGGTTACATATATGCAAAGTCTTTTTCGAAATTATATATTAGATTATTAATTATTTATTACTATTTTTAAACAACTTTTATCTATGACTAGGGTTATTTGCACGGGGGGTTAATGTCCAGGGGGTTTTTGGCCAAGGGTAAGTGTCCGAGGGGTATGTGTCCAAGGGGTACATATCCAGATACCCCTACGAACACACATACATATGTAAATTGTCTAAAATATTTTATAATGTGACCAGAAATCAATATTGAGTATATAGAAGTCAAAATTATTTATTTTTATAATAATTTTCAACATGACACAACTAACGTTGCTCAAATTATCCTCGAAAAATATACGAAAATTTTTATAAAAACCTTTAAAACAAGATCAAACTCGGATTTTCACACGAGCACATTATCTATAGACACTATATATACATATATGTATGTATTTATTTATTCACCAATTTGCAATAGTGACTTTAAAGATCAACTCCAAGTCGACACTATGGTTATATAAAAAGGAAATTAATTATTATTATATTATAATAATATTATATATTAATTAAAAGAAAAATATGAATAAAACAAATATAAAAATACAAAATTGTAAAAACATGAAATATAAAAATACGAAATTGTAAAAACATAAAATATAAAAATATAAATTGTAAAAATAAAAATATAAAATATAAAATTGTAAATACATGAAATATAAAAATATAAAAAACATGAGAAATAAAATTATAATGAAAAATAATAATATGAAAGATAAATATATAAAAATATGAAACATAAAATATAAAAATGTAAAAATATGAATATAAAAATGCAATATGTTACAAGTTGCTACGATCTCAAACAAAACAGTACCTCAACCAGATCAGTATATTTTAGATTAAACAGATCCAATCCAATAGAAATCTGGTTGAGGAGCTTGATGCCTCTGGCGACAGGGGACGAAAGCATTAAATTGGTACGTGCCTCAGGTGGGAAGAACAATTCGCGGTATCTAGTAGCTCTGAACTTGCTATGTATGTATGTACATAAATAAAGAAAAATACACACATTGAAACGTCAAATCCAAACACTGTCCTGTCATTAGCACGGGTCGGTCTCATTTATCTGTGCTACAGCTGCCAATTTAATTCGAACGCACTATACTCGATACATACGCACGGAATTTCCCCGGCTCTTATAGCCGTATCCTTTGAAGTGCCGAAATACCGGTTCAAGAATCCCTTTGTCTGTTATTAAATACATTCATACATATATATTATAACCAGGGCAGAAGTAACGTCGCCAGGGTCGCCTTCGAAAATGTATTGTTATTATTAATTAATAATGAACGCTTAATTGGCGTCGGGATCGATAATCAACCGCCGCGATAATCCGTGTGCCATCTTAAGACGACTCAAAGGTCGAAATAGTGGGAAAATAGGCGTAGGCGGTGCTATTTCTAGATACTGTCAGGGTTGCAAGGGCGAAACAAAGGGAAGGCTGCCCCGCCACTCATACATATTAAAGAGGGACCGGTATCCGGTTCCGTTCTGTTCAATCATTTCACATTCAATACTACGTCAAATATTTCATCCTCGGGATTTTCAATTCCGATGTGCTCACGGATAATATAGTGGAAGAAACTCACTTTGACGTAGAACTAAGCCACTCTCTGACTAGCAGTCGGAATCGAAAAATTGTATCGATTTTCTCGATCATTACGAGTATGTCTATATGTAGATGCTGGCAAGATTTGGATAGTTGTTAAATCAAAATCGGTCGTCTACTGTTAGATTTTGCCAATTTATCTAACAATATAGATTTTAACCCTCCCTCACCGAAGTGTATGTATGTAAGTGCCCCAAATTTTACGTTTAATAACTATGTGATTTCCAATGCTATACACCCTATATTTCTTGTATTCCTAGAATGAACTACAAAAAATTTATCTTAATAGATTTTGTATGATTTAGAAACGTCTAGAAAATCCACGTTCCAAAGTATGATTTAAAGGCGGTAACGATAAGTCATGTTTTTGACTGTTTGCTTGCATATTCTTGTTGATCGATGAATCAATGCGAGAGAAAGAGACAGCTATATTTTCGTAAGCTATTGTTTTCGTCGCTTTTGGCGCGTGGCTGTTGATTCATGCAGTCGCCTTTTGGCCTTACATATGTGCGTTTGCATGTCGATGGTTGTCGTTATTTTTTAATACAAAAATAGTCAAAAACATGCTATAGGACTAAAACTTTTTTATGTTGATGTATAAAATGATTAATAAGATATATATTGAACCCATTTGTATTGAGAAAAGCTGTATTTTGAAAAGCTGTAACCTTCAAAGGTTAAAAACAGTAGCATGGCTCGGTGGGTATATACCCCCTGGATACATACCCCCGGCCAAAAACCCCTGGACATTAGCCCCCCGTGCAAATAACCCCCGCGATGGATACAAACTGTTTAAAAATATAAATAAATAATTAATAATTAATAATAAAGTAAATTAATAAATAAGAATAAATTAAGTGTGGTAGAGCATATTGAATTTCAATTTTTATACAATATTTAATTTCAATTTTATTGTTGTAAATAGAATATACATATATCAATTTATAAGGCTTTTAGTCACCAGTTAGCATTTGTGTTCTGTGGTATTGAAAGTAAATTTTAATAGAAGTATATATTATTGTTATATTATTATTATTTTGTTTTAAATATTTTTAGTCTATCCATGATGGAATTTGTAAAATCGAGAAAAGGAAAAGAAAAAGAGAATAAAATACAATTGATTTTGGAGTTTTGTATATTTTAAATTATTATCATTGATTACTGATTTTTTATTATTGATTATTGATTATTTATTAAGAATCTGACGTATGTATTATTAATATCTGTAATTTTCTGGCTGAAATAAATTACCATTGATACTGACTTTTTTTCAAATGATATTGTCAATTTTTACAAAATATTTTTATCCTTGACGGGGGGAGGGGTTAATGTCCAGGGGGTTTTTGACCGGGGGTATGTGTCCGGGGGGTAAGTGTACCAGAACTGTACGTAGGTATGTTGGTTTGTGTATTTTGGGAATAATTAGAACAGCTTTAGTCGTATTATATTGAAAATTGATATTTAAATATTTAATTTTGAGTATTATGTACTCCACTGGTCGCCACTACAGTGGGATTTGAACAAAGTGGTCACTGGTTCAAATCCTGCTGGCCAGATTTTGGATTTGTGACTCCAAGTCGATGAGTGTGCCAATTTATCCAATTTTCATTGAAATGGTTCCAAAAAATTGGCAACCTTACCCATTTTCTCGCAAATCTTGAGTTTTCAGCTATCTCGAATTTCGCTTAATTTTTACAATAAAATGCTTCGATTAATTAAATCGATTGACAGACTTTTTATTAATGGTTATTTGCACGGAGGTTTAATGTTCAGGGGGTTTTTGACCGGGGGTATGCGTCCGGGGGGGGGTATATGTCCAGGGGGTAAGTGTCTTATAACCGGCTTGGTGGTTGCGTTTATGCTAGGAACCGAGAAGTCACCGGGTTCGATCCCGTGAGCTGACCTTGATTGAAAAGAATTTACTATGAGTAGAATATTTAGTGCTGCTGGTCAGATTTGGATATTTGTGACACCAAGTCGATCGTTTCCTATCAGAGTTTGATCGTTTCCTATCTGATTTCATTGTTGAAACGGTTTCTCCATCAAATTGGCTAAAAACCACCCTACCCAATATATCACTACTATTTGAATATGATTTATTTATAATTAAATTTATGTACAAGTTGAAATCCATAGATGTCACGTTTATGTCATAAAATATGCTGCAATGTTTATAATTGGCCAGAAAGGCACATTGGGGTTGACTTCTTAGGCCTTCCTGGTATACATATATGTATGTAAAATAAAATAAAATAAATTGAATTCAAAACGATTCACTGCCATTTTTCATCTTCAGGCAACTATTTTTGGCTGCGGGTCAAAATCAACCAAAATATGAAAATTAAGATGTATTTTTTATTAAAGTTTTAAAACCTTTTAAAATTTTGAAACCTTTTTGTGAATAATGAGATGAATTTTATATAGACAAAAACGCTTCCATTTAATGTACATTTTTAAAATTGTGTAGTTATTTCCTTGGAGTCATTATAATGGTTCATTATTTTCTTAAGAATAAAGGACTTAAAAACTATGATTCCATAAATAAATATTTGCATGTCGTCAAAACACTCTATAAGTCTACATATTAAGAACTTTGCCTTCACTAAGCCATCGTATTTCGACATGTAACAAAAAATCTGCTGGCCAGGCCATGGTTTGTGACTTCAGATCGATCGTTTCTTATCAGTTTGCCAATTTTTCTGATTTTCATTGAAACAGTTCCTGTAAATTGACATTTACTTTCCTGTCTCTCTCTTGGTAAACTCGAGTTATTCAGCGTCTTGAGGTTCACCAATTTGATTATAAATGCTGCAAAAATTTCTCCATAGATGTCACTGTCGATGTTTGTATGAATTCTCATTGTATAAAATGTATACTGATTGTATTGCAACTGTATAAGTGCTTTGGAGCGATCTGTCAAGGCGAGTGTTCATGTTCTATGAAATAAAATAAAATAAATTTGCATATTTACTGAAATCAAAAAATATTTTCACATTTGTATATTCAAAAATATATACTCTGCTAAAATATAGCTCTGTTATACGGTCCAAGACATGGAACTTATACAGCTTAATTTTTAATAAGAAGAGGACATGCATGTGTATGTGGATTAGATAATTGGAAAATTGAAGATCGAAGTACTCACACATTTCGAGCCGACCTCGCACGTAGGAGATACAATTCTAAAGAGGTCTAAAATATTCAACAAGGTCGACCACGACCGTATTGTGTGTAATATAATAAAATAACTCGCGGATGACGATGGCATCGATTCGGCCTTTAAAAAATAAAAACCGGTACATATTATGAAAGAGATATAATAAGCTTAAATTATTCAGTATAATGAGGGCGGCTCTATTGTACGAAAACAAAATGGCGCCTCGAAAGAAAATTCATTTTAATATACAATATATGTATATGTCTACGACACGAAATAATAATAATACAAAAATAGGCAAGAGAGTTTCAGTTGCCAGTGCGACGCCATCAGAGCGGAACTTCAAAATGGCCGCCAGCGAATTTTGCCGCTCAAACGCGACCGCCATTACGTGCTTGCATATGGACGTGTGTTATTGTCGTATTCTACGTTTAATTTCTAGTCTGTCTTTTGAGGCACACAACGAACTCTGAACGCGTACAGTTTGAAGCTTTGCGACGACCTTGATACGACCTAGGATGCTACTTTTAATCAAAACAAATAAAACAAGGGTTTCAAAATGGCCGCCATTCAAATTCACATACGAGTGTGTTTGTGAATTTGATTCTAATGTATTAAGATGTGACGTAATGACTTTTGGACGCTTTAATAAATGTTTTTAGATATTTAGCTTTTTTATATTTGATCTGTTCAAACTTTATGTGGTCCTTATATATTTTATAATTAATTATTTTTTATTTTATTTTATTTTTATTTTACATATACTAGGAAGGCTTGACAGGAAGACCCCAATGCGCCTTCCTGGACAATTAATTACAAACAATGCAGCATTTTATTATTACATAAATCACTGTATTTCCAGAAGTTGAAGAACACGAAATAACAATTAATTAATTAATTAATTACAGAATTAGTCCATTGAGACATCTATGGATTTAAATTTTGTACATAATTTTTACAAAATGTACATACAATAAATACAGAAGATTTGTGGCAACAGGAAATATGATTTTTTGCCAATTTTAAGGAACCGTTTCAACAATGATCAGATAAAATTGGCAAACTCTGATAAAAAAAACCCCAAATCTAACCAGCAGTATGATCACTTGGTAATAAACATATACGCTACCGTTAAATCATACTGCTGGCTTATATATGTATGTAGGATTTAGATTTCTAACCCATAGGAGTGCGTGTATAAATTATTATACGTCTGTACCACGTGTCCATTCACGAACTGAATCTTACATATGTTCATAGATATATTAACCAGCAGCGTTGACTAGTGGTTAGCATAATATGTTTTAGATCGAAGTGGTGACGGTTCAATTCCCACTAGTAGCTGTTGGCCAAACCTTGGTTTGTGACTCCAGGCCGATCCTTTCAGAGTTTGCCAATTTTCATTGAACGGTTCCTGTGAATTGGTATGTCCTTTCCAATATTTCTTGCTAATCTCAAGTTATTCAGCGTCTTGAGGTCCAAATTTCTATAATAAAATACTGCGAAAATTTCTCCATAGATGTCACTGTGGATATTTACATGAATTCACATTGCATATAAATGCTTGTATTAATTGTATCATTGTATTGTATCCGTATTAGAAAACTCGTCGCTGTGTACATGTATGTACATACATGTTCGATTGAACGAATAAAATAAAATATATATTATTAAACTTTTGGCCTTTGGGTTTGACATGTTCTACATATCATTATTACTATCTAAATAATACATACATAAGGATTGCGAATTAGAAAGTAAAACCTATTTTATCAGTTTGAAGATCAACTCAAAATTACAGATACCACTAAATGGTAAATAACCAGTATAATTTAGTTTTTAATATATCCAGTATATATAAAATGAATTTTCATAAGAAAATATATTCCAATATTCATAGTTTTGCTAAAAGGATCTGACCTACTTGAGTAACCATGCAATTTCGTTCAACGTAAAAACAAATTGCTTAATATTGTTGATAATACAACTTACATATGTATGTCTGATTTCAGTTAACTTGGCAGGAAATCAAAGGTATATTAATAGTCAGATAAAATGTTTTAAACAGACATAAGAAGAATTATCTCCATATAAATACTTTAAATAATTTTAAAATCTTATGTTGCTATTATTCAATCTTATGTTTTTACTATTCTAAGAACTATTTATACATCTGAAATCGGAATCTTTGGTTTACTTACTGCCTAGTTAACTGGAATGAGACATAAGCAACATTATAAGTATTTGAAACATTCCAGATGTATTGAATCGTGGATAAACAAAAAAAAAAAGGAATTCAGTGGATAAACAAAAAAAAATCATCTAAAAATGAATATTTTTGTTTATCCACTATGGAAATCTGCAGTTTTCAAATCATAACTATCATACTATCATAACTACACTACTATATTTTCTAAAAACGTTTAATTTTTTCCACCGCAACATTGTCGTTTGACGTGCGCTATACCTTTCAAGCTAATATGATAAATACGTAGCAATGAATATTTACGATCAATAACAGAAATGTAAATGCAGACGATATTTTATATGCACGTTCGTGCTCTCGAAGGCAATATAAATAAAACCTTAATTCGCATTTTATACGTTACGCTTTTTTTCCGCGGCAACCTGTGTTTTTACATATTTATGTCCGTCATAACTCACGACAACTTAACGTGAACGTATGAATTTAGATTTACAACTCCAAACATATACATATATAAAGGTGACTTATTGAGAGATGTCTTCGCTGGGGAAAGATAGAGTCTTCGACGCGTCGGTGGAAAACTGCAAAACGGTCTCGTTTAAATTTTCCCGCCAAACCGGAAGCGAAGCAACGCCATCTTTATCGGCGAACGTCGAAGCGACCGGAAAGCGAATTCCGTTCTCGGTTAGCGCCAAAATAACATGGAGTCGAAACCCCATCGAAAAGGATCCAAAACAGTGAAGAATCCTCGCACAAAAAAACACCTATAGAGGTTTTGTGTGTAAGCTTTGTGAATTATCGTCGTAATTAGCGGAAGTGGCTGAAAAATTCAGACGTTTTCCCAGTGCGTCACCGGCAGGGAGGAAAAGCTTCGCTGAAAACGCGGTGAGTTTTTCTTTATTACATACGCTTTTCTTAGAATTATTTTCTGCAGTGAAATTATTGCGGACGTCGTAAAATTTTATGTTTGTTATTACTACTGTGTTTCTGTATACATACATTATATATATATGTTTGCGTTGTAAATACGTATTACGAATTTGTATCGTTGTTTGAGTGTTTGTATTATATAATGTGTATTTACTGCTTATAATTTATTAACAAAAGTACACAGCACTGTTCAGGTAAATATTTGTATAATAAATTATAAAATAAATCCATTTTTATTGATTAAACTGAGCAACAAACTAAGCATACTGATTCAAGCGGAAAATGAATTTAAATTGAGTCGAAAAATGAATTTAAATTGAGTCGAAAAATGCTATTGTTGATGACCGTATGCCTGATGCAAGAGTGAGATAAAAAATGGAGAATTCGCGTCCTAAAACATCTCATAAAGTAATTAAAAATCATTTACCGCTCAAGTTATTACATTTAGTTAAAATAAATGTTAGGAAATATTGAGATAGAAAACCAATCATTGTTAACGTCTTGAAAAAGAAAACTGGCCCAATAAATATACATACATATAATAGCAAGTTGAATAAATGTGTAAAAAATATATTTTTGACGATTAAAACACGTTAGATAAGTAATTATAGGTATTTTAAAACAATAAAAAATCACAATTGATATGAAAAAAATATCTGTCAATTGATTCTGATACCCACTTTTGACATGGCAATTCTAAATTTTGAGGTTAAGACTGCAAAAGCCAAAAAAATTGTAAAAATTTCGCATAATATTATAAACAATGATAAACGAAAGCAAACCAACAAAAATCATCGTCATATTTGTTGCTCAGTGTTATAATTACATAAATGAATTGCTATCAGGATTTCATTGCTCTTAATGATACCATTTCACTTCCGGTCATTATATATGTACATACATATGTATAGATATGTAACATGTGTTCATAAATATATGTAGTCCATATAACAAATAAATTTTCGGAGTAACGCCGCTTAATTCTATTATCTGTATATATGAATAATTTGTACATAAAAAATAATGTTTGTATGTTTATGTGGTGTCCTATATATTAATTCACAGTTTTAAAATTTTGTATACTATGCATGGTTAGTATGATACATAGACGGCTTTTAAAAGTATTTTATTTTCCAAGATTTGTCTACCTGAGCAACGCCTGTTAGTCAATTCTATTATTCGATGTGTTTGTTTGTTCGTTCACTTTGCAAAGACTTAAAATCAGACCCTTCAAATTTTGGCTACTATCCCAAAATGGACATATATGTCACACAGATTAAGTTTGATTTTGGAATGAAAAATCCTTTTTGAACCTTCCTCACTGAATACATTTATACATTTCTACTTTCCAAAGTATAATTTAAAGGCGGTAACGATAAGTCATGGTTTTGACTGTTCGTTTGCATATTCTTGTTGATCGATGTATCAATGCGAGAGAAAGAGACAGCTATATTTTCGTAAGCTATTGTTTTCGTCGCTTTTGGCGCGTGGCTATCGAGTCATGCAGTCGCCTGTTGGCCTTACCTACATATGTGCGTTTGCGTGTTGATGCTTGATGATTTAATACAAAAATAATCAAAAACATGCTATAGGACTAAAACTTTTTTATGTTGATGTATAAAATGATTAATAAAATATATATTGAACCCATTTGTATTGAGAAAAGCTGTGTTTTGATTAAAAAATACTGGGGTCTTACTCGACCCCGGTTCGGGACACTCTTTCGATCTCGACGCTCCGTCCTTTAAAGGTTAAATGGTATATGAAAGTACGAAATATAAAAGTACATAATATAATTAAAAAATAAATAATGTGACAAAGGAAAGTTGCGGAAAATATTCACTACATGATTATATTCTCGGAAATTCTGAATGAATGAACTGACGTTTGACTTTCCCAATTTTTCTCATGCTGTCAATATTTATTGTATCAGTTTTTCTCTTTACTATACGTGTTTTATGATTGAATCGATAGTTCGCGAATTTTAACCTTTATTGGCACCGCCTTGACATTTTCCCCGGTTTATTTTTATTTGGCACTTTGTCAGATTGAGGAAAAGTGTTTTGACGGGACAGGGGACAACGACGAACAACCTGCTAATGGTTCGTTTATTTTATTAAGCGTGTTTAATGGAAAAATCTACCCAACCCAGCAACGCAGTCCAGTGATTCACTGGAAAAAACTAACTAACTATGTATTTTCTTCTTTATTAGCAATTTTGTTTTCCACTATCCTTCTTTGTAAAATTTATGTCAAGTGCTTATATTATAATCTTGCTTTTGTTCCAAAGGAAAATCGATTGTGAAAATTTCATAAAAGTATTTGTTAAAGTTTCCCAATTTGTATGTATGTATGTAGGTATATTTTTATGCTAACTTTTATACAAATATTTATAGAAAAATACATCGTTTCATTTATGAAATATTCAAACAGTTCAACCCTTTTCATATTTTTAGCGTTTTCGAACATTTTCTGAACCAAATAGAAAAAATTCAATTAATAAAGCTGTCAGTGAAGCTGATGCGAAACTTTATCACTGCAAAAGACCATTTGTTAAGCCAAAATTGCCTGTCACGGTAGCAGACCAATCACGTGGTTCAGATTTGCCTATATATCTATAAAGCATGTGTGTAAAACATTAAAAAAACTTATATATTATAAAACGCTCCCTACATTAATTTATATTGATTTTTAATTATACTAAAATAATTAAAATATTATACGAGCAGCGCGTAACGAAATGCTTCATAACTCTTAGCTTTAAATCATTCTAGTGGTTTTACCCGGCTTCGCTCGGTATTTGTAATATAAACGGCTTAAACATGGTTAATCTAATAGCAAACATTAAATTTATTTGAATCTGGAATTGAAATAGGATTCCGAAACTGGAACTGAAACAGGAATCCGCATCCGGAACTGAAAAAGGAATCCGGATCCGAAACTGAAAAAGAATCGAAATCGTAATTGAAAATCGGAACTGAAATTGGAATCGACATCTGAATCGAAAGCTGAATCGAATTCGATAACGTCACGAATTTTACGAACCAAAACTTACATATAAAGTCTCTTTCGAAATTATATATTAGATAAAGCCAGCATTATAGATCGGTGATTGCGTTGATGCTAACCACCTAGAGGTTCCCGGGTTCAAGCCCTGGGATGACGTCAATTAAAAAAAAATATTTTGAAGTATTTCCGTATAGATGCTAGTCAGGCTTGTATATTTATTTATTTATTTATTAATAGTTTTGGACCATTTTGGCATTACAGGAAGCACCTAATGCGCCACAATGGCCTACATTTGAAAAAGATATTAAAACATGATATAAAAACAAGTTAACTGTAAATAAAGGAAAAAAGCAAAAGCAGAAAACATGGTAAAATAAAATATACAAAGGAGAAAGAAAAAGTAAAATAAATCAAACAAAATATGAATAAAAAATAAAATCACAGCGAGGCCCAAATGGTAGAGAGTAGATTAAGATTCCACTCATACATCACATTCAAATGAAGAAAGTAATGATGAGCGCAGGTTACCAGATAAATATGTTAAAATAACATCCGATAATCTACGCTCCCCAAGGTGGAAGATATCACATTCAGGGACGGCAGCAACGATTTCATTGAGAAGTCGAATAGCTCTTGGAATAGGAGCCATTCGAAAAAGAACTGTGCGAGCAGAAGGTACAACCATCAAATGATGATGTCTACCACGCACATAATTATTAGGGACATAAAGTCCCAACTGTTCCAGCAACAACGGGCATGACGTATTACCACGCAATAGCTGGAGAACAAAACGAATTAACGAGAAGTTTCTCCGAAGTTCAAGGCAATTGTACCCAAGCATGCCCAAAAGGAAAGGAGTAGGATAGAGATATGGGTAGTACCCATACTCTTTCTTATAAAGAAAACGAAGAAATGCTTTTTGCACTTTTTCGATAATAAGATAGTAGTTTGCTTCATGCGGATTCCACACAATCGCATTATACTCTAGCTTACTTCTAACAAGCGAGTTGAAAAGCAAGCGAGAAGACAAGGGGTTGGAGAATAATCTAGCATATCTCAAGACAAATCCAAGTCGATGAAAGGAAACGTCAGCGACTGTCTTGATGTGGTTGTGAAAGGTGAATTGAGGATCAAAAGTGATAGCCAAGTCGACCATTGATTCCACGCGCTTCAACAATACGGATCCAATGGAATATCCGTGACAATAGAGCGAATTCGCACGTCCATAGCTCATTTATAAATCCAAGTCTGACTTTATAGGTTTATTATCAGAGTTTTCCAATTTATTTGATTTTATAACGGTTCCTCATCACATTGGCAAAACCATCCAACCCACTATGTCACCACTGTTGGAATGATTTCGAATTTTAATATATAAATGTATATATAATACGTAGAAACACACATATAAATGAAAGTTTCAAAATATTTGAAATTTTGAACGCGCTAACCACCCACTTTCTAATAAAAAACTTTATAAAAGATTCAATAAACAAAAAGCAATATCCGCGAAATATAGACTGAAATCCGTCTTAATACAGGATGCACTATTTCCGTATTGCAATATTGCACAATTGAGTGCGATATTGCACTTCGCAAATCACACAAGGGCAATATCTGCATTACGTCTACGTATGTTCGGTTGAACAATTCAATTTCTCATATCCTTCTCGAGAGATTCATATATAAAACATGTACTCACATACACGTAATAAATACGTTTTGAAATATATACATATGTATATATATATATATACATATATATATGTATGTAATAAATACGTATTGAAAGCTTCAAACTTCTAACTAACGCTACATACATACATACAATACTTACATACATATATTATGTATATTATATAATACTTCATCTCAACACATATGTGTGTAATATTCACATTGTCGGAACGCTTTGTCGGGAAAATCTCATCATTGAAATTCATCTTATATCTAAATATATGCATAATATAAACAAAATTAGAGTTTAATCCTCAGAATTCTGCGCAGTTTGAAGCGAAAACGCAAGATCCCTTTTAACACTTTTTGAAGGTATTATCGCATCATCCATTGTTTGTTCCATTCAATGCTACTTATGGAGCACTATTTCATATATAATATAATATTATCCAGTTGTGTTTGGAGTATAATAGATAACAATTGGAAATTAAATTTCATATCGCTCTCTTTATTGCATTATGAGGTAGCATTTCCTA
This sequence comes from Arctopsyche grandis, assembly GCF_051622035.1. NCBI lineage: Eukaryota > Metazoa > Arthropoda > Insecta > Trichoptera > Hydropsychidae > Arctopsyche > Arctopsyche grandis. The sequence goes on from NC_135363.1 coordinate 1,750,666, forward strand.
TATACTCAGACCAAACTCAAGGTCTCAGAAAATTCAATTAAATGGTCTTATGATGCTTTCAACTGAGGGTTTATGGATTCATTCCCTGAGCCGGTGTTGCTGACTAGACCTTGAATATATGTATGTGACTACAGTTCAAGCGTTTCCTTTCACAGTTTGCCAATTTATATGATTTCATTGTTGAAACGGTTCCACCAAATTGGCGACCTATCCCAGTTTCTTGCAAATTCAAATTTGCTATTTATTATAAATATGCTACCCATCTACATACTCTCTAAAAATGTATGTAACTCTCACAAAAATTTGCCCTATATCGTATTTGTCCATAGATGCCTCTATGATATTACAAAAAAATACATAATATTGCTTTTGTAACATAAAAATTGGTTTATATGTAATAAACAAAAAAAAATTAGATATTGAGATATTTGCATTGATTTTATAAAATATAGTGTAAAAATTAAATTAATTAAATCGTAAAAATAATACGTACAAATATATGAACTAGTTTGAATGAAATTCGAATAAGTTTTCATTTATTTTTTATTAGAAAACAGCTCATCCAATTTCAATCCAACTATATTTCTGCTAATAAGCTCGCAATTCGCTGTCGTCCTTCGAACAACAAACACCACTCCTGATGAAATAACTTTTAACGAACGTCGTGTTTTTCCTAGCCGTTTTTCCGCAACCGGTGACAGCTAGCCATTCCGTTTTTATTCCATTTTTTGTTTAATCCATTTTCATTTCCTTGATTTTATTTCTGTAGAGCAGGGCGCTGAGGAGACTCCTCGAAAAAACTTTAATTAAAAATTCATTCTTTATATACACATATAAAATGAAAGAAAAAAAAACACAACGAACCCGGAAATGAAAATCTTAATGAAAATCTGTTTCGCGTCATAGATCAATTTTTTTTTAATATGCAAAAAAGTATTCAATATGAAAAGGTCAAATGCGATACACTGGTACGTGATTTATTGATACGATCAGAAATCATAGTCCGTTCGCGTGCACCGTGTCGACGATAGTAAATCGTCATGACATGAACAAACTATACATGTACATATTTTACGTGTACGTGAAGCCTGCGGGGAAATTTTCAAAAACAATATTGTAATTATGAATGTTAATATGTTAGGTGAAAAATAAACTTTTTCGCAAGAAAGTTACACTTTCGTACACTTCTTGTACGCATAATATAATGTATAACATCATTATATAATATTCATATATACATATATACAATATATGTTTCCAAAGGACCACTTTCAGATTCATGGTGGAAAACTTTTCCATGAAGAGCGTTGAACTTGCTTTTCCTCTTGAATTAATTACATAAAGGAGTTAAAAAAATATGCTGTACGTTAAAATACAGCGTCTATTATGTACATATGTATGCGTATAATATTATTTTATAATCTAAAGATACACTTGAGCGTCGCTCAACACAATTTTTCGGTAGCAAAATCATCTGGAAATATATATTTTTATCTTTGCTTCTACATATTTTAAACAAATAACTGCTAATGTGATCAATTATTTCTTAGTTATAATAAATACCGATCAATTTAATAAATTAGATTAGGAACAGATAGGTTTGTTAAAAATTAATAATAACTATTATTATTATTCACCGTGCATACATATGTATATAAACACTAATAAAATAGTACTCACATCTCTTATTGAATGTGTTTTATTGAATAAGTTTTTCCATGAAACTAGATTGCATATTGAATATGTTTTTATAAAATTTATCATTAAATGTGTTATGTATTTTTTTGGCTCTTTTGAGATACAATTTTAGAAAGAAAAAAACTGTTTATTCAACATTTGATGATGAATTTTAATAAAATTAAATTTAACCATGAATTCTTCGCTAAAAAGAATTCTCCTCAAAATAAAAATAAAATATATTAAATTTACGACCAGTCTAATGTGTATACATACTTTAAATGTATCTGTAACGAATTAATAACGACGTCATAAAACCAATATCCGGGATAATTGAATGTTTTCCATCTATATATATGTATGTAAGTGTGCAAAGTCTAATCTGAATATGTTAAATTTAATCTTACTATTTTTAATTTTTCAACCCCTCTAATTCCCACATAAAATTTTTCCAATATTTCTTGGTATTATGGATATCTATGTAGAATTATCAACATACAAATTAATAAGAAATAAGCATATTTACCAAACATTAAATATATAATCATTGTGCTGATAGAAACTTGATAGTGTACTTATCTATAAGTGAAAGAAGATAAATTGTACGTCAGAATATAAAAGAAGGACGCTTTAAATCAAACACACTACTCGTAGAAGAGATATATCGATCGAAATTCTACGAAAATTTCCTACCAAGCTGCCAGACGTTTTTTCTTTTATAAGACACAAAAACTAGACAAACTAAACCAAACAAAAAAAATTAACTTTGACAGTTTTGTGTAGCATTTTAGTGGAATACTTTGCTCGAAAGACCCCAAAAAGATCCTACATTAGTCGAATTAATTTGAGTACGTACATATATGTGAAAAGAAAATGTGTATATTTTGTTCCACTCATGGATTAAATCCGACTTGAATACTCAGAAATGTTTATAAACTAATATAATAATGATATATTAGGTACTAGTTTCATAATGTAAGATATGGAATTTTCCGACTTGCAAGTTCTAGTAGAAAATCGCTGAGGCAAATAGGTGTGTAAAATTTACACAGACGATATCGTTCATGGGAACATGGAAGCTCATGATGGGCACAATACTACTACTGCTAAACGTTGAACGAAAACGTTCACCCTGAAATAGGGTACGGAGTGAGGAAAATCTCGAGAGAGAAATTTTCCAAGAGGAAAAACTCACCGGCAATACAATATTCGGACGGGCAGGTGCAATCTCCTTCCTTTTTCGTACAGTAAAAGTTCACGTACTGGAACATTCTCGTATATATGTATATACATATACGTATAGGTTTATGGAATGGATAGAGGAACTGTGGAAAATGTGTAATACTTTCGATCAACTGGGTTCGGATTGACCGGGAAGCTAACATGTCGATGTGGAAACGTTTTCGATTTTCCGACATTTTTATCCTTTTTTAATCTTATTTATAGAGTTGTGTTATTACGTGATAATTTTTTTGATTGGACGAAAGCTATTTTCCTACAAAAAGTGAATTAGTACTATATTACATAGTCGAATGGAAATAATGTCAAAGAGATTTTAAATAAAGTGTTTTTTTTAATCTTGTTGAGTTGAGTTGAAGTTTCCTTTGATTTTTAGATAAGAGCTTCCGCGGAAAAGTGCATACAAGATCACTAGCGATTTACTTAAAAATTACGGATTTTTTATGACGACTCGTTAGTTTCTTGTTAGCCTTGTTTTCAAGAAAAATTTAAATTTCGTTTTGAAATATGTCAGCTTACGATTCATTTCGAAAGTTTATTTAATACTTCTGTTGTAAGTCTGAAATATTTTATATAACATCTATTAATAAATTATATTCAAATTCATTATCTTCATTCGCTATACAGATGTATAGTTTTCAAATCAGAACCACAAAATATGGTATACCATTTTGTGGTACCTCTGATTTAATGATTCTATTTTAGAAAGGCTTAAAGCCCGGAAATTCTCTAGTGATTGAATTGTCGTAGGTGGGTGCAGCGGAAAATCGAAAGAGCCCATTTGAAAGAGGTGTTCGACGAGGGATTTTCCACCTCATTTCCTCGTCACGTTGTCGGTCGTTATGCAACATGTTTCATTCTGCAAGTGCAGTTTGCGCTTTTGTGCAATCATTTCGCTCGCAGAGTGTTCTAAAAGTTTTGCAAGGTCGCCAAGTAAACGGTCAACTACCTCGACTCGCCTCCGTGCAACTTTTCCCAATTTCACATTCAACTTTTCAAATTTTCCGACCGTTTGAAACGATAGCGGTTCACTTTTAAGATATTCCAGTGTTTATTCGGAGACGAATTTTCCGCTTCGTTTCATATAAATATTTCACTAGTACTAAATTACTGAAACAAATATAAACACGGTTAAATGCACCATGCACTTACGTCAAATGATTCACTCAGAAAAATTATTTCATTATTATATCGTATAGTATAAATAACACTGAGCAACAAAAAATCACGTTTTTGAGTGAAAGATGACATAGAAAACCAATCCTTATAAACGTGGTGTAATAAAAAACTGGCCAAATTAATGCAAAATAGCACGGAGAAAAAATCCGTAAATAAATATATTATTTTGACTTTTAAAATTCGCTAGACCATTAATTATAAGTATTTTAAAGCAATGAAATATCACAATCAATAGGAAAAACCTCTGACTATTGATTCCAATACTGAATTTGAGCACAGCAATACTAGATTTTGAGTTAAAATTTGTTATTTTTACTTACCTCTTTTTACTTTCACTTATTATTAAATTGGCTGTCAGGAACAAACAAACATATACTGTCTTTTTCAAATTATATGTATACCAGAATCCGGCTCCTGTGCCCCCGGAGCCTTTGCCCCCTAGGGCTACGCCCTCGCGTCTGCGCCCCCAAAGATTTCGCCCCCGGGGTCTTCGAATCTTTTGAATCGAAATAATTCGAATCGGCGCCTAAGAATCGAAAAAAAAACTGAATTTGTCTACGAACTTCGAACCAACGAACGAAGGTTACATACATACAAAGTCTCTTTCCAAATTATATATTGGATAATTTTTGTTTACTTTTATATTTATTAAATGTATGTACATACGCATTTATGTACTAAGGAAAAACTAAAAATACAGGACTCACATATAATTATTTGGAAAACGAAAAAAAAAAGGTTTTCAGCAAAATGAGGACCACTTTAATGTAAATATTCAGATATTTAGGTATTAATGAGAATATCAAAAATTCAATACGAAGTTATGATTAATCTATTTAATGTATCATACGTTGATTACTTTGACTTACACAATATCGTCTGGCACGAATGGTCGACAAAGTTGAAAGTGACCTATACCACTATTTCGTCGACCATCAATCATAAAAAAATAATAAAAACACAAAAGTGAAATAACACTTTTATTACATACCATTCTAGACATAAATTACCGCACACGTAAGTTGAAGTAATGTTCTGACTTTTAATTTAATTACACTGTATATTAGTTTGGAATTTTTCCACTAACGCAAGCGATAAAAAAAGAAAAAAAACTAAAAGCAAATAGATTTCATTGTTACGTTTCCAGAAAATATTGTTGTTTTATTCAGTTTCAAAACGATTTAAATATATTAGTATCTAGTGATATGAGCACGGAAATTCGATGAATTATTCATGCGCCATATTGTTTTCGGCAAATTTTAATATAATCCTGCGATATATTATATTTGCCTCTTGACATAATTATTCAAACCGAAATTTACTTGAACGGTTCCGTTCTTATTTTATTCCACTTGATATTCATTTCTATAATTTATAATATGGATAAAAATAAAAATAGTATCGAAATAATAAATCTCAATACAAAACCAGACCTTTCCACAAATTGAAGAATCGATTGAACAACCACTGTTGCTACGAGCATATATTATGTATGTATGTAGTCTATAAATAAAAAATCCAGCCATTTCATTGGAAATCGCTCGCAAATTACTAGCCGCGTCCAATCCATGCAAAATCGATATTCTGGGAACTTTGTAATCGCATTCACGTGCCTGTATGCAATTTCAACGGTGGCTCGCGCTGCAGAATCTGCTACAGCGCAACATCACTACACATATTATACCCATCCTGGACAGTGAAAACTGTGGGACGATAGGAAGAGGAGGAGGAGAGGGTGGTGGTGGTTGGAATGATGGAGAATAAGGGGGGAAAACTCACCACCGCGACCCCCCAGTTTGACAAACGGCCCTTGCAAGTGGTAATGAAAAGTTCTGCACCGGCGCGTCTGCGAACCTTGCACTCGTGGGAAAACGTGCTAGATTTGAGCTCGTTTTTCAACCGGGGAAAAATCTCCGGTCTAATAAATGAGCGCCTTTTAGACCGCGGTGAATAATTGGACCAATATTTTTAATATATAAATTAATTTTTGCAGATACATCTACAGTTAGGTATACTATATATCACGGTCCTTTAAATTAGATTAGGCGATTAAAATGGGTTCGATTTCAAGGGATCGCTATACAAAAGCCCTAGAAATTCCGGTGAATTAGTTTCTCCGCTATGTAAATCCGCAGTTTTCAATTAATTACACTGAGCAACAAAAAATCACGTTTTTGAGTTACCAAAGCGGATACTAATCAATTTTTACTAAGTTTGACCCACTGAATTCGAATATGATAATGATTTTCCGCGATCGTTTACGAGATGTAAGCGTTTAAAAAAAGTGCGCAATTTTTACAGTCACAAATCTGTATTCAACGATAGCTTTTCTATCGCAATTACCGATCGAGTTAGTACGTTTAGATAAAAAAAAATATATTGAGATAGAAATCCAATCCTTATAAACGTGGTGAAATAATAAAACTGGCCAAATAAACGCAAAATAGCACGGAGAAAAAATCCGTAAAAAAATATATATTTTTGACTTTTCAAATTCGCTAGACAATTAATTGTAAGTATTTTAAAATATTAAAAATATCACAATCAATAGAAAAAACATCTGATTATTGATTCCAATACTCAAATTGTGCACAGCAATACTAGATTTTGAGTTAAAGACCGTAAAAGCCAAAAAACTGTAAAAATTGCACATTTTTTTAAACGCCCATATCTCGTAAACGATCGCAAACTTACAAAAATCATTATCATATTCAAATTCAGTGGGTCAAACTTAGTAACGATTGATTAGTTTCCGCTCTGGTGTTTTTTTTTTGTTGAATTTGGTGTAGCATGATATATATTATAATATATCTTCCAGTATTCGAACTTTGACCGTAGACGGTTTGTAGAAGGAGTTGGAGACAGAAATCAACTCGTTGCAACACAAAAAAAACCCGAGCAACGCCGAGTATTTTTTTGCCCACTATAATAATATACAGTTTTCAATTAAGAGTCGTCGAATTTGGTATATGAAATATATTTTGCAGTACTCTAGCTTAAACTATAGAAAGAATTGAAGACCGAAATCAACGAGTTTCAACACAAAAAAAAACCAGAGTAACGCCGAGTATTTTTTCCTGCTATAAACATCTACAGTTTTCAATAAAGAGTCGTCGAATTTGGTATATATGTCACGGTATTCTAGCTTAAACTATAGAAGAAGTTGGAGACCGAAATAAATGAGTTCCTATAAAAATAACGCCCGAGAAACGCCGAGTAATCTGTTTGTCTGTTATGAAAACCTACAGTTTTAAATTTAAATCCGTCAAGTTTTGTACAAATACTACATCATATGATAGCTCAATATACTGTAGGCGGTTTTGGAATGAGTTCAAAAGGTCAAGAAGCCGAGAAACGTCCGAGAAATTCCGGTCACTTTGTTTCAATCCACTAAACAAATCTACGGTTTTCATTTTAAAACCATGGAATTTGGTAAACTTCAACTTAAGACGGTTTTTGGAAGTAGATGAAGTCTGGAGTCGAGGGCTGTGAGACGATAGAAGTGAGAGGAGGAAGGGGTGGCTGTAAGACAATAGAAGGAGAAAGGGGTAATGGTGGGATGGGGATGGGAATCTCTCCCAGTTTGACAAACGGTCCCTGCAAGTGGTGATAAAATTTTTAGAAAAACACTATAAAGGCGTTCGAATAGCGCGGGGCAATTTGTCAGTCCATTATGCAATTTAAAAATCCCCTGTATATAAAACTTGGAATTATGTGCATATATATATAACATAACCAGCACCACAGATTAGTGGTTAGCGTGTAATGCTTTCAACTGAGAAGTCACGGGTTCAATCCCTGGCCAGGTGCTGCTGGCCAGACCTAGCAAATGTGACTCCAAATCGATCGTTTCCTTTCAGAGTTTGCCAGTTTGTATGACTTTATTGAAACTTTTCCAACAACCTAGTCCTACTTTACGCAAAATTCGAGTTTTCAGCATATCGATTGCTGCAAAAAAAAATTTTATTTATCCATAGACATCTCTATAATACTACGTAAAAGTTGCTCTATAATTTTTTTTATATATATATGCTTAAAATTGGCCAGGAAGGCGTATTGGGATTTACCTGTAAGGCCTTCTCGGTTTGAAACTTTGCCATTTTGCGCGGTTTAGTCACTGATAGAAATTTCAATCAATTCTGATAGTTCTGTGGTGAAAAATAGTCGTAATAAGCACTTCTAAGATTGCGAATTTTTTGAAGACGTTGACGTTTGGTAGCTAGTACCCTTATATGTTTGACTTTCCGCCACCCACTCTTTTTGTCAGACTTTAATATTGCTTAAATGCCAATAACTTTATATTTTTCACACTATCTATTAAAATATATATAAAAATGAATGTCTGTTTGTCTCGTATAGGCTCTTAAACCACACAACTGATTACGATGGAACTTTCAGGATTTGTTGTATATATGTTCACGAAGCTTAAGATAAAAAAAAACTGCCCAAAAACGGGAATGAGTGGCTTTGCAACGCAACAGTTTCAAATGTTTTCACGTCGCCACCTGCGTTGTTAGGGTAAAATAAACAAACAATTTAATAATTTCAAATGTGTTCGCTGCATTTTTCTGACAAATGGGATCGGGAACGGGAACGGGAACTGGAACGTAAAAGGCAACGGGAACACAACGGGAGCGGGAACGGGAATTTCATGCGTTATTGTGGCATTACAACGCATACCGGATTCAGCTAGTATCTTATAAAATTTGCATTATACGTGTCATTATCTCTCATATATATTTTTACTTCACTAATAGGTTATATTTTCGTTTCATATGAAATATGCACATTCACCAAATTGACAAACATTCAGTTAGTATTGCCTACGTTCAAGTGAGATTGTTTTTTTGTAATGCTAATATCATAATCACTCGTGACAATACTCGCGAACGACAGCTCACTTTCAAATATGAAAGGGGACTAGTTCAAGGTCAAACTTTAAGGTTTCCCATATTCCAAAATGTATGTATGTATTTTGGACGTAGCCGTGCATTTGAGGCTTACAAACTGAGGTATAATATATTAGACGATCGTTTATCTTGAACGTACGTAAATGTTAACACTGTGCGCTCGACGTGTTGACACTACAATAAATAATAATGTAGAAAAAGTAATTCTCGCTCGTACGGCGTGATTAATTAACTCGTTTTCGGTGAAAAATGATGCTCGTTCGACAATACACCGTCATTTATTAAAAATCCATTACAATATATAATGTTATAGAACATAGTTACATCGCCCCACTTATAAAAGGCCTTATAAAATTATTTATACTTATACTTTGCATACGCAAAGTATGTAAACTGTCAGCTTGATCAAGTGCACTAATCAGAAAGACGAGCTGCGAATACACATTCCAGTTACTTGCCACAAGCATGCAAGTAATACGATGCACTCTACGTTCATAGATACAAAGTATAATATATATTCTAATAGCATGAACATTAACTTGACAACTTAAGCACCTCTTTTTTTTCATCCTTAACTAGGGTGACTGTATTTCCCAAGTTTCAAAGTGAGACGCTCCGCAAAAAGATTATCTCTCCTCTATATAAAAAAATTCTGATGTGACAAACCCACGGCTTTATCTATGTATTTGAGCAATATCAGAAGTTTGCAAAACAAAATACGATAATTAAAAATATGTACATATCGGATATGAGAGCATTTTTGATACTAATTGAGCGCAAACGTAGGGAATCTTTAACAAGCCGAAAGTTCTATTTCCGGTTGTCTGATTTTGTTAAATTACTTAAAATCACTATAAATATTATACACATTAAATATCAAGAAGATAAAAATAATTTAAAAGGTCACAATAAAATAATGAAATATTGTTTAAAAAAATACTACTTCCGGTTTACGAATTCTGACCAAAAAGTTAGTACATAAAAAATAAAAATAAAATTTTTACCATGATATGTTCAGGGGTGTGGAAAGAATCGTGGTCACAGCATATTTGGCTTTTCAAAGAGGAAAAATTCCCACTTCCAGTTTTTTAAATTTATTGATTTTTTTATTTTCATTGATACAATAGTTTTTTCGTAAAGAGCACACATGTTTAAGCGGTGGAAAAAAGTTGTGGAAGAAAAATCGAACAAGAGTAAACTGCCACTTCCGGCTAACGGATGTTAGTAAATTTTATATATAACTTGATATTAAGCTTAAATTTCTAAATATATCATTTTAGTTTAATAAATAAAAAGGTTTCCGAGTAAAAAGTAAAAATCCTCGATTTTCTAGACTAAAAGTACTACTTCCGGTTGAGGTAAAAATATTTTAAGAATATTAAGGCTTAAAATTTATTATTTATGTTATATATTTATAAATTTCAGTCTAATTCAGTTAGCGGCTTGGAAGATAATTGAATTTAAAAACTTAAAAATAATAAAACACCTATAAAGGGAGGTACCATTTCCGGTCAACTTAAAAATTCTAAATAATAAGAATTTGAACCAATCAACATTTTTTATTACCAGATTCGTGTTTACTGGGCATATATCTATAAGAAAAGTCATATCTCGTCTCTGAACCATTTTTCGTGTCGAACAGTGTACTTAATGGGTACACCATTTTCCTAACCATTTTCCGACGTATCTTCAGTATAGTCATTTAATTATTTTTTATATCATATATTGGGTGAAAGGCTATACTTACATACGATTCGTTCGTGCGCATTGGCCACGGAATTGTAAATTTCCATCGGTTAACCCTATAATTGCTGGGATTCCAGTCGAAGACCGCAAAGGCTCGGGGGGCGTGTTTGCTTTCGTTTTCGTAGACCCTCGCCTCTGGGGTTTGATTGCATCTGCCAGACAATTACTGTATCCGTCCATTAGCGACAGTCTCAATCAATAGATTGTGCCATCACCACCCCCATGCCCCATTCTCTCCGACGCCATTGTCTTTTAAATTCGCTCCGAATCCATTTTCGGCAATTTGGAAATGCTTTTATTTAAGCGACGCTGAAATTCGCCCGGCAAGAGGGCGCATTTCGGTGAAATTATCGCTTCAGAGAATGTATGTGTATGTATAAAGTATGGCAATCGATAGAGTTATGGGTAGTAAGTTAGTTAGCTATTGATAGGTTTTGTACCGGAAATTATATGAATTGTTGAAATTTAATGGTAAGTTTTGATTTTGTGAACGTTTCGCGTATAGTATGCGCAAACACAACAGTAAATATGTATGCATGTACCTTGTTAGTACATGTAATATAGCCGATTTTAATCTTTGATGTTTCTCTATCACGAATATGTTTAATTAAGTATTCAGGGAAATATATTGATTGAGTGGTTTACTCTTACTTTTAAACTACATATGTATGTAGATATGTAAAAATATATAATTGACGGTCCTTCTACATTATTTTATTTTATTTTATTTATTTATTTTTAATTTTTTTATTTAATTTACACCAAGAAGGCCTAACAGGTAAACCCAATGCGCCTTCCTGGCCAAAGAAAATTATATAAACATCATTCATATATACACAAATACTTCCACGTATACACAAATACACATTCATACATACATAAATATAAAAATACACATATATACATATACATACATACACACCTACACATATACATACATATACATATATATATATATATATATATATATATATATATATATATATATATATATATATATATACATATACACATACACATACAATACATACATCCATATACATACAAACATTATACATGCATATACACATAAACACATAAATCATTACAATTAGTTATTGAGTTCAATTGACTCATATTAAATAGTTCTGACATAAAAATTAATTCATTAGGAACAAAATTCAAACTCCTAGGATTAAAATCACCCAAGATCATGACTTTCCTGCCAGCGAAAACATTAAAATTATTTTGCAAATTTGAAAAAAATGAATTTATAATTCGGAGGAGATTCATTCGGAGGAAAATACAGTACACATATTAAAATAGAAAAATTCTTTAAGCGAATTTAAAATTTTTTAAAATTATATATGTATACTAGCTGAGCCCAGCATGCGTTCCCGTTCTCGTTCCCGTTCCCGTTCCACATACATTTAATTTTATATATAGGTATAGATATATTTGTTGACGTGGGTCATCTGCTGTATGTTTGTGGTACAGCCCTGAATGGTTAGTACATTCGAGTGCGAGGTAGGCGTGGCGCGATTATTGTCACTTTCGCGTTAGTAAATCGTAATTACGAATATTATTATTAGTTTTCCCCTTTTTTTTCACAATAATCTTCCCGGACATGCATACAACATATTCAAAAAGTTCCATCATAATCGGTTCAGTGGTTTAGGATATAGAAGATTAGAAGATTATAGAAGATTACTAGTGTTTTTACCCGGCATCGCTCGGTTTTTGTAATATAAACAGTATATACATGGCGAAACTAATAGTAAATATTCATTTGTTTTTTTATTAAATTTATTTGAATCAAAAATAATATACATATATTCAACCATATATCGATATCGTCGACATAGTAACATTGATTTGTTGTCGATGCTCCCATTAAACCTTATATTAAACCTATATATTATCCAAAGTCTCTTTCGAAGTTATATATTAGATTATTATTTAATTTTTATTTCAATCGAATATGCATAGATCGGTCCAAAGCTATTATTTATAATTCATTTAATATATGTCGTATAATTTTAAGCATAGGGTTAAAGCAATAAAAAAACCTGACGTTTTGTATGTAGGTAGACATATTTATATTCTTTAAAATGTTTTTTGAAATTTTTCCAATCTGGACCAATTAATCAATTTAACCAATCTGAATTACAATCTATCTATAATCAATGGAGTTAATAGCCCTTGAGTAATTATAGGGTTTAATCAATAAAGGGGATGAGAATGATTATTTAAATCGGGCTAAGAGCAGTAAAGATACATTTAAACAAAATTATATAAAGTTTTATTTAACTTGGGGTAGATATCAAGGGTTGTAGGGTCAAAACAATCTATCATAGAAAGGTAAATATTATAATATAGACAAGTTTAAATATTCGCCTAAAAATATTCTGAAAAATATTATATGTATGTATTGTTTGTATATCGTATAGGTAGATTTTTTAATAATAGATGGTAATTGAAAGCTTTTTCCAAAAAAAATAATAAGAGCGGTTCAAAATAAAGCAATTACTTAAAAAAAATAGAAAATAATCGAAAGGTGCATTCTTGTAGTAAGTATTTCAGTGTGATTTAATATGTAAAATAATGTATATTAATTTAAGTGATGCGCGGGGAAAAAGAGGGGAACAGGCGAAAAAAGGGATTCGAGTAAGTTTTCCTATATTTTAAGACCACCGAGATTGGAAAAGCGAGAGCTTTTAGCAAAATCAAAGATGAACTCTTTGATTTCCTTAGGCGAAGTAATTTCCTCTTGTCAAGTGTCTCGCAAAGCTCCTATCGAGTCGGCGGTGAAATAAATTTCCCTCAGCGTCGAAGAAACGCAAATTGCTTGAATCTTGTCTCGGGGAAAATCTCCGGAAAATGTTCATTGAAAAGCGGCGCGTATTGAATCGAACACGCGTGGAAAAGCGGTGTGAATGCATTCGAAGAGAGTGCGATTAATACCGATCAGAGGTCGAGATTACGTCTACAAATCGGGGCCCATTTTTCCCGACACCTGGCCCCATTGTGCCCGGTTGTTCCCGGGGTGAAATATTGCCGTCATCCGTCAACGTTCGAATAAAGCTTAGGCCTGGGGTCTCGATTCAGCCTTCAGGTTCATTTTGATACGACAAATTTGTCTCTACCACCTGCCTCCTTCTCCCAAGGCGCTTGTTCGTCTTTATACTTTATTTTTATGCCACGTAAAAGTTTTGAAAATATGTCTCATGTAAAATTTTCAAAGCGTAAACTTCTACGAATAAGATTTGGCATTAGTTACGAAAAGTGTTACGGAAGTTATAACGAAATGGCTTGGAAGTTTCACATCTACCGTGCTTGTAATTTAACATATTTTTTAAGTTTAATGTTTATTTAATTTAATGTTTATTTCAATTTAAAGTTTATTTATACATAATACGAATTTAATACGCCAACTAATTACAATACTAGTTGTACCCGATGACATATGTATGTAATCAATAGTTTATATAGAGTTTTTTCTTTTTTTATTGTATTTGTTTTGACAGTGGTTTAGCTGTGACGTACATATGAACATATGTCGAATCGCAACAACTATTATAGTACGGCAAGCATTATCTCAAACACACAAACAGAATAGCGATATTATATATATGATGCAAAACTTATCTTCAATTATGACATACAAAATAATAATGCATACATAATTACTCGAGTTGTTTTTTTTTTTTTTTGAGTAACTGTATCAAAATTTAGATGGACTGTACTATCGTTTTCCGATTTTTACATTAAATTAGAATCAATACTGTGAAAATTCTTTAAGTTGAATAGTTATCAATTTCTGGTGGAATAGTTTAGCGTTAGTTTAACGGAGGTGGAAATCGCGTGGAAAACTTCGATTTTTCCGAATAACAAGTTATATAATTAAAATTTTTAGTTGGACAAATACGACGATAGATTTTAGAGCAGAGTTTCCCAAATTATGTTCTATAGATAAGCTGCCATAAAATGGATAAAAAACATTAAATATAAAAATTCATCTATTTCAAGCGTTGATACTTTTGCGAAGAAATTTAATCTTTTCCCATGCATTGAAATATTACTATGGATTATTTTCTATTTATATATATTTTTAGAATTCTTATGAATGCAATAACAATTTTCTTGCACTTAAATTTTATTTTTGATATTTAAAATTACTATTTCAGTCACTATTCAAAATATCATATTGTACACATGTATTATATTTTTATTTTATATTAATCGAACATGTATGTACACTTGATTGATATGAAAATCTTGTAAACTAGCATACTGTATTATGGATGAGAATGAAATACCATTTACATACTTTGATACACGCTATAGGGCCATGACAGGTCAAACTAATTCGACACTATGGCTGACTCTGTACAAAGGTACAATGTTGTAAAGTGTAGGTATACAGATTTAATTTTATTTCAATCTAGCATGTACATTTGCCTTTAAAGATCGCTCCAAAGCGACGAGTGTACTAATATAGATACAATACAATAGTACGATCAATACAAGCATTATATACAATGCGAATTCATACATCATCCATAGTGATATTTATGTAGAAATTTTTGCAGTATTTTATTATATAAATTGGTGTACCTCAAGTTGATGAACCGCAAGAGAGATTGGAAAGGAGATGTCAATTACTGGAACCGTTTCAATGAAAATCAGAAAAATTGGCAAACTCTAATAAGAATGGAGTCACAAACCAAGGTCTGGCCAACAGCTTCTACTGGGAATCTAACCGTGACAACTCTGCTTAAAAGTATAATATGCTAACTTCTAGTCCACGCTGCTGGTTATATAAGTATATATGTATGTCACAGTGAAATTATATTTCAAGTGAAAATATATTTTCACTGACGTTTCTATGAAATCATAACCAGTTATGTATTTACATTTTAAGAGTTGGTTTTATTCATTTATAGTTGGATTACATTGTTGTTATTTAAGGATTAGGATAGGTTAGGTTAAGTAAGGGTTGGCCCTATTCATTTAAGATTGGTTTGTTAGGGTTAAATTTAGAAACGTTTTAAATTCATTTTCACTGCTTGAATTGGTGAAAATATCTTTTCAATGGTGAAAATATATTTTCACTTGAAATATGCTTTCACTGTAACATGTACATAATTTGTTCTTTTCCTGCTTTGATTTTCAATGAAATTTAAATGTATTTAATGCCTTTATTTGATTATTCAATGTAAACAAACCTCTTGGTTTAATAAACTACACACATGTAAAGTCTAAATCATTATTTTATATAAAAGTGAGTATTTAACGAAATTTTTCATTATTTTCAGCTAAAAATTGCTTTTCACAAATCGCTCTTACAATCGGTATACCAGCGCAAATAACTTGCTCTTTGGGAATCTGTTTACATAGACTTTCCGAAATTCGTTCGTTCCTCAACATGAAAATTTACATCGTATTTTTGCACGGATCATTGAATGGATAGTCGAAAATAGAGGGTCGGAAAAGCGCTCGCTCGTAGCTGTAGGCGGCCGTTTCGGCAAACTCGAAACAGCACAAAACACATTAGAATTTGAAGTGAAGTTAAACAACATAGCATCGAGAGGGCGCCGAGTTTAGTATTAAAACGAATAAATTTAACCGGTCGGTTATATTAAACGCGTTCCGTGTTTATCGTCGGCCTTGATGTAAAGCGAAAACGGTGCGTTTTATTGTCTCGGAGAGTTTTGCTCTCTTTATTCCCCCGCAAAAGGAAAAAGTGGACTAAATCAGCAGTGGCAAGCTCATAGTACGCGTGCCAAGTCTGACATGAGAGAATAGTTCGTTTAAATCATTCATGGAAAACGAAAAATTTTCTTTTTTTGGCCCGATGCTGTTGGCCTGACCTCGAACCCGTGACCACTTTGTTCGAAAGCATAGTCCACGCTGCTGGTTAATGATAGGTATAGGAAGCAGTGGCTTTTTAAATTTAAATTTTAGATATAGTCATACGAGTTGAAAAAGGTTCACCGTCGCTCAGCTAAAGGAAAATAGGAATGGTTATTTTTATTTTTATTTTCACACAGCTATAAACAGAAAAAAAACTCAAACATATACCTCTGCGTGGTTTCAAGTCTTTTTCCGCGCGCTCTGGGATGAAATATTTGTTGGTTTTTCCTTTTTTTTTTTTTTGTAAGGGTGCTCTTGGTTTCTGGAACGCATTCGTTTTCGCGCACAACAAAAATAAAGTATAATTTCTCTCGGTCGGTGATGAGTCGGCGTTTTGATTCTTATTCGCTTATTGTTGACGATGAGTAATGACATTACGGATCGAAAATATGGAAAATATTGTGTGGGCGTTGGCGCGTGTGCCGCGAAGAAAGGGTCAAAAGTCAAAACCGCGAACGTTATTTACGACGAATACGTATGACGAATGTGCCCTCGTTTATTTTCGACATTTTTATTTGTGTGTTATATTATATATATCACTGTACTTCGATGAAAGTACATACAAACTTTTTCGCTAAATTTTGACTGAATTCGAAAGACGTTTTCAAACTGACCAAGAGTTTTATAAAAGAAAAACACCAAATTACAAAATTTTTAAAGTGAAATAAACATATTTTATTTTATTCAATTTGAACATGAACAGATCGCTCTAAAGCGACGAGTATATTAATACACATACAATCTATACCTAAATATATGCATATATAAAATTGAATGTCTATTCGTTTGTCTGTCTGTCTCGTATAGGCTCCTAAACCACTCAACCGATCATGATGGAACTTTCAGGATTTTTTGTATGCAAGTCCAGGAAGCTTAATGTGATAAAAAACCTCTTAATTATAATATTCGTAATTACGATTTTACCGACGTGAAAGTTTGAAGCGCCATTGTGCAGTCAAAGAAATGTGTTCGTTGGTAACCACGTTACCAGTTGGTTTATAACGACACGGCTTTGAAGAGACGTTAGTTGAGCTCCAGCTATCACTTGAAACGGGAACGGGAACGCAACGGGAACGGGAATGGGAACGGGAACAGGAACGGGCATGCCTTATTCTGGCAATGCAACGCATGCCGGGTTCACCTAGTACAATAATACAATTAATACAAGCATTTTATAAAATGCAAATTCATACAAACATCATCCACAGTGACATCTATAGAGAAATTTATTATAGAAATGACGAACCTCAAGATGCTGAATAGTGTGAGATTTGCAAGAGAGATTGGAAAAGAAATGCCAATTTACAGGAACTATTTCAATGAAAATCAGAAAAACTGGCAAAATCTGATAGAAAACGATCGACCTGGAGTCACAAACCAAGGTTTGGCTAACAGCTACTAGTGGGAATCGAACCGTGACCACTCCGGTCGGAAGCATAATATGCTAACCATTAGTCCACGCTGCTGGTTATGTGTATACAAATATATGTCTACTCGTACAGTGTGCGGAGATGGTTCTAAAGTGAATTCAATATACATAAGTTGTACAACTAGTTGAAATGCTAATGTATGAGATTTAAATCTAGTATCTACTCTTTACAAAGAATTTTGAGAAAAAATGTAATTTAATAATGAAATAATGAGATATGAGTAGTTTGTGTAATATATTTCAATTAAAGGAAATTCTTTAGAAGAAATTATAAATTTACTATTGCGAAGAATTCTGCAATATTGTATGTATTTTAAATAATGAAAACACCATTTGGAAGAAATTGATTAACTTGAGATTTGTAAGAGGGATTGGTACGGAAATGCCAATTTATAGGAACCGTTTCAATGAAAATCAGAAAAATTGGTAAAATATGATAGAAAACGATCGACAACCAAACAAAACAAGGTTTGGCTAACAGCTACTAGTGGGAATCGAACCGTTAAAACTCCGCTCGAAAGCATAATATTCTAACCATTATTCCACGCTGCTGGTTAATATTTAATGTAAATCTTGTACTTTGTATAAATGTTAATAGAAAGCAGGCATTTCGAAAGCTTTCCACGAAATTCTCTTCAACGATAAGTGAGCTCTTGATGTTCAATTTAAAATAAACGATCTATTTCGCGGAAAATTACATTACATTCAACTAAAAAGAGTACTAAATACAGCCAAACGTTCTTAAGACCCATCCGCAGTCAGAATCAAATACGCAGAATCCTGGGCAAAATAGAATTTTGATGTGGAATTTCCGGGAATTTCCTCGGTATTATTCAAAGCTCATAAGCAAAATTTTCTTAACGTATACATATGTTCGTATATTTTTTCGCTAGTGTAAAACCAGGTCAAAAAATCAATCCAGACCACATAACAACACGCTCCATTTAATATTATACGTTGTATTATTTTGAGAAAAATATCACCAATACCGGAGTACATTCACTCGCTATGTTATATCTACATAGAACTACGTATAGCCCAGCTTAGAATTTATATTTTGTATTTAAGTGAAGAAAATTATTAATTAAAATTATTATTATTTGTATTTAAGTGAAGAAGATCAGGTCGTTGAATCGAGTCACCTTACATAATTTTTTTTTGTTATTACTAATTATGTTCACAATACATCTTATATCTATTTTAATAGCTACTGATGTACTGATCATTTTCTATTTTACAATTTTAATTTAAATTTGTTAGTAATCATAGTATTATATTATTCTAATGTTAATGTATAGCATAATAGGAAAAATAGCTCAAAAACCTATTTACAATTCGTATAAATGCTCATAATACATCTAATACATAGTATTAATGAAATACTCTCTAAGTAAGAAAAAAAAAATGCCATTTCAGAATTTCTCCAAAGGGAATTTTCAGGCCTGAACTTGGCTTATGCTTTCTAACACTAAAGAATATCGCGTCTTTTTTGGTTTGATTCATTTAAATTCACCATTTAGAAAAGTGTGCCGTCATTGTTTTAATTGCAAATTCAAGTTTTTTACGAATAGTCTCTGGTATTTTGCTACTTGTGAAGCAAGCAGTATCATCTGCATATAGAGCTATGTGACAGTTTTTTGGAATAGGTATGTCATTTATATATGTATGTATATGGAGAATAAGAGTGGGCCAAGCAAGCTCCCCTGCGGAACACCAGCTGCGATTATTTTCGGAGACGATAATTCATTATTAACGCTAACCACTAGCTTTCTACGAGTTAAGTATGATTTGATGATGAGAATTGGGTAGTTTGGTATTTTGTTAATAAGGAGCTACCTTACATACATATGTATGTACATAGCAAATTAGAAATGTATTGTAAAAATCATTTAATACGAATCTATATAACCTTATCTAACAAAACACAAAGCGAGGAATAAGCACTTAAAAGGGAAGTGCCTAGCCTTAGCGTGATTCGAATGAAAGTCGTTAATTTCAACCTCTGGAGTGAGCGTTCCCGTTTCGAATGCACGTAAAGTGTATGCATGTAGTCGGTGGCATTTTCCACCGTTTTCCGAGTGCATTTCACACAGACTAAAGAGACAAAAGCCTCCATTGTGTAACTAAAGGCACTTGCCGTTCTCTAGTGGGCGAAAAACCCTCACTGTGCAGAACCTTCTTCAGTACTATCAAATTAAACCTAACGAGAGAGAGAGTGTTGCACTGACACGGCAACTTTTTCATACCCTGCTCCAGAACATGTTCCATTTCATTTTTTTTTTTTAATGAATACACAACCTTTGTATAGTCACGAATTGCTGTAGAACTATGTTTATTGGTGGCACGAGTGAATATATTTAATTTAATTTCATAGAACATGAACACTCGCCTTTACAGATCGCTCCAAAGCAACGAGTGGATTTATAAATATATACAATACAATCAATATACAGACACTAGTGTTGTACCTGATGACATATCATCGCATGGGTGTTGGCATATTAAATTATTAAATAAAAAAAATTAAAATAAATATGTCTTTTGAGAAATCACCTCCAAAGAGGGGACTTACAGTTATGTAGTTCACAATATTATGAATGAAATTTTATATTTCAAAAGAAATTCCTATTTTAATTATCTATTTGTAGCATTAATTTTCTTTCAATTACCTTTTTAAAGGTTTTGCCGGCCAGGGCAGTGCTTGAATTTGCCGCCACGATTTTATTTATTTTTTTAAGAATACTTCAGAAAGGCATCATAGTCGATAGACAATAGAAGGGTTTGTTAATACAAAAAATAAAATAAAATCAAAAACAATCAAAATTAAATATAAAGCAGAAATAGCAAAAATAAAACTCAAATTGAAGGAAAATAAAAATTTAAAAAAAAAAAAAACTTTTACTGAAAAAGGAAGAAATACAAAAATCTATTAAATTTAAGGAAGTCATTAAGTTTATTTTAAAAAAGTTTTGGTTTCTAGAAGTAAACAATTCATTTTCAACCAGCAGAATAGCTTAAGTTATCACTAGCCCGGACCCAGAGGGTGCCGCGTATTGTTCAAATGTTGTAAATGCATTGTTAAAGGTTTGCCGAACCTTTTTTACAAAGGATTTACAACAATGGAACAATGAGCGGCACCTTGGCTATCCTACCACTAGTGATAAGTATAATATATAAAGCTTTGAACAAAGTGGTCACGGGTTCAAATCCCCCTGGTTTCTGCTGGCCAGACATTGGATTTGCGGCTCCATGTCGATCATTTCCTACCGGAGTTTGTCAATTTATCTGATTTTCATTGAAACGGTTCCAACAAATTGGCAACCTTACCCATTTTCTCGCGTTTCTTTGAATTGTACAAAATTCTGCAAATTTACAAATTTAATCTGAAATTGTTAATGTGTTATATACATAGTTACATATATGTAACACAGCAACAAAAATTAGTATTTAGTGTGCAATGCTTTCAACTGAGCGGTGATGGGTTTATTCCTTGGCCCGATGTTGCTGGCCAGACCTAGGATATATCTGACACCAGGTCGATCGTTTCCTACCCATTTCATTAAAACGGTTCCAACCAGTGGGACTCGAACCCGTGACCACTAAGCATATATGCTAACCACTATTCTACAATGCTGGTTTAGTGACAAATGGTTTTTGTGCTAAAATATTAAGGCGAATACATATTTCGTGTCCAAATCTGACCATCAGCACCGCAATATAAAACCAATGCACGTTTATAAATAATCTAATATATAAAACAAAACTATTCAAATAAATTGTTTTCTATGATGTTTATGCGGTTTATATTACAAATACCGAGCAAAGCTGGGTAAAACCACTAGTAATACTAAAAAAACAAAGTATTTATTGGATTTTGAAACTATGTATGTGAGAATTTATTTATTTATTTATTTTACATACATATTTTTACATACATACATATATACAAATATACCAGGAAGGCTTAACTGGTAAACCCCAAATGCGCCTTGCTGGTCTACATAATTATTACATAGATACATGTAAATCTAAGCAATATCTGACATCTATCGTCAGATATTACAAATATCGTATTAATACGATAACTAACGATGAATAACTTTCATATAACAATACGAATTTTATATTCGATAAACAACCACAGAGACATCTATGGTGAGCAATATGGCGAAACCTAAGATATAACAATGACTAATGGTTCGCAACAGAAAATTGGGAAGGAAACGCCAATTTTACAGGAATCGTTTCAATGAAAATCAGAAAAATTGGCAAATTCTGATAAGAAACGATCGACCTTAACAAATCAAGGTCTGGCCAATAGCGAGACTTAGCGGGAATCGAACTCGTAACATCAAGTACGAGATAATTCAACATTCACCACTAGACCACGCTACTGGTTAATTAACTCATACTATTCATTTTATTTTTTTCGAGTACACTCAAACCGAATGGTTGTTTCATATGAAAACCGAAGTGTGTTTTCATATGAAACAACCATTTTGTGAAACTCTGTTTGCGATTGCGGAAAATCCCAAAGCGCGCAACATAACGTTGAAATCGTCATAAATAAGTGCTCTCAGTGGTTATTTTTTTTTTTTCATTTTTATTTTCATCCTTATTTCACCCTCTCTAGTGCTATCTCTGGCACGCGTTCCGGATAAACGGAACGTACGTTCCGGTGGGGGTAAAGAGGAGGCCCACCGGGGACCCGGAATCGGTCCCGTCTCATGCAAATCGCATTAACCCTGCTCTAGCCGGCACTAACGACCCCGAACCCCGGCTGTGAAATTCCCCAGAACTCAGATTTATACCCAGGCCGAGCGTTTATCAATTTTAATTAGATAGGACTAAAAAGTACCCGTACTATTATATCACATAAGGGGAAGTTGCTACGTAAGTTATGGTCCGGCAATGACCGAATCGTTAGTCTCCCAACTAATCCAAAGGTATTCCTGTATATCCCTCAATATTGACTAGTGTAACGAACGGTTTTACGCGCGCTTAGACTGATCTCGCGGTGGGAGATCCAGAGGGCGGATAACGTCGTCGCTCTTCCAGGGTCGTGTTATAGGGAAACGTGAACTAACCTTGGGTTGCTTTAATTAGCCAGGGAGGTTCCTGACTGCAAACTCGTCTCGTTGATAACAGCTTTCCTGCGTGGGCGGAAACAGCTGGCTCTGCGATCCTGGCCGGTCCACTCACGTCTGACGTTTCTCCAGAAACGGCGTGAGCAATACGAGGACGTTGGCTTTAACTCTTGGGAGGGAGTGATGCTGCACTCGACTTCACAGCGGTTCTTCAGCAAGATGGCGGATCTCTGGACCCCGTCTCCCCGTGGAGACGTGCACAGGAGAGATCCTTTCTCGGCGATGGTTGGCGGGTAAGAGACTCACTCTCGATGCGCACGCGCATATATCGCGCGCTTTTCTGTGTTGCCACTCGAAATAAAGGGCGAGTGTTGCCCTATGGGACTACAGGGAGAACGTCGCGTTACACTAGACTAATGACACTGTGTACGCATTCATGCAAGTGATGACAAACTGTCAATTGATAAAAGCAATGTATGCGCTATTATGTACCTCGCTTATCAATTTAGTTCTCACAATCTCACAATAACAAATTGAGTTCACATAATGCACGAAAAAATTCAACACTCATTACTAGACCACGCTTTTGGTTTATTTATAGGAAGACGTGCCCTAATCAGATCACACCGTTTTTTTGGGCTGAAAGGGCTGAACACCTTTTCTATACAAACGTATTACATTTCTCCCTTCCTCAATTATGGCACTAGAGAAATTATTTTTTTAATATGCTATGTATATCCACCATAGGCATGTTTCTATTTTATTTTTATTTTTTATAGGAGCTAGGAGCCACCAAACATCTATAAAATCGCCTCGTTTTTACACCCACGAAAAGAATCCAGCGTGCTTATTTAACGGTTGATTTAAAAAAAATACGAAGACTCAAACATCTTTCTCATATCGATGATGAATTTTTTTTTCTAAAGTGATCCAGTTTCGGAGGAGAAAACTGGAGAATACGAAACCTCAATTTTTTCGATTTAAAATAGGTATTACCTGGTCGAGGCGCAACTGTCGCTCAAATTCACTCAATATATATATATTGATATATTATATATTGTCGCAT
Organism: Arctopsyche grandis; assembly: GCF_051622035.1. Classification (NCBI taxonomy): domain Eukaryota; kingdom Metazoa; phylum Arthropoda; class Insecta; order Trichoptera; family Hydropsychidae; genus Arctopsyche; species Arctopsyche grandis. Next base: position 1,774,894 of record NC_135363.1, read on the forward strand.
TCACTTAATATATATGTACATTCACTCAATATTCGTTCTCCAGCTACTACGTGGTAATACGTCATGCCCGTTGTTGCTGGAACAGTTGAGACTTTATGTACCTAATAATTATGTGCGTGGTAGATATCATCATTTAATGGTTGTACCTCCAGCTCGCACAGTTCTTTTTCGAATGGCTCCTATACCAAGAGCTATTCGACTTCTCTATGAAATCGTTGCTGACGCCCCTGAATGCGATATTTTCCACCTCGGTGAGCGTAGATTATCGGATATTATTTTAAAATATTTATCTGGTACTCTGGTAATTACTTTCTTAATTTTAATGTGATGTATGAGTGGAATCTAAATCTACTCTCTTCCAAATTTGGGCCTCGCTGTGATTTTATTTTTTATTTATATTTTGTTTTATTTTATTTTACTTTTTCTTTCTCCATTGTACATTTTTATGTACTATTTTAATTTTGTTCAATGTAAACAAAGAATGTGATTTTTGGATTTTATTTTTGATTTTTACACTTTTGTTCATTTTATTTTACCATGTTTTCTGCTTTTTACTAATTTTACTTGTTAACGAAATAAGTCCATACTGAAAAAATATATAAAATAATTTGAAAAAATTCTTACAAAACTTGAAAATACTACGCAACATTAACTCTAAAATTTAATTTAAATATCGCTCACATAATATTCTTAAATTTTTAACTTTCCTCGGAAGAAAGCCGACCCTTTTTGGCGAAAAAAAAAGTGTAAATTCACCAAAATAATACCATAGGCGACGCGAGCTTAAAGCGACGCTTCTCCAACATCGTCGACGTCCGGAACCAATCTCATTAGCAGCATTCGGTACATAGCAAAAAAAAATAAAAAAATAAATTCAGCCATTGAGAACAATGTCGAGGCGAATCCTATGCAAATTTGTCTAACTGCGAGACGCTCGTTAATGCCCATCGCAATGATATTCCACCGAGATTGTCAAACTTCATTTAATACGCAACACATAAAAAAAACCGCCAACTCAATTTAGAACGAATAATTTTATAGCACGAAATAAATTCTCGCATTTATTAAATTGCGTAAAATAAATAAAAAAAGCAAAAAAAAAAAAACGCTTGAGAATCTTCGTATGGTTGCGAAAACAGACAAATTTCATAATAGAGAAAACGGTGTATAAATCTGTTAATTATTCAAATTTATTTACGGGGTCAAATGAAACGGCTGAAAAATTGGAGTAAATGCCAGGCGCCGCCCTGTTTTCGTCTCATTTATTACATAATATATTTCCGGCTAATTTGCACCGTTGAAATTATTTGCCCGCTTATTGACGTTTCCGAGCCCAATCAAATATTGTATATCAATTTAATTCAAAGCTATTGGTTTTGTTTGTTTTCGATACGAACAAAATAGCCACGCTACTACGTTCGTTGCTTAGTTTTCCGATCGGAACGATTTTCCCCCGGCCAAAATGAAAATGTACGCTCGATATTATTATACTAGCGATAGGAAAATTGCAGAATTCATATGTACACTTTTACGTATATTGGCAAAACGGAATATATTATAAATATAAATGTAAAATATATGAATATTTTATGTATGTACATTTAGAACTATGACGAGTTTAAATGGAGAAACTTCAAGGACGGGTAGAAATGTTTTGGATAATAAAAAAAAATCGACCTCACGTCCTCTACGTGTCCCTGAAGTGAATTTTTTATTATAGTTATTTGTATATTCATTTATGTATGTATGTATGTACATATATAGTTAGCCCGGGATATAAAGGTTTTTTTTATTTTGTCCTTATGCGCATCCTGTATCATATATTAATATCATGATATATGTACATATATGATATATGTATGTAGTATATTTACATATATGTACGTATATATAAAGTCGAAAACTGTGAGCTTTTCAATTAATCATGTTTGAAAATTGCTTTTAGAATTTATATTTTATTTTTAACCTTGCGTTGTATAATATATCCATGTGGATTTTTGAAATCCACTTTATATCATACTTGGAATTAATCAAATGTTTATTTAAATTAAATATATAGCACATATTTCTAGGCTATAATAAATGTTTTTTACAAATGATAATTAGTGTTAGGTATTTATTATTCGAATTCATTTTTATGTCAAAATTTTCATAGACATCTTAACTTAATTTATTTTAGTATTTATTTTTATGATATAATATTATCACAGCTCATTTTATTTTACAAGACATCAATTAATTAAGCACACTCATCTAACAGATTGTTCCAAAGCGATGAGTATGCTAAAAATATTTATATTATGTACTTGAAATACAAGTAAAATAAATAGAAGAAAAGAAAAAAAAAAGAAAAATAAAACTACAGAATCGTAATGTTTATAAAATATTAATAAATAATTGATATCATATTACAAATAGTATACCTACTCGTTGATACTCAAAATACGTTTTTGATAATAATAAAATTAAAATTTTAAATATTATCATTATTATTTAATATATTTTTAGTGACTAAAGATTGTTTTTTCTAACCCTCATTTGTTGAATAATTCATATTTTTGCGAAATTTATTGGAAAATAATATATTTTACTCTATTTTTATGGACTAAATAAAATGAAATATATTTTTTTTACTCAATTAATGAAAAAACATGAATGTTTTTTCAATTTGAAATTCAATGAATGAAAAAACAGCAAGGAACATATTTTTCAAACTTATCTCGATCTCTTATCATTCATTGAATTGGAATAACAAAAAAATATGGTTTTCATTTCATTGAGCCACTAAAAAAACGTGTTGAATTTTGTTTCCAATTAATGCCAATTAATGCACAAATTTGAAATTACTATACATATATACATATGTAGATATTCTCAAATTTGCGTTTTTGTAGGGCAAATTTTTGTTTTGTAAAAACGATTAGGTAAATGAAATTTCATAATTCAATAAATACTATGAACTTCAAGTCTTGAAATTGTAAAAACAATGAAAAAATCTACAATATTAAAAAAAAATCGTTATAGTTTACATTTATAAAAGACTAGCTGAACTCGGCATGCGTTGCAATGCCAGAATAATGCATGCAATTCCCGTTCCCGTTTCAAGTGATGGTTGAGGCTCAACTTACATCTCTTCAATTCCGTGTCGTCATAAATCAACTGGTAACATGGTTACCAATGAACACATTTCCTTGACTACATTTCGAACGCGCTTTAAACTTTCGCGTCGGTGAAATCGTAATTACAAATATTATATTCAGAGGTTTTTTCCCGTTTTTTTTTACAGTAATCTTCCCAGACATGCATACAACAAATCCTGAAAGTTCCATCGTAATCGGTTTAGTGGTTTAGGAGCCTATACGAGACAAACAGACATTCAATTTTATATATACAGATTTCAAACAACAACTACAGACAGTACACAATTAATTATCCATACATTTAATTTTTATTCTTAAAATCTAAGCATTAATCTACGCTTTAGACATTAATCAGAGAGCTATTTAAGCCAAACCTCAGTCTAAAACAAAGCAAACGAAAATTTAGTTTAATCCGATATTTTCCAGTTTTTCCACCCCGCAATTAAATTATATACCAAATCCCATTAACTTCGGCAAAACACGACACAGCCGAAGCTAATTCGATCGGTAAATTTGAAAGAGCCAAACCGCACTCGAAATTGCACATACAATGGAATAATACAAACATAACTGCAAACTACATTTATTGCGGAAAAGTACATACATATATACAGTGGCAGCGGGACGTATCAAATGAAAATCCGCCAAAGAAGTGCGCGCGTTTGTTTTCCACGGGGTGGCAATAAAGAAAAGGTCAACAGTTTCCTGTCCTGCGGGAATTTGCGAGAAATCGGGAAAACTCCACACTCCGAAAATAGGTAGTCGAATTCGAGCGCGCAAAAGGTTAACGGTCAGAACGTGATCGTGTACAGTGACCGTCAATCGTGATGACGAGAAAATGGACATTAAACCAAAGCGAAAAATCAAATTTTGGATTTCCTACGATAGACCTGAAAAACTTACATCGTATCAAGTGAATGTTAATTTAAAAAAAATCTATTTTAAACCAATTTTAAAACCTCAAACGAATCCATAGCCTCGACATTTTATTAATTATATTTATGTTGTTTATTTTTAATTTATACCAGGAAGGCTTTACAGGTAACCCCAATGCACCTTCCTGGTCAGAAACATTGTACATTTGATACTTTGTATTATTATACAAAGTAAATACATATCAATTAACATTTATGGTCAAATTTGTAAATTTGCAGCATTTCATACAATGCAGCCAAATTTTAAATTGCTGAAAACTCGAGATTTTCCGAAAAAATGGGTAAGGTTGCCAATTTGTTGGAGCCGTTTCAATGAAAATCAGATAAATTGGCAAACTCTGATAGGAAACGATCGACCTGGAGTCACAAATCCAAGGTCTGGCCAGCAGACACCAGTGGGATTTGAACCCGTGACCACTCTGTTCAATGCATTATATGCTAACCACTATCCTATTCTGCTGGTTGAATAAAAAAAAACATTTTAATTGTGTTTAATTATGATAAGTTTTGACTGATTGATGAGAATTTAAAGTGCCCTTTTTATCAGAAACTCCCATACAAAGCGCGTCACGCTCGCAACAGCCATTTTTATGTTGACATGGTATTTTTATAAAATTATAATTTTTCTTATGTTTTGAATATTAAAAATTTTGAAAGCTTCTTTGGGTATCTATCTTTATCTTTAATACAAAATATGCCGAGAAAATATATGCATTTTATGAAATACTAGTGTTACGTACGCCGCGGATTAAGCGAATAGAATCCCAGAGACTGTGTGACCGTTCAAGGATTACCTGTTAACGGATCAACTAAGTACATACCGTGCGACCGGTATAAGTGGTTTCAAGGATTAGCGACAGGCTAAGTGCAAGTAAGCTAAACAATGATTGCACTTCTCATACCGTGGGAATACATATCCGAATACGTGACTATACAGTAGGTAAACAGATTAACGTCCTGAGAGATCTACCCCTTATAAGGCGGTACGTAGACGATATCAGGTCATTCTGGACTGAGCACTGCCAGTGCGTGTATCTCCTTAATCATCAATAAATGCTGTGAAACGACTGTTGGCCTTTTACTTGGATCCTCCACCCACCCCTACGCAACACTAGTATTATACCCGATGAAATATCACCACATAGATGTTGGCATATTAAGTTATTTAATAAATAAAAAAATAAAATAAATGTGTTGGTCCTGTGTTCGATCTGCACGCGGTTAAATTTTTTTCAAATACCTTTTAAATATATTTAATTTAATATTTATATTTAATTGTTTAATATGAAAAAAATGGTAAAAACTACCTACATACATATAAACAATATAAAACACCAATAGAAAAATTAATCAATTTGATAATTAAAACGATTGGATGGGACACGTGGCGGGTGTAAAGGAACGAGACTCGTCAGTTAACGACTTATCTCATCAGTAAAGAGCGGACCAACTTTGCGCCGTTTATTGTTCATTGTTCGTCGTGCATTATTCATTTTTATGATGAACCTTTTTTTATGCTCTCCAGGTTTGTAGTTTCCTGGAAAATAGACCCAAAACTGTTTCCTGGAAAAATCACGCTTCCGGTCCTACCTTAACTCATCAATTTCGTTTTGAAAATCATAGTAAAAAGCTATAAACGTGAAATAATGTGATTATATTGTACAATAAAAATGCAATCGGTTCCGCGTAGATAATGCCGTATGAAATTTTACGGTTTTTGAAATCCAACTGTTCCGAGTCATTAAATTGAAATATTATGTCGTCATAAATCCGAGTTCTTTTATGTCGAAATCCTCGCCCAGTCCGCTCGGTACAATCGGTACAATGGGAAAACGGCTTCGGTTCGGGAAACTTTAATCAGTTTTTCCGTCGCATACGTAGGAAAAGCCGAAGAAAACTTTTCAACCCGTCAGACTGCTTAGACCAGAACCGACACGTTGATTTATGATATTTTTATTTATTTCATTCCAATTCAATCCTTGTATTGACATTGAAACAATGCTTTTTTAATTATATATTATTATATTATTTTTATTTTTTTCATAAAACATGGACAATCGCATTTACAGGTCGCTCTAAAGCGACGAGTGGACTTATACAGATACAATACAATCAATATACTTATAAGCATTTTATAAAATGCGAATTCATACAAACATCCATCTATGGAGAAATTTGTATAATCAAATCGGCGAACTTCAAGACGCTGAATAATTGAAGATTTGCAAGTGAGATTGGAAAGGAGTTGCCAATTTACAGAAACCGTTTCAATGAAAATCAGAAAAATTGGCATACACTGATAAGAAACGACCGACCTGGAGTCATAAACCAAGGTCTGGCCAGCAGCGGGACTCTAGTGGGACTCGAACTCGTGACCACTCTGCTCGCATATTATATATTAAGCATATTATGCTAACCACTAGTCGTTGTTATATTGGAAATATGTATGTTTGTAATAAAAATCCTCAAATACCTAATAAACAATCTAATGTTATTGTTGAAGCGGTTCCTCCATCAATTGACAAAAAAAATCCTACCCACTTTGTCACCACTATTTTAATATGATTTCAAAAAGTTATTATCTATAACATATGTACATGTCTCGCTGATTCTTATATACAGTACTAGTGGTTTTACCCGGCTTCGCTCGGTATTTGTATTATAAACCACTTAAACATGACTTATCTAATAGTAAACATTGTATTAAATTTATTTGAATAGTTTTATTTTATATAAATTTGTTTGAATACTCGTTTGTTTTTTTTTATTAAATTGACTGTCACGAACAAACAAACATGTATAAAGTCTCTTTCGAAATTATGTGTATACAAGAATCTGGCGCCCCCCAGCGCCTTCACCTCCGGAAGCTTCGACCCCGGCACCTGCGCCCCCTAGGGCTTTGATCTCGGCGCCTGCGCCCCCGGTGGCGCCTTTGCCCCCGGGGACTTCTTTTGAATTATTTTGAATTATTTTGAATGAAAATAACAATAATTTCATTTTACTACCGCCATCTATGTATAAATCTAAAGACTACATAGACGTCACCCAAATTTAAAATTTGCAAACTTCAAACACGTCTTTAACGATATTTTATCTCTATCGTAATGGAGGAAGACCTATTTACTTATATTGATGACCAAAATGAGCAATATGGCAAAGTATGAAAACGATCGGATAAGAGGCAAATTTTTTCCTGAATTGTAATTGTAAGTGAAAGGAGGTTTGTAATAAAAATTGAATCATTTGTTCGATGACGTCACGGATTTACGAACGAACCAACCATTGTTGCATACAAAGTCTCTTTCCAAATTATATATTAGATTTTTATTATGCTTATATGTATGTAAGTCTGGTCACAGTGACCTATTTTCAATGTGGCAAAAATATGTAAACAAATAAATTTATAATTTAAAAACAAATTCCCGGTCAACATTCATTCAAATTCAGCACTCAACGATGTCAAAATTGAATTTGCGATTTATAAGCGTCAAAACTAAACAGGCCAGGGCTCGTCATCGGAGCGCGTAATAATTTATCAGCGGCCATAATAAAATGCGTTGTTTTCCGGTTTTCGGTTTCGAAAAACCCGACCGGTTTCCCGCGACCCGCCAGGTGAAAAATTACCGTTTGCAAATAAACCTGACGCGATTGTTTATTTTCGCGTGCGTGTCATTGTACGTTGCGCACGGGCTAAAACGCCCAACTTCCGAATCGGTTTTTAATTAATTGCGTACGAAATTTCAACCCCTTGTGTTTGTAAACATGGCGTTTTTTGCGGTGTTTGTTTACGATGTATTTGAAATGAACCTTGTTTTTTTAACACTGTATAGAGTTGTGTTTTCAGTGCCGGTTTTTTCAATTTAAATATGTTATATAATACTAGTGAAACGCGCAATGCAATATCATCGGGTGCATTGTTAGAAAAACATTTTAAAACTTGAATCGGAAAATGAAAAGTTTAATACCATATGTAAAACTCATGGGCACCCGTAATAGCATATCGGTAAAATATATAATTTTTAATATTAATATGTATATAAGAAAACTTGGAAAATTTCATTATACTTCAGACATATTAGATCGAATTGAAAAATAACGTTCTAAAATAATGAGTTTTCCGGAAAATATTTTCTGAAATGCTGCGAACGTATAAACAACTACTTCCTTTCAACGAAAATTATACGGAAACATTTTTAGAAACTATAAAATATTTGAACAAATAAAGAAACTTATCCAAATAAAATACCACTTTCATCCGTTGGAAAATTTATTGTGACCGTAATAACTTTTCCGCTCGCAATGAAATGTTTAAATTCAATCAAATCACACTCCACACGAATAAGCAAAATTTTCTGAATCGATCCTAACTAAATGTTTGCCAAAGCTAACTCAATGCAAAAGACGTATATATATCGAGAAAAACTCTGTGTTTTCAATCTTTAATTTTCAACCGTGACAAAAAAAAATACATTTATGTATGAAAGCTTTTCCAAAATACGTCTACGATTTAATTTAAGGTACCACAAGTTAGTATTCCAAATTCTATATTGAAAGATGTCGTATTGCATGACGGACAAACAACTTGCCCAGCGTTGCCCAGGAGTTTTTTAATGGACGGGCTTTGATCTCGAGCTCCAAAACCCAATGAAATTTAGTAAAAAGTGGTTTTGCATAGTGGTCATACATACATATTAACATTAATTTTTATATTTATGTTGATTAATAATGCGCATATGAGAAATTAAAAAAGGCTCGCGTGTCGACCACACCCTCGGATTCATAATAATGTAATTTTATAATGGAAAAGTTTTAATTGTGTCCCCATTTGGGTGGCATTCCCAGATTGGGAAACGCAGATAGGCGAAAGTTTCGACTGCTGGTGAATTTTTCCGAGTGTGCTTTCTTATCGTAATGCCTCTCTTATTACTCCATATTATTTTTATTGCTTTAAAACTGGGTCGAGTCCGGAATAAGTAGCCTTGATTCGAATGTCCCTCGTGGACTATTTTGGAATACATATGTATTTATGAATGTATGCAATAAAATGAATATTTAAATTGCGCTGGATTTTTCAGGACTTCGTGCCAAAATGAAAGCTTCGAAAAGCATTTTAAGAATTTCACATTGAATATCTTTTAGTCACATTTTTACATTTTTGACCATTCTGATACTTGTAATCTATGTATTAAAAAGCTATTACATTTTTTTGTTAACAGAGCTATAGTATAAATATCACTGAATTCTTCTCACTTTTTCTGAATTATATAAAGAATAAGTGATAATCGAATCATTTATCAAATACAATTGTGTAAGATAAATATAAAAAAATGGATCTGACCAAACAAATGACCTTATCTATGTATTTGAGGAATATCAGGAGGATACAAATGAAAAATTCCATAATTAAACATACATACACGTTCACACATACCGACCATGAGAGCATTTTCGATACAAGTTGAGCGCAAATGTAGGGAAACTTACTCAAGACAAAAGTATTACTTCCGGTTGTCAGACTTTGTTCAATTTTTTTTTTATTACTTAAAATCATGATAAATATTATACACATTAAATATCAAGAAGATATACATAATTTAAAAGGTATACATAAATTAAATAATTATATATTGTTTTAAAAATAATTACTACTTCCAGTTTATAAAATCCAAAACCATATCAACTATAAACGTTTTCAATACGAATACAGAATACAAATAAAAAATTTCACCCTCGAAACGTTCAGTAGTGTGGAAAAAATCGTGAGATAATAACATTTTTGACTTTTGAAGAGGAAAATATCCCACTTCCGGTTCATAAAATTTAATGATTTTTTTTTATTTTCATAAAATTTATACAAGAATTAAACCTGATTTTTCTCTTTAAGAGTACACATATTTAAATGTTCGAAAAAAATAGTCGAAAAAAAATTGAACAAGAATAAATCAGTCAAAATATCGACTTAGAATCTTCGCATGATCGATAGATAAAGTAAAAATGTAATTGAAAAGTTCAAAATCATTTTATTTGATCAGAAATATTACAAATTATTATATAATAATATCAACAATACTATCGAAAGCATCAAAAAAGTCTTAACCATTCATATATAAGACCGTATAAAAATAAATATGACGTATAACGTATTTAAAATAATATTATATTTCTTATTAAGTGTATTGTTATTTAGAAATACTATTAAAATGTACTAATATATTTCAAAAAGACTTATATATTAATATAGTAAAATTAAGAATTAGCTCAACACTGATATTTTATTTTTATTTTTACATTTTATTTATTTTTCTTTCTTTTTTTCTTTTATAAGACATTCCCTTCTTTGTTGTTTTTTATAATTTGTAATTATTATTATTATTAGTTGTTTGTGTATATATATGTTTTGTTTTTGTTATGTCTAATTTCTTTAGTTATTATTTTGTTTCTTTTCTTTTCTGTTATATTTTTGACCATTGTGGCGCATTAGGAAGTCCTGTAATGCAAAAATGGTCCAAACTTTAAATAAATTACGAAGAAATATCTATCTAATATGTTTGTATTTCCATAGTTTTGACTACGTAATATCTGAGTTTGAATATATTTTAGACAAAAAAACGCTTTATGAACATGTTTATTGTTTCGTTGCACTTTCCTATCAATCCCTTTTGAGAGTAAATATAATATAAAATTTAATTTAAAAAATGCGACCTCTTAAAACCAAATAATTGAGTTACATTTAACTCATTAGTCGAACACTTCGAACCGACCGAATATAGAAAGAAAACACATTAAAACCACCCACACAATTTCAAAGCAAACAAAAACCCAAAATCGATACCAGAAACACGCATATCTTACTAATAATATATAGAGTTTATTTACAACTTTTCCCAGTATATATGTAATTAATATACATATATATGTATGAATGTTTTTTCAGCAACGTTTAAACGAAAACGGACACCAACTTTGCCCCATATAGATTAAATTTATACGCACAACTCCGGATAAAAGTGTGGCAGGAACAAAAAAAAAGAGGAGGGGGGGGCAGAAAAAAAATTACACACACAAACAAAAGGAACAGTTTTTATTACAGTTCTCAGAGTCGTAAATAAAAGCGCCCACGTTTAGGCCGCCCACGGCGAAAGCCTTTCGACTCGGAAGACACAGGGCGAAAAAAAGTCCCGATTATAAAGGGGTCACGCCGCGAAGCCCGTGCCACCGCTCTAGGCACGAACTCTACCAAAGACTTGGCATTATATTATATAAGTATTCGGTGGATAGTCGCTCCGTATTACCGTTATGAGTAATGCCATTGGGATTTGTCCAATTCAATTAGGCGGATGAGTGGCCAACCAAAGGAACGCGAGCGCAGTCTACTATTACAGTTTGTGGGGAAATATATACATATGTATGTACATATCAATGGCGTGCGATGACTTTTCAACCAGAGGATGTTGTCCAAATCACGATCAGTTTATTTTTTTTTATTCTTCCAAACATTTTCATATTTATATTTATTAAAATGTCTTTGATATGTTTTCGTTTTTGAATGAATATTCAATATTGGTGTAGGTTTTGGGCTCTTAATAATAATTCATTATATGGTAGAGAAGCAAATGTCCTTTTTAGTACATTTTTATTAACAACGGCGATAAATCCACTTGCATTGCTACTTTGGCTATTTATATTAAGGGCCATAATAAATAATAATTTAGGAAATTACAATAAAATAATAAAATACAATAGCTTAGGACGTAACGTACGAAATATCAAGCAACTAATCAAGCGAAAGTCCATACATAAAAAGCGCATCAATTCCATACATACGCAAAAGGCGATTTTGCTTTCAGAGCAAGTGTCGCGCGAGCGAGACGACTGTAGAGTCGTCTCACTCATGCACATGCGCAAGAGTGACAGCTCACTTGTGCGCATGCGCAAAAGATTTGTAGAGAACTTCAGCATCCATGGTAATACAAGCTTGATGGGAAACAAGCACCGGTCGCGCAGACGGCTACGGCCTCTCAACGGGGATGCTTTCAACGGCCTTTCAACGGGGATGCTCAATTTTGGATCACACAAAAGATCGTATATATCATAATAACGTAATCGAAAATAAATGAAAGAGAAATAAAACTAAGAAATTCAGAAAACAAACGATATGAAAATATTTTTGACGTAAATTAAGGGATACATCCATGGACAGCACGCCACTAGTACATACATACATATGTACCTATATATAAATGATGATTTAACGAAACGCGCGAACGTTGATTGTCATTGTGTGATTTGTAATATTTGATCGTAAATTGAATGGAATTGATCCGGGGACAAAGAACAGTTGTTATGTATTTGTCAGGTGTCAGGAGCAATCTGGGTATTTCCCAAATTCTAGGAAGAAAGAGCTATAAGTATGGAGATGGATTCTCGGTAGTATTATAAAGCGAAAGAAAAATAAAAAAAATTCTGATGTGACCAACCCATGGCTTTGTCTATGTATTTGAGGAATATAAGAAAGACAAAAAGCAAAATTCGATAATCAAACATACACACACGTTCACACATACCGACTATGAAAGCATTTCCAATAAAAAATTGAGCGCAAATGTAGGGAAACTTACACGAGACAAAAGTTCTATTTCCGGTTGTCTGATTATGTTCTATTTTTTTTTATTACTTAAAATCACTATAAATATTATACACAATGAATATCAAGAAGATAAAAATAATTTAATAGGTCGAAATAAAATAATGAAATGTTGTTTTAAAAAAAATTACTACTTCCGGTTTACGAATTCTGACCAAAACCTTTTCAGCGCTAAGTTAGTACATAAAGAATACAAATATAAACTTTCAGCTCGATACGTTCAGGGGTGTGGAAATAATCGTGGTCACAACATTTTTGACTTTTCTAAGAGGAAAAAATGCCACTTCCCGTTTATTGAATTTATTGATTTATTTTTATTTTCATCACATTGATACAAGAATTATACTTGAATTTTTTCGTGAAGAACACACATGTTTAAGGGGTTGAAAAAAATAGTGGATAAAAATCGAACAAGAGTAAACTGTCACTTTCGGTTGACGGATGCTTGTCAAATTTTATACATAACTTGGTATTAAGCTTAAAATTCTACATATGAAATTTCAGTTCAATAAATTAAAGGGTCTTTTGAGACAAACATAAAAAACCTCGATTCTTTATCATTTTTTTTATCCTCCCCCCCTAGAAAAAATCCTAAATCCGGAATTGGCTCTGATTTCAACAAGGCCCTGCCAAATCCCATGCAAATCATCTAACAATCGCTTCTTTGCGATAGAAATTATATCATGATTATATTTTCCATAAAAAAACTTGCATTTTATAAGAAAAACTTCCACACTAACAGTTGAATCACCCTTAACGTACTTTCATCTATTCGCAATATAGATATATTTATACATAGATGGTATGCTTGTGGGAATTTCACAATTTCAATTTACTCGTCTTTAATTAATTTAATTGCATCGCATGCATTCGTATCCTGTCGCTCGAATGCACACAGAAGGGAGTCTGCTTTTCAGATTGGAAAATTTTCATCAATGTTGTAATCGTTCGTATATTAAACATTCTTGTTATGTTGGCTTCTTTGATGTCGAGATAAATTTGGGTTGGTTTATGGAAGGATTATCGAGATGGATGGTTTTTTCTGGAACCTTATGTAGGGTGTGTGTTCGAATTTTGAATGAAATAAGCTGTGGGGTTTATAACTTTGAGGTTTGAAAATAATGGCCGAATCATTGTTTAATAAAATGTGTGAAATAAAAAGCGACAAAATTTTGTATAGCGTATAGTGTATAATACTTGATGTGTATAAATATATCATAATAGTAACATAACTTTCAATAGAACTTTAATTTAAAAAATGGCTTTTGAATATATTATACAAATGTATGTATGTAGATAAAGTAATAAAAATTTTGTATAAAATTTTTCATTGTTAAATGCAGTACACGTTATATTCAATACCCTGCATTTTTCAATTTATGTATGTTGCGTTTATTTAAATGAACAAAGTCGACACATCTATTATATTCTTTTCATCATTTTTCAGTATATATTTTTGTTGTTGCTTTGTTTGAAAATATATTGTTTTATTTTAAAAACTCTTCATTTATTTTACCATAGTCTTTTAAATTTTTAATCTCATTCATTACGGCCTTTCACGCATTTTTCACATAACTTTGACGCAACATTGCGAATTAACTGTAAGTCACCGGATCAACTAGTTATAAATTTCATAAAGTATCATTTCTGTGCTATACAACGATATAAATATATTTTCAAATTGAGAAATAATTTCGGATTTATCGCAATAACTACTTACATATAATACGTATGTATGGAGCTTCGTTCATAACTTTATTACATCAAATTTTCGCGTAACTTTGACGCATCACTGACAACTAACTTTATGTCACCAGACCAAATAATTGCGATTATTACAAAGCCTTATATTAGTTCTATTCAACGATATGAGTATTATTTCTGAACAAGAGAATCACGGATTTATAGCAACTAATATACACACACATAAATAGTTTCGTTGATTACTATGTATCTTTCATCATTTTTTTATATATAACTCTGACGCAAAATTGTAAGCTACCAGATTAATTATCATTTCTAAATAACCTTATTTCAATTATGTATTTTTTCTTACCAGACGAGAGATATATACATATATCTCCACAGTGCAATTATAACCAATTATAATCAATTATAGGTATAGTTCAGTGAAATCATATCCAATTACATTTTCACTACCCCCTTTTAGTGAAATTATAATTTTTGACAGTTGGATGATAGTGCGTCGCCTATACGAATCGTGCCACCCCACTCTTTTCATGGTCAACTATCTGTTTTTATTTGGCTTTTTTTGATTCCGCATGTGTGGTACTAGATGCGGAAGCAAACACATCATAATATATTAGCAGCCAACACTTATTTATTTAAGGTTAGGTTAGGTTAAGTTAGGGTTGGTTTTATTTATTTAATTATTAAGGTTAGTAATATGTCGTAATTCGAATTACATATTCAGTGACATTGATAAGTGAATTTGTAATTATAATATATCGTTATATCCGCACGCACTGCTTAAGTCAGTGAAATTATATGTAATCTAATTTGTGAAATTATAATTTCTCTGACGGTAAAAATTTCACTTTAACATACAAATAATAAACGTACATGGTGTCATTAATTACAGTCTATGATGCAACACTGCGAATTAACTATAAGTCACCAAGTTCAAGGCTGCTCAAAATTGGCAAAAAATCATCTTTACTGGTATCACAAATTTTCTGTATTTATTGTGTGTATAATTTGTACAAAATCTAAATCCATAGATGTCTCAATGAATTAATTATGTAATTAATTGTTATTTCGTGTTCTTCACCTTCTGGAAATACATATTAAACTAATTAACATTATTACAAATTTTCAATCCTTTAATATTCAACGGTATAAGTTCTATTTCCAAATAATAAATAATCCCCGTTTATTATCAATTCATACGTAAAGGTGTGTGGTTTCATATTTTGCGTGACTTTTACGCAACACTGCGAATTAACTTTAAGTAACCCAGTCAAAATATTATTATTATTATAAAGCCTCATTTCCATTCTATCTAAATATATAAGTATTATTTCTAAATAGTGAATAGTTTTCGGTTTAAGCCGATTTGAAAGCAACCGCTAGTTCCGAGTACAAATAATTAAATTCAAAATGAAACAAAAGAGTCGTTTCATTATTTTTTTCAGTGAGGAAAAATTTTCAACGCCTTTTTTCTTCATCATTAATCAGTCAGCAATTAGCGACTGCGACAAATGAAAGCCAGAGCAAAACGACTCCAATTAACGCCTTCCGAGGAAATTTTAATATTTATAATTGCCACCAACCAGCTGGGTAATAAATAACAGAAGCGAGACTACATCAGGATCAGATTAGGCGAGGTTAGTGTCACACACACACATACACAAACGATTACCCAAAACACGTCCGAACGAAAAATACATGAATAGAAGAGTGGAGAAAAAAACTTGGGATGTAGCAACGATATTCATTAGGGCACACCCGTTGCCACATTTGCATAGGTCGCGGATTGAGCGAGGTTGAGATGCTGAAATAGGAGATGCTCGAGGGGTCGGGAGGCTTCGGAAGGGGGGGGGTGGTTTGGGGGTGGGATGGGGTTGGGGTTGGGGTGGGAAACCCACTCGATCGATAGCCGACGATTCGCCACCGCTGTACCGGCAGCCACAATAAAAATCATACACGACCATTAACCGACCTCTCAGGCTCTTCATTTGCAAACCAACTGGGTCACGAAAAGTTTCCACTGAATTGTGGATGGTCGTTGTATTTTTTTTTTTTTTTTATTATTTCTCTTGCGATACTTTTTTATTGTGATTTAATATCTCAATTTCCATTTAGCCACTCGATCCAAATGGGTTTAGCGATTTTCACTATGCAAAAATGAAAAAGTTAGTTGAAGTGGTTCCATATAAAGTAGAGGACACTGATCCAAGTTTGTTTCTATTATTTCCAGAAAAAATTTTAAAAGAATATTCCTCACTGAAAATACTTCATAAAAGACGTTTGGCTGATTGATTTATTATTACTTCTTATTTTTCAGTCTGGTGTCTGGAGAAATTCTTCGAAATGGTGTTTTCATTATTTTAAATATAGCAGAATTCTTCGCAATCATAAAATTATAATTTCTTCTAAAGGATATCCTTCAATTAAAATACAATATGACGTACTTATCTTATTATAGGGTTTTACGAAAGCATGATAGCTTGTTGCCAATTAGGGCTAAAACAAACATGCTCATGAACTCCCCCCCTCTCGAAAGCTGTTCGACTCTTTAACTTACTGCCAAATTCCTTGTATCTCTTGAATGCCAGTTATGTTGAGTTGGTCGAACACGTTCTACATAGCACGATATACTCACATAATTATCATTATTATTTATTTGTTTTTTACCATGCATATTTCTTACTCTCTTTTTATTTTATTATTATTTTTGTTTTTCTTGTTTTATGTAAACTTATATTTATATTATAACCAGAGTGACACTTTGTGGCTACTTGTCAAGTCTCTGTAGTAGTATTGATTTTTTTAAATGAAATAAAATATATACACACAAATAGTGGTTAGCATATTATGCTTTCTAGTAGAGTAGTCACGGTTCGATTCCCACTAGTGGCTGTTGGCCATACCTTGGTTTGTGACTCCAGGTCGATCGTTTCCTTTCAGAGTTTGCCAAATTTGTCTAATTTTGATTGAAATGGTTCCTATAACTTGGCATTTCCTTTCCAATCTCTCTTGCAAATCTCAAGCTATTCAGCGTCTTGAGGTTCGCCATTTCTATAATAAAATGCTGCAAAAATTTCTCCATAGATGTCACTTATGAATGATGTCTGTATGAATTCGCATTGTATAAAAATGCTTGTATTAATTGTATTATTGTATTGTATCTGTATTAGTACAATCGTCACTTTGGACCGATCTGTAACGGCGAGTGTATGTACATGTTCGATTGAAATAAAAAAAAACATATATTATAGTAATATAAAATAAGAAATCAGATCTTTTTAATTAATACAGCCAACAAATTTTGACAATTTTAGATATTTTTTCTATATAACCTTAAAAATATTGTTCGATTTATCTTTCGATGCAATTACTAGCTAGAAGACGTGTAGACGAGTTTACGAGATCGGAGTGAAAGATGCAGCGAGTAGTAATAGAGGTAGATAATTTAGTGTTCTTGATCCGCCAACCAGCCAGCTCCGAATGCGACAACGAATATTTAAATATGGCGTGTACTTTCAACACAGAGAGGTCATTGGTCGATGGATCGCGAGACCTTATTGGCTGTTGTATACAGCTTGTTCATACGTCGAGCCCTTTTTGGCGCGAATGCGCGATCAGGAGATTGGTGATGGTAAACCAGTGGTCTACGAGCGTTAATTACCTAATATCTACGTTAAAATATAGTATCATAATATGCTAATCTCTAAATTAAATAATAACGAACTCTTCAATCGATAAATTGTTCGATTTGATATTCTATGTGATAACATTTCTCCTATTCAATAGTATGCTTCAATATATTGGGTATAAAATATATGTATTGTGTAAATATATTATTTGACATGCAGTTTTCTATATTGAGTAATTCATTTAAGTCTACAAAAGCCGTTAATCATACAATATAAAAAAACTTTCAAAATGTATTAAAACTTTCACGTCGCAATTCGATTCCAATTTTTTAAATAATTTTAATTTTAAATAATTAAAAAAAAAGCGTATAAAACCGACTTTTCCGGTTGAAATATATCGAGCATTTCCAATTCGAATCGTTCGCTCATTCAATTAGCCGGATTAATTCGATTACACGGATAATCGGGAGTCAATTTATGTGCATCGATTTGTATCTCTCGTAATGTTTCGGGTCCATTTCAGTCTCCGAATCCACGTGTAATATTATATTTACATATCGCGATTCTCATTTTCGATCAAATTTCAACGCGTCAACTTGAACCTCGCTTCGTTATTGAATTTCGTATTTTTTTCCTCCACTTTATTATTATTTATATAAATAAATTCGTGGCATTAATCTTGAAGCTTTGATCTTTCAAATGTAATGTCACATAATTATAAGGGAGGTCTATCAAACTGAACTCAATTACTCTATCTAACGTAGGTACATAATATGTACGTACATTACGACGTACGAATAAAATCTACGAGCGCATAAACTCCATTGTGGCCCAGTACGAGTATATATACATACATATTTATATATTATATGTATATATTATATGTACATACATACATGTACATAATATACGCGAAGAAAACGTTTATCTCCACAATACACGCATATAATAGTATATTACACCATATTATGTACCGTTCACGAGCATCCTATACCACATATCTACATATGTGTGTATCTGAAGCGAGCAATTCTCGTATGTTTGTCAATTGTTATCATAAAATTGGTGATATTATTTTTTAGTCTGATTACCGAAAATAAATATGTACAGTGACGTCACTATACGACGTGATAATCTATTTATTTTGTTACTTTTTTCATTTACATATAAGTCAATTTTCAAAATACATATTAATGTTTCAGTATTCTGGATTTGGGTAAATTGTTCGAAATCAATTGCTCGAAAGACGAGTTTCTCAAATATCGTTAGAAATGATATTACGTGGGGCTGACGCCATTAATCGCAGCGACGATTAATGGCATTAGTGCAACGTCGAAGCTTTTATTTTACTCGCGCGGTTAAACTGTTTTTCTCGCACCTTAATTCGTTCGGTGTAACGACGGTTATCCCTTAAGGTTTCCGTCTCCTATTTCAGAGCCCATTTTCCGCCCGAGTCTGTTTCCCGAATTTTTTCCGGCCCTTACTAAATCTCCGGTGATATTTAGTAAGGGCCGTTTTTAGTATTATGTACATCTACAAACATACATATGTATGTAAATATATAAAGCCAGCAGTATGGCTCAATGGTAGCGAGTATGTTTAGCACCAAGTGATCAGTGGGTTCGATCCGCCATACTGCTGGTTAGATTTGGGGTATTTGTGACTCGAAATCGATCGCTTCTTATCAGCTTTTTCCAATTTTATCTGATCATTGTTGAAATGGTTCCTCAAAATTGGCAAAAAATCATCTTTCCTGTTGTCACAAGTGTTCTATGATGAATACATTGTATACATAATTTGTAAAAATTATGTACAAATCTAAATCCATAGATGTCTCAATGGATCAATTATTTACTTAATTAATTAATTTATTGTTATTTCATGTTCTTCAGTTTCTCGAAATACAGTGATTTATGATGGAAAGGACATTGAATATTGATAAAGTCAATGATTTTTTAAAAATTCAATGTAAGAAAGGACATTTGAAATTTGTTTGCAAGTTTATTTTATTTTCGTAACAAAAGTTAACAAACAACCATTTTCGTTTTTTTCAACGTGGGCCCAAGTCTTTTGGTTATGTGTTGGATATTATACTTGGCTTCATAAATGGAATTGTCTACAGAGTTAGCAGAAAAAGATCTTTAATTGTCAAGTTAGATGATCTATCTCAACAATCTGTTCATTATGATTCTAAGCCCGCTTTAAAGGTCAAGGAATTTGACGCTAAAAGCCCTCAACATGAGGCCACCCCCCCCCCCCCCCCCCCCCAACGAATACAGTCTAAGAGACCCTTTCGTCGACGGTTGTTCATGAATATCGCACAAGAACAACCGTACATCACTGTTCTAATAAAAAAAAAACCACACTGTACATAACCAAGTACAAAATAAACAAAAACGCATGAACACATAAAGCGCGCATGCGTTAGGAAATAATACCTGAAATGTGCCGTGCGAATTCACGCACACACATACACACACCTAAACAGCTAAACACACCTAAAACCTAAACAGTTCATTAAAAATTAGACTAAACTAAGTAGAAGATATGAAAAACTGTATGACTTTGGAAGATACTCTTCTTCGAACAGTGACCCGTTGATTTCATATTCATACTCTATTTTACATATCTGATATATGTATGTTTTTAAATTTAAGCCCCCCCCCCTGCATTAAACTAATACAAGGGCACCCCTTAGTATTGTATGTCTTAATTAATATCTTATTTTTGCTTAATATTATACTGAAATTTTGCTTAATATTAAATACTAAAATTTTGCTTATTATTAAATTGAAAAAAAAAATACTATATAGAGCGTCAAATTTTTTCTTTTACCTTAGGTGACAAAATGTCTAACCACGTGTTACACGATAATGTACATATATAACTATATAATATACATTTATAAAACATTATACATACTGTAATAAGTTCGTTCGGAATTTTACCCCCGATCGTTATATTCCTATTTGTGTTATACAATATTCTGAGCAAATTTTGATGTGTCAAACACGTTGAAACAAATGTTAAAAAATAAAGGTAAAAAAACCTGTATTGAAATGTAGCCACGTATTTTTTTTTTACCTTTTATTCAATTTATTCTTGCTTTCGAATTGAAATTCAACACTATTTTTATATCAGTTATACTTTTTGTCCGACCTTTTCAAATATCACACTTTCACAAAATGATATTAAAACGTTCGCTATGTATAGATTTTCGCTTTTACCATAATACTTTTACGGTGGGAATTATTTTCGCCAAAATAATTCCCACCGTAAAAGTATTATGGTTTGGAAGCCAAAAAAGTTCATATTTATAGATTTTTTCGATGAAAGGTGTTTCGAATCAATAAGGTTTCCGACGGTCAAAAATGGAGTTTTATTTTTGTACCTGTATTAACATTTAAAAATAATTATTTTTATTAAAATTGTGACACGAAAAATCTCATCTTAAAAAAACACAATTTAGTTAGATTAAATTTGTTTTGATTTTGATTTTTAAATGCTTTTTATTATTACTAAATTAAATTATGTATGTTCACAGTACATCTTATATCTGTTTTAATAGCTACTGATCTATTAATTTAATCTCGTAATTACAACAAAGTGTCTATACCCTTCAGGTATAAACACAGATTACCCATACACAATCTGGTTTAGATCGTCGAGACTCTTTAATTAATATTATGTATTAGATGTATTATGAGTATTTATAAGAATTTTAAATATGTTTTTGAGCTCTTTTTCCTATTACGCTGTACATATTAACATTATAATAATATAATACTATGATTACTAACAAAATTAATTTAAAATTGTAAAATAGAAAATGATCAGTAGATCAGTAGCTATTAAAATATATATATAAGATGTATTGTGAACATAATATAGTAATAATAAAATGCATTTAAAAATCAAAAAAAAAATCTAATTCGGAACAACACGTGTTGTTGCAGGTCACGAAAAAAGTTTCGTTAAAATCGCCAATATATCATTGTACGAAGTCGCCAATAAAGTTGGCTAAATAAATCTGAGCCGCCATTGTACTTACATATGTACATAGTGTGTACGCGAAAGTCGAACCGGAATTATTATTATCGCACGAGCGCGCTGCCAAAGTGACCGCGAACGTAGTATTGTTTTGGTAAAAGTTCGGCACACAAACTCCAACGTTATATATATATATATATATATATATATATATATATATATATATATATATATATATATATATATATATATATATATATATATATATATATATATATATATATATATATATATATATATATATATATATATATATATATATATATATAAATATATATATATATATATATATATCATCATCATCATCATTTACAGCCATTCGCCATCCACTGCTGGATGAAGGCCTCTCCAACACGCTTCCACTCGTCTCTGTTTTGCGCAACACTCATCCATCTCATTCCGCACATTTTCCTAATTTCGTTCACCCATCTTCCTTGCGGTCTTCCTTTTACTCTTTTGCCTTCTCTCGGGTACCATTCAAGCACTTCTTTTGTCCACCTTTCGTCCATCCTCCTAGCTACGTGACCCGCCCATTGCCATTTCAATCTCTTCACTCTATCCACTATGTCCACTACCCTTGTCATATTTCTCACCCACGTGTTCCGCTTCCTGTCTTTCCTCGTTATGCCAAGCATACAGCGTTCCATACTTCTTTGAGTGCATTGGATTTTATTTTGCATCTTGGCGTTCAGTGTCCAAGTTTCACATCCATACGTCATCACTGGCAAAACGCATTGATCAAAGATCCTTTTCTTCAGGCAGAGTGGCATTTTTGATTTAAAAACAGCATTCATCCGTCCAAATGCACTCCACCCCAATTTCATACGTCTCTTTATCTCTTCATTTTTACTACCAGACATGTCAATTATTTGACCTAAATATAAATAATTATTTACTACTTCTACTGGTTTATCATCTAAGGGGATGCTATCAGGCATGCAATAACTATTGAACATTAGTTTAGTCTTATCTACGTTAATTTTTAATCCTACTTTTCTACTTTCCCTGTCCAGCTGTGTTAGTCTGATAAGTAGGTCAGCTGAATCACGAGCTACTAAAACTATATCGTCTGCGAACCGAAGGTGACTCAAAAAGCGACCATTGATGCTTACTCCGGCTGTATCCCAATCCAATTTCCTGAAAACTCCCTCAAGCACCGCATTGAATAACTTGGGCGAGATTGTATCTCCTTGTCTTACTCCTTTTCCTATGCTAAATCTATCTGTACCTGAAAAAATTTTAACTGAAGCTGTGGCATTCTTATATATTGTAGCTAACAGTCCCACATAGGGTTCCGGCACTCCCTGTGTTTTTAGAGCGTTAAGTACTGCATTATGACTAACTGTATCGAAGGCTTTCTCATAATCGACGAAACCTAGGCACAGTGGCCGTTGATATTCGTTGGCGCGCTCGATTAGTTCGCCAACTACTTGGAGGTGGTCCATTGTGCTGAAATTTGCCCTAAACCCTGCCTGCTCTATAGGTTGGTTCTCGTCGAGGATATTCTTCAGCCTTTCTGTAATAACCTTCGTGAAGAGCTTGTAGACCGCTGAAAGTAGACTAATGGGTCGGTAGTTCTTGATATCGCTTTTGTCGCCTTTTTTGTGTATTAAAATGATAGTTGCGTTATTCCATCCTTCTGGTATAGCTTGGTTCTGGATGCATTTGCTGAAAAGCCTAGCTAAGATATTAATTAGGGGGGGGCCGCCACATTTTAGTAAGTCGATGGGAATATTATCTTCCCCTGGGGTTTTACCATTCTTTGCAGTTTTTAGCGCGGCCTCTACTTCGCTAGGCAATACTGCAGGAACCCTTTGGCCGTGTGTCGATTCCAGAGTGGGGAATTGGCCGTTGTCGTTCTCGTATAGTTTTGCATAGAACGTGTAAACTCTGTCTATGATTTCTTCTCTATTCCTAATTATTACTCCGCTCTCTGATCTGATTGCGATCATTTGGTTTTTGCCTAAGAAAAGATCCTGTTTGCACTTTTTCAGGCTACGGTTATTCTTAATGGTATTTTCTATTAGCTTGCTGTTAAAATCCCTGACATCCCTGACTATTCTCTTCTTAATTTCCTTATTTACTAGATTGTATTCTTGCTTATTATTATCCCTATCTAAATTCCTTTTATGCTTAATTAGGTTTTTTGTTTCCGCTGAAATTTTGCTTAATTTAATCTGTTTCCTGAAACCACCTAATTTCTTACCTGTTGAGGTTAGAACCGAACTAATTACAGTGTTCAATTCCTCGATGTCTGCTTCTGGGTTTAATTTCCCGTATCGATTTCCAAGTTCGAGTTCGAATTCCTTTTTCCTAGACCTTAGTTGAGCGAAATCTGGAGAGTTACTGCATCCTTTTATTAATTTCCTACGTTCGCAATTTATATTAATGGCCATCTTGGCACGGACTAATCTGTGATCGCTGCCTATATCTACTTTACTTAAAACACTAACGTCTTTAACGGAGTGCAGGGCATTTGTTAGGATGAAATCGATCTCGTTTCTGTCTCCTTTAGGACTCTCCCAAGTCCACTTATTGTTGGTGTTTTTCCTGAAAAATGAATTAGTGATGAAGAGCCTGTTGTGTTCTGCGAATTCTATGAGGCGATCGCCTCTGTCGTTTCTTTGGCCGGTACCAAAATTGCCTACTGCTCTTTCTGTGTTTGCCTTTTGTCCTATTTTTGCGTTAAAGTCGCCCATGATTATTTTAAAGTGGTGGCGGCTATTATCGTATGCGCCCTGTAGTTTTTCGTAGAAGTCTTCTATTTCCTCGTCTGGGTGGCTAGATGTGGGGGCGTACACTTGGAAGATTTGACAAGTGTACCTGCTCGAGATTCTTAATACTACATAGCATATACGTTCCGATATGTCGTTTATTTCTATAATATTTCTTTCTATTCTCTTATTGATAAGAAACCCTACTCCTCCTATTCTACCATTTGGTAGCCCTCTCCAGTAGAGACAGTTACCACTTTTTAGGATTATTTGGTTTTCCTGTTTTCGTCTTACTTCGCTAAGTCCTACTAAATCCCATTTGATACTTTCTAGTTCATTCTCTAATGCAAGCACACTTCCTTCACTCGATAACGTTCTTACATTGTACGTGGCTAAATACAGGTTTCTATTAGCTAAGCTATCATCCATCGTCACTCTTACCTTGTTGGAGGTTTGGATATTATTTTTCTCGCATTTATCCAAGATGTGTTGAGAAAAAGGCGGTACTTGAGAGAGATTTCCATTCAAGGAGTGAGTTCTTACCGCCATAAACTCTTCTCTGTGGTCAGCTTTGACATATAGTCATCCTAGGTATCACTTGGATCACTTATGAGTTATTACATGCCATTTAACAGGGTTACTTTGTAAGTGAAAGTAGTTAGTTATGATAATAATAGATTAGCAATTGTTATACTACTTTTTTACAGATCTTTATCGTGAGACGCCTCTTTGGAGACAACGGATTTATATATGTGAGTGCGGTTTGCAATTTAATATTTTAATAATAACTTTAGTAAAGTATATAAAATTACACGAATTACTTTAATATAATTTAAATATGAAAAAGAACTGATAGACAGTTGGGAAACACCGTTTCTGTTTGCTATTATTCTATTAAGTAAAGTTCGTTAAAGATTTTTGGCTGGAAGCAATTATGTGGAAGATTTATTGCTTCTGTGGGACCGACTTGGCTGGCGAAGGACCCTTTTTTTGTATTCAGGTAGGGAGATGTATCTCGTTTGACACCGATTTGACACAAAAATTAGCACAAAATTTTTCGAAATAACTGATATAAAACCGCTTTTTACGACCGATTTGCTGTTTATTTTTACACTTAAATTATACTAGGATGCAATTAGTAAAATAAGTGATTAGATGGTTAAGTTAAATTTCGTGCAATAGCCGGGTTTAAGCGAGTAATAGCGGGAGGAACGCAGAAGCACGTCCTCCTCACATGACACGAAAGACCGAACTCATATATATATATATATATATATATATATATATATATATATATATATATATATATATATATATATATATATATATATATATATATATATATATATATATATATATATATATATATATATATATATATATATATATCTATACTATATATAAAAACGGACTGTCGCTAAATATATTTGTATATTTGTATATTTGTATATTTGTATATTTGTATATTTGTATATTTGTATATTTGTATGTGACGGACGATCAACCATCAACCAGTATGGGGAACAAATTTTTTTTTTTTTTCATATTTTTCAGTTTTTTAATTTTTTTCATTTTTTCAGTTTTTTCATTTTTTTCATTTTTTCAGTTTTTTCATTTTTTTCATTTTTTCAGTTTTTTCATTTTTTTCATTTTTTTCATTTTTTCAGTTTTTTCATTTTTTTCATTTTTTCAGTTTTTTCATTTTTTTCATTTTTTTCATTTTTTCAGTTTTTTCATTTTTTTCATTTTTTCAGTTTTTTCATTTTTTTCATTTTTTTCATTTTTTCAGTTTTTTCATTTTTTTCATTTTTTCAGTTTTTTCATTTTTTTCATTTTTTCAGTTTTTTCATTTTTTTCATTTTTTTCATTTTTTCAGTTTTTTCATTTTTTTCATTTTTTCAGTTTTTCATTTTTTTCATTTTTTTCATTTTTTCAGTTTTTTCATTGCCGGGGGCGCTGGCGGCGCTGGGGGCGAAGCCCCCGGGGTGCCAAAGGCATCGGGGCGCTGGGGGCGCCGGAGGCGTCGGCGGCGCTGGGGGCGAAGCCCACGGGATGCCGAAGGCATCGGGGACGCTGGGGGCGACGGGATGCCGAAGGCATCGGGGACGCTGGGGGCGAAGCCCCCGGGGTGCCGAAGGCATCGGGGGGGCTGGGGGCGCCGGAGGCGTCGGCGGCGCTGGGGGCGAAGCCCCCGGGGTGCCGAAGGCATCGGGGGTGCTGGGGGCGCCGGAGGCGTCGGCGGCGCTGGGGGCGAAGCCCCCGGGGTGCCGAAGGCGTCGGGGGCGCCGGAGGCGTCGGCGGCGCTGGGGCCGAAGGCCCCGGAGCGACGGAGGCATCGGGGGCAAAGGCGTCAGGAGGTCGGCGATGCACAAAACGTAGTTCGTAATTCGTAATCACTTCGTAATTCGTGCATCAATTTCTTTCCGAAACCAGTCGATTCAATATCTTTAACTTTATTTTTATTCGAGTTTCAATTCCTTTTCGAAACCACCCGTTGAAATCAACGGGTCCAACACTAGTAAAACATATTTGTTGTTGAACCGGAAATTCAATATGGCGTGAACGTGTTCGTTATTGGCGAGTTAGCGCCGACTAATTCCCAATATTGAATATCTGCAATGAATAAACAATGGAAAGTTTACACCGGCCGACAACTTACAATACACACAACGGCCGAGGCTATTAAATTAAACGGAACCAATTAAACGACGATCTGTGTTACTTATTGCTTCCTCATTGAACGGCTACTAAGTTTTCATTGGAGGCGGGGGTGGGGTTGGCGGGGGGAGGGGGGGTATTCCCAATTAACTGTTATCAAATTTGAGGGGAGGGGTGGGAGAGACGAAGAAAAGGACGATGGGGGTCTGAGGGAAGGGCGGGAGGTTTGAGAATTTCTTCACGGGATTGAATTGAATTAAGGGGGCCTCTCCTTATTCGGAGCAAAGTTATTCTTCACGCTTGAAAAGTTGCTCTTCACTGTTTTAATTACAAAATACATCGACTTATAAATCGTTGCGTAATTGGACGATGGTGTTGCGGTGTAATTTCCAAGGATACGGCGCATCTATGGTGTTATCCCACTTCTGACACCAGCGTGAGGAGATCTATAATTTGGTGGCAGAAATTGGGTGTATTGAGTGTGTGCGTGTTTGGAATGAGTTTTAAGGCAGAAGCTCAGTATGTATGTATGTATGTAGCTTGTCAACACTGTACCAACACACGTGGATGACCATGGACATAATTATCATCAATTCACCCAGCAACATATATCAGTGGTTAGCATGCAATGCTTTCGATTGTGTGGTCACGGGTTCTATTTCTGGCTTTGCTTCTGGTCAGACTTTGGATATGTGACTCCAAGGTCGATCGATTCCATTCACAGTTTGATTTCATAGGAAACGGTTCCAAAAAATTGGCAATCCTGTCCTATTTTTCCTAAAATTTGAGTTTACTTCATTTAATAATTTGTTGATATTTAAAAATGGATCTTACGCGCCAAAATTTTCAAAAAAAATTAAATTTTTATTTTTCCTTTTCTACTTACACTTCACCGAACAATGATGAATAGTTCGGGTTTTATAATATTGTTGCGTAGGGGTGGGTTGAGGATCCAAGTAAAAGGCCAACAGTCGTGTCACAGCATTTATTGATGATTAAGGAGATACACGCACTGGCAGTGCTCAGTCCAGAATGACATGATATCGCCTACGTACCGCATTATAAGCGGTAGATCTCTCAGGACGTCTAATCTGTTTACCTACTGTATAGTCACGTATTCGGATATGTATTCCCACGGTATGAAAAGTGCAATAATTGTTTAGCTTACTTGCACTTAGCCTGTCGCTAATCCTTGAAACCACTTATACCAGTCGCACGGTATGCACTCAGTTAATCCGTTAACAGATATTCGTTAAACAGATAATCCTTGAACGGTCACACAGTCTCTGGGATTCTATTCGCTTAATCCGCGGCGTACGTAACAATATTTTACATTTTGGGTCAAATTTAACATGTCTCTATAACAAAAGGATTACTTATATAATTACATAAATATCCTAACAACATATTTTCAAGTCATTGACGTCATAATATTATTTCGTTTTGTTAGCACGTATTAGCAAGTGTTAACAAAAAAAGGTTATTTTTCGTTTTCTTTGTATGAAAATCAGTAAATCTAATGTGTTCATTATTTTTAATTGTTTCAGATAAAACAAAAAAATGGATTACGGGCGTGAAAGCTGAAAAACCAAACTGAATAAGGTAAGAAGCTATGTAACTTGTAGTGAACATATGTAACATAACACGCGCATGTAACATTTTATTTACTTTTTTCGGGCGCAGTATTTGATTTTCAATTAGTTTTGATTTAATCTGATTTTCGGCTAAGCACTTCAGCACGAAATCGGTGTAAAAGCGGGTGAAGGTTTTTTCCCTCCTTTCTTTTCATTAAACTAATTTTGTAGATTAGTTAGATTAACACGTACCCGTCGTCGTCTAGCAGACGTTATCGCGGGCCCTAATTAGCCGTTAATAATTAAATTGAAATACGTTCAAATATACATACATCCAAATAAACGTCGAAATCCAACTTCGAACACCTTCTAATGTATCTCGACATTTTCTAAATTGAGTTTTTTACTTGAAAATCGATAACAATTTAATCACGGCGACAGCTCAGCCGATACAGCGCCTGCCTTATTACTGAAGGGTCATGGATTTTATCCTCGATAGATTATAATTAATTAAATAGAGAGGTGAATGAGGAGAGTGATTTAATGTCAACATTCAAAATGCTAGGACTGAAGTCCCACAGCCGAGTTTTATGGTCTTAAGACTGTGGACGTGGCTTGCGTCATGCATCCTGCTCGCGTTTTAAATGCACTTGATATTGAAATGGTTCCAATTACGACGGTAATTAAAGCCCCCACCAGAACCCCAATTTCAACGATGAAACTCATTTTTTTCGATATTTTAGGCACGAAATAGTGTGAATGAAAAGTTTCGTCCAAAACGCAATAAATTCTCCGACAAGCCACTTTTAGTACGCCAGTCAATAAGTTCACAATTTCCGATGTACTTATTAGTATTGTTACGTACGCCGCGGATTGAGCGAATTGTACTTAGACCAACGGATATCTGTTATCGGTTAACTAAATGCATGCACTTACTTCCAAAGATTATATCTGGACTCTAAGTGCGTTTAGGCTAAACAATGACCGTTATTAGTTATTTCTCAGAATCGGTATGGGAAGACCCAATGTCTTGGAAATACATATCCGAATACGTGACTATACAACGGGTAAACAGATTAGGCGTCCTGAGAGATCTACCCTTTATAAGGCGGTACGTAGGCGATATCATGTCATTCTGGACGGAGCAGTGACAGTGCGTGTAACTCCTGAATCATCAATAAATGCTGTGAAACGACTGTTGGCTTTTACTTGGATCCTCCACCCACCCTTACGCAACAGTATTTTCATAAATTATTTCAAAATGTTCGTTGACATTAATGAGCATTTCTTCTGGTTTTTCGAAACAACGTTCACGTTATGTCGAAATTATCACGCAATAGAATGTTTCACCGACAAAACGTTCACACGTCCAAATTTTAGATTACAGAAATTTCTTATTCGTGTACATTTTATTTTATTTTATGCATAGGTACATATATTATAAACAATCTATAGATTAATTTTACAAAGCATCATATGTCATATTTATAGATAAATTTTATATATTTTGCATTATTTTATAAATCAGCGAAATCGAAATACTGAAAACTAGAATTTTGCGACAAGGTTGCCAATTTTCTGAAACCGTTTCAATGAAATCAGATAAATAGACCTGGAGTCACATATCCAAATACTGTCTGGCTAGTAGCACTGGGCGAGGGATTGAACCCGTGACCACTTAGTTGAAAGCATCACATGCCAACCAACCACCGATGTATGCTACCATGTACATTACTTTAAGTTATTATAATTAGCTACATAAAAGTCACATATCCAAATACCGTCTGGCTAGTAGCACTGGGCGAGGGATTGAACCCGTGACTACTTAGTTGAAAGCATCACATGCCAACCAACCACTGATGTATGCTATCATGTGCATTAACTTAAGTTATTATAATTAGCTACATAAAAGTCACATATCCAAATACCGTCTGGCTAGTAGCACTGGGCGAGGGATTGAACCCGTGACCACTTAGTTGAGAGCATCACATGCTAACCAATCACCGATATATGCTACCATGTAAATAAACTTAAGTTATTATAATTAGCTACATAAAAGTCACATATCCAAATACCGTCTGGCTAGTAGCACTGGGCGAGGGATTGAACCCGTGACCACTTAGTTGAAAGCATCACATGCTAAACAATTACCGATGTATGCTACCATGTACATAAACTTAAGTTATTATAATTAGCTACCTAAAAGTCACATATCCAAATACCGTCTGGCTAGTAGCACTGGGCGAGGGATTGAACCCGTGACCACTTAGTTGAAAGCATCACATGCTAAACAATTACCGATGTATGCTACCATGTACATAAACTTAAGTTATTATAATTAGCTACCTAAAAGTCACATATCCAAATACCGTCTGGCTAGTAGCACTGGGCGAGGGATTGAACCCGTGACCACTTAGTTGAAAGCATCACATGCCAACCAACCACTGATGTTTGCTATAATGTACACAAACTAAAGTTATTATAATTAGCTACATAAATGTAGGCTAAGTTTTAAGAATAATATTAAAAGTCTACTTTGAACACACTCTACAGCTCACGTCTAAAAGGCATATGTATGGTGGATATAGATTTGTGTGTGGGTCTCTGATTTTTTATTAATATTTTCAAGCTTCTCCACACTTAAAGTCTCCGTATCTAAAATGATATGCACAAACATATGTACATAGGTATTGCATTGTTATGTTTGGGATAAGTGTAAATTGTAAGGGTACGTGAAAATTCAGTGACAGGGTGTATTATAATACAATATAATACACAATGCACAAGAGTCGGTGCTGCAGGCAATTTGTCGTCGGTAGCAACCATGTTTCGTGTCGACACTGCATGTGTACTTTAAGTATACATATGTATGTACATATGTATGAACTAGTCAGCTAGCATGTTTGAAAACGTGTTGGGTGCAGCGGTCGTGAACAAGGTGCCACACGTGCCAAACAAAAACTTAAGATGCTGCCAATATGCTCACACACATTCCTCATATATCCCATTTTATGTATGCACGACCTTATGTACACGGTGTGTTTTGGTTTGGGAAATTTCAACACGTGTATTGCATCATTCAATACATACCGTGCTCGCAGTGCGGATTTATGAATTATTATTTCAGTTTATATATTTGATTTTTATATATGTACATACATTAGCCAGCAGCGTGGCTCGGTGACTGCGTTGATAAGCACCGAAAACCAAGAACTCGTTACTAACAAACTAACCAGTAGATTCTATGACAGAATCACTAATAATCATACTAACACACTTGTGAAGAATCTATGTAGGTGATTACGACTATAAACACAGATTACCTAAACGCAATCTGCTTTAGATCGTCGACTTTGGAGAGTATTTAATTAATATTATGTATTAGATGTATTATGAGCATTTATAGGTTTTTGAGCTCTTTTTCCTATTATGCTGTACATTAACATAAGAATAATATAATAATATGATTACTAACAAAATTAAATTGAAATTGTAAAATATAAAATGATCAGTAGATCAGTAGCTATATCAGATCAAAATCAAAAAACTCTATTATAATAATGTTCAATTAAACGTAACACTATTATATATATGTATGTGCAACTTAATGATTACAATATGCCTCGGTTCATTCAGCGTTCGACACTAAAACCTTTTTCTATGTAATACATAATGGCGGTGTTCTTTCTATTACATATAATTCGACGGATGTTTTATATCCCTTAGAAAAAAGTTCCATCAATGTACCCAATCTACATATGAGATGTTTAACATTCCTATACATTTAAAACTTGTGGATAGCGTAAATAATGAATTATCGTCTCCAAAAATAATCGCAGCTGGCGTTCCGCAGGGGAGCTTGCTTGGCCCACTCTTGTTCTCCATATACATATAAAAGACATCCCTATTCCAAAAAAACTGTCACATAGCTCTATATGCAGATGATACCGCTTGCTTCACAAGTAGCAAAAAACCAGACACTATTCTTAAAAATCTTGAATTTGCAATTAAAACAATGACTGAACACTTCACTAAGTGGAAAATTCAAATTAATCAAACCAAAACAGACGCCATATTCTTTAGTGTTAGAAAGCATAAGCCAAGTTCAGATCTGAAGATCCCCTCTGGAGAAAGTCTTGAAATGGCAGGCAGTAATAAAATATTTAGGAGTAACGTTCGATAAAAGAATGAGATGGGCACCTCACATTGAGGGAGCGAAATGCAAGGCGATGCAGGGTATATCCTCAATATATCCAATATTTAATCGTCATAGTTCTTAATCAACTCAAAATAAAATAAATAATATATTACAATTAGAATAATATAATACTATGATTACTAACCAAATTAAATTAAATTGTAAAATAGAAAATGATCAGTAGATCAGTAGCTATTAAAAAAGATTTCGTACAAAATTTCGTAATAATAAAAAGCATTTAAAAATCAAATCAAAACTTGTCCAATAGATTGAGTATTATAAAACCTCTTCGTGAGGTTCAAATGCCGTACGTCAAATAATTGATATACAATATAAACAACCTCCAAGCAGACGACGCTGTAGGAGTGGCTGTTTGTTTTATTTTTATTTTTAATATTTATTTTGAATCGAGTGATTCTGAAAATGTGGTCCGCGGATCTGGTGGCTGATCTGGGATACTAAGCAGTTTGTTATGCTTATATCTCTGGTCACAGTGACGCGTTTGAGAATTCCGTATGTCACTGTGGCTAATAAACTAGTGTTGTACCTGATGACATAGGATCGCATGAGTGATGGCATATTTAAGTTATTAAATAAAAAAAACTGAAAGAAATGTGTCGTCGGTCATGTGTTCGATCACCACGCGTTCGACTTTTTTCAAACACCTTTTAAATATACGTATTTTATTTAATATTTATATTTAATTGTTTAATATCATGGTAAAAACTACCTACCTACCTACCTACATATAAACAATATAAATCACCGATAGAAAAAATAATTAATTAATCAAATTTTAAATAGATGTCGGTAAATTCTCTGCCAAGCGGAAACATTAGTAGCGATCAGTATATATGCAAGATTTTTCTTTTCTTATTGTATTCGTATATACGTTTTGGCAGTGGTTTAGCTGTAAACGTACATATGTATGTCGAATCGAAACGACTATTATAGTACGGCGATCGTTATCTCAGACAGACACACAGACGGAATAGCGATATTATATATGTATGTATATGATATGATGATGATTGATAAAATAAAATAAAATGTATATGTACATACATATATATATACACATGGTAGCATATCTATGTACGTATGTTCCTACATATATCGACCCTCTCGTGTTAGAGTCTGCTTATTTAGATTTTTCTCCGAGACATATGGCATCCTTTAACCAAGTCCATTGTGGAAAAGCTAAAATTTTCATTTTTCATGTATATACATATGTACACATATACATTTGTACAGTTTCAATCCGGCGGACAGGTCTAAAATTGAGTCCGGGAAATGCCCGACACTTAAACGAGCAGCTCACATTATCAAACTTTCCATCTCTACACGAATCGTGTAAACCGAGTAAATTAGACGCTAAATAATCGCCGCCATGTTTCCCCTGTTAATACAAACTTCAGACGCTCTGGGACGAGAATGGCCTGAAGTTTATCCGGCCGTTATCGGCGTCCAAAATTATACATACAGGTATTTATGTATGTACATTATACGTATATTTTATATTATAAAATATATATGTATTTGTATTTACGGGGGGAGGGAGGGTTTGAAAAATTTCCGGGAAAATGTAAATAAAAACATTGTTTTCTGTTGATATGCCTGAAGTTTTTGATATCATTTGATCTGTTAGGGAGAGGATGATTTATTTACTTGATGTTTTTGCTTAAAGTTATATGGCCGAATTTTGTAGGTTTAAGGCCATGAATTCTTGTGTTGACGTGGGCCTGGCTTTCATCCTGTATCCTTCTCGCACACACACACCAGTAAAGCACAAATTATATCGAAAATTCATTAGCTAAAAATGTAATTTAGTCCCGATATTTACAGCCGAACCACACCATGTGACTTTGTTACCCAAGCGTAGTTGCTTGTGGTACACTCTTGGTCACCAGAAGTGACAAAGAATACGCTCACCTACAAGAATTTTGACAGTCACACGTGTTCATAGTTTTCTTCTATGTAATCACCAAATGTGTTATCCCTCATTACAACGCTTAACATTTTGAGAAATCGCAATGGTTGCCCATGAAATAAAATCACCGTGACCAGACCCAACGCCGGCAATTGGTCTTGCTGGTTGAGTGGTTTCACGACTTGGGCAACCAGTGAGTTGTTTGGTGTGGCATGCTCCATACAACTGCACACATTTGATCTGGTCGCGCAACAAAGTCACCCACCGAGTTGCCCGCAAGTCAGTCGGCGTGGGCAGGCTCTATATGGTTTCAAGTTTGGGTCACATTTCATTAGATGTTTTTGGTCAGAAATAGGGGAAATTAAAATAGGGAAAGTTTCTGCAAAATCATCGAGACGAAATTGACAAAGATATATACATATCTTTGTCAATTTGTCAAAGATATATACATATCTTTGTCAACTGTATATATGTACAGTGGCGTAGATATCTCATTGCAAAGTTATGCAAATCATGAGGGCTCAGCTTGACAGGGGATCCAAATTTATATAAAAATACGCACACTCAATATAATTTAACATTCTAAGAAAAATTACCCGAGTCATACATTTGTATATATAAAATATTATTTTGCTTCACCTTTATTTTACGATACAAAAATGTGAAAAGGTCACGAAGAACATAGTGTTGCACACCATAAAAGGCTTTTGGGTTCAAGTGGAATAATTAAACACGTAACGCCATTATTAAGAGAAAAATACCATATTAGAAATACTCAATCCACAATAACCCATAAGACTCATTGCAAAATTTTGCAAGCCTTAAATCGAGAAAGACAAATTTTTAAAATCGGTCAGCTAAGCTAAATTTAATATTTTGTAGAATTATAATAATAATAGTCCTGTGCAAATATGTATCAACAAATCATGTCATATTTTTAAAAATCACGTTATGGGGGGGTGGGGTAGGGGGGCTCTTGGTTAAATTTAGCATGAGGGCCCGAAAATCCTAGCTATGCCACTGTACATACATACATAAGATTAGTTCATTAAATGCACATATGTATTATATGTGTAATATAAGTCGTGTCGAAATTTAAGATTTATTATCTCAAGCACACACACTGACAGTTGATTTGCGAAAACGGAACGTACATATGTAGACCGAACGCAATTACCGGACGAGAAACCGATATTGAATTAATATTCTACAGTTCGATATGTGTGTGTTCGTATTATATGTATCGAGGCAGTGCTTCTTAAGCTAAGGGTCGCGACCCGAAATTGGGTCGTAGAGCTTCTGACGGGACTTCGTGTCTGCGACAAAATTGATTTTGCATCGATGAAATAAAATAAATTCGTCTACATACATATGTACATGCATGTGAAGAATACGAAACGACGTTTCACGATTGTTTACACGATAGAACAATGGATTCGAAAGAATTTCAGGAAATGGTGGCTTCACGTGAGGGGCTTGAAACGTTCGCTGTGGATATTTGGTCTCCTATTAGAGTTTTCCGTTTTTATTTTTACCTTATCTATGGATAATATGTATTTATGTATTATCATGTGGCTTGTCTGTAGTTTCTGATTTTTTCACACACATTATAAATGTATGCAGAGAAATGTTATAATAATAGAAGCGCCTTTACGAATAAATAAATTGTTTCAATATTACGCGGTGCGTCTTCATAACTATGTACATACGTTAAAACGCACGGAATTCAATCAGGGTCATCACATATACACTACAGAAATTAAAGTTTTATTTTGATATAGATTTATTTATATATTGAGTATATGGTGGTGTTGGGCGTTGGTGGCCAATCCGTTTCTTTTCTCAGTTGGCTGATTATTTTATCCACTTTTTTTGTCTTTGTCTGTCCTTGGGAACTCTCAAATTAACGTGTAATGTATAGTTTCAACAAAAATATGTATAATATAAAATGAACGATGTTTATATTAATTAAACTTAAATAATTGGTTATTGATATAATTGAGTATTCGGTGCCATGTTTTTACATTTCTTTAAAAATAATTTTTACATTTCTCTGATGCCACCCCTGAAATGTTATGTAGAATGCGGGCAATCGTCATGACACTTTTAAAAACTGTCAAACTACGATGTTATTTGAATAATATGTTACTTAAATGATCAATTTACTTATAAAAATGCATCTAATGTTGTTTATTGTGTGTTTTTTAATGCATTGTGCAATTTTTAACGATGTACTTGCCCATTGCCCTTGTTCAGAGAAGTTTTTATCGGACATATTTTTATTTTTATTTTACATATATACCAGGAAGGCCTTACAGGTAAATCCCAATGCGCCTTCCTGGCCAATTACAAATACAAATACAGCATTTTTATTATAAGTCGTTGAATTGCGAGACACTGAAAAAACTCGCAAATTAACGAGACATCTATGAATTGTACGTAAATTTTTATTGTACATCAATCAAATTTTTCAAATAGTGGTGACATAGTAGGTAGGAAGGATTTTTTTTAGCCAATTTTATTTTCCGGGAACCGTTCCAACAATGAAATCAGAGAAAATTGGCAAACTCTGATAGGAAACGATCAACCTGGAGTCACAAATCCAGGTCTGACCAACAGCATATTCTGAAAAATTCATTTTCATTCAGGGATAGAACCCGGCACCTTCTTGACGGTAAGCAGAAGCTTAACGTTCGAGCTATGCTGCTGGCTATGTATGTCGACCACCAAGCATCAAATACTACTGATGCTGAAATTATTTAAAAATGTTTGTGGAAACTCGTCACTTGACGACAATATATGGCCTAAAGCCAATTCTATTATTATTACATT
The DNA here is from genome assembly GCF_051622035.1 of Arctopsyche grandis. Classification (NCBI taxonomy): domain Eukaryota; kingdom Metazoa; phylum Arthropoda; class Insecta; order Trichoptera; family Hydropsychidae; genus Arctopsyche; species Arctopsyche grandis. The sequence continues at coordinate 1,812,908 of NC_135363.1, forward strand.
TCTCTGTATTGATTTTGATTTTTAAATGCTTTTTATTATTACGAAATTATGTTCACAATACATCTTATATCTATTTTAATAGCTACTGATCTACTGATCATTTTCTATTTTACAATTTATTTTAATTTGGTTAGTAATTATAGTATTATATTATTCTAATGTTAATCTACAGCATAATAGGAAAAAGAGCTCAAAAACCTATTTACAATCCTTTTTTCTCTGTATGTATGTGAATAATGTTGTGTTTTTATCGCATAGCGTTCATGCTGTTGTAGCAAAAATTGTAATACAGAGCAGTTTGGTTAGAAGCCATAAGAAATACAATAAGAAATTGCATTATTAATTTAAATTTAGGCGTAGAAGAGTTATATAAATGCCATGTTCACTGCAATACTGGTTAGTAGTACATAAAGGGTATTGTCCATAATCCACCATAACGAACCGGATTATTGAAACTTTGAAACATAATTACAATGAGGTTTACCAATTGTTCAATGATAAACCTCTTTGTGTTTAACAATAACACTCATCTAATAGTGTTTAATAATAACATTCATAATCGCATTATGTTTAACAATAACATTCATAATCGCATTATGTTTAACAATAGCACTCATGCACAGGGATCTGTTGGCTATAGTTCCCTATCTTGTCGGAGGGATATGCTTAATGTCTGCCATTTCTTCAAAATATTATGTGATATTTGCAACCCAACTATATTAGAAGAAATGAAATTATAGGTTCCTTCTCACCTAATTGATTTCACTGTTCGACAAATGACGACTTTTTTTTGGTTCAGAGACAAGATATGATTTTTCTTATAGATCTATGCTCAGTAAACATGAATCTGGTAATAAAAAATGTTGATTGGCTCGAGATTCGGAGAAACATGTGTTTTTTAAATCGCGTGATTTTTCTATATCTTCATCTTGTTCGGTCGATGTCTCAAAATCTGTCAATTTCCTGTTCAAAATAAATACTGTAATCTATAGTCGGGTATTTTATCTTTCATTTGTAGTACTTTTTAGCTTTCAAATCTCTCCAAGTAGTCGTCCAGTTCAAATCATAAGTCAAAAGTACGTATTTTCATTTGGGATTTTTTCCCACTGTTAATGCTATTTTATATTGAGTATTTTCTATTGAAAAATGTTTATTGGGATAATGTTCGGGCTACACTATTTTTTGTTTTCATTTAAAAGGGTTAATTGGAAGTGTGTTGAATTTTAAATCGGTAAAATTTTGAGCTAAAAGCTCGTACTTAAATTATTACTTATTGAATACTAATTACATTAAAGACATTCTTAAGTCAACGGTCTAAAGCAGATTGTGTTTAGGTAATTTGTGTTTATACATGAAGGATATTTGTTTATTTTATATAATTTTTATTGTATTTTCTGGCCACAGTGTCATATTGGGATAACATGTGAAGACACTGTGGTATATTTTAAAACAATCAAACAAATACATAGGTTATACTGTCAAACTCCTAAAATATATTAACTTCAAAATAATTAGAGAATATTTCTTCTCAAATAGATAAGTTAAAATTTTGAATAGTCTATTCAATGTATTAGTAAATTCGAGTAACTTAAATCATTTTAAAAATAAGCTTGACGATTTCCTTAAAATAAAAGGGTTTTCGTACGGAGTTTTTCCTTTTTTTAAGTAAGGTTTATCTTTTGTATTTTCTCTTGTTTATTTTATTTTCGTCTATTTTGAGTCGTCAATATTTTCGATTTTTTTTCGTTTTATTTTGTTATTTTATTTGATATTTGTATATCTCTACTACTGTTTGTAAATATTATCAAACCCGTTGAATCCATCTAGGGATTGCAATACCGGTAAATCGGTTTATCGGTATACCGGTTTGCCGATAAATTTACAAATCTTTGATGTCGGTAAATTTTAAAATTTACCGGCAATTGGCGGAAACTATTTTATCGAAAATTAAATATATAGGCATATACATAATTGCTAAAAAAATTACGTTAAATATAGATGCAAATGACATATTGGATTAGGCTGTCTGGAATTTATTAATTTTCAGTATAAAATGTGGTTATTTCAAATTGATAAATTAACTGGCAACACAGACCAAGCAAATCGTAATTAATGCGATTAGACGATTGTTTCAATTATGATTGAAACTTCCAAATGGTCCAAACTTTAAATGAATATATTACATATATTTGATTTGATATAGGCTAACATTTTTAGAAAAAGTAACCACCTACAGTAATCTAATCCAGAAAAAAACTCTTACGATTTTTGTGATATTTGACCGTAAATTGCAATCCCTAGGTACATCGGCTTTGCCGCCTTTTTCTTCGATAATAAATAAATAAATAATTAACGTATACTTCAACGTATAAAAAGCGACATAAGACCTTTTGGGATCAATACGCGAATATGTAAATACACTCATGTACTTACCGCGGATTGACTCGTTAATTTATTCATTAATTTCCGAGGGTAGTTAACTCGTCCGAAATTGACCCTTTTAAACTGTCAAATGTGCGGCGTCGTAATTTTATGCGTTTTAACCCCATAATCACGACCAAAATTACACTTTCGTGTTTGATTTTTATTGAACTCGTGTACGCGCAATATTTATGTTTGTTTATATTACATATGAATGTGTACACAATTAATTGATGAAACGTTGTGTCGACGCCGCTGATAAATATCTCTCGGTTCAGGGGCGCTCAACTATAAATCAAGTCGTAGTCGTCGTCGTCGTCTGGAGAACTTGCAATCTTATTCATTATGGAAATTCGAAACCCCCTAATCGACGAAATGACCGTTCTAATGTTCGCTCCTCGGGTGAAATTCGATTTTCAGCTGATCTTCAGTCACGATATCGCCGTTTCTCAAACGGTGTCTCGGAGCAAGTTTGGTTGATATTATAGTTTGTACTTTGTATGTGGGTTGTACTATAATTATGGCTTTTAATTAGTAGCTGAACTGAACTGAACAGGTGGACTGGTTGGAAAAAACGAACACTATACAAAATTTGGTGTATATGTATATTTTGCTCCAAAGCGACTAGGTGTACTAATACAGATACAATACAATATTACAAACTTTTTTGCAGTATTTTTATTGTAGAAATGGCGAACCTCAAGACGGTGAATAGCTTGAGATTTGCAAGAGAGATTGGAAAGGAGATGCTAATTTACAGGGAACGTTTCAATTAAAATCAGAAAAATTGGCAAACTCTGATGCGATCGACCTGGAGTCACAAACAAAAGTCTGATCAGCAGCTACTAGTGGGAATCGGACCGTGGCCATTTTGCGCGAAAGCATAATATGCTAACAACTAGTCCACGCTGTTGGTTATATGTAATATACGTATGTATGTAGGTACATACATAAATTGAAAACTGTAGATTTATTGGCATACTAACAAAAAATCATCATATCTACATATATGTATGTACATACATATGTATTATCGTAGAAGGAATGATTATTTGATGTAGTTTTATTTATTTTATTTTATTGCATTTTTATACCAGGAAGGCCTTACAGGTAAACCCCAATGCACCTTCCTGGCCAATTACAAACAATGCAGCATTTTTATTAGATAAGTCGCTGTATTATAAGACACTGAAAACTCGCAAATTAACGAGACATCTATGAATTGTACATAAATTTTATTGTACATTAATCATACTCAAATAGTGGTGACATAGTAGGTAAGAAGGTTTTTAGCCAATTTTAATCGGGAACCGTTACAACAATGAAATCAGAGAAATTGGCAAACTCTGATAGGAAACGATCGACTTGGAGTCACAAATATACAAGTCTGACCAGCAGCACTACAGATATACTCAGAAAAATTCTTTTCAATCGAGGTCAGCTCATGGGATCGAACCCGGGGTCTCTCGGTGTTAGGCAGAAGCTTAACAACCAAGCTATGCTGCTGGCTAATGATTTATTTAAATCAAAAATTGAATGTATGTCCATATGTACAACCAGCAGAGTGGCGTAGTAGTTAGCATATTATGCTTTCCTGTGTCACGGGTTCGATTCCCACTAGAATCGTTATTGGGCGGACCATGGTTTGTCGAGGACGATCGTTTCTTATCAGAATTTTCCAATTTGTCTGATTTTCATTGAAACGGTTCCTGTAAAAATTGACATTCCCTCCCCAATGTCTATCGCAAACCGTGAATTGTTCAGTGTCTCATGGTTCGCCGATTGTATAAAAAAATGCTGTTTGCTTTTTGTTTTCTGCGACTTAATTACATAATTGATGCGTTTTAATTTTAAAAAAGCTATTAAAATACTTTCGATATAAACAGCACTTGTCAATTTGAAAAACATCGATTTAGACATAAAACAAACGTTTTCTTCGGGGAGAAAAATTGAATTTTTACGATACGATCTAAAAAAAAAACCAAACAAGAAACGGCACACGGCGTCTTAAAAATTTAACGACGTCTCTCGTAAAAACCTTTCCCAACTACGAAAACGATTTTATGAAAGCTCGGATTTTTAGCATTCTATAAATTTTAGATGAATCCATATTTCATATCGGATTGCCTGGCGTTACTCGAGTGCACAAAGGTTGGAAGAAACCGTTCAAACGTTTCAGACTTTAAATTAAAACCCACGAAATCAAATCACGACAAAACACATCCGACACGATCGTGAAAGTAAACTTTGGCTCTTTTACCTACATATGTACGTGCATATTTTATTTTACATATACATATAAATATATATATATATATATATATATATATATATATATATATATATATATATATATATATATATATATATATATATATATATATATATATATATATATACCAGGAAGACCCCAATGCGCCTTCCTGGAAAATTAATTACAAACAATGCAGCATTTTATTATTCACGAAATAACAATTAATTACAGAATTAATCCATCGAGACATCTATTTATTTAGATTTGGTATATCATTTTTACATACCTCCTTTGCATTTCACATGGCTTTTGTGTTAGTGGTCATTTTTATCTCTTATCCGATCGTTTTCATACTTTGCCATATTGCTCATTTTGGTCATCAATACACGTTAATGTATCGTCTGCCATTACGTTGGAGATAAAATATCGTATACAACGCGTTTTAAAAACGGGGCACGTAGACCTTCCTGACGTTTAACAAGCGTTCGTGCCGTGTGTTCCAACCTTTTCGCCTTGATATGGCCATATCAGATTTTAATTGTTTAAACGCCTACAATTCAGTCTTTACTTTATAAAATTTGCTCTATAGGTTCTCGTTATCTCTAATATATAAATATTTATAGTTTTAACTCTCATATGTATATATAAATTTCAAATTTGGCGTGTAGCTTCTTGTAAAGTAATACACGATATATATTGATTTTTGGCCAAATATGACATTTCACGACTAAAAGTAAATCTCTTCACTGGGTTTTATCTGCGAGATAAGTATTCAATAAGAAGTTATGTTGTATCTAATTGTTAATATGATTTACAATAAGCTTACATACATTTAGTTTTTTACAATAAGCTTATTACAAATTATACACACAATAAATACAGAAGATTTTTAACAACAGGAAAGATGATTTTTTGCCAATTTTGAGGAAGCGTTTCAATAATTTCCAGATAAATCGGCAAACTCTGATAAGAAACGATCGATTTTGAGTCACAAATTCCCTCAAATCTAACCAGCAGTGTGGCGGATCGAACCCACTGATCACTTTGTGCTAAACATACAAGCGCTACCATTGTATTAGTATTCATATGTAAATTTTAGCCGTTTCGCGTATTTTAATTTCGCTCTATTTAAGCGTGGACGCTTTTCCGAACGCGCCCTTATGTTTCGCTCGCATACCCACATCACGATTCCTTTGTATCCGTCAGACATGCAGATTTTCCGGAGAAGGAGTATCTCCTCTTAATAATACCCCATCGGCAATAGAAAGATAGTCCCATAAACGTACGTATGTACATACGTAGGTACGTATGAATGAATAGACCATTTAACCCTTTCACTCGAGTTGTGATCGGTTCGGATGTTGTACGAGCCTGCATCGGCACCTAATACGGGCTTATAAGGGCTATTTGATGGAGAACTCGAGATATTATTCCACATATGTATTGTATGTACATACAGACTGCTTCGAATGTATTAGATCGATAGCTCTATTAAGACGACTGCGCATTTCCATTGTGCAATGTTGTGTTTAGTTTCAGTAGGTATACACATATGTATATAAGAGCAAGTATATCATTAAACTATTCAAGTGTGGCGTTACCATTCTGCTAAGTTTTTTTCGACTGTCTAGTAGATTTTTGATATAATAAAATGTTAATGGTAAAGATGGAGAGATGTGTGGATAGATAATTGTCTCGTAGGGTCTCACATTTTTACCATAGGGCCATGATTGCCCTAAATTGACACTGGCTAATACGTGTATATGTGTTTGTATGCACAATCAAATCATAATCAGACAATATACGTAATTGGATATGTTTCCAAACTTTATAGGAAAAAAATACGGATGTCACAATTATGCATATAGGGCCGGCAGCATCACAGAGATATTTCAAATCATACATCGTATGATTTTTTATTTCAATTGACGTGTGATCTGGTCTTTCCCCTAAGCGACAACTATGATTAAAAATTTGAAATCATATTCATGTAGTGGTGATATATTAGGCTTTGCCAATTTTATTTTATTTTAAATAGATATATAGCAGGAAGGCTTGATAGGAAGACTCCAATGCGCCTTCCTGGACAATTAGTTACAAACAATGCAGCATTTTATTATTACATAAATGTATTTTGAGAAGCTGAAGAACACGACATAACAATTAATTAATTAATTAATTACAGAATAAATCCATTGAGACATCTATGGATTTAGATTTCTACGTAATTTTTACAAATTGTACATACCATAAATACAGAAGATTTTTTTGATTTTTTTGTCAATTTTAAGGAACCTTTTCAACAATGATCAGATAAAATTGGCGTACTGTGATAAGAAACGATCGATTTGGAGTCACAAATACCCCCAAATCTAACCAGCAGTATAGGGGATCGAACCCACTGATCACTTGGTGCTAAACATATACGCTACCATTGAGCCATACTGCTAGCAATTTAATATGAACTGTCTCGATAATTAAATCACATAAATTGGCAAGCTCTGATAGGAAACGATTGACTTTTTTGAAGTCCAAATTTACAAATTTGACCATAGATATGTACATGTGTATATCTATGGGTGTTAATTGATATTTATTTACTTTGTATAATACTAATAATACTTATTTCTGGTCAGGAAAGCCCATTGATGTTGTCTGTTTGGCATTCCTGGTATAAATTAAATATAAAAGAAATAAAAACACTTGTTTGTTGGCTTACTAGAGATGACATGCAAATTTTTAGAGACTTGTCTACAGATGAATCTTTACATGAAAGATCACTTTTAGGTAGAAATTTAATTGTGAATAGTATTAATTTTTATGTAAATTAATTGACTTCATCTTTATTTTATGAAATGTATATTTTGTTAATAATAATAACTCACTCTCTCTCTATCTCAGTCAGAGATGACATATTTTAATACGAACATAAACCTTATTAGAATGTTAAAAGATATATTCATCAATTCTTGTTTGATTATTTATCTTCGTCGTCACAAACGTTCCATCCTTAATATTTTCTCCAGACTAATTCAAATATGGTGATCGTTTGAAAAGTTTCTCTTTTTAATTTAATCTGTCGATAAGGTCGTGCAAGAACTGTTTTCAGTTACCGATTTTTGCAGTGAGTGACATAAGTCAGTCGAAGCAATTTCGAAATACGAATATTCTAAATTTAATCAATATGTGCGTATAATGAACCTAACCTTACCTTACTGTACATATGTATGTATTGGTAACTTAATTATCGTGTAAACTGTTTGCATGATTAAATTTCATAAACCTTGTATGTATTCTTTGATTCACGAAAATTCTATTTAGTAAAAATGAATTTTAATACTATACAAACTATTTATATAATATTATAGTAAAAAAAAAAATATATAACTAAGCTCATTCCGGCATCCTTCTCTTTATAATACATTGTGTATAAAATTTTATACTTCACTACCCATAGTAAACTTGGCTTATCTGAAACTATCAAGTATATTATAGTAAGTGTACGACGTTAGTTGAAAATGTTTTCAAAGCTTTCACACTAGCACGTCAATAGCAAAACCCTCCCCCATCCCCCATTTCCCCTCGCTCGTTACTCACACAGTTTTCAGAGATATTGTAAAATTCCTAGACGACGTGCATTATGACCTGCTCGGCTGCAAAAATTCTATAAAGTGCAACGTGAAACGTGAAAAGCCAACCGGGAGAGACAAAGGACGCGGGAAAATCCGTTGAACCCCTCTGATGCCGGAAAATATGTATGTATCCATCGGAAAATTTATAAGTGTTCGACGGGTTGTAATATTGTAATTCGCGTTCGTTTTCTTAGTAAATATCGCGATATACATAGCTGGTAATTCGGATAATTTGCATAAATTAATGCGAAGAGTGGTGTTCCGGCCATCGAATGGATATTAATAATCATGAATTATTCAAGCGGAAATCGACGTTTAACCCCTTCAAAGCGAGCGCGGAATGTAGACGAGACGCGACGAAATTAATTTTCATACGAGGCTTACTTCTCGAGTCGACCCGTGTCGAAAACGGTTAATCTCTGCGAAATAGTAGCGATATCTTTCTATTACGGCAAACCCGTCAAATTTGACGAAGCTCGTATTTTATTCTTATGGATGTACGTATGTATGTAATATGCGAAGTTTCGACTGTGGAATCAATCCTCTTTGAGTAATCGTATTGATTTCCAAAATTTCATGAACCTTTCTTGCATATTGCAATAAAAAGATGATAATAAAATCAAATTAATTTATTCAATTATAGTTTTGGAACGTTGTGGCATTACAGGAAGAACCTAATGCGCCACAATGGCTTACATTTGAAAAAGAGAAGAACACAAAAATAAAATACAATAACATGTGTAGCATATGCAAAAAGGAGCCGCCGTTATAATGTTTACTTGAGGCACACCTCGTATGAATATGAAATCAACGGGTCACTGTTCGAAGAAGAGTATCTTCCAAAGTCATAAAGTTTTTCATATCTTCTACTTAGTTGTATTTTTAAAATATCTATCATTCCTTTCATTCTTACTGTGAATAAAAATGCATTATCATAATGAACTGTTTAGGTTTTAGGTGTGTTTAGCTGTTTAGGTGTGTGTATGTATTTGTGGTTTTTGTGTGTGTGTGCGTGCATTCGCACGGCACATTTCAGGTATTATTTCCTAACGCATACGCGCTTTATGTGTTCATGCGTTGTTGTTTATTTTGTACTTGGTTATGTATAGTGTGGTTTTTTTTATTAGAACAGTGATGTACGGTTGTTCTTGTGCGATATTCATTAACAACCGCCTCGTTCTCCGACGAAAGGGTCTCTGAGACTGTATTCGTTGGGGGGGGGGGGGTGGTCTCATGTTGAGGGCTTTAAGGGTCAAATTCCTTGATCTTTAAAGCAGGCTTAGTATAATTGGTTTTCGAGGATTATCTCCAGGTTTCAGTGCTATTGGTATACAATGGAGACCCCCCCCCCCCCCGAATGGGCTTAGTGGTCGACAACGGCACCCAGCCACTTTCCGCTAGAGTTTTCAGAACTGACAGCGCGAAAGCGTGGGACTGCCTGCCAAGACCGTAGGACTGCATATCTAATACGTGACTATAACAATAGGTAAACAAACGCGTCAAGGAAGATGCAGTGAGCGACCTGCCCTTTATAAGCAGAGATACTTAGGCCATATCAAGGCATTCTGGACGGAGCACTGGCAGTGCGTGGGTCTCCTTAATCATCCAATAAAGTGAAGCGACTTTGGCCTTTTATTTGGATCCTCCACCCACCCCTACGCTATGGATTAATTAATTGTTAATTTCGTGTCCTTCAGCTTCTCGAAATACAATGATTTATGTAATAAAAATGCTACATAGTTTGTAATTGTCTAGGAAGGCGCATTGGCATCTTCCTGTCAAGCCTTCCTGGTATATCTATGTAAAAAAAAAAATAATAATTGTGGACATCAGTGTCCAAATTTAGTGGAAATATGTAGGTTGGTACTTTGGTAGATATTATTACGCATTACATTAAAAAAATCATATTCTTCTTCTAAAGTACATTGTTATCATTGTATGTATGTGTGTTTTAAAACTCGAGCCGAACCACAGATGTACAATAGCTGTGCGAAACAATGCGACCGCGAACCCTCAAACTTCACGAATGTGTCTGTTATATCAGTGGGTAATTACGAACGATTCTTATTGTATAATATACGTACAAGGTACTAGGCATTTTCATCGTTTCCTAGGTGTGTACATGGGTCGGAGGGGTGGGTCTGGTGGTGGGGCAGGGGTTATTTTTGGGTCAGATGTTGGATGTTTATTGCCATTATTATGTATGGGGGAGTCGCCCACTTGTCTGGCCGACAAGGTTATTTACTTCCATAATTTTCGTTTTGTGTCAACACATTTCTATTATGTTATTATTTAAATTATATCGCATTACCATTCGGTAGCGAAAACATCGCGACGCGACGCCCCTAGTGATAAATTGACAAACAAAATGGCCATCCAACCGTCTTCCGTCGGTATATCGCTTTAAGGTGGCCATTTTTTATTGTAATGTAATGTTGTAGTTATGATGGTTGTTACAATTTTGAAGAATTTTCATCATAGTTTGTAATATGTATAATATTTTTGGATTTGTTAACTTGGTTAATGATAACTGTTTTCGGAAACAGGTTCGAAATTCTTGTAATGTGATTAAAATATATACGAAACTTACGATTATTTAAAATATATTGTGTATTTTTGGTACTATTATACGTACATATCTTTTTAACATGCCCATTTCAATATAACATGTCCATGCAAATGTTCTGTATATTATTGTATGTATAATTTGTTCTCCATTGCCACAAATTAGCTAGCAGTATGGTAGCGTGTATGTTTAGCACCAAGTGATCAGTGGGTTCGATCCGCTATACTGCTGGTTAGATTTGGGGGTATTTGTGACTTCAAATCGATCGTTTCTTATCAGAGTTTGCCAATTTGATCTGATCATTGTTTAAACGGTTCCTCAAAATTAGCAAAAAATCATCTTTCCTGCTGTCACAAATCTTCTTTATTTATTGTGTGTTTAAATTGTAAAATTTATGTACAAAATCTAAATCCGTAGATGTCTCAAAGGATTAATTCTGTAATTAATTAATTAATTAATTGTTATTTCGTGTTCTTCAGCTTCTGGAAATACAGTGATTTGTGTAATAATAAAATGCTGCATTGTTTGTTATTAATTGTCCAGGAAGGCGCATTGGGGTCTTCCCGTCAAGCCTTCCTTGTATATATTTATGTTAAAAAAATTAATAATAATAATTGTGGACATCAGTGCGATACATATTTCCTACATATTTCCAAATTTACTGGAAATATGTAGGTTGGTAATTTGGTAGATATTATTACGCATTACATTAAAAAAAATCATATTCTTCTTCTAAAGTACATTATTATCATTGTATGTATGTATAAAAAATAAAATAAAATAAAATTTATAACCATAAAATACTTAATATCTCAAAATAACATTTCATTAGTCGTAGATCTCATTAGCAAGGTAACCAGGCGATTCCATGAAGGAATCACTTACAATCATAGTAATAAAATTGTGAAGAATCCTGGTGATTATAGAAGTACATAACTCTTCAGGCATAAACGCAAATGACCAAAATACAATTTGCTTTAAGTAGACGACTGTAGAGAGTCTTTAGTGAAAAAAAATATATAAATATATAATATGTATAAAATATATAACGAATATTTGTGAAAATTCTATTTTTTCGTATTATGCTGTCTACATTGTATTTATATAAGATAATATACTATGTACTAATGTGTAGATAACGATCACTGGATTTGAATCCATTAGAATAGACTTAAATTGTACTGTTAACATTATATATTAATAATAAAAAGTTTTCAAATATCAAAATCAGATATATATATAAATATATATATATATATATATATATATATATATATATATATATATATATATATATATATATATATAAATATATATATATATATATATATATATATATATATATATATATATATATATATATATATATATATATATATATATATGTATATATATATATAAATAATCTTAGGAAATAAGCGATGGGATATTTTTTCTATATAATTAGTTTTTGTTCTAGTTTTGCGTCTATAGTTATATTTGAAAATCGATCGTGCAAGTTTTTATGTGGAAAATTTTGAGTTTTCCACGAGTTTTTTTCTGTGGTATACAATCGTTATTAGTACTTGTGCAATGTCGAGAAGGCTTTCGAGTGTTACTTATTGAAATAATGATGGCTTTCAAAAGTACATATGTACATACATATGTATGAATGTATGTAGCTTCAATAACATAAAACAACCTTTTTAAAATACCTATATTATAGCATTAATATATATAATATATTTATAGTTATAAATATTTTATATACCTATATATTATAGCGTTATATTATAACTATTATAAAAAACATATTTTATATCATTGAATTAAATTTAACATTTTATCAAATAATATATTTAGTTGTTATCTGAAACAAAATTGTATTTAATATTATTCAAATTCAATCATTGAAATTTGAACGGGCGATTTATTGCGAAAATGAAATATTTATGTTGATTAATGCTCATTGCCCTAATTTGCAATTTCAGCTGCGTGCATAAATAAGCAATATTTATAAAAAATTTAAATCAATCCACGTTAAATTGTATAGCGTACCATAAATTTAAATTTAATTTAAATTTATAAATTTCCATTCGAATCATTGAATTTGAAAGTGTGGATATAAATTTCTCGTAATATTATACGATTTGAAAGAGAGACACGACATAATTCAGAGAGTGGTTTTTGTGATTGTCGTTTGTGATTATTTATATATTAAATTAGCCAAAACAGATTATTTGATTCAACCACTTTCGAGCAGGTCTAATTGCCGACAAAAAATAGCAACTCACGACGCAATCAGTTTGGCTAAATATTATTTATACACAATGGAAGTTTGCGATTTGCGGCCTCCGGTAGACCTTTTTGCTCTCTGGCCAGATTAATTTTCCCCTAGGAAATTAATATAGTTAAAGTGACCGCACGCCCCTGCGAGAGCTCGACCGAAACAATGACTTTCGCTAATAAAAATATTAACACTAAACTGGCCGCATTTGTTTGATATGTTTTTCGACAAACTTAACCTAAAATATGTTTTTTTAATATTTAACATAATTTCAAAGCTTAAAAATGCACGTGGAAGAATTTGAGAAAGGCGTCAAAGGGAATGAATGACCTTTTTACAAAAAGAAATTTACGAAATTATAATGAAAATAAAAAAAAATACTACTTCCGGCTTACGAATTCTGACCACAACATTTTTAACCTTTCTAAGAGGTAAAAATCCCACTTTCAGTTTATTAAATTTAGTGATTTTTTTCATTTTTATCACATTGATACAAGAATTATACTTGATTTTTTTCGTGAAGAACACACATGTTTAAGGGGTCGAAAAAAATAGTGGAAGTAAAATCGAACAAGAGTAAACTGCTACTTCCGGTTGACGAATGTTTACAAAATTTTTTACATATCTTGATATTAAACTTAAACTTGTAGATATGAAATTTCAGTTCAATAAACCAAAAGATTTCTGAGAAAAACATAAAAACCTTGATTCTCTAGAGTTAAAGTAATACTTCCGGTTCAGATAAAAATATTTAAAAAATATAAGGTTATATAAATAATTATTTCTATTACAAGTAAAGAAATTCCAGTCCGATTCAGTTAACGGTTTGGGAGATAATTGATTTCAAAAACTTAAAAAAAGAGGACAACTATAAGGGGAGGTACCATTTCCGGTCAACTTAAAAATTTGAAAACAATTTACGTCGTATCGATAAAAATTTCAGTAACCGAAACTAAGTTTCAGTTCGATAGGACTAACGGTGAATCATGAATATAAAGAGTCATGAAAACGTGATCAGTGATCGATTCCGAGTTCGAATCAGTCAAAATCTTGAGTTCGAATTTTAGCAAGATCACAAAACTTCATCTATTGTTACTATGTAGATAGATAAAGTATAAAGTAATTTGGGTCAATATTGACACAATTATCAGTAAATGGTTAATGTGCTCATTATTTTTATTTTTATTTTATTTTATTTTTATTTTACATATATACCAGGAAGGCCTTACAGGTAAATCCCAATGCGCCTTCCTGGCCAATTACAAATACAAATACAGCATTTTTATTATAAGTCGTTGAATTGCGAGACACTGAAAAAACTCGCAAATTAACGAGACATCTATGAATTGTACATAAATTTTTATTGTACATCAATCAAATTTTTCAAATAGTGGTGACATAGTAGGTAGGAAGGATTTTTAGCGAATTTTTTTTTCCGGGAACCGTTTCAACAATGAAATCAGAGAAAATTGGCAAACTCTGATAGGAAACGATCAACCTGTAGTCACAAATCCAGGTCTGACCAACAGCATACTCTGAAAAATTCATTTTCATTCAGGGATAGAACCCGGCACCTTCTTGACGGTAAGCAGAAGCTTAACGTCCGAGCTTATTATAAACACATACATACATATATACTTATGTATATACGTATAATTGAATATAAATCTGATTTGATAATTAACAGTCCTCGATACGACCACTCAAACGGTAATTGTTCGATCAATCAAAAAAAAAAACGAGGGGTGTAAAAAAATGACAGTGTCAAGGAGTTTTGACAGGGGAGTATCTTCCATTAGGGACTTCATCCCCCGATAAGCTCGCTGTAGCATAAAGCCTTCGAAATTATGCGCCCTCACGCTCTGTCGCCCTCCCCCCCCCCCCCACTCCCCATCTAAATTGACATAAAAAATATCCAATGGCTTTCTCATTTATCATTTTTAAAATTACACAACTTTAACGCCAATCATCGCACTAATGAACGTTTCATTATATCAAAGGGAATCGTAAGAATTTCAGGTGTTTTTGTTATGGGTTTTTTCGAGCTTTCGTTAATGATGAATCGATGGATTATTAATTGGAAATTTATTTTGGTCCAATTAGTGTGAGAAGCGTTGATTGAATGGGTGGATTTTTTGCGATGACGAGTGATTGTCAATATTTGTATTGAAAAATATCATTTTTTTAAATCACGATTGATTGTACATACATATATATGTACGTATGAATATATGTAACATACATATGTAGTCTAGCAGTGTGGTAAATCTATAAATCAGTAATGATTAGACACCGGATAGTCACAGTGCTATCCATTGTTCCATTGTTGTAAATCCTTTGTAAAAAAAGATTCGGCAAACCTTTAACAATGCATTTACAACCTTTGAACAATACGCGGCACCTTCGGGGTCCGGTGACTAGTAATGATAAATGTGGTTAATTTGTTTAAAACGAACGCAGTAATGATGAGGAAATTATTTATTACAATCAATTTGGTTAGGTTAGGTTAAGTTAGGTTCAAAAAGTTTGTATTATAATATTTGAAATAAATATTATACTTATTATGAAATGTTTTGTAGTTTATATAATTGATAAAAAAGACAGCTACCAAATACTCAGACCTATTAGAAAGAAACAAGATGTCAAAATTCTGCTTACATATATTATATAATATATATTTATTTATATAATATATATTTATTTATATAATATATATTTATTTATATAATATATATATATTTATATAATATGTATTTATTTATATAATATATATTTATTTATATAATACATATATTTATTTATATAATATATATTTATCTATATAATATATATATATATATATATATATATATATATATATATATATATATATATATATATATATATATATATATATATATTTATTTATATTTGATTTATTATTATAATAAATAAAGGATATAATAAAAATAACAAAATAATGACCAATGTGACCTAACAAGTTGCCCCAATGCGTCACACCAGTCTTACAAAATAAAAAAAGGACAATAAAAATTGACAATCATTCATCTCATTCAAATAGACTCGCGTTGAATCTCATGAAACTGATCAGTTCATCAGTATGACAATCAAACAGGTCCAAATGTTCATCTTTCACGGAGACGAGTTATTGAAAGAAAACGTTTTCGCAGCAATAGGTTTGAAAAGTAAACGATGACCCAAAGCTCTACCGCATTCAGGCGCCCAAAATTTAAGTTCCGATAAGAAAACTGCGTCCAAATCGGGATACAGAGCGCACGCGAAGGCACAAGACGCGAACATTCGCAAGGCAAACATCACGATGAAATCATCACTGGTGTGCGTCTTGTGTTTACGTGTGCGTCTCGTGTCATAATTTGAACTTAGTATTTATATTAATAAATACGGGACTTGAAGTAATAAATCGGTACAATTCTAACGATCGCTACCGTTTGTAATAGTCGTAGACCGCAATCAATAAAACATGCTTTTTTATCGCTTCATACTATAAAAAACTTACTAACGAATGAATTATTATATATGTATAATAGCCTTATTCCGTCGGTTTGTTTGTTTGTTTATTTGTAGTAGGTCTATTAGATACATAATATATGACATGCGATATGAAAAAGCAGAGAAAAAAGTTTTGCCCTGGGTGGGTCTCGAACCCGTGAGCCTCCTACTGATAACTCGGACGCGTTACTGTTTATCTTATCGGGGATTTTAATTGCGGCTTTGAATTTATAATATTTATATTATGCTATTTGTACATATTAGTGAAACATTTTTTTAATTAAAGTTGTTTGTTAATACGAATATAAATGTAAAAATTTTATTCTAAAAATGCATCCGTGGATATTTCAGTATGAAACGTGTGTGTTTTATGTGCATAATTTATAACACGTTCACTAAAATCTCCCTACGGGACCGTTGCACCGTTCATTGAGTTTCGCTTGTGTCGGGCGATTCTGCGCCCCCTCGGTGAAAATGCGCCCTGGGGCACGTGCCTCGGCTAATTATATCCTAATTACGTGCCTGTTTCCACCGCGACGTGTTTACATCAGAAAGTAAACAATGTTCTCAACCGAGTGCGTTAATTACACTCTTGGTAATATGTTGTTCAATCTCGGCATTTTTAACGTTAACCCTCGTCATTCGTAGAGTTGCCCGGCGTTGCTCGGCTTAAAACCCTCACGTAAGAAAGCATATCAAATTTGACGATCCCACATTGGGGATTGTGAAATTACATAGACGACAAACATCAAATGGCTAAGGATGTAGAAACCTAACTTGAGGTTGTATTGATGGGTTATGTCGGCTTATGATGGCTGTATTAACAGCTTATTCATTTTTAGAATTTGGTTATATTCTATATACATAGATTTTATTAAATAAAATAAAAATAATTATGAAAGGCGGGTGGGGCATGTAGATTTGTGAAGCATTTAGTAGAGCATAGCACAAAAGGGGTTAAAAAATACTTTACTAGACTTTGGTACATATGTATGTAAGAATTGGGTACGATTTAACGATGCATTGCGAAAAATGATTTTGCTCCTTAGACCGAATTATTTTCGCATTAGAATAAAAGAAATTGCGCATTAATAATAACTTTTTTATTCCAGACGATAGGGAGAATAGTGCAATCCCCATCGTCCATATAAATAATATATAGATCATAAAAACAATAGTATTGAATAATAATAATAAATGAATAAATAATAATAATAATAAATATTAATAATAAAAATTAGTAATAATAATAAGAATAATTAATTATATAATCAATTTAAATCATTATATTTCGAGATGCGCATAAAGAATGCGTTAATGCGCATTTCATTCATTTTAGGTTGCTTTGTATTTTTCGGTTGTAAAAGTAACTTATCAGATTTGATAGTACATACATATATACAAATATACCAGGAAGGCTTAACAGGTAAACCCCAAATGCGCCTTCCTGGTCCACATAATTATTACATAGATACGTGTAAATCTAAACAATATCTGACATCTATCGTCAGATATTACAAATATCGTATTAATACGATAAATAACGATGAATAACTTTCATGTAACAATACGAATTTTATATTCGATAAACAACCACAGAGACATCTATGGTGAGCAATATGGCGAAACCTAAGATATAACAATGACTAATGGTTCGCAACAGAAAATTGGGAAGGAAACGCCAATTTTACAGGAATCGTTTCGATGAAAATCAGAAAAATTGGCAAATTCTGATAAGAAACGATCTCGGTCTGGCCAATAACGAGACTTAGCGGGAATCGAACTCGTAACATCAAGTACGAGATAATTCAACATTCACCACTAGACCACGCTACTGGTTAAATAATAAAATTCTGACCTAATTACAACAATGGATTTGTAGTTTTTTATTTATTTATTAAAGGGTTTTAGTCTTTTTTTCTTATTTTATTTTTTAAGTGTACAAATACTATACTGAAGAAACATAATTTTAATGCGTTATTTTATTTTATTAAATCATATATTTTTTCTATTGCTGTTTTTTTCTTTAGTATATTAGAAAATATTATTAAATTGAGAATTTATATTCTTAAATGATATAATATATTTTTTTTAATTCACGCTAATTTTATGAAATGCTTGCGATAAATGCGCATTTAAATTGTCCAAGTAAAAAAAATCTCCTTGAACAATAGGAATCTAAACTAAATAAAAATCAATCATCTTCAATAAAATTAATTACAAATGAAAGAAGAATCCACTTCTCGATCTATGAATTTACCCTTAATTTATAAACATTTCAACGTCGGCTTAAAATTAAATTGTATTACAATAATTAATTACACCGAGTGCAGAGGTTTGGCCCGGCGAGTTATTTGCCCCCTATTGATATCGACTTAATGTCGAATTCCGCACAATCTCAACGAGATCCACTCAAATAGACGCGACTAATCCTGATAATTTCCCAAATATTAGTCTTAAGCACTTCTCAAACATTCCTCTCCTCCCCCCCACCCCCATCCCGCCCCACCCGTTCCGGTTTGACGTAGCTCGTATAAATTTTACATTAACACAAACCAAACAGCTTCCATTATCCGATATAAGTACACTGGGTACACATGTAGTGGGAAAACGAGTCGGTTGGATAAATAGAGTAGGACGTTCTAATCTGGTGTGTATGGTGACACACTCCAACAGAAGAAGGGTGTTTGATCGATGAGGGGGTAGGGCTTCTCATACGGCGTTCTAGTACCTACTTCTAGGTATTTTCACTTCTGATCTTATTAAAGAAGTCAGACAGTGATGGCTTTTTTTGAGTATTTCTCTCCACTCGGAAAGAAATATATCGGGAGTTTCACTTCTACCATGAATGGCCTCTTTTTTGTTTAAAATTTCTATTTTTTTTATTCTATTCCGAAAATACCTGTATGTGTGTATATAATTGAAGTATAATACATATGAAAAAGCTGTATACTATATATTTATTTATTTATATATATTTGTATTTTTTTGTATAAATACATTTAAAAATGTGTTTGTATTATTTTATGAAGTATGGATGGAGGGGGGGGAGGAACCAAGATTAGATTTTTTATCAAAAGGGAAGCTTAATAGCAATAAGCCTGGAAACCACCGTCTTTCTCAGTATTCAGATTTAAATTTGTACATGTATATATAATAAATCGATTAAATCTCACATATCAATGGGACAATTCACAAACTTCATGAATAGAATTTTAAAATTTGCCAAACATGCGAACATTTTTCATTCATCGATGGATTCTGAATTCAAATCAATAACACACTCAAGGTCGAACTTTCTCATGATCTTCATGATCACAAGCTTCATTTATTGTAACTAAATGAAAGGAAATCGTATATTTTCACGGTTGATTTTTGATTTTTATATGCTTTTTATTATTACGAAATTATAAGTTCACAATACATCTTATATCTATTTTAATAGCTACTGATCTACTGATAATTTTCTATTTTACAATTTTAATTTAATTTGGTTAGTAATCATAGTATTATATTATTCTAATGTTAATTTACAGCATAATAGGAGAAAGAGCTCAAAAACCTATTTTAAATTCTTATAAATGCTCATAATACATCTAATACATAATATGAATTAAAGACTCTCTAAAGTCGATGGCCAAAAGCAGATTGTGTTTAGATAATCTGTGTTTATACCTGAAGGGTATAAACATTTTGTTGTAATCACCGAGACTCTTCACAAGTGTGTTAGTATGGTTATTAGTGATTCTGTCATAAAATCTACTGGTTAGTTTGTTAGTAATGTCTGTAACAAACGGAATATTATATATGGCATGCAGTTTTTTCAAGTTAGTATATATGAGTGTAATATAAATTATTTTTAGGGTTTTATTTTGTATTACTTGGAGCTTGGAAAGGTTAGTATTCGAGGCGTTATTCCATACAAGTGAAGCATATAGATTTTTATTTTCAATCACGGTTGAAGTGTATCTTTCAACTCACTGAAAATCGCGCCTGCAGAAGTTCTCACTTCAAACACTTTTTGTTTTTAATGGATAGGTCACTTTATAAAGTCGAAAGTTGACACTTTTCAAAGTTGAAAAATCGCTAAATCCGTCAGCTTCTGAAACGGGCTGATCGCGTCTGAAGTGATTCGTCCCTGGTTTTAGAGCTCTCCGCGCGCGGCTCTAACAAATTACATCTCAAATTCCCGTCGAGTTTTCGAGAGCATAAAACAAGTATCGATTCAAGCATCGTATGCGACCCTGCCGAAAGCGATATTTCGCAGAAATTTCAGAATCGTGGGTCTCAAGTGTGGGGGTGGGGAATTGGGGGGTAGTGAGATGGGGGGGGAGAGGATCGGTGGAAAAAATTGGGGGCGCGGGTCGAACGGCCCTAACCATTTATTTGTTCCCGGAGATCTGGCCCGGAGCCAGAGATTCGCGAACGAGAGGGTGGAGAGAGAGTGAGGGACTGGGACTGGGGCAAGAATTACAGCCCCAACCCCTAGCCTAGTCTACTCTCGCTGTGACCAAAAATAGATCCTTACGCAACTCTCACAATCCGACATGTATAAATACACGAATCAGCTGATCCGGCACCCCACTAGTTGAACGACACTACTCGACCACTAAACTCCCCCTCACTTACAAAATATGCATGTAAATATGTATATATATACATACATATATTAATAAAAAAATATTATTTTTTAATATTATATTTCTTACATTATTGATATATCTTGAAATTAATTGTTTTTCTTTTCAAAAGACATAGATCCATGACAGTTCATCATAATATTTATTTATTTATTTAAATTGGCACACATCTAATATTTATTTATTTATTTTACATACATATATAAAAATATACCAGGAAGGCTTAACAGGTAAACCCCAAATGCGCCTTCCTGGTCCACATAATTATTACATAGATACATGTAAATCTAAGCAATATCTGACATCTATCGTCAGATATTACAAATATCGTATTAATACGATAAATAACGATGAATAACTTTCATGTAACAATACGAATTTTATATTCGATAAACAACCACAGAGACATCTATGGTGAGCAATATGGCGAAACCTAAGATATAACAATGACTAATGGTTCGCAACAGAAAATTGGGAAGGAAACGCCAATTTTAAAGGAATCGTTTCAATGAAAATCAGAAAAATTGGCAAATTCTGATAAGAAACGATCTACCTTGACAAATCAAGGTCTGGCCAATAGCGAGACTTAGCGGGAATCGAACTCGTAACATCAAGTACGAGATAATTCAACATTCACCACTAGACCACGCTACTGGTTATATATAAATTGGAAAGAGACTTTGTATATATTTAATCTTCGTTTGTTGGTTCGTAGAAGAAAAATTCTGGATATATCGAATTAAAATAAGTGATAACAATTTGTGAATTAAATAGTGTTTTTGGAACAAAAAATTGAACTTCCGCCACTTTCAAATATAACAGCTCATATATACATACATATATTAATTACAAATCGCAAGCATATGTATGCTGGCAACAAACAACAAAACTGTATTAGCCGAATCGACGAGAGAGGAGGGGAGGGAGGGTTCGTCAAAACAATCAAGATAGATAAATCAGTCGACCTGAATTTCAATAACAATCCAAATCAGCAGCAATAGACCTACTCGTAATCAATCCAACCCGGCCGGGATTTGAATCCACAGCCTGTCTACTGATAAGCAATTACTCAATCGGTGAGCTACGCTGTAGCTCATGTGCATTATGTGATTTTTTTTTATATTTTTGTAGTCTTAGCTTTGAGCTTAAAACTGCATTCCAATTAGGGTACAACGCGCGCACAAAGACGCATAGCACGCACGGACACACAAGATAAGCACCTTGTGTTAAGACAACCGGACTAGCTTCTCGTGTCTTTGTGCATACTTCGTTTCAAGTTCAAGGCGCAAATTTTTGCAAAAATATAAAAAAAATGAAAATGTGAGTATTTTTAATGTATTCTGGTAAATACACCACTTTCACTAGTGAAAATCGGGAGATAAACACTAATATTTTCATTTTAGACTTTCAGCATAGACCATTTTTCTCTTCCGAACTGCGATATTTTACGAACTTTTTATCATACCAGATTTTATAAGCCATTTTCATCCCACATCGTTTTTGTCATCCCACAGTCGAAGATTACAGCTGTCAAAACTTCGTTGTCGAAATAGTGAAATAGGAAATATAAAGTGCATCCACACATATTGTAATAAATATTGCGAGGTATATATGTACGAAAAAATGCCATCCAAATCAAGTATTGTGTCATCGATTTCGTTTGACAGTCATCGGCAAATACATATGTATAGACATAACCTCAAATTTGTAAATCGATCTGTTTCTACAGTTTCTGATTGCTTTGACCAGTTTTTATTTTCTCCAGCATATTTACATGCTGGGTTGTTCCAGAAGTTAGTTTCAATATTAAAATATTTTTAGTATTATGTACAGTTAAAAAACTAATAAAATTTATATTAGTTTTTTTAGGTAAGAATCGTGTGTTTTAGAATGCATCCTGGTCTGTAGTGGTGTCAATTAGTATTCGGGTATCTGTGAAGCAATTTTTCATGATTGGTTCGCAAATTTAGGTTAAAATTTGCGTTATTTGTGTTCGTTGATGTATCCTCGTGTAATACTCGTGAGAATAACGGACAGGCTTTATTATGCAGATTTTCCCGGGAAAAACAAGAGAGATAGTAGATAGAGATAGATAATAAGAGACCGAAGCATAATACGTTCGTCTGCCTCTTGATAAATTTCCAAAAAGCAACTTCCATTTTTCTCGCACCGTCAAAGCAAACACACTTCCGCTTTTAGCCGACCCAAGTTTCACCAGATTGTTTTCGCATCGTGGACCATTAGTGTGCCACCCCCCTACCCCCAGTTTTCCCTCACCACTGCTACACATCTCCAACTATATGTTATGCAGCATTTTTGCACTGTCGAACGATTGTATATGAAAAAAGTGCTCGCTTATACATATGTACATTCATACATAGAGAGGTAAAAAAAAAAACGAGTGACGTGACGCTTTTCCGTACAGACAGGCTTGAGTATTTGAGTATTTGCATAAAGGTATGGATTTTCCCGATGCGAAAGAGAGTGGAAGACGTAACAGTCAATTTATGTAAATATTTACCAGAGTCTCGTCGTTGTGTATGACAAAAAATGTCGGTATCACATCTGAATGTGGCGAATTTTACATTATAAGCGGGAGTTATATTAAAATTTTAATAACACTGGTTTTTCTTCGTTTTTCATGTAAAATATTGTATATTGTACGTGAATATTTTTTATTTTATTTTTATATAGATATATACCGGGAAGGCTTGACAGGAAGACTCCAATGCGCCTTCCTGGACAATTAATTATAAACAAAGCAGCATTTTATTATTACATAAATCACTGTATTTCCAGAAGTTATGAAGAATATGATTCTTACTTTATTTTTAATGTAATGCGTATTAATATCTACCAAAGTACCAACCTACATATTTCCAGTAAATTTGGACACTGATGTCCACAGTTATTTTTTTTTTTTTTACATATATATACCAGGAAGGTTTGACAGAAAGACACCAATGCGCCTTCCTAGACAATTACAAACAATATAGCATTTTTATTACATAAATCATTGTATATTGAGAAGCTGAAGAACACGAAATAACAATTAATTAATTAATTAATCACAGAATTAATCCATTGAGACACCTATGAATTTAGATTTTTTACATAATTTTTACAAATTAGACATAATAAATACAGAAGATTAGTGACAACAAGAAAAAGATGATTTTTTTGACAATTTTGAGGAACCGTTACAACAATGATCAAATAAAATTGGCAAACTCTGATAAGAAACGATCGATTTAGAGTCAAAAATACCTCCAAATCTAACCAGCAGTATGGCGGATCGAACCCACTGATCACTTGGTGCTAAACATACACGCTTAAGCCATATGTATGGGAATGAATATGTAATATATATACGTACATAAATAGTTCTTAACAGGATTTTTTTTTATCATTCGTTCTGTTTTGTAAAATTAATTAGCTGTTTGTTTGTTTGTTTACCAATGGAGAGGTCGTGGATTCAAATCCTGGCATGATTACAAGTTCGAAATAATTCATCCTCATAATTGTAACAACTGTCTGATCGTATGTATTACGACTTGGTTGGTCTGTGTTGCCACTCTTACGAATGCATCAGTGAAGCCACCGTTACGAATGCTTCAGTGGTGCTACAAGAGGACTGCCAAACTGACAAACTGCTCGCTACAACTTATAAAAACTATGTAAATAAGTTACTATTACCATGTTAGCACTGTACAAAACTTCGAGAACTACAAATAACAAAAGAGAAATATGATGAGTTTGCTCCCTTGTAAACCTCATATTCATCCCACTCATTTAAAGTCAAGTCATTTTGAACATTTAGTAGTAAAATAAACAAATTCCAGACTTCCCAATCCACAATACGCCATTTGCAGCGATTTTTAATGCGATAATACGCCTGTATATTCACTTAATTTGCGATAAAAATAATTGCCGGCAGTTGGCGATGGCGAAATTTAGGCGATTTACCGGTAAATCGGTAAACCAATAATGCAATCCCTAGCACGCAGCCATTCCATGCGTTGACCCATGCAAACACAAACCGCGCCTAGTGCCGATTATCTCAGTACACGTAATTATTATTTTGAATAAAAGGAGGTTAGTATTTAAAAAAGTTTTTTTTACCAGGGTTTTTATTTTAAAATTTTTATTTTACTAGTTATATAACCGGAGTAGAACTTTTAAATCAGCTGATAACTAATAACTAAAAATAAAACTATCACTGTTTGATCTGTGTACATATATTAAGCCTGTATTGGTTAGAAAGTTTGTTTTGATTTGAGGTTATGGTTTAAACGTCATTCTGTCAGACTCACCGAACAGTGTTGCCACCCTGCATAAAGGCCGGTGTGGCAACACCCAAGACCGTTGGCTCAGCAAGCCTCCACAAAACCATAAATATTTATATATTAGAGATAACGAGAACCTATAAAGCAAATTTTATAAAATATAGAGTGAAAAAAGAAAAAGTTATAGGCGTTTAAATAATTAAAATTTGACAGCGAGATGACAGGGTGAAAAGTAATGAAACTACCGATGTGAATGATGAATGTGACAGATAAACGTCACCGTGTAATACGATGCAGTATTTTCAAACGTGTCTAATACGACATTTTTTCACCATCGTAATTGCGGATGATACTTTAACTTATATTGATGACCAAAATGAGCAATATGACAAAGTAGGAAAACGATCGGATAAGAGATAAGGGAAATAAAAAACGACCGCTTACACGAAAACCATGTGAAACGTATAAGAGGTTAGTAATAAAAATACCAATAATTTTGTTTTACTACCGCCATCTATGTAAAAAACTAAAGACTACATAGACGTCACCCAGATTTCAAATTTGCAAACTTCAAACGCGTCTTAAACGATATTTTATTTCTATCGTAATGGCGGAAGATCCATTTACTTATATTGATAACCAAAATGAGAAATATGGCAAATTATGAAAACGATCGGATAAGAGGCAAATTTTTTCCTGAATAGTAATCGTAAGTGAAACGTAAAGGAGGTTTGTAAAAAGTAGTATATGTTCAGTGATGCAACACTTCGTTACACGGTCAGTCCCATAAACCCAACTAACATTCATAAATTTATTTATTTCGGATAACGTACGATCAGTCTTGTAAAATTATGCGAACCCTGTCGTAAAACTAGGCATGTACATATGTTCGCTTCTAAAAATGGAGAATAATATATAAAATATTTATGGATACCAATTTGAGATTCGTGTGCTCGTCGTAATTGGAGTTTTATTGCGCGTAATGACCGCAGCAATCAATATTTCATTTTGAAGCACGTTGTATACGTATCCGTACAATGTCTGTAATGAATATATCGATAAGTTATATAATGCATGTTCAAAAAGCGATCGCCATTTTCAATCTCATGTATAAATCGATGTTTGTATATGTATATGTATGTAAGCATAGTAAACCAATATTTGACTCGTCTTCATTGTGTGAATATTTCATTGAGGTCGCGTACTAAGTGGCGCGACGCGACGCTATGCAACGCGGCATGATAAGAGTTATTTCTTCAATTATCGATACTCTATATGCGACAGTTTGAAACGAATTTGAAATTCGGTGTCTTGTTACCTCGTAACACTATATACCCCCCTCCCCCTGAAATATCCTGTATATATCACTTAAACATCCATTGCATCACTACATATAACGATGTCCCAACAAAACCGCACGGGACAAAATAGCGAGGACAAAATCGCTCGACCGAAACAGCGCAACAACAAAATTGCGCAAACCAAAATAGTGCGGCGACAAAATCGCGCAAACCAAAATAGCGTAGCGACAAAATCGCGCAACGAATATATTAACAAATATAGGCAAGAAAATGAATACAAAAACAAGTAATATAAATGTGGTAGAGAATCCTGACAGGTGACACTGTTCTGGACCACGGTTGGGATGTGGCGGTTGAGGTGAAGACCAAACACGTGCGTTTTCAGTCATGTTGTTTATTAAGATGATTCGTGCGGAGGCTTAGCGACCAACCGCGCGGAGCACAGGTCCAACTGCGACTAACCGTTATATCTCTGCCCCTTTTCACCCCCTTTTCACAATCAGTCGTAACATTCTAATAATCTTTCTCAGCCATAGCCCATACATCAGCCTTTCGTTCAATTCCAACTCTATATAAATATTAAAACCAGGTCTAATACAAAAAAAATATGACGAAACACAGTAATGATAAAATAAGAAGCGTTTATTAATTTTAAAAGTGTACTTTTGAATTTGTGCCGATTTTTCGGTATTTTGATTTAAATTTAGGACAAATAATTATGTTTGATATGTCTATTCTTTTTATTCAAGTTTCAATAAAGTGTGAGTAAATTCAAAGTTACACTTTCAAAATTAATAAACGATTCTTATTATTACATAACTGTGTTCTATCGGATTTTTCTTATACTTTAAACCTGTTTTTACTTACCTCTTCTTAGCTTGCAAAGGATTTGGTCGTGTGACGAAGTTTGGATTCCTATCCGATCGTTTTCAAACTTTGCCATTTTGCTTGGTTTGGTCATCAATATACATACATAAGTGGAAATGATGTCCACCATTACCTTGGTGAAAATACTGCATCTTCTTCACGGTGACGTCTATCGTCCACACTGTCCCATTTTTCCACACATTTCTGACTCGCTATGGCAGATTGAGCACTTTGCCATACTCATGATCAAAGTTTACGGAGAGAATTGGTGATTTCTTAATTAGGCTTTTTGTTTATAATACTTAATTTGTATTTATTTTCTTGTTCATATTTGTTTATATATGCGTTGCGCGATTTTGTCGCCGCGCTATTTTGTCGCTACGCGGTTTTTTTCAAGCGATTTTGTCCCGCGCGATTTTGTGACCGCACCTCATAAAACTTCAATCGTTCAGTTGACCTTCATTTGAGTTGTTTAAGACTGATTTAAGGTACGTTTTGAACAGTTGCGACAGCGTATGCTATTCATATGATGCCACACGTTCTCAACCATATGTGTACTTGACTTTCCACGCAAATTCACTCACACTGCAGTCAGCATTACAACGGCGATAAAGAAAAACCTGTCGCATTACCCGTCATCCATAATTAAAACATAATCCAGAGAGTTGACCCGCAGGTCTGCCTTAGGGCTCGTAAATTTTTTTTCCTAAAAAAAAAACGAACTCTCTCATAAATTTTCCCGGTCATATTGTGCGGTCCTCTCATAAAAAGAAATTTATCGGTCGACGTCTAGGAGGGGGGAGGGGATGGAGACCGCAGGCATCAAATCCCTCAGGGCTTAAATATTCAGCGAGGGATGATAGCCTACCCCAGAGCTGAAGCAATCGCTCGCATTATGTGTCGTTGTTTCATTTTTACAACCCCTCCCTCCCCTATGCCCTCATTTTCATTAAACTCTCCCCTGTCGTCAATTATTTAATTAACAGCTATTTCAAGTGCGTGAAGTGTTTCGATTAACCCTCAGCGGTCGCGAGACGCATCTGGCTCGATGGTGGTGTGAGGCGGCACTGCTTTTGAGGCTACGCATATGCGCCGTTTCGTTTATCGGTATATAAAAGAAAATTTCAGCAATTTTTTATGTAATGTTTGACTTAAAATCATTTGTTAATTAAAAAACCTTGTATTTTCAAATGATTTTTTATATGCCTATGTAGAAAATATATCAATATACATAAATGTGAGCCTTACTGAAGATAAATAAAATAAAAATACTATAAAATTTCATTAAATATTCTACAGAAGTGCTACTCAAACTATGGTCCGCGGCCCAGTACTGGTCCGTGTACCGGCGGTGGCCGGTCCGTGCACAAAGAAGTAAATAAAAAATTAAAACAATAGCTTATTATTACGTATGTATATATTAATTAATTTGGAAGATAAAATAATTGATCTGACTACAAATGAAGAATTAAAAAAGTGTTTTGAAATCACAACTTCACTTGCGTCCTTTTAGATCAAAATGAAAGCAGAATTCTTCCCAGATATTTAAAAATATGCACTGAAACTCTTTTACCTTTACGAGACTGGTTTCTCAACCATTAGTTTAATAACGACAAAATATCGTAATAGTGTAAATATTCATGATCCATTACGTGTGGAATTAATTGTCTTCGATAAAACCATGACTGGGTAAGTTATCTAATAGAATAACAAACAAGCTCATGTCTCATTAGTTTTTTTTTTTTTCATTTTCATTTTTCATCTTTGTCTAAGAACATATATGATATATAGATATTTTACTTCTTTGAATTCAACAAAATAAATTTTACTACTTATATTTAATATTATTTTTATTTGTTATATGAACAAATTTTCATTCACATTCATATGTAACTTTTTTATTTAAAAATATGATGCTGGTCCGTGAGAATTACTGAAAAATATATGCTGGTCCGCCAACTGAAAAAGTTTGAGTAGCACTGTTCTACAGGCAACGATACACATGATTTATACAATACAGAAGACTCATAAATAACATAAGTAAAATGAATAAAATAATAAATATGGTTGTATGCAGTGGCGGCTCGCGTTTTCAACTTGCATTTAGATTTTTGACATATTCATTAATAATTAGTAGATGAGATGACAAATCATTTTTATTTTAATTATATTCACAAATAATATACAAAACGTGGTTTTTTCGTAATTTTACTGGTGCTGCAGCGCCGCAGCTCGTATGCACGAGCCGCCAATGGTTTTATGTATGACTATCATGTGTATATTATTATACTTATAGTTCTAGGTTTTATAAATAAACTGGCTTATAAATATTTTTACTTTTTTAGGTACATTTTGGTTTTTGTAAATAGTGAAATGATGCAATATTTCTGGACAATCTTTTCGTTCTCCGACAAAAGGCTCTCTAAGACTGTATTTTCTGGGGGGTGTTGGCCTCATATTGAGAGATTAAAGGGTCAAATTTGTTGGCTTTTAAAGCGGGATTTTTAAATATACTGGCAGCTTAAAAAGGCTAAATCTTTATACCGATTACGATGGAACTTTCAGGATTTGTCGTATGCATGTCCGGGAAGCTTACTGTGAACAAAAAAGCCTCTTAATAATAATATTCGTAATTACGATTTTACTGACGCGAAAGTTAAGTAATCATCCCGCCTTCAACGCATCACGCCACGAGTGTGACAATAATTGCGCCGCGCCTACCTCGCACTTAAATGTACTGACCATTCAGGGCTGTACCACAAACACACAGCGGATGGCCCACGTCAACAAATATATCTATACCTAGATATAAAATTGAATGTGTGTGGAACGAGAGCGGGAACGGGAACAAGTGCAAGAACGGGAACGGGAATTGCATAAGTGGAGACACATTGCGGTTGTAATCGCTATGTGTCTCCAATTAATCACTTTTCGTGCGACATGAGGCCCATGCGTTTGTCGGACGTAGTGGATGCGCAAAAGAAACTTATCAAAACCTAGTAATAACAATAAAATATTAAGTGTCTTCGGTTATATTATTGTAAAGAGAAAACAAAGACAGTAAACAAAAAGAGTGGCGCTGACACTAATGAAACATTTCAATTTTCAGTCAACGGTATTGAACAAGTGTGGACGGTTGATTGATTGCATGCGTTACGCATACGCCGTAAAGGATCTTGACGAAGACGAAAACGAATAGGTTTAGGCATCGCTATAGATATATGAGGGAGTTCATTATTCATAACAGATGATTTCAGAAAAATTTACATATAAATTTGTAAAAAAAAAAACAGGTTATCTTGAGCGACATGTTTGTTTGAATGACTTGAGAATCGCTGACCGTTTTTGTATCGAAAGCCAACCTCATTTTGAATAACCGTTTTATACTGATAGTCGGAAAATATGAAGAAAGGGTTAAAATCATTTGAAGGTCGCTCGCTGAACTTTTTTTTATCCACCTCTGAATATTTGCAAAAGTTACACGTTCCCGGTGTGTGTGTGTGTGTGTTTTTCTCCCGCGCAAAACGTATTGTGCAAACGTGCGATGGTTTGCCAAACGCTCGGATTTGTGTCAAATTCGGCAATATTCCAAAGTTGTGCCGGTTATATTTATTTTTAATGTTTGTATTTATGCGAATCTTCGAGTAAATCTTGAGAGTCCGTAGCGTACAGCGTGCGCCAAAAATTCTGGCAATAAAAACGAGGCCATTCTAAAGCCATTCATAAGCAAATAACTAGGACGATAGTTCTATTGTTGTTGTTTTTTTTTCCAATGCTCTACTTTCCGTTTTTCGTCGATTACTTTATATGTAAATCCAACGATTCTCTTGGGAATATTCCATTTTTTAATTAGTTGAGAGTCACATCCGATACTTAAAAAGGCTTGAATTTTTAAGTCGAACTTCATATTAAACGAACTGATATAATAAAAACATTTAAATTTGTTGGGACGTAACTATTAATTGAAACACAGCACGTCACGCGCCAATATGCAGGGCAAAAAATACAGCAAATGCCTATTCTCGAAAATGGCCTGTGATGGTCAGAGAAATCACTAGACGTAGAACAGGGTGAAGGGAAAAATCAAAGTATTGTGTTTTTCACGAATGCTCCATAAAATTTGTGACAAAACTTGATTTATCCGACAATAAATTCGTTAAGAATTTATTTTGAGTATAATCTTTAATGCTGCTGGTCAGACTTGGAGTTTTGTGACTCCAAGTCGATCGGTTCCTATCAGAGTTAGCCAATTTATCTGATTTCATTGTTGAAGCAGTTCCTCTATCAAACTGGTAAAAACCATCATATACACTATGTCACCACTATTTTAATATGATTTCTAAAATTTATTTTCTATAACATAGATGTCTCGCTATATTTTACATACATAATACAAAAGATTTGTGACAACAGGTAGGAAGATTTTTTTGGAACCGTTTCAACAATGATCAGATAAAATTGGCAAACTCTGATAGAAACGATCGACTTGGACTCACAAGCATCCAAGTCTAACCCACAGTATATTAAAGATTAGTCCGGGATTGATAAAGATTAAGATAAAGATAAAGATTAGCCCGGGATTAATTTTAACATAGTTCGTTACGAAAATCGTTCTATAACGAGTAAGGACTCGTCGGCTGGGGAAGTTCCACTTTTACCATGCGTCACCTTACACTTTATCTTCCGTAGATATATCGTAATTATGATTTGTATATTATGTCTACGATTTTATGCGCTTTTTAGTGGCAATTCAGGGGTAAGAAAGACGGGCTCGCGTTACGGCCAAGTGAAGATTGTTTTATAAGCGAGTCGGATAACGACAGCCAACTCGCAAATTGGCGAACGTTAACGGAATTTAACGGTCCGATATATACGTATATACCTACAAAACGAGGCGTTAAAAGAAACACGATACGCTTAGCGATGAGCGCTGTGTCCACGTGTCAATATAATTTACCTTGAATGTACGTATTACTGTAGATATTTATATCTATGTACATTGTATATATATCGTTGCTGCCGAGACTGAATGTGATATTTTCCACCTTAGTGAGCGTAAATTGTCGGATATTACTCCAACCCATATATCTGGTAGTCTGCGCTCATCATTGTTTTCATGATTGATTGTGATTTATGAGTGGAATTTTGATTTACTTTCTTCCGTTTGGGCCTCACAGGGATGTTTTGTATTTGCAGTTGGTTCTTATTTATTGGAACTGGCTCTAGGTGCAAGGCATTATTTATGTTATATTTTATATTTGATATTTTTATGTATCTGTTATTATAATTGCTATTGTTTTTACTAACCTCTTATACGTTTCACATGGTTTTCGTGTAAGCGGTCATTTTTTATATCCCTTATCTCTTATCCGATCGTTTTCATACTTTGCCATATTGCTCATTTTGTTCATCAATATAAGTTAAGGTATCATCCGCAATTACGATGGTGAAAAAATATCGTATTATGCTGCGTACGGACCAAACCAACGACGATTTTGGTCCAACGTTTTAACCAGCAGGATAAAACCAGTAGCGTACAAAATATCGAAATAAAAATTAAATTTAAAAATTGAAATTAAATATAAAAATTAAAAGTATTATTATTATATTAAAATTAAATTCAAATATCAAAATAAAATTATAATCAATATATTAAATTTAAAATAAAATATTGAAAGTTAAAACAGAACATGCCCAATTTAAATAAATTTTCGAGATTGACCTAAAATTAAATCATCAACAATCACATACAGGTAATCTTCGACTTTTGTTTGTCGAAGATGTTTTGACTTACGAAGATACGCACTAAGATCGAAAAAAAAATCAAAGAATTATTATTTTTACTTCCCCGTAATGCGCAGTTACTGAGAATATATCATGTGTTAGTATGGGTGACCGAGCGATGGTCCCAACCCGGTACGTAGTCGGTTTATCAAACGAAATTTTTTTAGTCTTCAATTGTTTCTCTCGTCGAAATAAATCAATTAATTAAATCATTTCAGAGGTAAATTTTATCGGATAATGTGTGATTATTAATTTTATTTCGACGAAAGAAAAAAAACCCTTTAACAAATCACCGACATCCGACACCGCGTTTTTTTATGAATTGTTTTTTTTTATCGATCGTCGACGGTAGAAATACAGTAACATCTCGTGACGACTTTAACAATATTTTTTTTCGCTTGTAAGCAGAGAAATTATAATATTTCTCTGGTTTTAAATGCGTATCGTCGTAATTCAAAACATTTTTGGAATTCAAAACATCAACGATGATCTAGTTTTAGCTCAATCTCGCTCTTTAGCTTGATTTTGATATTTAATTTCAATTTTAAAATTTAATTTTTATTTCGATATTTTGTACTGCTGGTTAAAAAGTTGGCCCAAAATCGTCGTTGGTTTAGTTCGTAAGCACCATTAGACAGGTTTGAAAATACTGCATCGTATTACACGGTGACGTTTATCTGTTACATTCATCATTCACATCGGTAGTTTCATTCGTTTTCGCCCTGCAAATTTTAATTATTTAAACGCCTATAACTTTTTCTTTTTTTGCTCTATATTTTATAAAATTTGCTTTATTGGTTCTCGTTATCTCTAATATATAAATATTAATACGGTGTGGCAACACACAACGGTCTTGGGTGTTGCCACACCGGCCTTTATGCAGGGTGGCAACACTGTTCAGTGAATCTGAATGACGTTTAACCCATAACCTCAAATCAAAACAAACTTTCTAACCAATACAGGCTTAATATATATACACAGATCAAACAGTGATAGTTTTATTTTTAGTTATTAGTTATCAGCTGTTTTAAAAGTTATATAACTAGTAAACTAAAAATTTTAAAATAAAAACCCTGGTAAAAAAAACTTTTTTAAATACTAACCTTTTAGTTTTGTTTTATCATTATATATAAATTTATTATTGTCTGTGTATATATAAAAAAAAACCTCTTAGTAATAATATTCGTTAGTTGAGCTCCAACCATCACTTGAAACGGGAACGGGAAATACAACGGGAACGCAACGGGAACGGGAACGGGAATTGCATGCCTTATTCTGGCATTGCAACGCATACCGGGTTCAGCTAGTATTATACATATGTATATATAGGTATAAAAATTCTGAACTTGAACAGTCTTAAATGAATTCAAGAACATTAACCTTTGTCACAATTTGGACAGAACATACAAAAAAAAAGTAAAAAAACAATGAGATTGAAACCGAAAACGTTTCTCCGTCACAACTACGATATACATTGACCGACCGAAATAAAAAAAGGCAAAACAAAATGGAAAAATCAACCGAATGAAAACAACGCGAAAAGCGGAGTGGCCCTTGATGCTACTGTCGACCCGGAAAAACGTAATTTTCCGGGATTCGCTCCCGGAGGGCTTTCATTTTCAATTCACACACAAACACACGACTACGTGCATGAAAGCGTCGAAGGCTTTCAGGATTTAACCCCGTTAACGCGGCTCACAGTCTGCGCTATTACACGTTAACCGAAAAGAAGCCATTGGTCCCCTTTTTTATGGGCAGGGGGGAGGTTGGGGGGGGAGGGGCGATTCCCGTGCGACGCTTATCGGATCTCGATTACCACCCCATTGATGACCGGAAATCGTGTTTGTTCAAACATAAAGGCAAACACTAAAACCGAATTTATCTCCCGTAAGCCGAGGCGGTTTAAAGGCGTTATCGTACCCTTGTAAATAAATATTTTATTAAAAATTAATAAACCCGAACTTGTATCGACTATAAACGGATAGCGCTTGCTTTACCGCTACGCAAATGGGAAATAATTTTTAATTTTCTGATATAAACTTCTACGAGCACTATTCGGCACTAAATCGTTACGGAAGTGGTAACAAAAACTGTGTGCTACCTCCAAGCTACCTATCTCTTTCGAGTTCGTTGTAAAAGTCTGCATGCACGACTGTGAACCGATGCTGTCATAATATGGCCTTATTAGTTCACGTCATCCCCCGCCCCTCTCTTCTGCAGATTCGCCATGTAGGGCTTTTCCCGGGTCTAGTATAAGGTGACCATTCGTACTGGTTTTAACAGTTCAGTACTGGTTTTTTTGATATCTGTCCTGGCGGAATCCTTGGGATGTGCCTGTTCATAAACATTGATTTTTTTTTCATAAATGTGCATTCATGATTTTATAATAATCATTGGCATTTTTAATAATTTAAAAAAAAGTCCTGGTTTTGTCACATAACCTAAAATTGAATGTAAAACGGTCACCTTAGTCTACATAGTATAATTTTCTCTTTATAATACATGTACTAAATATATCTTTAAGCGTGATCTTTTTAACTGTTGAACTTCATATATGTATGTATGAACATTATGACCTGTTTCTCTTTTCATATTATAATGATAAACATATGAACAATTTTCAGTTCCAAAAACGCTATTTCTGTTTGACTTAATTCACAAATTGATATCACTTATTTCAATTCGATGTGATATTTTCCAGAATATAGGAAAAGTAGAATAAACGTATTATACAACAGCAGTATTTTTAAATATTGTTAAACGGTTTGAGAGTTATGCCACTTTCAACTATAACGGCTCATATATATGTAGGTTAAGAGATTGCAATAGCAATGGGCGTGCCACGTGGCTTGAAGAATGGACGAAAGGTGGACAAAAGAAGTGCTAGAACGGTACCCGAGAGAATGCAAAACAGTAAAAGGAAGGCCGCAGGGAAGATGGGTAGACAAAAGTGAGAGATGGAGGAGAGTTGCGCAAAATAGAGACGAGTAGAAGCGTGTTGGAGAGGCCTTAATCCAGCAGTGGATGGTGAGTGGCTGTAAATAATGATACATATGTAGATTATTAAAAACATTTGATAATTTTCAAATATTGGCCGAAAACCGATATTTGGTTATTTATTTATCGATTTCGTTCATATATTTTTCCGTGTATAATACTCGATTCCGAGTGTTATACATATACATTACCCGATTACCGTGTCAATTTTTTGTACTATTTATCATGTAGTAAATTTTATTTAAGATTATTAAGGTTTACCGTTGTCCTCTTTCGGTCGTATCAATTTTGTATAAATAATAATGAAATTTAATAATAATATTCTTTATCTGGCCGAATAAAATTCTTATTTAAGTCAATGAGGAAAAAATATAGAGTGAAAAAATAAAAAGTTATAGGCGTTTAAACAATTCAAATCTGTGGAAGAGTATGGATAAATACGGCTATGTGGATAATACACGTCACCGAGAACGATAATGGATTATTTTCAAACGTGTCTATTACGATTATTTTTCACCATGGTAATGGCGGATTCTATTTCCACATATATTGATGACCAACCCGAGCAAAATGGCAAAGTTCGAAAATGATCGGAAGAGTGTGGATAAGAACCCAAATTTCGTCAGACGAAAAAATCGAAAGCGAGCTAATAAGAGGCTAGTAATAAAAAATGTAAAGCAATAAAAAAAATAGGCTCAAATCCATTTTTACAAACCTCTTCTATGTTTCACTTACGATTACAATTCTGAAAAAAATTTGCCTCTTATCCGATCGTTTTCATACTTTGCCATAATGCTCATTTTGTTCATCAATAAAAGTAAAAGGAACCTCCACCATTACTATGGTGCAAAATTATCGTGTTAGACGCGTTTGAAAATTCCTCCACGAATAAGTGCCTGACGTTAATCGCCCAAAATGTTCGGTGACATTGTTCGCCTACTGTGCTCGCTTCAGC
Organism: Arctopsyche grandis; assembly: GCF_051622035.1. Lineage (NCBI taxonomy): Eukaryota > Metazoa > Arthropoda > Insecta > Trichoptera > Hydropsychidae > Arctopsyche > Arctopsyche grandis. The sequence goes on from NC_135363.1 coordinate 1,850,387, forward strand.
GTTTTCTTGGTGAATATCCGTTTTTGCCGTCATCTAGCTTTAATTGCTTTTTTTCACTCTATTTTTTATAAAATGTATTTAGGTAACTTATATTGCTGTAAATGTTGATCGTGATATAAGCAAAAGTAAGAAGATGTTGGTAGTCCTTTAGGTTGTTAGGACCTACAAGGCTTGTTTGACACTTGACACGCGCCCAGTCGTTCTTATTCGCTGATTACACAAGAATAGTCGAAATATTATTTTTCTAAGTGGAATTTTATTTAATTATCATATAAAGACAATTTAATTAATAACAAAAATTCGTTTATTTTATCGAGGTAAGCCAGTAATCAATAGAATTTTTGAAGAATAGTCTAAATATGATTTTTCTATTTGGAATTTTATTTAATTCTCATATAAATACAATTTAATATATTATCCCTATTAGTTCAATTGAGATTAGTGTAAATACGAGTAAATACTAGTACGAGCTTTTAGCTCGCAATTTTACCGATTTAAAATTCAGCACACTTCCAATTAACCCTTTTAAACAAAAACAAAAATAGTGTTGCCAGAACATTATCCCAATAAACATGTTTCAATAGAAAATACTCAATATAAAATAGTATTAATAGTGGGAAAAAATCCCACGTGAAAATACGTACTTTTGACTTTTGATTTAAACTGGACGACTACTTAGAGATATTTAAAAGCTGAAATGTACTACAAATGAAAGATAAAATACCTGACTATAGAATCCAATATTCATTTTGAACAGGAAATTGACAGATTTTGAGACATCGACCGAACAACACCAAAATATAGAAAAATCGTGTGATTTAAAAAACACATATATCTCCAAATCTCGAGCTAATCAACATTTTTTATTACTAGTTTCATGTTTACTAGGCATAGATCTATAAGAAAAGTCATATCTCGTCTCTGAACCATTTTTCGTGTCGAACAGTGTTATCGCTTTTAAATCCGAATCTGACCGTTCCGCAAGGAGTTAATTGGACTAAATTATTTAACAATGTCAAAAATAGAAAATAAATTATTTATCATTGCACTTAATTTTATAAGTAAAATGTTTTATAAAATTAGATTTAGGGGAATAAGAGAAAAAAATTAGAGAATTTATTCAACTATTTTTAAACCGTTTTTCGATATTTTATTATACATACTAATTTTTTTATCAGATGATTGAAAAGTTCATTTTATTCAAAGAATTTATGGTCCAGTAGCGCCGTTTTTGCGGAATTCGCGCGCAAACGTTAAATCACGCGAAAGTTTGAAAAGGTACGTAGTAATGAAACTAATATCAAAAATAAAAATCGTTAGAGAACACTTTGAGAAGCCTTTTAACGCGGGTCAGGTGCTAGCACGCCGAACTTGGCAAATTCCATCAAAGTTTAACGGCGTCAGATGACGGGGAGGCTGCTCGGGGAGAGGGAGGCTTACCTACCACTAGTCTAACAAGATGATATTTCATTTACTTGACACATTATATGAAGCGCTGAAAGTAGCTGAAGGAAAAGATTTTCATCATATATGAATGTACATACATACATATAGTATAAACTTATGTATATGTAATGCTAAAAAGAACCTTCACTCTGCTGAAGAACTACCTCACAAACTAAATATGTTTCTTAGCTTTCTCTTCTGTAAGGTACATATAGTTTACTTTTGGTAGCTTAAACTTTTATAACACTATGCGAATAGAAAAATGTTTACGAAAATGGTGTAACGAAAATTAGAATACACGGGTGTGGGCTATTTATTTTTATTTTATTTTATTTTATTTTACAAATATACCAGGAAGGCTTAACAGGTAAACCCCAAATGCGCCTTCCTGGTCCACATAATTATTACATAGATACATGTAAATCTAAACAATATCTGACATCTATGGTCAGTATATATGTATTACAAACATCGTATTAATACGATAAATAACTTTCATGTAACAATACGAATTTTATATTCGATGAACAACCACAGAGACATCTATGGTGAGCAATATGGCGAAACCTAAGATATAACAATAACTAAAGGTTCGCAACAGAAAATTGGGAAGGAAACGCCAATTTCTACATGAATCGTTTTAATGAAAATCAGAAAAAATTGGCAAATTCTGATAAGAAACGATCGACCTAGACAAACCAAGGTCTGGCCAACAGCGAGACTTAGCGGGAATCGAACTCGTAACATCAAGTACGAAATAACTCAACATTCACCCCTAGACCACGCTGCTGGTTCAGTTATAGGCTATAATCAGTTCACACCCCCTCCCTCCCACTCACACCTCTACCCCTCCCATTTTCCCTGCACCGTTGTTACCTACCCTTCTGCAATCTCGTTTCCTTCAACTTAAAAAAAAAATATATATATATATATATATATTTATATGTATATATATATATATATATATATATATATATATATATATATATATATATATACATGTATACATATATACAATTTACTACTAAACCAGAAGTGGGATTTTCTCCACATCGAAAGGTCAAAAATGTTGTGACCACGATTCTGTCCACATCCCTCAACTTATCAAGCTGAAAATTTATATTTGTATAAATGACCTTTAAAATTATTTTGAAGAAAAAAAGAACAATTTCCTATTAAAAAAAAAACTTTCGAAATAAATCCGACAACCGGAAGAAGAACTTTTGTCTTATGTAAGTTTCCCTACATTTGCTCTCAATTTGTGTCGAAAATGCATGTAGCCATATATATATATTAGCCAGCAGCATAGCTCGTACGTTAAGCTTATGCTTAGTGTCAAGAAGGTACCGGGTTCAATCCCCGAATGAAAATGAATTGAGTATGCTGTTGGTCAGACCTGGATATTTGTGACACCAGGTTGATCGTTTCCTATCAGAGTTTGCCAATTTTCTCTGATTTCATTGTTGAAACGGTTCCCGGAAAAAAAATTGGCTAAAAATCCTTCCTACCTACTATGTCACCACTATTTGAAGTTTGATTGATGTACAAAAAAAATTATGTACAATTCATAGATGTCTCGTTAATTTGCTTAAGTTTTTCAGTGTCTCGCAATTCAACGACTTATAATAAAAATGCTGCATTTGTATTTGTAATTGGCCAGGAAGGCGCATTGGGATTTACCTGTAAGGCCTTCCTGGTATATATGTAAATAAATAAATAAATGTGTGAACGTGTATGTACATATGTTTAATTATCGAATTTTGTGACCTTCTTATATTCCTCAAATACATACATACATAGATAAAGTTGGGGGTTGGTCACAATTTTTTTTCTGTGTATATGTATATGTATATTTATTTATTTAACATACTTGGGAGAGGCGGCAAAGCCGATAGACCAAGGGGTTTGATTATATGTACACATTATATAAATTTATAGATATTTTTATTTTTCTCATCTTTCTGTATTTTTTCGACCTTTCTGTATTGCAGTGCATTAGTGACTCCTGTAATGCCACATTGATTCAAACTTAAACTTAAATTAATAAATATAAATCTGCTCATACATATTATTTATTTATTTTTTTTTTTAAGTTTGGACCGTTGTAGCATTACAGGAATTCCTAATGCGCCACAATGGTCAAAAATATAACAGAAAAGACAAGAAACAAAATAATAAATTAGACATAACAAAAACAAAACATATATATACACAAACAACTAAAAATAATAATTATTATTGTTATATATCGTTTATCGTCTTGAATTCATTCTATGTTTACAAGGTTTTTGTATTTCGTAATATTCTTTCTCGATTATGATTTTCAAGTTATGAATTCTATAAGTCCTCACCAGATAGAGTTTCAAAATTTGTCATCCGGACTGACCGAAACCAATCACGACAAGCAAATAATACACCACCACCACGTCGATCTACTCTATCGCGACGATGCAGCCTCCAGGAAGAATCAAAAAGTTCAGCATCAAAAAATGATGAAGTCAACCATGTTTCCGTTAGTGCTACCATATCATCACAAATATGTAGTAGAAACGGCTGAATTAAACGCAGCCAGCTTTGTCCTGAGACCTCGTGCATTTTGGTAATAAATTACCAATTTTCGGTCTCCCAGTTTGGCGCGTGACTTTCTTTGGGACAAGAAATGGCAGTTTTGATTGAGCCAACGGAGGTTGAGCCAATGGAGACGAAACGGAAGAGGAAGCAGAAGAAGAAGCCAACACAGTCACAACAGAATCACGACTATCAGGACCATTTGAGCAGGCAGATGTAGGAGAAGAGGCAAACATCGACGTCACTGCGACCGTTTCCATAGAAGATTCACTAATACTTGCAGACGTAGTTTTAATATCAGGCTTCAAACATCTAGCAGCTCCCGTACAAACATCAGCAAATGAAACACTTGGGCGCAGCTCTAATGATGAAACAACGTCAGTGGACTATATATATATATATATATATATATATATATATATATATATATATATATATATATATATATATATATATATATATATATATATATATATATATATAGTCATTTATATATAGTGGACTATATATATATATATATAGTTGAATGTATGGGTCAGTATATACCCATACATTCAAATATTATACAATTGAATAGCCTTTGGCTTCAGCAAGGTGTTATTATGTGCTCCGAAAATGATTATGGTGTTTAATATTTACCAACAGTCATATACTAATTTCCTTTCTTTTCTGGAGAGTTCTCTGGTTTTCTCTGGAGAAATTCGGGAAGGGTGCGTTGTAAAAAATGACATAATTAGAAAAGGTCTTACTCGACTAGAACCGCCACAATGGAAGTCCTGGTCGGCAAGTGTCGGGAAGAATTCCCACATTTTATTTATCACGCGGTGGCTAAGCACATTCATTATTCGTCACAAAAGGACTTAACTCACCACTCGGATCTGATATGACCGCGACAAAAAAAAAGGGATCCTTTACTTTTTGTGCGAGATTCACTTTAACGACGGCGAATTTAAGCGCAGAATTTTCCACGGAAACGAGATCATTCGCTTCGATAAAGAGAGAGAGAGAGAGAGAGGAAGAGCTAAGCATATATGTATGTGTAAATGAACTAGAAAGTTCTCGGCGAAAAAATCTTAAGCTAACTATAACATCCTCTAGGGAATTTTGGCCCTCTAATTTAAACATTTCGTTTCTAATTCCAACAAAGGTATCAAAAGATATCAAAGGCAGCCAAAATAAGTGTCTCTTCAATGACTACGGAAATCTAGTTTTCCCATCTTCAATTATTTTTACATACCTCTTATACAGTTCACATGGTTTACGTATTAGTGGTAATTTTTTATATCTCTTATCTCTTATTCGATCGTTTTCATACTTTGCCATATTGCTGATTTTGGTCATCAATATACGCTAATGTATCGTCTGGAGATAAAATATAGTATACAATGCGTATCACATATCTACAATTTGGGGTACGATGACGTTTTGATCTTCTAGCAAGCTACTATAACCTATCTTTCAACCTGTTCGCCATGATATGGCCATATCAGATTTTAATTGTTTAAACGCCTATAATTCACTCTATATTTTATAAAATTTGCTATATAGGTTCTCGTTATCTCTAATATATAAATATTTATAGTTTTAACTCTCACATGTATATATAAATTTTAAATTCGGCGTTTAGCTTCTTGTAAGGTAATACACGATATATATTGATTTTTGGCCAAATATGTCAGATCTGACATTTCACTGCTAAAAGTACTTCTCTTCAATGAGCGTTATCTGCGAGATAAGTATTTAATAGGAAGTTATGTTGTATCTAATTGTTAATATGATTTACAATAAGTTTTTCACCAACTAAAAATCAAGGCCACATTTTTTATAGTGTGGTTCCAGCATTGATGGGTATACATAACTCATAACCTCAAATTTCATTGTTTATTCCTCCAAAACAAACTTTCTAGCCAATACAAGCTTAATATATGTACACAGATCAAATAGTGATAGTTTTTTTTTAGTTATCAGCTGATTTAATTATTTCATACTAGCTGAACCCGGCATGCGTTGCAATGCCACAATAACGCGTGCAATTCCCGTTCCCGTTCTCGTTCCCGTTCTCATTCCCCTTCCACAGACATTCAATTTTACATATAGGTATAGATATATTTGTTGAAGTGGGCCATCCGCTGTGTGTACAGTACATTCAAGTGCGAGGTAGGCGTGGCGCGATTATTGTCACACTCGCGGCGTGATGCGTTGAAGGCGGGATAGCTTTACTTTCGCGTCAGTAAAATCGTAATTACGAATATTATTATAAAAAGGCTTTTCCCCATTTTTTTTTCACAATAATCTTCCCGGACATGCATACAACAAATCCTGAGAGTTCCGTCGTAATCGGTTCAGTGGTTTAGGAGCCTATACGAGACACACACACAGACATTTAATTTTATATATATTTTCATATATACATGACACATTACCATGACAGATTACTTTACATCGATACGGTGGTTATACCAGGAAGGCCTTACAGGTAACTTCAATGCGCCTTACTGGCCAATTACAAACATTTCAGCATTTTTTTTATCAGCTCTTGTATTGAATTTATTATTTTTTTATTCAAACCGTTCGTCTGCAATTCTTTATTCCAGCAACGATGGCCGCATTCGTAATCATCGAGAAAATTCAATAAATTTATCGATTCCGACCGGAAATGGAACTCACTACCTATCTACTGGTAAACAGTTGCTTATAACCCAGAGAAATGCTATCATTATAACATTTCTCTATTATAACCTATAAACGTCAAACGTCATTAAGTATATTTCCTTCAAAATTACAAAGAAAAATAATTTAGATTACCTACTAAGTGTTTATGTATTAACACAAGTTTGGCTACGATGAAATTTGTTATGTAATCGGTAATTTAATCTAAGCATTTTAAGAAGCTGAACATTCATTTTGATTCAAGATTCAAAAATGGGCCAAATTTTCTTTGTTGTTGTCAAATTATGGCTCGAAAGCTGTAATACTAAAATTTTTAACTACGCCATTCTAACCCTTCCTTTTTAGTAACTTTCCCCTTTTCCACCACTAAATTTTCTTTATTGTTGTCTCTCTCATTAAAACTTCGTACCTTTTGTATATGGGTACAATTATCGAAATGAAGTACGAAGTAAACAGCGCGTTTTTTATATAATAAACGGGTTATATTATACATAGATATATTTTAATCATATCAATTTCAAAACAAGTAATAATCGTAAGTGAAACGTAAAAGAGGTTTGTAATATGTGAATTTTCATCAATCAAAAAGTCTCAATGATGTAATGATGGACTTTTTCATTAATTGCACCATAATACGATATATACATATAAATCGTTGCTGCTGAGCCTGAATGTGATATTTTCCACCTTAGTGAGGGTAAATTGTCGGATATTATTCTAACCTATTTGTCTGGTAGTCTGCGATCATCATTGTTTTCATGATTGATTGTGATTTATGACTCAAATTTTGATTTACTCTCTTCTATTTGGGCCTCACAGGGATGCTTTGTATTTGCAGTTGGTTCTTATTTATTGGAACTGGCTGTAAGTGCAAGACATTCCTTATGTTATTTTTTTTATATTTTTACGTATCTGCTATTATAATTGCTATTGTTTTTACTAACCTCTTATACGTTTCACATGGTTTTCGTGTAAGCGGTCATTTTTATGATTATGTATAAATGTATTAATGTCTGTGTACAATATACATACATATGTTTATATTTATTTTTCTATTATAAGAAATTCCCTTCTTTGTTTTTTATAATTTGTAATTATTATTACTATCCACTATTTTATAACTTATTATTTTTTTTTATGATTATTTTAAATGTGTTGTTTGTTTATATATATATATATATATATATATATATATATATATATATATATATATATATATATATATATATATATATATATATATATATATATATATATATATATATATATATATATATATATATTGATTTATATTTATTTAATTTATTACTTATAATAATAATAACAATAAAGTGTGACCTCACAGGTTGCCCCAAAGCGTCACACTAGTTTTACAAAACAAAAGGAAGAAAATAACAAAATAAAAACAATAAAAACTCCAATCATTCATCTCATTCAAATAGTCTCCTGTTAAATCTCAAGAACCTAACCAGCTCATCAACATGACAATTGAAAAGGTCCAAATGCTCATCAATCACATTAAGGAACCAGATAGCCTTTGCAAGAGACGAGTTATTGAAAGCAGAAGTTTTCGCAGGAATAGGTTGGAAAAGTAAATGATGACGCAAAGCTCTACCACATTCAGGCACCGAAAATTTAAATTCAAATAAAATCGAAAGGTTGTCTATTTTTCCCTTTAATACTCCAAAGAAATATTTGAAAATGGCAATAATTCTTCTCAAAGATAGTGAGTCAAAGCCTAGCATACCTTGTAAAAAGGTAGTGGGAAATAAATAGGGGTAATATATGTAGGTGTTATATGTTTTGTTTTTGTCATGTCTAATTTCTATAGTTATTATTTTGTTTCTTTTCTGTTACATTTTTTACCATTGTGGCACATTAGGAATTCATGTTATCCTAAAATGGTCCAAACTTTAAATAAATAAATTATAAAAATAAGATAAGATAGTGGTATTTAAAAAATGCAAACTTGAATTACATGCGACATTGAAAATTAAATATGCAATTTTATCTTATCATATAGCATTATTACTGATAAATTGTAATAAAAAAATAATCCGTGACCGACAAAACAATGATTATTTCCGATAAGTTGACACATATGTAGTAGCAACGACCTACATCCATATTATGTATGTATGTAGATATAAATAGAAAAAATCGACACGTGACATTTGATATTATTCAGAAAATGTCTTTCAGTGTGTGCGAAAGTTTGCGTGGCCTAATGTGCCATTAGTCAATTTGGCCCATTAGCCTAATGAAATATACACGTTTATAATTTCTAAGAGGGGGGTTGAGCCACTACAACTAGGTACAATGGACATACATATGTATATTTGTACTTATACTAGACAACATATACATATGTATATTTGTACTTATACTATATTTGTACGTATTATACTAGACAACATTTTAACCATTTTCTCGAGACTTTACGAGTTTCTAAAGTGTAATATTTTAGGATCAGAATTTGTACAGCCTATACAACCGCCTCAGCTTAAACCTTACCCCAACCTTATAATTATTTATATATTAGGTTATAGGCTAGTAAGAGCAGATATATATAGATATAAAATATGTATTATGTATTTAAAGAGATTTGATGATTTTTTAACAAAATATGCGTTGTTTTTACGTACGCAAATATGTACATATGTATGTATATATTCATGTATATAACGAAAACAGCCAGTTGGAAAATACGTTGGAAAAAAGCTCCGTTTTAGTAGTTTATTTTTTTTAATTCATTTAATCTTCAAAACCCACCGGATCCGGGTATTTAAAATTTCGAGTATTAACGTAAAAATTCAAAATGATTTTCAGTCGTCGATACATTGAAAATATCCAAATATGTATGTGTTATTTATAGATTCTGCGTGTACATGTATGACCTTATTTTTTTCGAGAACTTGATTTTACGACTTATAAGTCCTGAGAAAACTGCGAACAATGGAACGGATTTTTCAAATACTGAAAACAATACGGCGTAATGAAATTTGGCTAAATTTAGAATTTCGCCCATACATGTAAAGTGTACATATCAAACCAATTTCACCAACGATTTTCAAGAATTTATGGGAGTGGAACGAAACGACGGAGTGTTGTACATACGACTGTTTATTATGACGGTTGGGAAGGATGAAGGATAAGTAGCGAGCAACATGGCCGAATTGGTCTCAGCTCGCAGGATGGTGACCGAAACTCGACCATGTCGTAGAACCGCTACAAATCTATATTTAAAATCAAGATTTTTATTTTGGACCCGGGTCCGACCGGGATCCGTCGGGTTTTCAAAATATTGGACCCGGATCCGTCGGTTTTTGAAAACCCGGGTTTTCAGAAACCCTAATTGGGGTCTACCTGTGAAGCCCTCCTGGTATATATGTATCTATGTATGTGAAAAAATAATATTTTATTACATTTTATACCAGGAAGACCTTACAGGTAAACCCCAATGTGCCTTCCTGGCCAATTACAAACAATACAGCATTTGTATTACACAAGTTGCTGAATTACGAGACACTGAAAACTCGGAAATTAGCGAGACATTTATGAATTGTACATTAATCATACTGAAATAGTGGTGACATAGTAGGTAGGAAGGTTTTTAGCCAATGTTTAATCGAATAAAGCATTTTTATTACACAAGTCGTTGAATTACGAGACACTGAAAACTTGCAAGTTAACGAGACATCTATGAATTGTACATAAATTTTATAGTACATTAATCATACTCAAATAGTGGTGACAGTAGATAGAAAGATTTTTAGCCAATTTTAATCGGGAACCGTTCCAACAATGAAATCAGAGAAAATTGGCAAACTCTGATAGGAAACGATCAACCTGGAGTCACAAATATCCAAGTCTGACCAGCAGCACTACAGATATACTCGGAAAATTTCTTTTCAATCGAGGTCAACTCATGGAATCGAGCCCGGCACCTCTCGACGCTAAGCAGAAGCTTAACAACCGAGCTATGCTGCTGGCCATATTAGATATATTAGATGTATTATATATTATACCAGAATCCGGCGCCCCCGTCCACCGTCCCCATGTCTCATGGGATCGAACCCAGAGCCTCTCGGTATTAGGCATAAGCTTAACGACCGTGCTATGATGCTGGCTAATAATTTATTTAAATCAAAAATTGAATGTATGTACATATGAACAACCAGCAGATTGGCCTAGTGGTTAGCATCTTATGCTTTCGTGCAGAGTGTCACGGGTTCGATTCCCACTAGAGTCGTTGTTGGGCAGACCATGGTTTGTTTGTCACAAATATCCAGGTCTAACCAGCTCATAGGATCGAACCCGGCGCCACTCGGTGCTAGGCAGAAGCTAACGACCGAGCTATACTGCTGGCTAATGTGGCTAATATGTACAAACTGTAACAATATGTATGTTGTTACAGTTTGCCAATTTATCTTAGTTAATTGATGTGACGGTTCCTAAACAATTGGCATCCCCTTCCTGACTTGCAAATTCGGTTAGCCCGGATTTGTTGAATGTTGCAATCAATATTTGTATATCTATGTATAGTTTTTAGACACACAGAGTAGCCGTAGAGTAGTCACGTTTGCCCATTAATTGCATTCATTTTTCGCTCGAACAGAATTTGCAATTTTATTGGAAGATGTGCTTTATCTACAAGGCCACTTTACGACCGGGTTTTATTATATCACGCCTCTCGTTCACCACCGGTGATATATTTGTTCGGCCAAAGCCTTCGACGTGAAGGCCCCTCCAGAGGCCATCGTTACTGCCGGGACCTATGACGATATCGTTTTTATTTTTCGTATTTTTTTCCCCCAAGACATAACCATATATGTTTTTTCCGCCTCCACAGAGAACTTTCAGATTCTGCAAGCGGGCGTCTTTATTGACGTCATTTCACCCCTTTGTGCGTTTCGGTTTGTCGATACGTTTTCGACATTCCTTTTCGGCGAGCCGTCAAACGAGACAAAAAAATATTTAGCCGTATATGTATGTATGTATATTATAATATTAAGGCTTATTTCTAAGGCCTCCATCCTTTGATGTATTGTTCGCTATATTCGTTATACGAACCAATCTCGTATAATACGTATTAGTATGCGGTGTGAGCGAAAGCACTGCTCTTTGTATATACATATAATATCTACTAGCGAACAATTCTAACTCTTCATGGCATAAAATCGTATATGGTAAATATGATTGAGGCTAGGTGAAGTTATAATATAGTATGCCGTGTGATTGAAAGGCACTGCTTGAGTTAAAAGATTTGTATGATAAATAATACTAACGAACTGGCATAGCATCGTATGTCTATGGTGAATATAATTGGGGTTAGTGATGATTATAATACGAATTAGTATATACATACATACGTAGTTGTTGTGATTAAGGTTAGGTTAGGTTAGATTGGGAGTTACTCGGGTTCAAAACTTTGTATTATACAAACGAACAGGAAATTCCTGGCTCCTCGTGGCGTGAAATTATATTATTTATAGTCATTACGATTGAGTTAAGGTTGAAAATTGTCTGAGTTTGAAACTATAAATTATAAGTGAATGGGTCCAGCTCCGCAGGGCTTATAATCATATATAGTAATTAGTATGATTGAGGTTAGATTGCATACTGTACATATTTATTTATTTATATATTAGCCACAGTGACATAAAAGAACACTCTAACGCGTCATTGTGAAACGCGTCAGAAATATAAGCAAAATACAAATATATAAAAAAATTAGCGAGACATCTATGTTATAGAAAATAAATTTTTGAAATCATATTCAAATAGTGGTGACATAGTAGGATAGTTTTTGCCAATTTGATGGAAGAACTGCTTCGACGATGAAATCAGATAAATTTACAAACTCTGATAGGAAACTTTCGACTTGGAGTCACATATGTATAAACAGCAGCATGGAATGATGGTTATCATGTCTTGTGTCATATAACCATGGAATCATGGTTATATGGTCAGTGTGGATGTGAGTTCGAGTCACACTGGTTGCTGTTGGCCAGACCTTGGTTTGTAACCAGGTCGGTTGTTTCTTATCAGAGTTTTCCAATTTTTCTGATTTTCATTGAAATGATTCCTGCAAAATTGGCTTTCCCTCTCCATTTCTCACGCTAAATCTTGAGTTATTGTGTTATATCTCAGGTTTCGCCAGATTTCTCTCCATATGTTATCTCTGTGGATGTTTATTGTATATGTTACAGTAAAAGCATATTTCAAGTGAAAATATATTTTCACCAATTCAAGCAGTGAAAATTATTACAACGTTTAACTCTATACATTTAGCCCTAACAACCCAATCTTTAATGAATAGGCCCAACCTTTACTTAACCTTACCTATCCTAACACTTAAATAATACCAACCCTAACAATCTAATCTTAAATGAATAAAACCAACCCTGAAAATGTAACTATTTATGATTTCACTGAAAATATATTTTCACTTGAAATATAATTTCACTGTGACTATTGACGTATTGTATACGATGTTTATTGATCGTATTGTATACGATTTTTGCCATATCTGACCATAGATTTCATGTATGGTTTTGATTTATGTAATAATTATGTATTAAAAAAATGCATGATTAATTGATAAAAAATAAATAGAAATAATATATTCAAGTTTGACCAGTAGCATTAAAGATTATATTCACAATAAATTCTTTTCAGTTGCGGTCAGCTCTCGGGATCAAACCCAGCGACCTCTCGGTGCTTAGTATCAACGCAACCACCGAGCCACGCTGCTGGCTAATGATATAAACGTATGTATTAGTGTAATTCGAAACTCTTTAATATACTAAACGAATTGGTTCAACTTTGCACGGCATAAAATGCTTACATATAAACAAATATTTAATATGATTAAGGTTAGGTCACACATATCATAAAGCTGTTAACAACAAACCGCTCGAGATGAATATTATTTGGCGCACTATTGGCAATGATGACACGTATAATATTGAATATAATTTGAGAATTTACGAGCAAAAGCTTCCGTGCAAAAAATTGCCACGATTCGCTCAATTTTCCGACCGCGATAAAAAGTTTTCACGGGTCACTTCTTGATATACCATAGTTTTTCCGCGGATAATACTCTTTTATTCACCGTACGCATTTATTTATATCGCACGCAATTTTTAATATTACATTTCTAACGAGCGATAAACAAACAGGGCTGTGCAAATCTCGGCAAATTTTTTTCCCAGCGTCGTCAATTAATTAAATTAAATTTCAGACACGCCGATTAATTATTTTTTATAATCAAGCCATTGCTTTTTTCACTTACTACCAAGTTTTCATTAATTTCTTATGCAAAATTTTCACATCCACTACCCTTTTTCCGGTTTTCAACTGCTGAAATTTATCGTTTGTATCGTTATCTCGAGTCGTATATACTACAATATAATAGTAGTGTATCAATAGTGTGTTGTATATGAGGCATATCGTATTTCTACGCATTAGTAGAGACGTTCTGTATATGTATGATATAATAATAGATAGAAGGGTGATTGTTTTGATACTCGGTGTAGTATACAACTCGACAGTATCGTAAACACGATATAGATATCCTTCAATAACAGTTTTCGATGCTATTCTATTATATTATATGTATTTTTACATTTCGATAAACAAGATTGTAAGTGGTGGTATTCTACAAGTATATGATTGATACATACGTACAGTATATGTAAATCTTATGGTAATGTGAAATTTAAAAAAATATATACATATGTTTTCATGACTTATGAAACAACAGTTGTAAAGTTAGCAAAATGTTAGAAGAATATATGAAATTTAATTTTATTTTATTTCAATCGAACATGTACTTTAGAGATCGCTCGAAAGCGACGAGTGTACTAATTCAGATGCAATACAATTAATACAAGCATTTAAAACAATGCGAATTCATACGAGTATCATCCAAAGTGACATCTATGGAGAAACTTTCGCAGCATTTTACTATAGTAATTGGCTAATTTCAAGACTCTGAATAGCTTGAGATTTTCAAGAGAGATTAGAGAGGAAATGCGAATTTACAGGAACCGTTTCAATGAAAATCAGAAAAATTGACAAACTCTGAAAGGAAACGATCGAACTGGAGTCACAAACCAAGGTTTGGCTAACAGTTACTAGTGGGAATCAAAACGTGGCCACTCTGCTCGAAAGCATAATATGCCAACCACTAGTCCAAGCTGTTGGATAAATTTCCTTAATGTTTGGAACCGTTTCAAAAATGAAACGGTATAAATATTGAAATCATATTCAAATAGTGATGACATAGTGGGTAGAATGGTTTTTGTGCAATTTGATGACGAATCATTTCAAAAATGAAATCAGATTAATTGGTAAATTTTGACAATCGACCTAGAGTCACATACATACATACATATATCCAAAGTCTGGCCAGCAACACTGGGCCAGGGATTGAATCCAAAACCCCGCATTTGAAAGCATTCTACGCTAGCCACTTAGTAATTTTGCTTGTAATAAATATAAACCATATGATAAATAATCCATTTTAATATAAATTTAATACTCGAGCCATTACTTATTCGAGTATTAAATTTATATTAAATTAAAGTTATTATCGAAAATGACCACAAAATAAATATATTCTTGTTATATATACAAATTTATTTATTTATTTACAATTTTGCCATAGTGATATTACAGATTAACTCCAAGTCATCACTATGGCCATCACGTGGCAATATGTATATTATGTGATTATATTAAGAATATCTCGTTCGTTACAGTTTGAGAAACAACGAAAAATGTATTCAAATGAAATACTTCTCGCTCGTTACAGTTTGAGCCCAAACTAAACTCCAAACAATGTATTCGAAATTAAATACTTTTCGACAGCATATTTGAAATTCAGTATATACATACATACGTATATATATATATATATATATATATATATATATATATATATATATATATATATATATATATATATATATATATATATATATATATATATATATATATATATATATATATATATATATATATATATATATATATATATATATATATATATATATATATATATATATATATATATATGTATGTATATGTACATATAATTCAATTCTGATAACATTAGAAATTCTAATTCGCTAACTTATATAGGTACGACTATGATACGTTCACGCACGACGTGCTCGGAAAATGGCCGTCGGAAAATCGTGAATTTTCATTAAGCACTCCGTATACGTGTGCAAAATGTGCGTGTGTGTGTGTGTGCGTTCACGAATAAATAAAGACTTGTACGCTTTAATAAAATCTTATAACTTTCCATACGTTGTGAAATTTTCCCCGAGCAATGCAATATTCCGGAAAATCCTTGAATACTTTTCGCAAGGTCGAATTTCCCGCCCCGCGTAAGACAAAACCACGCCTTTCGACCTCGATAACGCATTCGAATGAGCCTAATATCGAATTACGTGTTGGATTCCAAAGGGTTAACCGGTTCATATTGAACTTTTCCACATGAAAAAAATGTATCAAAAAACAAAAACCGACTATATGAGCCACGCATGATAAAAGTAGACTTCATTTTATTTAAAAAATACTATATAAATATATATTGTAGATTTGATCAATTATTTATACATCTTTTTACATATACTAGAGGCCTAGTGCACGAATTCGTGTACTGGTGAAAATTGAACACCATCATTTTGACGTCTGTAAAAACAATCAGTAATAATTTTAGTTGCGATTTATTGCCATTTATTAGAGCATATCACATATAGCATTATGAAGTGAAAATAGAATAATATACAGCATATACATAATGCTTTGACTAGCATATATGTATGTATAATATATAATGCTTTGAACAAAGTGGTCAAGGATTCAAATCCCACTGGTTTCTGCTAGCCAGACCTTAGATTTTTGACTCCAGGTAGATCGTTTCCTATCAAAGTTTGCCATGTTATTTTCATGTGATTTTCATTAAAACAGTTTATTAGCAAAAAATTAGCAACCTTACCCATTTTCTCGCAAATTTCAGGTTTTCAGCAATCTCGAATCGTATAAAATGCTGCAAATTTACAAATTTGACCATAGATGTCTCAATGGATGTTAATTGATATGTATTTACTTTGCAATACTAATAATACTTGCATCAAATGAACAATGTTTATGGACAGGAAGGCCCATTGGGGTTACCTGTTAGGCCTTCCTGATTTATATTAAAAACATTTTTTTTGTTTTTGAAAGGTGTATTTATACATGTTCGGGTCTTTGAAATCGGGAATTGTGTTTTAGACATACTTAAAGTTCAAATTAGCTAAACTTCTCTCACACTCTACCTGTATGTACATGTATATGTAACGATCCTTCCATTACGTCGTGGCACACTTCAATCTCGCCGAGCTAATTCTCCAAATGAGCCAAACCCACCTATCTGATTAAACGCTTCCTAGGTAACTCTAATGGCTCTGTTTACACCGTCCGATTCCCAGAATTGCTCATCGCATTAGATTTAATCAATAGGACACTCTGTTGCTAAACACAGACCAAAAGAACTGAAAGGAATTTATATACATTTTTAACCATGCGCCGCAAATATTTTTTCCCCTATTTTATGTATAGAGACAATTTCAATAAAAAATAATGTAGTACTTATAATGCTGATAGAATAATGCTATAGCACTAATGTACATATATACTCGATGTTTATTGAACGTATTGTACCTATATACGATGTTTATTGGTCGTATAATATTTACAATCTCTGGCCATAAATGTCATGTATGCTTTTGATTTATGTAATAATTATGTATAAAAAAATGTATATAATTTTTTGAGTCTTAATCTATTTGGCACACTCGTCACTATGAAGCAATCTGTTGGGCGAGTTTGAATGATTAATTGATGTAATAAAAAATAAATAAAAATAACATATCCAAGTCTGACCAGCAGCATTAAAGATTATACTTAGAATAAATTATTTTTAATCGCGGTCAGTTCACGGGATCGAACTCGGTGCTTAGTATCAACGCAGCCACCGAGCCACGCTGCTTTATTAATTATTTCTTATTATAATAACACTGTTCGACACGAAAAATGGTTCAGAGACGAGATATGACTTTTCTTATAGATCTATGCCCAGTGAACACGAATCTGGTAATAAAAAGTGTTGATTGGCTCGAGATTCGGAGTTATATGTGTTTTTTAAATCGCGCGATTTTTCTATATCTTAGCTACTGGACCATAAATTCTTTGAATAAAATGAACTTTTCAATCATCTGATAAAAAAATTAGTATGTATAATAAAATATCGAAAAACGGTTTAAAAATAGTTGAATAAATTCTCTAATTTTTTTCTCTTATTCCCCTAAATCTAATTTTATAAAACATTTTACTTATAAAATTAAGTGCAATGATAAATAATTTATTTTCTATTTTTGACATTGTTAAATAATTTAGTCCAATTAACTCCTTGCGGAACGGTCAGATTCGGATTTAAAAGCGATAACACTGTTCGACACGAAAAATGGTTCAGAGACGAGATATGACTTTTCTTATAGATCTATGCCCAGTGAACACGAATCTGGTAATAAAAAGTGTTGATTGGCTCGAGATTCGGAGTTATATGTGTTTTTTAAATCGCGCGATTTTTCTATATCTTAGTATTGTTCGGTCGATTTCTCAAAAATTTTTAATTTGCTGTTCAAAATGAATATTGGAATCTATAGTCGGGTATTTTATCTTTCATTTGTAGTACTTTTCAGCTTTCAAATCTCTCTAAGTAGTCGTCCAGTTCAAATCAAAAGTCAAAATTACGTATTTTCACTTGGGATTTTTTCCCACTGTTAATACTATATTATATTGAGTATTTTGTATTGAAACATGTTTATTAGGATAGTGTTCTGGCAACACTATTTTTGTTTTCGTTTAAAACGGTTAATTGGATGTATGCTGAATTTTAAATCGGTGAAATTGCGAGCAAAAAATTCGTATTATTAGAGCACGGATGTGTGTTTTGTGCGCTGCATTGTACGCATCGGTTACGTCGTCATTTGTCGAACAGTTTAATTAATAAACACACCAACTTAAATACAAATAAATTTATTTAAAATTATTTAATATGTATGCATGCATGTGTGGAACTTATTAAATTCGTTAATTCGAATAACGAGAAAACGTAGAAAGAGAAACGCTTGGATAAAAAAAAATTCAAAAACAGGTCAATTTAGCGCTCTTATTATTTTTTTGATATTGTCCAGAATTGATCCTCGACAACTATGTATGTATATTTACTGGTAAAATTCGTTTGACCAATGCACTTTGATGTGGTTTTTATATTTTACATAACGATGACAATTGTAATGAAAGGTGCAAATATTTATAGAACTCTATACATACGTCCATATGTAGTATACGAATTGACATAAAAGGTAATTTCCTCATGTAAGGCCAGAATGAAAACTGGCGATCGGTTGATGACCGGAAAGCTTTTGATCGGAGTAATGCTCTTGTCGTCATTAATTTTCACGCGTCGAATTTCCCGACCCATAACTTCCGTTTCCGTCTCGCTCGGACGCTGGGGCGGGAAAGCGAGACGCGTAGACGTTTTCCATTCTGTCGCCAGGAGGCTTTGGGTGTGTCCTTGAAAAATATTTAACATCGAGCGGGAGGCTTGCGAACGCCTCGTCCTTCGTAATTCCTTTTGTAACAAACGGAACGGAAACAGCGTGCCTCTCGTACACGTTCGCAATCGCATCCTAATTACTACTTATCTTATATTACGACAGTGTCTCGCTAACTGTGGCGCGTGTACTATAGGCTAGTGTTATCAACTGTAGATTTATTATTGCATATTTTATTGTATATTTTATTACAGTATTTTTAACAGTAGGCAGCGGGTTCAAATCCCGGTCAAATACGTTTTCAAATTTGATTTCAGAAAATAATTGATACACGAATTAAAATAAAGTTATATGTAAATATAACGTAAGGTAATTTATAGGCGCGCGCGTGCACGTATTAATAGAAAAAAATGAGTGCGCGCATTACACGCTCGTCGATCCAACCGTTCATCCGCGCACGTATTAGTGTATATGTGTACGCTCCCGTGCAGCGCGTCTGACGCAGACGTCAACCGTCGCTCAGCCTGGCGTCGCTCGGCGCTCAATATCAGGAGCAGGAGCATATAATAAAGCAGCGTAGCTCGGTGGCTGCGTTGATGCTAAGCACCGAGAGGTCACCGAGTTCGATCCCTTGAGCTGACCGCGATTGAAAAGAATTTATTCTAAGTATAATATTTAATGCTATTGGTCAGACTTGGATAAGTGTGCTCCAAGTCGACCGTTTCCTACCAGAGTTACAAATTTATCTGATTTCACTGTCGAAGCGGTTCCTCTATAAAATTGGAAAAAACCATCCTACCCACTATGTCACCACTATTTGAATATGATTTAAAAAAATTATTATCTATAACATAGATGTCTCGCTAATTTACTTTTATATAGTAGTTGTATTATGCTTATATTTCTGGTCACAGTGACGCGTTAGACTTTTCTGTAATTTCACTGTGGCTTATATGTAAATAAATAATAGGTTTCGCTTATAAGCGAAAAATCAGTTTAATGAATCCTCATCAATTGAGTATATGCTAATTTTATTCCACATCTGAGAATTTTTGTTGGTGTCATTTCGATCGTTGTAATAATATTCAACGAGAAATAAATAATTCGGTGCGGTATCTCATAAATATATAGTGTGTATCGGATGCATTAGCATAACAGTTAAATTTAACGCAGTCGAGAACTTCTTTTTTTTTTCGCTTTAGACCTGTCACAGTCTTAAAACGTATTGAAATTATGTTCAAGCGCTCGGACTCTACTTTTTTCTCTTCGATATTTTTTTTCCTTATTTTTCATTAGAAAAAAAGTTATCGAAAAGTTGTATTAAATTTTTAAATTAAAAATAATGGCGTCCAACTTTCAGTGAAATTATCGGAAAGTCTATTAAGCTATACTCACTTAATTTTTCTCGCACAAGGCTTTTATACGTACATTTACATGTAGGTATGTAGTACATATGTATTTTGAATTTATACCAAGAAGGCCTAACAGGTAACCCCAATGTGACTAGACACATTGTACATTTGATAAAAGTATTATGAGTGTAACACAAAGTAAATACATATCCACAGAGACATTTATTGTGAAATTTTGTAAATTTGCAGCATTTTATACAATTCAACGAAATTTGAGATTGCTGAAAATTCGAGATATGCGAGAAAATGGATAAGGTTGCCAATTTCTTGGAACCGTTTCAATGAAAATCTGATAAATTGGCAAACTGATCGACTTGGAGTCACAAATTCAAGGTCTGGCCAGCAGAAACTAGTGGGATTTGAGCCCATGACCACTTTGTTTAAAGCATTATATGCTAACTACTAGTCTATTCTGCTGGTTAGCATATAATATACATATATGTATTTTATTTTATATGCATCTCTGTCTGTATGTCTATCTGGAACTTGTCACTATCTTTAGTAGTGGTGACGACATACAGATAGAAAAATAAAAATAGTGATTTGGATATGTCAATCGTGTATAAAAAAAAAACCACGAAATAAAAGCGGGAAATTGCCATATTTAAATAAATTAATTTGACCTAAGTTTATTTCTGACTAGTGGTTTACCCGGCTTCGCTCGGTATTTGTAATATAAACCGCTTTGAATCCTTTGAATCGAAAAAAATCGAATCGGCGCCTTTGAATCGAAAAAAAATCGAACGGTCGTCTACGACCCAACGAACGAAGGTTATATACATACATACATATATTCAAAGTAAATATATAAGATTATCATAAATCGATTCCGTAAGAAAATAAAAAAGAAAATGATAAAAATCGTTTCATAAAATAACAAAGCGATGTTTCGAGTCAAAACAGGGACGGGGAGGGGGTTTGTAAAACATTTCCCGAGTTTGCAATGATTACACGATGTAGCAACCAATCGGTAAAATAGAAACCGTATTTAAATCCTTAATGTTTTATATCGTGTAAAAAATCCTTGATGTTTTATACCGTGTAAAATAATCCCCCCTTATTATTTATTTATATATTTATATTTGTTTTATTATTAAAGTAAATACATTATATAAATGGATAGATAATAATAATAACAAAATAATGACTAATTTAACCTAATATGTGTCATACCAGTTTTACAAAAATAAAGAAAAATTACAAATTGGCAATCATTCATTTCATTCAACTAGACTCGTGTTGAATCTCATGAAACTGACCAGTTCAATATCATGACAATCAAACAGGTCCACATGTGCATCTATCACATCAAGGAACCGGATAGCCTTTACAAGAGACGAGTTATTGAAAGCAGATGTTATCGCAGCAATAGTTTGTAAAAGTAAACGATGACGCAAAGCTCTACCGCATTCAGGCGCCCAAAATTTAAATTCCGATAAAATCAAAGGTTTGTCAATACTTCCCTTTAATACTCCAAAGAACTATTTAGACATGGCAATAATCAAAGTAAGTCAAAGACTTGAACACCCTGTAAAAAGGCAGTGGGAAATAAATAGAATTTTTTTTAAACTCTTTCTATCAAGAGAGAAAATTTAATTTCAGTGCGACTTAAAATTACAAACCCAAACGCTAACATGCTCCGAACAAGCGAACAATAAATCAACACCATTAAACTTGGATTTTGGAAGTAGTGAGCATTGCGCAAAACAAATGCAAACATTTTGGTAGCCCTACAGCATATGTATATGTATATCTAAAATAGATATGTTTAAAATAAATATGAAGTCACTCCTAAACATGTATATAACCTCACTAATTAATATGTGTACATATACGTGTACATATTGAAAATAAATACAAACAATAGTTGACCCGTATAAAGATTAAATGAGAATTAAAAATAAATTGGCAACACAAGGGAGTGTCACGACATTTATAATTAAGTCGAAAAGTATATGTATACATCTGTATAATACTATGCATTATTCATCCGATGGGGTCGAGCACGCCACTGCGCGAATATATTAAATTTTAATTCACGTTTTAATATTTTATTTGATGTAAATATACTTGAACAAATCCGAACCCTTTATTAAACGAGTACATATTTGCGTTGCTAAGAACTGGGTCATGCATGCAGGGTAAGCGAGGCCGCACACACCCCATACGATGCAATGAACGTGTCAAGCATTAACCTTATGTATCACACGTGCATATATGTAATACGTTATACAGATGTGACACAGCCTTCTTCCCCTTATTCCTCTTCTTCCTCATCCTTAATATGCGTACATAAAACGCATGCATACCGCCTAGGTATACGAAAATAATTATAACTAAAAAAAACACAACATTAATATAAAGGTTAAGAAAAATCTTTGAAGTTTGGTTAAAGATAATCAATATTATGAATGACCACAGGTTAGACTTCAGACGTCAGATATATCAGTTTCACTCTGAAGAAACTTAACGAAACTATACACACCGGTGCGATATGTAAGATGTATTTGAAATAGTTTTAGTCACATTTATCAATCGGACCACACAGTAGTTATTTACAACTTAACTGACCTACATTTGAAAAGACGTCAAATGCCAAATGCCATGACAGCCAGCAGCATAGCTCGGTCGTTAAGCTTCTGCCTATCACCGAGAGGCGCAGGGTTCGATTCCATGAGTTGACCTCGATTGAAAAGATTTTTTCTGAGTATATCTGTAGTGCTGCTGGTCAGACTTAGATATTTGTGACTCCAGGTCGATCGTTTCCTATTGGAGTTTGCCAATTTTTCTAATTTCATTGTTGAACCGGTTCCGGATTAAAATTGACTAAAAAAACCTTCCTACCTACTATGTCACCACTATTTTGTTCAATAAAATGTTCAATCAAATGTCACGATGTTCAATAAAATATATGTACAATTCATAGATGTCTCGTTAATTTGCGAGTTTTCAGTGTCTCGTAATTCAACGACTTAATAAAAGTGTAATAAAAATGCTGCATAGTTTGTAATTGGCCAGAAAGGCGCATTGGGGTTTACTTGTAAGGCCTCATATATATATACATGTAAAAAATAAATAAATAAATAACACAACATTTAAGGTCTATTCATACCTAGTCGGCACGTACCGACTTCAGCAGGTATCCGGCCGTACGAAAAGTATTCTTTGGTACATTTTGTATGGGTATATTCATTTCAACCGTCACGTTTACGCCACGGCAGTATTACAGCAGCACCCGACATTTCCTGTTCATACTTTAGAGCAACATCCGTCAACGTATCGTATCCGTCTTTTTGGCCATCGTGGAGATATACACGCGAATTACGTGCCATGAGTCTGCCGCTTTGGTGTTTTGGACCAATTATCGATAGTGACAGTTGACAGCTGTTCAATCTTTCGACATGGTTTTGGCGCTGACAATGACTTTTTGACAATGCTTCCTTAAATTTTGTAGATTTTTTGGTGATTTGTGTTTTTATTTTATCCAGAATTGTTTCAAATTGGTATCGATTCATACGAAAATATTTTTAAAAAATTGTCCATCATCCACAAGCTCCTTATACAGTGTCAAAAACTCTCCTCCGGTTTTTCTATTTTTTAACATGGGATGCCCATCAAAACGCCTCCGTGCTTTTTTATTGCCTTCTTAAGCTTCTTCTTCCAACAACAACGTTATACAACGTTATACATAAAAATATTATACATAATTGTTCGTTCGATAAACGCCGAAACATTTTTGCTGACTTGTATTCTGACGCGTAGCTACGAATGCACGTGTATGCATTCATATTATAAGTACTCGAAAATACGACGTAAGCAATATTGCACCGTATCGGCATGGCCTGTAATGTATAAGTAAGCCGATTTTGCCTTGCACTCGGCCAAAGTGCTGTAAACATGACGTGACCGCGACGTGTAGATAGATATGAATAGAAATGTAATAAAATGACATATTTGAAACGGAGTCGTGCAGTGCTGAAGCCGTGCAGTGCTGTAAAGTATGAACAGACCTTTAGAGGTTATATACGACGCGAGGTTATATACGCGAATCACAATATATATGAGAGATAAATCTAAAAATTTATATACATATGTATATTAGACATAATGACAACCTATAAAGCAAATTTTATAAAATATAGAGTGAAAAAAGAAAAAGTTATAGGCATTTAAACAATTAAAATTCTAACAAAGCGAGATGGTGGCGAAAAGGGATATAAAGTAATAAGATGCTAGTAACGATCAATGTAAATGAACAATGTGAACGATAGACGTCATAGAGAAATATGACGGAGTATTTTCAAACGTGTCTATTACGATTATTTTTCACCATCGTAATGGAGGACGTCATTTCCACATATATTTATGACCAAACCGAGCAAAATGGCAAAGTTTGAAAACGAAGTGAAAGTAAGAAGAGGCTAGTAAAAAAATCATAGTAGAAGTTTAAAAAATCTTTTAAGGTGCAAGGTGCGTTAAATAATTCAATCGGGTATAATCCCAAATGTATTAATCATTTTAATTTCAATAATTGAACCTTTCTGGTGAATTTTCTCAACCCGTTTCCGCATATCGGACAATGGTGAAAACGTCGAATCACGTTCGCCATTCTGCGTTCACGTGAAAACTAACTTTACAACAATCAATCAAGTTAACGACTGTCGAGCACGAGGTGTATGAAACCTTTTGTTGATGTTGTTCTTGTTGTTGTTGTTGTTGTGTTGTTTATGTTTGCGTTGATGTATTCCCGAAGCAGTTTATGAAATATTTACACGCTCATAATAATTACTGTGTATGACTGAAGTGAGTTCGAACAATCGGTCCCGATTCCGCTCGATCCATTTAACCCGCTTTGTTATATGCGTAACACGTGTTTCACGTGTTGGCGGTGTTAACGTTGAATTTTCATGCATAAGATAAATTTTAAATCAGCAGTATAGCTAAATGGTAGCATGTAAGTTTAGCACCAAGTGATCAGTGGGTTCGATCCGCCATACTGCTGGTTAGATTTGGGGGTATTTGTGACTCCAAATTGATCATTTCTTATCAGAGTTTGCCAATTTTATCGGATCATTGTTGAAACGGTTCCTCAAAATTGGCAAAAAATCATCTTTCCTGTTGTCACAAATCTTCTGTATTTATCGTGTGTATAATTTGTAAAAATTATCTACAAAATCTAAATCCATAGATGTCCGACAAACGGGAACGAGAACGGGAAGGAGAACGGGAATGGGAACGGGAATGGGAATTGCATGCGTTATTGTGGCATTGCAACATATGCCGGGTTCAGCTAGTTATAAATAAATTGGGTAGCGATTATAAAATAAAAAATATTACACATAATTGAAATGAAATAAGCGGAAACACGCCCTAATATCTCTTTGTACGTATAGTAAAATAACATCGAAAATTAAAACAAAAAGGTGTTCACATTCTCATAATAATGATAAATGTGCTGTTATATTATTGTATTACTCTGGAAACGCTTATAGGAAAACAGAGGGAAATTAAATTTTAATGAAGTTCGCAAAACGGATAGCAAAATGAAAAGTGCGCGTTATTTTAGGACCTCGACACACATACGTATGTACTTACATGTATGTACATATGTACACGCACACAATACGATATCCAGTGAACATAAAACTACGACCTGGGTCTCCAGTGTGGGCCTTTGGGACTTAAGGGCTTTGTACTGGTCGTTAAAGGGGCGTTTACACCCATGTGGATTAGTCATTTCCTTATTACGAGTAACTCTAGCACGTTGACGTTGAAACAAAACACGTATGTTTATGTACATTTGTATTTATGTATGTTTTTTTCATATTATATTTTATTTTGTATACATCTACGATATACCAGGTAGGCCTAATAGATAAACTAATTACAAACATCGATAAACAATTTTATTTATACAGTGTCATAGAGACATCTATGGATAAAATTCGAATCACAGGAAGCGATTCTCTTTTTATTAAATTTTGAAATTAAAAATAATGGCGTCCAACTTTCAGTGAAATTATCGGAAAATCTATTAAGCTATACTCACATCATTTTTCTCTCACGAGGCTTTTATATATACATTTACATGTAGGTATGTAGTACATATGTATTTTTATTTTATACCAGGAAGACCTAACAGGTAACTCCAATGTGACTAGAAACATTGTACATTTGATAAAAGTATTATGAGTGTAACACAAAGTAAATACATATCCACAGAGACATTTATTGTGAAATTTTGTAAATTTGCAGCATTTTATACAATTCAACGAAATTTGAGATTGCTGAAAATTCGAGATATGCGAGAAAATGGATAATGTTGCCAATTTCTTGGAACCGTTTCAATGAAAATCTGATAAATTTGCAAATTGATAGGAAAAAATCGACCTGGAGTCACAAATTCAAGTTCTGGCCAGCAGAAACCAGTGGGATTTGAATCCTTGACCACTTTGTTCAAAGCATTATATACATACATATATGCTAGTCAAAGCATTATGTATATGCTATATACATACCTGAAAACTCAAGATTTGCGAGAAAATGGGCCAATTTTTACAAACCTCCTTAACGTTTCACTTACGATTACAATTCAGGAAAAAATTTGCCTCTTATCCGATCGTTTTCATACTTTGCTATATTGCTCATTTTGGTCGTCAATATAAGTAAATGGATCCTCCGCCATTGCGATAGAGATAAAATATCGTTTAAGACGCGTTTGAAGTTTGCAAATTTGAAATCTGGATGACGTCAATGTATTCTTTAGTTTTATACATAGATGGCCGTAGTAAAATAAAATTATTGGTATTTTTATTCAGAATAATAGTTTTTATATCTTAATTTGAGCTATTTTAATAAATATCAGATAAGTTGGTAAACTCTGATAAGAAAAGATCGACCTGTCACAAATCCAAGGTCTGGCCAGCAGAAACCAGTGGGATTTGAACCCGCGACCACTTTGTTCAAAGCATTATATGCCAACCACTAGTCTATAACCCATGACGTAAATAATCGCTAAACCACTGAGCTACGGTGTGACTTATGTGCTGTGAATTATGCATGACATATTTTAATTTTTAGCGTAAGGTTGCGTCAAAACTGGGACACAAATCGCGCGCAACGACGAATATATTACACATGTTCGTCGTTGTATATAATTATATATGTAAGTTTGAGTTTATGCCACTACTTTACTCACATATGTGCATATATTGTATATGTGGATAAGATCATATATACTTAAGAGTATATATTACGTATAAATTTTGAAATACGTAGAAGAGAATCCGTTCATACATACATATTGAAAATAAATAAAGCGAGGAGAGGATAAAATTTACCGAGAGCTCGACTAGCAAGTCCCTCGAACGCGAATCTCGTGTATAAATAATGTCGTTGCAGGATATGCCGGATGAGAAAATGCAGGTGTTTTTCCGGGATTTTCCGGCCCGGCAGTGTCTACTGCCTATAAATTCTCTCCGCATACTGGAAACTTCCTCATACATACAAACCAACAATCAAATAAAAGTCGACTTGAAAAATCACCTAAAGCTTGAGTGCACTTGTATTTGGATAATACATATATATTCGTAGATAATATACCTACATATATAAAAGCACAAAAACATTCTGAATATTTAATATATGTATGTACAGAAATAAATATTTGTTTGCAAATCTACAATTTTGATATATATGTAGGTACATACTTTTTCACTGCAAAATTTCCTTTTTACAAGCTATTTATTATTTGGTTCATTTATCAAATTTTATAAACTAATTTTGAACCATTTCCACTATTCATATGGCTTTGGTGTTATTTATTTATTTATTTTTTACATATATACCAGGAAGGCCTTACAAGTAACCCCAATGCGCATTCCTGGCCAATTACAAACATTGCAGCTTTTTTTTTTATTATACAAGTAGCTAAATTACGAGACACTGAAAAACTCGCATATTAACGAGACATCTATGAATTGTACATAAATTTTATTGTACATAAACCAATCTCAAATAGTGGTGACATAGTAGGTAGGAAGGATATTTAGCCAATTTTACTGGGAACCGTTTCAACAATGAAATCAGAGAAAATTGGCAAACTCTGATAGGAAACGATCGACCTGGAGTCACAAATATCCAGATCTATCCAGCAGCACTACAGATATACTCAGAAAAAATCATTTCAATCGAGGTCAACTCATGGGATCGAGCCCGGCACCTCTCGACGCTAAGCAGAAGCTTTAACGACCGAGCTATGCTGCTGGCTATATTAGATATATTAGATGTATTATATATTATACCAGAATCCGGCGCCCCCGTCCACCGTCCCCATGTCATCATGGAAATTTTGACTTGTTTTCGAAGTTCCCAACCAAATCCCACTCAAAATACTAACAAAGTCTCTTTCGAAATTATGTATATATATTAGATATAATGAGCGTCGAGAGGGTTAACGTTGGATTAATCGCGTAATGGAATCGATCGCATCGAACGGTCGTTATCAGTGCGATTTGTACACACGGACCGTGCTTTGATGGGACTTTGACATGTCACGGTTTATTTCTGACCCCTTCCCACCCAACCGATACGTGTTTTAACCCCCCCCCCGATACGACCGAAAATAGCTCGAACAAATGAGCCGATGCCGTGCCATGAAACACTTGGTCAAGCGTGGGAGAGAAAAACCTTTTAACCCTACCCCCATAACAACCCCCCCCCCCCCCTCGACCTTCGCTATCTGTTAGAATTCAAATTTTAATTAAGATATCATCAATCCACCATGCGTTTATATGGATTCATTATAAACACTCTGAAGTGATATGTAAAGACCGTAAAATTGTAATTTAATAAGTTTAAATGTGTTTCTAGTGGTTACTACTATACATATATCCAAATACATCTTACATATAAAACACTAAAGTTTGTTTATTCGTATGTATGTACCTACGTATTTTTCTTCAACAGTCTATTTTTTTGACGTCATCGAACAAATAATTTGCTTTTTTCCGATTCAAAGGATTCGAAGTTCCTGGGGGCGCAGGCGCCGAGGTCGAAGCCCTGGGGTTTCGCCCCCTAAGGGTCGCAGACGCCGAGGGCGGAGCTATAGGGGGCGCAGACCCCGGGGGTGTACATATATTTTTTTATAAGAGACTTACTATATATGTTTGTTTGTTCGTGACAATCAATTTAATAAAAAAAAAACAAATGAGTATTGTAACGCGACGTTCTCCCCGTACTCCCATAGGGCAACACTCGCCCTTTATTTCGAGTGGCAACACAGAAAAGCGCGCGATATATGCGCGTGCGCATCGAGAGCGACTCTCTTACCCGCCAACCACCGCCGAGGAAGGATCTCTCCTGTGCACGTCTCCCGGACAGACGGGGCCCAGAGATCCGCCATCTTGCTGAAGAACCGCTGTGAGGTCGAGTGCAGCATCACTCCCTCCCAAGAGTTCCAGCCAACGTCCTCGTATTGCTCACGCCGTTTCCGGAGAAACGTCAGACGTGAGTCCTGACGCTGGCTCTGATCGCAGATCCAGCTGTTTCCGCCCACGCAGAAAAGCTGTTATCAACGAGACGATTTGCAGTCAGGAACCTCCCCGACTATTTACAAACTATCCCAAGATTAGTTTACGTTTCCCTATAACCCGACCCTGGAAGAGCGACGACGTATCCGCCCTCTGGATCTCCCACCGCGAGATCAGTCTAAGCGCGCGTAAAACCGTTCGTTACAGTATTCAAATAAATTTAATAAATTGTTTACTATTAGATAAGTCATGTTTAAACGGTATATATTATAAATACCGAGCGAAGCCGAGTAATAAAGCTAATTTTATATAAACCATGAAGGTATCCATACAAAGGGTATTTTTTAGAGGTATAGAATTTTCAAATGAAATAAAACAAATTTGTTTCGCTGAATTCGCGACAAACGGAGGGTATGCCAATTTCATGGCAACTGTCACAAAAATCAAGCAAGATAAATTGACAAACTCTAACGGCAGACGGTTTGATTCGGATTTTATAACCATCTGGATTTTGTCAGCAGCAATAAACGTACTCACAATCATTGAGCAAATTGTATATGTTTTGATTCCAGCGGGGATCTGAACCCACGACCTCTCTGCTGGTAAGTGGCTGTGGCTGTGTTTACATATTGAGATATGTCTATTCTCAATATGTCTATTCTCAATGGGCCGTCGATCGGTGTAAACGTGCCTTTATCTGTGAGAATCTTGCATGAGAGTGCAATAAATCCGAATCGAAGGAGAGGCAGAAATCGACGATAGGCAGACCCGTTTCGCTTGAAATTACGCCTCTGAGGAGTCGTAGCGGTCGAAACGTTGCTCTAAATACAAATTTAAAACCGGAAGTGTGGCATGGGAGGGGTAGAGAGAAGGAAAACCAAAAGAAAATGGCGTTAAAAATTGGGCTCGTCTTATCTGAGCGCGTTGCGGGCCGTGCTCCAACGTACATATCTTTGTTGTTGCAAACTTTCTTGGCAAGCTTGTTTTTCACGATATAGCTGTAGTCTTTGATAGCATTATAATAATACAACATAATATATAAAATATGGTTTGGCTTCGGGAAAACGATTCGGGTTAGAATTTTCATAAAATGGTCGAATTTTCTCCCCACTAAATCATAAAAGTACCTAATCGGTAAAATATTTACAATTATTGATAGAATTACATGTGTTCATACATTTAACCAGCACCATAGCTTGGTATTTGCGTTAATTCTATCTACTGAGAGGTTGCCAGGTTTGATCCCGTGGCTTAATCTCATTTGAAAAGTTTAATTCCGAGTGTAACCTGTAGTGCTGCTGGTCAGACTTGGATATTTATGACGCCATGTCGATCGTTTCCCATCAGAATTCGCCGATTTATCTGATTTTATTGTTAAAACAGCTCCTCATCAAATTGGAAAAAAAACATAATACGCAATATATCACCACTTTGATTTCAATATGATTTCAAAATTTATAATATATAAAATGTATATGTACATGCTTAGTACCATATATATCGCTCAGGGGCAACTTAATAAAGGCATTATGGGAAAAATATAAAACTGGGTCCATCGGCTATGCCACATTTCCCAAAGTATAAATAAATTGTAATAATAATATATGCGTAAAATTGAAAATATTTTCATTATACAATATATAAAAAAACTAGCATAATAAATAGTTTTAGTGAATGACAAACTGAACTGAAAGTAATGAATGAGGGTTATAGCTATTTTTAACAGACAGGTGTACATATGTATATTTACCCAATAGTATAATACTATTCATAAAATAAAATATCTGACGATGATTAATCATACAAAGCGACTCGTTGAAAACGTGGAGTAATATACAAGTTATTGTTTGCAATCATAAATAGAACAAAGACACACCCTAGCTGCATTTTGATGCATAATAAAATTGCATTCGTAAATAAAACAGACAAGGCTGGACGCCGATATGGCATTGAAGAATTTCCACTGTGAAATATTCATAGGAGTCAACCGGGCCGAGTGGGTAGGAGTGCAAGTGCACATATAAATAAAGAACGGTGTGGGTGGAGGATCCAAATAAAAGGCCAAACTCACTTCACAGCATTTATTGGGTGATTAAGGAGATCCACGCACAGCCAGTGCTCCGTCCATACTATTGGTATGGCTTAAGTACCTGCTTATAAAGGGCAGGTCGCTCAGTGCATCTTCCTTGGCACGTTTGTTTACCCATTGTTATAGGCACGTACCAGATATGCAGTCCCACGTTTTCGCGCTGTCAGTTCTGAGAACTCTAGCGGGAAGTGGCTGGGTTCCGTTACCGACCACTAAGTCCATTCGGGTGGTCTCCATTGTTAGCCGACAGCACTTAAGCCTGGAGATAATCCTCGAAAACTAATTATATCGGCGGCTCGTTTTAGAATATGCTACAGAACTAATGTCTCACTGATATTCATTAGTGTAGATGATGTGGAAAAATGAAGCGGGAAGCTATGGAAACACGAGATTTGAAAAAAATGTATTAAATGAAAACCCAGAGATATAATAAAATTTAATAATAGTGATAGTACTTAATAGATGGCGAGTCAGCGGAATTCGCTTAATTAAGTTGTTATTATATTTTCCTTTATGAATTTCTGCGAGGCAGCTGGAGTATGGTGTTTTTAACGCGAGTCTGGCCCCTTTGTCTCGTCACATTGTTTTTATTGCAAGGCCGAATGGTAGAGAGAGCACGTTTTTAATTAATTATTACGCTGTCAGCGAGTTTAAAGACTATTTGCGCGACCCTCGGGGGCGAGAAAATTAACTAAATTGAAAATATGAACTCGTTTCGGCAAGAACAGATTTATTCCATTGAAAATATATTGTGTTGCGTCACAGTTCCTCAAACTTTTTCAGCTTTTCAAAGATTATTTGTATCTCTGCCCACTTCCATATGAAAACAGTCGTTAGTTACATGATTAGTAGTGGTAAGTCACTTGGATTGATAACACCGAGTACTAGCGGAGACTAATCAATCTTTACTAAATTTGGCCCACTTAATTCAAATATGACAATTATTTTTGTTGGCTTCTTCTCGTTGGAGATATAAGCCAGCAGTATGGCTTAATGGTAGCGTGTATGTTTAGCATCAAGTGATCAGTGGGTTTGATCCGCCATGCTGCTGGTTAGATTTGGGGGTATTTGTGACTCTAAATCGATCGTTCCTTATCAGAGTTTGCCAATTTTATCTGATCATTGTTGAAACGGTTCCTCAAAATTGAAAAAAAATCATCTTTCTTGTTGTCAAAAATCTTTTGTATTTATTGTGTATTTGTAAAAATTATGTACAAAATCTAGATCCATAGATGTCTCAATAGATTAATTTTGTAATTAATTAATTAATTAATTGTTATTTCGTGTTCTTCAGCTTCTGTAAATACAGTGATTTATGTAATAATGAAATGCTGCATTGTTTGTAATTAATAGTCCAGGAAGGCGCATTGGGAATAGAGGGCTATGGGCAGTTAGCTTTAGCTTTGTATAGCTGTTATCAGCTCATACTAGTTCAGTGATGTGACCAGTTGCACTGCGCCACACGACCGGCAGTCCCTCTTCAACCTTAAGCCGTAATAAAGGAAAGTAAACCAAAAGGAAAGAAATATTATTAATCATTGCCACTTACATATTTCTCCAGCAATTTTTACCGATTTTTGACTTTCACAGTCTTTAACCTAAAATTTAGTATTGCTGTGTTGAATTGGAATCAATAGTCAGATGTTTTTTCTATTGATTATAATTTTTTATTGCTTTAAAATACTTGTAGTACATAGTAATACTATGAGCCAATTCGCTAATTTTTCAAGAAAAAAATGTGGTATAAAAATAAAAATAAATTAAAATTTAATGTTAATATTATTAGACTTTTTTAATGCTTTAAAATATTTATAATTAATTATCTAGCGAATTTTAAACAAATTTATTTTGTTCTCGAGCTATCATGAATTTATTGGACCCGTTCTATATTTCACTACGTTTGCAAGGGTTGGTTTTAAATCTCTTTGCATTCTCATTTCTCAGTAAAAACTTATCAGAATTGACCCAAATAAACTTCATTAGATAAATATTTAGTGCTTATTTTTTTTAAATATTAAAAATTGAAACATTTCTGGAAAAAGATCTATGTATAATATACATATGTATGAAACTATTTTGAAATTTTTGTCAAAAAAAATCGATTGTTTAGAGACACAGGACATTGTTAAAAATTAATGATTTGTTTTATTAATTTAACGTTCCCTTGATACGATGAAAGTTTTCTACTAGGTCCATCGATTAAAATCTAAAATTCACGATTTTCGCAGCGGCCTAATGTGGATTGTCAGTGTAACGTCTGTACATATAAACTGTAGATATTTTGAATATTATAAAATTAAAAAAAATATATATTCACATTCACATTAGTTTCAATGACTCATTTTTTCGTTTTCAGTTTTATCATTTAACCTAAATTAGTATTATTAACTTAATATATGTACATATTATATTATAGATTGCTTCTAACAATTCAATACTGAAGTAGCGGGTTTAAAGACAGAAACGTATAGTTAGTTCAAAACCTGTTGAATATGTTTTTAGCTACTCATCATTAGAGGTAGGACCGGAAGCGTGCCGTTTATTGTTCAATTGTAGTAAATGCTTTGTAAAAAAGGTTCGGCAAACCTTTAACAATGCATTTACAACATTTGAACAATAAATGGCCCCTCAGGGTACGGGCTTTACTCATCATTGATTGGTGGAATTGAACGGAAAAGAAACAAATAACCAACTCATTGAACCATTCAAATATATTATCTGAAAAAAACCATCAGAAATCACAATCATTCACTAATCCAACTTGAACGTTTCACCATCTATATACATACATATATGTATATTCATCTTTCGTCGGGACATAGTATTTTGTACAGCATCAGGTAGTCGATCAATGGGGCTCTTAAAACGGTGGGGCGCGCCCCCATTAACAATTCAATGCTTTGATTAATAGTCCAATGAGAGAAAGAGACCGAGTCGAAATAAGAAGAAGGGAGTCGTAACCGTGTAACAAGCTCGTAATTGACTAGAGAAATAAAACGGGCTAAGGGCGAGGTCGCTCCCTTAATGAAATTAATACAACCGAAGGCGGCTAATGGCCAAGAACGGATGCATAATTCATCCCCTCGCGGAAGTGGTCGATGGTAGTAAACGGGGTGGGGTAAACCACCCCCTGAAAAAAAATTAGTTCAATTCATCGCCTCGACGAACGTAATTGCACGAAGAATATTAATTGTCTTTTGATTGCTCGACACCCAGACCATAGCGTACTAACCCCCCCCCCCCTTCCCAAATCCCTGTATTTATCTATATATATAAAATTGAATGTCTGTTTGTCTGCCTGTCTGTCTGTCTCGTATAGGCTCCTAACCTAAGGGCCGGGCCGCACCGTGCAACTTTGTCGGCCAACTTGTTGCGCGACACGAAAAAATGTATGGAAATGTGTGCGACAAACAAATTGACGAGTGTGGCATGTCCCATCTACCTGCATGCATTAGTCTGGTCGCCCTCTACCAAGTTGTTCGCGAGTTGAGCGGTGCGGCCCGGCCCTAAGCCACTTAACCGATTATAATGGAACTTTCAGGATTTGTTGTTTTAATTTACCGTCATCTATTGAAAATTTATTAAATTAATAAATTAATTCATTCATTTTTCTATCGGTGTTTTATATTGTTTATATGTAGGTAGGTGGGTAGTTTTTACAAACCTCTTTTATGTTTCACTTACGATTACAATTCAGGAAAAAATTTCCCTCTTATCCGATCGTTTTCATACTTTGCCATATTGCTCATTTTGGTCATCAATATAAGTAAATGGATCCTCCGCCATTACGATGGTGCAAAAATATCGTGTAAGACGCGTTTGAAAACTCTCCCACGAAAAAGTGCCTGACGTTTATCCAGCGTTTGTTTAGACTCTTCTCACTTTTCGCCATGTCAGATTTCAATTATTTAAACCCCTTTAACTTTTTTTATTTGTTTACCATTTTAAACAATCTATACATATGTATATAGGTATATAAAATTGGATGTCTGTTTGTATCATATAGACTTCTAAACCACTCAACCGATTACGATGGAACTTTCAGGATATGTTGTATACATGTCCTGGAAGCCGTGAAAAAAAACTGGAAAAAACCTCTTAATAATAATATTCGTAATTACGATTTTACCGACGCGAAAGTTTGAAGCGCCATTGTTTAGTCTAGGAAATGTGTTCGTTGGTAACCACGTTACCAGTTGGTTTATGACGACACGGCTTTGAAGAGAGACGAGTTGAGCTCCAACCATCACTTGAAACGGGAACGATAATTGCATGCGTTATTGTGGCATTGCAACGTTCAGCTATTGTAAAATAAAACATTATATTATGTATGCCCATGGATATAAATTTTGTCTTTCAAGTCGACAAAGAGATTTATTTGCAGACAAATTCGCAATGTATCTGCCAAACCAGTTTCTCAGTGATCAATAGCTAGTCTGCCAACAGATATGGCTTTTGTTGACAACACAATACAGACGTTCGGGTGATTTTGACTGATATTATTTTCTAACAATGGATTCTTTAAAGCTTTTACTTTTAACGAGTAACAAAAAGTGTTCCATTGAAACGGTACCAACAAATCGGCAACCTTACCCATCTTCATTTGTAAATACAACTCTTGCAACTTAATTTTTAAATTTTAATTTAAAAAATACTATATAAATATATATTGTAGGCTTGATCAATAATTTAATTATCTTTATAAATATAATAGAGGCCTAGTGTATGAATTCGTGCACTGTATAAAAAGTGAACACCGTTTGAAAAACTGCACATTGACATTTTGACGTCTGTACAAACAATCAGTATTATTTTAGTTGCGCATGCGCACTGTCTGCATAGCCATTTATTAGATCATATCACAGGTCATTGCTCATGAAGTGAAAATAGAATAATATATAGTTTATACATAATGCTTTGACTAGCATATATGTATGTATATAATGCTTTGAGCAAAGTGGTCAAGGATTCAAATCCCACTAGTTTCTGCTAGCTAGACCTTAGATTTGTGACTCCAGGTCGATCGTTTCCTATCAAAGTTTGCCAATTTATCTGATTTTCATTGAAACGGTTCCAAAAAATTAGCAACCTTGTCCATTTTCTCGCAAATCTCGAGTTTTCAGCAATCTCAAATTTTTCTGAATTTTTTAGAAAGTCTGCAAATTTACAAATTTAACCATAGATGTCTCTGTGGATGTTAATTAGACCGGTGTGACGCTTTGGGGCAACCTGTAAGGTCACACTGGTCATTTTATTGTTGTTATTATTTTAAAATAATAATAAATTAAATAAATAATTAATATGTATTTACTTTTTTATAATACTAATAATACTTGCATCAAATGTACAATGTTTCTGAACAGGAAGGCCCATTGGAGTTATTGGCCTTCCTGGTATATATTAAGTAAATAAATACAAATAATAAAAGTTCAAACTGAAGTTTTTGTTTAAAAAGGAATTGATTATATTTATGAAGCGACATTTTATTTCTTTTATTGTATAAATAAAGCTCACTATTTTTAGTCAATGCTGTATAAACATCCCCCACATTCTGAATCCACACAATAGTACTCGTTCGAATGAATAAAACGGTATTTGTAAAACATAACCACATATGTAGTCAAAGGTCACTGTCATTTCGATCATAAAGTGATAATACGAAGGTCACACTTGACCCTCGATATTTTTATGACCCCCCCCCCCCCCCCCTACACAATATTTCTGTCCCCTAATGACGCAAGACGAAAATTAATGTCAATTTTGGCGTCTATTTTCAGACGTATTATCCATTTTCTTCCGCCCCTCTGCCTCCCCATCTACTTCAATTAATAATTCAAACGAACGCGCGCAATATTGACGGGGATGATTTAAAATATAACGTTTCACTTTGTTGCATTTAACGCGATTAATGTCCGGTGAATTGGGCTAGAGTGAATCGGGGGGAAGGGAGAGAGAGAGAGAGATGTTTGGCTCTATTGAAAATTTGTTTGAGACGCGAGCACTCACTGAAAATTATGGAAAATTGAGTATTCTGAAGAGGGTCTGTTCAGGAAATGGGATAAAGCCCTTCAAATAAGGGATTTCCCCGAAAGCGGCCGGGAAATTTGCCAAGTTTAGTGTATGTACGACGAACGTCTCGACTTTTGTAAGTTTTCGTTTTTGAATTCTTAAACAATATTTCATCCATTTCCAAAACGTTGATTAAAATTCTTCGTACTTTTTGAATTTCCAATAAACTCAAATCGGTCAATATTACATACGTATAAGAGAATATAAACAAATCATATAAATCAACTACATAGCTTTCAATAAACTGCTGAAGAAGATGTTCCCGCAAATGACAAACATGTATAATACCAGCCAACCTACATATCAGGCATTGCTTAAGATGTGTGAAAGTTGAAAAAAAAATGATCTTGTGTTTCACTATTAGCAGTGCCGACCTTACA
Organism: Arctopsyche grandis; assembly: GCF_051622035.1. NCBI lineage: Eukaryota > Metazoa > Arthropoda > Insecta > Trichoptera > Hydropsychidae > Arctopsyche > Arctopsyche grandis. Next base: position 1,889,171 of record NC_135363.1, read on the forward strand.
CGCGATGGTGCCCTCGGCGCTCTAATCTAAAATTTTGTATGCCTTTTGGCGCTCTAATTTCAAATTTCAAAGCGCCTTTGGCGCATCGTTCGGCGCCCTAACTTATTTGGCGCTTTCGGGCACCGCCCAACCCAGCCCCCCCCTAAAACCGGCACTGACTATAAGCTAAATAGAAGTCAAAATTCCTTGCTCAATAGTATTAGTAGAGGGGAAATTGTGACTAATCTAAAACAATGGTCTCATATATCATTTTAGTTTCATTAAATGCTATACTGTCTGTAAATAAGTTCAAAAAAGAAGTGTCAAAAATAAATCGTATTGAAACCTTTTGATCCCAATTTCCAACCACGTCTAAAATCGTTTATGATCTATCTTCAAGGTGACGATGCAAATCATCGTCATGACTTAATCTTCAATAGTTTTTCCGCTTACCTTTCCTTAGATACATATACATATGTATGTATATATGATAACATAAATTGAGAATCCCACTAAGAATACGTACCCGTCAAAGCTGACGGGAAAAAACACATCACTCTGAGAGAAAATCGCAATTATACGAATGCGGTAACTTGCAAATGGGGTCCATAATGGTGCGGTCACATTGTCGCAAGTTTCAATGGCACACAATAAGCATTGTAGGCGAACTTTCAAACTAAAATCGCACATCGTAATGGCGATTTAAACCTGCACCCCGGGATGCACGCCAAACTAAACTTTTGAAATATACTATGTAACATATGTAGCCCGGGGCAATAGAGAACGTTATGCTGAAAGGCTGTTATTTGAATTGTATAAATGTACTACTATTATATCACTACAAAGGCGTGTTTCCAAATCTCATATTTATTCATTTTCCAGACCTTTTTTGCATTGCAATCATTTTGATCACAATTAAACTTCTCAGTTGATCACTGACTGTAAATGCAAACATTTTGACTATATCTACCTACAGTTCCTGCTCATCGAAGTTTGAATTTTGTATACCTGCTCCCGTTATGAATGACATTTTGGGTTCATTTCTTTTGTAAACAATGCGGAGTATCCTATTGTGTTTATCTCCAAAGTATTTGGTGCAGTATTGTTCATACAAATATTTTAACACCCAATTGAGTGCAGAAGCACACTTTTTTTTATAAACCTCCTTAACGTTTCACATTAAGACGTAATTTTTTACATATCTTATCTCTTATCCGATCGTTTTCATACTTTGCCATATTGCTCATTTTGTTCATCAATATACGTTTATGTATCGTCTGCCATTACGTTGGAGATAATTTGAAATCACGTCAGTATAGACACTTGTTTCCTTCCGAAAATTGAAACGAAAATATTTTTTATCTTGCATTTCTACAATATCTTTCAAGGAAGCTTAAGTGTTTATACTTTTAAAATACGTGTAACCAAACATTTTTTGATTGAAAACGCGACTAGATAGAATGGAGTCCCACCCGCAGAAGAGAGCTGTTTAGGGCATTGTGAGTTGAAAGAAGCAAGATGCTGAAAAATAGGGGAAGGTTCATTGAAACCAAATACAAAATACTTTCAATAACTTTCTTATTTGTCAAGTTCCTAAAATTCAGTCGTATCCCCGGCAGATTTTTTGGAGATTGACGTCACTGTCCATTTTTTACACGCATGTAATGAAGTTTTAAGATGCGTGATAGTATTCGCTTGTGGAATAATGTCCCATATATAAAATAATGAAGCATTTTATTGCTTTCGTAAATTCTTCTAAGTAATAATACCAAATTCTATTAACATTACCAAATTCTAATAACAAACGGAATTAAGTCGGAAAGGAAAAGTGCAGAAAAATTACAGTTGAATAAAAAAAATGTAGTCGGTTTTATTTTCGCAGTGAAATGACTTTATTTAATTCCGGCGAGGGTAGGCGCAATCAAAGAGCAATCGTTGCCAAAACGCCCCGCGTTCCGGAAAAGTTTCCGGAAAATTCTTTAGCATACTAATCGACCCGACCGTCGAACATGTTTGGAATGAACTCATGGAAATCCACTTCTATAAAATTTTATGCATAGTATTTGGTACGACCAACACTAAACTTTATACAAATTTTATCATATAAAGCAATTTTGAAATATTACGAAAACAAACATAAAATTTACGACAAGGAATTTGTAGAGAAACAACAACAAATACAATTGGAAAGTAAATGAAAATAATAAGAAGGATAGTATCAATGTGTATGTTAAAAAACCAATGTACATTTTACAATAGAGAAATGCAACATCCATACACAAAATCAAAATTTTGTATTAAGTAGCAATGGACAGTAGCCCATTATAAAACTGCAAACCAGAGGTAGCATAATGAAAAATCTCACCAGGCACTTCACAAACGGTGCAAACTAGCATTTATACAAAAACTGACTTTTTTTAACAACAATGAAGAAGATAGAACTAGTTTTGGAAAAATAAATTCATTAATAGACTTTATATTGTTGCAAACTATATTACAGAGTCTAAGCACACCTTTACAAAACTTGAAATCCTCGGCGGTAGTTAGCTAGGGAAGTGGTCTAGGATTTGTTTGAATTAGCTACAATTTTTATACCTAATTTCTATTAGATTTCTAAATAATTCTAGTTGGAAATGTTGGCGAAATTTTCAGCGTGGCGGGCTTTCAACCAAAAATTCGAAAGCACTAAAAGGATTAAGAACAACTTTATTTACATTTGAGATTACATGTCAAAAACCACCTCACGGCTTCTCAAATGAATCATTTATGTTTTGTTTTAACAAGGTATATTTATATAGAAACAAAATAATAAACAAACCGGTTTTCGAATGTTACAAAGTTATTCAATACAACCGGGTTTTTGAAAACCAACAATCCCTAGTGCAGACAAAAGATGACATGATTTTTAATTTGTAAATAACACACCCCCTCAAACATAAAAATATCCAAAGATACAAATTATTTACATATAATACTAGCTGTATTACCCAGCTTCGCTCAGTATTTGTAATATGAATCGCGTAAACATGACTAATATAATAGTAAACATTTGTTTGAATAGTTTTATTTTATATAAATTTATTTGAATACTCATTTGTTTTGTTTTTATTAAATTGACTTTCACGAACAAACGAACATACATATGAATATAGTAAGTCTCTTTCGAAATTATATGTATACCAGAATCCGGCGCCTGCGCCCCCGGCGCGAAGGCGGCTTCGCCCTCGGCGCCTTTGCCCCCAACCAACGAACCAAAGAACGAAGGTTACATACATACATGTATACAAAATCTCTTTCCAAATTATTTATTAGATTAAATTTTGTATGGAATTATTTTTACATGGAAATCAAAAAGAAAAAAAAGAGCAACTAGAATGAGACAAAAAAAATCTGAGATATAATATTATTGGCAACATTAATAAAATTTACACTGCATTGCGTTTCTTCATATAAGTATGTATGTACATATAAGGTATATAAAATAAAATTGTATATGGCAGCTGAAGGGTTATCAGGTCACATCGTTAACCTACATACGAGCGCACGAACCGTCGAGAAATGTAATTATTTGTTGTTGCAAACGACGGCAGTGACATTTTGCAACAAAAATCAACGTCGCGTCGGCCACTTCCTATATTTGCGGGTTTCCTTCACTGACGTTTACAAACTGCACTTTCGTGCAACACGGAAATGCACACTTGCATGTAACAACCCCTCAACCCATAAACCGCCATCCGATTGCGATGCGCAATACGTCACCTCAGATCTCTTACTTAGTTAACGTTTTATAGTACCTACATATATTTGTATATGCAGTTCATTAATTCAAACCTAATCTAATCATTATGTAAAATGTAGCCAGCAGCGTGGCTTGGTGGTTACGTTTATATTAAGCACCGAGAGGATACCGGATTCGATCCCGTGAGATGACCTCGATTGAAAATAATTCGGGGAATTCTTATCTCGAATCCCAGGAATAGGATTCATATCCTATAAAATATCCAACATTTTCTCGACTGCACGAAAGGAAATAATAAATCAATTACACAAAGAATCGTAAAATGTTCTCAAAAGTTTGTTGTTTAGCAGAAAGTATAGCGCATTCTCTGAACGTGGAAGTTTTATAAGCATTGGTTCTGTGCGTTTGGCCAAAATCGTTTCTTGTAATTCTATTTTTGGAAAATCTCAATACTGAAGGACTTGACCTTATGATGAATAATTCCGAGAATTGAAAATTAAAATCGAAGAAAGAAGAAGCCTAAAACTGTTTTTTTTAACACAAATTTTCAAATAATTATAATTTTATACCGAATAAAACATTTTTTAAATGTTGTAATAAAAGTGAATGTACAATGTATATCCTACGGTGAAACTACATATTATGAAGCGAGTATATTCTTCTTGTATTGATGATTCCACAATGGAAGAAACTCTTTTATATTCGAATGAAGATGAAACAATTGTTTGTTCGACGATGGATGAATAATTAAATAAGCAGTTATTTAAGACAAATATACAAAATAACTTAAATAAAAATAGCCTCGACTTAAAAAAGAAATTAAGATATACATGCTGACAGGAGAATTAGATACAACAAAAAATAAAACTATCACTGTTTGATCTGTTATGAAGGAATAAACAATGAAATTTGAGGTTATGAGTTGCTGCCGGCAATATGTATACTCACTTATGCCGGGAACCTTACAGTTTATAGTAATAGTTTATTAATAACCTTACAGTAATAGTTTATTAATACTAAGATTACTTTAAGAATAGTTTATCAATGTATGATTGTCCATAAATGAGTTTATGTATTTACAGAAATGAACTTTTCAATCATCAGATAAATTAAATCAGCTGATAACTAAAAATAATTGTATGTGATGTATGTATGTAAGCTTATTGTAAAAAACTAAATGTATGTAAGCTTATTGTAAATCATATTAACAATTAGATACAACATAACTTATTATTGAAAACTTACCTCGCAGATAAAACTCCGCAAAGAGATATACTTTAAGCCGTGAAATGTCAGATTTGACACATTTGGCCATAAATCAATATATTTCGTGTATTACCCTACAAGAAGCTACACGCCAAATTTGAAATTTACATATATACATATGAGAGTTAAAACTATAAATATTTATATATTACAGATAACGAGAACCAATAGAGCAAATTTCATAAAATATAGAGTGAATTATAGGCGTTTAAACAATTAAAATCTTATATCGCCATATCAAAGCGAACAGGTTGGAAGATACGGGACGAACGCTTATTAAACGTCAGGGAGATTTACTTTCCGCGTTTTTAAAACGCGTTGTATACGATATTTTATCTCCAACGTAATGGCAGACGATACATTAACGTGTATTGATGACGAAAATGAGCAATATGGCAAAGTATGAAAACGATCGGATAAGAGATAAAAATGACCACTGACACGAAAGCCATGTGAAACGTAAAGGAGGTATGTAATAAAAAACCGATAATTTAAAAAATATGCACGTGCAATATAAACATTGGGCATAATATGCATTGCCCTCACTCACATGGATCGTACACATAATCATCCATTACAGATATACCTTTCGAACCAATAGTATTTTTCTGCTGACTGTGTATGTATCAGAAATGGTGTGTATTTTGAGGTACGTACAAGAACACGCGTTGGGGTTGTTTAAAAGTTAAGCACTTTTATCCACGTTGTAAGGGTCAGCGGAAAATGCGTTGGTCAAGGAAGGAAGCATCCCACATTTATAATTTACGGTTTATTATACGGTGGGGAATTCCGGAAAGGCAAGAATAATGGAAGTAGAATGAGGCGGTCATATTTTATCGGAAAGGATAGAGATCGTTATTCGGTAGACGTGTTTTCACATACTTTCCGAACACCGAGGCCTTTTCATCATCCATTGAAAAACATGCAGTTTCATACAAAATGTTTTTCCATTCATTTTCTTTTTTTTACGGTTTCCTTTACACGCTTTTCTATTATAATACTGTGTATAATAATATATATCGCTCATTTTTAACGCGATGACTTGTGTTTATTTAGTCAGGATTTATAATAAACTACACAGTATTGTGCCCGTTGATATTATGTACAACGAGTGGTTTTGAAAGGAAACCGCAATAAACATAAATAAAACAACATATTTTAACGAAACGAAACAACATATTTTACCTCCACGTGATTTCTCCACGTGAAGTTAAAATTCTTACTTCAGCACATTCTGATATGCAAAGCGGAAATTGTCAAACTTTTCAAAATCAGTTTCGATAAATGTTTCGTAACCAGCACGATGGACTGGTGTTTAGCATATATGTAAATATGCTAAAGCTTTCAAACATAGTGGTCATGGGATCGAGTCCCACTGGTTGCTGCTGGCCAGATCTTAGTTTGTGACTCCAGGTCGATCGTTTCCTATGAGAGTTTGCCAATTTGTCTGATTTCCATTGAAACGGTTCCAACAAATTGGCAAGCTTTACAATTTAATTTTCAGCACTAAAAATGCTGCAAATTTGTCTATAAATGTCTCGAAAATTACGATTTTTCCAGCATTTCAAAATTTGACGATTTACCTGAATAAAAATGATTTTAAATGTAATTTTATTAAAAATTTAACCAGTCTCTATGATGCTTTGTTAAAATTATTTTAAAAATTGTATATTATTGTTTGTAAAATTGCCAATAAAGGTGCATTGGGGTTTACCTATTAGGCCTTCCTGGTATATATGTATGTATGTAAATAAATAAAGTATCGTATAGGTTATACGGTTTCGTGATACATTTTCTGTATAAATTTGCTAACCTTAACTAAAGACACTTATGTATGTACACTTTAAAAATGATCGTAATTGATGATTAAATAATCAAATCATAGACATATACAAATGTACACGTAAATGTCAAGTCGTGTATGTTAGGTTTATAAGTTTGGTTTTTTATTGGATTCAGTATTTAAATTCAAAATTAATATTAAAGCTTCAGAAGATATTTTCGATCAAATAATAGCTAGATGTTTCTAAATATAGCATTAATACACGTTACAGTTTTCCTCTCGTCAATGGGTTCATTTGAGTTTTTTTTTTAAATAAAATGAGTTTGTTCCATTTATCTTTTGCTCTACGTAATCCAATTTGGTTGTAATTGAGACTGATAAGATAGGAATAGATAATTTGGCAAACGTCCCTAAAGTTAATTATGCAACGGCGGGCCAGGTGTTAATTTATATTCAGCCACCCCGCAGACAGCTTTAATGAAAAAAAAATACGAAACGAAACCAACCCTTACGTAAGGAAAGACTGTTTGGGGGTTAGCCGTAATGTAAAAAAAACATATGTATTTAAAACAAATCTCATTATATACAAATAAACTTTACAACTAGTACTCACCACATTTCTGTTGAGCTGATATCAGATTCTCAACATTCCAAATAGGATAGTAAGGACTTTTAGTGTAGTTTAAGTTAGTTTAAGGACTGTGCAATTTCAAGGGCAATTTTTAATCAATGCAATAACAATATTAAAAGTAGCCAGAAGTGACCACAGAAGCAACAAGTGTGTCTCATACTTCTGTTGCTTGTCATCGAAAAACTATACCCACGACAGCTAAATGTTCTTTTTAATATTAAAGTACATTGTATTTAGAACAGATTTAATCGACATAAATTAAAAAAAACCCATCTCTGAACAATGCACTTTCATAAAAGCATTCAACTTGCAACACAATTGCCGAAATATCCACGTGTTATTTGAAACACGTGAAATGTGATCGAGCGAACAAATCATCCACAGGTGTGGTCACAAACGGTGAAACTATTTTTTTTCTTTTCAATATACTGAAGGTCACGCAACTGAAAATATAATCAATACTGAAGATATTATTACAGTGAACGATCGCCTTTCGTAATCGCAGACTTGCAATCAAATTATATACAATATGTATATCCAGTGTTTCCAAACATACCATGCCTTTTGCCAGAAATATTTATAAACAACTAGCTGAACCCGGCATGCGTTGCAATGGCACAATAACGCATGCAATTCCCGTTCCCGTTTCTCGATGTGATTCGATAAGTGAATGTTTCAATTCCAAATGAATACTTAAGAGGACTGGACAGCAGCGCCTTGTCCATACAAACGTACTATACTTCTCCCTTCCTCAATTATGGCACTAGATAAATTATTTTTTAATATGCTATGGATATCCACCATTGGGGTGCATCTATCGTTTTATTTTTTTGATTAATTATTTTTTATATGAGCTAGGAGCCGCCAAACATCTATAAAATCGCCTCTTTTTTACATCCACGAAACGATTCCAGCGTGCTTATTTAACGGTCGATTTAAAAAAAAATACGCCGATAGATGCACAGAAAGTATCTTTCTCATACCGATGATGAAATTTTTTTAAAATTGGTCCAGTTTTGGAGGAGAAAATAGTAGAATACGAAACCTCGATTTTGTCAATTTAAAATACGCTTTATCTGGTCGAAGCGCAACTGTCGCATTCACTCAATATATACATACACTCAATATATACATATATCGAAGAAAGGAACGGTAACCAAATTAAGGTTTCAGGTGTACAGCCCTCTTAAGAGGTTAAATTACAGTAATGATAACACTGTTCGACACGAAAAATGGCTCAGAGATGAGATATGACTTTTCTTATAGATCTATGCCCAGTAAACAAGAATCTGGTAATAAAAAATGTTGATTGGCTCGAGATTCGGAGATATGTATGTGTTTTTTAAATCGCGCGAATTTTCTATATCTTGGTGTTGTTCGGTCGATTTCTCAAAATTTCCAGTTCAAAATGAATATTGGAATCTATAGTTGGGTATTTTATCTTTCATTTGTAGTACTTTTCAGCTTTCAAATCTCTCTAAGTAGTCGTCCAGTTCAAATCAAAAGTCAAAATTACGTATTTTCACTTGGAGTTTTTTCCCACTGTTAATACTATATTATATTGAGTTTTTTCTATTGAAACATGTTTATTGGGATAGTTTTCTGGCCACACTATTTTTTGTTTTCGTTTAAAAGGGTTAATTGGAAGTGTGCTAAATTTTAAGTCGGTAAAATTTCGAGCTAAAAGCTCGTACTAGTATTTACTCGTATTTACACGCATCTGAATTGAATTAATAGGGATAATATATTAAATTTTCTTTATATGAGAATTAAATAAAACTCCACTTAGAAAAATCATATGTCGATTATTCTTGTGGATTAATAACAAAAATTCTATTGATAACTGGCTTACCTCGATGAAATAAACGAAAATAAACTGACCGACAGCTACTAGTGGGAATCGAACCGTGACCACTAGTGTGCCTACTACTTGTCCACGCCGCTGGTTATATATTATATTTTTATACATACATATATGTATAATCTTCGACTTCAAATAACACGATGATTTCAAAGATCCGTGTAAAAATGTAAAAAAAAACGTAGACCTACTGACTTATGTAGGTTCTCAGTAACATAACAACATTTGCATGCATACGAAGATTTGGAATATATGTAAATCCGCATACGTACATATATACATATGTATGTATAACGTTAACATGAAATACAAATGAAATACGAGTGCGACTAACCGTTTTCGAGTGTCGCGTGTTTCTCCAACATATTTCACATATAGGGGGACAATGATTTATAGCACAAACATGTTTTACGGTCTCCGGCGTGTCTACGTGGCTAATTTTACAGAACAAACCCTTCCTGAAAGACTTAAGGAAGCCTAAAACATACACACACACACACACACACATACACAGGTACATAGAAAATCAGCGATCGCCAACCGATCGTTTTGGGGTACTCGAAAAAAAGATACGGATATTAAGAGGGCTGGATACCCGAAACCTTAATTTTGTTGCCGTTCCTTTCTTCGATATATATATTGACTGAATGCGACAATATGTATCAATATACATATATATTGAGTGAATGCGACAGTTGCGCCTCGACCAGATAATACCTATTTTAAATCAACAAAATCGAGCTTTCGTATTCTCCAGTTTTCTCCGCCGAAACTGGACCAATTTAAAAAAAAATTTCATCATCGGTATGAAAAAGATATTTTCTATGTTTGTGTTTTCTTATTTTTTAAAAAATCAACCGTTAAATTAGCTCTTTTCGTGGGTGTAAAAACGAGGCGATTTTATAGATGTTTGGTGGCTCCTAGCTCCTATAAAAAATAACTAATCAAAAAAATAAAAACATAGAAACATGGTGGATATCCATGGCATATTAAAAAATAATTTCTCTAGTGCCATAATTGAGGAAGGGAGAAGTGTAATACATTTGTATGGACAAGGCGCTAGTGTCCAGTCCTCTTAACACACCATTATTTTATTCATGGGATGAATAACTAAGCCTACTCATTTTATAACATTTTTTAACTCATACTCATTTTTCCACCAGCAGCGTGGTCTAGGGGTGTGTTGAATTCTTTCGTGAATTATGTCACGGGTTCGATTCCCACTAGAGTCGTTGTTGGCCAGACCTTGGTTTGTCGAGGTTGGCCGTTTCTTATCAGAATTTGCCTGAATTTTCTGATTTTCATTGAAACGGTTCCTGTAAAATTGGCTTTTCCTTCTCAATTTTCCGTTGAAAAACCTTGAGTTATTGTTATATCTCAGGCTTCGCCTAATGTATCTGTGGTTGTTTATTGAATGTACAAATTCGTATTGTGATATGAAAAATGTTATTGAACGTATTTATACGATGTTTGTAATATCTGACAATATATGTCAGCCATTGTTTCGATTTACATGTGTATGTAATTGGCCAGGAAGGCACATTGGGGTTTACCTGTCAGGCCTTCCTGTTATAATATAAATATAAATAAAAATAACATTCTCCATTCCATGTTAAAGTAAAAATTGATTTTGATTTTTAAATGCTTATTATTATTACTTAACTATTTTCACAATAGATGTTATATCTATTTTAATAGCTACTGATCTACTGATCATTTTCTATTTTACAATTTTAATTTAATTTTGTTAGTATTATATTAAGTTGTGGCTATTTGAAGGTATTATATCTGCGAATTATTGGCTATTTGCAGGTACTATATCTGCAACAGACGCAAAGCCTTATGCGCATAAAGTCGTCGATGTAAAACAGATTGTGTCTAGGTAATCTGTGTTTATACCTGAAGGGTATAGACATTTTGTTATAATCACCGAGATACTTTATACTTCCACTGTACTTCCATACTTTATAGTTCCACTATGCTATTGTTCAAGTTAATCTATTGCTATTATTATTTTGAATCTCTGCCATTATTATTTTGAAACTTTGCCATTTTGCGCGGTTTGGTCAACAATATACATCCATACACATATTCAAATCAAATCCGCCAGTACGATGGGGAAAAGTTTAAAAAATTTTGACCTTCTTGACGTCTACTGGTAATTTTCCATATTTACCATGATGAAAGTTTACGTCCACTATTTGGCTAATTTCACACCCCAGCATTATTAGCAGTTGGTCACGGGCGAGTTCAATTCCCTAAATCCATTTAATATTTGAATAAGGCGATTTTTTTTTCTTTTATTTTATTCAATTTTATGATATCGGTGTGTTTATATTGATTTTATTTTATTATTTTTTTAACTCTCGTTTTGTCAGATTTTAATTGTTTAAACGCCTGGTGCTTTTTCACACTATGTCTTATATAATTTGCATTGTAAGCTCTCATTATCTCTCATATATATTTTTACTTCAATCTTAGTGTTATTTTTCGAATACATGTACATAAGTGATAAAACTGTGGAAATGGACTGCCAAGAGGTACGCGGTTCAAAAAAGGCTTGAAACCACTCAAGTAGATATGGAATTGCGCAATTTAGTTATACAGTGCTAAACCCGGGTCAACGTGTCGACCATTCGAGCCGGTCAAGTCAGTTCACACGGTTAATGTAAACGTGTCGCATTCGAGCAGTTCTCGTTTGTCTCAGAGTGGTTCCAGGTTGTCTCGGAGTGCTTCCCAATTCAAAAGCTTTCGTATATCTAAAATAAACAATCAAAATTTTGCTCCATCTCTGAACTGTTTGTTAGCATAAATCAAACGTGCTTTAGCTCATATATTTTGTTAAATTTTTCATTATTTAAAATTTTCATATATAAAAGTTCCTAGTATATGTTATATAGGGTACGAAAACTTTTCTAGAAAAGTCACGTATATTTATTCAGTATTTTTTTACTTTTGGTTGTGTATTTTATTTATAATTATTTTAATTATTTTTTTATATATAATTAATTATCCCATTCCTCGTGGCCTCCGTTTCTTAAATTCACTGGATGGTGCCATTTGTCACATCTCTCGTCAGTTTCTGCACCATTTCCTAAGTTTTCTCTATTTCTTTTCTTCCATGTATGTATTTTTACTTGTATTTTCATGTACTTTTTTCCATTCTTAATCTGTTTAGCACACTCGTCGCTTTGGAGCAATTTGTTAGACGAGTGTGCTTGATTAATTGATGTATAGTAAAATTAAATAAAATAACTAGCTGAACCCGGCATGCGTTGCAATGCCACAATAATGCATGCAACTCCCGTTCCCGTTGCGTTCCCGTTCCCGTTCTCGTTTCCATTCCCGTTCCTGATCTCGTCCTCGTTCCCGTTTCTATTTGTCGGAAAACTGCAGTATATACATATATTAGATATATCCAGTGTTTCCAAAAATACCATACCGTTTGCCAGAAATATTTATAAACTACTAGCTGAACCCGGCATGCGTTGAAATGCCACAATAACGCATGCAATTCCCATTTCCGTTCCCGTTTCTAGATGTGATTCGATGAATTATTCAGTTTCAAATTAATACTTAATAATCAAATTAAATTACATCAATGATAATTTGTCGTAACAACGCAGGCGGGGAACACGTTTGAAATTATTCAATTGTTTGTTTATTTTACTCTAACAACGCAGGTCGCGACGCGAAAACATTTGAAATTATTGCGTTGCAATGCCACTCATTCCCATGTTTTCCGTTTCCGTTCCCGTTTTTGGGCGATTTTTTTTACAGTAAGCTTCCTGGACATGCATACAACAAATCCTGAAAGTTCCATCGTAATCGGTTGAGTGGTTTAGGAGCCTATATGAGACAGACATTCATTTTATATATATATATATATATATATATATATATATATATATATATATATATATATATATATATATATATAGGTATATAAGATTCGTCTGCAATATACATACTCGTACATATCCACTTGTAAAAACGTTCGATAAACGTCAGTCACTTATTCGTGGGAGAATTTTCAAACGCGTCTAAATACGATATTTTTCACCATCGTAATGGCGGGGGATACATTTACTTATATTGATGACCAAAATGGGCAATATGGCAAAGTATGAAAACGATCGGATAACAGGCAAATTTTTTTCAGAATTATAATCGTAAGTGAAACTAAAAAAAATGCCAAACTTTGATAGAAGTCGATCGACCTGGAGTCACAAATATCTAAGTCTGACCAGCAGCATTACAGAAAATACTAAGAATAAATTATTTTCAATCGAGGTCGATCGCGATCAAACCTTGCGTCCTCTCGGTGCTAAGAATAAGCCCAACCACCGAGCCATACTGCTGGCTATTATATAATATAATATGTGTTCGGATATGTAAACTTGTCAATTTACGGTGACATGACACTATATTTTATCAATGAAGAAAAAATTGTCATGACATTGTGGTATATCAATGAAGAAGAAAAAAATTAATATAAAAATTAAATTGGATCGTGACCCAAAAAAAAAAAAAGAATGATAAAAAATAATACGCGTTCTACATAAAAGAGACCCGAGCATATTGACTCAAAACGTCATGTAAAAATCCAAAGAGAGAATTCTTTCCATTTAATATTAAATAAAAGCACATTCATTTCAAAAACATAAAAATGAATACACTTTTATATTTACGTCGATTAAATATTTAATAATTTTTCAGACGAGAAATAAAACGGCGCGGAATTAATATTTCAAGATTCCTCCACCCCAGTCTCCGAGCGGGCGGGGTGGGTTTTTTTTGGATGTGACAACCACCCCGAACAATCCCACGAAAAGTGTACGCGCCTCAAGTTGGCGACATTGTTAAATGCCTTTTAAAAATTCAAGCAGATTTAAGCTACCTGTCTGGACCACGACTCCTCCCAAAAACGTTATTGTTCACCTTTTTCAACTTCCTCTCACCGACTCTTAATCATCATGTCGGATAGGAACAAGACTTTATAAGTTGACACGTGACATTTTGTCCGGACCGCACAATATTATTATATTATGGTGCAGTTTCCTGATTTACGCCATATGCTTAAGAACATTATAAATGAGTTCATCTCGTACGAAATGTTACCCTCTCAACACTATCACGTGACTTGATACACAATGTACATACACACGGTTCCCGGAAAGATGCACTAAATTGCACTGAATATTAGCGCAGTATCGAGAAGTCCTAATTTTCAAAGGCGTTAAAAAAGAATTTCACAAAAAAAGGTTAGCACCCTCGGATAACATATGTACAACTACACCTTGATGCTTTTTGTGGAATTCTATTGCGTTAGTTCTCCTTGAGCATTTTTGAAAGTTTGGATGTCTCGAGAGTGCAACTATCTCGAGTGCATTTTTCCGGTCACCAATACACACATGTATCGTATCATCCTTTATATAATATCGCTATTCTGTATTTGTGTATGTGTGTATCTGCAATAACGCTCGCCGTACTATAATAGTCGTTTCAATTCGACATACATATGTACGTCACAGCTAAAACACTGCCAAAAAAATGTACGAATATCAAAACGAAAGAAAAAAACTTCTGTATATAAACATATATACTCTTTGCTACCAATTTTTCCTCTAGGCAAGTCTCCGAGCATTTAGCGCCATCTATTTAAAATTTATATAATTAATTAATTTTTCTATTGGTGTTTTATATACTTTATATGTAGGTTTTTGTATAGGTAGTTTTTACCATTTTGTTTTCATATTAAACAATTAAATATAAATATTAAATTAAATATATTTAAATGGTATTTGAAAAAAATCCACCGCGTGGGGATCGATTTTAATTTTTTTTATTTAATAACTTGCCAACACCCATGCGATGATATGTTATCGGGTATAACACTAGCTATATTATAGTGGGTGACCGGAAAAATGCACTCGAGATAGTTGCACTCTAGAGACAACCAAACATTCAAAGATGCTCAAGGAGAACTAACGCAATAGAATTCCACAAAAAAAGCTTCAAGGGGTATTTGTATGTTATCCGAGGGCGCAAACCTTTTAATGTGGAATTCTATTGCGTAGGTTCTTTTTGAGCGCCTTTGAAAATTAGGACTTCTCGAAACTGCGCTACTATTCAGTGCAATTTAGTGCATTTTTCCAGGAACCATTATAATGGCTAGTTCCACCGTTGTTTGTTTAAACGGAGACAGTGTCGTGCCGAACTGAACCTTTGCGTATTCAATAGTAGGAAGTACTTGTTAACACGCAAATGTCAGGGACGTGTCGTATCTGCATGTACGATCTATATTATATGTACTCTATATCGGTGATTCTGAAATGCAGCTACTATATTTTGCTGCCCTTGAAACTTGTTAGAATGAGAATTGACTGTATGTACATACATATGTACTTAAAAGAAGTCAATATATTATATAAATAAGTTAATATAAAAAATATATGCAAGCTAATTTTTATTCATAATTCGTCTGCAACATACATACGGTGACCGGAAAAATGCACTCTCGAGACATCCAAACTTTCAAAGATGCTTAAGGAGAATATTTACACAATAGAGAATTTCACAAAAAACTGTCAAAGAGTATTTGCAAGTTATTCGAGGGTGCCAACCTTTTTTGTGGCATTCTATTGCGTAAGCTCTTTTTTTGCGCCTTTGAAAGTTGGGACTTCTCAAAACTGCGCCACTACTCAGTGCAATTTAGTGCATTTTTCGGTGAACCCATATATCCATATATCCACTTGTATATATACAACCCATATATCCACTTTTGAATAGAATTTTTTTATAATTAAAATTTGAGAACAGATTAACCTTTTAACCTTAACCTTATTTAACCTTTTATAAAAAAAAAAGTTGAGAAGGGATGTATTATTTAACCACACAATTTATCCGGTAATACCGCTCATATAATAAACATATATTATATTTCATTAGTGGTTTTACCCGGCTTCACTCGGTATTTATAATATAAACCGCTTAAACATGACTAATCTTAATAGTAAACATTTTATTAAATTTATTTGAATAGTTTTACTTTATATAAATTTATTTGAATACTCATTTGTTTTTTTTTATTAAATTGACTGTCACGAAAAAACAAACATATGTATATACTAAGTCTCTTTCGAAATTATATGTAAACCAGAATCCGGCGCCTGCGCCCTCTGCGCCTTCACCCCCCTGAGCCTTTGCCCCCGGAGTCTACGCTCCCTAGGGCTTCACCCCCGGCGCCGTTGCCCCCGGGGACTTTGAATCCTTTGAATCGAAAAAAATCGAATCAGCGCCTATGAATCGAAAAAAAATAAATCGAATGTGTTGTCTACGAACCGAAAGTCTCTTTTGAAATTATATATTAGACTATAAAAATATCGAGAAAATCTAGCAGTATAAACCGCTTAGCTACCATGACTGCCGCTCTACTCATTCGGTTTTGATTTGAAAAGGTTTGAAATTTTGCGTGGGAAAATCATTAAATGTCGTATTCCACAACTGTGTTTATTATATGATGTTCTTTTGTGAAATTTAAAAACCGACGATGCAAACGACGCAAATGAACGCCCGTCGTGACAAACAACTCATCCCCTCTTTTGTTTCACTTATCATTCTGGTGATGGAGAAGATGGGGTGTGAGTTGAGAGGGGGGGTTGTTGATGGTGGACGTTTTACTAATGTCTTCCAACACACTGCACGTCGTTCATTGTCTCGTCGCGCTCTTTTGATACAGAGTGATGAAAAATGACGAGTCACCAAAAGATCCTAAGCAGATGTGTGACGTCACATAGGAATTTTATCGTTTAAGGTAGTTTTGAACTGTTTGAAGTGTTATATAATTAGCAAACAAGTATATGCATTTGTTTTGCTATACATTTATTTACTTGTTTAACACTTGCCTCACTGTACTAGAAAAAATTCACTAGTCACGGTACTGGACGCCAAGCGTCCAGTTAACCAGCGGCGTAGAAGTGGTTAGCATATTATGCTTTCGAGCATAGTATGCTAACCACTTATAGGTCACGGATTCAAGTTCCACTAGAGTCACGCTGCTGGCCAGAGCTTGGTTTGTGACTCCAGGTCGTATCAGAGTTTACCAATTTTTCTGATTTTCATTGAAACGGTTGCTGTAAAATCTCCTTTCCTATCTCTCTTGCTAACCTCAAGTTATTCAGCGTCTTGAGGTTCGCCAATTGATTATAAAATGCTGCAAAAATTTCTCCATAGATGTCACTATGGATGTTTCTATGAATTCGCATTGTATAAAATGATTATGTATATTGATTGATTGTATTGCATCTATATAAGTGCCCTCATCGCTTTGAAGCGATCTCTAAAAGGCGAGTGTTCTGTCTATTAAAATAAAAATAAATATTTGTTTTAAAATCTTCAGGCTTATCATTGTAATTAGCTTTAAAAAATATTTTATCACGTATTAAACATCGAATAATATAAAATATATGTAAGTGAAAGGAATGAAAATATAACGGCTAAAGCAAAGCCGTCATTCCAAGGCGGATATCATTCTCAAAGTGACCGTTGAGCGCTGCGTACTGAATTCCCCATTTCTCTTACATACATCAAATGTATGTACATACAAGGGCTTCACGCAAAAATAATGATTTCTGTTGATATTGATCAACGTTTTTAATTCGTAATGACAATTCAAATCATATAGGTTTTGATAAGGAATACATAAAATATGAAAACCCTGCATTCAGTATATTCGGAGAAATAAAATAAAATAAATAAATAAAGGCCTGGTTAATCGCCATCCATCACAGGGTGTTAATCTAAAAATGGTTACGAAGAGATGTAAAGCAAGCTCTTCGCAACCCCCCCCCCCCCCCCCCCACTTTCCTACCCACTCCGTGGATAAGATTCTGTTCTATATAGTAACGTTTCAAATTTCAACTTTATTTTTCTGAATTTACAACTCAAAATTTTTGACTTCTAAAGTAAGTTAAGGTACGGTAGAAATGGGGGGAGGGGGGGGGTAGCGTTGCAGGGCGTGCGTTCATCTGATATGAATTCCATGACGGCAATATCTACATATGTATACTTGACTAAATACAGCGAAATGGAAGCGTTTGTATTATTGAATTTAAAATGAACATTTTTTCCAGTCACACGCCATTTTACGACCGAGTATTTATTTTGTATATTTTAATTTTTCTGTCTAAGGTATCGCCTTTTTCAGCGTCGATTTAAGATAAGCAAGAAAAAGCTCTTTTCTTATATAATGTGAAAATATTCACCATTTGTACCAATCTAAAACTGGTAATCACTTTTATTTCGGTTTTATGTTTTATATAATATTTATATAGAATAATGACTCCGTTTCAAAATGGCTACGTTAAATAAGAGCGATGTGTTATATATTTACATAATTACATGGATGTTTTTATGTTCGTTTGATAAGTTAAATCTGAGAATTTTCCCCGGGAAATTCTCATTACGAGCGACACACTGTCGCTTCGAATTCGCACCTGACACTGTAATTAAACTCCAGCAGCTTCTTTTCACACGGTTTTGTGTAAGTTGCGCTCTCCAGACAATATCGCACAAAAAGATTCGGAAAATACGATGGAAAATTATTATTAGATGGAACTGCATTTTCTTATTAAATTCGAATCAAATTCACACGCAAAATTTATAAAATTATAAAATTACTCACACATGTAGTCGAGAGAAAGACATCTTTCCCATTTTCTCACTTAAGTTTCATGCAATGTTTCAGCATTTAGTTTCATTCAGCTTCAACATTAGTTAACCAGCAACACAGTGCAGTTATTAGCGTGTAATAAGTGATCATAGGTTCATCCCCCTGGTCTGGTCCGGTGTTGCTAGCCAGACCTTAAATATATGTCACTCCAGATCGACCAGAGTTTGCTAATTTATCTGATTTCGTTGGTTCCAACAAATTAGCAAAAAATCTTTCTCGCAAATTCGATTGTATAGCATCTCGAGTTTGCTGATATCATAAATATGCTACCCACTCTGTGAACAAAATTATGTATTTCTCGAAATATTAGTATTATCGAATCTGCCCATAGATGTCACTATGATACTGTATTAACATAATTTATTGTTTATCGATGTTTGTAATATGTGTACTTATACATACAATACTTATGTATAATGTTTGACCATAGATGTAAAAATAAAAATGGGTGTCCCGACAAAACCGCGCGGGACAAAATCACTTGGACAAAATTTATAAACAAATATAATGTATAAACAAATATATATGTATAAACAAATATAAGTAAAAAAATAATTATGAAAACAAATAATATGAATATTAAAAACAGGTCTAATGTATAAGAAAAATCTGATAGAACACAGTAATGATGAAATAAGAATCTTTTATTAATTTTGAAAGTGTACTTTTGGTTATCTCTACGCGCGGTAGTGTTGCTATGTGTCAAAATAATTCCATTGTTGAATTATCATATTTAATATTTGTTAATGGCAACATTATGAAACATTTATTCAGTGCGTTAAAAAGCTGGCAGAGGTAGACGGAAAATAAAAATATATTCGAAGTGGAGCACTACAAAATTTTACGTGCTCCACTGCGCTCCTGCTCCGGGCAAAATCTCATCGCTCCACTGCTCCGTGCTCGTGCTTCGCTCCAATTCTCTGGTTTATATATTTATTTTCTTATTTATATTTGTCTATACATATGCATATGCACAGCCATAGGGCTTTTTAACCACTTTAAAGTAACATATTTAATGTTACTTTTGGTCGGTTTATAGGATTCATTCACAATATTGTGTTTCCTTAATTTTTACTATCTTTTTTCTTTTATTGTTAATTTTATATTACAAGATTTCATTTATATGTTTTTATTATGCAATTTACTTAAATCGATTTTTACTGATTTTCTTTTTTCTTTTATTGTTAATTTTATATTATAAGATTTAATTACATGTTTTTATTATGTAATTTGCTTAAATAGGTTTTTACTGTAGTGCTGCTGGTTAGACCTGGATATTTGTGACTCCAGGTCAATCGTTTCCTACCAGAGTTTGCCAATTTTCTCTGATTTCATTGTTAAAACGGTTCCCGGTAAAATTGGCTAAATATCCTTCCTACCTACTATGTCACCACTATTTGAGATTTGTTCATAGATGTCTCGTTAATTTGCGACTTTTTCGGTGTCTCGTAATTCAGCGACTTGTATAATAAAAAAAAATGCTGCAATGTTTGTAATTGGCCAGGAAGGCGTATTGGGGTTACCTGTAAGGCCTTCCTGGTATATGTATATGTAAAAATAAATAAATATGCGTTGTGCGATTTTGTCACTGCGCTATTTTGGTTTGCGCATTTTGTCACTGCGCGGTTTCGTCCAAGCGGTTTTGTCCCACGTGGTTTTGTGCCAGAGACATAAAAATGGGTGTATACCAGTATAAATAAATATTAAAAAAAAGTTTTCGGGGTAGGTTCAAAATAAAGTAATTCACTATACGGTCCGTAAAGAAGTTTTACTTAAAAAACATGAAAATATGTTCATATATAATTTGACTAATCGAGCAGGCATCCTTCGGTTGGTGAGATCAGCTAACAGTCAGTACAATATTATTTAGTTGTAATGTGTTGTAGAGTGTAATAAGTTTCACCTGGCAGTAGTTGCCAGGCAACGACACTAAATTCGACCCATAAAATCGCTCTTGTAAGGCAACACTCATTAATCCCCCGTATGTCGAGTCATAAAACTATCCCAACAGCCTTTTTTCCCACTAAAAAAAAAGAAAACTTTTACTACCGGTTACATTTTACGATCGCATTTTCCGGGGTTGGTGAGCGCACGCGCGTGAATTCGGACGTTTAAATTCGCGAAATATTCGTCAATGCTTTATTTCGGGTATTTTCACTGTTTTTTCTTATCCTTCTGGCCGACTTGTTTATTCTTCTAAATCCGAGCCCGCACTTTTAGCAAGGGCCGGTGTGCCTTTATCAGTCCAGTGTCAGCCTACGTTGATTTATTTCCGTCATAAATATAAAAAGAAGAATACCAGAGAGGATTTTGTAAGTTCAATGTCTGCTCGTAGTGTACATATGTACGTACGTACGCATCGCGGTGAGGATTTACGTTAAATGCCATTGATTTTTGGACTCTTTAGAGATTTGTGATTGTTTTACAAATTTTTAAATTTCCTTCGATATATGTACATATATTCAAACGCAAGTGTAACCATACTAACACACTTGTAAAGAGTATCGGTGATTAAAACGAAATGTCTATACCCTTCAGGTATAAACACAGATTACCTAAACACAATCTGCTTTAGGTCATCGAGTCTTTAATTAATATTATATATAAGATGTATTGTGAGCATTTATAATTGTTATTCCTTTCATTTTACTGCTTAAAGTGGAAGAGGGACTACCGGTCGTGTAGCGCAGTGCAACTGGTCACATGATTGAACTAGTAATGAGCTGATAACAGCTATACAAAGCTAAAGCTAAATGACCATAGCCCTCTATTTATCCATATAATATAATAAATTAAAGTAGGGAGTGGCCATATCAATATGAAGATTGTTCAAATGGTATAATGAAACGTTGGAAAATGCTCCCTATCTTCCACCCCCCTTCTTTTTCGTTAAGAATTATCTCAAAAACCTGACGTCTTCCTTACATACGTACATTTCGTGTTAAATTTTAATTTTAATAAAAAAATATCAAAATATTTATATTTGAATTTAATTTCTATCAAAAAATGATAAATTTATTAATATATACATATGCAAGTATTTATTTATATTGATACAGATATACATACCTGTGTACACGTCGATAACATTTATTTTTTTCTCTTTTCAGATCATCAATCAATCGCATCACGCCCGGAAAATCTTCCGCACGGCTGGGAAAACCATCGAATATAAACGTCATCGAGGAAAAATCAAATTTATGACGACGTACTTTTTTCCTCGAAGAATACGAGTGGGGGAAAAAACATATGAATGAATTACATTGCGTGCATCAATTTTCATACCGTGGAAATTGAGTAAAATTATTATTATTGCTATTGTAGACCGTGTCTACAGGAACAGACTATACCGGTGAAAACAGTAAGAGAAAAAAAAATATATTGTAACAAAGCAAAATTGAAAATAATTGCTTAACTAACATACATACAGATTCGTGCTTGTATCGTATTCATCATAAGTTGATTAAAACAAGGAACAAATCGCGCTTTTTAACCAATTACGTGCCCTTTACTCATATAATTAAAACATTTTGATTCATTAATTTTGTAACAAATTAACACGCTTCGCGCGTAAACAAACCGTTGTTTTAAATTAATTTATTTCGTACCATTTAATCGTATGGGTAGATTAAAAATCGAGATTACAGTTTGCTAAACAAATGCATAGTTATAATAGTGTTTTGTGAGACTTTAATTATACAGGCTGTCTCGCATAAGCTATTGCGTTCAACTTTAAGGTTGAATGTCATGATAAAGGTGGTTTATTAGAAATAAAATATACATAAATAAACACCGAAATCTACGTATCGTACATTATCGAAGAAATTTATCAGGAAAATAAATAATGATAATATATAAATAACAGATTTATTTTTCACCATTTATATCTCGTCGGGATTCTGTCTCATTAAAAAAAATTGTATATTCTTATATTTTCTATTACATTTTTCAATCGTTTCAATGTAAATAAGTTTTTATGATAGTCTTATAGTAAAAATACACTGTTATCGTACGACATGGGCGTGCTCGTCGTTTCCAGCTGTGATGGGCGTCCTACATATCTACACATACTTATATAGGACTTTGTTTTCAAACCCAGAAGTGTGTATACGTTTTGAGTTGGCATTCTTAGGAAAATTAAAATTGAACGACAGTTCGTTTTGGCGCGTCCAATAATAAATGGTTTGAAGCGCGAAGAGTCTTATTGACGCCTGAAAAGGCACAGTTTACTAGTAGAGAGGTCGTTTATTGTTCAATTCCGACCTGAATCGAAAATTTTATTCGATTTACTCTATGATTACGTCGACAGTTGCCCATATCGACCGTCTCTTGTCAAAGTTTGCCAATTTATCTAACTTAATTGTTGTAACGGTTCCAAAAAAAATCAAAATCCCCTCTTTTTTTGTGCAAATTCAGACAGTCTAAACATGTTAATTGACAGTTTTGTCGCCGCGCTGTTTTATCTCCCACAGTTTTGACGCCTCGCGGTTATGTCGAGGCGGTTACGTCGGGACGCTTTTGTACCGAACGATTTTGACTGGACACCGAATCGTACACCATACTCGTCCTCGTAGCATCCAGCTGGGAAAGCGTTCTTTCAGATCATTGTTAATTCAATGATAAGTTTCTGCTACATTTCTTCAAATATGGGAATCTGAGTTATCGATCACTGCCAAACCTATGTCAATAAAAGGATAAAATATCACCGAAAACACCTTGAGTTTTGCCTTGGATCACGATAGTATAGATAAGGCTCGCTAGAATTTTTTTACATGTGCATAACGATCTAAAAAAAAAACACGTGCCATACTTAAGCATTGTCAGAATTTTAAACAGGCAAGATTTCCTCTTTCGGGAATTTATCTGAATTCTCATACATATATGTACGTATAGTATTGTAACGCTGAGATTATGTGATTGGTGCTCGTCAACTGCTGGTTTACTAACGCTGATCACCTGATATCGCGTTCGCGCCAAAAATGCCTCGACGTATGAACAAGCTGTATACAACAGCCAATAAGATCTCGAGACCCATCGACCAATGATCTCTCTGTGCGGAGAGT
This sequence comes from Arctopsyche grandis, assembly GCF_051622035.1. NCBI lineage: Eukaryota > Metazoa > Arthropoda > Insecta > Trichoptera > Hydropsychidae > Arctopsyche > Arctopsyche grandis. Next base: position 1,913,226 of record NC_135363.1, read on the forward strand.
ACCCGATGAGTATAAATATCAGGCGGCTTTGGTCCGTGCTTCATTCGAATCTGGCAGGCCGACAGATCAAGAACAATAAACTATCTCTACCACAACTGGCGCATCTTTCACTCCGATCTCGGAAACCCCTCTACACGTCTACGCTACAGTACGCTATCGGTAATAAATATTGAATAAAATAAATCTTAATCTAGAGGCCGAATGGAACAAAACTTCACTTATTGATATTTCTTATATACAAGAATATGTAGGTAGTTAAAATTAAGGCTTTCTAAGAGGTGATTAATCAAATTAGTCTGTAAATAAGTACTTTGTTGATTGCATAGGCAACAGTGAATAATATCGTATGAGAGTGAAATATGTTGAAAAAATGAATGGATTCCATTTGAATTTTCCGGTCAGAATTAGGAAAGATGAGAAATTTCAACAAAACCGTTAGTCTTACTAGTTTTCGATAACATATTGACGTATTTATAATATGTCTCAAGCTTACTCTATAGCTTAAACGTAAAGTCACTTTTTGATTAAATCAAATAGCTTCAAGACACTCCGTACGAAAAAACAAAAGAAAAAAACATCGTAATCGCCAGTGCACCCTTGCGGGGTCAACTCTTCTTTATCTACCTCTACACGAGGGCAATAAAAGTGAAACGCCTTAATGAAGATAAAATGAGATTTTTTACAACCGCGCGCGCACACGCAAGACACGCAGTTTTCCCCGGAAAATTTTATTGTTTTGAACCAAAAGTACTCGCACAGCTACCTAAAAACAAAGTAAAACCGCGGATAATATAATATAGTGAATTAAATTATCGCGTCTTTGTTTCGAGCTCCGAATTTGCACATCCCGCGAGAATACCGCGATTGCAAAACGTGATTCGATTATGCGAAATCGGATTGTTTGAATTGCGTCGCTGAACGCGAGAAGCCCAACCTCGAAAAAGCTTTTAATGCGCCAGCCTCTTTAAAGCATCGTGTATTAAGCCCTCATATGAGGCCGTCGTTGTGGGGTAGCCTGTTTTTTTTAATTTAATTTTTTTTTCAATAATTCTGTTGCGGTTTTGTCGCCGAGCGCTTTTTTCTGGGACGGTCTCTTGCGGTTTTTGTCGCTGCGCGGTTATGTCGGGGTGGTTATGTCAGGGCACTTTTGTCTGTCGCGCAAAAGTCGGGGTACCCCCAGCTATAGTCCCGTACTACTCGGAAATTTTACTTCTACCATGCATTGCCTCGTCTTTTTTTCAATTTTTTTAAAAAAAGCAAATAATATCAATCATTTGTATATTACTAAAATAAATAAAATCGAAAGTGTAATTGTATAGAAGTGAAATTTTTCCCCAAAACCTGTATATTCTTCGTAAGATTAGGGTAGTGAGGTTTTAAAATCAGCTGAATAGACTCGTGGTTAGCATATAATGCTTCGAACAGAGTGGTCACGGGTTCAAGTCCCACTGGTTTCTGCTGACCAGACCTTGGATGTGTGACTCCAGGTCGATCGTTTCCTATCAGAGTTTACCAATTTATCTGCTTTTCATTGAAACGGTTCCAACAAATTGGGAACCTTGCCCATTTTCTCGCAAATCTCGAGTTTTCAGCAATTTCGAATTTCGCTGAATTGTATAAAATGCAACAAATATACAAATCTGACTATTAATGTATCTGTGAATGTTAATTGATATGTATTTACTGAATTTCGCTGAATTGTTTAAAAATGCTGCAAATTTACAAATTTGACCATAGATGTCTGTGTGGAAGTTAATTGATATGTATTTACTTTGTTTGAAAATTAACAGTTTATTAAATTACATAAATTGATAAAAAAAAAAGTATTTTAAGAAAAACCATTAAGAATTTTCGCATATACATACTTGTATCAAATGTACAATAGTTTTAGCCAGGAAGGCGCATTGAGTTTACCCGTTTGGCTTTCCTGGTATAGATTAAAAAATAAAATAAAAAAATGAGAGGGTGTGGAGTAGGGGGAGGGAAAGCCATCACTCTTTTGCTCAATGACCGATAATAGAAGCAGTGTTAATGCACACCCCTAGGTTGACCTCGATTGAAAAATTTATTCGTATTTCTGCATTTCCTATATTTTTGGTTGCCAATATATTTGATTTTATTTTTGAAGCGGTTCCTCATCAAGTTCCTATCCAATATATCACCACTATTTGAATATGATTTCAAATTTATGATCAATAAATTTATATACAGAGGTAAAAGCTATAATGGCAACATGATAAAATATAAATTTTAAGAGACTTATTTTGAAACTTTAAAATTTAAATTTTCAGGTACTTATATTCTTCAAATTTTACGCAATTTTTTCTTTATTTATGACTTTTTTTTTTGAAAATGGATTCTACATACATATATGTATCTAAATATGTATATGTGAGAAATTTATAGCTCGGTTTCTCAAAATATGTGAGTGGATTTTCGTTGTTTGACAACGTCATTCTCAATTATATATACAATAAGCTCTATTATGATTGTATGTAGGTTAGTTTTTTTTTTCCTTCAAAAGTCAATTATTTTATATTCAAGAGGAACCGCGGGAAGCCCACTGAATCCTAAACTGTGTTATAAATAAGGAAATATAGAGGGAAAAAATAAGTTTTTCGATATGTAATAATGCGCGACGCTAGGCTTTGAATCCGCAATAAATTGGCCATAAGACTCGGCGTTTATCCACGAGCGCGTTTATTTTTTTTGCGTTTCTCAGAATGGAAAGAGGGCGGGTAAAAAACCGGAAAAAATCCCCAAACCGGATAGAGAAAGCTATTTACACGGGAGGGGGTTGAAACGAAGGAAAATAATAGGATTAACAGATTAGTGAAAAGCAATTTAGCTTTGTTTTTATGCATTCTATATTTTTATTTAAAAAAACGTGACAATTGCATTATCTTTATATCTACATATGTACATATAGCAAATAAACTTTTCTAGGAGTTTTTTTTATTAATTTTAATTATTCTAACTTCTGTTACCTATTTGTATTTGAAAACTGTTGGTGCTGTGTGTCACCCGTGACTTGTCCAAACGTCACACATGCCTGTATTCAAATGAAGCTCCACATCCCCCCCCTCCCCCACTTCCCCGCGTCTCGAATACTTTGCTCTAATTGGGTGTGTGTCCAATCGTTTGCCACATACCCACATATTCACATAGTCACATACTCACACACGTCACGTCTCTTTTTATATACACACATATATGTATGTATTATAATTTCATATAAAGTAATATATTATTTTATTTTTACTGGTATATACATAAATGTACATATGTACATTTATGTATATACCAGGAAGGCCTAAGAGGTAAGCCCCAATGCGCCCTCCTGGTAAATTACAAAAATCAATACACAATTTTTAGAATTATTTTAACAAAGCATCATAGAGACATCAGTGGATAAATTTTTGTAAAACCTTACATTTGCGAAGCATTTTTTATATAAATCGACAACTTTCGGGATACTGATAAACTCTAAATTTTCGAGACGTTTATGCACAACGCCGGGTATTTCTTCTGATATAAAATAAAACAATTTGCAGAACGATACAAATTGTGAAAATAAATAAAATTGTGGCTAAATTCTGCAGTGTGTGAAAAATTTAAATTTAGTTGGCCACAGGTGAAGCGTTCCAGGTATTATAATATATCTAGCATAAAAAGGGTATATTATGGTGGAAAAGCCGAGAAAATTTTGTTATCAAATCACAAATATATGTATTAAGTGCTTACGCGTCACCTGTGCCCCAATTTGCACATAGCTTTTCTGCAAGATGAAAAATAGGGGAATATCGAAAAATTTACGCAAACGCAAAAAACTTAATTGAATCTAAAAATATAGAGCGAATTACATAGCTCATATTATATAAAAAATTTCAAACCAATCTAAACACATTTTATACATATAACATAGTACATCCAATCATTATTCACATTTACCATGGCTCACATATGTACATTTTTGGACATCATGCATGATTCATTGGACTGACTTGGTGTTGCGCAACAATAGAATTATTTAAATATCTATATTATATAAAATATCTGAACAACATTTCTTTGACACATTTACAACTAGTATCCAAAAGTAAGTAGGGAGGTTGAGCAGGATTTCCCAAACTCTTCTACGATGGAGCACTTAACAAATCTTGGAATTTTGACAGGACTTGGTTATTTGGCTATAAAAAAATCTAAGCAAAAAACATTTATTTTCAAGTGTTAGTCATATAAAAGAGGCCTATTTAAACTTTTTATATCACTAGGCGACAGCATATTTTTCTAGGGGTGGGGGGGTTAATACTTATTTAAAGGGGGGTCGACTTATAAGTAGTGGACGGCTTCTAGCAGATGCTTTTGCAAATAGCAATAGAACGCTCTATTGGTGTTCAAAGTAAGAGAGTAAAAAATATTTTTTTAAAGGTTTTATATTAATTTCACTTTGTTCACAAATGAGGCGTTCCTTCGTTAACTCTTCCAAAAAAAAAAACATTATAACTTTTCCAACTTCCTAGATTTGGCCCCCGATAGAAATTTTAATTGTTTTCGCTAAATTGTTAGAGATATTCAATCGTCATAGATATTTATTTATTTATTTATTTACTTTACATATACGGCCGCAAAGACCATTGAACAATAATATTATAAATAGAACAATAAAACAAACAAAAAACACAATATTAATATAAGAAAAGAAAAGAAAAAATATGAGTTTTAAAACTAATTGAATAAATAAATGAATGAATCTGTATAAATCAGAAAAATGATGATGCAACAATTTTTTTAAACTATGTTTTAAATATGTTCAAAGATCCAGAATTTTTCGAGATCGTAACAGCCGACGTGAACCCATTTGCAATAGCCCACTTTTTTTACTACAGTTTTTCCATAAGCAATTAACAATAGTGAAACATTTTTAACACTGCATTTAGCCTAAGTCTGCTTATAATTACTTTAAAATTAGTCATACTTTTAAGATAAAAATATAATACTACTACATACATAATTCAATTAGGTTCAAATATATATATGTATGTCAACATTTGACATTTAATTTGTAACTTTTTGTCAAGACATGAAAAAAACGAAAAATTTAAGAACCACAGTTTGGGAAAACCTGAGGTAGAGTAATAATTTTTCAATTTTCTAAACATAGCGATGGATATATACAGAAGGGGAGACCTTGATATTGTAATTTGCCTAGCCCACAGTAGTTGACTGTTTGCAGACTAAAATTTGTGGGTTTTTTATACATATGTACATATATATGTATTTACATTTGTTTTTGATTTTTTCAGATACGCTTCAAAATCTGCAAGCGGTGATTGAACTGTCGAGTATACAATGAACGAATGGATCGCCCGAGTGCGGCGAAGCTAAGCGGTGATAAGCGACGGACACTTGGTTGTACGAGTTGTATGAGTGCTTTGACTCCCGTGAGGGATACAATTAGTGATTGGTGCGCGATGTGTTACGACATGGCGACGATGGGAGTGAGAGTGCGCGGGTGAGGCGGAGGGCGGGGGTCGGGGGGCGGACGGGGGAGGGGGGTTTCGGCGTGTGATGACGGTGATGCTGGTGCGGCAGGCTCGCTCCAGCGGCACTTCGGCCGGCTGGACCCCCAAGGCATGCGTCCCCGCAGATATCGGCACGCTGCTAGCAAACTGCAACGCAGCCAAGGCTATGCGCTACTACCGACTATGGATATACACATGCAACGGCGCACTGCTGCTGGCGGTGCTGGTCTTCTGCGCCGTTGCCGGACGCACGCTCGTCGGAGACTATCGTCGCAGGCTGGTGCCTGGATTTGCGCTGCATCAGCCGAGTCTGCTATGCGCTGGCGCAGCCCTCTTGGCGCAAGCCGGATTTCTGCAAGCGGTCGGATGTGCGGGAGCGCTTCGGCTAAACGAACGATTACTAAACGCCTATTGGTTGATGATGCTAGCGTTGCTGCTAGGCGACGTGGCGGTCGGCGTGTTCTGGGTGTTTCGCTTGGAGCAGCTGTGTCGCGAGCTGAAGCCTGGATTGAGGATGCGGCTGTCTCGCGACTACGGAACGGAGCCGGAGTTCACCGCGCTGTGGGATCGCTTTCAACGCGAGGCAAGATGCTGCGGCGTCCAGGGTGTGCGCGATTTCGGACCGCCACACGCTTGGGCCCGGGACGCAGTGTTAAACGCCACCTTTTCGGCATGGCCGCCAAGCTGCTGCGGAGGACGTACCCCACCGCCTTGCCCAGGATGCGACGAACGCCTGCTAGCTTGGGTGCGCCACACGGCGGACGTGCTGTTCGTGTTGGGGTACTGCGTCATAGCTTTTTTAAAGTTGTGCTTCTTGGGGATCCTGCGGTACGAGATACGCGAGATGATCCAGAAGATCAAGATGCTGCAAAACGAGGTGACAGATGGGGCGGCCGGTGGAGAAGGAGGGTGCGGACAGCCGATTGCCGTAGCAGTAAACGCAAACGGTACGGTGCGAGGCGGGGAGAGGGAAGCGCTGCTTGGAGGTGCAGCGAGGCGCGACTCGGATGCAACGAGCGGATGCGCGCTGCTTGGAGAGGAAGCCTTGGAGCTACGCGAGATGGGCCGCGGTCGGCGGTTGCTGCCAGCGCCTCCGGTAGCCACCAGCATCTGACTAACATACTACCTGGAGCAGCTGTTCGGCAGGCGGTGGCGCGGGCCTGCATCTCCGGAGGGCAGCACCGCCTGAGGGCGGCGCCGTCGGGAGCGTCCCGCCGAGCTGACGTATCTGTAGCGGCCAGCCCGCTCTCGCTTCGTTCAAGGACTGCTTCCTCGTCGTGCTACTAAGCCGACGTATCGTTGTTGTTTCGCAGCAGGGACGCCGAGGCGTGCTGCGCGCGCAAGTACCATGCGAATGCGCTTAGCTGCATGGAGAATGTTCTATGATTTCACACCCAGGAGGCACTACGTTTGACGCGGCGCTTCATTAGCGCAGTTTTCTATCATATATTACACATAAAGCAAACTACAATGGATACCATCATTTATCTAGTATCAAGGCTAAATTCATTTTCTCATATTCTAAATACCAATTTTTTGAAGAAAAAAAAACAAATATTAAAAGGTTTGTTGATAATCTATTCAACAAAAAAAGTATATTTACAATAAAGTACCAGAATTTTTCAAATTTAACCTTCAGCGGGATATCTCAATCCCTTAAAATAAAATGTTCACAGCAAGTTATTATATTATATTGGTTGAGGGCGTTAAACGAATACCTACATAAATATAAATCTCATTGGCATAAATTAAAATAAAAACCAAAAAATTGAACGATTTTTTATAAACATGTATGTATGTACATATATATGTACATATGTACATATTTGAAAATTATAAAACTAAAAATTTATCAAGAAGTCACCCTCTCCCTACCTTTATAAAAAAAAAAAATTGAAAACTGTAAAATTTGAAAACTGTTATGACCTTGAAATCATACGGGTAACCCATATCAACATCACGCGATTTGGGAGACCGCACACTCCATTGGAAATGCAAAGCTAGAAATATCACCGCTGTAGTATACATACATATATAATAGATCAAGTCCAGACGTTTAACTGGATTGAAACGAAATAAGGAAGAAAAAATAATAAAAAAAAGAAAAAAAAGAAAAGAAAACAGTATATCGTATTATATTTAAAAAAATATCGACCTTAATTTATTTTGAATGTTTTTCATATTTAATACGGATATATTAATTGAATTTCGAATTTAAAAAATATGCTTTGCTATGATTTTTTAAAAATATACATATATATAACAGTAAAATTTTTAACAAAAGCACTATACTATATATTTTATACTTACCAATAATAAAAAAAACATATATGCAGACCGAAAAAACGAATACAAATAAGAATTGAAAACGAAAAAAAAACAGCACATGCCCGAGATTGGGTTAGCCTGAAACAGAAGCACGTACGCAGTACATAAATAAATTAATACAATATTATCCCCACAGAATTTACCCGCTTTATTCGAATTTGAAACCATGTTAAATTGTATTATACATACATACATTATATATATAGAAAACTGCGCTATTCGAACTGCGTCAAAAAATATAAATAAAACAATTCACAATCCAAGCATTCTCATGTGTGCACGCATCGTGTGGACTCGGCATTACGCTACTCATAAAATTCGCCACATACTCGTCATGCAATCAGCGAAATTTAAAAAAAAATTATAGTAAATAATAAAAAAAATAAAGCAAAAAATGTGTCAAGGTATAATAAAATATTTAATATATAATTCAAAATATCAATCGGTATCTCATTATTTTTCAAAAAAAATTTTAAATCGATCAAATCGTAGTTCAATGTATTTTTTGATATATTAAATTAAAAATCGTGAATGTGCAATGTTTCAAATATTGTATAAATTTAATATTTTTTTCGTGTTTTAAGTAAAAGTAATTAAAAATTTCAAAAATGAAAATAATCGAAAATTTATTTGTATAGGAGATTAAAACGCGAGAGTTTGACGTTTTCAAAATTAATTATATTTCAATTTAAAAATTATATATATGTAGTCGATTCTCGATGTAATTATAAATGATCATATATTTTATTTTCAAAAAATATTTACATATATAAATATATAAACCTTGAATTTCACATGTATCTAAAAAGTCGTTATCGCATACCTCCCGAACAATGTGTCAGCTAATTTTTTTTCTATTTTTTTTTTTTTTCAATAAACGAGAGCTTTTATCTGAGAATTTTTCCGAAAAACATTGCCCATAAATCTCAACCGCTATCGAGACGCATTCACAACGACGCACACGAACACGTCCCTGTAAACGAGCCTTTATTTTTCAAACGCATGCACAAAAATATAAGGAAAAAACCCATACAAAAAAAATATTTGATTTTTTTTTAACTTTTAACACCACATTTACATACGTAGAACTTTTTTATATTTAAATATATACTTAAAAGTGTTGCGTGAAGTGGTCGCCATATATCGATTATATCAAAAACGTATTCTCGATTTGATTTTAATAAAAAAATATCAGCGCCACATTCTAATTTTGCGATCAGCTCACGCAGCAATAGTTATTGTTAATATATTAAATATGTATACATAAATAAACAGTGTTTCTAACGGATAATCCAACAGTTATGTTTGATTTTTTTCTTAAATAAGACGCATTTATGAATTAACAAAAGTTGAAAGTTTGATTTAGTACAATTGCACATACAACATATTATAATATGTTCATTTTATGTTAAATCATCCGATTTAATCATTTTTATGGCCTAAATTGAATGAAAACGATGTAAATCATGTTTGGTTTCAACAATATGGCATTGAATCCCATATAAGTCGTCAAACAATCGCTTGTTTACGCTTGAATTTCAATGATTTCAAGATAACTTTTCTATTAAAAGTATTACCAATAATCCCAAAAGCGACATTCAAATCTTCGAATACTCATAAAGTATGTTTCATTTGAGAAAAATATCAAACACAACCAGTAGATCAGCCTTTAGATGAAAAAATTTAGTTCGAATATGTTATCTAACAGTTATACATATACATACATATATTTATTAGAATGGTATTAGAAAGATGGTAATTCGAAATCCAAAAAGAAACACTAACATAAACACATGTTTGCAAAACTTTAGTCAAAAAAAAAATACATAATAAAAAGGTAGGGACGGACATTGCGGGTAGTGACAATATATATTGACAATTAATTAGCATTTAATAGAATTCGATATACATACATAAATATATATTTGACATTTAATAATCACAAATTATGCATACGTATATACATATAGTCACTATCAGTCATACTCAACTATGTAATTGTTAGATTTTAAGTCATTTTATTTTTTTTGACTCATCTCGAGTCAAAAAAAAAACAACAAAAAAAAACACCACGAATCATTATTTAACTTATGCCTTGTTTACATTTGTGTACTTCTTCATAAAACTCGTATAATTTGTAACCTCGCGATATTTTGAGGTGTTTGATTCAACTAATATATCGACGTGTTAGCTGATAACTGTTAAGCCAATTAGTTCATAATAATGACGTGTATTAAAACAAGTGTTTTTCTATTATTATTATTATTATATATTATATATATACTGTGGCATAAAAAGGCTTTATTACCATGAACAGGCAGAGGATTATAACGGCATGAAAATGAGCTTAAAAATGTAGTGCCTAAATGATAAGAAAAAAAACAATTAAAGGAATAGTGGATACTCAACGACCATTGTCTATGTCTAACATATAAACTAGTTTACGTTTTGAATGTATATAAAATAATAAATTAAATTAAATATTCAACGCCTATCTCCCCCACCCCCTCCTCCCTTCCTCGTTTCCTTCCCATCCCTTTTCCCTACCCTTTAACTACCGTTGCTTATCAAAAGATATTATTATCCGTGGAAAATCTCGTTTTACGAGGTGGGAGTGTTTTATGTCACGTGCGAGAGTGAAAATAGATGTTCTCCTTTTTTCTCGAGAGTTTCCTTTTTTCACTATACTTTTATGATGCTTAACGCTACCGTGCCTCAGACCAAAATGGCGACTTTGTCTACATTTAAAGTGTTAATCTTGTGTGCCGTTCACAAGACAAACATTCAGCACATGTAAACCCACACAAAACCCATTCCTTTTATTTCAACAGCTTTTTACAGATGTTTCAAAACTATAAGGCGCGCGAGAGTGAAATTGTCTAAATACATATGTATGGAGTGCTAGCTACTGATTTGAGTGAATATTTATATCCAATTTCCAACCCAATTATCAGTCAGTAAAAGAATTAAAGAATTGAATCACCTTTTTGTTCTATGAACTCTTTTTTTATATAAGTCCTTTTTAAAAATATTTCAAAAATTCATAAAAAAAATTACATTGTATTGAAGTTTGTTAAAATCAAAAAGAAATTTGAAAGAAAAATAAATGTAGAGTGATGTTCGACAAGCAGTGCTGGTTTTAGGAGGGGGGCTGGGTCGGGCGGCGCCCGAGGACGCCAAATAAGTTAGGGCGCCGCTCGATGCGCCAAAGGCGCTTTAAAATTAAAATTAGAGCGTCAAAAGCCATACGAAATTTTAGATTAGAGCGCCAAAGGCGAAATTTTTTTCTAAAGGTATTTAGAAAAAATTTCCCAAGGGCGCCTTTGGGTGTAAGGCCGGCACAAAGCAACACGCATGTGATATTGGACATAACATTTTGCTCCAAGCTCCATTTTGACTTACTTTTTTGTTGCAAAATCATCCTTGATTTGGGCAGCATCTTAGATACAGTTCATATGACAGTAAAATACGTAGTAGAGGTTTTGAAATATGATCTCTTGGTAATCAATATTGCACCTATGTATGTAATTACACACAAAAGTGCGTTTAACCACTTAATCGCCACGCTTTTTGTAGAAACCGATTCGATTATTTTATTATATGTGTTTGTTTAGTGGCAACCTTTGACACTATCTCTTGAATATATAACAAACTAGCGAAAAATATTGACTTTTTTCAATTTCATTAGTATTACAGGATATTTTTAGATGTCGCTGTGAAGAAACCAAAATTAATTTCGAGCCATAAACTTATATAAGCTTATGGCGATGAAGTGGTTAACTTACAACCGCCACAGTGGCACTGTTTAGCAGAACATCCATCGTACACTCAAATCTGCCAATAAATGTGTAATTTCGTAACAACTGTAACATACAATACAGTGTCTATTTTGCCTGTCTTATATCTCACTAACCTGGGTTGATTTTGAACGACTAGCATCATTTTATCACTTATTTGCATTAGAGTTTTGAAACTTCTGTATGTACTTATTATTGAATTAATATTATTCCTTGTTAAATAAAAATTAAAATCGTTTGATTGTAATAATTTTAAAATATACTATGTATAGCTATTTTATTAATTTAACACTCTTTGGTCTTGTTTTTTCGTTTTTGACATCTTATGTATAGTATGGAATCAAAACGAAAAGAATACCAATGTCCAAGCAAGTGTGAACGCCCCATGGCAATTTGGCGTATTTTCAATGATGTTCAGAGTCATTTTTCTGCGCGGGTGTTTCGAAGACCAAAAAATAAGTTTAAAAAACGCGCATTCGAGATGCAAAAAGACTCTCACCAATGCTAAAATTAAATAAATAAAATAAACACCAGTGCAGACCATATATTATATAAAATATTTATATAATTATAAAAATATATTTATTAATAATACGTAGACCAAATATATTGTAAGCACAATTACATTTAGATATACAAATTGATTAATTTGTTGAATCGATGGTTCTTGAAAGATCCTACACCAGCTGGATCTATTATGTAATATGTAATATCTTTAAATGTTAACGTATGCAATTTTTAGAACTGTTTCAAAGTACTCTGAGAGCCGTCGTTTAGGTTGGAAATGCATCAATGTTTCAATAATAATATATTAATTGTAATTGTATTGTGAATTCACCTTTACCCCGACTATTTAAGAATGTACTTAAAATATTTTCAAGTGAAAGTTCGATTCGGTCAATTTCGATGTTGTATTTCCAATCTAAATTATATTATTATAATATTTATAAATATATATGTATGTATTAATCATTGTATATACCTCTATAAATTTTGTATATATCTACATTCGTTAACCCCTAAGAAATATCTGATTGAAAAGCTTTAAATTATCGTAGTAAATAAAAAAAAAACCCATAGTCCAACATTGGACTATCACTGGTTCATTAGTGTGAATGAATAAATGAATGAATACAACTTATATTTATAATTTATTTATATTAAAAAAAAATAATACAAATTAACTATCGAGAGCGTGAACGGTAAGGTGCAAAAAAAAGTAAATAAATAAAACGAATATTTTTTAAACGAACATTGAACATAAATTTTGCACCAATTTTGAACGTTTTAAAAAAAATATTATAATTATTACTCACTGCGTATTTGTTTGAATATTATATATATATATTTATTATTATTACTAGATGAAAAAAAAAGTTTGTATAGAGATGTAAAAAAATATATAACTGTTCATATAATTATTATAATGTATGTGTATTTTAGAGATAATACTTTGTACGCAATATACACTATGCGGAAATATATATTTTATATTAGTATTAAAAAAAAATACTCAATAAAAATGTATATTTGTTCTAAGAGTATATTGTATTTATATAAATAAATATATATATATATATATATATATATATATATATATATATATATATATATATATATATATATATATATATATATATATATATATGTATATGTATGTATGTATGTATAAATATATAATATATATATTATATTGTATCGCTATCATTAGAAAAGTATCTGTTGTATTATAGCTTCATGATTACATTGTAATAATGAATATTATATATTAAATTAAATTATAATTTAAAAAATATTATCGAATTATGTATTAATTGAGTGAAGAATGGAAATAATAATAATAAAAAAATAAATGATCATTTTTGTCTTTGATTTCATTCGATTATTATTATTTAATAAATTCTTATATATAATTTGATACAAAATGAGAATCTAAAAAAATAAAATTTACAATAATAAATTACATATAAATCATACATACATATATCATTACTACAAACAGTTCTGAGAATCGACAAAATCGGCAATTAAGTGGAAATTTACATACTTTAATACACATATAAAACAATTAATGTATCAGTTAATTATATGTAACATACATACGTTTTCATTTTATTACACTATTTTATACATGGATGTGTTCCTTCAAAAAATTACAACTTTTCTTCTAAATTTTAACCCACTTAATACAAATAACACATTAAAAAATAAAAGTATCTAAATACACTGTCATATAAAAATTGCGAACCAATTTGGGTATACAGATATTGACCACAAACTGCAAGCATATGTATTGCTTGCAACAATCAACAAATTCGAGCTTGCGAGAAGGGAAGGGGATTCCAATTTTATTGGAACGTCACAACAATTAAGTTAGATAAATCGGTAAACAGGAGACGGTCAATCTGCATTTAATAGCTATACGGATCTTGCCAGCAGCTCTGGACATATTCGTAATCATCGAGTATATTGATTTTTTTTTTAATTTAGGCTAGAATTTGAACCCAAGACGTCTCTGTGGCAAAAAATTGCCTAACCAGTGAGCTACGCTGTGGCTATGCTTATATTTGATGTGCGTAATTATTTTTTTTAATAAAAATGTTCCAAATACAACCTAGACTACGCAAAAGGTATATATTGAAATATTTTTTAGATATCATATTCATATTCAATGTAAAAGTATAAAGGAGCACACACATAAAAAAAAGGTTTCAAATTGGAAAAAAATTCAAACAAAATTTGTAGAATATTATTATCTACTTATGTACATATGTATTATTATGCAATATATAATTAATGACTTACTTTGACTTCCGGTTCCAGAATTTTAATCGTAGAATCCATATTAGACCCTCCAATAACGACCGGAGGTGCTCCAAGTGGCTCACTCTTGGCACTTCCGGTACTTGGCTCTCCTTGGGTATTTCTCATATTCATGAAAGTTCCTCTGCCCTGAGGACTTTCAGCATCCAGGTTTGACTTCAGCTCGCTGTAGCTGACAGCTATTTGAGCACCGACTTTCGCGTTGTTCTTGATCAAAGCAACATCTTAACGCGGTTAAATATAAGGAAAATACACACACAAACACGCTATAAAATACTTAAGTTTTAACAAAATTAATTATTGACTTTTTGAAATTTATTGCCACACTCCTTCAATAAAATTCCTATACTAGAATCAGTGGCGGCTCATTATATAGTGTATAATTTCTTCATACAAAAACAGATGTGGATGGGATGCAACAGTACCGCAGCACCCATAAACTGAAATGGGGGTAAAATGCCTAATCTATTTAAATCAGTTTCATCATATTATCAGTGTTATTTGAACCCATGACCCATAAACTTTACACAAAATTCAGAATAAAAGATATTTTTCAATCGTTTTCGTCAATTCGTAATACGTTGCATATGATAAGTAGGGATTGCAAAAATATCGAAATTTCCGATATCGATATTATCGAAAGAAAAAAAGAACGATTCCGATATCACCTGCATTTGAATGTTTGTATTGAATCAATATTCATCGATTCAATACAAATATTCAAATGTAGGATATCCGGGTACAAAATGTGAAGTAGGTACGTCCCAGGTATAAAGGATTATAACATTTCGTAGAAATTAGTTTTTTTTTTTTGCAATTCCGACTTAAGCTTATCAAATATCCATACATGGCTCATTGGAAATGCAAGAGTGGAATAAATTATGAAAAAAGATGCATATCGGCTTTATTTAAAAATTAAAAGTGAAAAATTGCAAATTTAAATACAGATAGTGTCTCTATTTTAATTAATAAAACACATGATAATTTTGACAAATTTGCACGAGGCGGATTTTACACTCGTTATTGGCATACTTATATAAAAGTTAAATCGTTTAGAATTTTTCTAGGAAAAGCGTAATCCGCAATCCTACCAATACGAGTAGGCAAAACAATTGCACGGATTACACGACCCATGTTCAATGCGTTTTTTTCAATGCTACCTGGAAAAGTTTCGCTAGTAGTATTCTTGTTTACTTTGTACATGTTCAATATATGTACAACGCCTATCGGCGTTTTTCAGGCATATGAACGCCAATCGGCGTTGGTCAGCATTCAAAGGGTTAAGAAAGTTTCACTAAAGTTTTCTTTTCTTACTGGATACGCACCTTTCCTACAAAGCCTATTTTCATTTGACACTTCGGCTTACTAGTTAGGTTTTGCAAATGAGTAACTTACACGTGTCATATTAATTTTAACGGTGTAGGATCGATATTGGGTCCAGTGGGCCGCCATGTAACATGCTGCGGCGACAAAGTGAAAAATGTTCCCTTAGTTATGACGTCAAATGGTAAAAGTTTAGTTCGAGCTTATATAATATAAAATAATAATGATGTAAGGGAAGGGCATTTTAATTGGCGCGAAAAGGATACTGGCTTCTAACGACTTTCCACCGGTGACGCGAGCGACAGCTGACAGAATGAAAGGGGTGACCTCTTTCCCTTTTATCCCACGACGATCTGCGTCACACAGGGCCCCCCAGATCGCCTTTTCCATCTCCAGCTCTGTCGAATATAAAAAAAACGTGAAAAAAGAAGAGGGAATATCGCCATTACGTTGAGCGAACGACGACGCGTGCGAATGACAGGCGATATAGTCTCAACGGTTCACTATTGTAAAATTCACTAAAAATACATGTATGTATACACAAACGTGTGTGTGTGTGTTTTTTTATGTTGAGATACGCTGATTAAAATGTTAGATTCTCAAGCTAGAACTTTATATGTAGCTATTTACGATCTGCAGAAAATGTTTTATACATAGCTGGTGTTCAAATACATATGTACATACATATATGTACATATATAATTCAGTGGCGTGCCGTCCATGGATGCTGTGCATCCCTTAAAATTTACGTCGAAAATATTTTCATACCGTTTGTTTTCTGAATTTATTAATTTTATTTATCTTTCATTTATTACGTGATTATGATATATACGATCTTTTGTCTGATCCAAAATTGACATAAACGAGCATCCCCGTTGAAAGACCGTAGCCGTCTGCGCGACCGGTGCTTGTTTCCCATCAAGCTTGTATTGCCATGGATGCTGAAGTTCTCTAAAAATATTTTGCGCATGCGCACAAATGAGCTGTCACTATTGCGTATGCGCATGAGTGAGACGACTCTACAGTCGTCTCGCTCACGCGACACTTGCTCTGGAAGCAAAATCTCCTTGATTCGTTGATTGATATTTCGTACGTTACGTCCTAAGTTATTTGATTTTATTATTTTATTGTAATTTATTACGTCCTAAATTATTATTTATTATGGGCCTAAATATAAATAGCCAAAGTAACAATGCAAGTGGATTTATCGCCGTTGTTAATAATAATTCCAATTGTTTAATTAAAAATGTACTAAAAAAGGGACATTTGCTTCTCCATATAATGAAAAATAGATTATTGTCAAAGAGCCAAAAAACCCCCACCAATATTGAATATTCATTCAAAAACGAACACATATCAAAGACATTTTAATAAATATAAATATGAAAATGTTTGGAAGAATAAAATGAAATTTAAAAAAATAAACTGATCGTGTTTTGGACAGCATCCTCTGGTTGAAAAATCACCGCACGCCACTGATATATGTACATATAAAATAAAAAAATAAAATACGTATGTTCAAAGGTTCAGTTCCACTTTGAACGACAGCGACTGAAAGCATGAAGCCAATATTTGTACTTTGATAGTTTTTATCATTAAAAATGCGAGAGTGTGACGTTTCGATTCAATGGCATTTCATTTTGTATTTTTTTCTGGAATGTTGATAAAATCTTCTTTGAAAATTTAATTTGTTTTTTCTAGATTTCATCAATTCAATTTTTTTTAAATTTAAGACTTTCTTTAAAGGCAATGAGATTGACCTTAAAATTTTCAACATGAGACCGTCAAAGCTTCAATAAAATTAAATAATTTTCTTTTAACATTGCATGTACATACATATATAGGTATATGTATGCACTATTGCACTTGAAATTTGAAATTTTTGCATATGAAACATCACGTACATCATACAACGTTTTTGTGACATACCTGTATATTTATTAATTTAAGTTTGAACTATATATTGTGGAATTACAGGAGTACCTAATGCGTCGCGATTATCGAAAATATACATAGATGATAAAAATAAAAATATATACATATATACATTTATACATAATAATAAAAAAAACAATAGCATTTTAATAAAGTAAAATATCAAATAATAAAATACAATGTAGGGAATGTCTTGAGTCTACAGCTATCACCAATATCTAAGAACCAGCCGCAAATTCAAAACATCCCTTCGGGGCCCAAATGGAAATGATAAGTTCAAAATTCCACTCATACATCACATTCAATTATGAAAATAATTATGAGCGCCGGCTACCAGACAAATAGATCAAAATAATCTCCGATAACCTACGCTCATTGAGATGCAAAGTATCACATTCAATCGCAGCAGCAATGTTTTCATTTAGAAGTCGGATAACTCTTTGAATATGAGGCATTCGATAAAGAACTGTGCGAGCAGGAGTTATAGATATGAAATGATGATGTATACCATGCACATAATTATTAGGGACATAAAGTCACAACTGTCCCAGAAAGGACGGGCATGACGTATTACTACGTAGAAGCTGAAGAACAAGACGAATTAAAGAGAAGTTTCTCCGAAGTTCGAGGGAATTATACCCAAGCATAACCAAAATTAAGGAGTAGGGTATAGGGTTAGACGAGTATAATACATATATTAACTCATATTTCAATCTTTTCAATACATATGTATGTATGTACATACATACGTATTTACTTAGAAACTTGTGGTAACTTAAACCATTTTTAAAATAAAATTGATAATTTCTTTGATATAAATGTTTTTTGTATTCTTCCTTTTTTACTAGTTACTAGCCTCTTCTTACTTCACTTTCGATCTTTTGTCTGAAGAAATTTGGGTTCTTATCCGATCGTTTTCAAATTTTGCCATTTTGCTCGGTTTGGTCATTTCCATTTACCTTTTGAATATTTTCTTCTTTTTCATAATTGTTTATTTTATTTTCTATTTTGAGTTCGTTGTATTTTTTTTCGGTTTTCTTTGCTATTTATCTTATTTTATACGACTTTATGTGTTAACAAATCCTTTAGGTCCATCAGCTATGTCGCATTGTATATAGAATATTCCAAGTATTCTCAAATATATATGTAAATATGTGTTAATGATGAGACTTTTCTGGAAAAAAATGGAACATTGACCTGTCTTCACCAAAGATCAATACGCATACCCATATTATAATACAATTGTGAAAATGTATACATATGTATGTTCATATGTACATAAATAGTAGAAGCAAAAAATCCGTCGATAAAAAGACCAGACACTGGAGAACACTGACCCAGAAGGTGACGTGAGCACTTTGTAAAAGGGCAATAATCCAATCGAACTGGAGCCTCCTTCCAGTGACGATTTCGATTTACACAACACCCATTATTGTATGTCGTTACATTCAAATAATGGGGGACGGTTTCAGGAAATACGTCAGGCAGTTACATTGTCAACCACACAATAATGTATGTATTATATGAACACATTTGACGCAATCGGTCCTTCACAGTCGCAACTCCATCACAATGCAATGACGCAAATTATCTCCATCAATATTACAGTTACATATTGTACGAGGAACACTCAAAAGTTCCTGTAAAACGTTAATGAAAAGATTCAACGCATTAAATATTATTTATTTAAGTTCAATCATTTTTCGATGCAGTATTCTAAATCTAGAAATCTTCATCACAAAAGTCAAAAGGACGTACATATTTTCACATGGGATTTTTTTCCACTGTTAATAGTATTTTATATTGAATATTTTCTATTGAAACATGTTTATTGGGATAGTGTTCTGGCCACACTATTTTTTATTTTCGTTTAAAAAGGTTAATTGGAAGTGTGCTGAATTTTAAATCAGTAAAATTGCGAGCTGAAAGCTCGTACTAGTATTTACTCGTATTTACACGAATCTGAATTGAATTAATAGGGATAATATATTAAATTGTCTTTATATGAGAATTAAATGAAATTCCACTTAAAAAAATCATATTTCGACTATTATTGTAGATTAATAACAAAAAATCGTTTATTTTATCGAGTTAAGCCAATTATCAATAGAATTTTTTGTTATTCTTCTTCTTGTTAATGCCTTGTCCGCATCCGGACGTTGGCGACCACCTCGTCGATTATTTGAATATATCCGCATCGGTCTTCGGCGGCTCGGAACAGCTCTTCGGCGCTCATATCGGTCCACATGCGCATGTTTCGAAGCCAAGATAACTTTTTCCTGCCAATCCATTTTTTTCCTTATATTTTCCCCATGGTTATTAAACGGAGAAATTCGTATTTTGGACCCCGTATCATGTGTCCGAGGTACTCCATCTTTCTCCGCTTGATGACAGAAACAAGTTCCCTGCCTCTCCCCATCATGCCGAGGACAGCTTCGTTTGATATCTTTTTGGTCCACGGAATCTTCAGCATACGCCTATAGACCCACATCTCAAAAGCTTCAATGCGGCTGATCATCTTGGTTTTCAGAGTCCACGTCTCACATCCGTGTAGTAATACTGTCCAGACGTAGCTATTCGCGAATCTCAACCGCGTATGAAGATTGAGATGCTTGTTTGTAAGCGTCGCCTTCATTTTTACAAATGCTGTTCTAGCCATCTCGATGCGGATTCTTTTTGTTATTAATCCATAAGAATAGTCGCAATATGATTTTTCTAAGTAGAATTTCCGCCACTTTCTAATATAACGGCTCATATGTTGAAAAACAACAGTTTGATGAGTTTCTTGTTGATTAGTCCGTGTATGAACCATCTTTTGAATCTACGTACATGTACAAATCACTTTTTACTACACCATGGCTATTTTCTAACGAAACTTAAATTGACGGTATCCACTGCGATTTTCACCTACCTGATAAAATAAGTGTTCTGTTTAAGAATAATAAAATGTTTCCTGGCACTTTTCTCCATCAATACGTGAAAACAAAAGCTTTTATTCGAATCGCATTTACGGGAGAGTGCGGGGGGTTAGATAAATAAACGTTTGTTAACCATTCATGGCGTGTTCTTCTGGGATGGGCACGGCGATGAGCAAGCCTGAGTTCAGCTCCAGATCGATAGTCGCCTTCAACATCCTGGCCGCCTCTTGAGGAGAGCTGGTCCGGCACGGGGACTGGAAACCGGAACTACGCGTATAAAATGCCGGAAACTCGCTGGTGGGACCGTACGTGGCCACGCACACGCCTTGGGTCTCCTAAAAAAAGAATCGTGCATATTTAATACGACGGAACAAAGGTACAGTATCGTTGCTACGAAGTACTATTCTAGGAAGAAAGGGAGGAAGGGAAACTATGAACTTTATGAGGACCGTTTTGAGCAAACGACAGGGACAGGTTTTCTTTGCATGCGCAGTTGAAATACAGAATTTATAAACTCGGTGGTTCGGATTGAAGTGTCGAAGTTTAGAATCCCAATCCCAAAAGTCAAGTCATCCTAATACAATGTCAGAAGCTCGGAGTCCAAAAGCTTGTCCCTAATCTGAAAATTGCTAAATTAGCAACTCCAAAAACATTCATTCGTACATTAATTTAAAAAAGCTTTGATTCTACAAAGTTATTATTTCCAATTACATTGCATTTGATAGATTCTCGGTCACAATACTAATCAATTCCAAACAAAACTTGCATTAAAAAGCTTCTTCCAAAATATCTTCCAAAGCCCTTTGAGCTCCCAATTACAAAAATCCCAATAATTTCAAAAGCTCACAATTTCAAAAGCTCTCAATTTTAAAAGCTCCCAGCTTCAAAAACTCCCCATTACTAAAGCTACTAATAACAAAAGGTTCTAATTAGAAAAACTCTCAACTACAAACCTCCCAATTTCAAAAGCTTCCAATTACAAAAGCTTACAATTGCAAAAGCTCCCAGTTACAAAAGCTTCTAATTCCAAAAGTTGCCAATTTCAAAAGCTCTGAATTTCAAAATCTCTAATTTATAAATACAGGGGCTCTCAATAATTGCAAAAACTTGACATTTCTAAATTTCTATATCGCAAAAGTTCCCCAAAGCTTTGCATTTCAAAATTTCAAATTACCAACTCAATAATGCAAATTAGTCTTAGCACCATCAATTGTAAAATTCTAATATTTTTAAATAACAAAAAATATCTCATGAAATTCAGAAATATTTTAACGCCAAACAGTCACAATCAATCCTGGAGGATTAGAGCTTCAATTATTCCCAAATTTACATAATAATCCAAATAAATTGGAGTGCGTTGCTAAATGTATACAAACTCACACAGCCATTAGCTTCAGACGTGTACATACATACATATAAACTTTCATTTCAAAAATTACAGACAAATTAAATCGTACATAAAAGTTATAGCTAAAAATAAAACTAAGATAAGTTAAACCAAGCCCACACACACACACACTATCAACAAAAAAAATAGTGACACCGATATAAATTCCAGATTTGTAGCAAACAACAAAGTTATAAATTATGCGACATAGCCCACGACTCCTCGTCCTAAATATTTTGATAGATTGGCACGCCGTTTGATAAATAAAATTCGAATTTCCCGGAAGTGGCCGTATAGCACAGCGTGGACCGGTACAGAGAGAGGCTGCGGTTCGGCGTGTCCGAAGTGGCTTAATGAGTTTTCCGTGTTAGAAACGAGCGAGGGATGACGGGGATGAGAGTGGGGGTGGGGGGGTGGTGGGTGGAATCGATAGTGGGAATTTCGATTTTACCAAGAACTCCAGGGTTCTGCCGATGTCCAAAATTGACTTGACCCCACTAGACACGACACAAATTGGAGTTCTGCCAAGCTCAACCAGATCCGCTGACACGTCCATCGTCTCCTGGCCGCCCCTATGGACACCCCCTGTTGACAAAATTAAGTAAACACTAATAAAACAATGTATGTTTCAAATTGATGTATTCAATAGAAAATAATAGTCATGAAAATCATTCGACTGCGGCACATGTATCGAGTCGAGTACAATATTTTTGGCTCTTACGAGTCTTCGGCTGCAAAATTATAAAATAAATATCGAGAAACAAATTTCTCGACTTCGTTGTTGACAATAAAAAAATATTTGATTAAACGTGAATCATTTTATTCCAATAAATGATTGAAAAAACACTAGCATATTCTAATATGCAAAGCGGAAGTTTTCAATACAACCTCAAGGCGACTCGATAGGCGTTTTTATCACTTATCATGATTTGACTTATGCTAATTCCAGTTTATTTTCGCACAAAAAATGGATCACTATTGTTAAATTCTTTGATAAACCATGCTTTTTTTGAACACTAATAATTTGTTTCAAATACATTTGTCGATTTTTTCTTGATTCGTTATTAGCCAGCAGCATAGCTCGGACGTTAAGCTTCTGCTTACCGCCAAGAAGGTGCCGGGTTCAATCCCTGAATGAAAATGAATTTTTCAGAGTATGCTGTTGGTCAGACCTGGATTTGTGACTTCAGGTTGATCGTTTCCTATCAGAGTTTGCCAATTTTCTCTGATTTCATTGTTGAAACGGTTCCCGGGAAAAAAAATTGGCTAAAAATCCTTCCTACCTACTATGTCACCACTATTTGAAATTTGATTGATGTACAATAAAATTTATGTACAATTCATAGATGTTAATTTGCGAGTTTTTTCAGTGTCTCGCAATTCAACGACTTGTAATAAAAATGCTACATTTGTATTTGTAATTGGCCAGGAAGGCACATTGGGATTTACCTGTAAGGCCTTCCTGGTATATACATATGTAAAAATAAAAATAAAATAAAATATTCTTACATTATGTTGGCAGTGTTTTAACTGTGACGTACATATATCGAATCTAAACGATTATTATACTACGGATTGCGTTACTTACACACACACACACACACACAGACAGACAGACAGACAGACAGATTGAGGCGATTTTATAATAAACTAGTAGTTTTCCCCGGCTTCGCTCGGTATTTGTAATATAAGCCGCTAAAACATGGTTAATCTAATAGTAATGGCTAATCGAATAATCATTTGTTTTTTATTAAATTTATTTGAATCGAAAAAAAATTTAACGACAGCCAATCAGAAATGAATTACACACACACACAACTGGAACTGAAAAAATAATCCTGATGAAAAAGGAGTCCGGATGCGGAACTGAAACAGGAACTGTAGAAGGGATCGAGATCCGGAAATTAATAAAGAATCGGCATCCGGAACTGAAACAGGAATCGGAATCCGGAACTGAAAAATGAATCAGGATCCGGAACTGATCGAATATAGAAACAAAATTGATATCGATATCTTCGTCATCGAAATTTTTTTTTTCGATAACGCCATAGATTCTACGAACCAAAACTTACAAAGTCTCTTTTGAAATTATATATTTTTAGTATCTGAAACGTAATGTAGGTAGGCAGGTAGATAGTCAAGCTACGACAGAGTCATGTCTGCAAATGAATAGTAAATTCTTTCCAATGATTATATGTATGTATGTATGTATGTATGTATGTAGGATTGGGTGCTTCTATAAAAGGAAGAAAATTCAATATTTGAAATCGTGTACCTGAAAATTAGGTGTCAAAGTGATATTTTTCTTTTGAAAATTATGATTATTATAATAAATCTCATATATATGTATTACAAATATCACACACTTTGACAAGCTGTATAATCAATCACGCGAGACGCAATATCGACACGTTCGCTACTCGTTTCAACGGAAAGCGCTTGGTAGTCAAATTTAGTACAGTAACGTAAAACACACCCTGAAGTAGCAGAAAATAATATAATCAGAAAAATCCGCCTAAATTGAGGGAGAGCTTTATATATGTACATATATGTAGATACATAATTTATTATGACTCTCCCCCAGTATTTGAAAAGAGTGCGCAAAATCAACAGTCAATATTCAGTCGTAGTGTACACATTAGCACACAGCAGCATGGCTCGGTAGTAGCGTTGATACGAGAGGTCACCGGGTTCGATCCTGTGAGCTGACCGCGATTGAAAATAATTTATTCTGAGTATAATCTTTAATGCTGTTGGTCAGACTTGGATATTTGTGACTCCAAGTCGATCGTTTCCTATCAGAGTTTGCCAATTTATCCGATTTCATTGTTGAAGCGATTCCTCCATCAAATTGGCAAAAACCATCCTACCCACTATGTCACCACTATTTGAATATGATTTCAAAAATTTATATATGGTATTTGTATTATGCTTATAAGTTTAGTCACATTAACGCGTTACAGTATTCTGTAATGTCACTGAGGCTAATATGTAAATAAATAAATAGATTAATCACTTAATATAATATATATAAAAACGGATGTGATGTATGTATGTACATGGGTATGTGGCGTGACGCTCAATCGGATAAGAAGGGGGGTGTGGAGCGTCTGACATTTGCTCCTGATATTGTGAGTTGGAACGGGTGGGATCAGCGTCAAATGTGCGGCAGCGTTCACACATACACACATTCATTCATCATTTCAACGCGGGCGAATATACTATATTTTTATATAACATATAACTATATTTTAATTCGTGTATCGATTACTTTCCGAAGCCACCATTTGAAATCAACGGACAAAACACTAGTTATGTATAATAACTAGACTGCGGATAGAGACAGTGCTTTTTCCAGGAATCGGGGCGGTTTGACTCTAATTACAAAGCTAGAGTACAAAAAAAAGGTTGGGCGAACCTTTTACAACAATTGAACAATATGATTTACAACAATTGAGCAATAAACGGCGCGCTGTGGATCCGGCCACTAATAATAACCATATCATTTACATATCTACCATACAATTTACGTAAATCGTAACGCTCAAAGACACGAGGCAAAAGTTGATTTCACACGGAGGCATATTCAAGAGCGGACGCGTTTAGCAGCTGCTTACCCTTGGGGTAAGATCGGATCCTATGTGTACATATGTATAATGATCCTTAGAGCCTATATTGATCCTATAACGATCCGCGCAATCGACACGCAGTCCTCGACCCAAACAAACAACCGCGCAAAGCTGAAATTTAATAAAGCGTAGCTTAAAACGGTCGTTTGGAGCGCGCTCCGTAATGATATTTCCTCTTTTTTTCTTTCACAGTCGCTTATCCCAGAGCATCTCTCTCTCGCCCCAGAGAAAAAATTCTCCACAATGAGGAGGGAAAAAAATGAAAAAATAAAATAAAAAAACGAAGCAATCAAAGTGTTACAGTTCTTATTCATATCGCGAGGAGCGTTTCCACGTAGACGCGAGAGAGAGAGTGTATGAATGGGTGCCCGTTAGGCGCGGAATAACTCACCGCTACTATGTACTGTCATTACCATGTATTTTACATATGAAAGGAGCGGGGAATCCCCGACATTCCCTTTCCCTCATTCCCGAAAACCGAGGGAATAATCCTCGCAAATAATCGAAAAGACGTGAAATCGAAAATAATCGAAAAGAGTGTGCCTCTGCATCTCCGCGTCTCTCACTCTCTCTCTATTTCTCTCTCCATCTCCAGTGCGAAATTCCTCTGAAAAATTGAAGCTTTACTTTGACAAATGACGGTGTATCTTCGAGGTCCTTTTTGGAAACCAAGTTTGACGTGATTTCGCGTCGTGATCCAATCCTGCTGAGCTGGATGTGTCGAGCTATCTATCTGCCATTAGAGTATTGATGATAGTGTACATATGTATGTACATACATACATTCCAGTGGCGTGCCGTCGATGGATGCTGTGCATCCATTAATATTTACGTCAAAAATATTTTCGAAATTAATTTCTTAGTTTTATTTCTTTCATTTATTTTTGATTACGTGATTATTATATACTAGTGAATAGCCCGATGAAATATCATCGCATGGGTATAAAATTATTATATACCCGTATAAAACTAAAAAAAAATCTGGAACCGGAACCGTTATTTTCGTAGACTCTCATAGATAGTTTTCAATTCTTTATTTGTAATAATTTTCAATTCTTAAAGTTAACGTTAACAAAATGTAATATTTTCCGATTATACACAAACGGTCATTGACCTCGTAACGTTGAATATTATTATTACACATAACAAATTACGTGCATATACATATGATGTGTATTTACAACACGAGGATATGGCGTGCGGCGCGGGCTCGTGAGGACATTGCGTTTGGATCGGAGGGTCCGAGGTTCGATTCCCGGCACCCGCGGTGAATGAAATCAATTTTTTTCTCGAATATCGTCAAAATATAAATAATTTAAATTATAATTATAATTTAATTGAAAATAAATACATAAAAAATGGTTTAAAACCTCGCTAAATGGAATTATTAAAATTACGTATTTTTATATGGCGAGAAGGAATATTTCAATTAATGTTTAAAAAAAAAGGCGAAATGAAAAATTGGATTTGGCGTGATGTCCGAGACCATTAGCTCAATTTAGACCTATATTCAGGCTATTGGGGTGATCGGTTCGAGTCGCGACAAAGTCGTCTCGTCGAAAAATGAATTTATCGATTTTTATCGATTCATTCATTATGTTCGGCGAGAGTTAGGACACACACACACACACACAGATTACCGTATTTATATATATGATACGATCTTTTGTCTGATCCAAAATTGACATAAACGAGCATCCTCGTTAAAGGCCGTGGCCGTCTGCGCGACCGGTGCTTGTTTCCCATCAAGCTTGTATTGCCATGGATGCTGAAGTTCTCTACAAATATTTTGCGCATGCGCACAAGTAAGATGTCACTCTTGCGTATGCGCATGAGTGAGACGACTCTACAGTCGACTCGCTCACGCGACACTTGCTCTGGAAGCAAAATCTCCTTGATTCGTTGATTGATATTTCGTACGTTACATCCTAAGTTATTTACTTTTATTATTTTTTTTTACTAAATTATTATTTAATATGGCCCTAAATATAGATTGCCAAAGTAATAATGCAAGTGGATTTATCGCTGTTGTTAATAATAATTGCAATTGTTTAATTAAAAATGTACTAAAAAGGACATTTGCTTCTCTACCATATAATGAAAAATAGATTATTGTTAAGAGCTCAAAACCACACCAATATTGAATATTCATTCAAAAACGAAAATTTTAATAAATATAAATATAGAATAAAAATAAATAGAAATATAAATAATAAAATGTAATGGAAGAATAAAATAAGATTTAAAAAAATAAACGTTAAAACGTTAAAAAAAACTGATCGTTTTTTGGACAGCATCCTTTGGTTTAAAAGTCACCGCACGCCACTGATTTATACATACACATATACCTATGTATGTATATATAGAGACATGTTTTGCTGCAAATATTATTCTATACATATATGTACATATGTATAATATTTCATCAGCATTTGAAGGTTTCCAATTCGCAATCGGACCTAGGTCGTTCCAATAAATTTCCATTCTACAATATGCATATGTGTAACTCAGTGGTTCTCATATTAAATTTTAATTATAATTGGCATCAGCAACTCTACGTTTCTCATATTTCTTTTTTATTACAAAGTTTTTATTAGTTTCATTTCGTCAATCGGTTTGACAATATTTCCTACATTCTTCCGATCGCTTTGAAACTTTGCCATTTTGCAAGGTTTGGCTACCAACAGAGATTTCAATTGCTTCCGCTAATTCAATAGTGAAATATAATCGTAATAAACACGTTTAATAATCCAACAATTTTGGAGACGGTGACAGCTCATTCACTGTCAATAGCCAGTAGCCTTGTTTGTTTTGGATTTTGAAATGCTTTTTATTATTACTAAATTATGTTCACAATACATCTACTGATCATTTTCTTTTATTATAATGTTAATGTTCAGCAAAATAAAAAAAATAGCTCAAAAACCTATTCACAATTATTATAAATGCACATAAAACATTTAATACGTAATATTAATTAAAGATTCTCTAAAGTCGACGATCGAAAGCAGATTGTGTTTATGTAATCAGTGTTTATACCTGAAGGGTATTCAGGGGGGGTTTTCAGCAATCTCGAATTTGGTTGAATTCTATAAAATGCTACAAATTTACAAAATTGACCATAGATGTATCTGTCAGTGTTAATTGATATGTATTTTATTTGTATAATACTAATAATACTTGTTTCAAACGTACCATGTTTCTGGCCAGGAATACGCATTGGGGTTACCTGATAGGCCTTCCTGGTATAAATTAAAAATAAAATGAAACGTGATAGAGGTGCTGAAATGTGACGTATAACTTTTTAATTTATAGTTGATCTTATGTACTGAAATCAAATACAACCTTAAACGAGGGAAATCTATCTCCAGCTATAATGGGCTTCAAATGGATCCAATTTAACAATAAAACATGGAACATATATAACGTACATACATATGTAGATGAATATGTATGCATGTACATATGTACATGCACATGTGTATGTATATTATAAAATTCATAATTTGAAACGGGCAAAATCAGCGTCGACGTTAAATTAAACGTCGACTGCAGGAACGACCAGAAACAAAAGGGGTACCACTGAACCCCCACCACCCCCTTTTCACCTGAGATATATTTAGAGAGCCACAGAAGCGACTTACTTCCCAGTTTTCGCTGAATTATCCGCGAGGCGAAACTTGCGTTGGTCATTAAAAACTTTCACGGACGGAGAAGGAAGTCTTCCTTGGAAATCGAATTACTACCGGGAAAGTAAAACTCTTTTTTTTTCAAAAAAAAAAATTACAACAAAACAAAGTTAAATATTTGCTTTAATAAGATACAATATATAATAAGCAACTAATAGTTTGTATAAAGAAAAAAGACAAAGCTGCAGGAATTTTATCATATAGCTAACTATTATATGTTTCAACAATTAAGAGGGCTGGATACCTGAAACCTTAATTTTGTTGCCATTCCTTTCTTCGATATATATATTAAGTGAATGTATATATCGAGTGAATGCGACAATATATAATATATCAATATACATATATGTATATATATATACATATATTTAGTGAATGCGACAGTTGCGCCTCGACCAGATAATACCTATTTGAAATCGACAAAATCGAGGTTTCGTATTCTCCAGTTTTCTCCTCCGAAACTGGACCAATTTAAAAAAAAAAATCATCATCGGTATGAGAAAGAAATTTTCTATGTTTGTGTTTTCGTATTTTTTTTTAATCAACCGTTAAATTAGCACACTGGACTCTTTTCGTGGGTGTAAAAACGAGGCGATTTTATAAATGTTTGGTGGCTCCTAAGCTCCTATAAAAAATAACTCATCTAAAAAATAAAAAGATAGAAACATGCCTATGGTGGATATCCATAGGATATTAAAAAATAATTTCTCTAATGCCATAATTGAAGAAGGTAGAAGTGTAATACGTTTGTATGGACAAGGCGCTGGTGTCCAGCCCTCTTGAATCAGATATATCGGCAAACTCTGAGTCACAAATATCCAAGTCTGACCAGCAGCAGTAAAGATTAGACTGAGAATAAATAATTTTCAATCGCGGTCAGCTCACGGAATCGAATCCGACAACCTATCGGTGCTTAGTATCAACGCAACAACCGAGCCATGCTGCTGGCTAATTGAATTAAATTAACTACCCACCAGAATCAACGGTTCGGTGATTACTGGTCACAAATTACTCGTCACAAAGTCACTAAAATCTCTATAACGGAACATCTGGCAGCCGAAAAGTTCATCATACTAACGATAACTATCATAGTAACGAGAACTTGAGTGCCAAATATTGTGTATTCGCGATTTTCATGGCAAAAATTGTCTTTGTGACCACCCCAATGTGACGAATAGTCCAATTACCAGAATCAACATAGAAGTCGGTCACTCGTATTTTTTTCACATACAAATACAGCTGCGTACAAAATTAGATACAGAATCTAAAATCATACATGCCGGTTTCCCTTCACGGGATACTACATTGCTTAGAAAGCCATAAAAACGACAAAAAAAAACACGTATAATTTAATATTATGTCCGCAGATCTCGATTCGTAAATACGGTATTCGATTTTTGTACGTTATATATTATACAACAAATAAATGTAACATTACATCGAGTAATAGATTCAATTTGGTTATTATATACCATATAACTGTTTCCTGTTTATGTTTACGGACGATTTATCTGCAATGTATGCGTATTATTAATGTAGGAATCACGCAAATAAATCTCTCTCGGGTATACGCTTATATACATATGTATGTATGTATGTATATTTATATGGGTTTTGTTTTAAAGGAAAAAAATTCAAAGCCCAATCTTTTTTACATCTACTCAAAAAAAAATCACTGAAAAGTGTAACAAGATAAAAAATAAAGGAAAAATAATTAATGAATGAAAGTAACCCAGAACTACACATGCAAGTTCACTACAGGGCCGGCTCAAAGGTACGGCAGACTATGCACATGCCTAGGGCACCATAGACAAGGGGCGCTACAAGGCCCCCCCATTTTTTTTTTTTGATTATTAAATTGAAAAAATTCTAAAAACAATTTGGCTTTCTTTGAACTTATAGAACATTCTATATTCAACTTAATTTTTCTACTCTAAGTAATAATACTGATTGTGAAACATAATTTACGAGGAACGCAGGAAGTTAACTGTTAAATATCAACGACTCACGAATAAAACTTGTAAAACAGCAAACTATCATCGGTACAAATGATAATTTGGAACTGTATTTTATATACAACTAGCTGAACCCGGCATGCGTTGCAATGCCACAATAACTCATGCAATTCCCGTTCCCGTTCCTATTTGTCGGAAAAACGCAGGCAGCGAACACATTTGAAATTATTGCGTTGCAATGACACTCATTCCCCTTTTTCCCGTTTCTTCTTCGAAATCTTCCCGGACATGAACTGAAAGTTTCATCGTAATCGGTTCAGTGGTTTAGGAGCATATTCGAGACACACAGATAGACATTCATTTTTATATATAAATATGTATATAAATACAACTGAAACATATGTATGTACATATATATCAGGGATGGATTTGCTTAACGAAATTAAATATCTTAATCAATCATATTCGAAACAAGAAATGTCACTCTATAAAATTATTCAATTCATTGTTGAATATAAATTAATGTCTTTATTTCCGAATTTATTCATAGTTACCCGTATTTTATTCATTTTTACTAGCCTCTTACTACAATTTCGATTTTTTCGTCTGACGAAATTTGGGTTCTTATTAGGGATCCCAATCGAATATTCGAATATTCGAGTATTCGAATTATTCGTCTAATTTTTCAGCCATTCGTTATTCGAATATTTCATCAACTATTCGAATATTACTCGTGTATATATTTTTTTATAAACTAAATACACAAAATCAACATGAAAAGAGTGATGAAGAAGAAGCCGACGATTATGAAGAAAATGAAATACATATGTATATGTATAATGGGGATAATTGTGATAAAAATGAAGATAATGAAGAAGATTTTTATTAATTACATAAATACGGAAATGTTTGAAAAAAATCACTTTTAGATCGATAATAATCTCTACGAAATTTTAGAAAACATCAGAAAAATAATACGAATATTTAAGAAGTCACCGGCGAAATATACATTTTTACAAGAAATCATAATGAAAAAAGAAAATAAAAAATTGAAATTATTATTGGCTATAAAAACTAGTTGGAATTCAATGGCAACTATGATAAGACGATTCATTAAAATTTATGCTTGGTTTATATGGAATTACCTTTTTTTTAATTTTCGAATATATTCGAATATTCGAATAGCTCTTGATTTACTATTCGATATTCAAATAGTTGAAGTCGACGAATATTTGGGATCCCTAGTTCTTATCCGATCAGTTAGTAAACCAGTGGTTGACGAACACCAATTACCTAATCTATACGTTACAATATTATATAGGTATATGTCGAGGTCCAGGTCGCGATTTGTATGGAACGTGCTGCTAAACATACAAAAGTGAACCCAATAAACAATAATTAAATATTTTAATGCAAAAATACATACCTATACCACCAGTGACAAAAACACGAATGCCAGCTCTATCTGCTATGATCATAGTTCCAGCCACAGTGGTGCCACCATCTAATTTAGCAGCCAAAACCTGTGGAAAATCCCTTCTGGATACCTTGATAGGACCACCAGGTTTCGAAGCCTTCTCGGCCAAGGCTCTCAAATCTTCTTCACTTACACCCACGTGTATTTTTCCAGCTAGTATCGCTATCGTAGCAGGCACTGCTCCCTGAAACATAAAAAATCCAAATATTCCACATCAAAAATCAAAGACTTTAGATTAAGTTTCAAACCACTCCACTTACGTGGTCTCTGACGACACGCTCCACTTGCATAGCAGTTTCCAAGTTTCTAGGAAACGGCATACCATGAGTGATGATGGTCGATTCCAGAGCCACGACTGGTTTGGCTTCGGCTAAACTTTGCAACACTTCTTCGGAAACTTTCACGCAATCCTTCCGATGGAAGGGTGTCTTCAGATCAGAACGACGAAACGCAGTGGTGGAAAATCTTCGAAGAAAATTCATCTTGTCGATCTGAAAATTTGTACGTTGCGTCAAAATGACAAATGGAAGACTTGAAATGTCCTACATTCACGTTCTTAAGGATGGGTCCCTCAATTTGCTATGTAAATTCCTTGAGATCTTACACTGTTTACTGTCTCGTTACAAGACACCCAGTTAATTGACAAACTACATACATATACTTGAATTATAGTTGCAATATACCGAGACGCAGTAGAAATAATGCTAATAAAATAAGTCCTTTCAATGAAATTTTAAAGATTTTCAAATAAAAACTATTCTAATTAATCACAAGACTAATACTATAATTTAACAAAGAAATATTAAGGACATTTCATAGCAAAATTTAAAAATACTTCCTACTATTGTTACGTACGCCGCGGATTAAGCGAATAGAATCCCAGAGACTATGTGACCGTTCAAGGGTTATCTGTTATCGGATTAACTAGGTGCTTGCACTTACTTCCAGGATTATATCTGGACTCTAAGTGCATTTAGGCTAAACAATGACCGTTATTAGTCCTTTCTCAGAATCGGTACGGGGAGACCCAATGTCGTGGGAATACATATCCGAATACGTGACTATACAATAGGTAAACAGATTAGACGTCCTGAGAGATCTACCCTTTATAAGACGGTACGTAGGCGATATCATTCTGGACTGAGCACTGCCAGTGCGTGTATCTCCTTAATCACCAATAAATGCGGTGAAACGACTTTGGCCTTGGATCCTCCACCCACCCCTACGCAACACTATTATAACATTCAAAATTTTTTACAGATTTTAACAGTATTTTATTTTATTTTACATAGATATATAACAAGAAGGCTTGACAGGAAGACCTCAATGTGCCTTCCTGGACAATTCATTACAAACAAAGCAGCTTTTTCTTATTACATAAATCACTGCATTTCGAGAAGCTGAAGAACACGAAATAACAAATAATTTATTAATTAAAGAATTTATCCATTGAGACATCTATGGATTTAGATTTGTACATAATTTTTACAAATTGTACATACAATAAATACAGAAGATTTGTGATAACAGGAAAGATGATTTTGAGGAGCCCTTTCAACAATGATGAGATAAAATTGGAAAACTCTGATAAATAACGATCAATTTGTAGTCACAAATATCCCCAGATCTAACCAGCGTATATATAGCGGATCGAACCCATTGATCAGTCAGAAAGTGCTTATTAGTGCTAAAGTGCTTATACAGGTTTACAACAAAATAGGAATCGGAATAGAAGTTTTTCGACTGCCAAGATGATTGGAATTAAATATAATTGAGCTTTATCCATAGTTATGACCGGTTTGAGTATATTATTAGTTTCTGCCTGAGCAGATGTATATATGTACATTGTCAGCAACATAGCATAGCTAAGCACAATCATAGGTTCAATCCCTAGCCCGGTGTTGCTGGCCAAACCTTGGAAATATGAAACTCCAGGTCGATCGTTTCCTATCACAGTTTGTAATTTTATCTGATTTCATTGTTGAAACGGTTCTGTTCCAATGAAATCGGCAACCTATGCAAATTTGAGTTTCTAGCATCGCGTCCGATTCGATAAATGTGATTCGTCCATTAAATTGTACAACTTATCGAGACGATTTATTTTAGATTTCGTTCAATCGTAGACATGATTCGAGCATAATATTAGCATTAGGTATAATATTATGTAACAAGAACTAAAAATATTGTTAAAGACTAGCAGTTTATTGACTCTGAGGAAATTTACAATACTATTTTGCACATATCATTAACCAGCAACGTGGTCTAGTGTGGTGAGTATTTAATTATTTCGTGCTTGATGTCACGGGTTCGATTCCCACTAAAAGTCTCGTTATTGGCCAGAACTTCGACAGAAGAGGTCGATCGTTTCTTATCAGAATTTGTCAATTTTTCTGATTTTCATTGAAACGGTTCCTGTAAAATAATTTTTTCCTTCCCAATTTTCTCTTGCAAACCTTGATTCATTGTTATATCTCACTTTTCGCCAGATTTCTCACCATATATGTATGTATGTCTCTGAGTTGTTTATCGAATATAAAAATTCGTATTGTTACAGGAAAATGTTATTAATCGTATTTATACGATGTTTGCAATATCCAACCATAGATGTCAGTTATTGTTTCGATTTACATGTGTATTTATGTAATAATTATGTATTCAGATATCTCGTTAATCATGAGTTTTCAATGTCTTGTAATACATTAGCCATAGTGACGACCTGGAGCCAATCTGTAATATCACTATGGCGAAATTGTAAAAAATAAATAAATAATATCAGATGGGAATTACGAAAAAAAGAAATATTACATTGAATGATTTAGTTTAAAAATTTTGAACGTACATATCTACATTTTGAGATACCATCTGCTAAGCCTCGATAAAAAGTATGCTTTGAAGATTTCACCATATGATAAAAATATATGTTCATAAAAATCTTGATGGGCAGCGAAATTGAATTAATATATATATATATATATATATATATATATATATATATATATATATATATATATATATATATTGATTTTCAGCAATAAATGCGCCCACTGTGCCTTGAAGCGAAATAAATCCAAAAATAAACCACAAGGAAATAGCGTAGATGAAAGTACCCCTATCTAGTAGAACTATCACTAACATAGCACCCTGTATATCAAATTCAGATGGTAAGTGTATGTATGTATGTGGGCCCTCAGTATAAAAAACGCATTACGTTCCCGTTCTCATATTTTCGTCCAACTTGTGACGTTCTCGACATATTTTTCCACGTCGTCGTACATTTTCCACGCAGTGTATAAAATGTATAGGTGCGTCTTCAAAATATGCCCCCCGTAGGAAACTTAATGCGAATTAATTTATTTCGAAGTTTAAGTTAGTCGTTAAGAATTGGGCCCATTGAGTTTGAAAATCGTAATGAAATTTGTATTATGTACATAATATCTATGTATATTTCAGGTTTCCAGCTAAAACCACTTGGTACATAAGCGCCCCGTGATTACCGCGCGGCAACAAAGTCGCGCACCGACAAACCGCCCCAGCAAATAGCGCTCGGCGACAAATAACGCCACGCTATAATATATGTATATAAAATTTAAATTTAAATTTTTAATTCGAAGTTTTCAATTTAATTAATATAACTGAAGCATAATCCATTAGTGACTTCTCGCTTTGACCGTTCAACGCTTTCAACGACAGAAATAGAAAAAGTTCAACCGTACTTATGTTATTGTAGAAATATAATACATACATACATACACATATAATATGAATAATATTATAATTTTTTCAATTTTAATTTAACAAAAAAAAATCACGTAAAATTTATGGAATCAATGGTTCTAGGACACTTACCCCCTGGACACATACCCCCGGTCAAAAATCTCCTAGACATTAACCCTCGTGCAAAAAACCCTGGCTAAAAGTATTTTAAATTGATATTTATTCTATTTACAACAATAATTTAAATTAATTAATTATTGTACATATGTAAATTGAAATTCAATATGCTCTACCACACTCAATTTATTATTATTTATTATTTTACTTTATTATTAATTTTTAATTCTTTATTACTATTTTTAACAATTTTTATCGGATACAGGGTATGTGTCTTGGGGGTACGTGTCCAGGGGGTACATGTCCGGAATCAATGTATATATATGTACGTTAAGGGCGATTATTCCTTCAGACAGATTTTATTTTGAACATTCCTTTGAAACGCAAAGTCGATATTGATATTTTAATATTATCATTAATTATGCGCTTTTTACAGGGCGGTTTTGTCAGCGCGCGGTAATGTCGGGGTGGTTATGTCGGGGCGCTTTTGTCTGTCACGCCAAATCTTAACGCCATATTTCAAAACAAAAAAAATATCGGGTGAACGTAGCCGAAGTGAAACTTCTGAATTGCAGGTGAAAGCACAAATGCAATGTTATGCAAGCAAGGGGTCGTGTTTTGTCCAAAGTGTATTAGACAATAAGTAAAATCTTTCATTTTTTTTCTTATTTAGGTATACACACATTTTAGACAAATATTAAATGAACCTTATGAGAAGTAAAACTTATTTGGGGGAAAAGCAATTACTATTCTTCTTCTTCTTGTTAATGCCTTGTCCGCATCCGGACGTTGGCGACCACCTCGTCGATTATTTGAAGATATCCGCATCGGTCTTCAGCGGCTCGGAACAGCTCTTCGGCGCTCATATCGGTCCACATGCGCATGTTTCGAAGCCAAGATAACTTTTTCCTGCCAATCCATTTTTTTCCTTATATTTTCCCCATGGTTATTAAACGGAGAAATTCGTATTTTGGACCCCGTATCATGTGTCCGAGGTACTCCATCTTTCTCCGCTTGATGACAGAAACAAGTTCCCTGCCTCTCCCCATCATGCCGAGGACAGCTTCGTTTGATATCTTTTTGGTCCACGGAATCTTCAGCATACGCCTATAGAACCACATCTCAAAAGCT
Organism: Arctopsyche grandis; assembly: GCF_051622035.1. Lineage (NCBI taxonomy): Eukaryota > Metazoa > Arthropoda > Insecta > Trichoptera > Hydropsychidae > Arctopsyche > Arctopsyche grandis. The sequence continues at coordinate 1,950,973 of NC_135363.1, forward strand.
TCAATGCGGCTGATCATCTTGGTTTTCAGAGTCCAAGTCTCACATCCGTGTAGTAATACTGTCCAGACGTAGCTCTTCGCGAATCTCAACCGCGTATGAAGATTGAGATGCTTGTTTGTAAGCGCCGCCTTCATTTTTACAAATGCTGTTCTAACCATCTCGATGCGGATTCTTTTTGTTATTAATCCATAAGAATAGTCATAATAAATATGTTAATAATCCATAAGCCAGGTACCCAGGTATTTGAATCTTTTTACTCTTTCTATCACCTCTCCATCCAAGGTTAGATTCCCGGTGTCTGTTTGCATTCTATCTACTATCATAAATTTTGTCTTCTTTAGATTTATGCGCAGACCTCTTCGATTGCTTTCTTGATGTACACGGTCTAGAGATCTTTGCAGGTCTGCTAAATTTTCAGCGACTAGTGCCGTGTCATCAGCATATCTTATATTGGTGATCGTCTCGCCGCCCACCTTGATGCCCTCCGCCTCTTGGAGAGCATCGTGGAAGATGGATTCGGTGTATGTAGGTGTTAAAAAGAGTAGGTGATAGGATGCATCATTGCCTGACGCCCCGTTCTATAGGAATCTCATCAGTGAATTGATCATCGACACGTACTACTGCAGTCTGATTCCAATAAATATTTCGTAGCAATCTGACATCTCTGTCATCCAGGCCAATATTTTTTAATGTTTCCATCAGGCGAGCGTGTTGGTCACGGTCAAAGGCCTTTTCAAAGTCTTTAAAGCAAATGTACACAGGTTTACGGACTTCTCTGCATCTTTGGAATAGTGTTTTCATACAGAAAAGGGCCTCTCGGGTACCCAAGCCTTGTCTGAATCCAAACTGCTCTCCAATTACTATTGCATACATTTAAATTCTCAATTCAAATGCGGAGTAAAAGTTACTGCTACATATATGTATGTATGTATATATATATTTTAAAAATAAACCACAAAGTATTGGAGTGTCTATCGAGATACAATGACATCTACATATGTATGATAAAGTTGAAGCTCTCCTTAAAATATATATATATACATACATAAATATGTGTAGTTGTCGGGAACTCGACACTTTCGACAACCCTAAGGGCCGTGCCTTTTACGCAAAATTTCCCGAAACGAAAGGGAATAAATATATCTGAGAAAAAAGGACGCCTTTCCCGAAAAACTTGACCCCCAAGACACGATGAAAGCTTTCGACTTTGTAGCCGCGAGGGTGGAAAGTCTCAAAAGTGAGCCTCTCTCTGGAAATAATAAAAAGCAAAAGCATAAAAAGAGGCAAATATCAAGTGCTACGTTTTATATGTACGTTATATGGGACTAGTCTAGTATATAAAATACATGATTTTAAGCGGTTTTTCTTAACACAATATCGTCCGCATTATAATGCTGATTATATTTTTCATTGGAAGCGGAACAAGCACTTCAATGCCGGAGCAAAGCAAGCCAAAGCCGCGCAAAGGAGTAGAGGTGCAACGTTTCGTAACACATTCAATTTGCTCTGCTAATTTAATCTACTGTACGTAAAGAAGCTTTCACATTGAAAAAAAATAATTGCATAAAATGCATCCGGTAAAATTCTAAAAATTCAAATTCCGACAAATATGCATACTTGCCGGAAAAGCGCTGAAAATCACAATAACACTTACGCAAGCAGAAATCGAAATACATTTTGCAAACGGGACGAAACCGACCGAAAAACGTAAAAATAAATCGCTGACCTTCCACCGCATACTACGTATTTGGGTTTTGTCCGCAATTGAAAAGCATCGGTAAATTATTATCGTCCCGATGTGGCAACATTACCGGAGAGAGGGAGGGGGTCGGTCTGATAATGGCTACGAACCCTCAGGATATCCGCGGGACATCGGCCACATTTGCACGACGAGCACGTAGTCCAGATAAAATATTCCATTGTCCGGTGACGAATAAAGAGAATAAAAAAAGTACCGGAGAAAAAAATATAAAAAAAATCGAGGACGAGCGAAATTGAACAGCGACGATTCAATCGTGCGAACCTAAATTATTAACGCGTCCTATATCCACACAATGCGTAGTGTTGTTGATTATACGTTTCGACCCCAAAAAATGGTTAAAATAAACACTGTTAAGCTATCAGAGGTACGCAGCCTTCGGTCAAATATTAGGAATATGGAAAAATAATTTTAAAAATTACCTGCAGCGCATTTTCATTGTTATTGGAAACATATTATGTACGAAAGACGGGTGCAATCACAAAACCGCGCGGGACAAAATCACTTGGACGAAACCGCACAAAATTGCGCAAACCAAAATAGAGCGGCGACAAAATCGCGCAATGCATAAATAAACAAGTAATATAAAATTAACCACCAGCATAGCTCGGTCGTTAAGCTTCTGGCTGGCACCGAGAGGCGCCGGGTTCGATCCCGTGAGCTGACCTCGATTGAAAATAAATTATTCTGACCATCTAATATATAATTTGGAAAGAGACTTTGTATATATATATATATGTATGTACATATGTATGTATCCTTGGTTGTTCGGTGTTCATTCGTAGATCCGTGACGTCATCGAACAAATGATTGAATTTTTTAAAGGGCAAAGGCTCAGGAGGGTGCCGAGGGCGAAGCCCTAGAAGGCAAAGGCTCAGGGGGTGGCGCCGAGGGTAAAGCCCTAGACGGCAAATGGCTCAGGGGGCGCTGAGGGCAAAGCCCTAGAAGGCAAAAAATAAATAAAAAAAAACAAAAAATATATTTATTTTTTTTAATAAAATCTTAACTATTATATTAGTCATGTCTAAACGGTTTATATTACAAATACCGAGCGAAACCGGGTAATACAGCTAGTAATCTATAATACTGTTGGTCAGATTTGGATATTCGTGACTCCAAGTCAATCGTTTCAGAAAACCATCCTACCCACTATGTCACCACTATTTGGATATGATGTATTTAAAAATTTATTTACATGTTTAAATCCATATACATATATGTACATATGTATGTCGTGTTAATTCCGAGTTTTTCAGTATATCTAAATTCAGCGATTTATGCAATAAAAAATGCTGCAATGTACATATAGGAAGGCGTATTGGGATTTTACCTTTTTTCTGGCCTTCCTGGTATATGTATATGTATGTATTTATGTATGTAATTTTTTTTTTTTAAAAACGCATAGAATAGTAATGAATTGAAGAAATAAATCTAAAGTATATAATCATGGTACGAATATTATATATGTAAGTGTACACGGTTTAAAAGACTTTATGATCGTAGATGCAAATTTGGATTTTCAACCGCACGATATCAGTAGAGTTTCGCCATTAGATGGTTTTAAATCGCAAAATTTCACCATAATGACCCGCCGAAGCGCAACAATAAAAATGATATATAAGCTATTGAATTGTTTGCAAGGGAAAATAAACTTTCAGCGTTTCATTCTTCAGTGAAAAAGTAATAAAATATATTTGAAAACTTAGCGTGAAACCTTGCTTGACGTAAGTATCATATATCACCCTCCAAATTCTCCAAACTCGTTTAAAACCCATCTACGGTCTAAGTTATACCAGATTTGATGATTTTGAATTGAATTCGAATGGCCGACAAACAGCCATATCGTGGATTCAAATTCCTTTGATCAAACCCAGAAGTGTGCATATGTAAATTATTGAGTTCTTGGGAAAGTTTAAGTTGAACGACAGTTCGTTTCAGCGCGTCGAGTGATAAATATAGTTAAAAGCGCCAATGAGTCTTATTGACCACCTGTACCACGTGTCTTCTCAAAAACTAGCACAGTATAGCTCACTGGCTAAGCGATTGTTTACTAGTAGAAAGGTCGTGTGTTCAAATTCAGACCGTTATCGAAAATTTTATTCGATTTTCTCTATGATTACGAGTATGTCGACAGCTGCTGGTATCGATCGATCGTCTCTTGTTATAGTTTGCCAATTAATCTGACTTAATTGTTATAAAATCCCCTCTCTTTTTTGGAAATCCAGCAAATGTTTACTTTTTAATTGGCGGTTTTGTCTCCCGGGTTTTTGACACCTCGCGGTTATGTCGGGGCGATTACGCCGGGGCACTTTTGTACCGAGCGCTTTTGACTGGACACCGAATCGTACACCATGCACGTCTTTGTGGCTTTATTGTTAATCCATAAGATCTTATTATTTCGATAAATTTCTCGTATACTTCTTTTTTTCATGTTGATTTTTTTCTTCTCTTTTATTTTATTATTATCTTGAATATTTTATTTATATATTTTTAATAATGTATGTAAATAATAAATAGAATAATATTTCTTCAAACATGGGAATCATTGTCAATGTCTATGCAAGGAAAATATATTATCGAACACACTCCAGGTGTTGATTTTGGCCTAGCATAGATCAGGCGTGCTAACGTATTTTTTACTAGTGCAAAACTATTGTAACGTACGCCACCGGTTAAGTGAGCGTGAGACGGCGCGTTCCTGAGACCCTGCGACCGTTTCACATAATTGGTTTTGAGGATTATCTCCAGGCTTAAGTGCAAGTCGGCTAACAATGGAGACCCCCAAATTGACTTAGCGGTCGGGAAATGGTTCTCGCTAGAGTTCTCAGGAAAGCGTGGGATGCCGTGCCGAGACCGTGGGACTGCATATCTGGTACGTGACTATAACAATAGGTAAACAAACGCGTCACCAAAGATGCAGTGAGCGACCTGTCCTTTATAAGCAAGTACTTAGGCCATATGAAGGCATTCTGGATGGAGCACGGGGCAGTGCGTGGATCTCCTTAATCACCCAATACATGTTGTGAAGCGACTTTGGCCTTTTATTTGGATCCTCCACTCACACGTACGCATCACTATCTAAAAAAACCGTGTTTGCACCCTTAGGGTGACTGACATGACACTATGGCAAGTATGAAAAATAAAAAAAAATGTCATTGCATACATATGTAGTCTAGTTTTAATCAACAGAGTCAACTGACATCACACTGATTGTTCGTACAGACGAGTCACTATGACAAAGCGCACTTTTCAGCGAGTGCACGAATTCGTGCACGGATGCGTGCAAATCGCTTTGAGTAAATACAAACGCGATTTTATAAGGAAACCCCATGAAAGCACTGACGTCACAGCAACGCTGAAATTTCACCCAATCACTCAATACACAATAAACGTTTTAAATTATATGTAATATGCATACACGGCGAGTGTATATTTTATCGGCGGATACATCCGTTCGCAGGCCGGCGAGCGAATCAGATAAACCTCGAATAAAATAGCGTAAACAACAAACGGGGAAATATATATTTATTCAGGTGATTTATATTACTGGAATGTGTATATTACACGTGCGCGTATGTGTTTGGTATACATGCGTATGTGGAACCGCATTAAAATTTTAAATAGCTGATCGGTATCCGCGAAAGGGAAAACCGACCCTATCGCGAGCCCCGTATAAAAGTCCGATCGCTATCTATTTCGTTTTATTAAAGCCTTCGCGGGAAAAGAAACCTTATAAAGCTTTGGCTTTATCATACCGACTGGATTTTGCCTAAATCCAATAAATTAAATCATTTTATTACGTGATCCCTTTTTTGTCCTTGCTCCGTTCAATATGTTTATTTCAATTGGTACACGCTGCATGCACGAAGGTTCTGCTTTTTTCACACGACTCACTTTGCATATGATTTGATAGTACGTCTACGTGTATTGCGCAAGTATTTAAGGCGCATATGTGTCAAACCATAACGTTGTAAGTGCCACATACGCTCAAATGCGTTTTATTCCTGATTTTCAGTGTAAGTGCCGGCTTTTATTTTCACCTTTAATATAATTTTGAAATGCCGCCTCCTAAGGGTAGAACCTAGTAGCAAATCATAACGTTGTAAGTATTAGTTGCATTGTCAGTATAGTACAGATGGGTATATGTAAATATTATATATATAAAAACGGACTGTCGCTAAATATATTTGTATATTTGTATATTTGTATATTTGTATATTTGTATATTTGTATATTTGTATATTTGTATGTGACGGACGATCAACCATCAACCAGTATGGGGAACAAAATTTTTTTTTTTCATATTTTTCATTTTTTTCATATTTTTCATTTTTTTCATTTTTTCAGTTTTTTCATTTTTTTCATTTTTTCAGTTTTTTCATTTTTTTCAGTTTTTCAGTTTTTTCATTTTTTTCATTTTTTTCATTTTTTTTTTTTTTTTTCAGTTTTTTCATTTTTTCAGTTTTTTCATTTTTTTTATTTTTTCAGTTTTTTCATTTTTTTCATTTTTTTCATTTTTTCAGTTTTTTCAATTTTTTCATTTTTTCAGTTTTTTCATTTTTTTCATTTTTTCAGTTTTTTCATTTTTTTCATTTTTTCAGTTTTTTCATTTTTTTCATTTTTTCAGTTTTTTCATTTTTTTCATTTTTGCATCGGGGCGCTGGGGGCGAAGCCCTCGGGATGCCGAAGGCATCGGGGGCGCTGGGGGCAAAGCCCCCAGGGTGCCGAAGGCATCCGGGGTGCTGGGGGCGCCGGAGGCGTCGGCGGCGCTGGGGGCGAAGCCCCCGGGGTGCCGAAGGCATCGGGGGCGCTGGGGGCGCTGGGGGCGCCGGAGGCGTCGGCGGCGCTGGGGGCGAAGCCCCCGGGGTGCCGAAGGCATCGGGGGCGCTGGGGGCGCTGGGGGCGCCGGAGGCGTCGGCGGCGCTGGGGGCGAAGCCCCCGGGGTGCCGAAGGCATCGGGGCGCTGGGGGCGAAGCCCCCGGGGTGCCGAAGGCATCGGGGACGCTGGGGGCGAAGCCCCCGGGGTGCCGAAGGCATCGGGGGGGCTGGGGGCACCGGAGGCGTCGGCGGCGCTGGGGGCGAAGCCCCCGGGGTGCCGAAGGCATCGGGGGTGCTGGGGGCGCCGGAGGCGTCGGCGGCGCTGGGGGCGAAGCCCCCGGGGTGCCGAAGGCGTCGGGGGCGAAGCCCCCGGGGTGCCGAAGGCGTCGGGGGCGCCGGAGGCGCCGGCGGCGCTGGGGCCGAAGGCCCCGGAGCGACGGAGGCATCGGGGGCAAAGGCGTCAGGAGGTCGGCGATGCACAAAACGTAGTTCGTAATTCGTAATCACTTCGTAATTCGTGCATCAATTTCTTTCCGAAACCAGTCGATTCAATATCTTTAACTTTATTTTTATTCGAGTTTCAATTCCTTTTCGAAACCACCCGTTGAAATCAACGGGTCCAACACTAGTATCAGTATATTAAGTGATCTATACGACATTCTTTAACTGGATGATTATTGCTATAAAGATAATTAGCACCAAAAAGCTGATGATACTGTAGCATATGCTAAAAGGAGCCGCCGTTATAATTGGTTTTCGAGGATTATCTCCAGGCTAAGTGCAAGTCGGCTAAACAATGGATGGACTTAGCGGTCGGTGCCGGCACCCAGCCACTATCCGCTAGAATTCTCAGAACTGACTGCGCGAGATCGTGAGACCACATATCTGGTACGTGACTATAGCAATAGGTAAAAAAACGTGTCGAGGAAGATGCCCTGAGCGACCTGTCCTTTATAAGGAGGTACTTAGACCATATCAAGACATTCTGGACGGAGCACTGCCAGTGCGTGTATCTCCTTAATCACCAATAAATGCTGTGAAGCGACTTTGGCCTTTCACTTGGATCATCTACCCACCACTACGCAACAATATCTTCAGCCACCATATTTAGGATTACAACTGAGAATTGAGAGAGACGGTGCTATAAAATTTGTCAATTTATGATTATGAAAGTGGCACATACAACGTTTTTATGGCACTCGGTGATGACACTTATGATGGCACTTAAAACGTTTTGTTCCTTTGATTTTTTTTCTAATGATATCTAAGATGTACTGATAACTCATTGATGAATGATTGTAATAAATCGCAAAACTACTATAATTTATTAATAAATGTTGCGAGAATGAATTTATGACTATCCTGAAAACTTAATTTTCTGTTACATGAAACGTTATGGTTTGGCACCCCTTATATATATATTTTTTTTCATTTATACCAGGAAGACCTAACAGGTAAACCCAATGCGCTTTCCTGGGCAGAAATATTATACATATGATACAAGTATTGTTAATATTATACAAAGTAAATACATAATATGGTCTGATATGTAAATTTTGCAGCATTTTTAAACAAGTCGGCGAAATTCATTAACATTCACAGAGACGTTAAGGGTCAAATTTTTTAAATTTACAGCATTTTATACAATTCAGTGAAATTCGAAAATGGTGAAAACTCGAGATTGGCGGGAAAACGGGTAAGGATGCTAATTTGTTGGAACCGTTTCAATTAAAATCAGATAACTATGATAGGAAACGATCGACTTGGGGGCACAAATCCAAGGTCTGACCAGCAGAAACCAGTGGGATTTGAACCCGTGAGCACTTTGTTCAAAGCGTTATTTGCTAACCACTAGTCTATTCGCAATGCGCAATATGCCCAATGTACACAATGAACATGCATCATGCGTATACATACATATATAGATTTACACACTATTTCTAGGATTGCCACTTGTTGTATGACCTACGCTCATGTTAATAGATTTTAGGTTATTATATAATGATTTTTTATGATTTTATAAAAGAAATGATTTGTAATCATAATAATAATACATAATGATACATAATGACAATGTAAATATGTTTGATATATTATCATCGACGGACATGAGACGAATGTAAAATTTCATATGAAAAATGTATTCTAAATCAAAAAAAAAAAGTTTGGGAATATTTCTCAATTTATTCACCGCGACATGGAAAAAGACAAAAAATCGGATGTTATACAAAAAAGAAAACTCTCAAAGTCGAGATTTATTTTTACGGTGCATATTGGAAAACATCGTATAGTAAACGTGTAGTGGTAATACGTAAAAAAGAACAACATATAAAAAGGGGAAAAACATGAATAACGTCAATACATCGAACACACATTTGCGACCTCTTTTTCACACAACATAAAACTACAAAACAAAAGTAATAAAACAGCCAAAAACCGATACCAATATTTACGAAAAATAACGCCAATGCTAAAAGCCATATTACGCCATTGATTTTTTTTTATTCAAACCATGAAATTACACTCCAAAATCAGGAGCTCACGAGCGAACATGGACACGCAAAGCGCTAACCGACGAACACGGACGCACTATGAGCGTCTTTGCGATTGCCTTACACTTGCTTTAAAATTTACCTTAAAACCTCAATTCTAACTAGTCAAATCATCTAGCTGAACAAAAGCAATCGCGTATTATTTTACCGCCAGCAAATAGCACATTATTTGACGTACATTTATTTACAATATGTTACAATTACTTGGACTGTATTCGTCGGGGGGGTGGTGGCCTCATGTTGAGGGCTTTAAGGGTCAAATTCCGTGACCTTTAAAGCGGGCTTAGTATGTTACAATTAATACAAATAGACATAGCGTAGTGCACTGGTAGAGCTATTGCACAACAGTAGAGAGGTCGTGAGTTCAAGTGCTGGCGAGATCTTGTGGTTATTAAAAACCACAGATCGATCGTATTCAGCTAGAGGTTTTCCGATTTTTCCAACTTATTTGTTGTGACATTTCCAATAAATCAGTATCCTCCCAAATTTAAGTTAAAAGCACCTCGATTTTGTTGAATCTTATAAATGCTACTTACAAAATGTATTTCTTGCAAATTTTTCGTGTATCAAAATATTTTTTGATTATACATACGTGTCTATTGTATCATATGTACTGTTAAGTTTGAAAAATTGTTATTACTTAAATACATATGCACAGAAATAATATAACCATATGTGTCATCTTGGGGTAATTCCTGTCAACATTCGTTGGGAACTTTGTAAACAAAGGGAACGAAGACCCGGGGCGCCCGCTCGGGGGCGAAGCCCTTGGGCGCGCCGGAGGCGAAGGCCCAAGGGGGGGCGCCGGGGATGAAGGCCCAAGGGGGCGCTGGAGGTGAAGGCCCGGGGCACCCGCCGGGGGTGAAGGCCCAAAGGGGTGCCGAGGGCGAAGGCCCGGGGCGCACCGGGGGCGAAGGCCAGGGGCGAAGGCCTGGGGCGCGCCAGGGGCGAAGGCCTGGGGCGCGCCAGGGGCGAAGGCCTGGGGCGCGCCAGGGGCGAAGGCCTGGGGCGCGCCGGGAGCGAAGGCCCAAGAGGGCGCTGCAGGCGAAGACCCGGGGCACCCGCTCGGGGGCGAAGCCCTTGGGCGCGCCGGAGGCGAAGGCCCAAGGGGGGGCGCCGGGGATGAAGGCCCAAGGGGGCGCTGGAGGTGAAGGCCCGGGGCACCCGCCGGGGGTGAAGGCCCAAAGGGGTGCCGAGGGCGAAGGCCCGGGGCGCACCGGGGGCGAAGGCCTGGGGCGCGCCAGGGGCGAAGGCCTGGGGCGCGCCAGGGGCGAAGGCCTGGGGCGCGCCAGGGGCGAAGGCCTGGGGCGCGCCAGGGGCGAAGGCCTGGGGCGCGCCGGGAGCGAAGGCCCAAGAGGGCGCTGCAGGCGAAGACCCGGGGCACCCGCTGGGGGGTGAAGCCCTGGGGCGCGCCGGGGGCGAAGGCCTTGGGCGCGCCAGGGGCGAAGGCCTGGGGCGCGCCGGGAGCGAAGGCCCAAGGGGGCGCTGCAGGCGAAGACCCGGGGCACCCGCTGGGGGGTGAAGCCCTGGGGCGCGCCGGGGGCGAAGGCCCAGGGGGAGCGCCGGGGATGAAGGCCTAAGGGGGCGCTGGAGGTGAAGGCCCGGGGCACCCGCCGGGGGCAAAGGCCCGAAGGGGTGCCGGGGGCGAAGGCCCGGGGCGCACCGATGGCGAAGGCCCGGGGCGCACCGGGGGCGAAGGCCCGGGGCGCACCGGGGGCGAAGGCCCGGGGCGCACCGGGGGCGAAGGCTCGCGCCAGGGGCGAAGGCCTGGGGCGCGCCGGGGGCGATGGCCTGAGATACTATGAGATTGGCCATTATTAAGCGTTTTATATTACAAATACCGAGCAATGCCGGGTAAAACCACTGGTATGTAATAAAAATAATAAAATAAAATTTGTATGTATAGTTGAAAATAGTGACGTATGGCAGGATACTTGTAACAAAATTGTACTTCGTTAAAATATATTAAAATCGTTTCTTGAATTTATATGCGCGATCAATTTTCCGGAATTGATTAGCGCATAAGACATTCAAACTGAATATATTAATCAATATACATAATACAACCTTGAATAAAAAAAGTCCTAAAAGATTTTCATATTCAGGAAAATATTTGTGACGCTATTCATACCAATACAATATACTCAATTATCCGGCATATGAACATACGTATACATATACATACATAAATGTACATATATTTAATTTTCTCATCACGTTTTCGCCAAATTGACGAAGAGTCGTCGTATTTTCTCTCACCATCTCCTTCTATCCCCTTCAATCCCTCATTCCTTCCAGTGATTTGGCAAGATGGGGGGAGAAAAATCACGAATTTTCCGTCAGTTTTTCCGCGAGTCCGAGATACCTGACAATTGCGAAAACATCACGTCGACTATCACGGTTAGCGTTTAACGTTTTTCCGATACGCCGTTAGCCCGACAACACCCTCCTTTCCCGATTTTAACGGACGACCGGCAAGGAAAAACGCTTCAGGACATTTTCCCGAAAAGAAACGAACACTCTCTCTCGAATATCGCATGTCGTACGGAAATGTTAAATGAGTTGAAAATAATTTATTTGATACTTTTTCACGGATCTGTACATCATATAGCTAGTACAACGGACGATATGAAATTTTCTCGGGGGTCGAAAGAAAGCGATAGTCGTAGAGGTCAGTTTGGCTTAATTTGATACCAACCCTAGCTGTGCTATCAAGCGATAAATCGACGCAACAAATTTTCAGTAGAACGAGTATTACGACTATTGGACGCTACAACACAAAAAACACAATATATTTTAACAATTTCGGACCTTAAAGCTGGATTACGAACACAAAAAAAATATGTGAAACTTCATAGCTGCTTATTGATAGCGAGTTTGCACGAATAACAAGGAACATTTTACGTGTATGCAGAGTAGCGGTGCGAGGTGTACGGGGGTAGCGGTGCGAAGTTTGCAGGGGGGGAGGCGTTGTGAGACAATTCAAGTATATATCGAGTGTAAAATAGCATTGCGTTCTCCAGTGGATTATTATTGCCTTCTAAATCTGGATATATGCAGTAGCGTCGCTAGGCCCGTGCGGGGAGTGCGGTCTGCACCGGGTGACACCATTTTTGGGGTGACACCAAATTGTTCACATTGAAAAACGCTAATTCGACATATTCGTTGTATGACGGTCCTCAAGCGACTACATGACTCATTGCGATTTCTGTATATATACAGCTTTCTGTATTTATACAGCTACCGCAAAATCCGTCTGGTGCAGCTATACCTATATATAGCAGCAAATATGAGCCATAATTAACTTTTTTTCGAATTCCTAATAAATCAGTGTATGTACCTAATGATGACGAAGACGCAATCCAGAAACAACGAGTCAACTTAGCTTCTCTCTCGTAAGTCATAACAATTAACAAATATTAATAATTAATAAAAAAAAATATTAAGTGACACCACCATGCACCAGGGGACACCGCCCCTAGTGACGCCACTGGATATATGTATTTTATTTTTATTTTTTATATGTTATATCATAAGTTATAAGCAATTGTAGACGCACCTCAACTATTGATAAAATCGAATAACAATTTGGAATAAAACAATACAAGCCATCATATAGAGAACACGTATATGACAATAAATTGTCGACCGTTTTTGTCGACTTTTGTCGGTTAGAGTGGGAGTTTTTGTTCGGCGAAAACTCAAGGGGCGCAAAACGTTAATCTTTCCCGACCGAAAGTTCGCAGCTAGTTTCAGCCTTTCTTTTGTGCGGTAAAAATAATAAAAAGCTGATCTCTGCCGTCAGGTATGTGTCACACGTCTAGGATTACAGAAGATTGATGATGTCGTGAATGTGACGAGTCATAAATAGATAAGATGAAAATTATGGAATTAATACTTAGACCAGTACTAATAAATTATATAAAAACGGACGCGATGTATGTATGTATGTGGGTGTATATGTATGTACATATGTATGTGGCGAAGGCGTCGACAAGTATGGAGATTAAAAAAAAACAAATTTTAAAATGCCAGGAGTATATGTTGTGCCTAGAGATATTTAATAAAATAAATAAACGCGAACGAGACGCACAACCAATCAGGTGAAGTGGACTAAAACGTTTTATCAATTAGAGCAACGACGATACATTCTGACCAATGAGTGCATTTTAAGCATCCGCTATAGTTAAAATTTAATAATTTGTGTGAAAATTTATTTATGCACGGTACGGCAAATTCTATTTATGTCGATGAACATGAAACTAATCGTTGCACTTCTCCCCTTCTCTTCAACTTTGAGATAGAGTTGGGCATTCAGAAGCAATTCCTATTTCTTACTCAGTGTGTATTTTAGATTTTTAAATTCTTTTTATTATTATGAAATTATTTTCACAATACATCTTATATTTGTTTTAATACCTACTGATCTACTGATCATTCTCTATTTTACAATTTTAATTTAATTTTGTTAGTAATCATAGTTATTATATTATTCTAATGTTAATGTACAACAAAATAGGAAAAAGAGCTCAAAAACCTATTTAGAATACTCAGTGTGTATGCATGAATACGTAGGCTCTACTTCTGTACCTTATGACCTTATGATATATGTATGTATGTATGTATGTACATATGTACGACCTCATCAACGTGTTACATATATTTAATATTGTATATGGAAATATACAATTTGGCGATATGTGTACATATTATATATATATACACATTTCAGTTAGATTTACTATTTTCAGACAGGTTCGTTCTGCGTCTCATAATCGACAGTTTGAATATTTCTTCAATAGGCCGTATTTCATTTTTAATGAGCCGTAGAAATACATTTGAGAACGTCGATGTCTATATTTATGGACAGAATTTGATAAATCGTTCGTTTTGATAATGTTTTAGCAATATTTTGCGTTGTAGCGATTCGTGAAATTTGATCCCGTCTATTCACGGTAGAATGGATCTGGGGAATATCTGTATTTAAATTCAATTTTGTTTTGAAAATCCTTTATTAAAATGATGCGATTGATTGGGACGCGTGTTTACGACAGCGAATCTGTTTCAGGGACTGTCAAACTATTTCAGCAAAGAGCCAATTTTTAAGAGCAATTATTTTACCGTGACGTAATTTACATCACAGCTAGCATACATATCGATGACCTGGTGTACAGTTATTGTATGTCCATTTTTGAATTTTAAGTTTGTAGATGCTGAAATAATTCCGGTTTTCCTTTCAAGGTAGCTAATGTGGTACACATAAATTACCTTGAAAGGTAATTTATGTATACCATAAAAAAAATTTTACATTTTTATAATTTGCGTGATTTGTCACGAAAACGCTAAATTAAATGGTAACGAAAGTGTTTTCTGTCTCTTTGGAGATGTCCGTGAACGTGTCTTTATTTAGAAAACTTATCGTGCCTCTAATATTTTTTTATGTAGACACAGATGGTTGTATTTGTTTTTATTTTATTGGATAAACATTAGAAAAACAAAAAAATTATATTTTACTAACATACCACTTTTAACTTGGGCAGCATTAGCAATTAACTGAGAGATATTGGTGTATTTTCTAAATATCTTAAAAAATTAAATAAAAAAAAGACTTTGTACTGAGGTATGTGTAGCTTAAAATGTTCTAAATGATATCCTCAATTACGGCACTAGAGAAATTATTTTTTAATATGCTATGGATATCCACCATTGGGGTGCATCTATCGTTTTATTTTTTTGATTAATTATTTTTTATAGGAGCTAGGAGCCGCCAAACATCTATAAAATCGCCTCTTTTTTGCACCCACGAAACGAGTCCAGTGTGCTTGTTTAACGGTCGATTTAAAAAAAAAAACGCCGATAGATGCACAGAAAGTATCTTTCTCATACCGATGATGATTTTTTTTTTTTAAATTGGTCCAGTTTTGGAGAAGAAAATAGTAGAATACGAAACCGCGATTTTGTCAATTTAAAATACGTTTTATCTGGTCGAAGCGCAACTGTCGCATTCACTCAATATATATATTGATATATATTCTCACATTCACTAAATATATACATACACTCAATATAAATTTCGAAGAAAGGAACGGTAACAAAATTAAGGTTTCGGGTGTACAGCCCTCTTAAGGGCTTGTACTTATGTAGCTTCATAACACCCTGTACTATATACATATACATACATATGTAGAATTGAATTGAATATTAATAATAATTGAATATTACATATGTAAATAGAATTGAACGTGCAGAGCGTGTGGTTGGCGAGCGTGCATAGTGCATAATGTGTATGGGCAGAGTGTTTGAGAACTATGATGTGACTGCACATATGTATGTGGGGCACTTGCCTTTTGGCAGGTCTAACGTTCAGACGCATAATAAACGCCGTATGATATTGTAAAGTGGGGACATTATAGGGATTATCTGCCGCCTAAAGTGCGTTCGGGGGCTAATAATGGAGACCCCCGAATTGGCCTAGCGGAACTCTAAGTAGTCGGTAGAATTCCTAAAACCCTGAAAGCGTGAGACCGCGAAAGCGTGAGACTCACTTAAAACTGTACGTGCCTAGACAATGGAGAAACAAACGGATCGGGGAAGCTGTAGTGAGCGACCTTTTCTTTTTTAAGGAGGTGCTTAGGCCATATCAGATCATTCTGGAACGAGCGCTGGCTGCGCGTAAGCCTCCTGAATCAGTAAATAAATGCTGTGAAGCGATTTTGGCCTTTCATTTGCATCCTTCACCCACCCCTACGCAACAATATAAATCGGGCCATATCATTTAGAATCACTGGCCCGATTAATAAATAATTACTCAATAAAATTCAATACAAAGCATCAACTAGTTTGACATCTCGAAGATCGCCGATCAACTGACTGGGAGACTTCAAAAAACCATTTAAATTTTTTTCTGAAATTAAAAATAATATCCCCCTCTCGTCTGTCAGTCAGATAACTGGCAAGCCGCACGATTTAACTACGCTCTATATTAAAGATAAGATCAATCATTTTAGTATTTATTTTTACTAAATGTTTTTATTTATTTAATTAGTAGCCCCCGTGCACGAATTTCATGTACCGGACATGTTTTTTGCCGTACACAAAACACGACCGACTGCGCTCACGATTTTTATACACGATATTATTAACCAGCAGCGTGCTCTAGTGGTGAGTGTTGTATTCTTTCGTGCAAGGTGTCAAGGGTTCGATTCCCACTAGAGTCTCATCATTGGCCAGACCTTAGTTAGTCGAGATAAATTAAAAATTCGTATTGTTACATGAAAAATGTTATTAATCGTATTTTTTACGATATTCGTAATGTCTGACCATAGATGTCAGCTATTGTTTCGATTTACATGTGTATCAGTGGCGTGCGGTGACTTTTCAAACAAGGGATGCTGTCTCTTGTTTGAAAAAAAAAACCGACCAATTTATTTTTTAAAATTTTATTTTATTCTTCGTTCCTTTTTACAAAATTCATCGATAACCGCATCATAGAATTTTTTATTGTTTTTTAAATTTGACATTATTTTCTTTTCGATTGCAATTTTAGTAAGACCAGAGAGTCTTTCTTCACTTTGACTACTTCTGGTGAACGTTTTAATTCTTTTCATAGTCGAAAATGATCGTTCAGCCGATGCGCTCGTGGAAGGTATCGTACAAATTAATTGTATTAAACTAAATACTTGTTCCAAAACTTCTATTAGATCATCTTTCACAATTAATTCCTTTACGTCATTTATAGATTTCAAATGAAAATCTTGCGTTGAGTACATGTAAATTAATTCGCTTTTTAATTTCATCAAATCAAATTATTTTCCATAAGTTAGGTGGAGTGATTTAAATAGGATATCTGGAAAATTATTTTCATATTCTTTAAATTTTTTGACGTTAAAAAAAATTAAAAGAAATTTTAAATTTTCGATATCTCGAAATCGATTGGTTGTATTTACTGAAAGAGTTTCTAAAATTTCAGAATAGTGAAGTTTATACGTTGTTTTCACATCTTCTTCACATTCAGCATATTTTCTTTTTCTATTAAAATTTTTAGTTATTACTTTGTTCCACAATGAATCAAAATCGTCTTTTTTGTTATCTAAATATTTTACAAATTTTTTAATTTCACTTACGCAATACGATATGTCAAAGATTTTTTTTTGTAAAATTTCAAATAAAAAATCTGCCGAATTAAATATTGCAGAAAATAAATGCAAATTGAAATTGAATTCAAACTCTTTTAAATAACGATGAAGGACTTCAGCATTTATGACAGCATCAGTATCCCATTCGTCTTCATCATTAATTATTTGATTAAATATTTCCATTAATTCTGTTTGATATTCTAATACCATATTTAAAATTTTGCTATTGTAGTTCCATCGTGTAGGGGCAGCAGTGGGAAATCGTTTTTTTTATTTGACAATCGAGAAGGGAAATTCTTCTTGAAGACTTACAAAAAAAAGTTGAAAATGACAACATACGGCTGAAAAAACGTTTGCATCCGGATATATGGTTAACAGATTGCGACAAAACTAAATTCAATCTCTGAGCGTAACAATGGACAAATAAAGAATTAGGACAAATATCTCGAATTTTTCGTTGCACTCCATTATGCTCCCCGGACATTACAGCCGCTCCATCATACGTTTGTGCAATTAATTTGTCCAAACAACCAAATTCTTCCAAGGTCTCACGTATGTGCTGAAAAAGAGAATTAGCTGTTCTATTGGGACTAACATCGACAAATCCAACTAATCTCTCCTGAATTTCATTGTTTTCATCTACATATCTAAAAATAGTAGATAGCTGAGCTTTGCGACTGATATCTGTAGATTCGTCCACAATTATGGAAACAAATTTTGATGCACGTATTTCAGTTTTAATCTCATCTAGCAAGACTTTTGATATTGCGGATACCAAGTCATTTTGTATATGGTTCGATAATCCAGTAAACACCGTAGAGTTATCTAAATGAGTTTTCAATTTTATGTCTGATTCACTCAACAGATACAGCAATTCAATATAATTCCCTCTATTTTACGATTCCTGGTGTTCAAAATGTCCTCGTAAAGGTTGTTCTTGTTTTGCTAAAAAACAGATCGCGCTTATTAATTTCGACAAAATGTATCTATTTGCAGTAACTTCTTTGTTGTGCATTTCAATATTTGCTTTAAATTGAGCACTTAAAAAATTTTCTATACGAGGTCCCTTTCCAAATTTTTTAAATTGAGCAGCAGAACATATGTGAGCTTGAGAACATTCATGTCTCTTGCGCGATTTACTTAAATTGTTTAGGTCAGAAAATCCAAATTTACTCCAGACATTCACTTCTTGAGAAAATAAAATACATGGCCAACAGAATAATTTCGTTAAGTGAGCACATCCACAAATCCATGAAATTTTTTCGTATGTTTCTGTGTTAAAATACCTTTTAAATGTTTTTGTTTTAGACTGAATATTTAATATTGGTGTGGGTTTGGGGCTCTTAACAATAATCTCCTTTTCATTAAATGGGAGAGAAGCAAATCTTCTTTTCAGCACATTTTCAATTAAACAATTGCAATTATTATTGATCTCGACGACAAGTCCACTCTCATTGTTATTTTCGATATCCATATTAAAGGCAATAATGAAAACTCGTAAGTAGTGGAACAGTAAACTAAAAATAAAGTTAGACGAAACTAATTAAAATGAAAACTTAATTCAAAAGTAAAAAATAACCAACTTACAGTATAAATGATTAACTTCGTCTAAAGAAATGAATCGGCTAGCTTTTTGATAAATAACTTGGGGCGTAGCGTGCGGAAATATCGATCAACAGCGGCTTCCAAGTGAAACTCAATAGATAAGCAAACAGAGAAACCGAATCCACCGTAGAGGTTAAACAAGTGTCAACGCGTCCGCGCGAATAAGACAGCCTCATAGTGCGCATGCGCAAATGGGATCGGTATCGACTCCGAATCCATGACGCGGGCGCACTTCAGTCAGCGTCTACTCGCCAGCGTCACTCGCCTGTGGCCGGCCGGCCGCCCGCCCGCCTATGCGAATCCTTAATAAAAATTATCAAAAGATCCTATATAATGCATCATGTAACAAAAAACACGTGATATGTGAAATATATATATATATATATACTCATAAACTACATCATAATCACGTACATCACTAAGAATACATCGAAGCGAAATTCAAATATTTATTAAAAATACTCTTGGCTTTTTAAAGTTATAGGGGATGCGCCGCATCCACCGCATCCATGGACCGCACGCCACTGATGTGTATATATGTAATAATTATGTATTTAATATATGTAATATATAATTTCTCGAGTCATAATCTGTTTATCACACTCGCCGCTTTGGAGAAGTCTGTTATGCGAGTGTGCATGATTAATTGAAAAATTAAAATTATTTTTTTTTTTTTTTTCATTTTGCGACTTAAACTGTATTAATCGTTGTCAATAATGTAACAATAAGTTACTTTCTTTACTTCTAAACGGCCACTGATTGGACAATGCCAACAGCCGTAACGTTTCTCCTACAGTTGGTTCCATATTTTTCCACTCCAAATTTAAGCCACCTGATTAAAATTGAGAAATCCCACGACAACAACCTTACCTACGTCATACTACGTGTAAAATTTTAATTAATACACGCCGTCACCGACTTTGATACCTCCGGAGTCAAAGTGACGCGACGAAGGTCGGGCTTATAATAATATCCCGGGCAGGTCTGGTGTACGTACATATGTATGTATTATATATGTACATACATACATATGCATAATAGTTAATTCGTAGGTACGCATATAAGGGCTTTATCATCAGAGATGCCCTTTGAACGAGCTGGGTTCCCGCTTCTAGGACGAGGCGACCGTAAATTAGTATTAGAGGGTAGGTCGCAAACTGCGCTACCTATTCAATATTTCAGCCCTCGGTACGTAACAATCGAATGCGATTGCATAGTTCTCTGTTTGTTTAGTGTTAGTATTTAAGGATCGGCTTTTTTTCTACGTTCCTAACTAACTGCGACAAAAGACGAATCGTCGAATATCGTGTGCTATGTTTAGTCTAACTGCAAAGTCGACCTAGGTAAGTGCAATGAGGTGCACAGGTACAGAGCCCAGAGCGAAAGAAAACCAAGTTTTATTCAAAAAATTATTAACCATTAAAAAACATGTTAAATTTGTCCAAACATTCCAAAGTTTTTATATTAATTATGAGATATGTAAGCCTAAAATTGTAAAGCTAGTTAAAGTTAAAATTCTTTAGTGGTTTTCCATAGTATCTGAAGAATACAATAAAAAGTTGGAAGAATAATTTTTTGACACATTTAGTCCAGGAATTACATGCTCTAATATACATATATGTAGGAATGATTTTTAAACGAGCCGAGCCGTATGTGTGGTTGGTCAAACTGAGACCGGATGCGTGTTGTTATGGTCACTTGTTGGAGAACGAGCCCGAAGATAACATGTACAATAAATAGTCTGACACTTAATCTGTGCGTTTCGCTTGGAATCCTTCACATCCGGATCCTATATATATGTATTTATTTAAGTTTAAGTTTGCACCATTCTGCCACAATGGTCGAAAAAACACAGAGATGAGAAAAATAAAAGTATATATACATGTAGATATATACACAGACAAAAAAAAACATTTATACACAATCATAAACGATAGCATTATAATAAGATCAAATAATAAAGTACAAAGTAGCGAATGTCTTGCATCTACAGCCAGCACCAATATTTACCAAATGGAAGATGGAAGATCAAAATTCCACTCATATATCACATTCAATTATGAAAATAATTATGAGCGCAGGCTACCAGACAAATAGGTTAAAATAATTACCGATAACCTACGCTCACTGAGGTGGAAAATATCACATTCAGGATCAGCAGCAACGATTTCATTGTGAAGTCGAATAGCTCTTGGAATAGGAGCCATTCGATAAAGAACTGTGCGGGCAGGAGGTAAAACCAACAAATGATGATGTCTACCACGCCGGTGACCGTCACCGCATCGAAAAGTCGAAAAATCGAAAATGTTCATTTACCATGAATACATATGAAAATTGGGTGGTATATATATATATATATATATATATATATATATATATATATATATATATATATATATATATATATATCAGTGGCATGCGGTAAAACTCTCTCTCCCCCCGTCGTACAGCCTCGCTTAATTTGCGCGAGCAGGATACAAGAGCAGGATAAGAGAGATAGGATAAGAGAGCAGGATAAGAGAAACAAGAGGAACAGGCTTTTCCTCGCGTATCCTGCCCGCGCACATTAAGCAAGGCTGTACGACAAAAAGAGAGATAATTTCACCGCGTGCCAATGATATATATTATATATATACATAGTACCGTTTACCATGCATACATTATTTTCGATCTTTCGACTTAAGATCTTTCGATTTTCGATCTTTGCTTTCCGATATTTGCTTTTTCGATATTTCGACTTTTGATGCCGTGATGTAGACCCCTACCACGCACATACTTATTAGGAACATAAAGTCCCAACTGTTCCACCAACGACGGGCATTACGTATTACCACGTAAAAGCTGGAGAACAAAACGAATTAATGAGAAGTTTCCCCGGAGTTCAAGGGAATTATACCCAAGCATGCCCATACATATTTATTTATTCATACTTGGGAAACACGTCATAGTCGATAGACTCAATTTAATATTTTTCCCAAAATGCCATTACCGGGTTGCCTCTGAGAGACATACATATGTATATGGTATTAAACTAAATATATATGTACACTACATATGTATATACTTATAAATATATGCACGTATAGATCAGAATTTTTTAAATAATACTCAAATAGTGGTTACATAGTGGGTACGATGGTTTTGTCAATTTGATGAAGAACCATTTCAACAATGAAATAAATTGTTAAATTGGCAAACTCTGATAGGAAACGATCGACTTGGAGCCACATACATATATCCACCCAGCAGCACTACAGATGATACTCGGAATAAATTATTTTTAATCGAGGTCAACCCACGGGATTGAACCCGGCAACCTCTGGGTGGTAGGGATTCATGCAACCACCAAGCCGTGCTACTGGCTTATTTGAAATTAAAATTAAAATCGAATATATTTATACACAGTGAAAAAGCTACAGAGATTGGATCGACTAATGGTACACTACAAGACAACATTACATTACTTAACAACAACTAAAACAACACTACCGTACCCAAGGCAATGTATACTGATTTCATACTATGTATGTATGTTCTCATCATAGACTTCACAAAGGTGTAAGTAGATACAAAAATGGAAAATTTCAAACCGGCTTTAAGTCGGTTCTCCTGGGCAATATTGTAAAGCTCTTTACGTCCGGAAGTCGCCACGTCTGACGTAACATCCGGACTTGGAGTTGTCCGGATTTTCGTCACGTCACAAGACTCAGCCTCGCAAAATATATCGCCCTCTACGGAGGCCCAAAGTAGCTTTTGATAAAACTACAATGTAGCCATATTAATTCTATATAATATCAACACATGTATTTGTTAAATTTATCCTTTCATTAAAATCCTTGCTTGTACACCATCTGTATATCTAGTACATGTGTACACTTGTCAAACCACCTGTGCTTGCTATTCGGAATTATAAACATAAATAATGTACAAGTCATATACAATTATGTATTACATTCAAAGAGCACTTTAATTTGAATTTGAGGTTAGAAATGCGGCTTATATGTATTGTAGATTTTTTTGACATACATATGTACATATAAGTAGCGTAGCGTGTAACCAGTAACCAGTAGCGTGGTCTAGTGGTGAATGTTGAATTATCTCGTACTTGATGTTACGAGTTCGATTCCCGCTAAGTCTCGCTATTGGCCAGACCTTGGTTTGTCAAGGTCGATCGTTTCTTATCAGAATTTGCCAATTTTTCTGATTTTCATTGAAACGATTCCTGTAAAATTGGCGTTTCCTTCCCAATTTTCTGTTGCGAACCTTTAGTTATTGTTATATCTTAGGTTTCGCCATATTGCTCACCATATGTAGATGTCTCTGTGGTTGTTCATCGAATATAAAATTCGTATTGTTACATGAAAGTTATTCATCGTTATTTATCGTATTAATACGATGTTTGTAATATCTGACCATAGATGTCAGATATTGTTTAGATTTACATGTATCTATGTAATAATTATGTGGACCAGGAAGGCGAAGGTTTACCTGTTAAGCCTTCCTGGTATACTTGTATATATGTATGTAAATAAATAAATAAATAAGCCGCTTTCTTAATTGTTCCAGTCGAATTGACTTATATAGTTATGCCTAATTTTTTACATTGTAATTATATTCGTACATTTTGTACGGCGAGCGTTATCGCAGATACACAGACAGAATAGCGATATTATATATGTGGGTCTACGTGACGAGACAGACTGTTAAATTACAGAAAACACAAATATCGGAAGGCAAAGATCGAAAATCGAAAGATCTTAAATCGAAAGATCAAAAAAACTTTTTCAAAAGATCAAAAAAGGCTTTTGACCATCTTTCAAAAAACCGAAAACCAGCTTTTTTGGCTCGATCAACCAGCTTTTTAAGATTTTCTTTAATTAATGTTTTTTTTTTCAAATTTCTATGAAAGATCAAAAAAAATGTTTATATACTTTCATTGAAAAACAAAAAAGGTATGGCACTTACCGGTGGCTTTGAGCGGTCTCCGTGACGAGACAGAATGTTAAATGACAGAAAACGCAAATATCGGAAGGCAAAGATCGAAAATCGAAAGATAAAAAAAATGGTGCATGGTAAACGGTACATACTCACTTAATTTGCGCGAGCAGGATACAACAGGAACAAGAGGAACATGCTTTTCCTCCCGTATTCTGCGCGCGCACATTAATACGGGAGGAAAAGCCTGTTCCTCTTTTTCCTGTTGTATCCTACTCGCGCAAATTAAGTGAGTATGTACCGTTTACCATGCACCATTTTTTTTTTTTGATTTTTCGACTTAAGATCTTTCGATTTTCGATCTTTGCCTTCCGATATTTATATTTTTATATTTTTTATATTATTTTATATTTGCATTTTCTGTCATTTAACATTCTGTCTCGTCACGGAGACCGTATATATGTATACGATGTGTACATCCGTTACGTACCTATGAAAGCCCCGTATATAATTTTTTTAATATTGCAATTAATCTGAGGAATCTTTCATGAAGGAATCATACATGGAAGAATATATATATATATATACCCGGCGTCACCCAGGCGGAAATTATATAGGCGGGTTACTATCAATAATAAGTCTAGGAGGCTTTGTGTACGGGAATCATTAACGTCATTACCCAAAACTAAAGTCCAAAGCGCAAGACTATAGTTTGCAACTATAATAACGACTCTCTTTGACAAATCGCGGTTGTCTCGCCTTAGAATTCCGTTTGCCACCGACTTGCAAGAATTTACGAGGGTGGGATGGAGGCGAGGAAACACTGGAGGCTCTGCCCCTTTTGTGTCCGAATTGCCAGCGAAGAGTCTGCCCTTACTTGGTACCCCCTCCTCTTTTCCCACCCCGCCCCTGAAGAAGAAATCCTGAGGATAATGTAGATACGGCCCGAGGATTTGGCCGCGTTCAATAATAAATCATCAGGGCGCATCCGAAATAGGCGCGCGCTCTCATGCCTTATTCAGGCCCGCAGCCGAAGGGTTAATGGGGTTGATTTATACTCGACCTTACTCGCGTGGCAGACTGAACATAGTGCGTTTCAAACTGCGACATTTCAAAATATGCACGATCCATCTCCAATTCGAGGGACTGCTTTCTTAAAAGGACGATTTGTATCAATGCGACTGCGGCGTAGAATGTTGACAGTGCAGCTAGACTAGAACTCTGGTGACAATTTAGCAAAAAAGTAACCGAGCGAATTTTCAATGCTTTAGTTCTTATACAAGAATGAAATATATTCTTTTAACACTGAACCCTTATGATATATTTTAAAAGATACACTTTTAAGTATCACTTTAGTCGATTCGATGTAACTTACATAGACTTACAAGAACCGAGATGCTGTCGCATTCGTGCAATGTGTTGTAGCATTAACCCTTTGAGTGCTGACCATTGATGTATAATACACTAGATCCGCCCTCACGCTTTAAACTGGTCTCCCTTTTGGCGCATGCAAAATACATGGCGCATGCACAGTTTCTCTCAGTAGGTACCGCTGCGTCGTAGGGAAAGAAACCTTTTTTTTCCAACTTCCCCGCTAGTTAAACCCCCCGCACCCCTCAGTTATTGAAGACAAGATCTCCGACCAAAATCACACGTCAGGGCCCATCTATGTGTATTATGTATCTATGGTGCTGACGTATTTTCTGTTGAAAGCCCGCCAAGCTGAAAATTTCGACAAAATTTCTACCTAGAATTATTTAGAAATCCAATAGAAAGCAGGTATAAAATAGATAACTAGCACCGAGGATTTAGAGTTTTGTAAAGGTGTGTTTAGACTCTCTAATATATCTTGCATCAATATAAAATAAACAAAAGAAGTCTATTAATGAATGTATTTTTCCAAAACCAAAACCATTTTTCCAGTTCCATCTTCTTCATAGCCAAGCCACAATATAAAAAAATACTCAGCAGTTAGGCATTTCCATCGGGAAATTCTGCTATGGTTATAAATTCAGAAATCCCGGTGTAAACCAGTCTTTATAAACGTTGACAAATGAATGACACAGATAACACGACCCATGTTCAATGCTACCTGGAAAGGTTTAACGGGTAGTATTATTGTTTAGTTTGTACATGCTGAAAATACAACGCCTATCGGCGTTTTTCAGGCCCATGGACTTGTTGGAAAAACGCCGATCGGCGTTGGTCATCATTCATAGGGTTAAAAGGACGTAAAATTATTTCTTATTTAATTATATAATTTAATAACATGTCGTTGACAGTTACTTTTATCGTATAATATAAATTTCCGTAAAAATATAAATTTCTATTCATGTAAAATATATACGTATTCCATAAATTAATTAATTATATAAACGACGTATTTTATATTAAAATTTAATTAATGTTAATATTTGAAAATACAAAACACGAACTCAAAACTAACAAAAAATAAAATTATAATATTACCGACCGCTATACGCAAGAACTAATGTTGAACTGAAACGAAATGTAATTGCTATCGCGGGTCGAATGGGGGTTGAATGCCATAACATGTAAATTTTACGTTTATACGTCTCGTGCTATATCGGTTCCATCGGATAGTATATTCGAAGAGCACTTTAATTCGAATTTGAGGTTAGAACGATGAACTTGAGAGACGCGTAAAGCTGTTTATTATTTACCGCACTGGTTGACTTGGTCTGATGTTCTGACTACTCGCATAATCGGATTAAGCTATAAATGTGTGATTAACTATACAATACTTCTTCCGAAAATCCAATTGTTATAACACACAATTAGAGCACGACCCAAAGAAAAGGAAAAAGCAATACGAATCCAGAGATGAATAAGTAAATAGATCATTCCGTGATTGGCCGGCACGTGTACTAATTCCACAGCTCAATTACGCGCATAATTGAGTCAGCGGTCGACAATGGCGACTCGAGCACGCTCCAATATCTCACAAGAATATCCACCAGGAGGCGCTGCGGCGGCGCGCCGCCATTATTTTATGGACGCTTTCAGATTAGCCATATTGTCGGATTAATTGAGCGACCGTTGCAGCAAAGTGCACTTCCACAATAGAATTAAGTTCATCGGCGTCCCGAATTAAATTATAATATTACATTGCTAGAAAAATAATTGCGAATAAATGAAAACTTAATAAATATCTACATTTTTTTTAATTATAAACGTTTTTTTTGATTTTCGAAAATTTCGTTACATTCTCATTTATTTTGTTTCTCACTTTAACATTACAACTCTGTCAACTTATTAATAAATTAACTTAATAGTCTGTCAACTGGCAACACACAGATTTTTACTGCAGACGTGTCACTTGCGTGTACTCACTTTTTACAAACCTCCTTTACGTTTCACTTACAATTACAATTCAGGAAAAAATTTGCCTCTTATCCGATCGTTTTCATACTTTGCCATATTGCTCATTTTGGTCATCAATATAAGTAAATGGATCCTCCACCATTACGATACAGATAAAATATCGTTTAAGACGCGTTTGAAGTTTGCAAATTTGAAATCTGGGTGACGTCTATGTAGTCTTTAGTTTTATACATAGATGGCGGTGGTAAAATAAAATTATTGGTATTTTTATTCAAAATAATAATTTTTATCAACGAATACGTGCATCTACATATGTAATTACTAGTTACGGTCTATTTATACTATCCAGCAGTTCATGGCTACAGCACAGCGCAGCAGCTCACGCAAACGACAGTTTCTATCCATACTATACAGCACCTCACTGTTTCGGCACGCTCAGACAATTTTTGACAGAGTACAAGGCAAAATCGGCTTACGTATACAATACGGAACGCGACGATACGGCGTAATATTGCTCGAGACAATATAACATATCCGAAAATATTCAATGCGCATGCGCACTTTCGTTGCTATACGTGCGTGAATATTTCTAGAGTGGCCAAAGAAAGACAGTTTTACTTGATACGTTACGGTAACATGTATGAATAGATTTTTCCGGCTATTGCTGTTACTTGCTGTTTCGTCTACGCCACGTTAGACATGAATTTGTCCATATAAATTGTACCAAAGTGCCGGTACGTGCTGTGCTAGTACAGATAGACCTTCAATAATAACATCAACTTTATTTATTGCCAGCAGCATAGCTCGATCGTTAAGTTTCTGCCTAGCACCAAGAGGCGCTGGGTTCGATCCCATGAGCTGACCTCGATTGAAAAGAATTTTTCCGAGTATATCTGTAGTGCTGCTGGTCAGACTTTTGTCATTTTTTCTGATTTCATTGTTGAAACGGTTCCCGATTAAATTGGCTAAAATCCTTCCTACCTACTATGTCACCACTATTTGAGTATGATTAATGTACAATACAATTTATAGATGTCTCGTTAATTTGTGACTTTTCAGTGTCTCGTAATTCAGCGACTTGTTTAATAAAAATGCCGCATTGTTTGTAATTGGCCAGGAAGGCACGTTGGAGTTTACCTGTAAGGCCTTCCTGGTGTAAAAATGTAATAAAAAATTCAATTCTACCAAAATACAAACCAAAAATACACATAATATTTACATGAACACGATGAAATGATCTTGATTAAGTATTTATAACTATAATACCTAACGATAATAGAAACCTAATAAGTATTTATAACTATAATTATATACATACATATATAAAGAAATAAAATGTTCCATAAATGAAAATACCACAGAGTAGAACAGGATGATTTTGTAATCAAATTAAAATTTCGTAGTATAATTTATTATTAAATTCGCTAACGCGACGACTCTGCCCGTAAATGGGCTAGTTCCAGCTGCGCCATCTATATATAATATTATATACAACGTAGTAGCGTGGATTATTGAGTGGTTTTATCGCAATAAGGCAACATTAAATTGGATTGTGAAGTGCATTATGTTGAATATTAATGGTAAATCGTTAGCTGAAAGTTCACAGTTCGATGTACCTGGAAAAAAATTATATTAAAACATTGATTATATCCAAATGTCATCTAACTCGATATTTCATTTCATTTGTGTACATTTTTTAAATACGTCGATTTATTTTATTTTTATTTAACCAGCAGCGTGGCCTAGTGCTTAGCATATTATGCTTTCGAGCAGAGTGGTCACTGGTTCGAGTCACACTAGAGTCCTACTGCTGGCCAGACCTTGGTTTGTGACTCCAGACCAATCATTTCTTATTAGAGTTTGCCAATTTTTCTGATTTTCATTGAAACGGTTTTGAACGGTTGAAACATATTACAACTTTCACTGATTCGTATAAAAATGCAAAGATTTTCACCATCTCAAAATTTGATGACTTACATATATTATAAAGATGATCTGAAAATGTATGATTCTGTTTCATTGAAACGGTTATTGTAAAATTGGTATCTCCTTTCCTATCTCTCTTGCTAATTTCAAGTTATTCGGCGTTTTGAGGTTCGCCAATTTGATTATAAAATGCTGCAAAAATGTCTCCATAGAAGTCACTGTAGATTTTTGTATGAATTCGCATTGTTTAAATAACATATTTATTATATTGATTGATTGTATTGTATCTGTATAAGTGCACTCGTCGCTTTGAATCGATTTGTAAAGGCGAGTGAGTGTTCATGTTCTATGAAATAGAATAAAAATAAAAAATAATTTTAGGTTTAAAACCAGGTACTTATATCTGTTACATAAACTGGTAATTGGATTATTAGTCACATTACGATCGCCTAAAAAGACAATTTTTGCCGTAAAAATTTCGAATACGGAATATTTAGCACTCGAGTTCTCGTTAGTATGATACTGTAGCGTGTGCTAAAAGGAGCCGCCGGTATAATTGGTTTCGAGGATTATCTCCAAGCTTAAGTGCGAGTCGGCTAACAATGAGAGACCCCCGAATGCACTTAGCGGCGGTAACAGCACTCGGTCGCTTTCCCGTGGAGTTCTTAGAACTGACAACGCGATAGCATGGGACTGGATATCCGAGTACGTGACTAAACAATAGGGAAGTAACCGGACGACAAAGATGCCCTGAGCGACCTGTCCTTTATAAGGAGGTACTCAGACCATATCAAGACATTCTGGATGGAGTGCGTGTATCTCCTTAATCATCAATAAATGCTGTGAAACGACTTTGGCCTTTTACTTGGATCCTCCACCCACCCGTACGCAACAATACTTATCGTTAGTATTGTTACGTACGCCGCGGATTGAGCGAATTGCACTTAGACCAACGGATATCTGTTATCGGGTTAATTAATTGCATGCACTTACTTCCAAGGATTATATCTGGAAGTGCATTTAGGCTAAACAATGACCGTTATTAGTTATTTCTCAGAATCGGTACGGGGAGACCCAATGTCGTGGAAATACATATCCGAATACGTGACTATACAACAGGTAAACAGATTAGGCGTCCTGAGAGATGTACCCTTTATAAGGCGGTACGTAGGCGATATCATGTAATTCTGGACTTAGCAGTGACACTGCGTGTATCTCCTTAATCATCAATATATGCTGTGAAACGACTGTTGGCCTTTTACTTGGATCCTCCACCCACCCCTACGCAACAGTATGTATGATGGACTTTTCGGTTGCCACATGTTCCGTTATAGAGATTTTAGTGAATTTTGAGCGAGCGTTTTGTGACCAATAATCACCGAACCACCTAATCTAGCCTAACCTTATATGAAGATTATTGATAGACTTTTTTCGTGGGGAGAAAACACTCCCCACGAAAAATGCGAACCGTGAAGTAAAATACGCCGTCGTAAGATACAAGCAGTGTAACCGAAATTAAATTAAATTTTGCATAAAATCTTATGAAACAATTCAAACAACTGAAATACAAATTCCGAAAAAGGTATTGTTGACCTTTGCAACAAAATCAAGGGTCTATTCAAATACGTATACACATACATGCATACATATGTACACACAATTTCTGGGTAATGGTCGAATTTCGGCCGACAAAGGCCAACGCGATAAAATCACACTGGCCACAATGAGAGCGACAACAATGAGAGGCAGATACAGATAGCGAGCGGGCATCATAAGGGTTAAATCCGACCGGACGGCATTATAGGCTCTGCGGCGCCGTTAACCCGTTAACGACCCAGTTGCATCCATTATTATTGGCGGTGGGGAGTCCCTCGTTAATTCGACGTTACGCACTGTTCGTTCGACGTGTAACGTCGTCGATTGATTTATAGCGTCTATGAATCACGTCGAACTGTCGCCACACGAAAAAGCCGTGCAAATGTCAATTTAAATTTTAAATCGAAACGTTACAACTTTCAAAAGGTTATAGTAAAATTATAATTTTCCTAATTCGAATACTAACCTTTCCAAGCTCCAAATAACACGAAATAAATCCCTTAAAATAATTTATAATACACCCATATATACTAACTTGAAAAAACTGCATGCCATAAATAATATTCCGTTTATTGCAGCTTTTTGACAATTTTTCAAAAAACCGAAAACCGGATTTTTAAGGTTTCTTTAATTAATGTTTTTTCCTCAAAATTGACAATTATGAATTTAAATTTTCTATGAAAGATCAAAATAAATGTGTATATCTAAATTCTCTTAGGTAATAGGCGTATATTTCTTTGAACAACAAAAAAAAGTTAGAGCACGGATGATACGTTAGTTTATATTGTTGCGTAGGGGTGGGTGGAGGATCCGAGTAAAAGGCCAACAGTCGTTTCACAGCATTTATTGATGATTAAGGAGATACACGCAGTGTCACGGCTAAGTCCAGAATGACATGATATCGCCTACGTACCCCCTTATAAAGGGTAGATCTCTCAGGGCGCCTAATCTGTTTACCTGTTGTATAGTCACGTATTCGGATATGTATTTCCACGTCATTGGGTCTTCCCGTACCGATTCTGAGAAATAACTAATAACGGTCATTGTTTAGCCTAAATGCACTTAGAGTCCAGATATAATCCTGGAAGTAAGTGCAAGCTCTTACATAGTTAATCCGATAACAGATAACCCTTGAACGGTCACATAGTCTCTGGGATTCTATTCGCTTAATCCGCGGCGTACGTAACAATATTGTAGGTGATGATGTGCAAGTTATGACTCATAACTTGCACATCATCACCTACAATTTAACAATGCATTTACAACCTTTGAACAATACACGGCCCCCTCAGGCTCCGGTGACTAGTTATGAGTGATATTTTATCTACATAGGTTATGTGAGAATAAACTGAAAGTGAACTTAAGTAAGACTAAGATGATGTGGATGAATAATAAAAAAGTTGTGAGTGATGTGATTATGAATGGGAGAATGGTAGAAGTAGTAGATTAAGTATTTGGGCATTTATTTGGATTGTAAATTAAGTTTTAAGGTGCACGCAGATTATATTATTAAAAAAATGGCAAAAAAAGTTGGGTTTAGAAACTTATTAAGTATAAAAAGTAAAATATTGATATATAATTGTATTGTACGGCCTCATACTGCGCTACAATCCTCAATCTATTTAGTGGTTTGTGTATTGATAAACTGCAGAAAGTGCAGAATAGAGCAACGCGTGCAATTTTGAATGTGAGGAAACATAAGAATGTAAGAAGTATGTTAGATGAATTGAAATGGTTGGACATTAGAAATAGTCTTAAAGTAAGCACTTTAAAGTTTATATATAAACTAGATAAGAATCTATTACCCAAATATTTTAATAATCATATACATAGTTAGGAATAGAGATATACATACTTATAAAACGAGAAATAGGAATAAATTAATTATATGTAGAGCTAAGAAAGCTAAAACTGCAGGCGGTGTTTTTCACAGAAGTGTTCAAATGTATAATGCCCTTCCTGAAGGCATTAGAAGTTCTAATAACATTGCTGCTTTCTTGAAGGGTGTTAATGGATACCTTTGTGGAAGATGATTTATAATTTTTTGTTGTTATTTTGTTATTTTGTATTATATGTATTAGCAGTTTTGCTATTTGAATAAATAAATAAACTTAGCGGTTTCTTTGAGATTTAGTAATGTACGAAGACCAGGTCATAAACCGATAAAATATTATTGAAAGTATCTAGTTTCAATGACTAGACTGCGGATAGAGAGCTTGCCGTTAATTGTTAAATTGTTGTAAATGCTAAACCGCCCCGATTCCTGGAAAAAGCACGCTCTCTATCCGCAGTATATCAATAACCTACCCAACTTCAGGTATAGAAAACATTATCCTTCAACCAGATCAGCACATTTTAGATTGAACAAAAATCTGGTTGAGGAGTTTGATGCCTCTAGCGACAGGCGAAGAAACCATCAAATTGGTACGTACCCCAGAAGAAGAGCTGTGAAGTGAGCTTCAATTTCTTGCGGAATTGATCGCTCAATTCCGCAATAATTTGAGAATTGCTCACCAAACCAACCAGTAATTTATAGAAAATTTTCCCCAAATATACTCTACGTCGTGACTCAAGGGAATTATAACCTAGTGCTCCCAGCAGGTAAGCACTAGGATAGAGTCAAGGTTAGTGACCGTAATCTATAATGTAAATATATCTGAGAAACCTCATCTGTACTATATCCATTCTCAAGCAATTGACCCTATCACTAGGGCTCCATATAATTAGAGGTAGGATAGTCACAGTGCTATCCATTGTTCCATTGTTGTAAATCCTTTGTAAAAAAAGTTCGACAAACCTTTAACAATGCGTTTACAACCTTTGAACAATACGCGGCACCTTCTGGGTCCGGTGACTACATATAATAGAATAAGACTCAAGAATGCTTCATACTAGCGAAGTACTAGTACACTATGGAAAGGTTTACTTGCACGCAGTATGAAACCCAACATTTTTGCAGTTCTTGAGCAAATATCATCAATATCGTAATTAAATATAATACATAAGAATTGACTTTTGTCCTGCGCGGCTATGTCAGCGCAGAACTTTCGTGCGTGGTTTTGTCGGCGCGGCATTGTCGTGCGTGGTTTTGTCAGCGCGGATTTATCGGGGTGCCGTACGGCAAATGTAATAAAAAATAAAAATTGAATTATATTTAGATAGTAGAATAGATATGTATATAGATGTAGATATAGATAGATAGATGAATGATAAAGTCCTCTTCGTCAGAACAGAGAGCTTGCAAAAAGTTGGAGTACTGCGGTTTCAAACATAGTCGGAGTATTAAATCAGCAGAGAATTCCAACATTTTCTAAACTGCGCACACAATTTTATCATAACAATTTCATTAACGATCTCGCATTCAAAGAATTTTATTAACGTCGAACACGAAACGGTCGAAACTGCGATTAGCAACGAAACGAATGAAAATAATCGCCAAATAAAACCTATTTAAAAAAAAAAATCTAAATTATACACTAAGAGTTAATTTCAATTAAATTTGCCCGCCGTTGTTGCGAACGATTTAATACAATCAATTTATGAAATCTACTAAAATGCGATTTTTTTCAGTACGCAAACATAATACAAGGGAAATTAATACTCTTGCGCTAATGAAAGGTTTTAATCAACTAACAGTCGGTAGACTGCACGGGAAAATGTTTGAATAAAATCCGACCACTTTGCGGATGCTGAATTTGCATACCAGAGGCACTATATGCAGATGTTGCGGTGAATGTCGATGGTAATATTTGCACACACACACACACTCTTGAAAATAGCCCCATGGGTCGGCTCAAATGAACCATAATCCGACGCAAACTAGTGATAAAGTCTACTCAAGATTAGAAATACATAATTCGCATGTACACACACCTTTGTGTGTCTATATTTTATATCGTATATAATAATAATTGTCTAATGTCGTGCAAAGAGACGGAGCATGGTGAGTGTGTGAAATACTCACTCACCATGCTCCGTCTCTTTCTATCCTTGGAATCGTATATCGTGGAGAGAGACGCGGCATAGTGTGGGCTTTGCGCATGTCACTTCGAGCAGTGGGTATCGTATATAATACAAATATATAGTTAAAACGGCGATTTCCGTTGATCCGAATCGCGAACGGAGTGCACAAGTTTGTGCACACAGACCACTAGTATTTTATAATTCGAAATACGCTTTAAAACCGGCCACGTTACAGGCCGAGTACTGATAAAATTGTCTAGCGATAACCTGAAAATTTATAAATAAAAAATTGACGGAAAAAAACCAAAGAAGAAATTTTGACCCTGGGTGACCCTTTTCCCACTGATAACTCAAACTCGTTGCAATTGAGATAATCACCGATTTTTAATTTAGCTTTAAAATAATAATATACTCTTTTCGTACGTTTTTTTAATTTTCAATTCAAGTTTTAAGTTGTTTTAATTTTATTCTTAATAGGCACCCGACGATATTTAATAGGACCTATAGTCTATACATATTATTGCGTAGGGGTGGGTGGAGGATCCAAGTAAAAGGCCAAAATCGTTTCACAGCATTTATTGATGATTAAGGAGATACACGCACTGCCAGTGCTCAGTCCAGAATGACATGATATCGCCTACGTACCGCCTTATACGGGGTAGTTCTCTCAGGACATCTAATCTGTTTACCTATTGTTTATTTATTATTTATTAATAGTTTTGGACCATTGTGGCATTACAGGAAGAACCTAATGCGCCACAATGACCTACATTTAACAAAGATAATACAAGTAAAAAAAACAGAAAAATTGTATAGTCACATATTCGAATATGTCTTCCGACGGTATGGGTCAGTTCTGCGAAGGGATTAATAACGGTCATTGTTTAGCCTATATGCACTTAGAGTCTAGATATAATCCTTGAAACCAATTATCCCGGTCGCACGGTATGCTAACGCCTCTAAGCGCAAGCACTTAGTTAATCCGTTAACAGATAATCCTTGAACGGTCACACAGTCTCTGGGATTCTATTCGCTTAATCCGCGGTGTACGTAACAATATAAACATTGCGTAGCGGGAATTTAGCGGGGAATTAAACCATTTAGTTGGATTTTTTTCAATAAATGTTTTTTTCATATTAGCCAGCAGTTTAGCTCGGTAGTTGCGTTAATGTTAACCATAGAAAGGTTGCCGGGTTCTATCTCATGGGTTGACCTCAATTGAATTTATATTTATTTATTTTAATATACAAGTATACCACAGCGTCTTTACAGGTCACCCCAATATACATATGTAAGAGTTAAATACCATAGATGTCACTTAGAGGCAACCCAAAATGGCATCATGGGAAAATATATAATAGGGTCCATCAGCTATGCAGTCTTTCCCTTGTATTAAAATTATTATATTACTAAAGAGGCGTTATATTAACTGCATTAATTTTTCGAATAAAGTTTTAAGAAGTGTTTGACTATAAGAATATTGACTCCATGGTCACTTTTCTTGTCCTCATCAATTGAGGTATAATATATTTATAATAATAAATTATCTAAAGCGAAACGAGTCAAATTGTACGGTAGATATAAAATACAAAATATAATAATATACATATGTACATAAGATTTTTCCGTTTTACAATAATGAATACTATCGCCGTTGGCGGCTTTTGTTCGCAGCAGTTCTTCTTGCATTTAATAGAGAGGATTCCTCATGATTTATGGTTTTCTTCTTGGACAATGTCCAATGAGATAAAAACGGGGTATGAAACCCGCCGGAGCAGTGACTGCCGAAGAACGACTAACGACATGAGCTGGAATTGAAACGTCAGCTACCCTCAGAACGTTCCATTAATCAGAGGTTTAAGCAATCGTAATGCGCCTTCATCGACTGGAAGGGTTGAAAATTCAATTTAAACGCTAGTCTTCCCTTACCGAACAAAAAGTATACACCCTGTACATACATACATGTTCAAAATTCACGCTTGCACTTAACACCGTTTCCGTGGAAGTTTGGAATTAGCGGATATTATAGTCTTCCAGTCGAGTGAGCTGTTGTCAGCTCAAAGTTGAAGGATCGGAAACTTTCATAGTTTACTATTATCCTTATGAATATGTATATGAGCGTGTCTTTCAAATCTGACATGAAAAGAGGATACGTTTATGAAAATGCGCTACATTTTTTTATAACTAATAATAGTGTACTGTGGAGATCGGACGATCAGTGCTCGTCGACCAATGGGTGACCAACACTCATCGTCCAATCAGCGATCGGAACCCAACGGCCTATAAGCGAGCATCGCTCTACAGCCAATGAGGTATTGCGACTAATCGACCTATAGCTCTCACTGCGTTGACAATAAAAACTGACGGAATGCCCCATTTGGTTATTCACAACTGGCTGTCTGAAACATTAAAAATAAACTACTTTTATGTGCTGGAAACCCCTGTTGACGTTTAATAAAAGCCATCAGCTAGGAGTATGGCTCGGTGAATGCGTCGATACTAAGCACCGAGAGGTCGCCGGGCTCGATCCCATGAGCTGACCACGGTTGAAAAGAATTTATTCCGGTTATAATATTTAATGCTGCTGGTCAGACTTGGATATTTATGACTCCAAGTCGATCGTTTCCTGTCAGAGTTTGCCAATTTATCTGATTTTATTATTGAAGCGGTTCCTCCATCAAATTGGCAAAAAAACCATCCTACCAACAATGTCACCACTATTTGAATATGATTTAAAATATTTTATTATCTACATATCTACATAGATGTCTTGCTAGTTTTCTTATATATAGTATTTATATTATGCTTATATGTGCAGTCACAATGACGCGTTAGAGTATTCTGTAATGTCACTGTGACTAATATGTAAATAAATAAATAAAATAAAAGTAACAGAATTACAATTTATGTAATTATACATTAATTAACAAAATTTTCATTACTTAACGAAGTCGTGTAACAGATATTTATTGATCACGGATCACTTTACTGATCATAATTTTTTTTTGCAGAATGTATTTTTTTTTTTATCAAATTTATAAACCATTTAACAACTTTGTTTTATATATGTATATATATCGTGAATTGAGAAGCAATTACAGTCAAAACTCTTA
The DNA here is from genome assembly GCF_051622035.1 of Arctopsyche grandis. Taxonomy (NCBI): domain Eukaryota; kingdom Metazoa; phylum Arthropoda; class Insecta; order Trichoptera; family Hydropsychidae; genus Arctopsyche; species Arctopsyche grandis. The sequence goes on from NC_135363.1 coordinate 1,988,720, forward strand.
TAGTTTAGTTTAGCGAAAGCACCGCAAAATGGCAAAGTTTCAAAACTATCGGAAGAATGTAGGATATAATATACATATGTATGTTGTCAAACCAATGAGCGAAGTGAAATATAGAGGCTTGTAAAAAGGCCTCGCCTGTGAGCGAATAAATTATCGAGTGAACAAGTGATGATACTAATTTTAAAACTTAATCTAAAAAAGTGTACGACTCGTAACCCTAGTATATGCTATCTAGTGCACAATGTGCGTCATTTTTGAGTAAAGGGAAGGGGGGGATGAATTTTACGACTGGTGATAAATTTTATTTGAGCGCGCACAAAACTTTATAATGTGATTTATGTTAAGAAAGCGTTTTTGTTTACGTCGAAAAATTAACGGCGTAACTGAGCCCCATGGATAAAGGTGAAACATACAAAGGCCAATGGAGAAAACATGGTCTTTCGTCCCGGAGCGGATTCACCTCGCCGATATAAAAAGAAAATAACAAGTTTCATTTCAAAACTTATCCGGCGAATTATTTCGGCCTCTCGCGTATACTTGCGATGATAAAAGTTGAGGGTCACGACTCGAAACTCCGCGAAATTCGTAATAATAAATTTATTTATAGATGTGTGTGTGTATAAACCTTTGTTCGAACTGTTTAATTTATTTTACCCTTTTCCCTTTGTGGTGCTGGCTGAAAATGCATATTTGAGATAGAACAGTTGGCAACACCGCTCAGAAACACGAATGCGTACACACTATTTATATTCAAATTTACTCAATACAGAAAGGGTTAAAAAAACATTTCCACGTACAATCATTCTTATATGTACATATCATATACATATATAATATCGCTACTCTGTGTGTCTGTGTAAGATAACGCTCGCCGTACTATAATAGGCGTTTCGATTCGACGGGTTTGGTGCATCCGCTCTAAAATCGCCAGACAAACGAACGACAGATTAACAGAACGCCAGCTTTAAACGTAATTCCCGTCATCTGATGTGCAATCTATCATTCGAGAAGACGAGAATTGCATTTAAAGCAGCCGTCCGTTAATCTGTCGTTCAATTTGTCTGGCGATTTTAGAGCGGATGCACCGCATCCCGATTCGACATATGTACATACGTCACAATTGAAACACTTCCAACAAAACAGAGAATTGTTATAATAATAGAAATGGCTTTAGGCGTTATGTTGTTGCCAAGTGAAGATTGTCCTCAGACATTCCTAAATAATTTCAGCATCAGTAGTAGTTGATGCTTGGTGGTCGACGTACATATGTATGTCCGATAAAACTTCTCTGTGCAAGTGCATCGTTAAGAATTGCACGATGCATTCAAAAACACACAATAAACAACATGGGATACATTTTTATAAGTAAATTGATCATTTAAGTAACATATTATTCAATTAACATCGTATATGAAAGCGTCATAGCGACAGCTAGCATTCGGCAATAGCATACGTATACGCGTACAATATTGTGTAGAAACGGTACGCGTGTTATTGAAACAAGAAATGTATTCGAAAGGGCGCTTCTATTATTATAACATTTCTCTGCAACAAAACGTACGGATACAATACGAACATAATAACAGGTAAACAAAAAACTTATATATACGTATATACTGTTTGCTACCAATGTTTCCTTTGGGCAAATTAGTCTCTGAGCATTTAGTAAATTTAATTAATTAATAATTAACTATTAAAATTTTATTTAATTAATAAATTTTTCTATTAATGTTTTATATTGTTTATATGTAGGTAGTTTTTACAAACCTCCTTTACGTTTTTACCTTTTTTTTCATACTAAATAAAATATAACAATCTAATATATGATTTCGAAAGAGACTTTGTAACTACATACATATGTATGTATGTATGGAAGGTTTGTTGGGAACATCGAAAACAAATCAGAGTTTCTCTGACGACGATATCGATATCGTTGAATATTATTTTTTTTTCGATTCAAATTAATATAATAAAAAAACAAATTAATATTTACTATTAGATTGTTTTGCCATGTTTAAGCTGTTTATATTACAAATACCGAGCGAAGCCGGGTAAAACCAGTATTGTTTTTTATACGAGTATTTATTTAAATGAATTAAATACAAACACGTATTTTACTGATAACAAAAAATTTAAGTTGATTTGACTAAACTTTTTAAAACAATTATTATATTTTTTTTAACATATTAAATCGATATACATATATCTATGTACATATAAAGCCCGATCAAAATCATTTATTTTCATTTTAATTAATTAATTAATATAAAAAAAATATCAATTTAATAAAGAATTGCTGCACCACGCTTTTGAAACGTATCATTTGCCAAAATTTAAATAAAACCGATCGACTTAAAAGGATTATAAAAAAAAAATGTCTGAACCAATAAAGCATGTTGGTAAGAATTACATATTCTGTTTTTGTATCGTTAATTTGGTCATACTGTGATTATTGTTCTATAATTTTGATATGTTCATCTTCAGATGTGATATAATTCAAGTATTTTCTGAATTAAATCAAATGATTATGTAAAAAAGAACGTAAAAGCTCACCGGGTGTAGAGGTTATGTCAAAACTGGACAACTGTCAAATTCATTCAGATAAACTGTAAACAACTTATATATGCATGTCGTAATTGTCTTTTATACGAGCATTATCAAACTATTTATAAGTTGTGCAAATCAATTTGATAAAATACCTATAATCATCCTATTATATTTATATTTATAATTTTATTCCATTTTTAATAGATATTTTTATGAAAACACTATTAGAATTCATTTTACATGAATGCATATTTGGATTTAAAAATTATAAAAAGGGAAACGCTGCCGTTGTTGACCATTGCATTTGTTATTATCAGTCATGTGAACTAAAACAATATACATACTAACGCCAATTAATGACAAAAATAATTTCTTACTATCGGTTACTAGTAAACTGAAGCACCATCGAAAGCCCTGAAAAGTCTCATTAATATCACAGTTCATTTTAAATCTTCTTTGGTGCTATTCTTTAACCAGCCTTATTCATAAATCATCACTCCAAGAGAAAAAGTCAAAAATTAAATATAATATTTTATATAAACGATTTATCTACAATCAATTTATATAAAGTTATAGAAAATAACTTCAATTTGAATTAAAAATAAAAAAAATACAAGAAAACAATTAAATGCATCAAATTTTATTTATAGCAAAATACCACAATAAAATTATAATAAATACAAGTAATACTAAAACATGGAAAACGAACTGCAATTTAAACGAAATTAAAATTCACTCGGTTAAATTACACATATTATCCATAGCAAAAAAATAAAACACTCAAAGCAAGAAACATAAAGTAAAAACAGTATCTTTGGTGAACAGGTAAGAAATGAAAATAACACTTTATCATTATACACATAAGAATTAAACATCTTTTAAGTTTTTAATGTAAATTTCCGTATAAAAAAGTGATGGAATGATTTATTCGTCGATTGATTCAAGAGTTTAACACTTCTAGGATACACAATATAACATTATATACATATACATTATGTTCAAATAGAACATCTTACACCGTCTACATACATACATACGTACAATAAATAAATCGGACAAACGATATACATATATAATTGTCTCGTGAAACATTCATGTAAAATAAATAATCACAACGCCGATGACGAAGAGCGTTAATAATATTCCAGCGATTAAAATAAGCTTATCCTGTCGGGCACGTTTTTCAATGAGACTTATCGTGGCGTTGGATAAACCGAGAGTATTGGCAATGTCTATAATTCTTCTATGCGCTCCTTTCAGCGTATCTCGTTGATTTCGCAAATTACTCAACACGTTGGAGCCTGAAAACATTACATCATAAAATTTTACCATAAGGAATAAACACATGCATATATTTTTAATATCAAATGCAATACCGGTCATGAGCATATCGTCTATTCCACGATGGGCATTTTGCAAGGAAGCATGATGAGTAGTGCTTGCATCCACTTCAATGGAAGTGTGCTCTGGTGCATCGTTGTAGGTGAACCTTCTGTTTAGAAGTTGTTCCCGTTGTTCTTTCTCAAGTATGGCACGATTTCTTCTATCCCGGTAATTACTCAATGCTGCCTTCAAGGATATGTATGTAAGCATATACGAAATGTTAATCATAAATTACACATAATACAATCATGGTAAAAGGAAAGTGTTGAACCTGCATGTGGCGACTGTCATATTTCAATTGATCACAGCGCATTTTTGCTATTTGTCTCTGGGTTACGGGAGCTTTGAATATCAGGATATCTAGCCGCTCACAATTTCTGCACAAATCATCATCGTCAGCTTTGGGTACGAGTCAAATAATTGAAATTAGAGGCGTAAGAATGAAATTCGACTTACGAATTGATGGAACCGATTTTGGATTGGATTTGATTTTCAATTTCTTCGACATTTGGGGGCTTTCTTTCTAATTCTTGGAAATATTGTTGTGTTTCATGTACGAGACGACTTGTCTGATGGTACAGAGCCTCCATGGTGAGAGTTTGACAGCTGTCTAATTGACGGGACACGTGTCCCCTTCAGCCGCTTTATTTTGGTCTAAACACTGCTTTGCATATAAGACCGTAATTAGATTAAATTTATTTTTACAAGCCTCATTAACTCCTTCTTTGGATAGAAAAGAATTAGCTAGTATCGTTTATGTGCCTCTATGTTTTCTCATATGTATGCAGTACCCATTTTAATCTCAAATCAATCCTTTTCAAACTTTATAGGTGAACACACAATTATTGTGTGTAACAAACGTATTTTACGCGGGAATACAACTTTCTCGATGGGCATACAGGAATACGTTATCGTTCTTCCAGGTGCGTTTGTTCCGTGGTGGGGGTCAAAGGTAACAGATTGACTGACCTGGGATGTCGTGTATTTGTCGTAAGGTTCCTGGTCAGGAAGTCCTCGTCGTCTATAGACGTGCAGCTGTTATGAAGCTGGCTATCAAGTCACCGGGTCTGTCTTCCAGCGGCTGATGCTTCTAGTAACCCGCACGTGGGTAGGAAGCTGCGTGGAAGATACAGGAGACGAACTCGTTGGAACTCAGGGGAGGGAGTGATGATAAACTCTACCGTCTCACGGTTCTACAACAAGTTGGATGCCGATCTCTGGATGCGTCTGCGATGGAGACGGCTCGGGAGAGATAGGAGGGGGGGGGGGCACGCCTGTACCGTCGTATGAATGTCGCGCTCGTCTGCTTTTCGCGGTAAAATCTCTCGGCCTGGGTGTTGCCACCCTAAATATTGATACTGCTACCAACTGACGGGACGATTGGAAGGACGTCACGTTACATGTGTAATATTATTGTGACATTGCCGAGTATTTTTTGTGCCCTCGATAATTTTTCCGTTCACTACTGTATTATTACAATACACACGAACATCTCCATTCTCAAAGAGCTAGCAGTCTCAGAGAGACTCTCAATATATATAGAAAAAGAGTTATTTGATACTTTGGCCATATGGCCAGGAAGAATGTAGAGAGTCTAGAGAGGCTAGTAGTCACCGAAATGCAGGAGGGAAGACGAACGAGTGGGCGGTCTCCCAAATCAAGGAACTGGTGGAATCATCTCTTAACGTTACTTTTAGCTTGGCTCAGAACTGGGAGTGGAGGAACCTGTATAAACTTCTAGGTGGATGATCTCGTTACCCGGACACAAAGGATAACTTTGACTCCGTAGAAACTCCGAAAGCAGAATGACATCACTCAACCAGAATATAATCCAGAGCAGCAGACTTCCCTTTCGACCATTCCAGAAGAAAGAGTTCATCGCTCGATCGTAAAACGAACGAAACCCAACAGTGATGTCATCAGACAACCGCGACAAATGTCCTGAAAAGTTGAAAAGTGTCCCTAAAACACGTGTCTTGAAGAAGGAGACAAAGCATCTGCACACGGCATGCTTCAAGCCAGAACGTATATAAAGCGTCGCACCAGCTCCCAACACCAGAAGCTCATTCTCCGAAGCTCAACCTCTTCGTACATACAATAACCATTGTAACAATTGAACAAAAATAAACGATCCTCTTACAAACTACACAACATTTTATTTATTTTTTATTTTTACATATGTACATATATACAAATATACCAGGAAGGCTTAACAGGTAAACCCCAAATGCGCCTTCCTGGTCCACATAATTATTACATAGATACATGTAAATCTAAACAATACCTGACATCTATCGTCAGATATTACAAATATCGTATTAATACGATAAATATCGATGAATAACTATCATGTCACAATACGAATTTTATATTCGATAAACAACCACAGAGACATCTATGGTGAGCAATATGGCGAAACCTAAGATATAACAATAACTAAAGGTTAGCAACAGAAAATTGAGAAGGAAACGCCATGTTTACAGGAATCGTTTCACAATTGAAATTAGAAAAATTGGCAAATTCTGATAAGAAACGATCGACCTTGACAAATCAAGGTCTGGCCAATAGCGAGACTTAGCGGGAATCGAACTCGTAACATCAAGTACGAGATAATTCAACATTCACCACTAGACCACGCTACTGGTTTAACATGTGTTTCGTTAGGACGGGATACGGTCACCATGCCTTCCCTGCCTTACAGGTACATAAGTATAATAGTTGTGCACTGTTTTCACACAACAGCCAATGACAGCGGCCAGTGGGTCGCTACCAGCGGCAAGCGAGCCGAGAAGGTCCGCCTCGTCCTTAAACTCGGCTTTTACCCAAAAATTGTCTTTTGGGCGATCTCAATGTGACTAATAATCCAATTACCCCCTAAAGAATTATCCAAAACTGATTTGTACACTTATTGAAATTAATAAAAATACTAGCCATTTAATTTGATTGCCTATATGAATAATGCACAACTAGGAAAATAACAAACTGAAAATAGGAGTGCGAAATATGAATTGAACAGAACCGAACGAAACAGCGTGTGGTGTGTGGTGTGTGGTGTGTGGTGCGTGGTGCGTGTGTAGTGGTAGTGGTGGGTTCAGTTGACAGTTGTTAGAGCAGAGCAGCGTCAATGGCCGTGGAAGCGGCGAGTGAAGGGCGAGAGCGCGAGATCAGCTGTGAGTGGCGGTGGTGATGCCGGCGCGGCGCGGCAGGCGCTCGGGGGCTTCCGGGGGGTCGGGGTCGGGGGCGGGGGTAGAGGGGGGGGCTCCGCAGTGCTCCGAGCAGTGGCGGCCGACGGAGGCGCGCGAAGCGGAGTGCGCGGTGTGCGGAGGCCTGCTGGTGGAGCCGGCGCGCCTGCCCTGCGGCCACCGCTTCTGCCTGGAGTGCGTGCGCTCCGCCGTGCTCGGGGGCGCCGGCGCCGGCTGCTGCCCGCTCTGCCGCAAGCGCTGCGCCGGCTGGCTCCGCCGAGCCACGCTGCAGCAGCGCCTGGTGGACGAGCCGCTCTGGCTGCACATCCAGGCCACTTTCCCCCGACACCTGGCCGCCCGCCTCGTCGACTCACACCCCCACCCACACCCCAACGCTGACTCCAACGCCGACTCCTCGCAACCCCTCGGTTCGACTCCATTCATTGCACAATTGCCCTTTCGAATACGATAGCACACTTTGCAGTGTCGAACTGAGCGCACGCACACACGACACCACACTCTTTAATATCCTAATTTCTTCTTCTGCACCTGTAAAACGTCATACATAAGACCTCAGTCAACATTTTGCAAAAAATACTTGTGCAAACTGTTCATTTCATGCAATACTAGTGATGCTACCCGGCTTCCCTCCGTAAATGGAAATTAAATGCAAACCACGAAACTTCATTTGTTTTTTTATTAAATTTATTATTTGAATCGAAAAAATGCATGTTATTTAAAGACCGACCAATCACAAGCGTCTTTGATCAATCCGACCAATCAGAAACGACTGACAATAGCCAATCAGAAACGAATTATAGACGCGATAGTGAATCTTTCTATACTCGTAAGATCTGACTTTTCTTTATTTGTATGAGTGACTGTCGAAGGTCCAAAAATCTACCCTGTACTATTTAAATAAGCCTTCTTTTGCCATTAACTTCTTTCAGCTGTCCTAAAAGCAAAATAGACACATATAAGATAGTCTCACTCAATTATTACGAGACTCTAGGGTTTGGCAATAATAACTTCTAATCATTGAAGTAGAATGGGTAGAAACGCTCTCAGCTTCCAAAAATGTTGCTACAAAAACTCCGTGCAGACGGAGATTTCAGTTGTTTGTTAAGCTCTGTAACAGTAGGATCTCTTTGAAATAGGCTCTACTAGTGAAATTGTGTGGTAGTATTAGTTCGACAAAGTCCGAACATCTGTATGTGCACGTGCTAGATGTTCGGACCAGCCTCACTCATTGAAAAACAGTTATTATTACTTTATCTACATTGAAGTAGTATGCATAGAATTGCTCTCAGCCCCTAAAAATGTTGCCACAAAAATCCGTGTGCCCGGAGATGTCAGCTGTTTTGTCCAGTTATTGTAAGGGACGATCACTTCCACGAATTTTTTTTCCTCACTCTTTTGTCTCTCTTCTGACTTTCCGTCTCTCTCTTCGATGGCTCGCTTTTAAGCGATACTTTTGTTAGGAATGACTATTCTATACATTATACTTCAATGCTTCTAATCGTTTAAATCTCCAAATCTGTCTGTTGAATACCCACATTTAATTATTGTCAATATAATTGTATTGACAGCGGTGCATTATATTACTAGTGGTGCTACCCGTCTCCGTTCAATAAATGTAAATGAAATGAAAACCTTCATTTGTTTGTTTCTTTATTAAATTTATTTGAATATAAAAAAAATTATATTATTTAACGACCGACCAATCAGAACCGACTTTGACGACAGCCAATCAGAAACGACTTTGACGACAACCAATCAAAGGAATTACAGACTCGTTTGTTTTTTTATTAAATTTATTTGAATAGAAAAGAAATTATATTATTTAACGACCGACCAATCACAAACATCTTTGACCAATTCAGCCAATTAAAAACAAATTACAGACGCTGTTTCGGTTTTATATATGACATTGAAAAAGAATTTTATATGATTTTACAAGAATATTTCTAAATACTTGAATTATTATAAAAGTCAATGAACATTGGAAAATCATTGATGCATGATGATAAAAATACAAAAATCGATTTCAATATTTATAAACAGGCTCAACCCAACGATTCTGCCAAGACAGATAACCACAAAACCAGTACTGTACTGGTAAAACAAGTATGAATGGTCACTTTACTCTAATTTGATGTCTCTAAACAAGAAAATCAACCCAAAAGAAGTGTGTGAAATACGAATTATAATAGAACAGAATAGTGTGTGTGGTGTCATAGTGGTGCGATCAGTTGACAGTTATTACATGATAAAAAATAAAAATTGTGTCTAACGTAAACAAATCCAATTACATATATCTTGTTCTAATTTCATGGTATTATATTTCAGAAGTCGTACATCGAAAGTTGAGTGCACCCGGTGAAATCAGAAGCGAATATGAAGCCGAATTGCAAAGGATTAGAATCGAGCAGCATTTAATCGAACAGAAGCATTCTATAGAGAACGAAAAAATCATTAGGTACGTATTTTTGCTGTAAGTCTGCGAAAAGAATCCGAGATGGTGAATTGTATTGTATATGTTTACTTTTGTAGAGAACTGCAAGAGCAGGAAAGGCTCGAATTGTTAACCCATGCGACGAAGCTGGAGCACGATGAGAAGTTTGCACGTGAACTTTCGGTGACCTTGAACAGCCCCGCGGCAGCCTCGCAGTCATCCTCGGTCAAGGACACGCCGAACAAGACCGTCCCCACCAAAGAGTTTTACAACCACCTGGGAAAAACTATCAACGGATGCAAATCGAAAACGCTCGATAGTTATATATTGAGGTCTAAGGAGAAAGTTGTGAAGTAAGAATTCGAAGCTCTGTATGATTTTGATGCAATGCAATCAGAATTATTTGAGATTGAATTGTTTTCACAGTAGGAATAGTAGCCCTCCGATGACTGCAACGTCTCCCGAGCTCGTATCCACAGCCGGTCGGTGCGGTAGATTCCTGAAGAATTTCCTCAACAAGAAACTCTGGGGGTTCGGCGTCGATGCGACGGATTCTTCTCATATCGGCTCGTCGTCCAAAATTGAACCCAAAGTAAACGTCTCGCCATTGCATTATAATAATAACACTAACGTTTTTTTTTTTTTCGCTTACCGGAGCTAACGCTTAGCTTAAGTTTAACCCACTAAATTCGAATATTACAATGATTTTTGTTGGTTTCTTCTCGTTTATGAGATGAGCGTTTAAAAAATTCTTTAACTCAAATTAGTCCGATGTTTTTTCTATTGATTGTAATATTTTATTGCTTTAAAATACTTTTAATTCAATATCTAACAAATTTTAAATGTAAAAAATATGTTTTTTTTATTTCTATGCCGTTTTTGGCATTGACTTTTTAACATTTTGAGTGCTGACGTCTTTTCTATTGAAAGCCCGCCATGCTGAAAATTTCGCCAACATTTCCAACTGGAATTATTTAGAAATCCAATAGAAAGCAGGTATAAAAATTGTAGCTAAACCAAACAAACCCTAGATAACTACCGCCGAGGATTTCGAGTTTTGTAAAGGTGTGTTTAGACTCTAATATATCGTGCAACAATATAAAATAAACAAAAGTCTATTAATGAATGTATTTTTCCAAAACTAGTTCCATCTTCTTCTTTGTTGTTAAAATGTAATGCTCACAATCTAAATGCCAAGCCACAATCTAAAATACTTAGCAGTTAGGGATTTCCATCGGGCAATTTTGCTATGGTTATAAATTCAGAAATTCCGGTGTAAACCAGTCTTTATGAACATTGACATGGACTACACGACCCATCTTCAATGCATTTTTTTTTTCAATGCTACCTTTAAAGGCTTAGCAGTTAGTATTCTTGTTTACTTTGTACATGCTCAATATACAACGCCTATCGGCGTTTTGCTGGCCCGTCAGCAAAATGCCAATTTGCGTTGGTCAGCAATCAAAGGTTTAAAAACTTAGTTGAAACTGCAAAAAACTGAAAATTGCGAATTTTTTTAATGCTAAAACCTCTTAAACGAGAGAAAACCAATTACACAATCTTCATAGTGCTATGGCCACTCCCCACCTAAACTTGTAATATTTCATGTATAGAGGGCTACCAGCAATTAACATTGATAATTATGATAACTATGATAATTTTATTGTGACAATCACTCAACCCAACCTGTGCCAGTCAAATCGGCAGTTCCTCTTCAACTTATTCATATATAGGAAAGTAATTATACCCAAAATGAAAGGAAGGATTTTATTTATTATCCGTTTCGGCATTTTCCACCAGTAAAAATCATTGTCATATTAGAATTCAGCAGGTCTAACTTAGTAACTATTAATTAGTTACAGTGCAATCATTTTGATAGCTCATTATTTTATTTTTTTACTTTTAGGTATGGGAGCCGGAAAGAATTTGCCAGAATAGTGACCATGAACTGTCGGTCAATGCCGGAATAGTGATCCATAGGAATACATCGTTGCCGAAAGGAGTTCCTATTAAAAAGATTATAAGCAAAGACGTTGTTCAACATAAACTCGATTCTGATATCGATAGTGAAGATTCTATATCGCAAGAGCTCCGTTATTTTAAACCCATTCAACCAAATCCGATTTCAAGGTTGTTTTTTTTTGTGATAATTTTCATTTATTTTTATCATGTTACTGTTTGTTTTTTTTTAATTATAATGTTGGTTTTTTTTTTTTCAGATTCAATGGAAGATTGGTTAAATGTTTAGCTGTCAAAAAATACATCAACAATAATGTGTCCGTTTTAGATAATACGTAAGAAAATTTCCATTATTGTCCGTTTCAGTTATTGGCCACATGATGTAAAGTTCCGAAAACTCTTTTTGCCCTCAACAGTGCTCTCGTGCAACTACTATAACTACTAGCAGTATAGCTCAGTGGTTTTCGTGTGCTGCTACCGGCTGATAAATCCCAGATTCAAACTCTGGAATTTGGAAAATGAAAGATTTAAAGTATTTCATATCTAATTTATTGCCGAAACTTGAAAATTTACTCGTACCCATTATTATCACCATTGTATATCTATGATTTATATTTAAATTGTGTATTTAACTCATTGTGAACTGCTCGAATTTTCAGAAAATACTGAGAGTCCGCGTATTTTTCGCAAAGTAACGCAATAATAATATGTTTTGTAAATTAAACATAGCTTTTAAATCTTTTTACTAGCCTCTTCTTACTTCGTTTCCGATTTTTACGCCTGATTTCGTTTGTTATCAATTAAGTTGAAATTTGAAATACAGCTTTTTTACAATTGTCGTATACATTATCAGATCAGCGTTTCTCAAACTGTGGCGATTGCTGTATTCAATTTTGTATTATATAAAATATGTGTACATTTCAATATATTTTCTTAGATCATTGTGCTATCCATTTGAATGAAAGGTTCAATGTAAAATGAATGATATGCGAACAAAAACCAGTCAATTTCGATATCTAGGGATTTGTTCTGAATATTATCGATAACTTCCTTGGAAAGAAGTCAAGCTTTAAACCATACAATTTTTTTTTTATTATTGATATTTTGAATAAAGATGCTATATCATTGATTGAAAATTCGAAAATAAATCTTTAAAATATCAAAATAAAATTTGTATGAAGTTTGGAGGATTTAAAAACACACGCTGTGTTAATGGCCTTTTAATGGAATTTTACTTAAAACACACCGTATGTGTTAATGGCTCATAGTGAGTTAATATATGGTTCATGTTTGACCATGGTGTCAATTTGGGGCAACCTGTCATGACACTATGGTATAAAATTCAATTTAAAAAAACTGTTAGCAATAAATTATATTATTTTGTTGTTAACTTGTGCTATTATATTGTTTCAACTCACATGGCCAATGACTTTAAACCATACACCTTGAGTATTTCCCTTTATATGAATGTTTAAATATCGTTGTTGTTGTTTTATTACAGTGTTCTTGATAAATTGTTATCTACGAGTGCTCTTGAAAAGCTTAGAGGTGCTAAAATTTCGAATTTGGGTTTTCAATCTGCGTTTGTTTGTCTTTTAACAGTTCCCAAATCGCATATTAAGGTCAGTTATTGCCACCGTAATAATATATGTACTGAGCCCAATTTAAATCAATTAATAATCTTTTATGTTAAATGTTTCAGACGTATGAAGTTAAATCTGTTCAACCGACACCGTCGAAAACTCCCGAGAAGAAATGCAAACTCAACGTCAGCACGAATATAAAGTATTTGCATTTGTCAAACAACAACAAAAATGGCGATTATTCCAAAAACGACAGCTCCTATTCGAAAACATGCTCAAAAAGTAACACTAACGGTAAAAAGAACGGCTTGAAGTGCAATAATTCAACCCCAAAGAAAACTAGTCCGATGAGAACGCGCAGCAAACAAGTGTCTCAATCGTGTGTGAAAGAGGACAAGAGTGTCAATTTGAGATGTCGAGTCTCGACCAGGTTAAAACGGAGCGTTTCGTTTGGGGACGTCGCTCTCGGCACTGGCGAGACGACCCCGCCGAACAACCACCGAGTTTTGCGCAGCAACGGCCACTCGGCCGAAAAATGCAACGGCTCTGACAAAATCAGAACCAACGGCCTAAACGGATCCAAGGTGAACGGCAAGGTGTGCAACGGCGACGACGTCAACTTCCGAATCGACGATCCCTCGCTGGTGGAGGAGCAGAGGCGGATCGAGGAACTGCTCGCGCAGGAGAAGAGAGACCTTGCCCTGGCGAAGAAACTGCAGCGTCAGCTTGGCAGACAGGTGATCAACACCGGATATACGCTCAGGACGGCAGCTAAAAGACAAGCCACACTCACCGAACTACTTCCTCCCGCTAAGAATATGAGAATTTAAATTAAATTTTGTATTGTAGATTAAATTATAAGCTGCGCTTTCAATGATAGTATTACTGACTGTTTACGACATTCAGGTAATTTGGAAATCTGGCAACTAGTAGGGCTTCAATATGGAAATGATTGGAAATGAGGACTTCCGAATAGAAACCCATACCCATTTTTACAAGGCTCTTCTAAGGTTTACTTCGCTAACGATTCAGTATCTTTTCCTACAGTCCTCCGATCGTTTTGAAACTTTGCTATTTTGGGCGGTTTGGTCAAAGATGGAAATTTAAATCGATTATGATGGTTCGATGGTGAAAAATAATCGATAGCTTATATGTTTGACTTTCCGCCACCCACTCGTCTTGTCAGATTTTATTTGCTTAAACGCCTATAACTTTATCGTTTTCACACTATATCTTATAAAATTTGCATTATACGCTTTCATTATTACTTTATCTATGTACGTAGAAACAATAGATGGAGTTTTGTTATCATGCTAAAATTCGAACTCAGAATCAATCATTGATCACGTTTTCATGATTTTAATGAAGCTTTCATGCACATTTTGAATAATTAATTATGGTAATTTATGTTCGCTAAATTGTTTACAAGTTTTATATTTTCACAAGTTCAAAACGAAAGTTTTATATTTTGGCATTTTATATAAACACAATTTTTGAGCGAAATCTCAATGAATATGTGGGTTATAGATCAATCTCATATACGTATGCACATTTTGAAAAACTCATCTAGATTGAAATTCCAATCAAAAAAAAAAAAGAAAAACCAACCAGAAAGCCCTACTAGCATTTCAAATATATCAGATTACGATTAGATTTAGAGTCAAAACGTCTTGAATACTGTCTGAATGCGCACTGTTACTTCACGAATTTTACAAATACGCTTTCGTCCGATTGACAGAAGGAAAACATTGCAAGGAGTTGCCGAACGATGCAATTTTCAAATTCTCTATTTTGTATCTGTGTGTAGTTTTCCAGTAGCAATAATAAATCGACGCGTGAAAATTTTCATCTCGCTTCGATCACGTCGTCGTCTCTTATCTACATGTATATGTATATGTCCAGTAATATACGGCTTAAATGTTTACATAGAAAATATATTACAATATATAAAAATAAAATTTAGAAAAAAAAACGAAAATGGTGCTGAAATGCAAAAGTTGATGTGTTAGTTAATTGCTTTTGATAGCGAAATTGATATTTTGAAACTTTCATATGCTAATTTTATACGTATTAACAATACCTCTTTATAGGACAAGGCCTGAAAGGTTGATGGATTTTGTCTTGAGACGGATGTTGATTTAACTCTCACCTTGTATTAAATATTATATATCAAAGTCTTCAGAACACAAAAGTGACTCGTCGGTGAAAGTAACTTTCTAACAGGAGCGGTTTTGATGTTTGGGTTCGTCGTAAATCGAGTGAATACAAAATACAATGTGGTAAAACTATATATTTTTTAAAATTATTTTATCATTGTGACCTATTTAGATTATTTATAAAATAAGTTTTCATTCCTTTCTGCAACATTAAAATCGATTAAATCCTGGTTACAATTTCAACACAAAAACAGCACTTTATCTATTGATATTTTAAAAAGTAACATGATTCAGAAATTCAGAATAATTCGAAACAAATTTTGATTTAAGAAGCGTTATTTATGATAATGTAAAGAAATATTTAAGAATTTATTAAAAGCTTTTTATTAGCACTCTACTAATTCCATAACATTTTTGCCTGTCAAAAATTTTTGATCTGATTTTGAAACACTTCCATTCTTTAGATCGATTTGATATTTTACCGGCATTTGATTAAAGTAAGCTAATGTCTAATCATTAAAAATTACATCGCAATCTTGTGTCAGATCGAAGCGATGACAGCTAACTATCCAAACGCGGCTTTTTACCGCCCCTTCACAACCCACGTTTAATTTGCATTCAAAATGGCTTCATTTAATTTTCATTCAAAATGGCCTCCGAAATCTCGGAAACTTTACTAGATTATGAAATTTCATCGTCATATATGGACTCAATGGGTCCAAAAAACGTTTTTTTACTATCAATAGAAGAAGTATTGTGATTATGAGAATATTTGACCTTGTTTGTCAACTTTTCTGTTCTAAAGATTAGATATTTTCTTTGTATTGTGTATTTTTGGCCAAAAGAAAGTGAGCCGTGCTCTACTATATCCAAAAGAATGATAAGACTTGGAACAATCAAAAACTTTAGTAGCAAAATTGTCTTAATTTTTTGATTGATTAGAAAATTTTTAACATTTTGAAATGTAATCTGTTTAATCGACTTACTTGTTTTTATCGCATAATGCGATAAGTCTTGTGTGAAATATTATTACTACAACTGTGCGAATAACTCGACGTGAATAACAATCACTATTTTTGTAAACATATTTTTAGACGCTATATTATTATATAATGAAATAATTGTCATTCATGTTTTCAACATTCCCAGTATTACAATTTTCATGGTTCAAAATATGTAGAATTAATACGTATACTTATTATTAATGTTATTATGTATATGTACACGTTTAAGTTCTGTCGTGTGGTTTTAGTTTTTTTTTTTTGTCACGAGGCGGAAGCGGAAACGGAGATGACATAAAAATGTTACTCTGGCATGGTCTTCCATCAACGGTATGTGGTTGTGAATGTATCTAATCATAACATGATTTTTCTGTAGCTTTATATTTTTATACTTAAACATAGATAAAGTAATAAGCGCATAACTGATAAGTTTTGCACGGCAACTGTGTACAATGTAACCGTGGTTGTCGATCAAAAATCATCAAATAATATACGTGTGTACAATGGCGGACTGGCACGGATGCTTTTCAGCATTATAGAATATGTACTTGTTATTCTTTCGTCGATTTGCATCAATTCGGATATTTTATTCACATTAACCATGTACTTCAAAATTAAACAATAATAATAATATATATAAAAACGGACGCGGTGTGTATGTGGGTACGTATGTGGCGGACGCGCGGACAAGTATGGGGTTTAAAAAAAAACAAATTTTAGAATATCAGGATTATATGTTGTGAAACTGAAATATATTTGATGTTTGTGATCGACAACCGCTTTACTTCTACTGTGAATCTTTTCTGGAAAAACGTTGTCTTTCTAAAGACAACGCTTTCAATTTGCTAGTCATAGCAGTGTACATTTGATGCTATGTAAATATGATATAATGATGTAATTTTTATTTTTAAAGTCCACTTAAATACATTCATGTCTGCAGTTCGATGGGTCGGTGTGTGAAGCTAAGACAGGCCTGCTCCTGCTCCTGACTCGGACCTCCAGCTGATTGGTTTTTAGATTGTTAGCCATACGCACACTCATAGCTCGGCGTATATGTCTCACAATCAGCTGTAATTCGAGTCTGATTCACCACTTGCTCAGGATCGGGAATGAACTGTCACTCGTAACAGCCTGGTTTCACTTGCAATGAGGCTCGGTACTGTGAACGATAGTGACCCATCAAGTTTTGGTCCTACAGATGGTGCGATTTAGCCTTCCAAATTAATTTTACAACTTATCAAGGAAGAAATTCCTAATACATAGATAGTAAGTTTTTTAGAACTTTTAGCTATATGGTAAATAGTGTATATGTATATTCGTTTTTCTTATGCTTCTTTTTGTATCCAGGCAACGAGCGGTATTGTCATTACCTTTTTTGTACTTGTGGATTCTCCCGTCATTTCCCGTAGCCAGGTTGTCTGGAGTTCAATCACCTGTTGCTGCTACGGAATATTAAACTCTGCACTCACTTGGTCTGATCCTGTAAAATCCTCTTGGTCAGGTTCGCCTTGGTGTAAGCTGCACTATTCAAAGTCTTCCAGATTGTCCACTGCTGGTCTCTTTTAGGTGCGAGGCTTTTCTTCACCCAGCTGAAGAACTTTGCTCCATTCACGGACTCGAGGCTACTCTGGGCTACAGTCCTGTGTAGTCCTGGTGGTCGTACTATTCCTCAATTTCATTCTTCTATTCGGCTACATGTTTCCGTGGTGTTTCATACATCATTCTCCTATCTTGTTCTTGGCAGTCGCATTTCTTCATATATTTGTGGAGACGGTATGTCAAATGTATCTACAGCCATTAGTAGATGAACTCTTCCATTCCTCATTGTTCTGAGCAACGTTCATATGTCTTGGCATATTTTTACAATATCTTGGTTACCGTTTTACTCCCCTGGATGATATTTCGTCGTACTTTTCACGCATGTTTCCTTTGCTCGACGTTCTGTCGAGCATATTTATTTGATTTATTATTATAATACATACATTATAAATGGAGATAGATAATAACAATAACAAATTAATGACCAATGTGACCTAACAGGTTGCCCCAATCTTATAATTCCAGTCTTATATGTTGCTCTTTGTTTCTTTGAGTACATTGAGTACTTTGCGTACGATAAGAGTACTTTTTCCTTAATACTACACCACTTATGTACGTATATTCCATATATCATTTATGACGAAACAAGTTGATCTAAAACTTTCTTCGTCGGGCAAAGTGGCCTTTTTTTTTTTTAAACAGCATAACATTCTTTCACCCTGATTTCATTTATGGGGTTTTACCTTTGTTGGGTTATCGCCCCGTCTGTGGTACCCAAAGCTGACTTTAAGTCAAGATCCATAAACAACCCGCAGATATTGAAATGTCGAACGAGATGTGAATGTTTCGTCGTCCTTCCAACGCATGTTTCTTTTGCTCAACGTTCTGCCGAGCATATCTCGCTCTTTACTTTGAGTACACTTCATTGCAATCTGGCATTCAATGCTAGATATATTCCATATATCGTTTCGGACGAAACACATTGATCAAAAACTTTCTTCTTCGGGCAAAGTGGCCTTTTTTTATTCAAAAACCGCATACATTCGCTCATCCTGATTTTATTTATGCATTTTTGTCTTAGTTCTATTATCGCCCTGTCTGTTGTCCCCAGAGCTGACTTTAAATCAAAATCCAAAACCAAGCCGCAGATATTGAAATGCCGCTCCGTCGAACGGGACGTGAATGTTTACTTATTATTAGTTTATATTATTAATGATTATTATGTGCTTACATGTGGATATATCAAGTTTGGTACAAAATTGTTGTGTGTACGTTTATGTCATTCCTATAGTGCCATCGAGTGAGGGCTTTTGACCTTGAATATACGATAAAACACCTTAGTGTTTAACTGAAATGAGTATATATATGGATATTGTATATGTATATATGATATATTAATGAAAAATTTGAAACGTCTCAATATTATAGTTAAAATCCATTGTACAAACTGTGTGTAGATTGTCGAAAGAAATGATCTCAATGGTGTAAATATGATGTAAATATGTACTAGGTTTTCTAATATAAAACATAATTAAAATGATGAAAGAAAAAAATGAAACATAATACAATATTTAAGAATAATAATATATTTGAATATGTATATCAATCGATAGGAAACAAAGCTTTTTTTTTTCTATAATACAAAATTATTATATGATGTTTTCTTATTGTATGCATTATACATACATATATGTATATACAGTCTGAAGATCCGTCTCCAAATTCAAGACATCGTCGATTTTGTGTGTTTGTGTGTGTTAAAAATATTGAACGTGTTGAATTATATTAATTTGTGCATGATAACGTTCATTTTTGTGTTTGTGTGTAAGTTTTGGGCGGGTTTTAAGCGAATTTGAAACAAATTGCCAAACTTGTTCTGACTGTTTGATGAAATTAATTATGTATAATTGAAATTGAAAAGGCATAGCACAATATGTTGTTGAAAATGTGGTAGCTCGGTTTATTTTATATAGCTTTATCATAGTTTAGGTGCAAATTATTACATTTGAATGCAGTGAAAAGCGTAATCATATTTTGATTTATTGATTATGCATTGTGATAAAATTTCCAGATTGCGAAATGCTTCTAATAATTTAATGTATAAATGAATATAACAATATTTTTCAATTTAATTCAATAATAATTAAATATTTTATTCTAAATCAAGTTCCTCCCATACTATGAAATAAAAGAAATAGCTCATTTTTTTTAAATTGTCTAATAATAAATTTAATTTCCTTTTTTTTATTCATTATTTGTAAATATTCGATTTTATATATATTTTTCCTAATGTGTATCCTGTTATTTTTTTATATAATTATTATTATAATAATGTAATTATAAATATTTCATCTATTTCAGTTTTTCAGTAGTACAAAAACAACCTACCATTTTTCCTTTTCTGTTTAACCCTTTGAGTGCTGAGGTCCTTTATGTTGAAAGCCCGTCATGCTGAAAATTTCGCCAACATTTCCGACTAGAGTTATTTAGAAATTAAATAGAAATCATGTATAAAAATTGTAGCTAATCCAAACAAACCCTAGATAACTACCGTCGAGGATTTCGAGTTTTGTAAAGGTGTGTTTAGACTATAATACATATATCTTGCAACAATATAAAATAAACAAGTCTATTAATGAATGTATTTTTCCAAAACTAGTTCCATCTTCTTCATTGTTGTTAAAATGTAATGCTCACAATCTAAATGCCAAGCCACAATCTAAAATATTCAGCAATTAGGGATTTCCATCTAGAAATTCTGCTATGGTTATAAATTCAGAAATTCCGGTGTAAACTAGTCTTTATAAATATTGACACGGATTACACGACCCATGTTCAATGCTACCTTTAAAGGCTTAGCAGGTAGTATTCTTGTTTACTTTGTACATGCTCAATATACAACGGCTATCGGCGTTTTTCAGGGCCATGGACTTGTTGACGAAACGCCAATCGGCGTTGGTCAGCATTTAAAGGGTTAGACTGTAATTTAAAAGTAATAACACTTACATAAACAATCCATATAGATTTATTTGGTGTATAAAAAATTCCATACATAATATATAAGTAAGAGAACATATTGTATTATAGTTATTAGCCTGGCCGTACATAGTAATTGGCCACTTGAATTTTAAAATTAAAAATTGCATTATTATTTAGTCATAATGGTGCCCTTGTTCACTACTAATCAATAGTAGTACATGGCTAGTTACAGCATCCAAGTGGTTGACTATTTATGTATGTAAGTCTCTCCCCATTGCTTATCTCTATGTATAATCGATATGATTGATCGTATCTAAAAAAATTCTATAACGTTATTGTACTAAAATATTGACTAGAAATCATTTATATTTACAATATTGTCTTTTTATTACTTCGAAGAAGCATCAAGTGATTTCAGTCTTTCGTTTGTGACGGATCATTTATTCTCTCGTATGTTCTTGTAAATGCCTCGCAGCAGTGTAAAGTGACACGAGTGCAATAAGACGCTGGAAAATACGGTGCTAGGATACGTGTTCCAGCTGAATTCGATCAGGGCTAATAGTAAAAATTTAATCATGACCGAATACGGAGTCGACCATATCAAATATGGAAGAGTGTGAAAGTACCAAGAGTAGAACTGATAGTGAAGACTCCTGGAGCAGAAGATGCCGATGAAGTTCGCAAGGAACATCGGCAGGATGAACAGTTGATTAGTCCTATCGAAGTTTACCGAATAGAGCTGCTCTTCCTCTTCCGTCTCCGTGATAGGTGGTTGATTTTTATCGCCGCTCTTCTTCAAAGTGTTCTCGAACGACTTTAAAAAGTCTTCCTGTTCCGAAGACAGTTTGTCCCCTGCAGGCGTTTTCCTCCGCTTCAAATTCTTCACCTTCTGCTTCATCTTTCTCTCGCGGTTCTTAGCGTCGATTTGCGGCTGCATTTGAGCCTGCACGCACTTCAACCTGGCGAAGCTCTCGAAGTACCGTTTAGCCATCGGATAAAACACACCGAGCAAGATCAAATGGAGACAGAGCAAAGCGATGTGGAAGAATTTGCATTCGAAGACTTCCGCGTCTAAAAAGCGATAGTTGACAGTCCATGTGTGATTAAACACGCGTCCGATATCAAAACTTCCCTTCATATACGATACAGGATTCCCGTATAGGAACGGAGCACCCAAGAAGAGCTGAATTCCAGCACATATGCTTAATTGTTTCAACGTATCCTTAAGACCGAGATTAGTCAAGTAAAACAGCAATAGAGCTGGTGCGTATAATAATATATTCATCTTAACGGAGACGGCCAAACTATAGAATATACTTCCAGCTGTCCAATGCAAGTCTATAAAAAGATTCAAAGCTACGAATAAAAGCAATACGGCTATCGGATCGTTGAAAAGTCGGAGTACGTATATAGAATGAATCCTGTATGAAGTCAATATGCTTATGATTAAAACATACGGTGGTACTTTGAGCGTCTTTTTGTAAAGCCTAAAGACTAGTCCGATTTGAATCAAATATATGGCTATGAATATGTATTGGCCTATCTTTATATACTCTCCGTGGTTTGTTAAGTAGTAGAATATTGAGTATATGTAGACGAATCCGGCAGGATACACCAACGGTCCCGTGTCGCCTTTTAATTCTGCATAGTCCAAAGTGCCGTTGAGGAATCCTTCACATTCTTGCATGTAAGCCTTCCAATCTATCTCCGTGTACGGGACTCTCTCTATGACGAGTACGTTGATGAACAGCTCTAGTATGAGGATGACAACGGCTACGAACGTCAGATACGTAGGATCTAGGAACAGGCTCTTGAATTTCTCCCATTTCAGGTACTTTCTTATGAAGTGGTCGATTGTTTGAAATTTGGAATTTCGCGCCATTTGTGCAATCGCTGTCGACGAACTGAAATGCAGAAATTTAGTCGGCTGTCAAGTTATGTACGGATTATTAGATATGTAAGTATGGTGCGAAAGTGCAATCGCGAATGGAAACCTTTTTAATTGATCAAAACTGGATTTTAGCAAGCATGGAAATAAATATAGAGTTGTCCGGGCGCACGACTATTTCGAGCCAACTTGACATTTTCAACTCGTTGGCCGTAACGGTGATATTGTGTTGCATACACGTGTACATAAATATTTTTTGATTTTTAAATGCTTCTTATTATTACTGAATTATGTTCGCAATAAATCTTATATATATTTTAATATCTATTGATCTACTGATCATTTTCTATTTTACAACAATTTCTTAGCAAAAAAAAAAAAAACATTTTTTCTAAGAAAATGACAATAGTAAATCATTTTTTGTGCGGAAAGCATCCATCGATATTTTTTCAAAGATCCCATCATAATCTTTTATCATTTTGTGTATGTATGTTTGGAGATAGATCAATAAAATTGTACTTATGGTTCACTTTGAATGTGTATAAAATCCATCCGTTGAACAAAGAATGACTTCAATCTTATACGCAGCATTTACAGGAATCCAAGGATGACTTCAAATGCTCCCATTGAGATAATGGAACGGCTCGATGATTACATCGTAACCAATCAACACGCTTCAGCTAGCAATCCACACCAGGCTCCAGTCTCATATATCAGAAGAACGGACTTATTTTTCAGTTCACCCAACTACTCAACGGCGGATCAAATAAATGGGAAACCCCAGGCGCTTTTGAAATTTTAAGCCCCCACTTTAGTTTAAAAAAATGCTTTCATTGTTTTTTACAACGTTTTTCATCAGAATTTTACAAAACCAGTTTTTATTTATTTATTTACTATATGTTCTTGAAACACTAACAATTTTTGGAATAAAATAGATGCTATTTAAAATAGGTATTAATTTGATTTATTTTTGGCTTACGAACGTATTGTGGACAGTGATAATAATTTGTTAGTTGTAAATTTTGGTAGCAAAGCTCCATTTCGGGGCTTCCAAGATTTGGGGGACCTTAAGTGGCTGCAACTACTCCAAGAAGTTGAACCACAGCTAGTCACATCCACGACAACTAGTCACGAATTGCTCAATCACTGAGACCCCTGCGCTACAAACGATTGCAAACCAAGCGGGCGCATTCTCATTTCATACTTTTGTCTCAGTTTTTGCCATTTTAAACTTGCCAGAAAGATCTGTAATGATCGCCAATTTAGTAGTCGGCGGTCACCAGTGTAATGATTGCCAATTTAGTAGTCGGCGGTCACCAGTGTAAGACAGGGAAGGTATGTTGACCGTATCCCGGTCTAACGAAACACATGTTGTGTAGTTTGAAAGAGGATCGTTTATTTTCGTTCAATTAGTACAATGGTTATTGTATGTACGAAGAGGTTTCTTCGGAGAAGTGATCTGTATGAACTCCAGAGGTTCACTCTGTCAGTGGAGGTTGCTGCGTTGGTTTATAAACGTTTTGAGTTGGAGTGTGTCGTGTGCACTATCCTTTGTTCTTGGTACTCGCGCTGACCTATTTATGCTGCGAGCGTGGTTTTATGGGTTCATACGCCTGGACGTAGTTCGTGGTTTTATGGGTTCAGTGTGTTCTTCCTTTGTTTCCAAGACACGTGTATAGAAACACGTGGCGACCTTTTTACGAGGCGAGCGTGTGCCATGCGTCAATGACTTTCCTGGATATGTGTCGCAGTGACCTGATGAGATCATTTATGTTGTACTATATGCCTACATATCCAACTCAATTTTAAGAATCGTCAATCATCAATGTACATCGAAATTTCATCTGCGCAACCCCATGAATATCTCGTCTTTCGTACATTCAAACAATTAAAATTCAATCGAAATGAGCATGCAGCCGGGTGGTTTGCAATCATTTGCAGCAAACCTTACTGAGACATCTATGTTTAAGCTTATAATTCTAAAATATGAAAATAAAGGACTTTTAAAACGGTAATTGGATTATTAGTCACATCACGATCTCCCAAAAGACAATTTTTGCCATGAAAATCGCGAATACGGAATATTTGGCAGTCGAGTTATCGTTAGTATGATGGACTTTTCGGCTGCCAGATGTTCCGTTATAGAGATTTTAGTGACTTTTGGGCGAGCACTTTATGACCAATAATCACCGAACCTGTTAAAACTCTATCGAGTTTTTGTAAACACCGAAACCCTGCCAATACACATCAGTATTTTTCCTGCCTACAACTGGCAATAAGATATTTTTTAAGCAAATACTTCATCGTATTATACATAATTGAACGGCAGACATATTTAATATGGGAGGATTTAAAAAAGAGGAGGGAAGAAATAAAAAAACAATTTGACACGGAGTTGTGGGGTGAGTGGGGGCGTGCGGGCGATGGCCGCAGTTTGATCCTTTTAGGGTCGGCGTGCGTCGCCTCCGGTCTCCGGTCCCCCCGTTGTCAACGGAGCCCCCGTCGCCCCCGACATGGCGGTGCCGGACATCGCGAGTAAGTCCTTCAACTATTCACCTGTTCCACTGCGCACTCCGTACTCCGTACTCCGGACGAGGACTACGGAGTGCGTGGTGAAACGCCGGTACCGGCACAGGCACAGGTTAGGTTATGTTTCGAATCACGTGTTTCAGTTCGGAGCAGCAGCGGAGTGCAGCTGGTGGAGGGGCCGGAGTCCTACAAGGAGAGGCGCGTCCCTCGAGATGCCTCCAACACCTGCCGAGCGATGGCCTTCAGCCACAAGGGCAACTTCTTCGCCTGGACCAACGCCACCAGGTTCACCTTTCCTACATTCCTATACTAAATATATAACATTGCATTGACTTCATCAAATTTCATCTTTTATTATTACTAGATACTAGATACATATGTACACATTGTATTGTACAATTCTTTTTTCAGTTTTTTTCTAATATATATCACACATATGTTATATGCTTCTTTAGAGGGCTGGACACCAGCTGCTTGTCCATACAAACGTATTAGGCTTCTCCCTTCCTCAATTATGGCACTAGAGAAATTATTTTTTAATATGCTATGGATATCCACCATTGGGATGCATCTATCGTTTTATTTTTTGATTAGTTATTTTTTATAGGAGCTAGGAGCCGCCAAACATCTATAAAATCGCCTCTATTTTACACCCACGAAAAGAGTCCAGTGTGCTTACTTAACGGTCGATTTAAAAAAAAATACGCTCATAGTTGCACAGAAAATATCTTTCTCATATCGATGATGAAATTTTTTTAAAAATTGGTCAAGTTTTGGAAGAAAAAATAGTAGAATACGAAACTTCGATTTTGTCGATTTAAAATACGTCTGGTCGAAGCGAAACTTTCGCATTCACTCAATATATATATCGAAGAAAGGAACGGCAACAAAATTAAGATTTCAGGTGTACAGCCCTCTTAACATTGTATTTAAACTTTTTATTTGGATACTGAATTATTGATTTTTTTTTAAGTATATCGCAAAATTAAAATAACAAACCTAAATAACGTAAAATCATGTATTTATTTTTTAAAAATTATTTCTTATTCAACTACAGTAGAACCTCGATTATCCGTACTAATTGGGGATAAAGGTAGTCGGGATAATCGAAAAAATCACAATTGACAGGAAAAGACGTGTACATTCAGTATGAATAATTTTTATTTGTCTACATTTACGTATATATGTAATAGCATGAAGATCAATATTAAATTATTCTATGTTAAGAAATTCAATTATGGGCTTTTGCTTAAAGTTAGCTGTTCTTTTTGAAACTGCCAAATCGCGAATACTTTTCATACAATAATAGACCAGATATTGGCTGTCCAGACGATCGTCTTTAAATGAACTACATAAAAATACACTCTTCGACTTCTTCATTTCCTGATTTTTTAATAATCTTATGCTCTGAGTTTCCATCTTATGACATTAAAGAATCAATAAACTTCATGTTTTCACTTTGTTTTTTTATATCGGAGATAGTTGATATTCCAACACCATATTTATTTGACAAAAAATGTCCTAAGACTTTTTAAAGCATTGATTATATCTAATTTGCCTTTTAATGATAATACAACACGTTTTCTTTACATATTGGTAATATTTAAATCGCTATCAAATATTCAAGAAACAATCGTTTTTGATTATTGAATTTTGAAGACAACTAACTCATTTCTTCGTTTAACTTTCGAATTTTTATGTTGTGCATTTCAAAGCAGCAAAATCGTAAAATTTGTGTTTGTTTTTAACAATCTGGGTAATCTAGCGTAGGGGTGGGTTCAGGATCCAAATAAAAAAGGCCAAAGTCGTCGGTTCACATCATTTATTCAACGATTCCAGAGGTCCACACGAAACTGTCGCTCACTCTGGAGTAATCTGATCTACCGTGTGTACCTCCTTACAAAGGACAAGTTGCACACCACAGCTTCCCCATTCCGTTTATTTGTCTAGGCATGTAAAGGTCTATTGTGTGTGATACTGAGACTGAATAATACCGACCCTAACAACCTAATCTTAAATTAATAGGGCCAACCTCAACTTAACCTAACCAATCCTGACCCTTAAATAAACAGGTATCGGCTGCTAAGATATCTTTCTTTTAAGTTTTATTTCAATAATATTTTCACAAAAAAAAACATCTTAGCAGCCACACCTGTTTATTTAAGGGTCAGGATAGGTTAGGTTAAGTTAAGGTAATATTTCAAAATACGGAACACAAACTCAAAATTAACAAAAAATGCAATGCGAAACTGAAACGAAATGTAATGGGCCATTGCGGGTCGAGTAAGGGTTAATGCAATGTCATGTATATTTTACGTAAATCTCAAGCTACATTGATATGCTCGACTATAACAATGCAATTTTAATTTAAAATTTTCAGCGTTGAAATAGTTCGGAGCGACGGCAAAGAATGGAAACCCATCACAAGCATTCCTCGTGGTAAAACGCTCGAATTGCAATTCTCACCTACAGGCAAATACTTAGTATGCTGGGAATTGTACAATACGGCCAACGGAGAAGAGGTTAACTTAACACTTTAAACATTTTTTAAAACTGAAAATTTATATATAATATATACTCTAAATATTCATCGGTTTTCAGGGTACGCAGAACATGACGCTGTACAACGTCGAGACGGGAGCACTCATTCACTCGTTTTCTCAATTGAAACAAAGCTCATGGTTAGATGAAATAGTTGAATCACTTCAGTAATATACATACATAATTTGTTTTGTATTAAACTTTTTTTTTAAATATCATCACAGGCAACCTGCTTGGTCTTTGGATGAGAAACTATTCGGTCGATTGATCAATACTGAAGTGGTCATCTACGAGAATTTGGACTTTAGCAAGCCTGCTGCTGTTGTCAACTGTTCGAAGGTCGCCGCTTACAGTATGTCTCCGTCGCCGTCCCAACGTAGCTACATCGCCTGCTATATGCCGGGCTCGGCAGGACAACCGTCGTTCCAAAAACTGTTCCAGTATCCCAAGTTTGAAATGAGTCAGGCCGTAGCTAGCAAGACGTTCTTCCAGGGAGAGTCGGTGCAATTTTACTGGAACGATCGAGGAACCAGCGTCTTGTCGATGACCTCGACCGAGTCCGACAAGACGGGCACCACTTACTACGGCAGACAGTCGTTGCATTACGCCAACACTAAGGGCGACACGAGCATGGTGCAATTGGGCAAAGAGGGTCCGATCTACGACGTCGCCTGGAGTCCTAAAGGGTTGGAGTTCTGCGTGGTATATGGAGTGATGCCTGCCAAAGCGACGTTGTACAATTTGAAGTGTGATGCCATTTACGAGTTCGGAACTGCGCCGAGGAACAGCATCTACTACAGTCCTAATGGAAATCATATCCTTTTTCAAACAAAAAATCATCCAATATATTATGATAAGCGTGGATTTTTCTTGTTTATACTTTGGAAAAGGCGGCATAGCCGATGGACCCAATTTTATATTTTCTCATTATCGAGTTGCCCTTGAGCGACATCTATAATATTGTTGCATAGGGGTGGGTCCAGGATCCAAATCAAAGGCCAAAATTGCTTCACAGCATTTATTCAACGATTCGGGAACTGCAGATCATTCCAGAATAATCTGATTTACTACCTTATAAAGAACAAGTTGCTCAGCATAACTTCCCCGATCCATTAATGTGTCTATTGTCTAGGCACTTAAAAGTCTATCCTGGTGAGTATTGTTTACGCCCGGGTGAGAGAATTCCAGCGTATCCTTTGTTCGGGCACTTACTGAGTCCCGTTAGCCTAATCCAGGGTATCTATTGTTCATCCACGAATGCACTTAGACAGTGGATACTCTCTTATGTCCCCACGTTACAATATTAAACTTACGCATATATACATTTTGAAATCATATTCAAATACTGGGTAGAATGGTTTTTTTTTGCTAATTTGATGAACCGTTTCAGCAATAAAATCAGATAAATTGGTAAACTCTAATAAGAAACGATCGAATTACAGCAAAATCACACGAGGAAGAACGGCACGTCGTGTGCTTGGCTCCCCGCTGTGAGGGGTCCTACATTTCTTCAAATGTGGAATACATCATTATCGATATAAATACAAGGATACAATTTTACCGAAAACACTCCTGGGGGTGATTTTGGGTGTGCCATGAATTGCAAGGCACGCCACATTTTTTTCGTACGTTTAAAACTATCTAAAAACAAACCACGTTTATCAAATAAATTGGCAAACTCTGATAGGAAACGATCGACTTGGAGTCACAAATATTCAAGTCTGACCAGCAGAACTACAGATACTACTCGGAAAAAATTATTTTCAATTGAGGTTAACTTACGTAATCGAACCCGGAAACCTTTCAGTGGTTAGCATTAACAGAACCGTCAAGCTATGCTGCTGGCTATATATTTTATTACGCATCGACAATTATAATTTTTTTATCATAAGATTTATCCTTAACGATATGCTCACGTCTGTTGCTCGGTGGATTCGGTAATCTGCCTGGTCGTCTCGAAGTCTGGGACATGGAGACGAAGAAGCAAGTCGCCACGTGCGACGCCCCCAACACCACCGGAATCATATGGGATCCGCGATCTGAATCTTTCCTCAGCTTCACGACTGCACCGAGACTGAGGACCGATAATGGGTACTGATCAAAAAAAACCCCCCCCTAACACAATATACATAAAACGACAGACATACTAACGTCGACTGATTTGTAATTTTAGATACAAAGTATGGCACAGTAGCGGAGCCCTGATCCACGAGCATGAGTGGAAGACAGGAGAGTTGCTGGAACTTCAATGGCAACCCGGAACGTTCCCAGCGAGCGCCCTGGCTAATAAAAAACCCAAAGCGATCGCTCCGTCTAAGCCACCTCTAAGTAAAAAGGCTTACAGGTATACTAAATTCTATTTGTATCTATGTATACAGTTGATGTTTGTTTTATTTTAAAATTGTTTTTTTTTTATAGACCTCCGATGGCTCAAGGAGTGGAATCGTCTTTCAAAGTACATGACGAAGACGAGAAACCACATATGCCCGGTCAGATGAACAGTGATGGTATTTATTTTATATTCTATAAGTCTTTTTGATAGACGATAAAATGGTAGAAGTAGTCGATAGTAAAGAAGAAGAAATAAAGAGAGGTATGAAATTTGGATGGAGTGCATTTGGACGAATGAATGCAGTTTTTAAATCAAAAATGCCACTTTGTCCGAAGAAAAAGATCTTCGATCAATGTATTTTGCCAGTGATGACGTATGGATGTGAAACTAGGACATTGAACGCCAAGTTGCTACACAATGTCCAATGTGCTCAGAGAATTATGGAACGTTGTATGCTTGGCATAACGAATGATCTGCTGAATTTCTGCCGAACCCCTGAGATTGACTCACCGAACCCCTGGGGTTCGATCGAACCCAGGTTAAGCACCACTGTTATAGTGGGTGGACCACGTGGCTAGAAGAATGGATGAAAGGTGGACAAAAGAAGTGCTAGAATGGTACCCAAGAGAACGCAAAAGGGTAAAAGTCAGACTGTAGGGAAGATGGGTAGACGAAATTGGGAGAATGTGTAAGGTGAGATGGATAAGAGTTGCAGAAACAAGCGAGTGGAAGCTTCATCCAGCAGTGCATGGTGAATGGCTGTAGATGGTGATGATGAAGTCTTATTGATTCTTATGTTTGATTATATTGAACTTTTATATATGTAGGACCTTCAAAGGCTGCGTTGAAGCAAAAGAAGAAACGTGACGCTCGTAAGGCTAAGAAGGCCGAACAGGTGGTGAGTGCTCCTCCGACTGCCGGTAACGGAACTCCACCAGAGGCTGATGGAAGTGACGATGACAGCATTAAAAGACCATCCGGAGGACGGACTTACGAGCAGAGGATGCGTGCACCGGTCACCAATGACCCGGACAAGGACAAGAAAATCAAAAACATCATTAAGGTATGAAATCATACAGAATTCGATTTAATCTTTAGAATGGACAGTCAATTTATGCCGTTTATGTTTTTGTTCATTTGATGTTATCTTTGCAGAAACTCGAGGCTATCGCCAAGTTGAAGAGCGACATAGCGTCGGGTAAGACGTTGGATCTCAATCAGACTGCCAAAATTGCAAAGGAGAACGACTTGCTGAAGGAGCTCGGCGAACTTAACTTATGATAATTTCACACGTTGCGTGTTTTTATTATTTATATACATATTATAAGTTCCGAAACAACAACGAGGAAGAAACTCTCGATGTAAGCAAAATATTTCTAAAATGACACCGCTGAAATATTTTGCAATTCCGAATGCATATTTATAAATGCACTTTCATTTATTAATAAATGGATCTTCATTCGCAAACTCATAACGTTTGGCTCGTTTGTGTTCCTATACTTTCATCTCATATATATATATATATATATATATTTTTTTTTTTTGTAACGTTGCCTTTTATTTATTTATTTTTCATAACATAACGGTGAATATATATCTACCCAAAAATATATTTATATATATATGTATATTTAAAATTAACATTTTATACATTTAGAATATGTAGAAAATTGATGGGTTATTCACAAGGTCGATTATGATGTTCATGACTTTTTGAAACACGTAAGAAATGTATACGTATGGCTTCACACATTCCGTTACAGTATTTTTTTAAGTACGTCGACGTATTGATCTTTAGTGCCATATGATATTGTCTTTTGTCCGATTGCTGAAATCGTCGCATTGTATTAATTATGATTCAGCAATATGTATAATGAATAATACACATATAAACTGTGCAATAAACGAGTGCCTGTTCAACATTAATCTTCCATCACACTTCCGAGGATATTTTTGGAGGATTTAATTGTACAATTACTTACCCGCATTTTCCGTTTCTATTTATAAATCCAACATATTACCTTAATAAATTTTGCTTCATTCAAATAAGTCATCTTTTTTTTAATCAAAGTAAAAAAACCTGTATTACATTTTTTTTAAAGGTCAATGTTGATAATTAATTGGCTAATTTTGAAGCAAATGGCTGCTTTCTAAACATCGTTCCTTCATTATCACATAAAGTGAGGCGCTATTTATGTACTTTGTAAATCGAGGTTTTATATAGCAGTTGATTTTGCTTATTCTAATTCTGCTCTGGCTACGAATAGTACTCTATA
Source organism: Arctopsyche grandis (assembly GCF_051622035.1). NCBI lineage: Eukaryota > Metazoa > Arthropoda > Insecta > Trichoptera > Hydropsychidae > Arctopsyche > Arctopsyche grandis. The sequence continues at coordinate 2,021,070 of NC_135363.1, forward strand.
TATTTAATTAAATAGGTTTTTATAGTTTATCTGCTTCTAGTGTTGTAAATTTTCTAATCATCATTTCAGTTTCTGCTTATTTTAAAATAATTTCAAGATATTTTATAAAGGTAAGTTTGCCATTTGAAATGCAACAACTAGTTGATTACGATAAATGGTAGATCCATCTATTTTAACTCGTTATAAGCGAAGTATTCTTATTAAAAATACTATTCACTATAACCGGAAAATAGTTTGACAATTGTTAGCCAAGTGACCAACAACTAAGACTTTTTCAATAAGCAAAAATCCACTTAAATTTTCAGTATATAATAATAACAAATACCGAGCGAAGCCGGGTAAAAAAAAGTTTTTTAAAAACATGCCTCTTCTATGATTGTATATAAAATTATTATTTTGAATAAAAATACCAATAATTTTATTTTACTACCGCCATCTATGTTTAAAACTAATAAACAAACGGTGGATAAACGTCAGCGACTATCTCGCCGGGCAGATTTCAAACGCGTCTTGCACGATATTTTTGCACCATCGTAATGGCGGAGGATCCATTTACTTACTATCGAATACTAAATACTAAAATGAGCAATATGGCAAAGCATGAAAACGATCGGATAAGAGGCAAACTTTTTCCTGAATTGTAATCGTAAGTGAAACGTAAAGGAGGTATGTAATATGTAAAAAGCAAGATAGCAACGGTTCGGTGATTATTCCGCACATTTCACTAAAATGTCGATTACGGATCGACCGGCACTCGAAAATTCCATCCATCGAGATCTACATACGCGAACTATCATACTAACAAGAACGTGAGTGCCAGATATTCCGTATTCGCGATTTTCATGACGATAATTATCGTTTGCGCGATCAGAATGTGCGGAATAATCCGTTTTCCGATATAGTAACACAATGTTTGTTTTAGGATTAACGTAAAACTCATTTTATTGAAATGAAAGTAGAAATCGATAGTTGCAACTCATTCCAGTCAACTTATAAAAAAAACACGATGCATACTGGGTCAATAGTGGAAGAATGCACTCAATAGTGACGCATTCTCGAGAAATCCTGATTTTCGAAGGCGCTGAAGAGAAACTCACGCAATATAATTCCATAATACAAAAGGGTCAACACCCTCGGATAACATACAAATAACCACATTAGTTCTTCTTGAGCACCTTTGAAAGCTTGGATGTTTCGAGAGTGCGTTACTCTTGGGTGCATTTATCCGATCACCATTCATACCAGTGCACGCAAACCCCGAGACGATGATTTCACCACATAGCTACGCACCAACCAAACCTTGAGACACAGCTACACAAGGGATAACCTCGACCCCGTAGGAATCTTCCAGAACATGATCTCGCCAGCCAAGCTACACGTTGCACAATCAACCAGTATATAAGCCCACTTTAGAGGTCAATGAAGTCAACCTCTACATGAGGCCACTACTCCCTCAACGAATACAGTCTGAGAGACCCTTTCGTCGGAGAATGAAACAGTTGTCCGACAATAGCACTAGAGCAACCGCACATCAATGTTCTATTAAAAAAAGGAAACACCGCAGTATAACTATATAAACATACATAAATTTAAATCAACCAGTATATAATTTTAAATTTAAATCGACAGCAGCATAGCTCGATCGTTGAGCTTCTGCTTAGCACCGAGAGGCGCCGGGTTCAATCCCATGGACTGACCTCGATTGAAAATAATTTTTCCGAGTATATCTGTAGTGCTGTTGGTCAGACCTGGATATTTGTGACTCCGGGCCGATCGTTTCCTATCAGAGTTTGCCAATTTTCTCTGATTTCATTGTTGAAACGGTTCCCGATTAAAAATTGGCTAAAATCCTTCCTACCTACTATGTCATCACTATTTGAGTATGATTAATCTATATACATATATAAAAATGAATGTCTGTGTGTGTGTGTGTGTCTCGAATAGGCTCCTAAACCACTGAACCGATTTATATGATTGAGAAAGTGCAAAAATCATGTCTTCGTTTCCTATATAGGAAAGAATATGGGTATTACCCATATCTCTATCCTACTCCTTTCCTTTTGGGCATGCTTGGGTATAATTCCCTTGAACTTCGGAGAAACTTCTCGTTAATTCGTTTCGTTCTCCAGCTATTGCGTGGTAATACGTCATGCCCGTTGTTGCTGGAGCAGTTGGGACTTTATGTCCCTAATAATTATGTGCGTGGTAGACATCATCATTTGATGGTTGTACCTGCTGCTCGCACAGTTCTTTTTCGAATGGCTCCTATTCCAAGAGCTATTCGACTTCTCAATGAAATCGTTGCTGCTGTCCCTGAATGTGATATTTTCCACCTTGGGGAGCGTAGATTATCGGATATTATCTTAACATATTTATCTGGTAACCTGCGCTCATCATTACTTTCTTAATTTGAATGTGATGAAAGAGTGGAATCTTAATCTACTCTCTTCCATTTGGGCCTCGCTGTGATTTTATTTTTTATTCATATTTTGTTTTATTTTATTTTACTTTTTCTTTCTCCTTTGTATATTTTTATATACTATTTTAATTTTGTTCAGTGTAAACAAAGTATGGGATTTATGGATTTTATTTTTAATTTTTACACTTTTGTTATTTTTTTTTTCTCTCTGAATGATGTATTATTTTCCTTTTGTTACTTTTTTTTATTATTTTATTTTACCATGTTTTCTGCTTTTGCTTTTTTCCTTTATTTACAGTTTACTTGTTTTTTATATCATGTTTTTATATCTTTTTCAAATGTAGGCCATTGTGGCGCATTAGGTTCTTCCTGTAATGCCACAATGGTCCAAAACTATTAAATAAATAAATATGGATTTTAGGATTTGTTGTATGCATGTCCGGAAAGATTACGGTGAAAAAAAAACGGGGAACGGAAACGGGAAAAACGAGAATGGGTGTCATTGCAACGCTATAATTTCAAATATTTTCGCGACAAATGGGAACGGGAACGGGAATTGCATGCGTTATTGTGGCGTTGCAACGCATGCCGGGTTCAGCTAGTGTACAATAAAATTAATGTACAATTCATAGATGTCTCGTTAATTTGCGAGTTTTTAGTGTCTCGTAATTCAGCGACTTGTATAATAAAAAAAATGCTGTATTGTTTGTAATTGGCCAGGAAGGCGCATTGGGGTTTACCTGTAAGGCCTTTCTGGTAAAGTATAAAAAATGTAATAAATAAAATAAACCAGCGCATCATCCCCAGATTGCCAGTGAGCTTCAGGAGTGCAGCCTGCTCACTCCTCTGAAGCCAGCAACTGCATATCTCCTTCGCCGTATAACTGAACAATAAATATCCTCTTCCAAACACACGTGTTTCTATAGGCCGGGACACGGTCAGCATACCATCCCTGCCTACGAATACTTTCAGTACATATTGTGCTAGTGTGAATAGATTAGACCTAAAATGGGATACATGATAATACATAAATACCACTAAACGTCTGTTCATACTTAACAGCACTGCAAGACTTCAGCACTGCACGACTCCGTTTAAAATATATAATTTTATTACATTTCTATTCATATCTACCTACACGTCGCGGTCACGTCACGCTTACAGCAATTTGGCCGAGTGCAAGGCAAAATCGGCTTACTTATACATTAGAGGCCATGACGATACGGCGCAATATTGCTTACGTCGTATTGTCGAGTAGTTACAATATGAATGGATACACGTGCATTCGTAGCTACGCGTCAGAATACAAGTCAGCAAAAATGTTTCAGCGTTTATCGAACGAAAAATTATGTATAATCGCGTTTTTGTTAGAAGAAGCTCAAGAAGGCAATAAAAAAGCACGGAGGCGTTTTGATGTGCATCCCCTGTTAAAAAATAGAAAAACCGAAGGAGAGTTTTGGACACTGTATAAGGAGATTGTGGATGATGGACAAAAATTTTTTAAATATATTTTTTTTTAATATTTGCGCCAAAACCATGTGGAAAGATTGAACAGCTGTCAACTGTCACTATCGATAGTTGGTCCAAAACAGCAAAGCGGCAGACTCATGGCACGTAAACGTGTATATTTCCACGATGGCCAAAAAACGGATACGATACGTTGACGGATTTTTGCTGTAAGGTATGAACAGGAAATGTCGGGTACTGCTGTAAGCCTGCTGTGGCGTAAACGTGACGGTTGGTATGAATATACCCATACAAAATGTACCATAGAATACTTTTCGGACGGCCGGATACCTGCTGAAGTCGGTACGTGCTGACTAGGTATGAACAGACCTTAACTTTTAAATCCCCTATTTAACAATAAATGGAAATATCGATCTACTACTATTTGGTGTGAATATTGAAACACTGGTCTTTTGATATGCAAAAGTGAGCCAAAATTTCAGTCAATGAACATTTGGCAAATTTTCAAATGGGATCGCGCGCCACAGTTGAACAATCCCCGCTTCTCAAACTGCTAACCTGTGTATCGCTGCGCAAGACTCAGTTCGCAGTTAGCTTCGGCGTCGAACGACCCTCCATTCTTGTACCGGTCAATAATAATTTCCCGGTGTTTTTACGTTACATAACAAATACACGGTGATACATTTTCAGAAAAGCACTGCGATATCACTGACAGGTATGTGAACATTTCTGCCATTGCACATTTAAAGATTCGCATCAAATAATTGACAATTTCTGTCGATTTCGGACACCAGATGTACCGGCACTATGTCGGTTTCATTCGATAAATTCAATTAGATAAAATTTAATTCGGCATAAATATGTGTGATAATCGTTTTATTAAATAATATTAATAAATTTGATTATACATAAATTCACATGCTACTATCGATTAGTGTGGAGTTATAGCACCAAAATGGTGCAAACTTTCAGCTGAAACATGAGATTTCAGCAATATCGATTCGTTGAGGATTTTAAATTGAATACTAACGATTAGTACTGAGCTATAGCATCATTGTGGACACTCGATGGTACACTCTTTTAACTAAAATCTTATTAGTTTAGTATCTAATCTGTAGATAATTTTAACTTTTTTCAACCGTATTGAATTGTTTACATGTTATGATGGTGATTTGATATTTGAAAGGTGAATGCACTGTTTTTTATTCCCATCAGACAATACTATTGTCGTTCAGATATAATCAACAAAGATAAACTCATAGCTCGTCTATGATTTTAATTTCCATACTTAAGAATTGTATATATCTTGATAAATATCTATTGGTTTATCTTGCAGGAAGTATCTCATTTGTTAATTTTTTTTAATACTGCTGAAACTATTCTTCAAACTTATTTAACTTGACCAAAGTTTATTACATACCTCCTTTATTTATTAATTTATTTTAACGATTACATAATAATATAATATAGTATCACAAAGACAAGTGTTTACCGCATTGGCCATTTATTGTATTGATTAAATTCTCAAGGACACACTTAATATTATATAAAAATATGCCAGAGATTATTACAGATACATTCATACTTTATTTTATATCTCTTTCTTCATAGATAATAGACGTAAAAATACTACTATCTATGTACAGTATATCGCTATAATTGTAAGCCAGGATGTGATTCCAATGACTAATACAACACATTTGACTACAAAATAATAAAAGCCTTTAAAACCTAATGGCCAATAAGGGCGAAATCACACAGAGCGGAACGTTGCACGCGTTTTTTTTTAGATATGTACTATTAAACATGTGAAATAAATATTAAATATAATAAATATTAAACATGTAAAATGCAGCATCTCTAGCACATGGCACGTAGTCCCAAAAATCACCCCCTGGAGTGTTTTTGGTTATATTTTTTCCTTGTATTGATGTAAGCTTGATAGTGATTGATAACGGTTAGTCCCATATTTGGAGAAATGTAAGAGAAACTTGTCGAAATAATAAGATCGTTCCAATTTTCAATGAACTGGGAACGCCCTTTCTTGACTGGAAATCACGAAGATATGCCGTGCTGATCATCTCTGTGTGATTTCGCCCTTAGAATTTGCTGGCCAACAGCTGTAACGTTTCATCTGCCTATCGTAGAAACAAGTTATAATTTATGTAAATGATATGTAGTTACAAAGGCTTGCTATTTTACATATAAACGTACATATTATATTATAATGTGTACATTTACATAAAGGAAAACGCAACTTATGTCAGTAGTAGTGCTAGTTTATGTTTCTCGCTTCAAATACCAGATTAAAAACATTCATTCGGTTTTTAGGGTGGCCAAAAACTAGATTCACAATAAGGGTCGCAGTAATTTCTAAAATGTTATCAAAAACTGAATCCTTCTTAATAAAAAGGGTTACAACAGCAAATAAATGCATTGTTAATTGTATGATTATACAACACTTGCTTCTCGAGACAATAAAAGTGTGCTTTTATTGCTTTACTATAATAGTCGTTTCGATTCGACATATGTACATATGTACGTCACAGCTAAAACAATGCCAACAAATCGTACGAATATAACACTAATTTTATTTTTATTTTACATATATACCAGGAAGGCCTTACAGGTAAACACCAATGCGCCTTCCTGGCCAATAACAAATTTACAAATTACAATTCAGCATTTTTATATAAATCACTCAATTACGAGACACTGTAAAACTCGTAAATCAATGAGACATCTATCAATTTGTACACAAACTTATTTATTGTACATTAATTAATAACAAATTATAGGTGACATATCGTATAGGAGGGATTTTTAGCCAATTTTTTTCCGGGAACCGTTTCAACAATGGAATCAGAAAAAATTGGCAAATTCTGATAGGGAACGATCAACCTGAAGTCACAAATCCAGGTCTAACCAACAGCATACTCTGAAAAATTCATTTTCATTCGAGGCCCGGACCCAGGGATCGAACCCGGCGCCTCTCGACGCTAAGCAGAAGCTTAACGACCGAGCTATGCTGCTGACTATATATAATATAATAAAAGAAAAAAACTTCTATATATACTGTTTGCTACCAATGTTTATCAATGCGCTAAGTCTCTGAGCATTTAGAGCCATCTATTGAAAATTTATTTCATTAATTGTTTAATTAATTTTTCTATTTGTTTTTATATTGTTTATATGTAGGTAGGTAGGTATTTTTTTTTTTGCCTTTTTCTTGCTTTTTACTTTAGGGTACAAGTATCATAGTAATAGTGTTAATTTCAAAAGCCTATTAATAAATTAATCGAAGTACATATAGGCATTTTAAGGGTTAACCCAATTAATATCTATCTTTGAAGTACGGTTGCAAATTATATATGTATCTAATATTTATATCGCTTAAGTTCAAGATAATAAATTAAAACAATTTACAACACTACTATCGCAATGACATTCTACACGTGATCGTGACTAAAGCATGGCAATGATCTAACTACATATATATATATTTATAAATAATATAATATTAGTCATAGTTACACAGTAAAAAATACTGTTTTGGTAGATTTGTTCAATTAAATCTATACTGAATATCAAATTTAATACTGACAGAAAAATTACAAATGTAAAAATTATTGCGCAACAAATGTATTATGCGTTGCGATTTCGTTTTGTTTTCGATTTATTTCAATGATTTCGCATTTTTAATTAGTCCGAGGCCTTGATTGCGAGAAAACTGCATAGCTTTTATTATAAATATAGTCACCCTGGGTCACGTGACCTTTATTGATGTGCACTTTGAAGTGCACTCTCCAATCGCTTCTAAAACTGTGAGAACGAGAATGGAAACACACATGTATATTATGACTCAAATGTACATATGCCAGTTTCTTTATATGTATGTATATGTATATTGTTTCGACGAATAAGAGTGTAAATGATTCATAATAAAACTATCGTAATTTGAGGCTTTGGTATTTGAATCCCAATTTAATTATGACACATCAAATCAAAGCACACTTTAAACCTCCAAAGTCCGCATTTTTGTACCCAATTGTTCGTCACCAGATTCAATTCCTTGCTTGAGATTGATAGATTTAAATATAGCCAGTAGCATAGCTTGGTCGTTTAGCTTCTGCTTAACACCGAGAGGCGCCGGGTTCGATCCCATGAGTCGCTGAGCAACTTGAGATTAGCAAGAGAGATTGGAAAGCAGGTGCCAATTTTACAGGAACAATTTCAATTTAAACCAGAAAAACTGCCAAAATCTGATAAGAAACGATCGATCTGGACTCAAACCCGTGACCACTCTGCTCGAAAGCATAATATTCTAACCACTAGTCCACGCCGCTGCTATAATAATATACAGGATTATGGGGAACTATATTATATCTATTAGCCAGCAGCATAGTTCGGTCATTAAGCTTCTGCTTAACACCGAGAGGCGCCGGGTTCGATCCCATGAGCTGACCTCGATTGGAAAATAATACATCTGTAGTGCTGCTGGTCATACATAGATATTGTGACTACAGGTCGATCGGTTCCTATCTGAGTTTACCAATTTTCTCTGATTTCATTGTTGAAACGGTTCCCGTTTAAAAATTGGCTATAAATCCTTCCTACCTACCATGTCAACACTATTTGAACGATGCGGTGCAAGCGATCGACAAGCGCCAGATAGACTGAACCACAGATTAACGACACGTGTACCTTATGCGTGCGCACTGCTCGCACTTACACTAAGCGAAATCTACCCGAAGTCCCGACATACACCTACCCTGTATACGTTCTGTGCTTCTGATACTTTGGTTCCGAATTTTGCCTTATTAAACTCGCCAGAAAGATCCAACTCAATTTTAATAATTGCATCTGTGCACATCGAAAGGTTACTCGTCATCTGATGTGCAATCTATCATTCGTGAAGTCGAGAATTGCGTTTAAAGCAGCCATCCAGTTAATCTGTGATTCAGTCTGTCTGGCGCTTGTCGATCGTTTGCACCAAACCCCTATTTGAAGTATGATTAATGTACAATAAAATGTATGTGCAATTCATAGATGTTTCGTTAATTTGCGAGTTTTTCAGTGTCTCGTAATTCAACGACTTGTAATAAAAATGCTGCATTGTAATTGTAATTGTAATTTGTAATTGACCAGGAAGGCGCATTGGGGTTTGCCCGTAAGGCCTTCCTGGTATATATGTAAAAAATAAATAAGTGACCAAATATTTTTCGTTGCAATACGGGACGCGTGTCTAAAAGAAACTAGATACAACATAAATAGGTTCGGTGATATTCGGTCACAAAACGCTCGCCCTAAAGTCACAAATCTATATAACGTCACATATGGCAGCTGAAAAGTCCATCATATTAACGATAACTATCATACTAACGAGAACTCGAGTGCCAAATATTCCGTATTCGCGATTTTCATGGCAAAAATTGTCTTTTGGGCGATCGCAATGTGACTAATAGTCCAATTACCCATAAATACATCTCTCTTCTAGCAACTTTGGTGATCCGACAATACAAACAGAATTTGTTTTTGGTTTTATTCGATTTCGCAGGACTGCTCATTTACTAGAGCTTTGTCGGATTTTAACCCATTTGAACCCACGCGGTCAGTTATGAACTTACACGATGTATGCCAGCGCGGTCATTCACGGCATTTTACAATTTTGCGTCGTAAAATAAAGGAATCACTCAGGCCGGCCGTAAAACCTTTCGTTACGCTTGGTTAGATGTTGGAGATGAATTTTAAGAAAGTCACGCGAAATTAAATCAGTTCCTTTTGGAGTTTTGAGGGAATAACATCGAGCGCTTTTCGACTTGCAGATATGTCGAAGAGAAAACATACGTAAGTTTTTTATTTTTTACATATTTTTTATTTATCTTTATGTTTCTAATACAGTAGGACTTATTGTGTAATATGCATAAGAGAAATTGCGTTTATATATCTCATATTCCTGAAAAAAAAAAAATCAAAAGTCGACGGAGTCGTATATGACTCCTTGGGATAATGACACATATATTTTTCCAGAGAATGCAATTTTACTACTGCAGAGATACGGGAAGAAATTGATAATTGGGACGAGTCTCAACTTCCGAATTCCACATACATACATATTACCACCCCTGGAAACTGATATTCAGTTAAAGAAAAAAGTAGGGTGGAAATCAATCAACCATTTAGTATAAATATGTATAATAAATATATGGGTAGGGTTGATCAAATGGATAACCATATTTCTAACTATAACATAAGTATTAGAGGGAAAAAATGGTACATGCCTATTCTGTTTTGGAACATCGATGTAGCTGTGAATAACGCTTGGATTCTAAGCAAAAGTTTTGGTTGTAAATTTGATAAATTAGGATTTATCAGACAGGTAACAGAGACGTTGTGCAAGTGTTAGGGTCAAAAACGAAAACAATTGGTCCCATTCAGACCCGGCAAAGTTAATCGAAATCAAAAGGAAGTTGGAAGACATTTGATATTGGTCAAACAGAAAAGGAGAAATTGTGGACACTGTAAAAATAAAACGTTTTCCGCTTATGATAACTGTGAAATTCCATTGCATGACAAATGTTTTGTACCGTATCATAATAATTAATTATTTTGTCTTCATGTATTTTATTTTTACGACTTTTGAACCCAAATTCTCGTTTATGACATTTCTTCTTTTAAAAGGGTGCACCCTTTTTTTTGTTGACGATGTGTATATGTCACAATATATGTACCTACGTGTGTTATGTTATGCGATTTGAAAATATCATTTTATCGAAGAGATGCGTGTTTGTTATTTTTAAAATTAATTTTATAAATTTCTTAACAATAAAATTACAAATAACCAGTGAGAAAGTATTATAACTGATTATGTGACTCCATTGTGATTTTTGTTTTATTTTAAAAAACATGTTTCATTAGCCCCAAAGGTCGTTCACGACACCACCTTGAAAAAAATTAAAAATGTTGAAAAATCAATTAATTATCCATCCCTATCCTATAAAAGATATTTCCCATGATATAACTCAAAGATTTTTGAAAATAAACGAAAAAATAGTCCTGGGCACATGGGACATGGGACATGATGTCTGGTCACTTCATTCTACATACATACATATGTATGTAATTATTCATAGATTCAAATCAAATCCTTTTTGTTGAAATCTAAACCTTGAATTTTAAAAAACACTAGTTTTTAAATTAGATTTTTTTAGATTAAATTGAATATTAATACTTTTGACTTTATGGTCGCTGTGAAAAATATCTAAAATGAAACTTGCTATTGGAATGCTTTAAACATTGAATAACAACCATAAAAATTCACTGGAATCTTAGCACTGAACTTCACAGCTGGAATGTGCGGTTTTGTAAAACGGCTTACATAATTTATATTGATCTGGTTATCACCCGATACTTTGTCAAAGGCTTCACCACTAGTTAATTAACAATATATTATATTTTAAAACTTACATGATTTAATCAGATCTGAAATAAGATGAAAGTTTTATCTTTTTTACAAGGCTTTTCTATGTTTTACTTCGCAAACATAGAAGTAGAATGCATAGAATCGCTCTCAGCCTCCAAAAATGTTGCTACAAAAACTCTGCACGGCAGAGTTTTTTGTAGCATTTTTTGTTCGTTGTTTGTTCATTCGGTTTGTTCATTGTTTGCTAAACTTCGTATCTCTCTCTCTCTTCGACGGCTCGCTTTTAGACGATACTTTTGTTAACAATGACCATTTTATGCATTCTGCGATTGAGCTAAAACTCCTACAGTCTTTCGATCGTTTTGAAACTTTGCCATTTTGCGCGGTATCGTCAACTAAATTTGTATAAGTTTTGGAGACGGTGACGTTTGATAGCTAGTAGTCTTATTATGTTTGACTTTCCGCCACCCTCTCGTTTTGTCAGATTTTAATTGTTTAAACGCCCATAACTTTATCTTTTTCATAATATATCTTTAAAAAATTGCTTATAGACTCTCATTATCTCTCATATATATATTTTTACTTCACTAATAGGTTATTAGAGACTAATAAATAAGAAAATATTGGATCGATTATTATTGAACGTTATATAAGATTTGATAATATATTATATATATGTATATTTAACATTTACTTTTCAAATTAAACCTTATACAAATTTACATACAAACAATTTATGTATTTCAAGTTTTAATAACACGCTCTTGACACAAAACCACTTATTTGCATTATTAATTTTTATACATTCATAATATTGAATCGAGTTTATCCCTTGATAACTTTATTCATCACTGCTGAATCATGAATGATATACAGCTAATAAACAACTACCATGTTGAATTTTATGTAACAATATCTAATTCATTTTTAAATTATATGAATTTATACGAGTGCTAAAAATTTGCAGCTGAGTAAAATAAATACATCACTCTATGTACTGATTGCGTTGCTTATCTTATCATTACAACTTTATAATGAATACGTGAGAGTTTTAGAACTTCTATATTCACAGAACAGACCGTCATTTGTGAAGGATAAGGATCAATTAATTATCAGACTAAAATTTAGTGTAATCGAGGCTGAATTGTTGAGATTCCTTGATTACTTAACCCAACCTTTACAAAATTAAACCACATTATATATGTACAGTGATAGATTAAAATCTATGTAAATATTTCATTCTTTATTTTTTCTTCTTTTCAGTGAATAAGCAGATGTGAATTAATTGTTAAGTGAATTAAAAATTAAGACGATTATAGTTAAATATGGTAAACAAGAAAAAATATTAATTTAATAAAAATTAACAAATAAAATTTAATAATCTGTGATATTAAAAAGGCGTGTTTAAAATGTCGTCCCCAAATATAGATAATTCTAATAAAAATAGTTCAATTAAAAATGAAATCGAAGAAGAGTGTAATTCAACATCAAGCAACATATCTACAGATTCAAAGACTGTAAATAATAATAAAGATACGGCTTCCAATGAAGAAATATTGTATGATCCAAAGAGCGGAGACATCGCCGAACAGCCTGTCAAAAGACAAAGTAGAAAAACCAAAAATTCTCCAATCAAGAAACAATCAATTGCACCGATACTTGAAGCAGATATTCAAGAATTTCCTGAGGATGATTGCCCGTCACAAAATCTCATCGATGAAGAGTCACAAGCTAATTTAAATAAAATCTTCAGTGAACGTGTAATTAGTGAAGTGGGCGATGAAGAAGATATTGATAGTAAGCCCAAAGAAGCCACAGCTTCTTGTAACGTAGCGACTACTTCAGATATTAGGCATAGGAAAAATGCTAGGAGCAGAAGCTGGGGTGGACCTAGAATTGGTGATGATAATGGAATCGACGTACGGCTGCTAAGAGAACGGTATATATATGTATATATTCACAAATTATGAATTTCACATATATTTTCAGTTTACATTGACATGTGTAAATGTTGTGATGTTTTGATTTCAGATTGCTGAGGACTCAACCTCTTCCCCAGCCAGCGGCTATTAAAAATTTCACCAGGTCTCAGAAACTGACGTTGTTATCGTTGGCAATCGTCGACTTTATGAGTTTCTGTTCAATGTCCATCATGGCTCCTTTCTTTCCCCGAGAAGCTAAAGAAAAGGGAATGACCGAAGCCGTGTCCGGATTTGTCTTCAGCTTCTATGCACTCGTCATGTTCCTCACATCACCAATATTTGGCAAAATTGTATGTTCTATGGAAAAATTATGTGTATAATATAAAATATAATGGTTGTGGCTATTTGCAGGTACTACATCTGCGAATTATTGGCTATTTGTAGGTACTATATCTACGACAGGCGCAAAACCTTCTGCGCATGCGCGTGAACTTATAATCCGATTATAATTTCTTACATTTAATGTATGCTAGACTTGTTTAATCAATCGTTCATTATACATGAGGCAAATAAATTTCGCAAGTTATTATAATAGATTTATATCATTTAACTAGTTCGCGGCTTGTCCTTGTATGTAGGTATTATACATTGTATATGATAATAATTTTCTAACAATTAATAATATTAACTAATTTGGATTATATCTTTTACTCTACGTCACTTTACGAGTTCGAACTAAATTTTAAGAGGTTTAAAACAAAATTTTAACAGTAAACACGCTGACAGTGACAGTTCACGCGCATGCGCAGAAGGCTTTGCGCCTGTCGCAGATATAGTACCTGCAAATAGCCAATAATTCGCAGATATAGTACCTGCAAATACCCAATAATTTTCAGATATAGTACCTGCAAATAGCCACAACCAAATATAATTGCAAATACTGTAAAAGTATACAGTAAACAAAAAAAATTTAAATTTTCAGATACCAAGCGTTGGCACTAAGTTTCTCTTCTTGACCGGAGTATTCGTGGCTGGTTCTTGTAATTTACTCTTCGGGTAAGCAATATATTATATATACCTAATATTCTATTCAATGAATGATAAAGATAACTTTAATACTATTTACAGTGTTCTCGAATATATACATGACTATGAACGCTTCACCATCTTTTGCTTCTTGATCCGAGGCTTTGAAGCTCTCGGTGCCAGCGCATACTCCACTGCGAGTTATGTATTCGTCGTCCATCTATTCCCCAACAATATAAGTTCAGTGCTCGGCATACTGGAGACGTTCGTCGGACTAGGAATGTCTGTTGGACCAGCTATCGGAGGGCTTCTATATTCCGTGAGTGGCATATGTTCATTTAGACATTGAATGACTTTTGATTATAAACTTGGTACCTGAAATGAGTTATGTTCAGGAAGGTAGGGGGCTTTGGATTACCATTCTACGTGCTTGGAATTGCTATGATCGCCATCATACCTATAAATCTATATCTGTTGCCAGCTCAAGAAGGTAAAGGCTCACTTTAATATTACAATTCATGTGTTCATATAATGTTGTAACTTCTGATTTTCACTCATTTTTTTGTTTAGATTGTGCCATAGAAACCAAAAGTGGATCTTTGCTTGAACTAATTAAAGTACCTGCTGTCGTCATCACCGGCTTGGTTATCGTAGTCGTTTCTAATACGTGGGCTTTCTTGGATCCAACGCTCGAACCTCATCTCAGACAATTCGACCTGTCTCCAGAGCAAGTTGGACTAGTGTTTCTGTTGTTCTCGGCTCTCTATGGAATCTTCAGTCCAATATGGGGATGGCTCGCCGACAAGTAATATAATTTATTTCATATATATCAAATGCAATATTTTAAATATTATAAATTGAAAGTGTAATGAGTAGTTTGAACTCTTATTGTTTGCAAATACCTCATAATTCATAGCCAAAAACAATGTCATATAAGTATTCTTAAGCTATGTTCTGTCGGCTCAAAGCATTTGGCAAATATGTAATGGATATTTGGCACTATATCAGTGAATCTATCAACAAATACATATTACTATTTGAAATGTCAGTGAAGCTTACTGAACTGATTGAATTAACAAATTGTTTGTGATATACAAAATGTATAACCACAACATAGTCAGATATTGATCACCCATCAAAACCTATTTAATTATTATCATTATATGTTTTCAGAATCAATCATCACTGGTGCATGATGGTTTGGGGTCTAGTTTTTTGCTCATTTGGACTTTTACTTCTCGGACCATCGCCATTCTTACCATTCCTCGAAAAGTACAACAAATTCCATTTTCTTAAAATACAATAGTGGAAGATGTTCTTTAAATATATACTTAACCTTTCACTTTTAGTTCTTTGACTTTAAACATCATCGGCCTGTCTATTATCGGCATATCTGTAGCTCTTACGTTGTTGCCGACGTTCCAAGGAGTTCTCACCAGCTCGATGTAAGTATATTTATGCAAAAATTGAACTCAGATATAGTCGGACCAATTAAAATGTAATTGATTTCAGAGAGGAAGGCGGATGCAGAGATAATATAGCAACTTACAGCGTGGTAGCTGGAGTTTGGAGTTGTATGTATTCCCTCGGAGAAGTCATCGGTCCATCTTTAGGAGGAATCCTCCTGAAAAACTATGGCTTTCCCATATGTTCAACAGTCATGGCCTGCTTAACGTTCTTCTTAGTAAGATGACAACAATAACGAAGCAGTTCATTAACATTTCAATTTTATTAAAGACTTCATACTTTTCAGGCTATAGTCACCTTCGTATTCTTTGGCTTCAGATCGTCCCCAAAACTGGCCAGTCAATCGGACAGTATAAGCGACACTAATGGAACAACGGATAATCTTACATTTTCGAATGACGCTTATACGTCCGACGGGATGAATCCAAACAGTGATGAGTACGAGTCGGAAGCGAATGAAGATCGTCCGCTGCTGAACTACGCTAAGGGGACTGTGAAAGGAAAACGCCAAATCTCCAGACAAAGCTACGGAGGATTCGGTAATGGCAGTGAATTTTATGTATTTATATTTTAATGTAATTGTGGTGATACGTTTATATTATACTAAACTTTTGTTTTTAGATAATTCAAAAAATACTCACTGTGCCAAAAACCCAATAGATAATACAAACGGCGTGTTCAAATCGAAACCGACGTATAACATGGAAGGAGTCGATGAGAGATTTGTCAACATCGGTAAATTGGAATCTCTGCTGCACATCCAATCGGAGACGTCTGTCGCTGATGAGCGAGGAAATTCAACGCAGATTCAATTCAAGAAGAACAGAACCGGTCTAACGGCGAAGCTTCAGAACGGATTTGCTCAAAATTTCAATGATTTTTTGAAATACAACTTGGATAAAGTTAGATATTACAATCAAAGTCGAAAGGATGATTCTATTGTGAGTTTAATTTCATTGATCTATCGAAAGTAATTTCAGTCTTTGTCGGAAGACGACATACAATTCCGGTATCGGTATTGTTGATATTTCTATCTGATATCGAATGCGTCATTTGACAGTCAATCTTGGATATTGCATAGTTCATTCTAATAATTTTGACTAATATAGCAAACCTCAATTAATTGAAATCTTAGAATTTGTAATTCTTCTATATAAGATTCTTCGTATAAGACTATCATGTACGTACAATAGCTTTGTGGATGGTTGTGGTTTCCTTCCAGGGTTGCCAGACGTCCCTATTTGAGCGGGACTGTCCCAAGTTCAACAGACAAATCCCGAGTCCCGCATTGCCTCTGAAAATCCCAACTTCATTTATTTATTTATATAGCAAACTGCTAATGAATATATCACAAAATAACAACTAAAATTATAAATCATCTTCCACAAAGGTATACATTAATTAACACCCTTCAAGAAAGCACCAATGTTATTAGCACTTCTAATGCTCTGAGGAAGGGCATTATAGATTTGAACACCTCTGTGAAAAACACCTCTTGCAGTTTTAGCTTTCTTAACTCTACTTGTAATTAATTTATTATGTATATCTCTATTCCTAACTATACGATAATTAAAATATTTGGGTAATAGATTCTTATCTAGCTTATATATAAATTTTAAAGTGCTTAATTTAACTACTATTTCTAATATCCAACCATTTCAATTCATCTAACATACTTCTTACATTCTTACGTTTCCTCACATTCAAAATTGCAAGCATTGATCTATTTTAACTACCAAAAATTGTTCGACTTCAAAAGTAACAAATTTCAATCATAAGTTTTGTCCTTAAAACCAAATATGAAAATCGAAAACAATTACTTGAGATATGACCTTCTATACGTATAACATAATTTTATTAAAATTATGTGTTTTTTCTTAATTTCTTCCATAATTCTTTAACTTTTTTTTAATCGATCGAAATAAAGAATGTCCCGATCTGTGATTTTGGAAATCTGGTAACCCTGTTTCCTTCAGACAGAATTTTGCCAAATTTTGGTTTATGACTTGAAAGATATCATTAAGATATAATTACCTGAAGGCAAGCAACGAATATGAAGACTTGAAATTAGAAAGAGGTAGCACGTTAAGCCAGCCAGACTCGAGCAAAGCTATATACGTATGACCGTTACTTACCAATGAAAAAAATTAATTATTTTCCTACCAACCCAACATTATCTCGTATATGTAATGTAATGTTTCATATTTGTAATTTTTCAGGAACATACATTAGACACAGACGAAGTCACCGATGTGAGAGGAACCGTCAATTTAACTAGCGGCGGGGCATGCGAAGTTTAAAACCCTTATACAAAAATCTTACAGAAGATTTACACAATGTTTTTGAAACTTACATACTTACTTATCAATATAAAATAAATATATTCTCAACATTTCTTATTATTCTCTTGAAACAATGCACGCATAAAAAGTCTTCGACACAGATATAGAATATACATAGATATGCCTTTACATACAAATTTCGTTGGAGATCTTGTCGCCATTAACTGAGGGGTGCGGGGGGTTTAACTAGCGGGGAAGTGGTGAAAAAAAAGTTCGACGCAGCGGTCGGCAGTGGTCAGCAACCAGTTTATGTACATACGTACATGCACTGAAGTTTTATTTTATTTATAACTTTATTTTATTGAACACTCCGCGTGACAGTAAACCAAACTAATAAAGCCATATTAAGAAAAAAATATTTAGCTATACACACTATATTAAACCACAAATGTATGTTACTATAATAAAACCATCATTAACTATTAAAATATTTAAATATTAGTAACTTCCACAAGGATCAATTTTAAAGCTGACACTTTAATATTTAGTTCATTGTTTGTAGTTTTAAACTTAATGTCGATTTCTGAATTTCCTTCAGTGCCAACAAGATCGACCGCTCTTCAATCACTGCATACGACACTACATACATCGCGCCGATATTTCATTATATGTTAAAATACGATATGTGATGCCATCCGTCTTTTTATGTTTTCTTGAGTAATTGTAACACAATTTCACTGAATACGTTGGCATTTTCGAAAAACGTCAATCGATCTTCCGACTTAGAAGCTAACTAGCTACTGAGAGAGAGTGTGCATGATCTGTAATTTTTTTTGTTTGTGCATGGTCCAACAGGGTGATCGGCTTAGAGCGTAAGGGCGTATCTATGGTATTCTATATCCATGGTCTTCGATAAATATAACATTTTGAGGTTATGTTGCGTTTCATCCAAACAAATAATTGATGCACATTTCAGCTCGATAATCATTTTATTCTCAAAATTTCCTATTACTCTCTTCTAATAATGCATGCATAGAAAATCTTTGATAAATATACTACATAGAAACGCAGCATGTTGCGTTTCACTCGGACAAACAATTGATGCACACTTTGGTTCGAAAAATCAACAAATGTGTATTTGATAATAATAAAAAATTCATATATTTCGTATAATAATTATACAGCATTGTTAGCGATACATTTAAAAATTTACACCAAAAACACAATAATAATAATACCATTTCAACAGTAGACAAGACCAAGCAAGCGATCCGCAAAGTATATCATCAACATTTATGTATGTATATTCATTACAGATAATTAATTGTATAACAACTCCTAACGAGAACACATCTAATGGCGCATTTACACTTCAGAGCGTCAACGTTACTTCTATCGGGGGTTTGGGTTTACATTCTCGTCCATGTAAATGCACCTTTGCGGATCGCTTGCGTTGTTTTATTTTGCATACGTTTCAAAACATGTGTGACTGTGATAGTATATATATATATATATATATATATATATATATATATATATATATATATATATATATATATATATATATATATATATATATATATATATATATCAATAAATGTATATATAATAATACATTAACAAAGTATTTTTGAAAATTTGCAATCAACATGACTTAATTATTTAGTTTAACATATTCATAATGGATATAACGATCAAAATTCCGACGAAATTTCCACCAACGACTAACTAATATGTTTAAAATTTTATTTATAGTATATATGTAATAAAACTGCATATTATAAGGCATTGTTTCATGTGTTCACATTTGCCTAACAACATACACTAGTGACCGTAGAGGTGAATTTTAAAAAACTTTTAAAAATCTTTGCTAGAAAGATAAAATTGAAATAAATATACATAGATATACTATGTGTGTATACATAAATATTTTCAATTCAAATGAATAAACTGTCTTACGTTTAGC
Organism: Arctopsyche grandis; assembly: GCF_051622035.1. Classification (NCBI taxonomy): domain Eukaryota; kingdom Metazoa; phylum Arthropoda; class Insecta; order Trichoptera; family Hydropsychidae; genus Arctopsyche; species Arctopsyche grandis. The sequence goes on from NC_135363.1 coordinate 2,041,042, forward strand.
TTAATTAAGATTCATTATTAGATCATATATGTATATGTATTGGATTCAATATGCTTAACAGCTGCTTGTAATCTTTTTTTTATGGTGACAAAAATGTTAAAATTTAATTATAAAGTTCAAAAATAAATCAAAAATAAATCATCAACCTATTTGGAATTAAAAATATATTTTTTAATTAAAAAAAAAATGGTTACCTCTCGTATCAAATACAACAATTTCCCTTTTAATACGATTTCCTACACACGTTTCATATGGGTTTGGTGCAAACGATCGACAAGCGCCAGACAGACTGAACCACAGATTAACTAGATGGCTGCTTTAAACGCAATTCTCGACTTCTCGAATGATAGATTGCACATCAGATGACGAGAAACCTTTCGATCGGTGCACAGATGCAATTATTAAAATTGAGTTGGATCTTTCTGGCGAGTTTAATAAGGCAAAATTCGGAACTTAAGTATCAGAAGCACAGAACGTATACAGGGTAGGTGTATGTCGGGACTTTGGGTAGATTTCGCTTAGTGTAAGTGCGAGCAGTGCGCACGCATAAGGTACACGTGTCGTTAATCTGTGGTTCAGTATGTCTGGTGCTTGTCGATCATTTGCACCGCATCGGTTTCATATATAAAACATTCGATTTTGATTAATTGATAAAGGATAGCCCCAAACTATGTGTGTAGCCTCCCCTATAACACATTTTCCATTTTATAAGGGAGGTGATAATTGTATTTTATAAAAAATAGTAACAAAATTCAACCTGCCTACCTTTGAAAATAATTTTTCGTTAATGTATAAAAAAAATATATGACTTTTTTTCCATATACATATGTATATGTATGGCTTCAAAAAAATATTCTTTCATTTGATATATAAACACTAAAAATGAAGTAATAAAAAAAGCATTTAGACCAAAGAAAAAAGGCAAAACTGTTAATGTTTTATGTTAAATGAAATAAAACGGCTGAAAGCGGCCATTAACTGTAAAAGCATCAGTTTCACGAGCGAGAACGCAATTCTTTCAAAGAATTATAAATATAATTGACCATTATACTCATATATATGAGGCTATCAATCCGCTTAATGAACTTTCCATCAGATCCAAAAGACTGCCACGGAAGAACGTATCGGCAAAGACGATAAAAAATAACCATTATAACATGTAAATGAATTCTCACTCGTTATTAAAAACTGGTAAAGTCTATTGAAATATATGAAAAAAATACAAAATCAAATTCATGCATTCGTACAATACAAGCGGCGGATGATATTTTATTTATTATATTTCATTTAAATACTCCAAAAATTTTTTTTTATTAAATTCATTCACTTACTGACACATAAACGAGCGTAAATTTGATTTAAAAATTTCAAAGAACACAAAAATTTCATTAAAAAAGATACTATGACTATACAATATTATATTATTATCCATTGTAGAATCAATGAAATGACCGTGTAGAAATTCTGACTAGCTTTCGAATGACTATCACTGAATGTGAACTACATGCATACACTGCGGCCAAAGTTAGGTTATGTTAATTCCAAATCAGACATCTAATGATATGACAATAACCGGACGAGATTCGATAAAATACTCGAAATATTCGATATAACCTATAAATATATATAAATATTCGATAATAACCTCACCTTTACTTTAGTGAAAATCTCTTCAAAACACTAAGAAACCTATCAAACCATATTTGAAACGCTAGTTATCGGCCATTTTGTTTTCAAGGTTAACAAAACGAATCCCATGACATTGTGTGCCCTTGATAGTGCTCCTGCACACTACTAGTCAATAGCAATATACTTTTTCCATACCCTGGCCAATAATAGTAATATTTTAGGTTGTGGTGGCTATTTGCAGACACTACATCTGGGAATTATTGGCTATTTGCAGGTACTAAATCTGCGACAGGCGCAAAGCCTTCTGCGCATGCGCGTGAACTTATAATCCGATTAAAATTTCTTACATTTAATGTATGCTAGACTTGTTTAATCAATCGTTCATTATTCACGAGGCAAATAAATTTCACACGTTATTATAATAGATTTATATCATTTAGCTAGTTCGCGGCTTGTACTTGTATGTAGGTATTATACGTTGTATATGATAATATTTTTCTAACAATTAATAATATAAACTAATTTGGATTATATTTTTCACTCTACGTCACTTTACGAGTTCGAACTAAATTTTAAGAGGTTTAAAACAAAATTTTACCAGTAAACACGCTGATAGTGACAGTTCACGCGCATGCGCAGAAGGCTTTGCGCCTGTCGCAGATATAGTACCTACAAATAGCCAATAATTTGCATATATAGTACCTGCAAATAGCCACAACCCATATTTTATGCGCCCAGCTCTCAAATAGTCGAATATATACTACTTTCACCGCAATGAATGCATATAAATTAAGAAAAATTTCACCATTGAAGAATAATATACTATTTCTTTCGTATCATATATTTATAGTCACATTGTATTTGATCGTGTGGAATGACATCATCAAAATACGTCAACGTTTATAGTAGGTAATTTGCAGAGTAACAATCTCACTTAAAAACATATATATGTTAAAAACGGTTCAATGGAACTAAACAATTTTATCTAACTATTATATTATATATTATATAAAATAATAAATCTAAAATAGGTCAAAAGTACAAAAAAATTCATGCATTATCGATTATAATAATACATTCAAGACGGATCATCCATCGGACTCTTTAGGCCAACTTTATATACAACAGTACGACGACTAAAAAGTCCGTAATCCCAATACGACACTATATGATAATAATAATATTTAAACAGACATTTATTATTTATATGAAAATAAATTATTGAATGATTCATCCGTGACGTGGGTTTTCGGGAATCTACCATGTATAAATAATAGGAGACTTTTCTGCACGGCGGCCGTCAATCGGAACGGCAAGTGACACGTATATAGATCATGATGATTGACGACGGCTGTACGCGACTCGTCATTGTTATAATTAAAATGTAGGATATATTCTATTGACTGTAGTTTTACGTGTACTTTAAGCCACCTCCTGAAAAGATAAAAAAAATCAACGATATAACTAAAATAAAATTGGACACGATGGTTTGAAATAAATTATATATATACATATATATGTGAGAATGATTAGTGAGACCCGTCTGCACTGATAAATGTGAACTCTTTATTATTGTTTGTGCAAACGAGTTGTTTGAAATTGAATTACGGCTACAATGAAGTCTACGAATGTTGTATGTAATCTCAAAAGTCAACTTTACAATAGACGGGTGCTCATTTTTAAAATAAATTGAATGGCAAAAGAAATAAGTCACAAATGATCTACAAAACGAAAATTACAGTGTCTAAAATTTTATTGCAAGGATGGAAATATTTAGTATGCTGTCTACCTTCATATATCTACTTTAGTATGCGATCTACCTTCACATTTTTACTTTAAGAGGGCTGGACAGCAGCGCCTTGTCCATACAAACGTACTATACTTCTCCCTTCCTCAATTATGGCACTAGAGAAATTATTTTTTAATATGCTATGGATATCCACCATTGGGGTGCATCTATCGTTTTATTTTTTTTGATTAATTATTTTTTATAGGAGCTAGGAGCCGCCAAACATCTATAAAATCGCCTCTTTTTTACACCCACGAAACGAGTCCAGTGTGCTTATTTAACGGTCGATTTAAAAAAAAATACGCCGATAGATGCACAGAATGTATCTTTCTCATACCGATGATGAAATTTTTTTAAAAATTGGTCCAGTTTTGGAGGAGAAAATAGGAGAATACGAAACCTCGATTTTGTCAATTTAAAATACGTTTTATCTGGTCGAAGCGCAACTGTCGCATTCACTCAATATATATATTGTCGCATTTACTCAATATATACATACACTCAATATATACATATCGAAGAAAGGAACGTTAACAAAATTAAGGTTTCGGGTGTACAGCCCTCTTAATATGCAGTCTCACTGTCTCAGTTCTCGTGTGTGACCCTTAAATAAACGGGTGTTGGCTGTTAAGATATGTTTTTCTTGTGAAAATATTGATGAAATAAAACTTAAAAATAAAACATATCTTAGCAGCCAACATCTATTTATTTAAGGGTCAGGTTAGGTTAGATTAAGTTAGGGTTGGCCCTATTCATTTAAGGTTAGGGTCGGTATTTTCTTCGCTGCTGACGATATTTTGATAGAAATGCTACGAAAATATTATAGGGCGGCAGGAAAAAACAAAAATTGTAATAACGTTGCTACAATACAAAAAAAAAAAAAAATAGTCGACTGCGATTCAAAGGTAGACCGCATACTAAAGTAGCACCAAATATACTATGTATGTATAGGTAAAACTGGTTTTTAAAATTGTTACGTCATTTAAAAAAGTAATTTGACAATATTTTTATACTCGGGTAAAGTGGATCTAAAGTAATTCACAGAATTGAAGACTAATGGCAGCCATGACAGGTAAGCGCGACAATAGCGACAGTAATTCTCTAGATACGGTGGAATATATATGTAGCAACGAAATTCAAACTAGCTTTCTCCTCAGATTCTTTTACTGGATACATACAATCCCTCTGCTGACACCAAATTCTGACAAATTTTTGAGCTCTGACAGCTGGAGAAGGCCTTGTATGCAGAGTCGTAACTAAGGTAGTTTGCGCCCAGTGGCAAACATACTACTAGCCCCCCCGCCCCCCTATTATTTATTTATCTATTTTTTTACTCACAATTTTTTAATTTAAATATTCAAAATATTAAAAGCACTGTTTCATTTAATACGAGTAATTCAATTAATTGGAAAACATTGTCATTTTCATCAATATATAGGGCCCCGTCTTAATTTAATTCATTATTAAATTTCAGATAATAATCAACATTTTAAAAATCATATCAAAACATCCCCAATATTTTTAATCGCAATCTTGCACCCGGGGTCATCTGCCCCCCCCCCCCCAAACTACGGCCCTACTGATTTTTCAGCAAGGAAAATTTTACTAACCACCAACTGAAATAATACTGATTTTCAGAAAGCATTCCTAAAGGCGAAATCACACTGAACCAAACTACACGGGCACGTTATTGGCCTCCTGTTGTGAAAAATCCGCATGGGTTCATTTTTCGACAAGTTTCTCCTAGATTTCTTCAATTGTGAATCATCAACGTCATACCTTATGTCAATACAAGGATTTAAGCTTGGGTGCCCATAGCATAGGTTATGCAAACTAGTGTCTTTTTTCTACATGTGCAAAACTTTCTAAAAACAAACACGTGCCGCGTGCCTCTATGTGTATGCGCCCTAAAAAAAATAGTTATTTGGTTACAGCTAGGTCTGTTATTTGGCTTTCGGTATTCTGATTCTAATAAAATGCATTTTAAATTTTGAAAAAAAAAAAAAACAAAGCCCCCCTGAAAAATCATTATTACTATTAATTTCTATCATTTTAAAAATCTGGGAAGAACTTTGCAGCATTTGAAAGTTGCTAATCTACATATGACTTGGTGCACATATATTGTATGTCCATTTTTAAATTTGTATTGAATTTTAAGTTCGTAGATGCTGGAAAAATTCAGGTTTTTCCTTTCAAGGTAATTTATATTTACCTTGAAATGAAAAGCCTGAATTATTCCAGCATCTACACATATTGTATGTCCATTTTCGAATTTGTATAAGTTTGTAGATATGCTGGAATAATTCAGGTTTTTCCTTTTTATGTGGTAAATTATGTGGTAAAAAAAGACAGCAGAACTTTTCCAGCATCCATAAACTTAAAATTCAAAAATGGACATACAATATCTGTGCACCGAGCCATCGATCTAAAATTAATAGTATATATATATATATATATATATATATATATATATATATATATATATATATGTATATACTATTAATTTTAGATTTTTTAAATATCCTCACTTTACATTTACCATCCTTGAAATCGACACAATTCATAACCGACTGATTGGTAAAAATAAAAACATGCAGACAGTACAAATATTGATAAGAAAATCTGAACAAACTGCATTGAATTAAAAAAATAAATATAAATATATATATTAAAAATATAGTAATAATAAAACGGCTCACTTTGGCAATAGTACAATTCAGAGAAGATTTTTTTTTATATATGTATATTTTTAGTTTTTTAAGATATTAAATATTCCGTGATCTTACTTTATAAATATCCTCATGCTCGACCTACAACAAAAAAATGACGTGATCAATGATATAAATAATGGCGAGAGAAAGATATGTAGAGACAGATGGATGAATGTAAGAGTTTGAAGCATCGTTCAGTTGAAAAAAAAAAACAAAAAGCGTATGAACAATAAAAATAAACAATAATAATTATACAAAAAAAATAAACTTCACAATTGAAGGAAAGAGTGCTATCATCTAAAATTCAACAGACGTCAAAAGGGATAACACAATGCTTTATTTCTGCTAATAATTTCAATATAACACATTGTACATACATACATCACATGTCAATTAACAATATTGGATATAATAATCACAAAAATTTTCATCGTAAATCTAAACATTGATTACACACATTTCAATAAATAACGTTAAACTTAAATATCTGTGATTAACATTTATATATTATATTATATTATATAATAAATATATTATACGAAGTGGAAGAGTTTTGAAAACCATAAGCATTTGAATATTTAAAGTAGATTAAATTACTAATTAATGTTTTTTTTTCTTCGTTTAAATATTGTCAAACTTCATCATATATATATATATATGTATATTTATACCATATGTATATGACTATAACGGTTCCGCGACAACTGGCTCACGGATCTTTCCCTCAACTGCTTTACGTGCACGAAATTTCACTCACGCGACAACTGGCTGACAACAGTTATTTTGACAATTTATTATTTTGACTTTGGTAGTTCCAAAGGCTTGTTTTCGGACAAAAATACTGATACCACCAGTATCGGTACTTTCAGTAATGCCCGTGAGCCAGTTGTCGCGTGAGTGAAATTTCGTTCGCGTTGAGTGAAAGCGTCGTGAGCCAGTTGTCGTGACACCGACCATATGTGAGAAATTTCATAGTATTGTGATACACATGTTGAGTTTTAAAAAGGCTTTTGGTTCAATAGATTAGAAAAATATTGATTATATTCATGTTAAAAATTCGAATATATTGAATTTCAAACGTCGACGACTGAAAATATAACATTTCTTCACTCGTTTACTATTTATTTAATTAATTCAAAAATTTATACCTTTCCACACGGCGATGATCTTACGGCAAAATAATACAACGAAAGCACAAAAAAAAAAAACCCACTAAGAATACAATCAAGTGCAACTTATATATGTACGTATTAATCAAAAATCTATACATATATTCAAAATAGATATCTTAATTACATAATATATTTAATTATAAAAAAAAAAACTGCATTTAATCAGCTTACGATTCATCTGTTTGTTTTTGTCGCTTATATGTATGTGCGCGTTGATTAATTATTCAATACTTAGAACCTATAATTAATATATATAATATTAGAAATAAAAGGTCTTATTCCGTAGAATATGTCAATATAATAGTACATATAATCCCGCTAGACTTGACCTCGTGGATGTGCAACGTTTATTAGGCCTGTTCTTAGACTCGTCAGATCATAAAACGTACAACAAATCGGACTCAAACCACCAGTCGATTGCCGAGCATACATTACTGGACAGCTGGAAGTTTCAGTCCAACTTAACATACACTTGATATATATGTATAGCTTTAGTTTATAAAACATGATAAATCAAAACCAAACACGCGTATTATCAGTTGAAATTTGAGTCTGATTTTCCATACGACTACATTTTTGGGCCTGATATTGAATACATATCAGAATTTTGGACAATGATAACTCACTTTTAAATGTATATTCATACTACCCAGCACTTCAAGGTAACAACTCAGCACAGCAGTGCACGGAAATACTTCCACAGTGGCTGAAGAAAGCCGGTTTTGCTTGATGCGTTGCGGTGACATGCCCTGTTGTATAATATGAATAGATTCCGTCAGCTGCTGCTGTTACATCTACGCCACATACACATTACGGAAAATGTGAATGTACCAAAGACTTTTCTAACCAGTACTGTGTACTAGTTAGTGCTGTGCCAGTATGAATACACATTAACACTATGACGGCCGCTGACTCATATTTGTATCATGTTGGGTGCACAACGCTTACTGGCCGCCGACATATATGTGATTCACGACTGCGCGAACTGTTTCAGTCCGCTGATATGTTTTTGTATCACGTTTTCGTCATAAACGAACAAACACATATCAGCAGACTGAAACAGTAGGCGCGGTCGTGAATCGTATATGTATTAGCGGCCAGTAAGCGTTGTGCACCCAACATGATACAAATACGAGTCAGCGGCCGTCATAGTGTAAAAGTTTCAATTTATAATGATAAATAGGACTCAAACCTCCGGCAGAATGCCGATCACATTTCGGAAATTCGATAATAATATTCAAACGTTACACTTAATACCTTTTAAATACGTAATTGTGTAAGTTTTGGTTTCATTTCGAAATGGAGGTGAAGAGTTTGAAATAATAATAAAAAAAAATTGAATAATAGTGTAATTAAATTAAAATACAAAAGTAAACACTTATCGATACAAGACTGATTCATAATAATACTAATAATAAATATAAATTAATTAAAATACCGATTAAATCACTGACATATCTAGTAAGTACATATCTACAATTTATTGTGTAAATAAAAATACAATATTCACTACTGCACACACACACACACACAGACAGGAAATCAACTTCTTTATTTAAACATTCATATTATTATTTTAATATATTATACATAGAAATAGAGAACAAATGTACGTATAATATTTAAATCAATATTTTCCCATTGAATTGACGCATTTATTTAATAATAATGTCCAATAATAATATAACAACGAAAATAGTAATTTTAATCGTTTGTACGAGTTTAACTTTCGATTGAGGACAACATCTTCGGCCACGTTAATATCTCATCACAGGACCTGCTAATAAAAAAAAAAACCAAAAAAAAAAAAAAAAAAGATAAATAAATTATTAATTTCAACAACTGCATACATAAGATCACTTTTTCAAATGTGTGTGTGTGTGTGTGTGGGGGGGTGTTTTTATTTTTTTGTGAAACGGAACACAAACAAACAATAATAACGGAACAAATCACACCCAACGTGACTTTACAAACCACAAAATCAACACACGTATGTGAACGGACCTTTACAAAAAAAAATCAAAGATCAATCAAAAGCTACAGAAGATAAACATTCGCGCCGATTGAAATGACTATACGACATGTAAATAGCGATATGATTCAAGATATCTATTATATTATATATAATATAGGATTACATTGCAAAAGTGTCAAATTCTTAAAATGCAAAGTAAGGAAAAAATTGTCAAAACATCTACTATATATGTATGTACGTAGATAAGATTGCCGAAATTCACATGACTAATGTATGGTGAAGAATAAACATGACTGTTTAAATTTGCCCTAAATGTTTGCATTGCACCGATAAAAAGATAAAAACAAGTGTGAATGCATTATGACTCTTCGATGTGGTGAATGATCGGCATTGTACGAGGCAGTAGCAATAAAATGACGTCAGCAGCTGAGAAATACCTGCTCCGAGAACTGTCAACTTGTACAGTACATATATTTAGGGTTGCCGGATTTCTTTTAAGTGAAAGCGGGACAAATCAAACCTTCCCTCACCGAAGTGGGGTATGCAAGTGCCCAAATTTTTACGTTTTTCGTAATAACTATATGGTTTTCAAAGCTATATTTCTTGTATTACTAGAATGAACTACAAGAAATTTATTTTAATAGATTTTGTATGATTCAATAAAGGGGTACATCGTTTAATTAAATACATTTCTACGTTCCAAAGTATGATTTAAAGGCGGTAGTGATGTTTTTGACTGTTCGCTTGCATATTCTTATTGATCGATGAATCAATGCGAGAGAAAGAGACAGCTATATTTTCGTCGCTTTTGGCGCGTGGCTATTGAGTCAAGCAGTCGCCTGTTGGCCTTACTTTATGCGTTTTGCATGTTGATGCTTGTCGTTATTTTTTAATATAAAAATAGTCAAAAACATGCTATAGGACTAAAACTTTTTTATGTTGATGTATAAAATGATATTAAGATATATATTGAATCCATTTGTATTGAGAAAAGCCGTATTTTGATTAAAAAATACTGGGGTCTTACTCGACCCCGGTTCGATCTTGACCCTCCGTCCTTCAAAGGTTAACGAGAATATTCGAGAATACAATTTAACTACCCATTTTTCTACAGCTATTTTTCCTTTCCAATTTGGAGATTGTAATTTTCTTTTTTGTTAAAATATTTTTTAATGCAGCAAATTGACTGAACAAATATGTATCATGTTATAATATTTTTCGTATTTAGCTGTTTTTTCAATATCTAATACCATTTTGGTTTTTTTTTAAGCTCACCCAGGATTGTCCATTGTTTCAAATAATCTGTCAATGTTTCATAAAACTTTACTACTTCTTTATTTATTAATCCATCAATTTGAAATTGCTTTAAAAGTATGCATAATAGAAAAATTTAAACAGTGGGACTTTTGGGCGTCCCGAAAGGTTCTTTCGGGACACGAGGCTTAAAACCGGTGACAATTCCAATTAATCGGGACGCCTGGCAACCCTAAGTACACATATATTGGACTCGAGTCTCCAACTTGCCGATTAACAACGCCACTGAGGCGGTTTTAAGTTACACACTACGACTCTTTGGCTCTGATTACATACGTTTCAAAGATCATCTATGAATATCTTGAATACTTGAGACGGACCTGCTCTGAGAAATGTCGGCTTGAAAAATATGGACTTAAACTGCGGGCTGATTTCCGACTAGGCAATATTTATATCTGATTGCACTACTTCAAGTAGATGAAAAGCCCTACGGCTGCGATTATGATTATAACACGTCTGTTTCATACATTTTCATCATGGAGCAGACCTAGTTTTGAAAATGAACTGAAGCTAAAGCTTTTTAGTAAATCGGACTCAATCTGACTAGCGACGTTTATATCCTATGACTTCCGATTCTTAACACATATATACACAGCTATTAAATGGGTTAGTACACAATCCTCACGTTCTTATTGAAATTAAGTTTTATACACCTAGTAAGTTCAGGAACCTGAAGAATCGCGATTTGTTTGCTCCTCCTGTGGCTTGCACAAATATGTTGGCAACGTCTCCAATATCTAGAGCGGTATATCTGCTCAACCGGGTTGCTGGTGGAACGCCCGAGGGTTTGATATTTCAGATAAATCGTAAATAATCACAATTAATACGATTTCATTCATAAGTACAGGTGAAATTGACAAAAATGCCGATATCATTCTAAGCTTCAGATACCTTTATTATAATATTATATGACAACGGTTGAAAATAAATAACATACATACATATATATATATTTCATTGATAGGCTTCAAAAGAATCAACCGAATAATAAATAAGATAACAGAGCCAAGAAAAGGTGAGGCTCATTCCGATTGGTAATGCATTTTAAAAATTCATGTTCAAACCATCAATTCTGTTACCGAGCGGACAAATATCATCAAAAATTACACCCGACACACCGCTGACCAGAATAATACCGATATAAAAAATAAAACAGAAGAACATAAACTAAGATAGCACACAAGTACATTACAAGAAATAACAATAACATGAGACATCGTACGAGATTCCCGCAAAAGGAGTACGTTGAATCACCGTCATGATTAGTCAACGTTCTAATTCAGAACGTATAGACAATTGAACCAAATTTACATCAGATCCTATGGATTTTTCTTAGCACCGGTAAAATTCCCACAGAAAAAATTCATTTTAAATTTGTATCAATTTCGGCAAGTAATCAATAAATTATACACATATATAATTCGAGTCTAGAACTGATCGATCGATGAAATAACACTTAATTACGTCTCAACCCATACATTTTCATATATATATATATATATATATATATATAATGATAAGATTAAACAAAGCAAATCATCATTGCATACAAATTGATACAAAAATCAATGCAAAATTCGCACGAGAACTTTCCGGATGAGATGCATCAGATTGAATAACAACTTTGACGGTTCATAGCCAGATCCTAAACAAAAACATATGGTAAATCCGAGTCAAAACGTCTGATGATTGTAGGCGACATAACCACCTGTTAATTTGACTCACATTTCATACACTTTTTCAAAACGGAACAAACGGTTCTGTTGATTCTTTAAATCCGTAAAGATATACCATATGTTATCGCTTAGAATTAGACTCGGGTCAATTACGAGTTGCCTTTCTTCAATATACGTAGTAACAATAGTTTTGTAATCATATTTCTAATCTGCAACGAATACAAATGCCACGCACTGTAATCAGCTGTGTTTATTAATGTGACGAATAATTACATCACCAGTTTAGTATACATAATATTCGAGGAAAATATTTAAATGCATCAATTATGTATATTATATTATAGTAGGGGGGGGGGGTAATAGTTTTGCTTATTATTTAGTTAAATTTAGGAATTAATTTAAAAAATCTATTCTAACTATACTATTAATATAATATCATAATAAATTCACTTTGAAATTGTGTTACGACTATTCATTCATTGTTCATCATCATAAATATAATATAATTCATACGCAGACACATATGTGTTATATATTATATGTAATAATATAAATCAACTCTTTGGTGAGTTTGTCGCGCCGCGTACATTTAATTCCACTCGACGAGAGCTCGTGTGGAATTCGAAGCATTTCACTTATCTATAGACCAAAAAAAAAAACGATACTGATTACACGAAAATTTGTCTCAAGAATGTGAATAATGTTAATTGATTGATAATTTTTCAAAATCAAATAATTTTATGGTCAAGATTTAGATTGTAGAACATTCCAGATATTGATATTAAACATTCAATGTAGAAATTTCATATGAAATACGTTTTACCCTTACTAATCCTGACATGTCTGGTTGGAATTTATACTATATATATATTCTTTTACTAGCAACAAAAGCGATACGAGTAAATTAGTCAGAAGATGAGCTCAATCTGTGAAAGGTTGATAATAAGACGCTCCAAAATTAACAAAAGTTGTTCCAAAAGCAGCTGAAGATGACCCGGATGTTGCAAAAGACAGATGAGCTCAATCTGTGAATGATTGCGACACCAGCGAACCAAAAGCAGTTGAGAATGACCCAGAAGGTGTAGCAAAAACAAATGAGCTCAATCTGTGAAAGTATGAGAATAAGAGGCTCTAAAATCAACAACTAAAGATATTCCAAAAGCAGCTGAAGATGAACCAGAAGGTGTAGCAAAAACAAATGAGCTCAATCTGTGAAAGGATGTGAATAAGAGGCTCCAAAATCAACAACTTAAGATGTTCCAAAAGGTTGAGACTCCAAAATCAACAACTAAAGATGTTCCAAAAGGTTGAGACTCCAAAAGCAGCTGAAGATGAACCAGAAGGTGTAACAAAAACAAATGAGCTCAATCTGTGAAAGGATGTGAATAAGAGGCTCCAAAATCAACAACTTAAGATGTTCCAAAAGGTTGAGACTCCAAAATCAACAACTAAAGATGTTCCAAAAGGTTGAGACTCCAAAAGCAGCTGAAGATGAACCAGAAGGTGTAACAAAAACAAATGAGCTCAATCTGTGAAAGGATGTGAATAAGAGGCTCCAAAATCAACAACTAAAGATGTTCCAAAAGGTTGAGACTCCAAAAGCAGCTGAAGATGAACCAGAAGGTGTAGCAAAAACAAATGAGCTCAATCTGTGAAAGGATGAGAATAAGAGGCTCTAAAATCAACAACTAAAGATGTTCCAAAAGGTCGAGACTCCAATGTGAGGTTCCAAAAGCAGCTACAGATGCCCTGGATGTTGCAAAAGACAGATGAGCTCAATCTGTGAATGATTGCATTTTTTTCAGCAGCAGAAGGCGTTGCAAACATCAGATGAGCTTGATTCGTGAATGATTGTGACTCCAGCGGAAGATTCAAAAAGCAGCTGAACGTGATCCAGAAGGTTTTGTAAAAAGCATATGAGCTCAATCTTTGAAAGGATGTGAATGTCAGGTTACAAAATCGACAGAAGACCTTTCAAAAGGTTGCGAGTTCGGTGAGAGATTCCGAAGATGACCCAGAAGGTATAGCAAAAAAAAAAAATAGATGAGCTCAATCTGTGAAAGGACGAGAATAAGAGGCTCCGAAACCAACAATTAAAAACGTTTCAAAAGGTTGCGTGAGTCCAGTGAGAGATTTCAAAACCAGCAGACGATGACCTAGAAGGCGATGCAAAAAACAGACGAGCTCAATCGGCAAAAGGTGTCCCGGATGTTGTAAAAAACATATTGAAAGGATAAGAATGAGGTTTCGAAACGGACAGAAGATACAAAAGCTCGGGACGTTGGTGAAAGATTTTAAAGAAAGCAGATGTTGCAAAAAAAAAACAGATGAGCTCAATGTAAATACCAATAAACAACGGGCATGAACTCAGACAAGTGAATCAAACGCAAGTCCATCAGCTTGTTCACCGAGTAGGGTTCACTTAATTGTACAACAACCTTAAGATTATATAACGGCAACAAGCACTTGGATATGTCTATTAAAATATGCACGTATAGCTTTGTAAGCAAAATTTCCAATTAAACGTTCGACTAGTAAGGGTTGAATTGAATTTCTAGAATGTTATAGAAATTATAATTATATATCTATTTATAATTAATTCCACTTATGTATATATGTATGGCCGATTGAATTTAGTCAGATCAATGAGAATTGACGGCATTTTTTTTTATAATTACTATATATATATATATATATATAAATATATTTCAACATCATTTTAGATAACATTGATGAAAATAAATCAATCATTTTATTTGCAGCATAAATATTGCATAATAAATAATGCGGAATAAATTAACACACTTTTGTAGGGTGAAAATTAAAAATTAGCTTTCGTAGGTTAAGACGCAACAAAAGTCGCTCAAGACTATTGATTATTTTTTTAATGAATTTTTCCATATAAATTATAACAATTCCTGAAAATATACACAAAAAATACAGAACAAGCGAATACAAAAATTTACATACAACATATTGCAACATACAAAAATGAAAAATAAAATACACCAACTCGGACTCACCAAAGTGTCGAATGGCCGAATTTCGAATACATTCTCCCTACGTCTATCTACTTATGTATATATATATATTAAATATATAAATGTATGTACATTACAAACGTACTCGGTGTGTGTGGGTGTGTGTGTGTGGGGTGTGTATACATATATAATGTGTGTGTGTGTGTGGAGAATTAATTAGAGATGCCGTAGTTGACCCCACCTGTGTAGAGGCCGGTGCTCTCGGAGGCGGGGGCGGGTACGGGGATGGCGGCGGGGTGGGGCTGAGCGCCGGTCGGGGGCGCGGGCATTGCCATGGGGGGCCTCTGGTCGGGGGAGGCCGCGGGCTGCGAGGTGACCGGAGCCACCCCGTCCGAGTCGTCCCGGTTGAGGGTGTGGTAGTCGCCCGAGTCCTCGGGGGTGCGCGGCTTGCACTTGCCGCAGCAGCAGTTGAAGCAGCAGCAGAGGCAGCAGCAGAAGTAGCAGCCGGTGAAGATGCCGCAGCAGATGAAGAGCGCCTTGCACCAGGTGGAGGTGACGACGAAGTACGCGTTGACGTTCTCCTCGCCGAACTGCTCGGCGATGTAGAGGCCGAGCGAGCCGTAGTTGTCGTAGATGTTGCGCTTGGTGGGGTCGATGAGGATCGAGTGCGCGCGGTTCACCTCCTTGAACTTGTCCGACGCCTCGGGGTTGTTGGGGTTTTTGTCCGGGTGGAACTTCAGCGCCAGCTTCCGGTACGTCTTCTTCACGTCTTCGGGCGCGGCCGTCTTCGGCAGCGCCAGGATCTCGTACAGGCTGTTGCCGGCCGTCGACAGTTTCCGTCGGTCCATCTTGCGGGCGGCTTTGCGAGAGGGGCGAACGGGGCGAAAGGGGCGAAAGGAGCGAAAGGAGCGAACGGGGCGGAGCCGCTGGCGGGCGCTGACGCAGCTGTCAACGAGTGCCGCACTGAGCCACTCCCACGGCTGCCAACCCACTCTGTCTCGCACACACCGATTCACCGGGACTCGCCAGCTTGCCAACTTACCGACTTGCCGTATATCGATTGCTGCTTTTTATGCACTTTTTTACTTTTTGTTCTTCAGCTGTCAACGTGCGCAACGTATTGTGTGTGTTTAATTGCAAGTTTTATTATAAAAATAAATTCGACATTTTGTATAAAGTCTAAAGTCTATTTTATTTAAGTTTTATTTGCAAGACTGGGCGTCGGGTCAGTGGACCGTCCTGGTTAAATTTAGTGATATATTCAGCCATATTGAGGCGCACTGTAAAGGTCTGTTCATACTTAACAGCACTGCACGGCTTCAGGACTGCACGACTCCGTTTCAAATATGTTTCCAAATATGTTTCCGTTTCCAGCTACACGACACTAATATACTGTCCATAACTAAAAGTGGTTTAGTGCACGGCCTGAGTGAAAAAGCGTGCAGCGGAGCGTTCAGCGTTGCGAGCAAGCAGCGTTCGCGCAGTGTCCTCAGTGCAACGCTGAACGCTCCACGCTTTTTCACAGCGTTCGTGTGAGCTGGTCACTGTTTTCGTAAATCACAAACCGGTTTGAAGTTGCACGCGACGCCCCGCTACACGCCCCGTTCATCGCAAACACGCATGTTGTTGCCGCCGCGCCGCTGGCCTGCCACTCAGGACGCTCGCATCTGTTTATATGTGTTTGACACGAACGCTGCACGTTCCGCCCCGCCCGACGCTCAAGTCGAGCGTGCACTAAGTCATATTATTAGAGGTAGGATAGTCACAGTGCTATCCATTGTTCGATTGTTGTAAATCCTTTGTAAAAAAGGTTCGGCAAACCTTTAACAATGCATTTACAACCTTTGAACAATACGCGGCACCTTCTGGGTCCGGTGACTACATATTATTCTAAGCCCGCTTTAAAGGTCACGGATTTTGACCCTTAAAGCCCTCAACATGAGGCCACCACCCCCCCGACGAATACAGTCCGAGAGACCCTTTCGTCGGAGAACGAGACGGTTGTTCATAAATATCGCACAAGAACAACCGCACATCACTGTTCTAATAAAAAAAACCACACTGTCCATAACCAAGTACAAAATTAACAACAACGCATGAACACATAAAGCGCGCATGCGTTAGGAAACAAAACCTGAAATGTGCAGTGCGAATGCACGCACACCTCAAGTAAACATACATGTACGCATGATTATGCGTGCATAAGCACGCACACACACACGCACGCACACACACACACACACACACACAAACACACACACATACACACACACACATACACACACACACATAAACCACAAATACATACACTCACCTAAACAGCAAACGCACACTCACACACACACATTCACAGAATATAATATAAAAAAAAACTACATATTATAGGGCGGGTTAAGGTCTGTTCAAACCTATCCAGCACGACCCGTATCCTGCATGTATCATGGAAGTGCGGATAGTATCAGTGCCGGCCTTACACCCAATGGCGCCCTCGGGCAATTTTTTCTAAACACCCTTTGAAAAAAATTATAAAAAACTGGATTACCATCCTCCTTTTTCCCGGCCTTGGGACCTTGCTACAGTTTCAGGCAGTGTCAGCAAAAGCATAGAAACACAAATGTTTGGATATATATTGCTGTCGGTTCCCTCATCACTGAGGATCGTGACTATGATGTCCGGTCAACCAGCTGCCTCCATTCAGTTATAAATTCGGCCAGGCGAAGACTTGCTACCGTGGAAGCGCCCGTCGCTGCAGATACTTGGTCAGTCCAGCGTGCGAGGGATCTGCCTCTGGCTCTTCTGCCTTCGACGCTACCAACCACAACCAACCGCTCCAGGCTCTCCTCACCTCTTCGTGCAATGTGGCCGAAGAACCGCAATATACGTTTCAGGCATATTGTTGACAGTCTATCCTTGATTTTTAATTCTTCAAGAATAGACACATTCGTGCGTTCGTCGGTCCAAGGCACGCACAGTAGCCGTCTCCAGGACCACATCTCGAAGGCATCGATTCTCCGTCTATCCGCCGCCTTCATGGTCCACGTCTCGACACCATAAAGGCAGACAGAAAAAACGAGACTATTCACGAGACGGATTTTGACAGCAGTTGTAATGGCTCTATTCTTTCAAATCTTCGTTAGTTGTGACATTGCCGATTTTGCTAATGTTTTTTGCTAATGTTTGGATGTAATTCTTGTAAATTGTGCTGTTTTATAAAATTGAAAGTGAGTCAAAGGCTTTTAAATTGATAAGTTCATTGCTAATAATATCAAATTTTGAATTGGCGGTGAGCTTAATTTGAAGATTGGCTTTTTCCAGTAGATTGTTTGAATAGCATATGCCGAGTACAAATGTAGGGCCTTTGGCACTCTAATTTTAATTTTAAAGTGCTTTTGGAGCATCGAGCGGCACCCTAACTTATTATTCATCCCATGGAGCGAATTGTTAGAAAGTTCCGCCTTACTTTATTTTATCTCAGAAACATGTGTAACGTATATTTTTCCGAAAGTTCGTATTTATTGTTGGTTTTCAAGAAAGGTTTTAAATTGATATTTTAGTGATTCGGTTCAATAACAACTAATTTTATTTCTCATATTTTTATTTGCCGACGTCCAATATTCACGTGTAACGAATTCGGTTCAAAAAAAGTTTTAGCTATTTAATAAAATTGCGTTCTGATCAAAACCTTATCAACTTAAGTTGTTAGTACATAAAGAATAAAAATATAAATTTTCAGCTTGATACGTTCAGGGATGTGGTAACAGCATTTTTGACCTTTCTAAGAGGAAAAAATCCCACTAATTATTAATTAATTAAATTTAATGATTTTTTTTTATTTCATCACATTGATACAAGAATTATTCCTGAATTTTGTCGTGAAGAGTACACATATTTAAAGGGTCGATAAAAATAGTGGAAGAACAATCGAACAGGAGTAAACTACTACTTCCGGCTAACGGGTATTCACGTAATTTTATAATTCTAGATATGAAATGTCGAAAAGTTTCCGAGCAAAACATAAAAAACCTCGATCTTATAAATTAGTTGTAGTACTTTAACTATATAGAGTAAAATTACTACTTCCGGTTGAGGTAAAAATAATTTTATATACATACAAATATAAAACGTAACGTTAAGATAGTTGGTAGAAATTAATTTTGATTGATAGTTTTTTAGTGATACAGTTTGATTGAAAATTTTTGGAAAAATATTTTCGTCTGTGGCGCCTTTTTTATATTTTATAACTCAATTAAATAAAAGCAAACGATAATAATATTTGGCAGTCTTTATTACTTAATAGATTATTTTAACAAATAATAAAAGATACATACATACATATATAATCGATTTAAACATACATAAGTAGGTATGTACACATTGACACATTTTATACAACACGATAGGGATAGCTGCAATAAAATCATGCTGACTCTGATGTACATAGATATTATTCTATGTATATACTTGGCAATTTATCGTGATTGTACATAAATTTATAACACTTAGGAAATAACATTAAATTAAACTCTTAAGTTAGGATTTGTGTAGCGGACGTATTTCAACAAGGCGTCATTCTCTTCGCATAAAATCGGCTTGCGGTGATGACAAGCAACGTCATGCCAATTGACACCATCGTTGTAGAACTGGTTCAAAACGGCGAGACAGTTTTCAGGAGCTCCTCCTTGCAGCAATTCCTGAAATGGAAAATGACAACATCGTTAAAATGGCCGATTGATAAACGTGTCGCCACCTAGTGGTATGAAATGAACGTGATTGGCCGCTTGAACTAGTTATTGGCCGATTGAACTAAAAATAATAAGCGGCGAAATAATATATTGCTATAGGTTGGTAGTGTGCAGGAGCACCGTCGAGGTTTATGGCAATGGCAAAGTAAAGATCAAAAAGTGTAGACACACGGCCAACAACTATAACAACATTGATAATTTTATTTGATTATAAAATTTACCCTGTTATCAGGTTGAGGTTGGCCGATTCCGCCATTTTCAGACCAGTCGTTTTGTTGTCTGTTGGTGGTGGGAGCCAACTTTTGGAGTTCCGCAGTCCAGAACCATCCGTTCACTCGGGCAGGCTGCAAATCAGTCCTGTCGCAACCTTTGAAGTCGCAAATACGACCGGAAGTCCAGATGTATTTAACCTGAAACATGATTTATATTAATAGACATATTTCAAAATTAAAAACTTTATTATCTCGTTAATGCTCCTCTTACATTCTCTCTGACTAATCTGCTCTTTATCCATTCGTTCTCATCTTGAGTCTCAATTGACACCAAGTCCATGCACCTTTGTCGGCAGTAGTTACGACCTCCCAACCAGTCCTCCTCAACATTTCTAGTGGCTGGCTCCCTCCATGAGAAGAAGTATCCTTTTCCTGAAATGAAAAATATGTCAAATTTTAAACATCTATTTTAGTTTTGTTTATGTCTATACATATAACCAGCGGTGTGGACTAGAAGTTAGCATATTATGCTTTCGAGTAGAGTGATCACGAGTTTGAGTCCCACTAGAGTCCGGCTGTTGGCCAGACTTTGGTTTGTGACTCCAGGTCAATCGTTTCTTATCAGAGTTTGCCAATTTTTCTGATTTTCGTTGAAACGGTTCTAACAAATTGGCAACCCATTTTCTCACAATTTTCGAGTTTTCAGCATCTCGAATTTCACTGATTGGTATGAAAATGCTTCAAATTTGTACATAAATATCTCGAAAATTTTCGAAATAAGAGTTTTTCAACATACGGTATAAAAATGATCTGAAAATGTATGATTCTGATTTGCATTGAAACGGTTCCTGTAAAATTGGCATCTCCTTTCCTATCTCTCTTGCTAGTCTCAAGGTATTCAGCGTCTTGAGGTTCGCCAATTTGATTACAAAATGCTGCAAAAATTTCTCCATAGATGTCACTGTGGACGTTTATATTGATTCGCATTGTATAAAATGCTTATGTACATCTATTGATTGTATTGTATCTGAATAAGTACACTCGTCGCATTGGAGCGATCTGTAAAGGCGATTGTAAATGTTGTATGAAATAAAATGTATGTATATATAAATACATTCAGCTAAGATGAGGCTACTTAAGATATCCCAAGAGATATGTATCAGTGGCGTGCGCTGAAATTCTCTCTCTTTTTGTCGTACAGCCTTATTTAATGTGCACGAGCAGGATACAAGAGGAACAAGTAAGGCTGTACGACAAAAAGAGAGAGAATTTCAGCGCACGCCACTGATATGTATATTATCATCATGATAACATCAGATATATTATCATCATGACTTCGTTATCTGTCATACCTCGTAATGTAATGTTGATTCAGATGTAGCTATGTATAATCGAAAGTTAGTTGTGTCTCGTCAATATTCCCGCAGCTACTTCTAACTACATATAGTGGCTAACCACCTCCAACGACCAATTTGCCATTAGGCTACCGTGAAGTACTTCGATTATGAATATTTATCGTAAATTTAATCTCGTCGCGATTTCACATACGCCTAGTTATGCTCGTGGAATGTGTCGCTTGTGAATCAAGCGATCATCGCCTAAAACGATGTGACATCATGCTGTGCATTATAAATCAATTTGCATGAAGTAATGAAAAGTGCAACTTTCTCGTCACATTTGCCGGTCGAGCACGAATAAATGTTTAAAATTACAGGGTGTGGTGAACAATGGTCGTGATGATGATGGGAAAGTGAAACCTCGCCTTTTTAATATCCACTTAATAACAATAACAATGCATAAATGCGACAAGATCAGATTTGGATCGAGAAGAGATGATCCGGCTCGTTACTCACGGCCGTAATTTACTATTTTCGAATTCATACGTTCAATATCGATGTACATATGTACATCTGTATGTGACTTTATATGAATATGAAAGAAAAATATTGAAATTTGGTCGGTAGTATAAACACCTCACGATGTTCTGATGTCTGGATTACCACAAAATTAGGCTTATGTAGAGTGAATGAGAAGCCGTGACAAAGATCACGAATATTTTTAAATCCTGCATAAGTGAGAAAGTGAGAAAGAAAACTTTAAATAATTATTGTTAGAAAATTTTATATATTATGAAATAAAATAAGAAAAAACTACATATGTATTCTCTGCTAGCTTAAGATATTTGATGGAGACGTGCTCTATCAGTGAATATATCGCAAACACTCGTATTTGAAGTGCCAGTGGAGCTTGCTCGGCCAATTTACTGGAGGGTCATCAGTTGATTGATTCGTTAAAGCACTACTAGCTGTACTATTTACTAGATACATAGTATCTTCTATGAATAAGGATGGACGGACAAGTAGCTAGACGGATAAAAAAAATGGTTCACTATTGTCAACCACTTTTTTGCTCTCCCCCTTTCTCGGACAATGGAGAAGTCTATTGCTATTTTATGACGGCAACTCGACCGCCTATCTCTAGTTATGACCAGACTTAGGCGGCCAGGATGCTTTAACCAATATTCTTTGACAATAGTGAACCGTTTTTTGTTGGTTAAAGCATCCTGGCCACCTAATTTTAGTTATGACTAGTCTTCGACGTTGGTTGGGTGCTCGTAAAATAACAATAGACCATTAAAAAGCGAGAGAGCAAAATGCATGGTTGACAATAGTAGTAGACAGTAGTGAACCAAAGCATCGTCCCAACGCCGATCTTTGGTTATGACATCGAAAACTACAATGCATATGAATGTTTATAAGCCGCCTGAAAGCCTATTCACATTCGGCTCAATTTACATTGGCCTATTTATTATAAAATTCGCATGCATTGTCTTCGTCATGTCTACACGAAGAAAGAGTTTGAGATACGAAAGCGTCTTTGGAACAAAAACCAAGCATGAAAGTGGACTATGTTGTTCCACGCGACCCCATTTTTTGAATATCCAGATGTCGCCAACCCAGTTCCGCGAAAGCGACATAAAAAGAGAACACTGATGTACATATGTATGCTTATTCTCAAGAACGATCCGAAATGGTAATCAGGTCGTTTCATTGTCTGGGCACGCACCAGTAAGAGACATTGACGTTTTGCAACTCTCCACGATACAATTTAGTCTTTGAATAGAGAGCATGAGAGACCCCAACTGGGATGTCCCCAAGGTCGCAGGATTTTTCCGAGGTCGCACGTCCATCTGATAATAATTGCTCGTAAAGGATGTTGCATAATTGTGTAGCAGTGGGTCACAAAGTGCCCTGTTGGAATACTAATTATGAATCTATACACTGGACTAATAAGGACGTTGAACTTAAATATTACAATATCCAGCCTTGGTCCAAAGTTGAGCAGGTGACGTGGTAATTGGCCAGTATAAAATATACCACTTGGGTTGCCACTTGGGCTTTGAAAAAATCGGTTCAATTTCATCCATTCAGTAAGGGCCAAGGTAAGGTTGCGGCCAACATTTGAACCAATATTTGGCCACCGTATAAAAATGAGTTTTCATGATACTTGTGAATAAAATGATGAAATAGGGACCTAGTGATTGGCCTGTATATAATAGTTGATAATTTGTATTTTGTAGCTAGAAATACATAGCATTTATGAAAATCGTATATGTATATAATTATTTAAGTTTAAGTTTGGACCATTGTGGCATAACAAGAGTCCCTAATGCACCACAATGGTCGAAAAAATACAGGGGGATAAGAAATATATATATATATATATATATATATATATATATATATATATATATATATATATATATATATATATATATATATACATAATCATAAAAAACAATAGCATTATATAAATAGAAGATTAAGTAAAAATATAAAAAAACAGTAGTGAATGTCTTGCACCTATAGCCAGTACCAATATATATGTAAGAACCAACCGCAAATACAAAACATCCCTACGAGGCTCAAATGGAAGAGAGGAAATCAAAATTCCACTCATACATCACATTCAATTATGAAAATAATGATGAGTGCAGGCTACCAGACAAATAGGTTAAAATTATCTCTGATAACCTACGCTCACTGAGGTGGAAAATATCACATTCAGGCTCAGGTTTCAGGTTTCATTGAGAAGTTATACTCATGTCTATTATAAATTTTTATTTCTAACTTTAGAATCTGAATGACCTACATATTGTTACAGACCGGCTAATTTTTTCATACAAATACTAGATTCAAAGTGTTGAAAGTCCCAGTGTTTGGCCCCTTACGTCTAAAACTAAACTGGCCAAGCACACGTCATAAAGCTGGCCAATAGCTGTGTATCTCCCAAATTTGAATAAATTGAAAGCAAAGCCTTTGATTTTAGAATCTATATATGTATGGCCAATTACTGTAATTTCTGCCCTATTATTAAAACCCACATGCCAAGTTTGCTTAAAAGTCATATAATTGTTGTAAATGGAAAACAAAATCAATTGAAACAATTGAATGGCACCGATCGGTGAAAGTACATAACCTACTAACTTAAATTCGTTAAAAGAAAAAAAAAAAACATAATTATCGTACTCAAGATGGTAAATTACGCACAAAGCGATCGACAACGCGTGTTCCAAATTTGGTACGAGTTGTCAAAAAAGAGAAGAAAAAAACCGCCACACTGTCAATAAAAACAACAATGGCAAATTCAAAAGTGTCGTTCTACAATTAGACGTTTACTTGTTTGATTGTTTCTTGAAAAGTATGCGGCCCACCTTTTCCTTTCTTCGCTAAACTCGTTTGGTAAACGAACGGGCGTTTGTCCTTTTTTGTCGATATTAATTTACCAGTTTTTACCGCGTGCATTATTAATATTTTCCGTACTGCTCACGTACTGCTTAAATTAACATTAATAAGCTTTCTATTCATTCAATTAAACGCAGACAAATTGAATTGACGCCGATCAAACGAAAGAAAGTTTATCCGAATGGCTAATCCTATATAAAAAAAGACGTTGTGATTGTGATCAAAATCGTTCACTGACGAAAAGTGTTCTGCGATCGCTTTTACAAATCGATTGGTACGTCTGCTGCTCTCCTATTGGTCCATTTGCATTACTGAATTTCATACATGAAAATTTGAAACAACGTGATATCTATATTATGTATAAAAAGCTCAAAAGTGATACTAAAAAAGACGCCTATAATATTTTGTAAAATGTGATATCTAGCATTAAAATTTGTCATCAATTTAATGTGAGAAATTAAAGAGAAATAAAAAGCTTAATTAGAGGCTTCATTCTCAAGCAGATAAAATATCAAAGTAAATATAATATTAATTTAACTTAATCTCATTATTAGGCATTTGTACTGTGCATTTGCATTTGTAAAATGTATTTGCATTTGTAGGCATTTATTATGTACTAAAATCGTATATAATAATTGTCTATTGCGTGCGTGCGTATCGAGTGCGTGTGAATGTTCGTTAACATGCTCCGTCTCTCTTTCTCCCCTTGGAATCGTATATCGTGGAAAGAGACGCGGCATATTACTTCATTCACATGATCGGCCGACAAAAACAAAACGATGTTTTTTTAAAATAATTAATTGAATTTTAAATTATTATTTCCGTTGATCGGAATTGTGATATTTTACCGAGTGCACAATTATATGCACGAAGGCTACTATTAAAATGTAAAAGCACAAGTTTTTGTATCCAAACAAATACAATTAATATAAAAACGATGATTTAACAAATATATACAATTGAAGTTTCACCAAAAAAATTTAATTACAAATAAACTGAATAGTTATGCTAATAATTGTAATTAAAAACGTATTTCAATTATTGAAATTTACATTTTTTTCACCAAACATTCAAATGTTACTTTCGCGAATTGCACAATCATTTTCTCAATTAAACGCGTCTCGAGTTTCTAGCCGACTAATTGACGAATTTTTACCAATTATATACCGGGCGGCTTCACAAAGCTTCGCCCCCCCCCCCTTTTTTATAAACACACATACTATTACACTATCAGAAAAAATTTAAACATTTTAATATGGAATTATGTAGGTCTTACCGTCTGGCCTCCTCTCGTGGATGACCCTTTGGGCGCATAGTTCAGGCACTGGAGGCTCCAAAATTCGACCGTTGGCGAATTGGGCTTGTGCCGTAGCGCAAACTACTGCCAGGACTACCAACCCAGCGAGCACCTTCATTTTTCAATCTAAAAACACAGTTAAAACAAGTTAATTCGAATCCAATTCAAATGATGTTCAGTGTCAATGTCAACAAGTCTGATTTAATATAATCCGTTATAATTTTATATTAATTTAATAGTTGCTAGTTTACCGGTTAAGATGCTATTTTAGATCAATATAATATATTTGAGATTAACATTGATTGAATTTATAAATCTTAACAGTACAAATGATTTATTATAAATATGCATCATAAACATTTTTGTGCATGGATAAGAATACTCATTTTTATTATAAAAGATTTTGAGCAGTAAAACGATAAATAATTTCAAACAGTAAAGTAAGCAGTAAAACGATAAATAATTTAAATATCATCAATTAGTACAATAAATAACGGGGCTTTAATTGAGACGCTCATTCACTTTTTTGCAAGCTTTTTCATTCGTATTCAAAAGTATGTTTCGAACTATTTTTTTAGTATTGTATTTCATTTCGCGACTGTTTGCAGTGAGGAGATTTTGATTTTGATTTTTAAATGATTTTTATTATTAATAAATTATGTTCACAATACATCTATACCGAATTTAATAGCTACTGATCTACTGATCATTTTCTATTTTACAATTTATTTATTTTTTGTTAGTAATTATAGCATTATATTATTTTAATGTTAATATACAGCATAATCGGAAAAAATAACTCAAAACGTATTTACAACAGTGGGGAGAAAAATACGCGATTCTTAAGAGGGCTGTACATCAGAAACCTTAATTTTTTTGCCGTTCCTTTCTTCGATATATATATTGAGTGAATGTATATATTGAGTGAATGCGACAATATATATATTGAGTGAATGCGACAGTTGCGCTTCGACCAGATAATATGTATTTTAAATCGACAAAATCGAGGTTTTGTATTCTCCAATTTTCTCCTCCGAAAATGGACCAATTTTTAAAAAAATTTCATCATCGGTATGAGAAAGATATTTTCTGTGCAACTATGTGCGTATTTTTTTTTAAATCAACCGTTAAATAAGCACGCTGGACTCTTTTCGTGGGTGTAAAAAAGAGGCGATTTTATAGATGTTTGGCGGCTTCTAGCTCCTATAAAAAATAGCTAATCAAAAAAGTAAAAGCACAGATGCATCCAAATGGTAGATATCCATAGCATATTAAAAAATAATTTCTCTAGTGCCATAATTGAGGAAGGGAGAAGTGTAATACGTTTGTATGGACAAGGCGCTGGTGTCCAGCCCTCTTAATTCATCAGCTTAGATATTTATGAAAAGCTATTCAACCAAATTTAAAATTCGCCTATTGTCGAGAGTGAATCTGGGCCCTAGGAAAAAAATAATTCTATTCCTTTTTTAATGGTGGGGGGGGGTTAATTTTAGAATTTTGAAAAAAAATATTGCTCTTTTTCGTTGTGTTGTATAATTATGATAGAAAAAGCATACTCTGCAGGTAAAAAACTTTTTTTTGGCACTCACTTTAATGAATGTATCTTTAAGTTGCATCCTCAGGCAACCGGTTTTAAATAAAGTATACTTTTTGATTCAAAACCTTTTCTATCATATAAAATGTGGGATACCCAGAGAGTTTAGATTCGTTATTTACAGTGTATGTTAATATATCTTTGTTATGAATCAGGGCCCTTTTAATAACACCCCCTCTCTCGCCAGCCTTGAAAATTTTGAATTAATGTACAGTATACCCCAAAAAATTAGCATTGACCCTCTTAAAAGTCAGTTATTTATATTTTCATTTTCACCGAAAATACAAATAACTTTCAATTTCTATAGACGAAACGTCATTTGCTCATTATTCTATTATTACCAAAAAAAAAAAAGACAACATCTCTTGTAATTTATTCATTTCGAGAAAAATTAGCACAAAGTTCAAACGAAGGCCATCGTCTTGCATTCTTTCAGTTTGTTTATTTAATTTTTTCTTCGAATGCGCGTAAAATCGCATCACAAATTACGCAACCTTTGCTATTTTTACATTGTATTTCATTTTGCATATTTTTTTCACGACTTTTAACATTCAGAAAGCATTCAATGTACCGCTAACTCGTTAAAAATGTATCCATGACGACATTTCAAAACAACAAAAACAAACAAATAATTAAATAATTTAAAAAAAGATTCCTAGACAGAACAAAATCCACTTGCATAATGAATAACTTCAACCGATTGATTCGATCGTCTGACACATCGTACAATCATCAATTCACGATACAATTCATCTCAATTAATTAGCAATGCTCAGAAGAGCACTGTTGCCCCTATTAGCCTGAATAAACGGGCCATTAGAATCGTATTGTAATTCAATCGGTAAACACGACCCCATTTTCAGTGCGAAACTCAAACAATTTCACTCGGACACGTACATATTGGAAAATCGTTTCGGCAAATAAATACATAAAATCAATTTTATTTCTCGTAACCGAGAGTGACACATTTCTACATTGTTTTCGCACGCATATTCTAAACATAATATTTCAGCGCGAAAATTCATATCATTGCACAATTGCAGTGCGTTGCGTAATGCATATTAATTCACACAGTAATATAATATAATGCGGCCGAGAGAAAAGTCTTTTATATTTGAATTAAATTAAAATTCATGACACGCGTGTTCGCATCGTGAAAGTGCAGCCGTTGACAGTGTAAATCTGCCATAATGTTATTTATTTGTTGTCGGTTACACATTTGTAATACGGAAAATCGATACGCACTAGGAATAGACTCTCGTTTACACACAATGAAAATTTCTCACGTATTAATTAATCACGTACATAAATATCCCCACTCGGCGAGAACAATAGATGTTTTTTTATAATTATAACTGACGGAAAAAGAGCATTTCCCTGCTCAAGAGAGTTGTAGAGCAGTATATCTGGGAAGAGGAACGTTCGCATGCACGTGATGTGGAAAATAAACGAAATTTTGGAAAATCGTATTCAAGTGCTATTTCTACTGTATCAATTTTTATGAAAATTTTAACACGTGTTAACCAGTATATTGTTATGACTATTATCGAATAAAAACTTGTTATAATTTTGCAGGTTTTTATATTTTTAAATTACAAATTTACTGTAGCCATTATGGTGCAATGTTTTTAGTCGTAGGCAAAGTGTTAGATTAAAATTAATTATGATTATTAAAAACTGTCTTGTTTGTACGAATTTTAAATTATTTAATTGATTGAATCATACATTGTAATGTAAATTTGACCACTAAAAAAAGTATCTGTATATTTTTTAAAAATAAAATCAAGTTGTTAATTAGCGTATTAGTTAGACTATAAGGCGAAGTTATTATTGAAAATAAGAGGCTAGTAAAAAACGACATGAAAATAGGAGGGGGGGGGGGGGTTGTTCGCCTTATATTTGAAAATTATAGTTTTTTCCAAAAAGCAGATTAAAACTGGGGAGGTCGCCTTATCGTCAGGCTAATGCGGTGAATATTATTTTTTTTAATAATAAAATGTATCTAATATATAATTTCGAAACGTATGTTTATTTGGTTCGTAAAATCCGTGATGTCATCGGACAAATTAATATTCAAATAAATTTAATAAAATGTTTACTGTTAGATTATCCATGTTTAAGCGGTTTATATTACAAATATTGATTTATATTTGTATTATTGGTTTATATTACAAATATTGATAGAGCGGGTTGAGCGAGCTCGGTGCGGACGTGTGTTTGTGTGTTGTTCCCGATAAGTATGTAGAATTTTGTGTTAAATTGGAGCTAAAGAGGAGGTGCTGGGATGAGTATGTAGCTCTTCTGGCGCCTCGCAAGTTAGTACATATTCAGAATCATTACCTATGCTTGATTTCATATTTTTTAAATGGAATTTAAATTTATAATATTTTCATATTTACATAATTACCCACATAATTTCGATCACATTTCTTTTGATAATAATTTACTATTAACGTCGATTGATTTATTAATGATAGTATTGATAATATTTAACGTTGAATTATTTCATATTTAATATTGAGTGAATGGTTTGATATTTAATGTTGAATTATTTCATAATTGATTATTTAATGTTGAGTGTTGAATTATTTCATAATTGATTATTTAATATTGAGTGTTGAATTGTTTAATATTTAGTTTTGATAATTTAATATTTGATATTGGATACTTGTACTCAACGTTAACGTTAATGTTTGGTACTAATTTAATAAATATTATGATTGTGAATAAACTGTCAATATATGTAAATATATCATAAATGGAAACACACGTCCGTCCGCACACAGTAATTATTAAGCTCAGAGCAGAGCTCCATGCAACCGCTCAGGTCCCCAAGTTGCAGATAGGGGAACGACTCTTGTAGTCAACTGCCATGGCGACATGGTGGTCCTGGACAAGGAGCGCTGAGATAAGAGTGGTGATGAGTGAATCCGTGGTAATTTTCACTCTATAAAATGTCACACAACACTATGACGGTCTCAGGTCAGCGGCGAGTAAGTGCCGCCGCTTAACAAAAGCACAACCCGGTTTTCAAAGGTACCGTATCATCTTTGACAGAGAAGGAAACTCTATAATAAATCCCTGGTAGTGGGCAGCAGCTCTGCCAGTATAAGATGTCAAAACATTTACTGCGCTGTAGAAGGAAGTGGGAATCCACTGCAGTATTCTCCCAAGATAACTATGATGTACAAAAATAAAAGTGTGAAGAAGTCTGACTCTCCGGCTGACACCCGGCGCCTTCGAGGTTCCAGGTCTCACGGTGTGAAATTGGCTACTGGCCACATGCATGTGACTCACCAGGCATCATGTGGAAAATATGCGACTGGAGAAACTTTACGGAACAAATCCAAAATAGGTACTTGGAACGTTAGAGGACTCCTGAATCCTGGGAAAACACTGGTTGTTGAGAAAGAGATGTACAGTCATGGGCTAGATATACTCGGAATCTCGGAAACGCACTGGAAGAACAACGGCCATTATAAAACTTCAAATGGAAATACGATATATTTTTCTGGTAACCAAGATTCGTCACATAGCGGTGTCGCGGTGATCTTAGCATCTAAATTAACCAGTGCACTAATTGGCTACAACCCCATAAGTGACAGACTTATACACTTAAAACTCAACACGCATCCGTATAAACTAAACATCCTTCAAATATATGCTCCTACTGCAGATGCCGAAGATATTAAAATAAATGCGTTCTATGCTTCACTACTCGATACATTGTCAAATATCTCAAACAAAGAAATGACCATCATTCTTGGTGATTTTAATGCCAAAGTCGGTAATAATAGCAACATTGATAACATAGTAGGTAAATATGGATTGGGTATTCAAAATGAGAGAGGAGAGAAACTTATAAGTTTCTGCATTGAAAATAAAATGTCCATTATGAATACTTGGTTTCAACATCATCCTAGGCGATTGTACACTTGGATATCTCCTGGGGATCGTCACCGCAACCAAATCGATTATGTATTAATAAATTCTAGATGGAAATCATCGATACATAACGTCAAAACATATCCAGGTGCAGATTGCGGATCGGACCATAACTTACTTGTTGCTAAATTTCGACTGAAATTGAAAATGATTAAAAGACATCAAAATAAAGCAATTAAACTCACCAATGATGATGTAATTAATTTTGGCAATGTAATCAGAGAAAAAGATGCAGAATTCCAAATAAATCCTAATGTAGATGTAGAAGAGTCTTGGAAAATTTTTAAAGATCTCATAATTCGGTATGCCAGAAAACATCAAACACCGCAAAATGAACATCGCAAGTCTTTTATCTCTGATTCAACTTGGGTTAAGATAAAAGAACGTAAAAGACTTAAACAAACTGGCATAACATCGACAGAATATCTTGAAAGGTATG
Organism: Arctopsyche grandis; assembly: GCF_051622035.1. Lineage (NCBI taxonomy): Eukaryota > Metazoa > Arthropoda > Insecta > Trichoptera > Hydropsychidae > Arctopsyche > Arctopsyche grandis. The sequence continues at coordinate 2,073,263 of NC_135363.1, forward strand.
CAATATTACATAAAGATATTCAAAGGAGTTGTAGGCGGGATAAAGCTAAATATATAAATGACATATGTGAGGAGATAGAAAAACACGCATTAAAGAATCAGGCAAGGGATATTTTTCACAAAGTAAAAATCGTCACTCAAAAATTTTCACCCAAAACTTGGACAATAGATGATCAATTTGGAAACACGCTTACAGATATTGATGTGATACTCAACCGATGGAAAGAATACTGTTCGGAATTGTACAGTGGTAGTTCGTCGACCTCAATTGTTTCCCTAATTGATGATGTCAGGGAGCCTGACATCTTGACATCTGAAGTTGTAAATGCCATAAAGAAACTGAAATGTAAAAAGTCTCCTGGCAGCGATGGTATACAAGCTGAACTTCTGAAAGAGCTTGGTGAAACTGCGATAAAGGCGCTATGTAATATGTGCAACAAGATCTGGGTAAACGGAGTATGGCCGAAAGATTGGGTCAATTCAATATTCATTCCCTTACACAAGAAAGGATCTACAAAAAAATGCGAGAATTACAGGACCTTAGCCTTAATATCGCACTCTAGTAAAGTATTGCTGTATATAATTAAAGATCGTTTGAGCAGTTACCTTGGATGGCAAATACCGAACGAACAAGCAGGGTTTGTAAAAGGCAAAGGGACGAGGGAACAAATACTGAATATACGTCAACTCATTGAAAAATGTCGGGAGTTTCAAACTCCAGCCGTTCTTTGTTTTATAGACTATAAAAAAGCTTTTGACTTTGTGAACTGGGACTATCTGTGGAAAGTTCTACTGGACATGGGAGTCCCCATGCATCTTGTAAAAATAATACATAACTTGTATAATGATAACAATGCAGTAGTTCGAATCAATTCGCTAAACTCGACAAATTTTCGAGTACAACGTGGAGTAAGGCAAGGGTGTATATTATCTCCAGACCTATTTAATATATATGGAGAGTATATAATGCGTAGAGCACTGGATGGTTGGAAGGGTGGAGTGTCCATTGGTGGAAAAAAACTATCCAATCTTCGGTATGCGGATGACACAACGCTCATAGCTAATAATCATGAAGAAATGGCCGAACTGATCCGTCGTGTTGAGACAGAGAGTAATGTGCTTGGCCTCCAGATAAACCGCCCCAAAACAAAAATTATGATAATTGACCGTCACCAACAGCTGCAAAACAACAACTCAGCTTTAAACGGTATAGATGTGGTTGATAATTTTGTCTATCTGGGGTCACTCATATCTAACAACGGCGGCAGCGAATTGGAAATACGGCGCCGGATTACATTAGCAAAATCGGCAATGTCACAACTAACGAAGATTTGGAAGAATAGAGCCATTACAACTGCTGTCAAAATCCGTCTCGTGAAGAGTCTCGTTTTTTCTGTCTGCCTTTATGGTGTCGAGACGTGGACCATGAAGGCGGCGGATAGACGGAGAATCGATGCCTTCGAGATGTGGTCCTGGAGACGGCTACTGTGCGTGCCTTGGACCGACAAACGCACGAATGTGTCTATTCTTGAAGAATTGAAAATCAAGGATAGATTGTCAACAATATGCCTGAAACGTATATTGCAGTTCTTCGGCCACATTGCACGAAGAGGTGAGGAGAGCCTGGAGCGGTTGGTTGTGGTTGGTAGCGTCGAAGGCAGAAGAGCCAGAGGCAGATCCCCCGCACGCTGGACTGACCAAGTATCTGCAGCGACGGGCGCTTCCACGGTAGCAAGTCTTCGCCTGGCCGAATTTAGAACTGAATGGAGGCAGCTGGTTGACCGCACATCATAGTCACGATCCTCAGTGATGAGGGAACCGACAGCAATATATTACAAATATTAAGCGAAGCCGGGTAAAACTACTAGTTTACTATAAAAGATGCACCAAAAATTTACTTTTTTATAAAATAAATATATATGTATATATACAGCTATGCATATATGTATATTTAAAAATTTTGATTATATATTTAAAAATAATAATGAGGATTAAAAAAATAGATTCAGAAGAAGGCTTTAAATAGATATGTAGATATGTTTAAACATTATGAAAAAATTTACTTATTAATATGTATGCACACTGAAAGGATTAAAAGAAACTCAATATTGAAATATCCTAAATCAAACGAAAGCTTACAAAAAATATATAAATAAATATTTAGGTATATGGAGAGTTTTATATCGTTGGAAAATACACTATTCAATTCTACATTAGATACAATTTTATACATACATATATACATATGTATGTACATAGCTTCACATACATAAACATATACATATGTACATACATTATTTAAATATATGTATATATTATATATTTAAAAATAATATAATAAGGAGAATTAAAAAATATATATTCAGATATAGATAGATACAATATGAAAAAATATACTTATCAATATGTACATATGTACACTGAAAGTCATACTAAACACTGAAAGGATTTAAAGAAACTCAATATTGAAATATCCTACATCAAACGAAAGCTTACAAAAAAACATATAAAGGTATATGGAGATTTTTATATCGGAAAATACACTATTCAATTCTACATTAGATAATTTTATACATACATATATACATAGCTTTACATATGTACATACATTATTTAAATTTAAAATAATAATAAGGAGGATTGAAAAAAATATATTCAGATAGAAGGCTTTAAATAGATCGATATATTTAAACAATATGAAAAAATATACTTATCGATATGTACATATGTACACTGAAAGTCATACTAAACACTGAAAGGATTAAAAGAAACTCAATATTAAAATATCCTACATACAAACGAAATCCTATATACTATTTATTCAATTCTACATTAAGATACATACGTATATGTATGTATGCTTTCAGGTATGTTTCAACGAATTGTTCACAACTAGGGCTACCAAATATTCGAATCATTCTAATAGTAAGCTATAAAATATTTAGAAAGGCTAAAATTTGAGCAGAATCCTAGCCTGGAATCATATTTTCATATGTAGGTCGAAAAAAGTTTGTGTAAAAGATATTCGAATACACGGATACTCGAGTCGTAACTTACGCCACGGCGAGTACGTGACCCCAGAGATAGTATGATACATACAATGACTTCAGTATGGGTGTAACAGGTGATGTTTACCTGTGTCAGGTGAAACGGACGTACGTACAGCTCCACAAAACAACAATAACTGGTAGGTGTTTGGTAACGCACCCCTATATATAGCTGACGATGAAACGGACGCCTCGCGGGTCCTAAGACAGGGGTGAACAACCGTGGGCTCGAGACCTCACAAATTCATCTGGCACAGGTATCCGAAATCTGACGGCCATATTTGCTCAAGGGATTTCTCTCGTGTGCTTAAAATGGTCGGGTCTGTGTGAAGATCGATCTTTACAACGTGTTAAAACTCAGGTGTGACCGAGAAAAATGTTTATTCGTGTGATCGAAATATTAAAATCAGTCTCGAGAATCGTTTGGTGTATTTGGTTATTCAAGTATTTTAAGTTGAGTACAATTTAAAATAGTATGGTGCGGTATGTGCCCAACCGGTCGCCGTGACGAGACAATGTTTAATGACAGAAAATGCAAATATCGGAAAGCAAATATCGAAAATCGAAAGATCTTAAGTCGAAAGATCAAAAAAAAAAATGGTGCATGGTAAACGGTACATACTCACTTAATTTGCGCGAGCAGGATACAACAGGAACAAGAGGAACAGGCTTTTCCTCCCGTATTAATGTGCGCGCGCAAAATACGGGAGGAAAAGCCTGTTCCTCTTGTTCCTGTTGTATCCTGCTCGCGCAAATTAAGTGAGTATGTACGTGAGTATGTACCGTTTACCATGCACCATTTTTTTTTGATCTTTGATTTTCGATCTTTGCCTTCCGATATTTGCGTTTTCTGTCATTTAACATTCTGTCTCGTCACGTAGACCCGTGCTCAACATAAAGAGGAGAGATATAAAACGAAATATATTTTTGATTTTTACATGCTTTTTATTATTACGAAATTATGTTGACAATACATCTTACATCTATTTTAATAGCTACTGATCAACTGATCATTTTATATTTTACAGTTTTAATTTAATTTGGTTAGTAATCATAGTATTATATTATTCTAATGTTAATGTACAGCATAGTGGGAAAAAGAGCTCAAAAACCTATTTACAATTCTTATAAATGCTTATAATACATCTAATACATAATAGTATTTAAAGACTCTCTAAAGTGGATGATCTAAAGCAGATTTTGTTTAGGTAATCTGTGTTTATACCTGAAGGGTGTAGACATTTTGTTGTAATCACCGAGACTCTTCACAAGTGTGTTAGTATGGTTACTACTGTTATTAGTGATTCTGTCATAGAATCTACTGATTAGTTTGTTAGTAATGTCTGAACGAAATATATACCTGGGTGTGAAGACATGGGTAGGTTATTATTTTATTGTTATTTATTTTTACATAGATATATACCAGGAAGGCTTGACAGGGAGACCCCAATGCGCCTTCCTGGACGATTAATTACAAATAATGCAGCATTTTATTATTACATAAATCACTGTATTTCGAAAAGCTGAAGAACACGACATAATTAATCCAGAATTAAGACTTTGTACATAACTTTTACAAATTATACACACAATAAATACAGAAGATTTGTGACAGCAGGTAGGATGACTTTTTTGCCAATTTTGAGGAACCGTTTCAACAATGATCAGATAAAATTGGCAAACTCTGATAAGAAACGATCGATTTGGAGTTACAAATACTCTCAAATCTAACCAGCAGTATGGCGGATCGAACCCACTGATCACTTGGTGCTAAACATACACGCTACCATTAAGCCATACTGCTGGCTAATACCCGTTGCAATTCCCGTTCCCGTTCCCGGTCCTGTTTCTCGATGTGTTTCGAAAAGTGAATGTTTCAGTTTCAAATTAATACTTAATAATCAAATTAAATTACAGTAATGATTAAAGAGCGGAACCAGAGCGCGCTGTTCATTGTTCACATGTTGTAAATGCATTGTTAAAGGTTTGCCGAACCTTTTTTACAAAGCATTTACAATAATGGAACAATAGACGGCGCGCTTCCGGTCCTACCTCTTGTAATGATAATTTGTCGAAAGAACGCAGGCGGCGAACACATTTGAAATTATTCAATTGTTTGTTTATTTTACCCTAATAACGCAGGTGGCGATGCGAACACATTCGAAATTATTGCATTACAATGCTACTCATTCCTGTTTTCCGTTCCCGGTCCCGTTTTTAGTCGATTTTTATTTGCAGAAACCGCGGGCATGCACATAATAACTCATGTAAGTTTCATCGCAATCGGTTGAATGGTATAGGAACGCATACGTGAGAGACAGACAAACATTGATTTTTATATACGTATATATAGATAAGTTAAAAATAATCAAATCAATTAACAATTTAAAAAATATAAAATTTTCCCGTCAATTATAGTGGATATAAAAAAGGTTTGTAAAGCAAAAATGAAGAAAATACGAAATTTTAACATTAAAATCAAAAGAGAAAAAAAAATTCCGTCAAATCTAACGGGACCAATACCATCTGAAGATTTTAAAGCACACTTAAATATGTACATAAATCTGTTAATATTCATATTAATTTAGTTATATTCGGCTAAACTCTAGCAACTTTTCAATTTAAGTACATACATTTATAGAGAGGCAATTTATTAATATAATAATAAAGCTTTTAAAGTAGGTACATTTATAAAGGTATTATTTTATGTCCGAGTCTTCATTCAATCAAATTTTAGTGCCACATTTTATAAATTGAAAACCTTTGTATCATGAAAAATCATAAATTTTAAGTTATGCCACTGTTGTCCCAATTGGCAATTGTGCCCTTTGGACGACGGGTGCAAAACGGTTGATGATCGCTTCGGACGTGTTTATTTTTGGAAAAGGCTCACGAATGTTTGACAAAGGTGGATACGCCCAAATAACACTGATTTCCATTGTCGTACACACACATATCTACATTCCTCGGTCGAAACTAGCTTTTAAAATCGCTTCTTAGGCAAGAAAATAATATGTAATAAATATTACCGGTATGAATAAAAATGCTGGCTAGCAAAGCTACCTTGACCCGACAATACGTATGTATATTCACATATCAGCGATGGGTCTCTGAAATTCGAATGCAAAACGCTGAACACATCACGCGTCACGAATATTAAATAATATTCGACGAGTACTGCTGTGCGATGCTTTATTTTTACTATTTATTTATTTATTTCGACGATTATACATTCACTTCATATTGCTTCTTTTTTTATTACTATCTACATAAGTATGATTTTTTTATCATTGTATTAAATCGCTCGTCTCTCGTTAGACGGGTTTCGCGCTCACCCGTTCGTCGGAGTCATTCGTAAAACAAGCAAAACTTTACGGAAAATTGTGTAGAAAAAATCTAATTTGCATACAAATGTTCGTTTTAAATTAAAGATAACTGATCACAAGTCCTTTACCGTATAAACGACTGAATTTATGCACCCGGCTACGCCTAGGTTATTTCATTTTGAATTAAATTGCTTAATGTTCGTAGAAAGTTTTTGAAAGGTATTACATACATATTGTACATGTGTTATGATTTTGTTTAACCGAACAAAATTATAAAAATGAGTTTCGTAATTAATTAATCACATTTTAAATAAAATAAAAACAAACAATCGTCGTTACGTTCTCTATATAGAATAATTTGAATGGAAATCATTATATCTTCAAGTGAAAATATTAAATGTTGATACATACACTCAACTGGAGTCAAAAAAGATATGCAGATTTGGTAGATACAATGAAAAACAGACTGGACTACCGGGAAGACAAGATTTCCCTGCTGAAAATTTAAATCTTCATTACAAAAAAAAAAAATGATTAATTGCATGCAAAGTTTTATGTCATGTCAATTAATAAAATCAAATTCCTAATATATAAAACCGTTCCTGGAAAATATATTATATGTATTAACCATAGATATATTCTATATCTATGGTATTAACTGATATCAATTTCGTATGATGTATGAATAAATTAAATTTGAACTCTCTCAATGATTAATCAAATTAGGTTTTCAATTTCCGACGGAGAAAACGATGCTGGCAATTATAGAGACTTCATCTCGAAAGTCATGGAGAAAATCGGATAATAATTTCGACCTTTAGCGGGGTTTAAATCAATCGCATGGTAATTTTTGTTCTGCAAACTTCAGCTTTATTTGACAGGATGTAAATAAACAACATTTTTTTGTATTGGCAAATTTATTATGCCTATTAAGGTAATACGTGCCTGTTTTACAATAAATATCACAAGCTGGGGTTAATTTACAACGGGTAAAACCCTATGTCAAAACCTGATCTAAAGAAACTTTTCTTTGTCAATTAGCGCACAAAACCGGTCGTAGATGGTTTGCCAATTTCGGCAATTTTTCGTCGGTCACGTTCACAAGCGAAGGTCATCAAAAGCATATGAAAATTGTATTAGACGTTACATAGGTAAGTAGTACTTAAAATATTACTCATACACAAGTATTTATATCCTGCTTCGATGTACTGTGTGACTCTTTTCAATCGCCGGAAAGTCAAAATGCATATTAAATAAAAATTGTCGCTCGTAAAATTAACAACCCGTAAATCGGGGACTTCCACTCTTGGGGACTTCCTCACACGAAGGTCACACGCATTGCAGAATTACGCAATTTACAAATTTCCAATTGAATACGTATTAATTCACAACGAAAAGTTTGAGTGTCGTTGAACTTGAGAAACCAGAAATCTAATCACGCTAATCCATACGGTAACGAACATTCCTGCGAAATGTTTTTAAGCCATTTATCGATTTCCAAGAATTTGCAGAATTTTATCTATTCGTTTCTATATATGTATGTAGATATGTATGCGCAAATTTGTTTTTAAATCCAAAATACCGCGAGAACATCTTATAAGTAAGTAGATAAGTATACTAGTATACACTTTAGGAAATGTGATACACCTACGATTTATGCACTTTTTATGGGTTTTATGATTAATGAAATTTTTATATACATATAATATCCCATAAAAGTAATGGATTTTATTTTTAATCTTGTCCATCTTAAACTATTCAAAGTTCCAACGGTCAAAAGTTCTTCTAAATGTAATTTCTCAGCATTGGTTTTAGACAATATGGAAATATAAATGGATACATATTTCCACATTGAAAGGTATACATAATTAACATCATATTATAATTGTTCATGCTGGATGAAAACCTCTCCAAGATGTTTCCTCTCTTCTCTGTTCTGAACAACAGTCATATAGCCATTAGCAACAGTCATTAGCCAGCAGTTTGGCTAAGTGGTAGCGTATATATGTATTTAGCACCACTGAGGTCAAAGGTTCGAGTCCGCGCCATCTGCTGGTTAGATTTGGGGGTTTTGTGACTCCAAATCGATCGTTTCTCTATCAGAGTTTGCCAATTTTATCTGATCATTGCTGAAACGGTTCCTGAAAATTGGTATTAGATCTAATCCTGTTGTCACAATATCTGCCTGTGTATAATTTGTAATGATTATACACAGTAATCTGAAATCTATAGATGTCTCTATAGACATATCTATAATTTTGTATTTATTATATGTATAAAAATTGTATACAAAAAAAATTTAAAAAAAATAATCCATAGATGTCTCTATGATTATTATTTCTGATTAATTGTTATATGCTATATATTCTGATTGTATATGTATGTATTACTGTATTTCTGATTTCTGATTGTTAATGTATTCTGTATTTCGTTAACGTACACCCGTCGCATTGGAGCAAATCTGTAATGGCGAGTGTATATTGATTTGTAACAATAAAATAAAATAAAATAAAATATTTAATAGACATCGGATAGTCATTAGGGTAATTATACCTCTTGCATTCAATACTGTCCCCTTTGCCCTAATGATCATCTGATTTTTGGACTCATCTAAATCTAAATCTAAATCCAAACATTTTCTTTAAATCATCCACTCATCTAACTTATTTTATTTTTACATAGATATATGTATGTATACCAGGAAGGCCTAAAAAGTAGACCCCGATTATTTTATGTATCTTTCTCACTATGTCAACTTACCTTCTAATATTTCTTAACCATGTGTTTTGAGCTTTTTATCTCCTCATAATACCTGGCTTATAAGTAGTCACCGGACCCAGAAGGTGCCGCGTATTGTTCAAAGGTTGTAAATGCATTGTTAAAGGTTTGCCAAACCTTTTTTACAAAGGATTTACAACAATGGATAGCACTGTGACTATCCTACCTCTACTTATAAGCAAATATCGGCGTTGGGACGACGATTTCGGCACAAAAAATGATTCGCTATTTGCAACCATGCTTTTTTATCTCTCTTGCTTTGTATACTAATGGAGTGGTCTGTTGTTATTTGACAAACACCCAGCCAACGCTGAAAACTACTTACAAATAAATAGTCTTTGGCAGTCGATGGATACTTTTCACACATAAAATGATTCACTATAGTCAATTTCTTAGAAAAACCATGGTTTTTTGCTCTTTTGCTTTGAACACTAATGGATCGGTCTATTTTATTTGAAAAGCATCCTTCCAACACCGATATTTGCTTATAAATTATAAGTTATAACATTCCATATATCCTGGAATGCTTTATGTGACATTTAATGCCCAAGTTTGACATCAATTAAGCAATTGTAGACTTGGTAATTGTGGTTAAGAACTCTTAGAATTGTGCTAAAAATAGTCAATATCATGCCATAAATATACTTATTCTCAAATTGAAAGTTCAAGTTGGGTTTAATCATAGGAGGTTAAGAGGAAATAAATAAAGCCAAATTAAAATCATACAAGCACATCCATTCTATCTCACGGTTATTACGTTTCATTTCATGTGAACACGTCTATAAACACACCTGTAGAAATGATGTATCATTTCTTCTAGACGTCATAAAACTTAGTCATCGTCTGATTGGATCACTTTCGATTCTTCAACCACCTTTCTTCGTCCTTAACGATGGTGCAAATTCCCGACGCTGACGCGACATCCGCTTTCGCCGTTTTTTGAGGAAAACGCGTAAATAGAGCGCGATTGCGAAACCGGCAACGAAAGTGTTAAGTGCTGCGAAAAAAACACGAAAGTATTCTACGGCAAAAATATGTATACCTACACTAGAGCATCAAGTAAAAAGAAGTCGCGTATGTAAACCATTGTTCACAGATTAAACATACGATTGCGAACGCTCAACTTCTTACATAACATGTGTGTTTCATATTTTCTAGCGTTTCCCAATATGTTTCCCTAAGTGACAAGACGTGTCAATGATGTTGCACAACATGTTCAACATTTTCAAGTTCACTTTGATCATATTTGATATATTATATGTATATCGGGCGCCGACTCGAGACTTCTACTCTGAATCCACACACACTATATATTTTTTCCTTTGTGACTAATCGATAACTGAAATAATATCTATATATTATATTATGTCAATGCTCCCTTACGGGATACTAAAATATGTTGTATAAGGGATTTTTCGATTCCGATTTCCATATATTCCTATTGCGACTTTTAATATTGAAAAATCATAGTTTTCCATAAAATGATACTGCTAAATAAGTGCTACTTACATATCTATTATTATTAAATAGCAAATTGCTAATGAATTATTTCACAATTAAAAATTTTAAACTAAAACTAACAATTATAATATAACATAGTTAACAAAATTAACAAAACTATAATTAGTAAACCTAAAATAATATAATATAATTCCAAACATAGCGTTTTATTAAACTTACGTACCTATATAATTGCTTCATATTCTACAGAGGTATATATTAACAACCCTCAAGAAAGCACCAATGTTACTGGCACCTCTAATGCTTCCAGGAAGGGTATTGTTTATTTGAACACCTCTGTGGAAAACACCCCCTGCAGTTTTTGCTTTCTTAACTCTACCTATAATTAATTTATTCCTATTTCTAGTTTTATAATTATGTATATCTCTATTCATAACTACATATATATGTATATATAATACTAAAAATCCACTTACGATTTTTAGCTCATTACTGGCAACACTGCCTTTTAAAATCTGGTTGAAACACTGCTCGTTTAAGCGTATAATATGTATGTACATACATTGGGGTACATTGAAAACAGCGAATTTTAGAATTTGTTAACACTTCGAGTTAGGAAAGACGTTCTGAATAATGGAAAATCTGTACAAAACGTCTTTTCCAACTGAAAGTGTTTCCAAATTGCAAAATTCGCTGTTTTCAATGTACTCTACAGTTTATTATACAAATGTACATTAATATGTGAGACAATGTGCCTTTAAACACCACCAAAGATTATATAAAAAAAACTCCAAAATCTAACAGAAAATAAGAAAACAAAAAAAAGTCAGTAGCGTGGCTTGGTGGTTGCGTTGATATTAAGTACCGAGAAGTCACCAGGTTCAATCCCGTGAGCTGATCTCGATTGAAAAGAATTTATTCTAAATATAATCTTCAATGCTGCTGGTCGTGCTTGGATATTTGTGCTCCAAGTCGATCATTTCCTATCAGACTTTGCCAATTTATCTAATTTCATTGTTGAATAGGTTCCTCCTTCAAATTGGCAAAAAAAAACATCCTACCCACTATGTCACCACTATTTGAATATAATTTCAAAAAATTATTATCTATAACATAGATGTCTCTCTAATTCTTATATGTATATAGTATTGGCATTATGCTTATTGTATGTCCGTATTCTTATACATATATAGTATTTGTATTATGTTTATATGTCTGATCACAGTGAAGCGTTAGAATATTCTGTTGTCACTGTAGCAAAAATGTGTAAATAAATACCATAAAGGCACAAACATATGGAGCTAGAAGTAAAAGAACTCCAGCTGTGAAGGGCAAATCCTCACACCATGGGGGGTTGACTAGAGAAAGACACTATCCAAGTCGGTCAGAGTGCACGTATACGTGCAAATATGAGACTAACATCTCACCGGTAACCATTACTCTCATCAATTTGTCAACGAGATTGTAAAATATCACGTAAAGATAAAGAGAAACGCAGCAAAAGCCATCGACGCTCTATAATGTCTAACGATGTCAAAGATTTTTTTATTTAAAAAAGAATATTGATATTATTGACCACTGTCTTTTTGTGTTCTAAAGACTAAAAAATACGGACAGTGGTTTTTGCCAAGGACAGAAAAAAATATACCCTGAAAACTTATACGTCACTGGAAACACTGCTATCCAAAAGCACTTAACATATGTAGATAGCAAATATAATATATTGCAACGCGTCTTTATTTATGGCTCATTAGATTTTCGCTCTACTCCAGGTCCAGATAAAAAACTTACACATTTCTGGGGCGAAGTAAAAAAATCGAGAAAACAACAATTGCAATTGCCTCCGATTTAAATAAAGCACTTGTCAATCGATGAGGCCTTCGAGCAACCAGGTTTGAATACTAATGGCTGTCCACCTAAACTGAAGGTACGTTTCGAGAAAAATAACATCACACTCTCCATAATATAAATACTATTTATGTTTACCTTCTATAGGACAAGGACTATTTGACGTCATATTGTAAAGCTGTATTCAATAGGAGCATATATCACGTCACTTAGGCCTTGTGACAGAAGGTGTTGATTTGATGGCACTTGTCAATTGCAGACAATAAATATAATATCATAACTTCTCACTCTATGTCAAGTTTATTTTAAATAATGAACAAATACTACAATTTGTACTATGGAATGAACTCTTATTTAATGAACATCAGGAATCTTATTTGTAAATATATGTTAACTAAGCTATATAATGAATTGATGTTATATACCCTTTTAAAAAAGTTCAATATAAAATCCGGAACGAAATCGAATCAATCCAAGACCAAAGAAGACTTTTGTAGACATGAAGATATCATGAACTATCTATATATGTAAGTCACATGACGTAACGGTTCAAATATTGTTGAACTCGATTTATCATAATAGTCAAATTAACGTCTATAAAACTAGACCTAACAACGACCCCAATTTACATTGATTAGCCATAAATTTTCTTGCTCGTGATTTTTGTTTTATGAATACATCTGTGATTTGATTTTAAGTTAGTTTTTCGTTGGTTAAAATTGACAGTGTGTATATTTCAAAATTAAGTTGGCTGCATTGATTTTCAAGTTCGAACGGTGCGATATGATTGGTTGACTCATTTGGCCATTGTCCAATAGAAGACAGTCTTTAAGACGCCGCACCCTTTTCAGCCAGTGCAGCTTTTTAAAAAACGAAGCGCCCACGTAAAGGGACAGTGAGAGTTTTTTGTGATTGAATCAAGCGTTCTAGTGCAACTTTCTCGATTAGAATACGGACGACCTTGTCGACGGAAACCCGTCCGACATTGTGTCGTTCAACTTTGTTGAAATTTGAAGGGCGTCTTCAATTACAGGTTGCGCAACGCGACCTTGAAACGAGAGTTAAGTTCATTTTCACTCGGACCGCATAACGATTGCGTCACAATTAATAAAATTTCCCCACGGCGACACATCCCGAGTACATACTTGCGTGCCGATAATACTCAAACGAGTCGATTAGTTTTCAAGTACACTTTTAAGTGACCTGGGCGTATCTCGGTTTCGCCGCGGTTGACACCAGGTGAAAGTTATGCGTGTGACACACATACGAAGCCGGTCACACAATGGACGCATATTTGCCCCCTCCTTCTTTCTTCCTACCAATTCTCAACCGGAGGTGCTTTCTCCCGGCTCAAGGTTAAACTTATACCGAGATGCGTCTCTCCACTGAGACCGTGACCCCGGTGTAAATTATCTTAGACCGGGTAACGCGTTGCATTATAAAGATCGGAGAAATTGGCTTGCCGGGGAATCTCACCGGAAATCCCACTGCTGACACCAAAATTTTTTCACGGCTTTTGCATTTTGCGTTGCATACACCAAACCTTCTCCTCCTTTCAATTGCAATGAAAAATCTATCAAAAGGAATCATCAATGTATATCTAATTTCCTAAATCCATTTTTATTTTGTATGCACTTCTTTCGGGTTCGCAATTTTCTGTGCGAAATTCATGTGTACGGTTTTATCATAGAACTTTTTAATATATGTAGTCTGGTTTTTGTCTTTGTATATTATTAGCAAATCTTACTATCCTAATGGCTCATACCAGCTAGTTTACTGCCTAATGAAAATGTGCTGTTTCAACTTCTAACTGTTCATTTAAGAATTACTTTTATATACATATGTATCTCAATCTTCTAGCTACATATCTTTTTCACTACCGTTTCCGTATTTTCATTATATCATATTTGCCACATTAATCCACGCTTTCATCAACGTGCCTCTATCAATATTTCATTCACGTCAATTGCTCAATCGATCGCAATCATTTTTAAGAAGAATAGCGAATTATTTCTTGCTAATATATGTATGTACTCGTACATACATACATTTACAGGTGCAACTTTATTGCACAAGGATGATGTGCATGATTTACGCATAAAAACAGTACCATTTTCCACGCACCTCAAACAATGCGTACATTGTCCAACGTGACAAATCATACGACCTTCACATTTTAGAAGTGCCTGTTGCAATAGAACCAATTAAGAAGAACAGACGTGCAAGCGTTTCGTCCTCGAGCAATTTTCCGACGCGACAATGGTGAACCAAAACGCATACAATATGATGACCTGGGAATTTCAGAATGGCGACTTCTTTTGAAGACGCTGGAAATCGGGCTAAACTATTATGCGATTCTCAGATGACATCACTCGCATACGTATTGTTGCAAAAATTTTCGATAAATATTTATGTATCTATTGCCAAATTTGCATGCGAAAAGCGTTTTGGAAGTTGTAAATCAGTCGAACGGATTAACCCGTTCTGCCTATATGTACATATATGACAGTAAACGATGATTAGTTAATAATTGCATTGTGTATTGCAAATAACGAGTTGCATTTTCGATGACTTAATCTGTTTTAAATTTTAATTGACTGATTTGTAATGAAAATTTATTTATTATTAATTTCGTCATTACGATTCCATTTCTAGGTTCGGTGATTACTAGTCAAATTTGAACCGGTAACAGGATAACCGGTCGCTCTAGATCGGTCATATCACACTAAAACTGGTCGCAAGAAAACTGGTCACACCTAAAAATTGGTCACGAGAAAACTGGTCAAAAATGCGACCAATTTTTAATTTTTGGGTGTGACCAGTTTTCTCGTTACTAATTTTTAGGTGTTACCAGTTTTAGTGTGACGGATGACGACGTGTGACCGATCTAGAGTGACGGGTTATCCTGTTACCGGTTCACATATGACTAGTAGTCCGTTTACCCATTTCTATAGTAACAGGTAATATCCAATTCCAGACCTCAACTTACACTAAAAGTTGATTTTTAGCCAGTAAATGTACACACATTTGACTAGTTAGCAACAGTTCAGATGAATGAAGGCAAAAAAAACATTTCTCCAATTTCAATTTGATTTAATTGAAAATTTTGTTTGAGTTATTGCATTTCTAACTGGAATATGAAATGTAAACAATTCAGAAAGCGGCGTTCTATGGAAATCTTTCTGTTTTTATCGCACAGTCTTACTTACGTGTGCGCGAGCAGGATACATGCTGACTAGGTGACGTCATACCGAGCAAGTAAGGCCGTGCGATAAAAAACCGGGAGATTTCTACGGCACGCCAATGAATTCAGACAATGTAGAGAGAACGATTCAGTTGTTGGTCATTGTATATATGTATAGGTATATAGTTGATCGTAAAATAATAAATTGCTATCAATTAGAAGTGATACAAAACATGGATAACATGGATACAAAAGATGATTTAACTTTTAACTTTAAAATCCAAGTGGTCAATAACACTATACAATAATTGTAGCGTTTCCAATAGTTTATTTTGCGGTGAATTTTTAGTTTTCCATGTCAATTTCTCGCATGATTAGGTGAGGCAGTGAAAATAGATACATATGTATTTACAAAATTTTGAACCCATCATAATTTGATTGGTTCCGAGTTCGGTCACATCAAATGTTTTGGCCACATATACATATGAATGTAATCAGGGGTGTCATTTCAGCTTTTCCCAGGGGGGGGACAAAATTTTTGACCAGTAAGGAATGACTTTCAAGGGGGGGGGGGGGGTATTATATTAAAAAAATTATATGAATTTTAACTGTTTCTTTTAATAATTTTTTTTATTTATATATTTTAATCAATAAAATTAATAGTAAAATAATTTTAAAGGATAAACGAGTTTTACAAATATCTTTCAAAGCAAGACAAACAAAAAAACAAAATATATTTGCGAGTTAACATTTTTTTCTGGGAAAAATCGACGTGTTTATACCTGATAGTGTTCTAAAGAATTTCAATATTCTATTTTTGTTGGTTGAGTATTTTAATTCAAATTCATAATAATACATTAAACAACGTGGATAGCCCCGTTCAAATCTAGGTGGTGGAGGGGCGGCTGCCCACCCCATCCCCCCCAAATGACGCCCCTGTGTGCAGTGGCGGATTATCGAACAGCAAAATTGGGACATATCTGTGGCCTCTAAATTTAAGGGGCCTCCAAATCGTTCTGAGAAAAATTATAATTCGGAAAATTCCTATGCATTTTGCCGTAAAATTTGGAGTTTACGACTACTTTTTTATGTAAAGTACAAAACTTTGCACCGTAGTCGATTGTTTGGCCTTTCTAGATAAATTTCACTGCTACAAAAGAATTACGCTAACTAATTACATTAAAAATGGCAGAATATCGGAACAACTTGAAAAACAGTCTTCTGAAAGAACTGAAGAGCAGCTCCCTGAAAGGAACGAAGATCAACCACTGGAAAGGATCGAAAAGCAGTCCTGTAGAAGAACTGATGAAGATCTCTTTGGAAAAATTAATGAGCAGCATCCTACAACGTCTGAAGAACAGACTCCTGAAAGGACTGAAAAACAGTTTTCTGAAAAAGAAAATGAGGAAGAAAGTAAAGGTGAAAATGATACTATAATGGCTCCGAATGTTTATCCTATGGATTAAGCATTGTGGCCAGACTACCAATTTAAAATGTAATGAAAATTACCGATTTAAAATGTTCTCCTTTTTTTCTTGATTGTTTGTATAAGTTTGTAAATAGATGTTTGTTTATATAATTCTATAATAAGTTTTTTTATAATGTACAAACCTACAATTCACAATTGGAAAAAAAGTCACTTTATGGTTAAGGGGGGGGGGGGCTGTGGCCTCCAAAATGTTTAATCCGCCACTGCCTGTGTGTAATATACAAAGTTCTAGTCAAAATGGTTGACGATCTCTCTACTTAAAATCAGTTATCGAAGAGTGTCATTCCATAATATTCAACATGGGGATGTTAAATTTATCTACAGTAACTAAATTAACTAAACTATAAAACAAGATTGTATAGTAGACAAACTTGTCGATTATTTTATTATATAGAATCCCAAGTTCGTCGATCAATACTGGTTTACTTCGAAACTACTTTCAAATTAGCCACACCGACCGTACAAACTTTAAATAAATATATACATACATACATATGCTCATATGTACGTACATATGTACATATATATATATATATAAAATATTTTTCCTTTTTTGTAATAAGTACCGGTTTGTCGCAAAGCAAACACATCATTCTCATCTTGAATAAACGCTACAGTCAAACGCTTAAATATTTGCCGATCCACTTCAACGTATTGAACAATGAAAAATTCCAGTCAAAAAAATTGATATAATTTTAAACACTTGTATTCGTGTAAATTGCATTTATCAATTTCAATGTAAATGAAGTTTCATAATCGTTGATGCATTTTCACGTGTTTATTGCAGTGAGAGACGACATAGTTGACATCATTTAAACGATTAAAAATCGATTATAATCGTATATCTTATTGACATCGAACGATGTGTGAAGGAAATATGATATTAGATAGAACTATTTGCCTTCAAGCGCTCATTTCGCAATTTCAAATTGTCATTTTCCCGCTAAATTGATGCGTAACAAAGCGTGACTCGTCCGAAATTGTACGCAAATTTCCCAAAAATTATTACACTATCAATTTGTTTGTCATGCGTGAAAATATTGGCAAAACCTATTTGCATATTTACGCGCTCGGTTGGGGACATGACCGCGTTTAAGAACTATTCAAATGCAAACGTAAAAATGTCACCCATCTATTTAAATAGTCTTCATTACAATCTTTGAAAAATGCGAACACATAAAATATCTATTTGACTGAGAAATCGTGTTACGTTTTGTATTCGCTGGGAAAAATTCCTCGTATGGGTTAAAAATGTGGCCATAATCTTATCTTTTAATACAATACATATGTAGATGAAACAAAATGTTAGCTTTCGTTTAGCTGTCGTATTCTCGGAGATAGTCGTAATCGCATAAAAGTTGACTAATCCTTAAATCAATAATGTGTTGCCTTTGTTCAAATAGATTGGTCCTGTTCAGTCGGTGTTAAGATGGTAATGAAAACACTGCAGTTATCAATCAGGAGTTGGACTCTCACTGGTCTTTTGAAGTTGAAAAATTCTATTCCACGACATAATAATATATATTACTATTGTTTAATAGTGAATAAAAACACCATAGAGGGCATGAAATATTCTCATTAATGCCACACGCTCTTATTTTTAAACTTTAAAAACCTACTGACCAATAATTCGGCAATAGCCAATAAACATGTTTCTCCTACTGAGCCGTGTTCATGTAAAATAAAATATGTGCCAGTCGATATTCTTCGTATTTTTTTTTACACTGAATAGTGACAACAAATTATTATTTTGAATAAAAATACACAATAATTTTATTTTACTACCGCCATCTATGTATAAAACTAAAGACTACATAGACGCCACCCAGATTTAAAATTTGCAAACACCAAACGCGTCTTAAACGATATTTTATCTCTATCGTAATGGCGGAGGATCCATTTACTTATATTGATGACCAAAATGAGCAATATGGTAAAGTATGAAAACGATCGGATAAGAGGCAATTTTTTTCCTGAATTGTAATCTTAAGTGAAACGTAAAGGAGGTTTGTAAAAAAAGAACAGATAAATCAAAGAAATCAGCCTAGTTTATAACAATTGGGCGTTTGGATTAGTTTGTCTCACTGGTTTCTCCGGTTGATAATTAAATTACTAGTTACATATATAGTACTATACACAATGGATAGTGTTAGGAGGGTAAACGGATTATTCCGCACAAAGTGATCTCGCGCAAGTCACTCAAATCTCGATCACGGAACATCTGGCTCTCGAGTTCTCGTTAGTACAATATTTCGCGTGTGTAGCTTTCGATTGATGGAGTTTTTCGTAACTTTTTGAAGAATAATCGCCGAATCGTTAGGAGTGAATTAGGAGGATCGTCTAAAAATTTTATGATTAAAATTAAAATGTACCTCTAATATTTATGTGTTTCAAGTGCGTGTGTGTTTGAAATATATACACAAACGAGCTGGAGAGGCACCTATCAAAATTTCACATGTTTATTGCAGTGAGATTCTATCAAAACTTTAAGTAAATTTAAAGTTATTGTCCATTTGGATGATTACATTATTTACCTTTTGAATCTAGTGAAATTATAAAATTAAACTAAATTATTATTATTAAAGAATCTAATGAAATTATTAAAAAGTATTATTACTTGTATTACTGTATTCGGGGGTGGTGGCCAGAGAAATGTTATATTAATAGAAGTGGCTTTAGGCGTCATATTGTTGTGAAGTGACGATTGTCCACAGACAATCCTAAATAATCAGTCATATTTGATGCTTGGTGCTCGACGTATGTCCAATAAAAACTTCTCTGTTTGTTTATATTATTCGCAAGATGGGCAAGCATCGGTAAAAATTGTACAATGCATTCAAAAACACACAATAAACAACATGGGATACATTTTTATAAGTAAATTGATCCGATTGTATTCCGTGCGATGTAGCGTATTTATAGAGACGTACCGCGTAATATTGACAACAATTGTTTATTCGTAAGGGCCCTTTTATTATTATTAAATTTCTCTGGTGGTGGCCTCATGTTGAGGGCTTTACCTTGAACTTTAAAGCGGGTTAAAAAAACTTGTAGTAAACAGAGCATCATAAAGAACACAAAAGGTTCCCATTTATGTCTAGCTAGCCAAAAACTACTTTTGAGGGAAATTCTCTGAAGAAACCCCAAAAGAAGGAACGTAAATTCTATATTTTTTTCAAAATACTCATTTGTGCATGCCCTTAATATGATAATTACCAAAAAGCACCACTTTATATTATTTGTAACATATTGTGGATTAAATAGTGACAAAACTCGTTACTGACAATAAATCAATTTATATTTCGTAATAACGAGGTAAAAATTTCAATTTAGTGAGGTATTCGCGTGTGGGTAATTTCCCATTGCCGTTGTTTTGGAATCGTTTGACATTTGATGAGCGAACGAACCGTTAAGTTGTGTGTCGTGACGGTGACGAAGGCTGCTGTCAAACCTAGCGATTGAGGTTAGGTTGCGGGGCGGCGGCTCAACCGGGGGCTCCCGCGACATGTTCTGCTGCCTACGAGGATGTCTCACGGGGCTCAGACTAACCCCGGCTCCGCCCCCGAGGCCCCCCGATAATCCTATCCAGCTGGACACCTCACACATGGGTACAGCTCAACAATCAACCCTACCCACTCACACCATAAAAAAATATACATATTATACTGATTAATAGTAACGTTCCACCTGAACGATTACTACATATCTGTTTCCATATGTCTATATGTAGAGCCGTTGTTTTGTATGCTAAATTGTTTTCATTCTGTTCAGGTCATGAGGTTGTGATAGTCAAAGGTGGTCAACGAGTGTGCGGCTCGGGATGTGCCCTCGGTAACGCCCCGCTAGTTCAATCCAAATCCTACTTTGAGGTGAAGCTGCAGCAGGGTGGAGTCTGGGCGATCGGACTAGCTACAAGAAATACTGATCTAGATAGAGTACACGGTATGTTGTGCAATGATTTTACAGAAAGTGTCCTTTTTTTGAGGCTTCATTTATGATCTAACGTAGTTAATGTATGTAAATTACATTTCAAAAAAATTGTTTTATATCATCCTTTTAGGTCATCTTATTAACTTGATTGATGAATGTAATTAAATGAGGAAAATTAATGTGTACTATGGTAATTGGCGATTTTTAAATTAAAAAAAATAATAGTGGGAACCTCGTTGGCCTAAAATGGAGCTCTTGTTCATTCCTACTCAATAGCAGTTTTTAAAATGAAATATCTACCCATGTACAGTAATTGGCCCCTCATTTATATGTATGAAATACGGATTCACGATGAAACGCCGAACGATACAATGTCCCCGACTGATGATAATACCACATAATGTCTACGGACAAAACGATAACGCGACATAATGTTTACGGACAAAATGATAACGCGACATAATATCTATGGACAAAATGATAACGCGTCATAAGGTCTACGGACAATGATAGAGGTTGATATTTACGATTAACTTTCGAATAGATTGGCTTATCTAATATTCATTTATTAATATGTCTAAGGACGTGTATAGATATTTTTATTATTTTTTAAAAGTGTGAATGTCATATTATGTCGCGTTATCATTTTGTCCGTAGACATTATGTCGCGTTATCATTTTGTCCATAGACATTATATTACGTTATCATTTTGTCCATAGACATTATGTCGCGTTATCATTTTGTTGGGGACGTTTCGCCGCGAAACCATGAAATACACCTAATTTAAAACCGATTGACTTCTAACTTTAAAATCTGAGTAGCCACTTAGTATAGACTGGCCAATTACTGAAATTACACTTAATTGACAAACACATCAACCATTTCCTCTTTGCATGAGACGATCACGATGTATTTAATAGATTAAAATCTAGATGTTTTGAGCTATGTTTTCCATCTTTTCTTTACGAATAAAATTAAAACCGTTTCTCTACTGTAATTAAAAATAATATCATACAAGACACTTTTCCATTTACATATATTATTCGAGACATCAATCTGAATAATCATCAGCTCGAACGTTCACCGTCATCGTTGTCATGGTCACGCGTTCATACACCTAAAACCGTCGCCGCACGAGCCGAATAATAATTCTCAAGAACGTTGCACTCGGCCAAGTCGTTTCGCAACGCATGCCCCAATTTTCCTACAGTTGCAGCCTGCATACATATTTATCGGTGTTGTGACTGTTTCAGGCGGCATGGACAAGGAGTCGTGGTGTTTGAACAGCGACGGTACGGTCAGACACAACAACCTGGAGCTGTACAGACTGACTTCGGACAGGCCGAAGTCGCCGGCCGATCTCGTAACAACCGACCTGCTCGGCACGTCGCCTCCGTCACCGAGTAACCACACAGTCACTAGTCAGGTGGCCGATCCAAGGACAATGCCGTGCGAAGGCGACACGATAGGTATCGCCTTCGATCACATTGAGCTGAACTTCTTCCTGAACGGGAGGAATATGGAAGTGCCCATACCGAATATCAAAGGAGCCGTTTATCCAGCACTATACGGTAATATTTCATTTCTACCATAGTATTGTTGCGTAGGGGTGGGTGGAGGATCCAAATAAAAGGCCAAAGTCGTTTCACAGCATGTATTGGTGATTCAGGAGATACACGCACCGCCAGTGCTCCGTCCAGAATGCCTTGATATCGCCTAAGTACTCGTTTATAAAGGACAGGTCACTCCCTGCATCTTCGACGTCCGGTTACTTCCCTATTGCTTAGGCATGTACCCGGATATGGATTCCCACGCTATCGCTGTCAGTTCTGAGAAGGGACCGGGTGCCATTACTAAGCCAATCGGTGGTCATTGTTTAGCCTACTTGCACTTAGCCTGGAGATAATCCTCGAAAACCAATTATAACGGCGGCTCCTTTTAGCATATGCTACAGTATCATGATAGGTTTCCCCAAATCATAATGAGACAATCGTGACAATAATGGGAAAGTATGGGACACTTTCTGAGGAACCGTTTCAGACATTAAATCAGATAAAACTACGATAGAAATACTTCAAATTATATGTCGTATTATTTTTTCAACCAGGTCATTCTGATCGGAGTTCGAATCCAAGACCTCTCAGTCAATAGTAGCACACGCTCACCACTAAGCAATATTGCTAATAAATTCTTATATGTATAAATACATTCAAATGTTTCGAGCAAATTATACATAACCCCAAAATTTAGAAAATAAGACGGAAAAAATTGCCAGAACACAGCTAAGGCAAGCTTGCTCGTAGAGCTGTCAGTTTAGAAAGCTAACCGGACTCTAATCAGTTTCATGTGATGCTATTATACGTTATTACAAGTAGTGAGCGTATACTCACAGCGCCACTGTGGCGGTTTGTAAATCATCTTTTGAATAATTACATCAACTGGTGGTTTGAGAAGAATTTAACAAGTGTATATTTTCGTCTACAATCAGTCTTGGCATTACAGTTGAAATATCACTTTCAATAACCTGATCGATTTGACAGCTAATATAGGCATGCTCCCAAAATGATCAGCTATCGGGCGACCTATCATGGTACTACACTAAAAATGTAGGTACTTGTTCACTAGTTAGGCTCACGTTTCACGCTCAAAAACCATTTATTACGTTGTCGTTGTCAACAGATGTCTCAAGTTGATATTTATATATTTGCTTATAGGCTTCGGAACTATCAGTTATCGCGAACTGACTCAACTGTGGATCTTGGCATACTGTTTAGGAGTGACTTAAAATCTTCCACTCATATTTCAGATATGTGCTGTAGGGCTACCAAAATGCTTGGATTTTTTCAATGAAGATCCAAGTATAATGCGCAATGCTTCATGTCTCTTGTTTGCAGACGACGTTAAATTATTCTTTGCTGTTAAGGATGAGAGGCAAGCCTCTCTCCTTCAAGCGGATATTAACGCTGTTTTAGAGTTCAGTTCCAGTTTAGGGCTTGAACTGAATACTAGTAAATGTGCCATTATGAGTTATGGACGTGCGAATTCGCTCTATTGTCACGGATATTCCATTGGATCCGTATTGTTGAAGCGTGTGGAATCTATGGTCGACTTGGGTATCACTTTTGATCCTCAATTCACCTTTCACAACCACATCAAGACAGTCGCTGACGTTTCCTTTCGTCGACTTGGATTTGTCTTGAGATATGCTAGATTATTATCCAACCCCTTGTCTTCTCGCTTGCTTTTCAACTCGCTTGTTAGAAGTAAGCTAGTGTATAATGAAATTGTGTGGAATCCGCATGAAGCAAACTACTCGCTTATTATCGAAAAAGTGCAAAAAGCATTTCTTCGTTTTCTTTATAAGAAAGAGTATGGGTACTACCCATATCTCTATCCTACTCCTTTCCGTTTGGGCATGCTTGGGTATAATTCCCTTGAACTTCGGAGAAACTTCTCGTTAATTCGTTTCGTTCTCCAGCTATTGCGTGGTAATACGTCATGCCCGTTGTTGCTGGAACAGTTGGTCCTAATAATTATGTGCGTGGTAGACATCATCATTTGATGGTTGTACCTGCTGCTCGTACAGTTCTTTTTCGAATGGCTCCTATTCCAAGAGCTATTCGACTTCTCAATGAAATCGTTGCTGCTGTCCCTGAATGTGATATTTTCCACCTTGGGGAGCGTAGATTATCGGATATTATTTTAACATATTTATCTGGTAACCTGCGCTCATCATTACTTTCTTAATTTGAATGTGATGTATGAGTGGAATCTTAATCTACTCTCTTCCATTTGGGCCTCGCTGTGATTTTATTTTTTATTCATATTTTGTTTTACTTTTTCTTTCTCCTTTGTACATTTTTATATACTATTTTAATTTTGTTCAGTGTAAACAAAGAATGGGATTTATGGATTTTATTTTTGATTTTTACACTTTTGTTATTTTTTTTTTCCTCTCTAAATGATGTATTATTTTCCTTATGTTACTTTTTTTATTATTATTTTATTTTACCATGTTTTCTGCTTTTGCTTTTTTCCTTTATTTACAGTTTACTTGTTTTTATATATTTTTCAATTGTAAACCATTGTGGCGCATTAGGTTCTTCTTGTAATGCCACAATGGTCCAAAACTATAAATAAATAATGGTGTTGCTTTATTGTTCGCTGGTCCGGAGCATATTAGATTTTGGGTCTGTAATTTAGAGTACCACTGAAATTAAATTCTCTTTATAGAAATAGTTCAAAAAAAGTTGCTTCGATACCTTTCTATGAGGAAATATAAATATTACCCCTATTTATTTCCCACTGCCTTTTTACAAGATATTCTAGACTTTGACTCACTATCTTCGAGAAGAATTATTGCCATTTCCAAATATTTCTTTGGAGTATTAAAGGGAAGTATTGACAACCCTTCGATTTTAACGGATCTTAAATTTCAGGCGCCTGACTGCGATAGAGCTTTTCGTCTTCGTTTACTTTTCCAACCTATTGCTGCGAAAACGTCTGCTTTCAATAACTCGTCTCTTGTAAAGGCTATCCGGTTCCTTAAAATGATATATGAACATTTGGACCTGTTTGATTGTTATGTTGATGAACTGGTCAGTTTCATGAGATTCAACAAGAGTCTATTTGAATGAGATGAATGATTGCCAATTTTTATTGTTCTTTTTTTTGTAAGACTGGTGTGACGCATTAGGGAAACTTATCACATTGGTCATTATTTTGTTATTATTATTATAATTAAAATCAATATTTTTGCGCGTTTATGACATGAGCCCAACTATTGAACAAGTCCTTTAAATTTATTAAAAAATAAATATATAAGGTGATATTAAAATGAAAATTTGCTATTTTCAGTTGACGATGGTGCTATTTTGGATCTCATCTTAGAAAACTTCCACTATCCTCCACCGTCAGGCTTTGAAAGAATCATGTTGGAGCAGTCACTGCTGTAATAAATGACGACGGAACGAAACGGCCGGCACAAACCGGCATAATGACAAAGCTTTAAAATGTTTGCATTTGTATTATATCTATAGGTATATAAAAAAAAAAAAACCATCCATTTATATGAAGGCCGTCACGATGTATAAAATTTTCATTACATATTATTATATACATGTATATCTGTATTGTGTGTGAATATCAAAAACAAAGAAAAAAAAACAAAAAATATTTATTATTATTATTTTTAAATTATATAAAAGCTGTACGTAGTTTAAGGCTAACGTTTAATATCTTGAATACGATCCCCGTCCTAAATTTTGATTATTGTAATGTCTGCGTTTGAATCATGTGTTGTTGATTGTTGTTTCTGACTTTTTCGTATCGATGTTAAAATACATACATATATTAAGCTTAACATTCAAACCAAAATCAAACGTCTAATTCTAAACTATTCCTACTAAGTGCACTTCACTATAAAAAATATCATTAAATTCATTTGACCAATATAAAGAGCATTTAATGCATATTTAAATCATCAATGGGAATATTTCACTCTAATGAATTGTTTAATTTATTGTAAGCGTAACGAGCAATTAAATCTTATGTTTTTTTTTTTTTAGCTTAGCAATTAATTTTAAGTTTATTTTTATATTTTTTACTAAAGAACAAACGAAAAATAAAATCTACAATGTGATAATTGAGTAAGGTTTTGTTGCAATGCTTTTTTTTTTGTTGGTATTTTTAATACGTAACAATGGTTTTATTTTATTAATAAGTTTGTGAAATTCTGCTGACTTAATTCTGAAATAAAGCCGTCGTGATTATTTCATACAAGTTCAATATTTGCTAGTTTATCCGACTGACAATAATTTCACTGTAGTCCAAAATTTTAACGCCCCCCAAATCCTCCTTAATTTATTTATTATGAAATGATAAACATTATACAAACATATATCTATAATACACTTACGATGTATAGATTTAAATATGAAAATATCAAATTTATATACATGATAAGAATAAATAATAAAAATATTTAACATTTATGTACATACATACATAATTCGTTTTTTTTTTTACAAAGGTGCCATTACAGGTTTCCCCAAGGCGACATCTATGGCTAAAGTTCTACAGCAATATGGTTCGTTTGTTGCGTTTATGTTTAGCACCGAGAGGTTACCGGGTTCAATCCTGTGCTAATCTTAAATGCTGGTGGTTAGACTTGGACATTTGTGACTCCAGTCGATCGTTTCCTATGAGAGTTTGCCAATTTATCTGAATTGTTGAAACGGCACCTCCATCAAATTGGCAAAAACCATCCTACCAACTGTCACCAATATCTGAATTTGATTTATGTATAATATGCAAAAATGTATGTAGAAGTCTAAATTCATAGATGTCTATCGATTAAATAATTAATAGTTAATTTCGTGTTCTTCAGTATCAGCAGGGATAAACCAAAATGCTGCAATGTTTGTAATTCGCTAGGAAGGCGCATTAGGGTTTACCTGTTAGGCCTTCCTGATATATATATATATATATTATAGAAGTGACAAATTGGGGGTAGGTGGCCAATTCGGTGAGGAACCGTTTCAACAATGAAATCAGATAAATTGACACACTCTGATCGACCTGGAGTCACGTATGCGAGTCATGTGATCTGGAGTCGCAGCTCGGAACTGTGACCCCTCGATTGTTGGTATTGAGGTCTGTTCATACTGGCAAACAGCAGTACAAAAAGTATGTACTCTTTGGTACATTCATATATTCCGTAATGTAGACGTGACAACAGTAGCCGAAAAAATCTATTCTTACCATACAGCAGTACATGTCACCGTAGCGTATGAAGCTCACAGTTCTTCCAAATGACTTATTAGTGTAATTACACTGAGCAACAAAAAAAATTACCAGAGCGGAGACTAACCAATCTTTACTAAGTTTGACCCACTGAATTCGACTATGATAATGATTTTTGTTGGTTGGTGATCGTTTACGAGATATGAGCGTTTAAAAAAACGCGCGATTTTTATAGTAGGAATCCAGTAGAGAGAAGCGTTGGTCGTTGTCGGTTCGTATTTTGGTCATTGTAATACACATTTAAGTAGCAAAAATTTGTTTCGATGATCAAAGCAAAGTTTCTAATCCAATCTGTATCCGTCATTTAGAACTGCACACAATTTTTTTGTAATGTACAGACCCTTTTTTTTAACCCTCCCTGCAAATGCCCCAATTTTTACGTTTTTCATAACTATGTGGTTTTCAAAGCTATATTTCTTGCATTCTTGGAATGAACTACAAGAAATTTATTTTAATAGATTTTGTATGATTTGGAAAAGGGGTACATCGTAAAAAATACATTTATACATTTCTACGTTCCAAAGTATGATTTAAAGGCGGTAGCGATGTTTTTGACTGTTCGCTTGCATATGTACGTAGATAAGATTGCCGAAATTCACATGACTAATGTATGGTGAAGAATAAACATGACTGTTTAAATTTGCTTTAAATGTTTGCATTGCACCGATAAAAAGATAAAAACAAGTGTGAATGCATTGTGACTCTTCGATGTGGTGAATTATCGGCATTGTACGAGGCTGTAGCAATAAAATGACGTCAGCAGCTGAGAAATACCTGCTCCGAGAACTGTCAACTTGTACAGTACATATATTTAGGGTTGCCAGATTTCTTTTAAGTGAAAGCGGGACAAATCAAACCTTCCCTCGCCGAAGTGGGGTATGCAAGTGCCCAAATTTTTACGTTTTTCGTAGTAATAACTATATGGTTTTCAAAGCTATATTTCTTGTATTCCTAGAATAAACTACAAGAAATTTATTTTAATAGATTTTGTATGATTCAGAAAAGGGGTACATCGTTTAATTAAATACATTTATACATTTCTACGTTCCAAAGTATGATTTAAAGGCGGTAGTGATAAGCCATGTTTTTGACTGTTCGCTTGCATATTCTTGTTGATCGATGAATCGATGCGAGAGAATGAGACAGCTATTGTTTTCGTCGCTTTTGGCGCGTGGCTATTGAGTCATGCAGTCGCCTGTTGGCCTTACCTATGTGCGTTTACATGTCGATGGTTGTCGTTATTTTTTAATACAAAAACAGTCAAAAGCATTTTTATGTTGATGTTTAAATTGATCAATAAGATATATAATGAACCCTTTGTATTGAGAAAAGCTGTATTTTGATTAAAAAATAGTGGGGGTCTTACTCGACTCCCGTTTGGGACACTCGTTCGATCTCGACGCTCTGTCCTTCAAAGGTTAATGTACAAATTTGCTTTTTTAAATGCACATTTATTTTATAAAATGGACGTTTAAATTGTTCCCTTATTATAATCTCTCTGTAATAAAATCACTAATTTGAAATAGGATATCAAAAATGTACACAAAAACGTTTTGTTATCTTTATTCAATAAAAAAATCATATTTGTTCTTTTTCAATATATGGCTTATAAAACTAGAATTTTAAGAGCTAAAAATCACCTTTAAAATATGCAGATCTATTTACTTACACATTTAAAACGTACTTTTATTTATTTTTTTAATATTAAATTCACTCTGTTCACACGCAATTTATGTACATACATATGTATACATAGAGCACATTCACTAAACGAATCTGCAACATTTGATTTCATTCAATTCATATTATCAAGATTTATTTGGACAACCAAAGGAAAACATCTT
This sequence comes from Arctopsyche grandis, assembly GCF_051622035.1. Classification (NCBI taxonomy): domain Eukaryota; kingdom Metazoa; phylum Arthropoda; class Insecta; order Trichoptera; family Hydropsychidae; genus Arctopsyche; species Arctopsyche grandis. The sequence continues at coordinate 2,102,973 of NC_135363.1, forward strand.
TTCTACGCACTAATAATAATATAGAAAAATGCGTGTAAATCGAACGACCGATCGCCGACTATATCTTTGCGTGCCGTAATAACATGTGCCGTTCAGCAGCATCGATAAGGTATGCTTTCACAAAGTCGGTGAATGTACAAAGTAATTCATTTTATTCAAACAAACATAACAATACGTATAAAGGTCGAGAAGCACAATACATATAAATGTATCACAACACCGAACACGCCTCTTAAACTAAAATAAAACATTATGTATATATTTAAAAGCTGCTTTCTACGGTGCTGAATTCATTCGGAGCCGCTGACTATAATTCACTCCTACGATCATCACCGTCTAGTGTCATTCGCAATATGGTCAAAATTTATACTCATAAATGGTCAATACATAAACAATTCAATTATGACAATTGTACAGATGCTACATTGAAAAAAAACCGATAACTTCCATTTGACTGGTGGTCATTTTCAAATGAAGTATCAACTGACTTTTGGCCAAAAATAGCACAATGACTAAATACAGTCAATGTTTATGGGTAAGATGGTCAGTATGGTGGTCAGATGGTCAGTACTCTTCTAGATATTCTATCAATTATTGAATGTAATCTAATTGTTTTGATTTTGTATGCTACATTGAAAATGACGTGTGGTAATTTTCAATTGAATTAATTGACTTGCGGTCAAAATGACCTGTAGGTGCTAAAAGCGCCCTCTAGATATTTTCTTCAGTCATTGTACCTAATCGATACAGCATCATAATAGGATAGCTTTTAAATGCTACACCGCTGTAATTTTCAAATGAATTAATTGACTTGCGGTCAAACCAATGCAGTGACCGAATATAGCCAAAATTTATGCATCCTTTTAAATGCTCAATGCGTCTTCTAGATAGTTTTTCAATCGTTGTACCTAATCGGTATAGCATCATAATACAATAAATAGCGTTTGGATGCCACATTAAAAGTGACCAACTGACTGTTGGTCATTTTTAATTTCTCCAAATAATTATATCAAAACAAATCGTAAACGATTAGATAAAAAATGAATCTACTGGTTTCATCACCCAGACCAGGGGTCGCTAAACTGCTGCTCGCAAGCCAAATGCGGCTCTTTTATTGCCAAAATCCCCACTTTTGTAATAACTTTTGCAAAATTCAAAATTTTGACTTTTGTATACTATTAATATACAATGACGTTATCATGGGGGATATACATACTACCCCTTACGGTGTACATTTGGAGCACCAAATTTGTAGGTCTTGCCACTGAAATTGAAAATTCAGAGATAAAACAGCAACTTAATTTCCTAAAATGAATGGAGCGGTCTAAAAGATTACAGAAGGTATATACTATGATTTTTAATACTTTGAATAGCCTTCCGAAGTTATATATTATATATAACCGAAGATTTATATAGCTTTCCAAAGTTATAGAAAAAATGTTCATTTGGTATTCTTAGTATATGAATGACCATTTTCAAACATGAACCATAAATAAGTAATGAAAATTCGGCAAAAAATTATAAACGTTTTTCCTACTCATATTTGACTCTTTTGATCCAAGAGTTTGGCGACCCCTGACCTAGACAATCGGATAATATGCATAGAAAACAAACGAAAGATTCTCTGTACAACAAGTTGTACTGTCTGTAATTCCTTTTAAGTATATATTTAAATCAAAGATACAAGTATAAATTCACCCATTGCGAATAACATATAAATACATATATTAATACTTAAAAAATTAGAACAAAGAATTGGTAACGAACTCGTGTGTGTGTGTGTGTGTGTGTGTGTGTCAGAGATTGTAAATAAGAACTCGTTACAAAATATAACTTCACAGTACATTTAAACACTTCATAAATCAGTCTCAAATATATCATCGTAACAATACAAAATAAAATAATCAAACGTACATATTATACTTTATACAAAAAACAAAAAAGAAAAATATCAAATGGTAAAATAATCTTTGGTAAACGGTTACACGCATCACCAACTAACTGATATGAGAAATATAGCACTGGTTTCGTCATCACACCACAAAATACATTACAAAACCGCAAATTCAATTGATAATGATCTCACACAAATGGCACGTCTATCCAGATATGTCTCGAATCGTTTCCGACTCAAATGTGTAAAAAAATCGTACATTTATTATATGCATATAGGCCTGATACAAATGATTAATACCTACAATACTTGATTTTGATCGAGATGTGATATGACAGCTTTCACATGTTGATTTTTCCAATTCAAAACGTACACATATGCAAACAATCATATTAGCAAAACGTCTCAAATCACAAATTAAAACCCTAAAAATCTAACAACCCTCCGTCGACGTACGAAACCTTCATTCGAACGCTTCGTACGCGTATACAACACTAAGCACACATATGTGATATTTACAATTCAACAATTTATATAATATTACATATATATGTATATATAATATATTACGTCATACCGTTCAACTGCAAAACATAGTGAAGAAGCGTCATATGTACAGAAACAGATGCAGAAACCTTTTGTAATAAAATTTAAAACATGCAAATTCATTTGACAAACACTAACGTTGCTATAAACACAGCGACCGTACAATCGTAATATAATTTTTATATTTTTTTTCTCTCTAAACCCTGTGACGAGTATTGTCCACCCATTCTACATCTAAGAGAGTGCTCCGCGAATGAATACACGACGATGACGAGAGAGACACCGACTAATTTTATCAAAACGTTAGAAAAAAATATATATAATTGCACACACAAATAATTCTCTAAAATATATATATATATATATTACACATGGCACGTAATCTATCAGGTAATTTTTATTAAAAGAAATAAAATAAAATAAAAAAAAGCGATAGCTAACATTCAATCGATAAAACTGAGCAACAAAAAAAAATACCAGAGCGGAGACTAACCAATCATTACAAAGTTTAACCCACTGAATTCGAATATGATAATGATTTTTGTAGTTTGGGTCTCCATTACGAGATATGAGGGTTTAAAAAAATGCGCAATTTTTACAGTTTCTTTTGGCTTTTGCGGTCTTGAATTCAAAATCTAGTATTGCTGTGCTCAAATTGAGTATTGGAATCAATAGTCAGATGTTTTTTCTATTGATTGTGATTTTTTATTGTTTTAAAATACTTATAATTAATTTTATAGCGAATTTTAAAAGTCAAAAATATTTATATTTTTTTACAGATTTTTTATCTGTGCTATTTTGCATTTGTTTGGTCAGTTTTTTATTTCATCACGTTCATAAGGATTGGTTTTCTATCTCCATGTTTTTTTTATTTTTATCTAAACGTACTAACTCGAGCGGTAATTGCTAAGAAAGACTTTCGTTCAGTTTCCGTGAGCGTACACTAGAAACGTTGGTGCAAGCGAGATGGCAAGTCCGCCACTTACGCGCTTAAGTGGCGGACTCTAGCTTGCCGTCCCACTTGCACTGCAAACATTGCGCATTTTTTTAAACCCTCATATCTCGTAAAGGAGACCCAAACAACAAAAATCATTATCATAATCGAATTCAGTGGGTCAAACTTAGTAAAGATTGATTAGTCTCCACTATGGTAATTTTTTTTGTTGCTCAGTGTAATAAAAAATGACTATATTATTTTTAAAAAAAAATTAAAAACAGATACTACAGTAAGTTTTTTCTTTCTTTCTATCTTTGTACAGGAAAAAAACCCAAAACCGTATTTATATAATCGTGTTTGTATAGTATGTAAAATTTTTACACAAATGTACAATATAGTGCAGTGCGAATATCAAATATAAGGTGCTAAAGAATCGTCGATGCCTAAAATGTCCAATTTTAGAATTGCCGTAGTAATAATATAATTATAATAAAAATTACTTTTCATAGCCTTAACGAGAATCTAAGGCCTAATCGTTAGAATCCAAACATTATTATATATTATTATATACATACAAAATTTGATCTTAATATTTGTTCAATAAAAGATTAAAATTTTTTTCGTGAATATAGATAGATAAATGTAAATGGATACGAACGAGATTATATCATAATAAAGTTCGATAAAAATTACGTGCGGTAAATCAACAGGGTTCTTCTTATACAGAATGTTCCAACTAATGAATAATCCTCGACCATATTGACATCTGAAACAGGCCTGCTCTTAAAGCTATCAGTTACATAACAGATTGGACTCATTCGAGCCAATCGCTGATTTAACACACACTCGCCATCTACATTTGTATGAATGTATCGCTTTGAGGAATGTAAGTTTAGACGATATATATATCAGACTCAGTGCCGGCCTTACACCTGATGGCGCCATTGGGCAATTTTTTCTAAACATCCCTAGAAAGAACTTTCGCCTTCGGCGCTCTAATCTAAAATTTTGAATGGCTTTTGGCGCTCTAATTTTAAATTTTAAAGCGCCTTTGGCGCATCGTTCGGCGCCCTAACTTATTTGGCGCTCTCGGGCGCCGCCCGACCTAGCCCTCCCCCTAAAACCAGCACTGATCAGACTCAAACTGCCAGCTGATTATTAATATGTAACGGCAAGACATCAACTTGCACCACAAATCAACTAGAGGTTTGAGTCAGATTTAATACAAGCTTATTTTATTTAATATAAGATATATTGAAACGGTATCATATAAAGAAGAGTAGTCAGGCTAAAACAACATACAGTATATCGGGTTCAAACCTCAAGTTGTTTTTAGGCCCGCTTTAAATGTCAAAAGAATTTGATCCTTAAAGCCCTCAACATGAGGCCACCCCCCCCCCCCCCCAACGAATACAGTCAAGCTGTTTGACGATGTTTCATTAAACCTAAGACGAGTTAAGAAAAACAGTGACATTGTGGCAGTTGTAGATCACAAAACACTTTTACACGTGTGTGATTTCAATTTGACTGATTCAGGAGCAGGCCTGGTGTATTCGAGAAGAACGTTATCGCATAACATGACTTATTAATTTATTGCAAGTTACAGTTAATACTGTTGAGTGTATCTTGTGAAACATTCTGAATACTCTATAAACGAGTCAAATGCACGTCAAAATAGAAACTTATCTATAGTCAGTCAACATCGGGAACGTTTTGTATTGAAAAAAACGTCAAAACGAAACGACAGCCGTTAGTCAGTGTTGATATATAAAAACTAGTACGAAAAGGAATGATATGTGGGCATCCGACGTACAAAATAAACGGAGAGAATAAAAACACTAGAGAGACGATAAAACAAGTCTCGTTTACAATTGATATGGGTAATGCGACCAGTCGAAAGTTTTTTTTTTTTTTGTAAAATTGTCGAGATCAAAAATGTTTTTCCAACGTCAAAAGCGATCGGATCAAATATACAATAAAAAAATTTGATTACAAGTAGTAAAGAGGATAGCACGTGAGTGAGTCACGGACAGCGTGATCGAAACATTACTAGGAGTTAAGGCCGTTGTTCAATCAAACGATAGCAACAATCCTGAAAAATAATCCACTTCGTATTGTTTTTGCACGTTTACAAGTGTCTTTCCGTCGTGTTGTCTTCGACATTGTTGTCCCAATCGAACTCGGTGACGCCGTTCCTCGACGCGACCTCACCGAGATGGGCGAACCTCCTCACAAAGTCCGAATCCCTCTTCTTGAGCCCTTCAAACCTAAAAAATAACAACAACATTGAGTACACACACACACACACACTGCATTAACAATACATAATACAAAAAAAAATCATTCATAAATGTTACCGTTGAAACATTAAGCGTTTTGCAAACGCATATAATTCAACGTCTAAATTGTTGATTCTTCTGATTGCCTCCGTCTCCTGGTGAGACAGACTGTTGAGCGTTGAACTGGACACGGTGATGTTGTGTTGCGAAAACGGCAGTGCGAAACGTAAATTGAACGTTTCCTCGAATACGTATTGAGCCACCTAGAAATAAACATATTGTATAAAAGTAAGTGAAAAGTGTACCCAAGCTTTACTGCTCTACTATATTAATTCATTTTAATACTGAATAGGGGCTTCAAAACATGATTTTGTTTTTTTTTTTATTGAACCTATTATAATACACTAGTATTGTGCCCGATGGAATATCATCGCATGGGTTATGGCTAGAAACACGTATTTTGGGCATCTATTTTTGTCAATTTTAGCATTTTCATTTTAGGGCATTAAAAATGTTCATTTTACCATCTATTTTTATGAAGTTTAATTTTAAATAATAAAAAATTTCGATGAATTTTAATAAAATTTATATACATATACATATGTATATACAATTTAAAGACAACACAACAATTAAAAAATAATTGAAAAATTCTAAAATGTTTTGGAATTAAAATTACAATGAAAAAAACATGAATATAAAAATAGAAAGACAAAAAATATGAATATAAAAATATAGTACCAATTAAAATTTATTAAAACTTAACATGGAGCATATTTCTACAGATAATTTTTTGAGACTCGTGCGACGATCGTTAACAATTATATTGTATTTACTGAAATACCTTTCAGCATCCACACTATTGACGGGACACCAAATAGATTTTAGAGCGGCACAACCAAACTCCTCATATTTAATTTTTGTCGCCATCAATAATAGCAATATATCCGGCGTGGATTAACTTTTTATATTCTCTATTAATTGTCTAAAAAGTGACGATATCCTTCCAAACATTCAGCCTCTGTTAATACATTAAACAATGGCAGGTTTCTAAAAACCAAAACTGTTTCTTTAACATTGATATTAGATTTTGAACGTGCCACAGATGGATTGAATAGTTTACTCAATGTTCGGAGGAATAGATTTGTCTCATTTAGTCTTGAGTGCAAGTCTAGTTTTTGAGTATAATTTTATGCAAATTTCACTTTTGTTTGTTATTTTAGCATCTATTCGCATATTTTACGAATTTAGCATCTATTCCGAATTTTAGCATCAATTAAGCATTAATAGCAAAGTGCCCAAAATAGGTGTCTCTAGTGATGAGTCGGTGTTTTTCAAATTAATCATTACTGATTTATTGATACGTCGGCCAAATTTAAATTCTCATCAGAGAGATATGCAAGACTGAGCGATTTTTAAATTTACCAAAAGGTATGGAAATATTGGATGTTTTACGAGAGGGAGCGCTACGTTTTTGGATTTCACGAAAGTGAAATAATAAAAAAAATCTCCCATCCATTTCGAGCACTGCTGAATAGTAAAAAGGTTGACGAATGACTCACAGTGAACTGATTTACAGCCTTAGTTTTAAGTCAAAACAAGTAGTAATTAAACACGTTGGACTGCGATCTACAATAAATCAAAGCTGCCCAAAAGGCGCCCAAAGGCTTTTCGATATTTTTAATGTATTGACGATGTTCAATTTCATGGGATACTAAATATATAATGAACATAATACATCGAAGTGATTTACAGCTTATAAGTAATAAATCGTTTTAACTTGATTATGATTCACTCGCGTGACATAACGTATACAGCTGTCTTAAGGCCAAGTCTAAATGATCCACATCCTAATTTAAATTAATGAATAAAACTTTTCATTTTACAATTTTAATGGTTGATGCACAACTAAGATATGTACACAATTCACCCTTTATATCATACATAGCTATGAGTATGAGTGAACTGACCGTGAACAGAGACTAATCCTATGTGTGTATATCATCGACCTTTACAAAAGAATCTCAAATTTTAAAAACGTCTACAAAAATCATAAACGGTAGAAATACATTTCTAGAATGTCTGAAAAAATGTAGAATATGGCCTAGGCCAGTCATTCTAGTACTTAAAATATTCTTATTTTTATTCCCATCCTAGAAAATTTGAAGACATCAGATCTTAAGAGTTTCAAGGCACCTCACAGAGTGTGTTATTGTGGTTTTTTTTATTAGAACAGTGATGTGCGGTTGTTCCTGTGCGATATTCATGAACAACCGTCTCGTTCTCCGAAGGGTCTCTTAGATTGTATTCGTTGGGGGGGGGTGGCCTCATGTTGAGGGCTTTAAGGGTCAAATTCCTTGACCTTTAAAGCGGGCTTAAAAACCTCACAGAGTTCAGCGGTCGGACTACATGCCATCTCGCTTGCACCAACGCTAGCCACGTTACGACTATCTACACAACGAAAGCATTTCTATTGCAATTACCGCTCGAGTTAGTATGTATAGATAAAAAAAAATATTGAGATATAAAACCAATCCTTATAAACGTGGTGAAATAAAAAAAACTGTCGAAATAAACGCAACATAGCACGAAAAAAATCCGTAAAAAAAAATTTTAACTTTTAAAATTTGCTAGACAATTAATTATAAGTATTTTAAAGCAATGAAATATCACAATCAATAGGAAAAACATCTGACTATTGATTCCAATACTCACTTTGAGCACAGCAATACTAGATTTTTAGTGAAAGACCGCAAAAGCCAAAAAACTGTAAAAATCGCGTATTTTTTTAAACGCTCATATCTCGCAAACGATCACTAACCAACAAAAATCATTATCATATTCGAATTCAGTGGGTCAAACTTAGTAAAGATTGGTTAGTCTCCACTCTGGTATTTTTTTTTTTTGTTGCTCAGTGCTATTACTATACGTATTGTATCAATTTTTTTCCGAAACGACCGTTGAAATTTCAACGGGCAAAACTTAAGTTAAATATAAATATTAAATTGAATATATTTAAAAGGTATTTGAAAAAAATTCAACCGTGTGCGGATCGGACACATGACCGACGATATATTTCTTTTCATTTTTATTTTATTTAATAACTTGACACAGAGCATCGTAACCTGTGGATATTCGCGGCACAAATTGTTTACAACTCGTAGAGTTTGTCAGCTACGTACATACATATGTACTTCATCAGCAGTCGCTAGTTATTCCGTATATGCATAGGGAAAAAATACTAACTAGCATCGGTTTTCTCTCTCGCACGCGATCTCACTCGCACGCATTAGGCCGAAATGCTGTTCGGAGAACACATATTACCCCGGTGCACAGGTTACGATGCTCTGACTTAATATGCCAACACCCATGGGATGATATGTCATCGAGTACAACACTAGTATAAAATATTAATGTTAATTTGTGTAGCATGTGTTAATAAAAAAAAGGAGGGGGGGGGGGGGGGGGGGGCAAATTTTTGTTTTTGATTCATACCCAGGCTTTTGAATCATAATCAGGCCCTGATTCATACCCAAACCAAATTGCCAATGAAACAACATGTACCTTTTGATATTCGGTCAACCCGAAGAAAGCCATGGCGGCTAGATTCCTCTTAGCCGAAGCGAGCATTATGGCATCAGTCTGCGGATTCGGTCGCGACGTCGAATTATAACATCCGACCAGAGCCAGATCAGCGAGCATACGAGTCTGCCTATTAGCGGCCAAATTCGACTGACAGCCTGTGAATTCGGCCAGCGTGACTCCCCTCCACGACTCTCCAGAATAGCACGCCGGCACCTCTGAAGCTGAAACACAACAAAAAACAAACACCTTCAAACACAATCCATCTGAAAACGCATCACAAACATGCATCATCAAACTCACCCGTAGCGGTTCGACCTTGACACCAATGACGAGCCCCTTTCCACGTGGCTCCTCGCTTAACATGACGATACTCCGACAGATACCTGATGCATAAATCGTTCTATTACACACGAATTCTCTTCATAATTAACGTCTTTTTTATTCTTAATACACTACCTAGAAACAGGCTCTCTCAACAGTGTTATGTAAAAGTAGCGTCTCTGCGCCATACGCCCTTCGTGACGGTCAAGTTCACCGTCAACACACGATGTTAACTCGGTGAAATCTGCATGCAGACCACATCTGAAGGATATAAACAAATTAACAATAGGTTTAACTATTAAATAAAAAAAAAGTGAGACTTCCATTCGATAATACCTATATAACAATGGAATAATAAAATTAGATGCCCGTGCGCCAACTGAATACGTAATTTAAGCGTTTATATAGTACGTATATATATTTATATATACCCGGAGACGTGTCGAGCATTGTATATATGTATTATACTAAATGGATCCTGCACGTTTATGCTTTGCGACTGTTAACTAAGAGAGATGCGCTTCCATTCGATGGTGCTCAAACTTGTTAGAGATCCCGTGCAAAGTGAAGCGCACCACGCGTAATTAGTGTAGTCTTAGTCAGGAACTAACCATTCTATTAACTAGTTAGCGTCGATAACTGAAGACAATTCATCACTTCCTGTCATGTCATATTACAACGCATCTGCAGTCACTTTGGGCTTTATTAAAGAGTTATCAGCATGTTGTGTTGGGTCAAATAATGTCACGCTACCCAGTGTCGGACTTACACCCAATGGCGCCCTCGGTCAATTTTTTCTAAACACCCTTAGAAAAAAATTATGAAAAACTGGATTACCATCCTCCTTTTTCCTGGCCTTGGAACCTTGCTACAGTTTCAGGCAGTGTCAGCATAAACATAGAAACCCAAATGTTTGGATATAATTCTTGTAAATTGTGCTGTTTTATAAAATTTAATACAATGAATGAAAGGCTTTTAAATTGAAGTTCATTGCTAATAATATTTACGGTGAGCTTAATTTGAAGATTGGCTTTTTCCAGTAGATTGTTTGAATAGAATTTTAAATGTAGGGCCTTTGGCGCTCTAATTTTAATTTTAAAGCGCTTTTAGCGCATAGAAAGGCGCCCTAACTTATTTAGCGCCCTCGGGCACCACCCGACCCAGCCCCCCCCCCCCCCTAAAACCGGCAATGCCGGAAACGAACTCTGTAGAGGAATTTCTTATGATTCTTGTCACGTCGCGTCCCTAGCTTGTCTCTTAAGAGGGCTGTACACCCGAAACCTTAATTTTGTTACCGTTCCTTTCTTCGATATATATATTGAGTGTATGTATATATTTAGTGAATGCGAGAATATATATCAATATATATATTGAGTGAATGCGACAGTTGCGCTTCGACCAGATAAAACGTATTTTAAATTGACAAAATCGAGGTTTCGTATTCTACTATTTTCTTCTCCAAAACTGGACCAATTTTTAAAAAAATTTCATCATCGGTATGAGAAAGATACTTTCTGTGCATCTATCGGCGTATTTTTTTTAAATTGACCGTTAAATAAGCACGCTGGACTCGTTTCGTGGGTGTAAAAAAGAAGCGATTTTATAGATGTTTGGCGGCTCCTAGCTCCTATAAAAATAATTAATCAAAAAAATAAAACGATAGATGCACCCCAATGGTGGATATCCATAGCATATTAAAAAATAATTTCTCTAGTGCCGTAATTGAGGAAGGGAGAAGTATAGTACGTTTGTATGGACAAGGCGCTGCTGTCCAGCCCTCTTAAACGGATTACTAACAACGTAAGTAGAGATACCAAGTTGAAAGTGAAAATTCGTATATGTACACGTGTTCAGGAAACCTTACTTAAATCTCTGGCATATATAGAAAATGATCGCTGACATGACTCGAGTGAATGGCTCGCAGACCCATCGCCTTGATTTGACTCATGTTGATACTATATTTTAAGTAAATGCCCTCGTTCAGTGTGTTAGATCTTTTAAGACTGTGGATGCATTCTTGCGAGGTGCGAGGAGACACCTCTGTGAGTTATGTAATTGAGTATATATTTAATTAAAATATGTAGAAGTTGTATTCAATTAGCTAATTATCTAAAATTATATAAATAAGTATTGGTGTCACGACAAAACGTCAAACGAAACAACGTCCACGATAAAATGATAACGCTACTAAGGGCGTAGACACACACACAGTGGTACGCGGCATGTGTTAGATAGTTTTGCACATATAAAAAAAACACGTCTGATCCATGCCAGGCCAAAACTCACCTTCTGGAGTGTTTTCAGTGATATATTTTCATTGTACATAGGTTTGACAGATTCCCATATTGGAAGAAATGTAAGGTGTCAAATAATAAGATCGTACGAATTAACAATGACATGAGACACACCCATTTACAGCTGGAATCCAACTAGGCATGCCGTGCCGTACGATTCTGTGTGTCTACGCCTTAAATGGTTACACGACATAATGCTCACAGACAAAATGATTACGCGACATAATGTTCATACACGTGGTGTATGAACATTATGTCAGGTACTATTTCCTAACGCATGCGCGCTTTATGTGTTCATGCGTTGTTGTTGTTTATTTTGTACTTGGTTATGTAGTGTGGTTTTTTTATTTTACATATATACCAGGAAGGCCTTACAGGTAAATCCCAATGCGCCTTCCTGGCCAATTACAAATACAAATGCAGCATTTTTTTATTATAAGTCGTTGAATTGCGAGACACTGAAAAAACTCGCAAATTAACGAGACATCTATGAATTGTACATAAATTTTTATTGTACATCCATCAAATTTCAAATAGTGGTGACATAGTAGGTAGGAAGGATTTTTAGCCAATTTTTTTTTTCCGGGAACCGTTTCAACAATGAAATCAGAGAAAATTGGCAAACTCTGATAGGAAACGATCAACCTGGAGTCACAAATCCAGGTCTGACCAACAGCATACTCTGAAAAATTCATTTTCATTCAGGGATAGAACCCGGCACCTTCTTACACCTTCCGGCACCTTTTTATGAGAACAGTGATGTGCGGTTGTTCTTGTGCGATATTCATGAACAACCGTCTCGTTCTCCGACGAAAGGGTCTCTCAGACTGTATTCGTTGGGGGGGTGGTGGCCTCATGTTGAGGGCTTTAACCCTTTGCCCTTTAACATGCCCTGTACGCGGCTGCTTTTTTGCGGATTTTGTTATCGCGTTTTCGACTATAAATATAGGTTGTAATATTTTATAAATTATTTTAGCCTATATTGAATTTTTTTTGACTACTGCCATCTATTGAATTTGGTAAAGTATACAATTAGTAATATTTTCAACCAAGTTATAAAATTTTAACACGATAGACGGCTCTTATACAGGTTGGAACTTCCAAGACATCTATGCGTGTCTCACGCGCTGAGGGCATGTTCGCTAGGACATGTATAGTAGTCGTACGCGGTGGAAAGGTTAAGGGTCAAATTCCTTGACCTTTAAAGCGGGCTTAGTATGTTCATACACAAAAAATTCATAATTTCATCATAGCCATTTTGTCTGTGAGCATTATGTCGCGAAAACATTTTGTCCATAACCATTTTGTCGTGCACATTGTGCAGTGGCGACGTATTGTTTTTAGATGTTTTGTCTGTATACGTTTCATCATGGAACCGTAAATAGCTTAATTTTATAGGTCTACTTCCAGCTAAGCTTTAATTTGCATTGTATACAAGCCACTTTAAATCTATAAGAGTACTGTGTCGCATCACTATGCAAACGGTCTAATCTACTGAACACACTTACATACATAGATAATATTATGCGGAGATTGGACGACCTTTTTACAATGTAACTGTCTTATAAGGTTAATAACATTAATAACAATCAATGGCTCTGACCTTGACTGAGTGATATAAGCAATTATTAAAAGCTTTTCATCAGCTTCACTTGTTTAAAAACTGTATTAACATATAAAGACATTTCCATTAGTGTATTTAAAAAAATTATAATTTAAGCTATAATCTAATATATAATTTCGAAAGAGACTTTGTATGTAAGGTTTGTTGGGAGCATCGAAAACAAATCAAAGTTTCTATGACGACGATATCAATATATGGTTGAATGTTGAAGCTGTTTATATTACAATTACCGAGCGAAGCCGAGTAAAACAACTAGTTTACAATACAGTGAAAACAATTCGTTTAATAAACACTACAAATCGCCATGTTTAACCTGTTTATATTACAAATACTGAGAGAAGCCGGGTAAAAACGCTAGTTGATAATATTTCGAAAGAGACTTTGTATGTATGTAAGGTTCGTTTAAACGTTGTCAAAGTTTTTATAACGACGATATCAATATATGGTTGAATATTATTTTTTTTCCATTCAAATCAATGTAATAAACAAGCAAATGAATATTTACTATAACTTTCGCCATGTTTAAGCTGTTTATATTACAAATACCGAGCGAATATTACATTTTATATAATATAGTAAAAACAATTCGTTTTATAAACGCTACAAATTTAATAATACTTCATATCAGTTTAATGTATTAATAATTTATAATACAATTATCATTTAACATTCGCACTTATCGTCGCGAATTTTAATGTTCTGTGACTGGGGCGTCATCCGTTGTCCGACGATAACCATTCAAGCGAGCCAAATTCATACCGTCCTCATTAAACGAGCACTGCTCGTGAAAAAGTTGATCATCGATTCTCGAGACGTATATTACCGGCGATGTTTAAACGTTTAAATTGAAATCGTAAGTGCGTCGGGGGGGGTGTAATTTAGTATTCCAGCGCCGACACTCACTTCCATCCTGTCGAATAGCGAGAAAAGAGCCATATCTCGTTGCTGTGCGGCCTGAAACAATGACATCGTTTGCGAGCTCTCTGGCAGTTGCACGGCCTCTGCAACAGACATCACATCTTAATTATTATACATAATAGCGGTTGGATTGTGCATTAAAACAAACCGTAAGTCAAAAAGTCTGGAAGTTATGTCTCGATGCCCTTTGTATGAATCATAATGGCAATTCCTCCACTTTTCTTAAAAATAATGCATGTATTCTTATGAAGGTACGGTAATTTATAAAATATATAATGCTGAAACATCGCATGAAACTATAATGGAAACAACTGCCGTTTGACAACCTTCATTAACCCTCCCTCGCCAAAGTGGGGTATGCAAGTGCCCATATTTTTACGTTTTTCGTAATAACTATGTGGTTTTCAATGCAATATACCCTATATTTCTTGTATTTCTAGAATGAACTACAAGAAATTTATTTTAATAGATTTTGTATGATTTAGAAAAGGGGTGCATCGTAAAAAAATACATTTATACATTTCTACGTTCTAAAGTATGATTTAAAGGCGGTAGCGATAAGTCATGTTTTTGACTGTTCGCTTGCATATTCTTGTTGATTGATTAATCAATGCGAGAGAAAGAGACAGCTATATTTTCGTAAGCTATTGTTTTCGTCGCTTTTGACGCGTGGCTATTGAGTCATGCAGTCGCCTGTTGGCCTTACCTATGTGCGTTCGCGTGTTGATGCTTGTCGTTATTTTTTAATACAAAAATAGTCAAAAACATGCTATAAGACTTTTTTATGTTGATGTATAAAATTATTAATAAGATATATATTGAAACCATTTGTATTGAGATTTATATTGTATTTTGATTAAAAAATACTGGGGTCTTATTCGACCCCGGTTCGGGCCACTCGATCGATCTCGACGCTCCGTCCTTCAAAGGTTAAGAATTACTTCACAAACTTATAGTCGATACGATGTTAACCGAGCATGCTGTCGCATTCGTGCAATGTGTTAAAATATTGTAAGTACGTAAAATAACTTCTTTATTTTTTTTTAATTATTTCTTATTTAACTATATAATATTATTACGATGTACTTTCATGTATGATGCACTGTATTTTGGTCAAGAAATACAACATTGTTC
This sequence comes from Arctopsyche grandis, assembly GCF_051622035.1. Lineage (NCBI taxonomy): Eukaryota > Metazoa > Arthropoda > Insecta > Trichoptera > Hydropsychidae > Arctopsyche > Arctopsyche grandis. Next base: position 2,118,505 of record NC_135363.1, read on the forward strand.
GTGCGTATAATTTGACTTTTATTTTTTGTTAGTTTTTAATTCGTGTTTCGTATGTAAAAATATTTACATTAATAAAATTTTAATACAAAATACGTAAGTTGTTGCAGTGGCCGTCACTGCATCGAAAGTGACTTGATCGAAAGTCGAAAAATCAAGATTTTTCGCATTTTTTATGACAATATGTGAAATAGTCCGTTTACCATGCATATTTACATATGAAGAGCGGGTAGTAAGAGGGTTGCTCTTTAAGTTTCTGGCCTAATAATGAAAAAATAAATATTTATCATCGAAATCGTTCTCAGAACACTTTTACAGCACTTATTCTTTTGTTTACGAGGACTTGAAAAATTCATAGCTGTCAAAAATGGAATCAAAACGTGAACATTTCCGTGCGATTATTTTTCATAACTTTCGACGTGGACTATCAAGGCAAGAGTGCATCGATGAACTTAGTTCTTTATATGGCGATAAAGCACCATTCTACAGCACTGTGAAAAACTGTTATTTATTTATTTATTTATAGTTTTGAACCATTGTGGCATTACAGGAAGAACCTAATGCACCACAATGGCCTACATAAGAAAACAAAAAAAAAAAAAAAAAAAAAAACGAGTTATAACGAATTCAATCGTGGGCGTAGTTCGCTCCAAGACGAATTTAGTGAAGGTCGTCCAAAATCAGCTGTTCCACCAGAAAATGTTGATTCTGTGCGTGAACTGATAGTTCAAGATCGTCATGTGACATACTGGGAGGTTCAGGCATCATTGACCATTAGTATGACACCAATCAATGGCGCCGTCCACACACACGATATCTACTACCGATATTTCCATATCCAGTTCCTAAATAGCAGCCACAGGTTGCAATATGGGAACTGGATATGGAAATATCGGTAGTAGATATCGTGTGTGGACGGCGACAATGGCTACGTCCACACTACCGATATCTAAACCCGATATTTGCGAATTTTTCCATAACCAGTTCTTAAATAGCAACCACAAGTTGCAATATGGGAACTGGATATGGAAAATTCGAGAATATCGGGTGTAGATATCGGTAGTGTGGAAGTAGCGAATAAGATATTGCATGATCATTTGGCTGTAAAAAAGAGTTGTTCGCGTTGGATCCCGCATAATTTGACAATCGCGCAGAAAGGTCTGTTCATACTTAACAGCACTGCACGACTCCGTTTCAAATATGTCATTTTATTACATTTCTATTCATATCTACCTACACGTCGCGGTCACGTCACGCTTACATCACTTTGGCCGAGTGCAAGGCAAAATCGGCTTACTTATACATGACAGGCCATGACGATACGGCGCAATATTGCTTACTTCGTATTGCCGAGTACTTACAATATGAATGCATACACGTGCATTCGTAGCTACGCGTCAGAATACAAGTCGGCAAAAATGTTTCGGCGTTTATCGAACGAAAAATTATGTATAATCGCGTTTTTGTTGGAAGAAGAAGCTCAAGAAGGCAATAAAAAAGCACGGAGGCGTTTTGATGTGCATCCCATGTTAAAAAATAGAAAAACCGAAGGAGAGTTTTGGACACTGTATAAGGAGCTTGTGGATGATGGACAAATTTTTTTTGAATATTTCCATAAAAAATTTAATTTTTTTAAAATATTTGCGCCAAAACCATGTCGAAAGATTGAACAGCTGTCAACTGTCACTATCGATAATTGGTCCAAAACAGCAAAGCGGCAGACTCATGGCACGTAATTCGCGTGTATATTTCCACGATGGCCAAAAAAACGGATACGATACGTTGACGGATGTTGCTGTAAAGTATGAACAGGAAATGTCGGGTACTGATGTAAGCCTGCCGTGACGTAAACGTGACGGTTGGTATGAATATACCCATACAAAACGTACCAAAGAATACTTTTCGTACGGCCGGATACCTGCTGAAGTCGGTACGTGCTGACTAGGTATAAACAGACCTGAAAGAGGCTCGTGTCGATTGGTGCAAGGAAATGTTGCAAAAATACAATCACGGTGCAACAAATGCTGTGTATAACATCTGCACAGGTGACGAATCATGGATCTATGCATATGAGCCCGAAACAAAACAGCAGTTCACAGTATGGGCCTTCCAAGAAGAATCAAACCCAACAAAAGTTGTTCGCGCACGAAGCAAATGATCGCCTGTTTTTTCGGAAAAACTGGACATTTCACAACCGTACCATTGGTGGAACGTATGTATATAGAACGGTCTACGAATTCTGAATGGTACACAACCATTTGTTTGCCAGAAGTCTTCGGAGAAATAAGGAAAACCAGCCGCCAAAGACGAATCATTCTCCATGATGACAATGCGAGCTCTCACACATCAGCTCAAACAACGCGCCTATTTGAGCACTCAACACATCGAATTGATGGGTCATCCACCGTACAGCCCTGATTTGGCACCCAATGACTTCTTTTAATTCCAGCACATCAAAAATAAATTACGTGGTCAACGATTTTCGACGCCCGAAGAAGCGATTGATGCGTTCAAAACGCTTGTTTTGGAGGTACCTCAATCGGATTGGAAAAAGTGCTTCGAAAATATGTTCCAACGCATGCAAAAGTGTATTAATAATCTTCATGGAGAATATTTCGAAAAACAATAAAACCAATATCGATGATAAATATTTGTTTTTTCATTATTAGGCCAGAAACTTAGAGAGCAACCCTCGTATTACCATACATATGTTACACCGAATCCATGAAATTGTCTATTACAAGCATTCGGCAAGAGAATTGCCGAATGCGTGAAAAATGCAAGCACGTTGCCCAGTTCACGGATTCCGTAAATTCTTTGCCGAATGCGTGAACTGGACAGCGTGTTATATTATAACCAAGTGTCAAAGTGACAGCTGAATAAGGATGTTTAATTTAGTTTAATTTACATATTATTATGTATAATATGACTACATACATATGTTTCACTGTTAAAATATTGATCAAAATGTATAAAAATGACATTAATTTATGTATAAGTCATATGAGATGATCGAAACAAATGTATGTAGTCATATTATACATAATAATATGTAAATTAAACTAAATTAAACATCCTCATTTAGCAGTCACTTTGACACTTGTCCACGCTGTCCAGTTCTAAAAAACAACACCGAAGCGCTGCTGTCTATTTGCCGACTCCATGCTTTGAGCAGACAAATTCTTGCCGAATACACGCATTCGCCAAAAAATTTGCCAAATCTGTGAACTGGGCAACATGCTTGCATTTTTCACGCATTCGGCAATTCTCTTGCCGAATGCGTGTAATAGACAATTTCACGGATTCGGTGTAACACATACATTCTTTTCGATCTTTCGAAGCAGTGACCCAGACCCAAGTTGTTGATATTATTAATTTATATTTATGGAATACGTATACATTTTATATTAATGGAAATTTATATTTTTTTAGACGATAAAAGTAATTGTCAACGTCATGTTATGGCCAGCAAAACTTACAGTAATATTATTAAGCTTTGAAGGATGGGGCGTCAAGATCGAACGAGTGTCCTGAACCGGGGTCGAGTGAGACCCCAGTATTTTTTAATCAAAATACAGCTTTTCCCGATACAAATGGTTTCAATATATATCTTATAAATCATTTTATACATCAACATAAAAAAGTTTTAGTCCTATAGCATGTTTGTGACTATTTTTGTATTAAAAAATAACGACAAGCATCAACACGCAAACGCACATAGGTAAGGCCAACAGACGACTGTATGACTCAATAGCCACGCGTCAAAAGCGACGAAAACAATAGCTTACGTAAATATAGCTGTCTCTTTCCCTCGCATTGATTCATCGATCAACAAGAATATGCAAGCGAACAGTCAAAAACATGACTTATCGCTACCGCCTTTAAATCATACTTTGGAACGTAGAAATGTATAAATGTATTTTTTTACGATGCACCCCTTTTCTAAATCATACAAAATCTATAAAAATAAATTTCTTGTGGTTCATTCTAGGAATACAAGAAATATAGGGTGTATAGCTTTGAAAAACCACATAGTTATTACGAAAAACGTAAAAATAGGGGCACTTGCATACCCCCACTTCGGTGAGGGAGGGTTAGAGACCTTGCATTGAATTATATCGTAATACTATTACATAGTTAAATAAGAAATCATTAAAAAAAAATAAAGATACTATTTTACGTCCTTACAATGCAACAACACATGGCACGAATGCGACAGCATGCTCGGTTCTCGTAAGACTCGCGCCTACATCAGACCAACTATAGTATTAATTTTACTCGCCAAACCAATTACACTGTTCGACACGAAAAATGGTTCAGAGACGAGCTTATTGATAACTAGCTTACCTCGATAAAATAAACGAATTTTTGTTATTAATCCACAAGAATAGTCGAAATATGATTTTTCTAAGTGCAATTTTATTTAATTCTCATATAAAGACAATTTAATATAATTAATACAATTCAGATTCGTGTAAATACGAGTAAATACTAGTACGAGCTTTTAGCTCGCAATTTTACCGATTTAAATTTCAGCACACTTCAAATTAATCCTTTTAAACGAAAACAAAAAATAGTGTGGCCAGAACACCATCCCAATAAACATGTTTCAATAGAAAATACTCAATATAAAATAGTATTAACAGTGGGAAAAAATCCCAAATGAAAATACGTACTTTTGACTTTTGATTTGAACTGGACGACTACTTAGAGATTTGAAAGCTGAAAAGTACTACAAATGAAAGATAAAATACCCGACTATAGATTCCAATATTCATTTTGAACAGGAAATTGACATATTTTGAGACAGCGACCGAACAACACCAAAATATATGTGCAAAAATCGCGCGTTTTAAAATCACATATATCCCCGAATCTCGATCCAATCAACATTTTTTATTACCAGATTCGTGTTCACTGGGCATAGATCTATAAGAAATGTCATATCTCGTCTCTGAACCATTTTTCGTGTCGAACAGTGTTAATCCGGATCCGGATGTTAGCCCGGATAATCAGGGTTGTACTGTAATCTGACACTTGCATACAATTCCTAGACAGAATTCCAGACCTTTTTCACACCCAGCGTGCATCTCCGACTTCTTAACTACCTTCAAATCGAGATCCATGACCAGGTGCTTGCCGAACGACGTCCCTCCAGTCTTCTGTATGTGTAGAAACACCATAACGTCATGCGCATCGATATCGAACTGAAAGTCGTCGTGCAAGACTTCATCGTAGCTCATGCCCGGCTTGGAGAGGCTCGCCGGCAGTGGTCTCCCCAGATTGTCCTGATAGCCGGCTAACGACACGTCGTTAAAGCGATCCCGGCCCGACAGCGCGCAGACCTGTTGAATTGAAAGTGCACGCTCGATTATAAAACATACGAAATTGGCCGTGCGGACACACTCCACTGTGGAAGGATATACACGTAATTACAACGGCGACGATCCTCATAAAGAGGATGTTCACATTGAAATACATATAAATATATATATGTATGTACATATCTGGTATAATTTGCATATGTTGTAATTATGCATTATCGAGGCGTTGAACTTTAGCTGTTGATGGATTATTTTTTGTTGTTGGCGGAATTCGACTTCGCAATTCATATTCGAGCGTATATTATGTGTAATATACGTATGAGTTTTATTTTAGTTTGTTATTATAATGTTTGATGCAAACCATATGTTGATATGGTTAACAGATTGAAATGTTGTATTTTTTTTATCGTATGTTTGTGTCGGTTGTATTTTTAGTCGACTTATCTATTGTATTTATATACATTTATATTATTGTAACTATTAAACAATATAACTGATATGTGTATGTATGGACTAGGCGCCATCCGGCTTAAAATTCCTATATACAATGTATTTGATATTTATAAACAAGCAGCGTGGACTAGAGGTTAGCATATTATGCTTCACGGTTATAACTTTGTTTTGTTTGTGACTCCAGGTCGATCGTTTCCTATCCGAGTTTGCCAATTTTAATAACTTAAATTTAGCCGACGTATCAATAAATCAGTGATGATTAATTTGAAAAACCCTGACTCATGATACACCAAGATGTCAATTTATTATGAATACATATAATATATGTATATATGAAAACTTTTGAAGATACTCTTCTTCGAACAGTGGCCCATCAGCCAGCGGCGTGGACTAGTAGTTAGCATATTATGCTTTCTAGCAGAGTGGTCACGGTTCGATTCCTACTAGTAGCTGCTGGCCAGACCTTGATTTGTGACTCCAGATTGATCGTTTCCTATCAGAGTTTGCTAATTTTAAGAACTAAAATTTAGCCAACGTATCAATAAATTAGTAATGATTAATTTGAAAAACCCTGACTCATCACACACTAAGATGTCAATTTATTATGAATACATATAATATATGTATGTATATATGAAAACTTTTGAAGATACTCTTCTTCGAACAGTGGCCCATCAGCCAGCGGCGTGGGCTAGTAGTTAGAATATTATGCTTTCGAGAAGAGTGGTCACAGTTGCGTTCCCACTAGTAGCTACTGGCCAGACTTTGGTTTGTGACTCCAGGTCGATCGTTTCCTATCCGAGTTTGCCAATTTTAATAACTTAAATTTAGCCGACGTATCAATAAATCAGTAATGATTAATTTGAAAAACCCTGTCTCATCACAAACCAAGATGTCAATTTATTATGAATACATATAATATATGTATGTATATATGAAAACTTTTGAAGATACTCTTCTTCGAACAGTGGCCCATCAGCCAGCGGCGTGGGCTAGTAGTTAGAATATTATGCTTTCGAGCAGAGTGGTCACAGTTGGGTTTCCACTAGTAGCTGCTGGCCAGACTTTGGTTTGTGACTCCAGGTCGATCGTTTCCTATCCGAGTTTGCCAATTTTAATAACTTAAATTTAGCAGACGTATCAATAAATCAGTGATGATTAATTTGAAAAACCCTGAATTATCATACACTAAGATGTCAATTTATTATGAATACATATAATATATGTATGTATATATGAAAACTTTTGAAGATACTCTTCTTCGAACAGTGGCCCATCAGCCAGCGGCGTGGGCTAGTAGTTAGAATATTATGCTTTCGAGCAGAGTGGTCACAGTTGCGTTCCCACTAGTAGCTGCTGGCCAGACTTTGGTTTGTGACTCCAGGTCGATCGTTTCCTATCCGAGTTTGCCAATTTTAATAACTTAAATTTAGCCGACGTATCAATAAATCAGTAATGATTAATTTGAAAAACCCTGTCTCATCACAAACCAAGATGTCAATTTATTATGAATACATATAATATATGTATGTATATATGAAAACTTTTGAAGATACTCTTCTTCGAACAGTGGCCCATCAGCCAGCGGCGTGGGCTAGTAGTTAGAATATTATGCTTTCGAGCAGAGTGGTCACAGTTGGGTTTCCACTAGTAGCTGCTGGCCAGACTTTGGTTTGTGACTCCAGGTCGATCGTTTCCTATCCGAGTTTGCCAATTTTAATAACTTAAATTTAGCCGACGTATCAATAAATCAGTAATGATTAATTTGAAAAACCCTGTCTCATCACAAACCAAGATGTCAATTTATTATGAATACATATAATATATGAAAACTTTTGAAGATACTCTTCTTCGAACAGTGGCCCATCAGCCAGCGGCGTGGGCTAGTAGTTAGAATATTATGCTTTCGAGCAGAGTGGTCACAGTTGGGTTCCCACTAGTGACTGCTGGTCAGACCTTGGTTTGTGACTCCAGGTCGATCGTTTCTTTTTTTTTCAGATTTTTATTGAAATGGTTCCTGTAAAATTGGCATCTCCTTTCCTGAATCTCTTGCTAAACTCAATTTATTCAGCGTCTTGAGGTTCGCCAATTTGATTATAAAATGCTGCAAAAATGTCTCCATGTGGATGTTTGTATGAATTCGCATTGTATAGAATGCTTATGTATATCGATTGTATTGTATCTGTATTAGTACAGTCGTCGCTTTGGAGCGATCTATAAAAGCGAGTGTTCATGTTCTATGAAATAAAATAAATAAAATATCCAATGTCTGGCCAGCAACACCGAGCCAGGGAATGAACCCATGCCCCTACAGTTGAAAGCATTATACACTAACCACTGAGCTATGTATGTATGTTGCTGTTTAGTATATTTATAAATAATTAAGAAACGCCCAGTATTTATTATTTACTATTTTATTTTAGCATTTATTTGTTTACTACTGACTGAGTAGCTCAGGGTGGACAAAAATTGGAGAATTACTTATTCAGAAAATGTTTGTAGTCAAATTCTAAATTAAAAACTGTAAATTTTCGCACTTAATGAACAAACTTTATATACATATGTTACGGTCTATGTATTAAATCCGCTTATTATTGATAACAGCTGCTTAGTGTTGTGAATAATATTATTATTTTTAATTTTTAGTCAAACCTGACCTAACCTAACACTTTCTTAATCTTATTAATCACATTAACATGTTAATATAAATAAATAGGCAGGTTATTACATTTCATGTATCATAAATATACGTATGTATGTATATGAATGAATTTTTGTGTGTTTGTTTAAGTGCTATACAAATCTACAGTTTTTAATCCCTAGCTTAGACCATAGACAGTCCTTTTGAGAATTATTTCAAATTTTATCTACCTGAGCAATGCCCGGCCAGATATTGTCTTATTATTTTATTTTAACTATTTAATTACAAATATATTGAAAATTATCTGTATTTTTTTTTAAGGTAAAGAAAATTTTTATGTACCTACGTATAATTAAACTATTAAATAAATAATAAGAAAAAATAAAATATATATAAACAACGGCATATAGCCCACTATCGAGTAATGAAATTATCATAATTAAATATTCAGTGTTCCGGATATCAAAATGCTTCATTGAATGTACAATGAGTTTATCGGTAAACAATATGTTCGACTTAAAATGAAATTCAAATATGGACACATTTTCAATTCTAGACTTTTATTTACTTTGTTTCGATTACATTATAATTAGCTCAATACTAACAACCATCGTCAATTGAAAATACCAAATTTTCATTTTAATATCACTTTATATAATAATTTTAATAAATTAAGGTACTTGTTCAATAGTTAGGCTCACGTCATAAACGCGCAAGAATATTGATTTTAACCCTTTGAATGCTGACCAACGCCGATCGGCGTTCTGCCGACAAGTCCATGGGCCTGATAAACGCCGATAGGCGTTGTATATTGAGCATGTACCAAGTAAACAAGAATACTACCTGCTAAGCCTTTCCAGATAGCATTGAACATGGGTCGTGTAATCCGTGTCAATGTTCATAAAGACTGGTTTACACCGGAATTTCTGAATTTATAACCATAGCAGAATTTCCCGATGGAAATCCTTAACTGCTGAGTATTTTAGATTGTGGCTTGGCATTTAGATTGTGAGCATTACATTTTAACAACAATGAAGAAGATGGAACTAGTTTTGGAAAAATACATTCATTAATAGACTTGTTTTGTTTATTTCATATTGTTGCAAGATACATTAGAGTCTAAACACGCCTTTGCAAAACGCGAAATCCTCGTCGGTAGTTATCTAGGGTTTGTTTGGATCAGCTAAAATTTTTATACCTGTTTTCTATTGGATTTCTAAGTAATTCTAATTGGAAATGTGGGCGAAATTTTCAACAGAAATCACTCAAAGGGTTAAAGGACTATCGAAATCGAATAGATAAGATTATATTGCGAATTATACCGACACGAATTGCTACCGACTCATGTAATAAAACATGATGTTGTTGGATTAAATTTCAACGACTGCGGTTAACATTATCACAATGAAAAAACACGCTCAAATATAATCCATCTCCAAACAGACGCTCAACTAGCAAATAAATATTTGACTAAAGATCGTAAGTGCGAATTTTTTAATATTTACCGTTCTCAAGCTTCATCTTCTCGGCGTGCACATTTTTTGTATTACATAAACGAACGTTATATTTACGAAATCGCAATTAGATTACACGAGGTAAGTGAAAACTCGCAAAAAATAAAATTGGCATGCCTCGGTGAAAGCATTTAGACGAGAAGAGCTTGCCAATTTTCGCACGTACATATTATAAACAGTTAAATGGCAAACGAAATATAAATTGATTCATATGAGAACCAATTTATATACATCAATGTGAGTGCAGAGCTCGGCCGAGCTGAGATTATTGTTTGATAATGGCTATTTAATCGTATACATACGTATGTATACTGTAGTGTTTGGAAAACGACGAAAATCTAACTGACCGAAGCTATAACGCAAATCTTGTTTTATAATTTAAAGACGTTGTTACAAGTTCAATTGCAATACCGAGTAGTCGTCAATGAAAGTGTTTTGTAAGCATATGTACAATCATTGACCGTGTGAATCATTGTTCTGGGTAAATTAATTATGATTAGGTTGAATCAAAGCCAAATTTGAATTATTTAGTGAAAGAAATCAAGAAATGAGAGGTTTTTTACGTTACTGAAGAAAAAAATAAGAGATGTGTTTAAAAGGTAGAATAAGGGCGAAAACACACTGAGTGGTATGGGACGTCATGTGTCCTTGGCTTCATATCCATATCCTATATGTATTTCTTCAAATATGGGCGCCAGGTTCGATCCCAGGGCCGGAGAAAAAATGAATTTTTCAGAGTATGCTGTTGGTCAGACCTGGATTTGTGACTCCAGGTTGATCGTTTCCTATCAGAGTTTGCCAATTTTCTCTGTTTTCATTGTTGAAATGGTTCCCAGAAAAAATTGGCTAAAATCCTTCCTATACAATATGTCATCTATAATTTGTGATTGATTAATGTGCAATAAATAAGTTTGTGTACAATTTGATAGATGTCTCATTGATTTGCAAGTTTTTCAGTGTCTCGTAATTCAGTGACATATATAAAAATGCTGCATTGTAATTGGTCAGGAAGATGCATTGGGGTTTACCTGTAAAGCCTTCCTGGTATATATGTAAAAAAATGAATAAATAAATAAAAATAAAATAACGGTGACGCTAAGCAGAAACTAAACGACCGAGCTATGCTGCTGGCTTTTTTATATAGATAATATATACCAGGAAGGCCTAACAGGCAGACCCCAATGCACCTTCCTAGACAATTAATTACAAACATTGCAGCATTTTTATTACATAAATCGCTGTATTTCGAGAGGCTGAAGAAAACGAAATTATCAATTAATTAAGCCATAGAGACTACGGACTATGCATTTAGACTTGGACTTGGACTATGAACTATGCATTTAGACTTGCACATAAATTTTTACATATTGTACATAAATAAAATTCGGATATTGGTGACATAGTACTAGGGTAGGATGATTTGATGGAGGAACCGTTTCAAAAATGTTAAATTGATAAATTGAATTAAATTAAATAGATAAATTGGCAAACTCTGTTAAGAAACGATCGATTTGAAATCACAAATACCTAGTCTGACTAGCAGTATTAAAGATAAGCACGGGATCGAACCACGTAACCTCTCTGTGCAAAACATAATCACCAGCAGCTATAAACTCCAGGGGGTGATTTTTGGGACTGTGTATCATGAATATGGGCTAGGAGTGCTGCGTTTTTTTCACGTTTGAAAGTATTTAAAAAAAAACACGTACCACGTCCCGCTCTGTGTATTTTCGGCCTAAAGATTTTTAATTCAAAATGGCCGAATTTAATATATAATTTTTGAAAGAGACTTTGTATGTATGTTTGTGTGTTTGGTTCGTAGAATCCGTGACGTCCAATTTAATAAAAAAACAAATGAATATAAAATGTTTACTATTAGATTGGCCATGTTTAAGCGGTTTATATTACAAATACCGAGCGAAGCTGGGCAAAAATACTAGTGTGCTATAATTTGCATATAACTGATAAGATGTTATTATTAATTCATTTCAATTGTAAATATTATTATATTTTTAACATTAAACAAATATACATATAATAAGAGGTTCCAATTTTTCAAATTAATTTTGAGATAATTTTTATTTGCAAACCAAAAATATATTTTGGAAAATATTATACACATAATAACATTGATAAAAAACAACTATACACATTAGTAACTAAAAGTTTTTATATTTTATTATCTTTTCATACAAAAATTAATAATATAAAAATACTTGATATTTTTATCTTGCAGCTGACTAATATTTTATCATATAATAAAATAAACTTTTTAACATTTTCATATTTCATATTTAACATTTTGATTTTTTTTTTTGGTCATGGTAACAAATTGAGTTTATCTGAGATGTTGTTATGATCTAATATGAAAAATAAAATAAATTATTTGAATGGTAGAAAAATTTCACTAGAAATTTCTTTCGACGATTTTCATGTCTTATAATGTATATAAAAAAATATTCGTGTGGTTTGAATCCATTTTGCAAAGCTTTATGAAATTTTTTTTCATATACTACATATGTATGATAATATTATTTTCATATATGCACTTGTGTAAAATATGAGGTTTGATTGATTAATATGAGCTTTTTCGACCAAATAAATAAATTGAAACAAATGAATGGCATTTGTTTGAAAAAGTTGTTTACATGGGGATTTGACAGATGGGGCTGGGCGTACCTGGTCGGGGCAAAAGTATCCGAAGGCGAAGAAGCCGAAGAGTGCGAGCGAGCAGCAGAGCAGTCCCAGGCGTCTGAGGGCGGCGCGCGGCTCCATGCGAGAGGTGGGGGGGGGCGCGACGGGGGCCGGGGCCGGGGGCGGAGCGCCCAGCAGCGGCTGCTTCGAGTCGCACTCGTAATCGAACTCGTTGGCGTTGGCGCTGCTGGCGGGCGCCCACACGTGCACCTGCACCGACACCGCGCCGCCGACTCCGACTCCGACTCCGACTCCACCGCCTCCCACACAAACCCGCATCACAACACTCCGCTCCTCTCCGCTCCACTCTCCACTCGCCCCTCACCCCTCACCCCTCAACCCCCACCCCCACCCCATCCCTCCGCCACTGCTGCCAACTCGCACTCTGACAGCTCTGCGATTGCGCAACCTGATACTCCCTGAATCCCTCCTGATATCCGCTTCCCCTTATTTAGCTGCCACTGCTGCGTGGGACGATTTTTATTTTGCCTAATGCTAATACAAACGTACTACGTAAACGCTCTTGCATCATCAAACTGCCTACCGCGAACTCGCATGAATGATGTGCTCGTTTACATAATGGTAACGAACAATTCGGCCTGTTGAATTTCATTACCCAGCAGCATAGCTCGGTAGTTAAGCTTCTGCTTAGCATCGAGAGGCACTGGGTTCGATCCCATGAACTGAAATATGAATTTTTCAGAGTAAATCTGTAGTGCTGCTGGCCAAACTTTGGTTTATGACTCCAGGTCGATCGTTTCCTATCAGAGTTTGCCAATTTTCTCTGATTTCATTGTTGAAACGGTTCCCGGTAAAATTGGCTAAATATCCTTCCTACCTACTATGTCACCACTATTTGAGATTGATTAATGTACAATAAAATGTATGTACAATTCATAGATGTCTCGTTAATTTGCGAAATTTTCAGTGTCTCGTAATTCAGCGACTTGTAATTGCTGCAATGTTTGTAATTGGCCAGGAAGGCGCATTGGGGTTACCTGTAAGGCCTTCCTGTAAAAATAAAAATATATATATGTATATATATATATATATATATATATATATATATATATACAGTGGCGGACTGGGACTGAAATCAGTGCATGCCAGGAGTCAAAGGGGGCCCCCCAGGGTTAAAAAATTTGCCCCCCCCCCCCCCTCATATAACAAAATTTTCTTCTTTCCATCACGCTAAAAATCAAGGGAAAAATTTTTTTTTTTCAAAAATGGGAATAAACAAATTTAGGTAAAAGAAAAATGGCAAAAGCAAAATAGATCCATAAATTACATTGTATATTTCGTTTTAACCCTTGTCCTAGGTAAATAGAATGCATCATAAAAGAATCAGGGACTTCATTTCAGCTTTTTCTTGGGCTGGCAAAGATTGGTCAAATTGAATTTTTTTTCAAAAAATCTTTTTATATCGGAATAAAAATGGAAAATATTCTTTGAATACACCTTATTGAGTTATAAAATATGAAAAAAATAAGCTTATATTTGAAAAAATAATTATAAAAAAATATTATGTAAAAATCGAAAAAAGCGCCGCAGGCGAAAATTTTTTTCTAAAAATCTTCACATGGTCAGCAAAAATCGACCATCGAACTGAGTCACTAAAAAACTATCAATTAACTTAATTTCTACCGACTGTCTTTTCACTTTATCTATGTACATACATACATACATATGTACGTAATAACAATAGATAAAGTTTTGTGATCATGCGAAAATCTGGATTTTGGGAAGGGGGCCCCTATCCTATATTTCTATATACATGGATGTGTCTAGATTAGGATTAGATTTTATATTCGGAAACTGTTTACAATTGTATATTTAAATCTTACTATATCGTCGAAGTATAATCAAATGTTATTTTGAAAGTATGAAGTAAATTTAAATAGCTGGTTGATGATGAATCGTCCTATCAAAATTGTTTTAAGCAATTCAGTTTATATTATTCACGGAAATTTGTTTATTACCATTTTTATTTCAGTAGGTAGTTGTAACATAGGTATTGGTATATACATAATATTGACGTTGGAAATGGGCCCGGCAAAAGGGCCCACGTTGAAATGTTGAAACTTACATTTCGAGCCTAATACAAAAAGTTAACCAATCTTTGGGCTGTTAAAGCAGGTATTAGTTGTTTTTGTATATCGTAAGATATTTGTTTTGTTGAAATACCCAAACTTTAGGTCCCAAAGTGCAATATCCTATAAATTTTTACACACGTGAAATAGATAAAAAGTTATTTAATTTTACTGAGGGCCCATATTTTCTAACAGACAGTGGGGCCCACATGCCATCGGGCATGTTCGCTTGTATGGCCAGTCCGCCACTGTATATATATATATATATATATATATATATATATATATACTAATTGATACTGTAGGGCAGAGCATCGTAAGGCGAGTGCCCCGGCATTATTTTTGCCGCGAACAGCACTTCGATCTAACGCGTGCGAGTGAGATCGCGTGTGAGGAAGAAAACCGATGTTAGTTAGCGTTTTGTCACCTATGCATATATACGGAATAATTAGCGACTGCCGATGAACTACATATGTATGTACGTAGCTGACAAACTCTACGAGTTGTAAACAATGTGTGCCGCGAATATCCAGAGGTTGCGTGGCTCTGCTGTAGGGAATCATACTTATCAATTCACATTCACAAGTATCACAAATTGCATGTGTCCGAAATCCACACATGCCATCAGACCATGAAAAATGATCTCATCACACACGTATCCGAGGGTGACCTCGATACAACGGCTCAAAGCTCAAATTATTACCATTCGATTAGTTCCCCAATTAAGACCCCCTCAGATGACGAGGAAAATACGTCATTAATGTTGAAATCTACGCCGGTCCCCCAGGATTTAAATATCCGTAAACAGTGGTGTCGTTAGGGGTGATGTCACCTAAAAAAAATTTTTATTGATTATTAATATTTGTTAATTGTTATAATTTACGAGAGAAGCGCGAGTTAGTTACCCTATAGGTACATACCAGTAGCGGCTCGTGAGAATTCATAGTAGGGGGGACTGCAGAGATTGATCAGGCTGTAGTAGCTCGTTGACCATACCGGTGATCAAAAGAAAACAAAAATAGCATGCACATGTACTATACTAGGAGGCTGCAGCCCCGCAGCCGATGCCGACGACAAAAATAGCATGAATTTGTACTGTACAGGAAGGTCTGCAACCCCGCAGCCCATATGGACGAGCCGCCACTAGTACATACACTGATTTCTCAGGAACTCAAACAAAAGCTCATATTTTATGCTATCAATGGCACCGTTAACACTAGCGATATCTACACCGATATGTACGAAATTTTCCATATCCAGTTCCCATATTCCCATAACCACAGGTTGCAATATGGGAACTGGATATGGAAAATTTCATACATATCGGTGTAGATATCGCTAGTGTTAACGGTGCCAATGGCTCATATTTGATGCTATATAGCTGCACCAGACGGATTTCGCGGTAGCTGTAAAGATACAGAAAGATGTATATATACAGAAATTACAATGAAGCGTGAAGCCACGAGGTTCGTCATACAACGAATATTTCGAATAAGTGTTTTTCAATTTAAACAATTTGGTGTCGCCCCAAATGTGGTGTCACCTGGTGCAGACCGCACTCCCCGCACGGGCTAGGCCCGTGCTAGGCCCGGACGCTACTACCCCTAAAACCAAATTTCTTTCAGAGTTCTGTAGGAATCTCGTCACCGCAATCGAAACATCTATTGCGACGGAGAATACATTTCTCACGCTCAACCATTGACGTCATCTCGAGTCGAGAAACTTCCACCCCAACAAATCAAGCAGAACGACGCGAAGTCGAAGAACACCTGCATCCATTAAAATGCACAAACAACAACTACATTGTAACCCATTGAACAAACATCCAGACTCACAAACAGACCAGACGCCACATATTCGAGAATATTCCACCCTAACAACGAACCACATTCCTCGCACAACTTGCACACGTGTACTTCCAAGAAGCAAACACCACCTGCGGTTCTCAGAAACAAGTCACGTGGACCCCCAAAAACAATATAAAAGGAGATCCAACCCAGACAACTTCACCACCTTGACAAACACGTACACAAACTTGCCGTGAACTACTTCAAGTCTCTCGGCAAGATAGACAACCCTCTTATAAATTCCCTCGGTGAGACCAAACTCACGATCAATCAAAGGCCCATCGACATCTTGAAGATGGGTATAGGCTAAACTAGGATAGATAGAATTAATCTGTAAATATATACTATGACAACAGTAACCATAAGTTAAGTTAACCAAACCACTAACATAATACTATAGCCTCTAAATATAAAACTAACCATACTAACCGTAACAGTATCCCATAGTTAATGCACTAACCTATGCTTAGTGTTCTAGCCATCCAAATCAGCAATGCGAGCAGCCGCCAGCCGCACCACAACATCACCGCGAATCGGATCCCAGATAATTCGCTAGATCGATAGGCATGGAGTAAACTCCATGGAACTATCTATAAAAATATTACCCACTACTAGACAACTTCAGTCAACACACAGCTGCAGACCATGCTACATTGACAACCAGTCAAGCTCCAACAGCCACCACGAGTGAACAACAACCAGTCAGACTTCAGCAACCACCACGGCAGCAGTCGACATCCAGCATCTGACCAGCTACCACTACACTACCCTACAATGGAAGAACGCTTGCAACTCAGCCGGATCCAGAGCAACGACACATTACAGATCCAGCAGCCGCACGACACCAGTCAGCAGCCAATAGCGGCTTCGAGAAACTTCCTCAAATATTCTAATACACTTGTACAATATTTAGGCAAACAATAAAACAACTTAAAACGAGCACAACAGTGTTTCGTTAGGCTGGGATACGGTCAATACTTCCTACTCCGCCTACAGTTCAGATCAACTAACCACCTGGGCGAACCCGCATCACAAGAAATTTATTCAGAATCTTGAAATGAAATATTTTCAGTGTTATCGAACCGTGAACAATTTACATTCTGAGCTTGGATCGAATCACACTGTGAATCTTTCTCACTAATACAACTAATTTATTTTCTCTATTAAGTCGCTCGAAAGTCCATCTACATGTTCGCGCAAAAAACAAACCTGCTCAGGTACACGTTCAAAATCAAGTAATCCACTTTGAGTGGAGACTTTCAAAAAAACGTGTGATAAATATTGTCCCGACCAATTGTCTGATGGCTGGATCTCGTGGTGCTACGATCCACGAAAGCATGTAAATTGTTGTTGTTGTTGTTGTACCGGTTCCTCTGAACGAGACGCGCTTACTCCCGCTTCGATCGCCAGCATTGTAAGCAAGTCTCATGAGTCTCAAGCCATTCAGCCCAGCAGCCATTATGAACCTCTAATATACGCAAACCTTAAAAAAATACGTGATTTCTGTCGGTTAGAACATTAAAAATGAGCAATAGAAGTGCGAGTTTTTCTGCCTAATGCAGTCGTGAAGTGACAGAAATTTCTACAATTGTTGTCAGAGTTCAACAGTTGGTAGCAGTGCTTGTTGTCGATAAATGAATAACGTCAACTGTCACATTGACATTTTACAGCTGAGATTATCATAATGGAATGCCGGCTTTGTTTAGGCTCTGCAGCATCCTTATCGTCCGCCTCCATCTATGATAATCCTGGCGTACTAGTTCATCAAATCTGGAAATGCTGTCAACTACAGGTCAGTTCACCGTCGAATGTTTCTATCACATGACTTGTTAACTGATATATACGGTTATCATATCACAAAATTTCTGTACAGATTCATTTAACTTTAGTTTGAAATTAATTTTTTTTGTCTTTGATATTTTTCAGGTGAAAAACGATGATGGATTGCCCAATACAATATGCGCTTCGTGTGAAACCAACCTGAAGCTTTTCACTAATTTTAAAAACATATGTACTCAAAATGATGAAATTCTTCGACGTAAAAAAACTGAAAGTTTGAATTTAAAACCGAAAGAAATCATACTAGATGCATTAAGATGGGAGGATGAATCCAATTGTTCTATGGAGCCTAGAAGTAATGAAATGTACGTAAAAATAGAAGATAAAAACAATGTAATAATAACCGATCCAAGTTTTACTACAAGCATGAAATCGACAAATACAAATGAGATATTAATGTGTGATAAAGATGGTAGTTCAATGGTAATCATTACAAATTAAATTTAATCATATTATGAATTTAATTTATTTTTAATTATGGCATCGTTTTTGTATTGTAGATAAATGGAACAAAAAATTCCACAGAGAGCATAGCTAGTACTTCTGTTGTTTTCCCAAACCGATTGAGTGTTTCGTCGTCTATAGGTTAGTTTAAACTCTTTTTTTTTATTTGTATACATATAATATTATTTACTGTTTTTTTTTTTACATTATCCAAGAAATATAGATGTTTTGTTGATTATATTTTATTAGTAAATATTAACTCGCCATTTTGTTTTTACTTCAAAATTATTTAAGAGATCAAGATTGGTAAATAATGTAATATAAAATTATATTTGTATAACTTTTTTCAAATGGAATAAACCTTCGAGTGTTGTTACTATTTTTTTTTATTTCTTATTAACTTTTAGTAACCTACGAAGCAAGTATGGAGAATATGTATGACACTGATGTCGAGTATGGAATAGAGAGTGAATACGAAATCGACACCGAATTGGAATCTGATAGCGATAACGACGAAAATGTCGTTTCTTCTAATATTTCTCAAACCGTAATGTCTTCTGTGGTACCTTCAACTTCTTCAAACGGGTCAACCAGTCCACCTTCAACATCAAGAACATGTTCGAATACAGCTGTGCAGCGTCCGGAGATTTCTTTTACGGCGGGACCAGTGATTAAAGTTGCTATTCAGGGAAACGAACCCATAGATTTTTTTAATTTATTATTAGATCAGGAATTTTATAATCTCGTGATCGAACAAAGCAATTTATATGCAGTAGAAATATTAACTAAATCTAGTTGTGAGCATAGCCGTATAGCACGCTGGAAAGATATAACGGTTGACGAATTTAAAATTTGGCTAGGACTTTTGCTGCACATGGGGACCATACGATTGAATCGTCAATGTGATTATTGGAAGAAACATTATTTATTCAATTCGACCATATTCTCGCAATTTATGTCTCGTGATAGATTTTTTTTGATTCAAAAGGCTTTGCATTTCAATAATAACGAAGAAGATGGCACTAGCGTGGGTGAAATAAAGCCACTTATACAATTTTTTAATTCCAAAATGACGGAAATATATGCTCCCAGTGGGGAGTTGACGATTGATGAGTCATTAGTTTTGTGGAGGGGTAGACTTCCCATTCGTCAATACATGAGAGGGAAAGAGGCGAAATTATATATGTTGGGACAATCTAATGGTCTAGCATTAAAAATTTTTGTATCTGGTGGTTCTGCTAAATACCATACCAATAAAGTCGTTCATAAACGAAAAGATAAAGGTAATATTGTAACAAAAGCCAATATGGTAATACAGTACAATAAATGTATGGCGGGAGTCGATTACCATAAGCAGATGTTAGCCTACTACCCGTGTAGAAGAAAAACTTTAAGCTGGTACAAAAAGTTCGGCATACATCTAGTTCAAACAATGTTATTAAATTCTTATTTCATATATAATACGCACAATAGCACGAAAATGTCTCTATACGATTTCAGGCTGCAAATAATAGAAAAATTGGTAGGGCCTCCCCCAAAACAAAACATTAGAATATATCATCTTCCCATTTTTTGTGACAAAGATCACCAGGGAAAAACCAAAAGGAGACGGTGCAACTGGTGCTGGAATGAAAAAAAGGAGAGAAAAGCCACTCTCTTTTACTGTACGCAATGTCTTAATAAGCCGGGTTTGTGTTTGGATCCTTGTTTTCGGGCGTATCACGAAAAACATTTTTAATATATGGTAGAGAATCCTGACAGATGACGCTGTTCAGAACCACCACGGTTGGGATGTGGCGGTTGAGGTGAATGTTGTTTATTAAGACGATACGTGCGGAGGTTTAGCGACCAACCGCGCGGAGCGCAGGTCCAACTGCGACTAACTGTTACATCTCTGCCCCTTTTCATCCCCTTCTTACAATCAGTCGTAACATACTCTTTCTCGGCCATAGCCCATACATCAGCCTTTCGTTCAATTCCAACCCTACATATATGTATATATATATATATATTTTTTTTTTTTTTTTTTTTTGTATTATAAGTAATTTTTCAGTTGTTTAATTTCCTGTGTTTATAATTTTTTTTAAATAATACATATTTTTTAGTATTATTAGCATAGAAGTATAATGCATAGAATCGCTCTCAGCCTCCAAAAATGTTGCTACAAAAACTCTGCGCGGCAGAGTTTGTTCATTGTTTGCTAAACTTCGTCTCTCTCTCTCTCTTGTCTCTCTTCTGACTTTCCGTCTCTCTTCGACGGCTCGCTTTTAGAGGATACTTTTGTTAACAATGACCATTCTATGCATTCTACTTCTATGATTATTAGCTATTTTTCAGCGATGTTTTATTTCTTATTTTTATAATTTTAATTTAATTTAATATATATGTTTTTTTAGTATTTCAAGCTATTTTTTTACAGTAATGTTTAATTTTCTGTTTATAAAAAAAATATATATATATATTTAAAAACATAAATTAAAGTGTTTTATTATTTTTAAATATTGTTATATTATTTGATAATTATACGAACAAAAAAATTCTAGAAGTTCACCTGCAACAATTTTTTTTTTTTTTTGTAAATAATGAATAATTAATTACATGTACAGTATGCAAGCTGCTTTACGCAGGGGCGTAAGATTACAATAAATCATAAAAATGTCTTGACAGCGCACGCAGTCAAAAAATTTGCGGAACCGAGTTATTATATTAACAATAGATTTGGGCTTAGCATTGAATGTGTTAATGAAAAGTTCAGACGGAATTATTATTATAGTACTTCCGAATTTGTATGCGATCATTGCAGAAAAACGTTAAAAAAAGAGAAACCGCACACTTGAGAAACCGCACACTTGAGAAACCTGTTTAAAACCTTTCAGATATAAACTCTTCTGCCAACTCATATGGAGAGTCACACTGTGGAAAGACAGCACAAATGCCAAGTGTGTTCCAAGTCGTTCAAAAATAAATACAATTTAAAGGAAAACGCACCATCAATGCACTAAAATATATTATATATTTTATGGAGGTAAGGCGAATGAAACGACTTGTTAATGCACACAAGTGTTTATTCTGGCAGCTGAGAAAGAAGTGGTATAGCAACTTTTGAACGCGGCCGAGTTGGTCCTAACTCGCAGGATGGTGACCGAAACTTGACCATGTCGTAGAGCCGCCACAATTTCATTTCCGTAGTCTTTTGCAACAAACTTTGAATCTTGATTCTTATTAGTCGAAAATTGTATTATGAACCTATAATATATGCAAACCTTAAAATACGTAATTCCTATATGTAAGCATGTAAATTGTTGTTGTTGTTGTTGTACCGGTCCCTCTGACCGAGACGCGCTTACTCCCGCTTCGATCGCCAGCATTGTAAGCAAGTCTCATGAGTCTCAAGCCATTCAGCTCAGCAGCCCTTATGAACCTCTAATATATGCAAACCTTAAAATACGTTGTGGCGGCTCGCTATACGACATGGTCGAGTTTGGTCACCTTCCTGCGAGTGGGGACCAACTCGATTGTGTTCGAATTTAGCTACTCACTCTGCCTTCAGCTGTCATAAATAAAACACGTGCATCAAC
Source organism: Arctopsyche grandis (assembly GCF_051622035.1). NCBI lineage: Eukaryota > Metazoa > Arthropoda > Insecta > Trichoptera > Hydropsychidae > Arctopsyche > Arctopsyche grandis. The sequence continues at coordinate 2,140,926 of NC_135363.1, forward strand.
AAGCCCATAACGTGATTTCTGTCGGTTAGAACATATTAGATAACCAATAGAAGTGCGTATTTTTCTGCCTAATGCAGTCGTGAATGAAGTGACAGCAATTTCTACAATTGTTGTCAGAGTTTAACCGTTGGTAGCAGTACAATAAATGAATCACATCAACTGTCACATTGACATTTTAAAGCTGAGATTATCATAATGGAATGTCGGCTTTGTTTGTGCTCTGCAGCATCCTTATCGTCCGCCTCCATCTATGATAATCCTGGCGTACTAGTTCATCAAATCTGGAAATGCTGTCAACTACAGGTCAGTTCACCGTCGAATGTTTCTATCACATGACTCGTTAACTGATATATACGGTCATCATATCACAAAATTTCTGTACAGATTCATTTAACTTTAGTTTGAAATTAATTTTTCTTGTCTTTGATATTTTTCAGATGAAAAAAGGCGATGGATTGCCCAATACAATATGCGCTTCGTGTGAAACCAACTTGAAGTTTTTCACTGACTTTAAAACCATATGTATTCAAAATAATGACATGCTTCGACGTAAATTAGCTGAAAGTTTGAATATCAAAACGGAAGAAATCATACTAGACGATTTAAGATGGGAGGATGAATCCAATTTTTCTACAGAATATAGAAGAAATGAAATGCGCGCAAAAATAGAAGATAAAAACAATGTAATAATAACTGATCCAAGCATTAAATCGACAAATACAAATAAGATATTAATGTGTGATAAAGATGGTAGTTCAATGGTAAAATTTTCAGTTTTTTATCTGCTTGTATTGTATTATGAATTCAATTTGTTGTTAATTATTGAAATCGTTTTTGTATTGTAGATAAATGAAAGAAAATATTCCACAGAAAAATTAATGTATGAAATTAATGTTCCTTTGATGAGAAGTTCGGACGAATTCGTATGCGATCATTGCAGAAAAACGTTTTATAGAAAGTCAGAATTACGGTCGCATATTTCGACTCATAACAAACAATCACCATATAAATGTAACGTCTGCGTTAAAGCCTTCAGAACGGGAGTGCGTCTCAGACGGCACATGAATCAACACACTGGGGAGAAACCGCACACTTGCGAAACCTGTTTAAAAACCTTCATATACAAATCTCTCATGCTCACTCACATGAAGAGTCACACTTCGGAAAGACCGCACAAATGCCAAGTGTGCTCGAAGTCGTTCAAAAACAAATACATTCTAAAGGAACATGTGAAAAACCATACTGGACTGAAGTCGTTCAAGTGTGAAGTATGTTTAAAATATTTCACGCATAAACGCTGCTTAAATTCACACTCAAAGACTCACTCTGGGAAAAAACCGTACCAATGTGACATTTGTTCAAAATCTTTCGCGTGCAAACCGTACTTGGTGGTACACATGGACTCTCATGATAGCGAAAAACCGCACAAGTGCGAAACATGTCCAAAGTCGTTTGCCTACAAACATAGATTGATAAGACACATGAAAATTCATTCTGTGGTACAATCTATGTATTTGAGCAATGTAAGAAGTGTAAAAAATCAAATTCTATAATAAAACATACATACACGTTCAGCATTTTCAATACAAATTGAGTGTCTGTGTAAGGGAAACACTCACACAAGACAAAAGTTCTACTTCCGGTTGTCGGATTTTGTCCGAATTTTTTTTTATTACTTAACATCACTAAATAGTATAAACATAAAATATTGTTACGTACACCGCCGAGTAAGTACAATCGGATTAGGCTGAGTAGCATCCCAGAGACTGTGTGACCGTTATAATTGTTTTCAAGGATTATCTCCAGACTAAGTGCAAGTAGGCTAAATAATGGCCATCGAATTGGCCGCTATTAGTCCTTTCTCAGAAGTGACCGATAGCGTGGGACTGAGTGTCGTGGGAATACATATCCGGGTACATGCCTAAATAATAGGGAAGTAACCGGACGTCGAAGATGCCCTGAGCGACCTATCCGTTATAAGGCGGTACTTAGGCGATATCAAGACATTCTGGACGGAGCACTGCCAGTGCGTGTATCTCCTTAATCACCAATAAATGCTGTGAAACGACTTTGGCCTTTTACTTGGATCCTCCACCCACCCCTACGCAACAATATCAAGAAGATTGAAATAATTTAAAAGGTCAAAATAAAATGATGAAATATTGTTTTGAAAAAAATTACTATTTCCGGTTTACGAATTCTAATCAAAACCTTATCAACTCTAAGTTAGTACATAAAGAATACAAATAAAAATTTTCAGCTTGATACGTTTAGTGCTTTGGAAAAAATCGTTTTTGATTTTTTTAAGAGGAAAAATTTCCACTTTCGGTTTATTAAATTTAATGTTTTTAATTTATTTTGATACAAGGATTCATACATCATATTGATACAAGGATTATACTTGAATTTTCTCGTGAAGAGCACACGTGTTTGAGGGTTAGAAAAAAATCAAACAAGAATAAACTGCCACTTTCGGTTGACGGGTGCTCACCAAATTTTATATATAGCTTGGTATTAAGCTTAAACTTCTAGATATGAATTTTTAGTTCAATACACCGATAGGTTTCCGAGGGAAACATAAAAAACCTTATTTCTCTAGAGTAAAAGTAAAAATATTAAAAAAATATATATAAACGTATAAAATTTATCACTTCTATTGCGTGTAATTTGATGGCAACGCGTGTTACTACAATGAAATATCACATTCAGTAGGAAAAACATCTGACTATTGATTCCAATACTCATTTTGAACACATAAATACTAGGTTTTGATTTACTGACCGCAAAAGCCAAAAAAATAGCCTTGTAAAAATTTTTTTTTTAAAAACAAACCTCTTTTTTAGTATTGTATATATAAATTATTATTTTGAATACAAATACCAATAATTTTATTTTACTACCGCCATCTATGTATAAAACTAAAGACTACATAGACGTCACCCAGATTTTAAATTTGCAAACTTCGAACGCGTCTTAAACGATATTTTATCTCTATCGTAATGGCGGAGGATCCATTTAAATTTTTTCCTGAATTATAATCGTAAGTGAAACGTAAAGGTTTGTAAAAATTGAATTTTTTCACATTTTTTAAATCGCTTATATCTCATAAACGGGAGCGAACCAGCAAAAATCATTATCATATTCGACTTCAGTGGGTCAAACTTAAAAAAGATTGATTAGTCTCCGTTCCGATCATTTTTTTTGTTGCTCAGTGCTATTAATGATGTGTCACGATGAGGAAGCAAAGGAAATGAAAGAAAAAAATTCATAACATCTATTCAATGCTTTATTCAGCTATCAACATGTATTTTTTCCCACTAGTCGGATCTGGACCTATGAAAAAAATGAAACCCTCATTACATAGGCCAGAGCAATAAATTCAATATGCGTACCGATCAAACTTCTACAAGTTTACAATATGATAACTCAACCTATGCAAATAACTGTCAAATGTGCCAATTGATTCATTTTCATGTCAATATATGTATGTATGTACCAGAAATTTAACATTTACTTCAAATTCAACAATGAAAATAATACATATAATAATAATAATATAATAAACTGTTAACATTTCAAATCATTTGCTAAATGTATGCATAATATACATATATATTTATACATGTTCAAATTAACGTTGTTCTTTATGCTTCAAGAAGTTATGTATACGTGCAGAAAATTGATGAAAAAATCATATTCTAAGTATTGAAATTGAGTTCAACATACATATTAAAAAAAAATAATATTTGAAGCACACTGTAAACCATCATCGTCTCGTTTTTACTTTATTTTTTATTGTGGGTAAACATTTTTACGCACACCACAAAACTAAGTTCATAATGTGCTTGAAAAAATCATCAAAAATGTTCAGCAATTTGATGGTAGAAAAAAAAAAATCAACATATTAACATTTTACATATAAAAAACTGCGTCAAACCATTACAAGAATATTTCATTTCATCTATTGACAAATCATCTCACTGTGTTTGTAGGGTTTGTGTAGGGAATCATCAGACTTTGAACATAAAGACACTGTTTTAAGGTAACAATTTTTTTTACATCGCGATCTCGCTTAAAACAATCTCCGTGTGTAAAATCTCATCACATTATATATATATTATATATTATACAAAAATGAACAAAAACAAGTCTATTTTACAATTCATACGAAACGGTCAGCGATCAAATAGTAATAAATAGTCGTGCCACAGTCTACGAATGAAACCATATTGATAGTAATACAAACGGCATTATTAGAAAATTTGTATTTTTTTTATTATTTATTCAATATATTTTGTATTAATTTTTTGCCCTATTAATTAAAATCTGTATAAACGTCCAAAGAAAGATGACTTTGTTGACTTTTTATTTTTATTTTTTTGCTAGCGTCCATTGTAAAATTATGAAAAATGTTCATGTATATACAAATGCACATATAAATAAATATATATACCACACCTGATTTAATTATCATTTCCGTTTTAATATACATATATATATATATATATATATATATATATATATATATATATATATATATATATATATATATATATATATATGTAGGAAAGTATTTAACATATATATTTTTTTATTACCAATTTGATTAAGTTCACTGTCGGTGAAAAAACACTCCACGAGACACGCTGACGAAAACAAAGTTCCTGTGTTTTTTTTTGTACACGTATTATGCATGTTATAACACTATTATTTCTGTCTTTTTTATTATTATTCATTTATTTACTTTTTTTCTTTTAAACAGTGATCACCATTCATGATTAATTAATATATTGTTCGGGAAATATTCACAGAATTATTTTTATTTAAACTTGTATAAATAAATTTACCACACTGTCCAACATATTGTTTTTTTTTTTTTATTATTATTTTATTCAATTCAATATTTATTTTTATTAAAAAGTACAGAATCAATATTTAAGAAGTCCACATATGCGAGCGCACATTTAGTTATCACTTTTTATTTAAAAACACAGTTCACCAAAATGCTCTTCTTAGTCAAAAATACTCACGATCCGATCAGTGGGTATTTCTAATTAAACTATAATAATTATTTTATTAGTTTAATTTTTTTTTAAGTTCAGCATACTATTATTGATTATTAACAATATTTTTTTGCATATATGTATATTAAAAAAAAAAAAAACAGATATATATAATTATATATCCACAATCCAGCAGTCGTTACAAGATAATTTTCATGACATAATATTTTGCAATCAAAAACTTCTACAAAAAAATTTGACTTTCGTAAATAGAAAATAGCAACATGCAAATCTGTTAATCGTGAATACCACACTTTGAATTATAATATTATAAGTAATATAATATAATGATTACAGATATGCAAGAAAAGCGACGAAAAAATTATATATAAAAACAAAAAATCTTAACAAGCTAGATTGATTTTTTTTTAATATTATGTTAAGTGCTCAACACCGATAATCCCAACCAGTATAAACAAAAAGTAAGCTGAATATGTGATAAAAATTCAATTTTTTTTTTTAATGCATGAACATTATACGTTTAAAAGTGAAGTGTAACAAATTGAAATTATAAAAACTGATATGTGTTTACAACGGTGTATGTACTAACGTTTATATGTAAAAGTTTTATGATACTGTTGTATTTTTTTTATTTTAAATGGCTATATATAATTAGATTCAAAGGAAACGTTGTCTTTTTTTTTACAAGGTTTTTTTTCATTAAAAAACATTCCACAACACAGCTTTCAATATTTATAAGGAGCGGATAGCTTGCGATGCACACAAATGAAACTTACTAGCTTGCAGCTTTTTGTTTGAAAGAAAAATAAAACGTACACAAAAGTTACTGATAAACTCTAATCAATAACATATATTCATTTTTTTTGTGTTTATATATGTAATTTTTTTTTAAGGTATTAATAAACATTTTTGTTAATTTTTCTTCAATTAAAATCCAATATGATAGTTAAAACCACACAACTTAAGGACATTTACAAATTAATTAGGCCGTCCTCTGCCTCTTCCCCCTCTAGAGGAGCCTTCGCCTCTCTCCTAAAACAAAAAATAAATTCAAAATGAAAAGAATATATATATATTTAAATGGAATACACAACAGAACAGTCACACTGATAATAAAATCGTAATTGAAGTAAGAAGATGCTACTAAAAACTACAATCCATCCACTGTAGTAAAACGCACATGCTGTCCTTTACACACCATCTCAACCAATAGCACTTCGTATAGACTCTATACGAAACGCTATTGGTCGAGAGGCTGTGAAAGAGATAGCATGTACGTTTTACCTAAGAGTCTTCCTACAGGCTACAGCAGATGGATTATGACTAAAGAGCGGACCCAGAGCGCGCTGTTCATTGTTCACATGTTGTAAATGCATTGTTTAAGGTTTGCCGAACCTTTTTTACAAAGCATGTACAATAATGGAACAATAGACAGCACGTTTCCGGTCCTACCTCTAATTATGACATTATAAAACATATATGCTTTATTATTCCGAAATCAATACCAAGTCTTAATAATGTAACATGAGAGAGAGAGAGAGAGAGAGTATCCACTGTCTAAGCGCATTCATGGCTGAACAATAGACCCCAGATTAGGCTAACGGGACTCAGTAAGTGCCCGAACAAAGGATACACTGGAGTTCTCATAGACCTGGGTGAGTGTGTGCGTAAACAATGGACTCACCGGGCGGTACACCTTTATGTGCCTAGACAATAGATACATAAATGGATCAGGGAAGCTGTGTTGTGCAACTTGTCCTTTATAAGGAGGTATACACGGTTGATCAGATTATTCTGGAGTAAGCGGTGGTTTTGTTTGGACCTCCCGAATCGTTGAATAAAAGCAGAATAGACTAGTGGTTAGCATATAATGCATTGAACCAAGTGGTCACGGATTCAAATCTCACTGGTCAGACCTTGGATTTGTGACTCCAGGTCGATCGTTGTCCATCAGAGTTTGCCAATTTATCTGATTTTCATTGAAACGGTTCCAACAAATCGGCAACCTTGCCCATTTTCTCGCAAATCTCGAGTTTTCAGCAATCTCGACTGTATAAAATGCTGCAAATTTACGAATTTGACCATAAATGTACATTGTTTCTGGCCAGGAAGGCGCATTGGGACTACCTACTGAAACGACGTTGGCTTTTCGTTTGAATCCTGAACCCAACAATACTAAAAAGTCCAAGCATAGACATCAAAGATAATTTAATATGTGCATCCCATGCTAAAGATTCCCCTGAGATCAATGAGATGCACTTTAATGACTACACCACAGTATTGAAATCATTCTAATTTTTTTTAACCAACAGATAGACAAGTATATGAAGACTATGGCAGTGAATAAAGTGTTCGAAATATTAAAACAACATATTAGCAGCGTACTTTGATACTATCAGCGTGAGTGTTCTATACGCCGAATCAACTGCATTCTAATAAGTATACCTTCGGCATAGAATGGTGTGAACGATAGCCACCGCCTCCGCCTCCGCCTCCGCCACCGCCACCTCCACCTCCACCTCCAGATTGATCACGATGCTCCCTATAGCCTCCGCCATGTTGGTCGCGATCGCCACCACCACCACCGCCACGGTGACCTTTATAACCGCCACTGTTATTATAGCCGTCTCCGTTTCCATGATCCTTGTTGTAACCTCCGCCCTGCTCTTTTTGGAAGTTGCCGTGGTCCTTATGGAAACCGCCGTGATCTTTCGAATAGTTTCCGTGGTCTCTATTGAATCCACCACCACCGTGATCGCGATTGTAGTGGCCTTTGTTGCCACCACCACCACCGCCGCCGCCGCCACCACCACCGCCGCCGCCACCACCGTTGCCTCCATACGAATCGTGCTTATCATATCCCTGGTGTTTGCCGCCTTCATAGCCACCGCCACCACCTCCACCTCCTTGGTGACCGTGCTGGTGGCTCTCTTTGTATCCTCCTCCGCCACCTCCGCCTCCTTGGCTCGGCCCTCCGGATACTTCGGGAGCCTTCCTCAGATCCTCCTCCTCCTGGCGCTTCTCGTAGTGTATGAAATCGTCGAAGATGGACGTCGAATGGCGGTAGCCGTGCATTAAACGAAGCACTTGCACTCCCCTCACGTGCGGAATCTCCTGAGTGTCTCTAGAATTGGTCACAGGCTTGTTCTCGTTGTTCTCCAATCGGATGTGTCGAAGTTGCATGTTGGGAACATCCTTCACGTAAATCCAACGTACCTTAAACTGTCCTTTCCACTTGTCCTGGGCCCAAACACTCGAGTTGGATTTGTAATCGACGGCGCTCACCATTTGGGCCATTCCGCAGAAGTGGCCGCTACCGTTGACGGAAAAGAAAAGATAAACTACACCCTGACCGTCCTTTGTGCGCTCGCGGTACGCGGTATCCAATCTTTTATTACCGTGTTCCGTACTACACCAGATTTCGTATTTAATACTGCGATGAATGTCATCTTCAGAATATGATTTAATAACGAAAAATCGGGCGTCACGTGCACTTAAATCAAAATCTGTCGGGTTATAATTGTTTTTGGTTCGGAGTTTGTCGAGAACGGGATGTGCGGTGGTCGGGGCCTGCAGCGGGGGCGGCGGCGGAAGAGCTGGCATGGGCACAGTTGGAAGCATTAGTTGAGGCTGCGGCCTCGGCGGTGGTGCTCTAGGAGGAGCAGAGCCTGCCCACGGTGGTTGGGTCACGACGGGGGGTCCCGGAGGAGGCTGCGACGGCATGACGACAGGTTGTTGTACCGGTTGAGGTTTCGGCGGTGGCACCTGAGGTGGAGGTTGAGCCACCGACGGTCCGTTATTCTTGCCAGTCTCCCACGTTCCGATGTCCATGTTATGTTTTCCGGGTATGATCGGTGGTGGAGGCATACCGGGTCCTTTTTTCTTGAGGCCCGAGCTCTGCATGGGCGGCTGGGGCTTTGCCGGCTGGCTTGCAATGGTAGCCCACGTTTTCTTAGGCTGGCCCGCCATCTCCTTCTGTTCATGTTGCGCCGCCTTGAGGTCTTTCTCCAGCTTCGACTCGCTGATGGCGAGACTCTGGACTCCCGCCTCGACGGCTTTGAGACCGTCGGGGACGTACAGTCCATCGGGACGGTAATAATCATCGTACTGCTTGGCTCTGCTGAGCTGACCGCCCCACGTCGAGTAGTCTCCATTCCCGTGGAAGTAGTTGAAGGTCGCTGATGTCGGCTGACCGAACGTTGTGGAGAAAGCTGTTGTTGACGGACCAAATACACCTGTACTCAAAATTTAAATATTTAAAAATATACTATCTTAGATTTGAAAACTTTAAGCGTACAATAAAGTACTTCCAGGGTAAACTTTCATTTATGTGAAAAAAAATACCAAAAATTCGTTTCAAGACCTAGACGTTTCCCCTGAAACTACCTTTATATCATTGTATACTACGAAAATCAGTTAACTGAATAAATAAACATTTATAATTGTTAAATTATGAAAAAATACACTGGATATAACAGTTAATGGATTTACATTGTATGCCAACGATATATTGCATCAACCAAAACAAAGTTTTAAAAACTGAATAATCAAACAATGTCATTCGATAATTGGACGTATGTATGTATAATTTCAAAAAAGATCCAACCCACGAGAGTTAAATTTTGACCACAATAGATTGCACAGTATATACATATATGTAAGCCGAAATATCACTCATATGGATCAAACCTGTTTTTGCGAACTAATTCCATTTAAATTAAACTATAAATACAGCAATACCCCATTTCAAATGAGCTGTTAAAACAGATTAATACTTTTTTTGACATAAATTCGTCTCAATAGCAAATAAAACCTCTATAAACATTCATTATGATCATGTAAACAGGATTTTATTTAATTTCCTACCGTTATTAAGGACACAGTATATGATTTAATATGGCCTGTTAAACAGAGCATTGCTATATTTATTCCAACGAATCACAAATAACCGACGGCGATAACATTCAACATTGTCCGAGTCAAAGTTTCGACCCAATACGACATGTGAAAGCCATCGATAAAAGCATACCGTATGTATCCGGCTGTGCATAGCCCCCGAGGAAAGTCATGGGATCCGTTCCGTTGGTTGACCACGTTCCGTCTCCCACTCCGAAGGCTTGATATTGAAAGGCGGCTGTTCCTGCGGTTCCATAGTAACCTAGAATCGAACGACTCGTCATGCACACAACGTTCCAACGCGGCTCTATACAATATCACGGCAAAATAAATACCGGCTGCACTGTAAGGATCGGCGGCTGAAGAAATGGGAGGGGCGTAGGAGGGAGCTGCCTGCTGCTGATGCCGCCATGACTCGGCAAGCTCCTCACCCGGACTCTCTAACTGTTCTTTTGATACATTTGACACTGAAATAAATACGAAAACATCACAAATGCATTTCAACGTTGGCGCGGGGCGTAAACTGTCGAAACATTTCGATGTTTGCATTCGTTATTTATTATGTACATATGTTGCCGATGTTAAGCAAACATCGTTATTAAAAAAAAAATTGTGACTGTGACTAACGCCATGTGCTTAACGGAAGGATGTAATGAAGATAAGAAATATGAGCTCATTCTCCATCCTCAGATTAATGAGTGTGTCTTTAATTGAAATTTGTAATCAAGTCATTGGATTTATCCACTTAGAGATATGATGAAACTCATTTTAATCAAACTTTTGTTAATCAATTCAACGGAAAATTAAAAAAAATGGAAATTCAGAAAACAGCAGTAGATTTAAGGCGATATTCAAAAACAAATTTTTATAAACAAATCGTGTTTATACAATTTCCAAACTACTGCAAAGATTCGTTTACTATGAATATTGCTAGAACTGGAAGTGTTTGGTAAATTTAAGAATGTAATGTTGTTATTTAGTGATAAATTACATATATGGGATAAAAAAAATAGCGAACTTCTGGTTCAATATAAAATATACCAAATTGAAATACATATTTTGGTACTTGTTGCTTATACGGGTGCATCCAAGTGCCGGGTTTATACATTTACCCTACACATACAAATACACACGGTAGTTACATTAATCACCTTTAGGTGTCGCAAGCAGTTTTAGTAAAGTGACAGTATATGTACATAATTATGATAAAACATCGTGGAATGGCTTGTCAACACACGGAAAGTTATTTTTCCGAGTTTATGTGGTGGTATATAACACAAAACTAATATTTGAGAGATACATATGTGTGTGAAATTTATACATATAATTTTTATTATCACTGCGTACTGTCACTTTACTAACTAGCGAATAACTGTCGTATATTCGCATGTCAGTGTAGGTGTGTTTACCCAATGCTCAAATGCGCCCTTATAACCAATAAGTACCTATATTTTGAATGATAAATGAATAGTTTTACTCGAATTAAGGTAGAAAGCGATAGCAGTATCTTATTTGTGAAGACTTTCTTCTGAATTAACGATCTTGCTGGAATTGAATCTATTACTCGGCAAGTGTAATGAAAACTATTTCATTAGTATGTAGCTAAATCTCAGATAACAAGTACTTAACGGTTGAAAAATATGTTTTACAATTTTAAAATAGCGTTAGGGTGAAAATACACCGAGTGGTATGTGGTATGTGCTTTTTTTTTTTAGATATTTTTAAGCCTATATACATGGTACACAGTTCCAAAAATCACCCCCTGGAGTGTTTTCGTTGATATTTTATCCTTGCTTGCTTGAATTCCATATTTGAAGAAACATATGCAGTTTGCATATGCAACTATAACCGAATTCGATTTGGGAAAATCCACTATCCAGCGTGGAGCCAAGGACGTGACGTTCCATACTATTCAGTGTGTTTTCGCCCTTAGAAACATGTACTGTTGTATATTAGATTGTGACATTTGAAACGAGCTTTATTTCAATGAGAGCTGAAAAACATCTTGCAAGAGACTTAGATTTATAACCAAAACTAATGATCACTTATTTATTACCTCTAAATAATGTGTGGATTACTTATTTTGAGAAATGCACTAATCTTCAATTTGGAATAAAGCTTATTTTTCAACTGACTTCTTATTTCGACTGAAGTCATTATGTTGAAGGTATAATAATCCCTGCGCTGCAAACGATTGCAAACCAAGCGCCCGCATGCTCATTTCATACTTTTGTCTCGGCTTTTGCCATTTAAAATTTGCCAGAGAGATCCAACTCAATTTTAAGATTTGCCAATCATCAATGTACATCGAAATGTCATCTGCGTCTTTCGTACATGCTGAAATTCAAACAGTTAAAATGCAATAGAAAGAGCATGCAGGCTGGTGGCCTATAATAATATAGAGCAATATTTGATGATTGGATCTTTTTGTGGCCAGCATTGTAAGACAATTATAGAAGTGGTTTCAATTATAACTGACAAGTTGACCTACTCGATTGTAGGGCTTCTAAAGAGGACAGAGTGTATGTGAATTAGCCATTACCTTCCAGCAATGGAAGACCGATGTCAGATAAATGCTATTTGCATTATCGAGCATAATGGAATTCGGTATTGTTGGCTGTTGTGCAAAACAGGCAAAAGTTTCTAAAACGTTCTAAAACCTTCTGATAGTGATATAAATATAATACAATAATCTGGAACGCAATTCGTATATTGGTTAAAAATCCGAGAGCCTTATCTATACATCGATCATATGCATTTATGTTTTTATCAGCACCATATATTCTCGGCAATGATCATTATATTACACATTTCTGTATGAAAGTAAATATGTATGAAAGTGTATCAAACGTGACATGAAACAAAAATAAAACAAACGAATTCAAGTATTTTAACTTGTGTGTAAAATATCCCCTGAAGGTGTCTCTAAATTAGTCAAATTTCAAGTTGTCACATCTGCTCAAATGGGCAATGAAATTGGTTGAAACGAGACGAGCATGGTTGGTATTGGTGATATTGCAACCACCTCAACTGTCACTTTGATACATGAGATGAATGAAGTGTAATTTGACATGTAGCGTTCCATATTTAGAGGGAGAGTTTGACGTGTGAGAAGGGGCGGGGTGGAGCGGGGGCTGACGTCGGCGATCGGCCGGCCGGGAAACAAGTGTCGATGAGGTGATGACGTACCTGGAGTCCCTTGTCCCTTCATCCGCTGCGAGCCGGAAGAACACCACATGCAACAGAGAGCAAACGTGAGGGGCGTGTGAGCGGGGGCGGGGGCGGGGGTGGGTGCGGGGGTGAGGGTGGGTGCGGGGGGCTGACCTGGTCTGCGACGCCCGCGGACATTGGCGGGTGCGGGCGCGGGTGCGGGTGGCGGGGATGGGGGGCGAACTCCCCGGCACGGCCGTCTGCTGCTACTGCTAGTGCTAGAGCTACACTTCTCTACTGCTGGTGATGGTATGGTGATGGCGATAGTGTGGTATCGCTATCGGTATGCTCTCGTGCCAGTGTAGTGGTGCGATCCGTGCGCCCCACGGCCACACTTGGCCTAAGCGCGCTGCAACACGGCTCTGCTCGCACGCTGCACCACTCCCTGAACGTGACTTCCGCCGCTCTTCTCGGCTGCTATTTCTCATATTTCGCCAACTATTCTACCTTATAGACGCTGACTTATCTCGACTGTATCGTAATTTCGATTCCAAATCATCGATTGTGTTTTCACGTGTTTGATATACGTAAAAGTTCATATTGTATTTTCCTACTTAAATATATAGGGCGGGTGATAAGTTTGGGCCGTTTCCTGGCGTATGGAATCTCAGTTGTATTTTGAAGAGGATCTTTATTGCTCAATTTATTTATTTATTTAAATAGGCACACATACAGAATAGAATATAAAAAGAAAGTTGTATAGTGAGAAAAAAAATAATAAACACAAATAAAAATATAATATTCCATTTACAGTGAGCACCACATGGTTAATACGAGTGTATTTGTATGTACGGTGAAGTAGGTAGTTGCTTCGCCGGAATATGCCAGGTCGAGCTCTTGAAGCTCACTGGCATCTGGGGACAATGCACTTGCACAATGCAGGTTCATATACATTGTGGCTCGATGTGTACCGTGGGCCGATGTTTTTGTCTTCGGGTCAAGTATCGTAGTTGCATGATGACATCACTGCTGGATTTCGTTCGTTTTACGATCGAACTATGAACTCTTTCTTCTAGAATAGTCAAATGAAACGTTGCCCTCGAGTAGCGAAGATAATTCCAGGCGAGATTAGTTCTGCTGGGTCTTTGCCCTCGAGTAGCGAAGCTAATTCCAGGCGGGATTAGTTCTGCATGTTTGTACATGAGCGATGATGATGCTATGGGAACTAGTCTTATTGTGAAGGTCTTCTTCACCACCAGTCCGCCATGTATTGTAGACAGATTCGTCTGTGTTCGGTATTAATACAACTATATGTTTAATATGGTATTTATTTGGTAGTAACACGTATACACAAGTATGGTTAATTGTTGGTAAAAATATGTCGTTCAGCGGTCTCTGGATATGGTAGAGTGTCGCTGGCTCGGCATTCAGCTATGTTCAGAAGGTCTCTGGATGCGGCAGTGTGTTGCTGGCTCGTTGTTCGGCTATGTTCGGAAGGTCTCTGGATACGGCAGTGTGTTGCTGGCTCGTCCGGCTGGTTGATCTTCCAAGTCCGCGTAGTGTAGTGGTGGCTGGTCAGGAGCTGTATGTCGACGCTTGCTGCTGTGGGTCGACTGGCGTTGTTTGGGTTGTACCTCCTTTTATAGTGTTTCTGGAATCGCCTGACCGATGGTGGTGGTTTGTTGATGCGTAAGAAAGGAATGCACTTTTGTCGAGGCGTAGAATTTTCTGGAACGATTGATGGAAGTGGTTGTTGATGCGTAAGCGCATGTGGTTGTTGATGCGTGAACGAGGAATGCACTTTTGTCGAGGCGTAGAATTTTCTGGAATGATTGGCGCCGTTCCGCTCGATGTGTTTTAATGGTGGCGGCGTGTTTCGACCGTTTTGGTTCCACTCGACTGGTAGGGGCGTTCCGCTTGAGTTTAATATAATGACTGCAGGTGTACGACGTCTGGTTTTCGGGAATGTAGTTTGTTGTTGCGGAATATTCTCGAATGTTTCGATGACGATGACGACGACGAGATTCCTACAATGCCATCGTAAGACTGGTGTATTGTTGTGAAATATATGAGATCTCTGGCTTTGATTCAGAATAGCACACGTTTTGCTATATTCCTACAAATAAACTGCCAAAAAATAAATAAGACTATGACGGTAAGGCGAATGAGACGACTGGCATGTTGATGCACGTATATTTATTATAGCAGCCAAGGAAGAAGTGGTGTAGCACTTTATAACGCGGCCGAGTTGATCCCAACTCGCAGGAAGGTGACCGAAACCCGAATGCGTCATAACAGCCGCCACAAGACTATAAATAGAAACGATAATGTAGGCAGGAAAAGATTGTTGTCTGTCTTTATACACGTGTGTTTGTATGTACGACAAAGGAGGTAGATCCTCGGTTTCGGTGGAGTGAGCAGTCTGTGCTTCTAAAGCTCGCTGGCATCTGGAGATGATGCGCTGGTTTATATTAAAGGGCGTATAGCATGGGTGATAGGTTTCGACCGTTTCCCAACCTATGGAAACTCAGTTGAGTTTTGAAAAGGATCTTTATTGCTCGATTAATGCAGGTGTTATTGTATGTACGGCGAATTAGGTAGTTGCTTCAACGGAGTGGACCAAATCGAGCTCCTGGAGCTCATACTCATTGATTATGCAACGCGCAGCTTGGCTGGTGAGATCACGTCCTGGAAGATTCTTCATTTGTGTGCTGTATTTCGTCACTTGATCAAACACCAAACAATCTTGAGGCACATCTGCATACTGATCTGGCCTCCATGCCCGTGGAAACTTCAAGAAGTATGATCTCGTCACCCAAAAACAAAGGATAACCTCGAGCTCCAGAAATCAGGATGACATCACTCAACCATTATATAACCCAGAGCATCAGACTTAGTTGCTAGTTCAGCCAGCTACACCGAAGTGGGCAACTAGCCCACTTCCCCGCTAATATACTATATTTGTAATAAACTTGTATACTGTACAATAATAAACGATGCTCTTAAAAACTCAACCATTTTCATGTCAGGACACTGGTCAACCCATATTCCCGCGTCCTATAAATTAAATTAAATTAAGTGGTGAAATTTTTTCGGAAGAAGGATTTAATTATAAAAAAAACAAATGTCATTTGGAGTTAAAGTTTTTCCGAGTGGTAAATTATTGGGTTAATTTAATAAAAAGTCATTTAGAAAATTTTCGGTGGACCATCTATTTACAAAAGTATGGAACGAAAATGATTGAAAATTGCAGCAAAGATATCGTTATCAACTCCTTAAGTATCGATAATCTCCATAGGAACTGCGATACTACAGCATTCAATCGGTAAACGGCTTATTACGCACATGACAATTGTTGCTACGAAAATCGCGAATACGAAATATCTGGCACTCGAATTCTCGTTAGTGTGATACTTCGCGTGTCGATGGATGGAATTTTTGAGTGCCAGATATTCTTGCCAAAGATCGCCTTGTGCGAAATAGTCACTGAACCCATTCATATATCCAATATACAATACCCCTAAAAATTTTACAGCAATTATAAAACTTTTTACTTGCGATATGTAAGACTATTGATACTACTTGAAAAAACAGCATCAAAGCGATTGAATAAAAAGACAAAAATTACATATGAAATAAAAAATATAAAGGTTAATTTTTTTAATACATTTATTTTAGTTACATACACTGAATGATAATAAAAAATAAAAAATTATTTTTTCGAAAAAAATGCCGTAATATTTTTGCTTCCTGTAGCGGCTTTCTGTCTCTGTTTTTCTTTAGCTGATAAAACAACAGTTTTAGGTTTCTTATCAGACATACTCTTAAGATTATCGTTGAAATAATCACTTTTCACATAGTCCGCTGTTACTTCACTCTTGCTATCTATTTTAGCTTTTTTAGCCTCAATGGGAGAATCGTCAACACTTTTACGCTTAGAACTATTTGTTTCCACTTCTAAATTCAATTTTTCAAATAATAATTGACAAAAATCTTCATTCAAATATTCACTCACAATACCGAATGCATATTTTAAATAATGATCTGAAAAAAACAGTACACTTTGGTCAATGTTACTTTTTATTTACTTCAAAACATTTCAGTCGGAATAAAAACCTTTGTCTGCGACATCTTCTTCTATGGAACTAATGACAAATGTAGCTGAAACGGAACCCGGCTTCACATGTACCTTTTTCTTTCTCAACACATTGACAACTTTTTGAACTTTGGATTCTAGCCATTGGAGACATTTCTCTTCGTTATATTTGTAAGCATTTAAATTGGACGGACCCTAGATAAAAATATATAGCATGTAAATGTATAGAAAACGCACAATAGTATCAAATTTGAATTACCTTTAGATCTCCCAAAGCATTTATGTCTTTAATTAAACCGAATATCTGGCTTAAATCTCTATCAGCAGAAGATTCCAAAATGTGATCTAATGGCACTGCCCTTTGAGCACAGTGTTCTTTTAGATGAGGTAGTACTGTTAAGACAAACATATTATAACTCCAATATTGAATCAACAATGTACACAATTAAGAACCATAGAACTTACCAATAAATAAAGGATCAATCGGTGTACAAACGTACATATTTCCATCTTTGATAAGAGTCTCATCGATTAGCCAACTTCTACAAGGATTATTGAAAATTTGAATTTCATATAGTTTTTTTGTCGTTTTGTTTATTACAAATTTTGTCTTCTTATTGTGTCCTGGGTGGATTAAACTAATTATTGACGACTGTGAATTTTCCAAATCGTCTGATAGAATATAAAGGAGAATGGAGATAGAATATAAAGATAATTAAGAAAGTAATTTATGAATATGTATGCATAGATGATGCTCACCTTTCGAAAGAAAGATTCTAGAGCTTTCTACATTGACATCCGTCTCATTTGAGGAGCTCTTTGTATCTGACATGATAGCACATATACCAAATGACAAATGTCAACTGTCAATCTGACAATCGATTTGGCGCCAACGCGGTCTTTATTAATAATGATAGAAACTACGACCAAAACCTATGAGTGAATATAAATCTCGGTTCGATGATTATTTCGCAAAAAGCGATCTCACGCACGTCACTAAACTCTAGATCACGGAACATCTGGCACCCAAAAACTTCATCAATCGAAAGCTATTATCCACGCGAAATATTGTACTAACGAGAACTCGAGTGCCAGATATTCCGTATTCGCGATTTTTGTGGTTACGATTGTCGTGCGCGTGATCACAATTTGCGCAATAATCCGTTTACCGTAAATCTCATCATATTGGTTTAAAAAAATCAACTGCATATTACCAAAAATGAAAACTATATTCTGCCAATTTTTATTTCAAAATTTACATTACATTTCAATAACAAATATTTACTTCAACATTTTCATATTGTATATATCAAAAATTCTATTATAATATAATAATACATATAAAAACGGACGTGATGTATGTAAATATGTTAATATAACCGATAACCATGGGGAAAATAGAAGGAAAAAAATGGATTGGCGGGAAAAAGTTATCTTGGCTTCGAAACATGCGCATGTGGACCGATATGAGCGCCGAAGAACTGTTCCGAGTCGCTGAAGACCGATGCGGATATATTCAAATAATCGACGAGGTGGTCGCCAACGTCCGGATGCGGACAAGGCATTAACAAGAAGAAGAAGATCGGAACCGTTTCAATGAAAATCAGATAAATTGGCTAACTCTGATAAGATACGATCGACTCGGAGTCACAGATATCCAAGTCTGACCAGCAGTATTAAAGATTAGCACGGGATCAAACCCGGAACTTCTCGATGCTAAACATAAACGCTACCACCGAGCCATACTGCTGACTATATAACATAATTTTTTTTAATTCGTGTATCAATTCCTTTCCGAAACCACCCATTGAAATCGGTAAACGGACTACTAGTCATATGTGAACCGGTCACAGGACAACCGGTCGCTCTAGATCGGTCACACGTGATCACCCGTCACACTAAAACTGGTCACGAGAAAACTGGTCACACCCTAAAACTGGTCACGAGAAAACTGGTCACACCCGAAAATTGGTCACAAAAAAACTGCTCACACCCAAAAATTAAAAATTGGTCGAATTTTTGGGTTTGACCAGTTTTTTCGTGACTAATTTTCGGATGTGACCAGTTTTCTCGTAACAAGTTTTAGGATGTGACCAGTTTTAGTGTGACGGGTGATCGTGTGTGACCGATCTAGAGCGACCGGTTGTCCTGTGACTGGTCCATATATGACTAGTAGTCCGTTTACCGTTGAAATCAACGGGAACAACACTAGTAATGATATAAAAAGTAACAAAAACATTTAAAAATCACTTAAAAGATTGTTTATGATTACTTCCAAAATACATTTTAAACTTTAAAACGACTAAAATAGTTTATTGTAGTTTTATAAGTGACATGTTTATATGACTGTGAAATTAGTCGTTTAGGTCAGCTGTCAGTTTTGGCGGCATGCACGCTTTCTTGAATAGACCCCCTGGTGGGGCTTCGACGGCGGCTGGAGCCCCCGCGACCTCAGGAGCCTCCGTCAATGGCACCTCTCGACCACCCCACAAGGGTCCCACACCACCATGGGTCGAAAAATAGTCAGTAGAACATTCTCATCCTTCAATTAATACTTACAATGATATACACCCTTGCAATGATAAATTGAATATAAAAAAAAG
This sequence comes from Arctopsyche grandis, assembly GCF_051622035.1. NCBI lineage: Eukaryota > Metazoa > Arthropoda > Insecta > Trichoptera > Hydropsychidae > Arctopsyche > Arctopsyche grandis. The sequence goes on from NC_135363.1 coordinate 2,160,695, forward strand.
GATACTCATTATCTAATTTAATTATTTCAGCCGTCCCAAAACAGTCGACGATGTTGTGGAGCAGACCGAAGTCATTCAAGTACTTCGAGAGTGCCTCTCAAGCGGCGATCTTCCTCATCTGCTATTCTACGGTCCGCCCGGTACAGGAAAGACCAGCTCCATTCTAGCAGCAGCCCATCAACTCTTCGGCTCCATATCAAAAGATAGAGTCTTAGAATTGAACGCATCAGATGAACGAGGCATTCAAGTCATCAGAGATAAAGTTAAAACATTCTCTCAATTGACTGCATCGTCTTCCAGACCGGAGTATGTCGCTTTTATTTATATTTAAGTAATACATTTACTCGTATTATAACTATGGTTTATTTTTTTCAGCGGTAAACCTTGTCCTCCGTTCAAATTGGTCATATTGGACGAAGCTGATTCGATGACGAAAGATGCACAGTCGGCTTTGAGGCGTGTTATGGAAAAAGAGACGCGGTCTACTCGGTTTTGTTTAGTTTGTAATTATGTATCCAGAATCATTCCTCCGTTAACCAGTCGTTGTTCTAAATTCCGCTTTAAGCCGCTGTCTAAAAATATGCTCACTGATAGGTTGGATATAAGATTTTCACATGGTTTATTACTGATGTGAGTTTGTTTTAATGTATTGCGTTTTTCAGACTTAAGTTCATATGCGATAAGGAAAATTTGGAGTATGATCTTGACGCTTTAGAATCCACGGTCACATGCAGTGGCGGTGATCTTAGACGAGCCATTACTTGTTTGCAAAGTTGCGCTCGGCTTGGAGGAACTGTAACAAAAGATTCAGTAATCGAGGTATATTGACTATCTATCTAGATTCCAATAAACTATATGTACGAATATATGCTATAATAATACAATTTTATCATTTCAGGTAACTGGCTTAGTTCCTATTAGTATGATTGATGATTATTTGAAACTGACGGACTATTCAGAATTGGAAAAGTTTGTTGACAGGTAAATTCACTTTAAATTCGGTGAAAATTTGTTCCAGTTGGAAATTGGTTTATTTTTTTCTTTTAATGTGCAGATTCACTTTAGATGCTTACTCGGCTGCACAGCTTTTGGAGCAGTTGGTTGAAGTCGTCGTAAACTCATCATCATTAACTAGTAAACAGAAAGGAATGATTTGTGAAAAGTTGGCCATATGCGAGTTCCGTCTCATTGAAGGTGCTTCAGAAAAGATGCAATTAATGGATTTAGGCTGTACAATAATACTAGCACATCAAATGTAATAATGTTTCATATTTAATGATGCTCATCTTCATTACAACAATAAATTATTTTTCTATTTTTATTTATTACTTTTCTTATACCTCATTAACATTTAGTTAATTAATACGATAATATAAATGCTTAGTGGATTGATATTACAATTAACAATATAACTACATACATACTCAATTTCACTTACGAAAGTACTGGAGCTTTATATATGAACATATTCCATACCAACCATTATAAATACTGCATGATTCTTAGGATGAAAGTTTTGGAAGATATATTTTGTAGCAATAAATATTAAATATATACATACGTATAATATAATGAAAGTATTGTTTATTTACGGCATGTTTGAAAGGTAGGCTTTATATATGGACCTATGTATAACGAAAGTGCATTTCTATTGTCTCTCGGTATCTGTCCTGGTAAGTCGTGAGATAAAACAAGTACACTTTTTTTATCTAATAGATGGACAAATATTAAAATTCTTCGGCAAAATTGATGTCTCCTACAAAAATATTGGCAAATTAGTCAAATGTTGTTTCTATTCATCAGGAACAAATGCACTAGCCGAAGGGTTTTTTACTTTGATGAACAATGTATAGTCCAGTGATATTGAATGTCAATGACAGTGACAACAAAATTGAATGTTGAAACCGTAAAATTTTTGCCAATCACTTTATCCAGTAATTTTAAACAGTCTTGTGTAGAATTTTATAAGAGAAAATGAATTATTTTTTTCATAACTGTGGGTCCATGCTTCTTTAATCTTCTTTTTAAATAATTTAAGTATTTGGAAAAAAATGTTCTGATTTTGAATTTGGAAAAAATGGTTACGTTACTTTATAATAAAGATGACTATACGTCCCGTTTTGGCCGGGACAGGCCCGACAGTACCAGTCAGAATTTTATCATACATTTTTTTCCATGTTTTTCCAAATCAATTTGTTTCCCAAAAAACAACTATTAATTTTTCTGATAAAAAATCGCTATTTTTACTAGCCTCTTCTTACTTCCTCTTATCAAATAACTGTAATATAAAATATTGTATTATATTAAATTATTTATCTTGTTTCATTTTCTTATTTTTCTTCATTTCTTCTTTAAAGAAATAATAATAACAATAACTTTTTTATTCCAGACGATAGGGAGAATAGTGCAATCTCCATCTTCCATATAAATAATATATAGATAATAAATACAATATGTATATTGAATAATAATACAAAATAATAAAGTAAAAAAATGTATATATAATATACTAGCTGTATTACCCGGCTTCGCTCAGTGTTTATAATATAAACCGCTTAAACATGACTAAGCTAATTTAATTAAAAAAAAAAAAAAAATTTAAAAATTTAAAAATTTAAAAAAAAAAATTAAAAAAAAATTAAAAAAAAATAAAAAAAAAATCAAAAAAAAAAATTTAAAAAAAAAAATCAATTTTTTTTTTTTGCCTTCTAGGGCTTCGCCCTCGGCACCCCCCTGAGCCTTTGCCTTCTAGGGCTTCGCCCCTCCACGCCCCATGAGCAATTGCCGTTTAGGGCTTCGCCCCCATGATCAGTTGCCTTTTAGGGCTTCGCCCCTCCACGCCCCCATGATTCAAAGCCGTCTAGGGCTTCGCCCCCCTTAGTTAATGCCTTTTAGGGCTTCGCCCCCCGCGCCCCCAAGATTAATTGCCGTTTAGGGCTTCGCCACCCTTAGTTAATGCCTTTTAGGGCTTCGCCCCTCCGCACCCCCATGATTAAATGCCGTCTAGGGCTTCGCCCCCCCTAGTTAATGCCTTTTAGGGCTTCGCCCCCCGCGCCCCCAAGATTAATTGCCGTTTAGGGCTTCGCCCCCCTTAGCTAATGCCTTTTAGGGCTTCGCCCCTCCACGCCCCCATGATTAACTGCCGTTTAGGGCTTCGCCCCCCTTAACTAATGCCTTTTGGGGCTTCGCCCCTCCGCACCCTCATGATTAAATGCCGTCTAGGGCTTCGCCCCCATTATCAGTTGCCTTTTAGGGCTTCGCCCCTCCGCGCCCCCATTATTAAATGCCGTTTAGGGCTTCGCCCCCCTTAGTTAATGCCTTTTAGGGCTTCGCCCCTCCGCGCCCCCATTATTAAATGCCGTTTAGGGCTTCGCCCCCCTTAACTAATGCCTTTTGGGGCTTCGCCCCTCCGCACTCTCATGATTAAATGCCGCCTAGGGCTTCGCCCCCCTTAGTTAATGCCTATTAGGGCTTCGCCCCTCCGCGCCCCCATGATTAAATGCCGTCAAGGGCTTCGCCCCCATGAACAGTTGCCGTTTAGGGCTTCGCCTCATAAGGCTGCGCCCCATGGGGCTTCGCCCCATGAGGCTGCGCCCCCTTCGGGGCCCCATGGGGCTGCGCCCCAGGAGGCTGCGCCCCCTTCGGGGCCCCATGCGGCTAAGCTCCATAAGGCGGCGCCCCATAAGGCGGCGCCCCATAGGGCAGCGCCCCATATGGCGGCGCCCCATAAGGCTGCGCCCCATAAGACAGCGCCCTATAAGGCAGCGCCCCATAAGGCGGCGCCCCATGAGGCTGCGCCCCCCTGCGCCCCCTTCGGGGCCCCATGGGGCTGCGCCCCCTTTGGGGCCCAATGAGGCTGCACCCCCTTCGGGGCCCCATGAGGCTGCGCCCCCTTTGGGGCCCCATGGGGCTGCGCCCCCTTTGGGGCCCCATGGGGCTGCGCCCCATGAGGCTGCGCCCCCTTCGGGGCCGCATGCGGCTAAGCTCCATAAGACTGTGCCCCATAAGACACCATAAGGCTACGCCCCATGAGGCTGCGCCCCCTTCGGGGCCCCATGAGGCTCCGCCCCCCTGCGCCCCCTTCGGGGCCCCATGTGGCTTAGCTCCATAAGGCGGCGCCCCATAAGGTGGCGCCCCATAAGGCGGCGCCCCATAAGACTGCGCCCCTAAGGCTGCGCCCCATAAGACAGCGCCCCATAAGGCTGCGCCCCATAAGACTGCGCCCCATAAGGTTGCGCCCCATAAGGCTGCGGCCGATAAGGCTGTGCCCCATAAAGCTGCGCCCCCTTTTGAGCCCCATGGGGCTGCGCCCCATGAGGCTGCGCCCCATGAGGCTGCGCCCCCCGGGCCCACTTCGGGGCCCCACGGGGCTGCGCCCCTTGTGGCGCCCCTGGCGGGGCCCCATGAAACTACTCGCCTTGCGCCCCCGCGGGGGTGAATCCATTGAAATGAAAAAAAAAATCGGCGCCCATGGATCGAAAAAAAAAAAATCGAATCACGTGTTCGATGACGTCACCGATCTACGGACGATGACGACGACGACGACGACGACGACCAAGGATATTTACATACAAAGTCTCTTTCCAAATTATAGATTAGATAAATAATAATAATAATTATTAATTATTTAATCAATCAAATGTACGTTCTGGTAAAAATTATATTATTTAACAAAAATGAAAATCAAAATTATCAGTTGCACATAAATTTTGAAATTAAAACAATCCAAAAATATGTTTTTGGAAAATTTGTAGTCATTTCTAAAGCCCGTACCCTGAGGGGGCTGTATATTGTTCAAATGTTGTAAATGCATTGTTAAAGGTTTGCCGAACCTTTTTTACAAAGGATTTACAACAATTGAACAATAAACGGCACGCTTCCGGTCCTACCTCTAGTCATTTCATTTGTTAATTTTACATGTTTCAGAAAAAAAACCAGCATGCGGCGCATGAATAAAAAATATAATAATAATTTTTTATCCTGTTTCTATTTTCCTTGTACACAAGAATTGTACATTCTGAAAAAAATATAATTCCTCGACAATATTCATAGTTATTTCAGGGAAAATTACAAAACTTTTGGACTTGCAACATTTTTTATACGGGGGGGGGGGGGGAGGTGACAATTATTTTTGCAGAGCGTTCCGTTTCGAGTCCTAGGAAATATGGTCAGCCCACTTATAAATTATAAGTAGGGTGACCATATTTCCCAGGACTATAATACAATTGAAAGTCAAACGACTGGATCAATTAAACCCATAATCGAAACTTTTCTTTATTAGTGTACATATATACAAAAACATTTGGCTTTATTCATTGATTCACAGCTATAATTCGAATTTGTATGTAATATTGAAGTTTATTTATTGTATACTAGTGTAATATAAACCGCTTAAACATGGCATTTTTTTAAAATCTAATAGTAAACATTTTATTAAATTTATTTTAATATACTCATTTGCTGTTTTTTTTTATTAAATTTAACGTCACGGATTATACCACCCAAACCTTACATAGTTACATACATTAAACCTTACAAAGTTTCTTTCGAAATTATATATTAGATGTAAGTTGGTACACTGTAATGTGATTGTTGAGTTGAAAAAGCAAAAATTGAACGATTTGCATACTAGCGATAGGCAAGGTAGCGTTATTTTCGCGGCAGCCATGTATAAAGCGAATAAATTACATTATGAAGGCAGCCAGAAAAGAGTTCAAAACCGTTATAGAGAGCAACAAAAGCAAATGCGCTACACGACTTCCGGTTTGCGAAGCTTCGCTCGATGTACCTTGTTGAACCTGCAAAACGAATTCGCTCACATCATTGCAAAAACTGGCTCACACAAACCTAAGCAAACATTTGCAAACTATCTCACACACTCGCGTACGATCGTACCCATTGTATTTAATTTTATAATTTTAACAGATGAATTATTTTCGTGTATTATTTCTATGCACGTGTGAATTTCGATGTATAAATTGTCTGTTATACTGTTGCGTGTGCGATTTCGAAAAATGTATGCATTTTGGAAGTTTACGCTTAACAGGATTGCGTCATAAATAATATTAAAAAAGTAATAACTTTTCCTATTCAATATGGAATAAATAAACATTCTTGGAAATGTCACAAAAAACCTTGACCATTAAAACCAAATTAAGATGTGATGCTCGTATACGCTCGATATAATGTCACTTCGTTGCATTTCTATTAAATTTACTTGAATAAATTCAATTGAACTGTGTTGTTTACTAAATATGCGTGTGTGTTTTTTACTTAAAAATAAAGATAAGTTTTTCGAGTGAAATACTTGTTGAGTTCAAATATAAATCTTGTTTTTACAAGCCTCATATAATTTTTATAATATTTGATGGAGATACGTATTTTTCTTAGAATTAATAATATGTACATATGTAAAATATATACATACATAACCAGCTTATATAATACATAACATTAATAATAATAATCATATAAAAAGAAGAAATTAAGTTATAGGCATGCCTATGGTGGATATAAATAGCATATTAAAAAAATAATTTCTCTAGTGCCATAATTTAGAAAGGGAGAAGTCTAATACGTTTGTATGGACAAGGCGCTGGGGTCCAGCCCTCTAAACCAGTGGTTCCCGAATGGTGTTCCGCGGAACCTTGGGGTTCCGTAAGAGGCTCTCAGGGGTTCCATTCAAGATTTCCATATTGTAAATCGTTTCACGTTTGATAATATTTAGGTATTGTAATTTTTTTATAAATGGACGTAATTATTATTCAGTTTCAATGAACTTGTTGCCCAAAAATGTTGTAGTAGGTGAAATTCCGTTTGTAGGTGTAGTAGGCCACGGGTCAGACATAAAACCTGACTTCAATGTTATTTTAAGGAAAACTATGAAAAGATTTCATTCATCACATTAAATAAATATCTTTTTGTTCCAACTACATAAATATTTTTATCTTAAAAAGTCTTTCTTTTAAAGTCAAACTATACTTAGAAGATGCGGACACCAATCCAAAAAGTCTCAGTATGGTGTGATTTTACGTAAAAAAAAAACAATGTTACAGTTAGTTTACTTCTTACTTAAGTTATGGTTCCGCCCAAAAATGGTAAACCAGAAAGGGTTCCGTAACCAAAAAAAATTCGGGAACCGCTGCTCTAAACAACCGAGCTATGCCGCTGGCTAAAATTTGTATGCTTATGTATAGAAGTAAAACCGGAAGCGTGCCGTTTTTTGTTTACTGTTCGTCGTGCATTGTTCATTTTTATGATGAACCTTTTTTTTGCATTCTAGCTTCGTAGTTTGCTCTATTTCCTGGAAAATAGACCCAAAATGCCCTGTTTCCTGGAAAAAGCACGCTTCCCGTCCTACCTCGACTACACAGATGATAACTAAATTTTATACATACATAACGGTTATGTGAGTCGTCTAGTTCCAAAACCCGGTATCTGCATATTTGGTCAAAACTGAGATAAAAATGTATTCCGATTCTAGGAATATTTTCACACAATACTGTATACTTGAATTTATTTTTATTAATATATTTTTTAAATGACTAAAAAAATATATTTAAAATCTTGTTTTGTTCCAAAGAACGGCAAAAATTCTCTCTGTTTATTCGAATTAACGGCAAAACTGCCGACAGCCAATCAGAACACTGCATATGGCAAGATGGCGGCCATTTCGGCCGGTTACCTGGGTGCAACTGTCATTCCACATTTTCTTCGTAATTGCTGTCATTATGGACGATCTGTCTCGAAGTATTGAAAAAACCAAAGATGGAGATACAAGAAAGAAAACAATCCGAAAGAAATCGTGAGAAAAGGAACGAAATCGCCGTGAAAGAACAACTCGGGAACAAACACCGGCAAAATCGTTTTCAAGTCTTAATATTTCATTTAATCTCAAAAATTTTCCAAAAAAACTGAATTGCAAAATAACTTTAAATCGTATATCTTCCATTTAAATTAAACTTTTTAAATGAAATCCACAAAATAAAGTTGTGGCAGAAAAACTGCGTTTACCAACAAATGAGTGAAATGCTTTTACCGGGTTTTGGAACTAGACGACTCATGTATAAAATTTAGTAATGTGGCAATTTATTTTTTTTGCTCTTTAGCTTTGTAGTTTGCCCTCTTTCATTGGGGAAAATAGCCCCAAACTCCAATTTTTTGTTCCAAAAGCACGCTCCACCGCCGAAGACTACAAATAGGTAAACATTGCAGAATGAGTAGGGGCATTGAACGTGTACGGGCGTACTATGTTTTGAAAGAGCGGGAGAGGGGGCAGAGGCGGAGCGAATGAACGTGGAGAGTGGGGGCGTAACGAGATTTGGAGTGCGGCAAAGCAGTGCGAGTGCGGTTCTGTGGCGTCGTACTCGGTACTCGGCACCGGCTCTCGCGGCTCCTCGCTCTATCGCGAGTCGACCGTCGCGGCGGCCGGTCGCTCGCTGCGGCTGGGTGCGGCTCTGGTGCATGTGTTTTACTCATCATGACTAGATCCACACTCATCCACGGCGAAGCGACCACTACTCCATTACGTTACGTCTCATCAGCTCATCAACTCATCAACTCATCAACTCGCCAGCTCCTCGACCGCACCGCACCACGTCTACCTCGGCTGGCCGGCACTTCCGCACCGCACCGCTGCCGTCGCCGCTTCCGGCCGGCCAACCGACCATAACACCACCGAACACAGCCAACACCAACACCAACGCACTTGCATTTGCATTCGAGCACTGACTTTCCGTGATTTTGCATACCCACCACCCACAACCCACGACCCTCCACACGTCAATTTATCGAAAACAAATAATAAAGACCGCTTTCTGCCTTCACACTAACTCACCACAAGTGTGTATACATACATATACGAGAGATCAACAGGTTTCCCTCCCCTTCGAGGCCGCAACGTGTTTGTGTGACCCTTCCGTTGTGTAACGTAGTTCTCCCCGATTTAATTCCTTTTGTGGTGTTTTTTTCTTATTATTATTATTATTCTTCGCAAGTGAAGTGAAAGTTAGCGCCGTTAAATTTCTTGCCCTTGGTTGTTTTTTTTTTTCTTTTGGCGGGATTTTGGCTACGTTGACCGGTTTTTTTTTGTATGCTTTTGATGTATGTTACTCCGTTCTCTAGTTTTGTGAACGCGCTGTAGTGACGCTACAGGTAGTGGGCAGGTTGGGCAGGTACGCGTTCGACCGCTTCGCTCTGTTGGCTCAGGTCAGTTTGCAGCGTCTTGAGGCCGACCGTTTTGGTCGTAATCGTTCGAGATGTTGCCCTCGACTGTAATTAATGCGACGCGCACCTATATTTTTGTTGTATTCAAAATTATCGACTGGCACGTTCGTATTATTAGGATTTTCATTTTGTTTGGTTGATTGTTTCGCTTCTGTGCGAGGTATTATTTTCATATTTGGGCATTGTTTATGCATGCTTGCGTGCTATTATCGCACTTCAATGATATAATTGCTCTCGGCCATAACCAATTGCTAAAACAGCGTTGTCATCAAACGAGTTATATAACTCGACATAGAGTCGAATGGAAAATTAATAAATGCATATTGGTGGTTTGAATTGAGGGCTATGAACGGAAGTTACCTATCGACCCATCATTCTTATCTTCATAAATTTGAAAATATATCACTAATAGACAAAATAACAAAGTTACAGAATTAGTAAGGAACGTAAATTGTTGATCGACTTCATATGAACATGTGTTTATTTTTATTTCGCGTTGGACGAATTATCATATCTTCATTGCTGCAATTAATATTGATGTTTTATCTAATTTGATATCTAAATCGTGGCCATTAAAATTCAAATGGAAAATCCCAGCGATTCAAATTGAAATTGCGTTACGGGCGAGTGCGTGAACGTCGTGTTGGGTTATTGTCCTTTGAAGTTCGAGAAGATGTCGGTCTGATTGAGCGTTCTGGTGCGTCAGTTCGAATCACACAACCGGATCTGGATCATTTCGAGATGAGGCCGTCGTCCCGGGTCTGCGGTGTAAAAAAAATATCCACAAGAAATGAATAATAAAGCTTCTTTTGTTAATCGCGTCGACGAAAACGGTTGACGGCGGGAGATTTGGCAACAAGGCTCTCGTTTGTCTGGACCGGCAGATGGTCAACTCGTAAAGACATGTCCAACATTCTTCTTCATTGTTGCCTAGCGTGCCGAGTTTGCCCACAGGCCCCAAATTTACCTACCTGCGAAAACCGTACTATGACATTCCGAAAGGGGATGCCGAAAGCGCGCCAAAAAATGGCCGACGCCTCAGAGTCGCATTACAGAATTCTTAGAAAGGATGTGACAAAAAAAAAAGTAAAGCCGCAGATCTCAACGGCCGTTAACTTTTCCAACGACTCGCATGTCCGTTCAATTGAAACTGAAATCGATTTGAATACAATTGATTCGTACCGACCCTATTGATGTAATCATCTTTGCAATTCTCTTCGTCGATTGCGTGTGAATATTTTTAAACGGTTTTACACGGGGGGGAAGGGTGCCGAGTGCATTTATTTAAATCTACCCCAAACATCAGAATGAGCTAATTAGAGCTCCCCCTTCTATTCAAGTTTGACAGTGAGTTGTATGCTTAACTACGTACAATTCATATGTATAGGATGCAGGCATCCAATGATTCATCGTATCTTATCGTTATGGTGTCTGTTGGCAGACGTCTCAATTGCATCAATGCAAAGTTCATAAATGTTATCAATATTGGATGGCGCCAAATACCCTCGCTGTCTTACATAATATATCCTAGTTTTGAAATTGGATCAACTGCCTTTTTTAGACGAGTAAAAAAATGAAGCGTCTATAAAAAAAAATATTTTCTACCTGGCTATTTTATAGTCACTCTTCAAGTTCTCCTTTATCGGAATTATTTCATTCGGCTGTAAAAGTCGGTGTGTGTGTGGAAGCGTATTTTGAATTCTCCATTATGTTTTCACGCCCCCTTTTCGTGACTGGGAGGGTTAAATTGCTGCGTACACAGCGAACGAGTTTGTACGTTTCGTGGCGGACAAAAATGGAGAAGATGTGTACATGGCGAGAGCGTTGTATGCGAGAGAGATACTTACGATATTATTCGCTAGTGCGCCGTATAATAAGCCGGGCCGGGTTTTTTTTAACCCCGCGGCCCCAGCGCCGGTTGGAGCGGCCGCTTGGCGCTGATCAATCGGGAAGGAAGAGGTTGTTGACTCACCAGGTCCCGTTTCTTCGGTCTTGTAACTTTCAATGGGTCCTCTTCTCTTCGTATGTACTTGGTAGATATTTTGTAATTAACACAATTCAAATAGGGATAAATGAAGCGGCGGTGTGGCGAAAAGTTAATGAACTCGCAATCTTTGGCCTATTATGAACTGATCAACCGTCAAATATTTTTAAGATATTTTGCACGTCATGGAATATAACGCTAATTTAATATCGCAAATTTGTTTACCAGTAGGTAATGTCGAATTTAATTTGCGGCGTTCACTTGGGTTCTAAAGAAAAACTATTCGATCTGCCTAAAATGTTATATGAATAGACACTTTTGTCATTCCGCTTGACCCCTCGGTTTAAAAAAAGTGAACTTGGAATCGAGTTCATCCGCTTTTGACCTTGTAGTCAATGACAAAACGATCTTAAGATTTGCATCCGATGGTAATTTTTATACACGACGCTTCTTTGTAAAACTGATTTTGAATAAATATTTTTTTTAAAACACTTACATGTTTCATTTTACACATTGCCTGAATTTTTATTCCATGCTTCCCACAATCGTCTCATGAATATACAATAATTTTGAATTAAAAAAACCAGTTATTAATTAATACTTTTATGTATTTTTAATGGGCATAAAATGCCTCTGAGCCACAGATAATAATTATTAAAAAAGAAAAATTAAATGGTAAGTATACGGCGTTGTATAATCACATTTTTATCAATCTCAAACGCGCAATTCAATATCATATAATTTGATAGATAGAAATTACAGCCTGAGAGTAAATCAATGGAATTATTTAAATATTGTTATTAATTTTATTACATTTAACATTATATAATATAAATAATGAATTATGGTGGAACTTTTCCTGTTTCCTTTCCGATATTGCGAATTAGATTTAGTTTTATTAAATAAAAAAAAAACCAACAACCACTTCCCATTAGGTGGTGACATTTAGGGAAACCACAATAATTGGGTTATTTCACATGAAATAGATTATATGTATATGTTAAAATAAAGTCTTGCGTTAAAATAAAAGAATTCGTGTGAAAGTTCAAGTTTATAAAAGCATTTTATTTTATATACAAGTGTATTATAAAATTAGTACCGTTATTACAATACATGATAGTTTCTTCCTAGAAATTATATTATAAAATAGCCAACGCATAAATTTGTATTGTGCATACAAATTTATGCGTTTATTCGTGTGAATATAATTATTATTAATATGGGAATATTGGTAATTGGACGTTGCGTTGTCGCTTTGGACCGAATTAAAAAGCATGCTCGCGCGTGACAACCGCCAAAAATAAAATGCGCGGTTGTCAATGGCGGCTAGAAAAACGGATTTTCTTTGTTAGAAGGCTTTGATTTCAATGTTGCGTAGCGGCAACGACCAAAGTAAAAACAACAAATGACCGCTTTCAACTTCAGAGCGAAACAACAATATATTAAATCCAGAGTTCAAGGGCGATCCGCAGAGTTCTGGGACTTTATTGGTGATATGCCACCAACGGTCAAGAGAAAGTTTGAATTATGAAATTTTGCGAATAAGCGACTGCTTAGATTACTAGATCATTTATAGACAAGACCGAACGATGTTTGTATTTTTTGAGGAGTAGCATATTATGTAGATAAAATTCAAAAAACTGCAGTAGAACCTCGATTATCCGGACTAATTGGGGATGAAGGTAGTCCGAATAATGAAAAATCCGCATAATCGAAAAATCACAATTGACACGGAAGTATGTGTACATTCAGTATGAGTAATTTTTTGAAGATCAATATTTAATTATTCTGTATTAAGAAATGTATTTTTGCTTAAAGTTAACTGTTCTGTTTGAAGCTGCCAAATCGCAAATACTTTCATACAATAATGAACTAGATATTGGCTGTCGAGACGATCATCTTTGAATGAACCACATAAAAATACCCTTCGATTTATTCATTTCTTGATATTTTCATAACCTTACGCTCTGAGCTTCCATCTTCTGACATTAAATAGTCAGTTAACTTTTTCACATTGTTTTTTTATATCTGAGATCGTTGACGTTCCAACACTATATTTATTTGACAAAAAACGCTCTAAGACATCGCTTTTTAAAGCATTGATTTTATCTAATTTGTATTTTAATGATAATACGACACGTATTCATTTTGTTTTCTTTTCCATATTGGTAATAGTAAAAATAAATATTTAAATCCCGGTCAAATTTTCAAGAAACAAACGTCTTTTGAATATTGAATTTTGAAGACAACTGACTCATTTCTCCGTCTTATTTTCGAATTTTTGTGGCATTTCAAAGTGGCAATATCGTAAAATTTGTGTTTGTTTTTAATAATCTTGGTAACTGAAAATCCAGACAATTGAAGTTCTACTGTATAGTAATTACATATTTAATCCAAATTATACATAGCTTATCATTTTGTATAGTAGTTTTAAGCTCCATCAAACCCAGTAGCATTTGTGACACCGTTATAGGGAAATGCATTCTATTACTTGGCGTTGGTTAATGTATACATAGTTATTGAACACTTGCAATAGTTTCTAGTAAATAAAAAGCACTATTGAGGGCACCTAAGGCTCTAAGCAATGTCATAGAATTTTATTTGCTTACTTTAAGTACACTTCTGCCACAAAAGTATCACTTTTGCAATAAATCTACAAAGTTGAAAGAGTGAAAATTTAAATAAGAATTTAATTTGAACGTGTACAAATATATTGGAAACAAAATAAATAAAAGTTTTTATAAATAGAAGCTACGTCCTAGTACAAAGATATAAACAGTGCAACTCACTAGTGGATCGAGGAAGGGGGGGGGGAGACATTCAAATTGAAAAAACAATGTATACAAAAATTTTTTTGCTAAACATTGTAAGGACTTATGTATATGTTGCATAGATAGACCTGGTAGCGTCACGATAAAAATAAATAGCTTGTAACAATCGTCCAATCATGTAAAATTAAAACACTAACTAAATGCAAATAAAAATCTGTTATGAACAATATATTTAAATGTGAAAAATTAAAATATGTATATTGTAATCATTGACTGAAACGTAAAATTTTGAAACCCAAACCCAAAAACTGTTCCCAAGTGTGGAATAAAAATTTCAAACCAGTAATAAAGGCCCTTTGTTGTTATACTACCACGTTGTACAACCTGTGCTACGCTGCCACTATAATTTATATCAAATAAAATAATAATAAGTATACATATACGGGAAAAAATGATTTGCCACTTTAATGTATGAACAGAAGCAGTTTGAAATAAAATATAGTGCACAGCTCACTCATGGTGTAATTATTCTTAGATTTTATTCAATTAAATCAAATCAAGAACAACTCCGAAATTAATTGAACCATACAATTGTTCCAACCCCAATAGCTTGTTACAAATGGCAACACTGATTGGTTTTTCGCCTTGTACTGGATTTAAAGCTTTTTCTCAAACATTATATGTATGTGTAGTATTATTGCCTCGTAGAAGAATTGAAGTAGTCCATCTTCTTGGCTCAATTTGAAGTTCTTTCAGTGAAGTGCGTTGTGCAACTCCGGTGTGATTAGTTTGGTCCCACGAAAAATGGTGCATGTATTTCTTTTTTATTTTTTTTATTTATCTCTTCGTCTTCTTTCAAATTACAACATCGCGTTTTCGAAGCGCTGAACTTCTTCTTTCTATAACAAATTGAACGCGAAGGAACTGGAAACTGTTCTGAATAAGGTCAACAACCTTCGCGAGCACAAAGACAAGATTCGTTCGTAGTAGTTCTCCACCGACCCAGCGTGTACCCTATTGGGTAAGAACCCGAGTACCCGAGGTCCAACCATAGCCAAAGCCAGTTTTTTATCTTTCTTTTTCTTCTTCTTTCAAATGTGGCAATATTCAATCAGTCAATCAATCACAAACAGAACTTCCAAAACATATTCTACACCTATGCAAATTGATACTTTAAATCCAGGAGTGTAACTAGAAAAATTGGGCCTACATGCAAATGTTGGCAAAAGCCCCCCCCCCCCCCCCCCCCGTCCCTTTTAGTAGTTTTTTTTTTATTAAAATTAAATTGATAACTAACACATAATTTAAATGTTCTTTTTCCTCACCTTCGAAGTCGAAAATTATGCAATTACGTACATCTTTCAAAGGCAAGTCAGAAGTTTCTTTATGTTCAATCGATAATATTGCTAATACACTGAGCCTGAGTTTATTTTACTTAATTTTATCTTCAATTTATACCAGGAAGGCCTAAAAGATAACCCCAATGGGCCTTCCTGGCCAGAAACATTGTACATTTGATACAAATATTATTACAAAGTACACAAATACTCATTAATTCATATCCACAGAGACATTTATGGTCAAATTTGTAAATTTGCAGCATTTTATACAATTAGATTTGCGAGAAAATGGATAAGGTTGCCGATTTGTTGGAACCGTTTCAATGAAAATCAGATAAAATGGCAAACTCTGATAGGAAACGATCAACGTGGAGTCACAAATCCAAGGTCTGGCCAGCATAAAACCAGTAGGATTTGAACCCGTGACCACTCTGTTCAAAGCATTATATGCTAACCACTAGTCTATTCTACTGGTTGACTCTTCGAATTCCTTTTATAGTCTTTTATTAATTTTTATTTACTAAAAGTTTGTTCAACACTAGCGACAGTGACCGGCAAAGTGAAAAAAATAACAAAAAGGACGTGTGCACTTCAGCAAATTCACTTTCCGTAGAATTATATTTTGAAATTAACGAATCCGAAAACTGTTTAATAGACATTGTTGCATTAAGATCACTTCTTAACAAAGTTATAGCATGACTTCCAATACTTTCGTTTGAAAAATGTCTAGTATTTTTATTTAGAAACCTAAAAGGCCTGCATGCACCGCATGCCCGTGCTGCATAGTAGTTTAAATCTCAAATACTTACTCATCTACCATAGAAAGCATACATTCATCTAACTTTTTTTCGATTCCTTTCTATTTAGACACCCAGTTGATTCTTAAAAAGTTTTGGCCCCAATGATCAACGATCATTTGGCACTAATGTGACTTGATCTGTTTGCTTTGCAGTGAGTTTCACAGACCGTTGATCTCAAACCCTGCTGGAGTCATGGTCCTCTACCTGTGCTAGTTGATCGCGTCTGATTTTCCGCTTCACCGGCCACCGTTGTTGACCAGTATTGTAAAAAGTGATGAAAAACATCGAACGGAAGTCGATCAAAGAAAACGGTCTTGGAAGATAAGAACTGGATGCGGTGGTAGACCGCGAGCTCAAAGTGCTATATAGGCACAACACATTTTATAGCAAACGACTATAGTAGCTGTGCAATGTCGAACGTGAAGTAAACAATGAAAGATTACATCACATACATAGCTTTACCAGAACAAATATGAAGTGCAATCTATGGTTTTCACAGTTACATATAACATACATAGCAAAACGAATGTTTTCGTTTGATATGTATGTATTTACGTATAATACTACCGTTGTTTATAAAGTTGAACCGTTTTAATGTGTTCCATTCATAAGACTCTTGGTGATGATTCATCACTGATATATATACATTATGCACACATATTCTAACGACACGTTTAGTAATGTCAATAAAGTGCAGTCTATGTAGCGTTTTATTACTACCATATAAAGATATGTTACCATGGTCTGTGACTCAAAAATACATATGTATAAATATTCTAGCATTTCCAGAGTACATATGTACATATATGCATGTACATATATTCTACACTTTGACCATTTTTTCATTATAAACAATCCGTCATCTCCAAAGCATCAAAAATATCACTCCAAACGTAATCAAAGACGCTTTGAAATCCAGTCCCAATCTTATATATATGTACATATTACATTAAAACACTCATTTCATCACACTGACTGTTCGTGCAGATGTCATAGCGACAATTCGTAGTGTTTATAAAAGGTACCAACTTTTATCATGAACAAATGCGTGCACCCGGTTTCTAATGAATTAAAAAGAAAGAGATATTTTTTAGATGACGTCGCCATTTATGTACCAATCAGGTGTGCTGATTCATAAGTTTTTGATTGTAACTTTTCTAATTATGTTCTTAAAAAATATACTAACCAAAAATTCCACCTGTTTTTGACGCACAGCGTTACTTACGTGTGCGCAAGCAGGATACAAGGGGACTTAGGTGACGTCATACCAAGTCCCCTTGTATCCTGCTCGCACACGTAAGTATAGCTAAATAGGGAGATTTTCACCGCACGCCACTGATACTAACGTATATTATTATAACGGAGCGCCACAATGAAGTAATGGTTCACCGCGTTACATGTTACAAGATGACAACTTACCCATTATTCAACTCATGCATGCCAACTTAATCATTCATAGATGCATTTTTTTAGGATTGAACACTAAATCCCACATATATGTACGAGTATATGTACATAAATCTGCCATATTTATTAATGGTATATTATTAAATTACACTAGTGTTGTGCCTGTTGAAATTTCAACGGATTGTATCCGAAACTAATTGATACATTACTTAAAATTAAGTTACAATACGTATAATTCCGATTAATTAATTATAATTAATCGGAATCAGAACTGAAACAGAAATCGGGAATCGGAACTGAAACAGGAATCGAGAATCGGAACTGAAACAGGAATCGGGAATCGGAACTGAAAAAGGAATCCGGATCCGGAACTGAAAAAATAATCGGTATCCGGAACTGAAAAAGTAATAGGTTAATGAAACGGTACCGAAATCGGAATCAAAATCAATATATATATAATAATATTTTTTTTTCAATTTTCCATACTTGTCCACGCACTCACCACTTATGTACATACCCACAAACAAACATCACGTCCGTTTTTATATATATTATTATTATTATATGAGAAACGCTCCAGTTGTTAGCCAGAATGTGTATAATCATTGATCATTGAAATAAAACAACAGACTAACTACAATTGATTGTAAAATAATATATTGTATTCATTTAAAAGTACCATCGAAGGCACCAAGAGTTATTATTTTTCAACATTAAAATCTATTGGTCAAAATTACATACATATATCTACCGGCCAACAACTGTAGCGGTTCTCGGATATTTAAATTGCATTCTATAAATATGACAGCTTATTATAAGAGGTGTCATAGTAGAGGAGAGCGTGTTCAAGTACATATTCTTAAGTCTCGCGTTCAATCAAACGGAGGTTGCTTAACTGCATCCGGGCAGCGCCGGGTGTTTGCAGCTGGCATTATGTATATAAATTCAGCGTTCGTATAATATTGGCGTTGGAATGAAACGGCAGATAAGAACGCCAGTGCGGTTTATTGATGTCAATTGACTGAAATTATCTGTCGACAGTTACTCCGATTCATCGTAAACAAATCATCGCTAGAAATGTGTGTGTATGTAAGTCGACTTTTCAAACAGACCTTAAGCAAATAAACACACGTCTTACTAATTAGTTGCCAGTGTAAATAATTGTGGGCCGGGTTTCATTTCTCAGATACGATACACATCTAACAAATCTGCCGATATTAGAAATGACTCGTCTACAGCATTTCCTTTGTCGTATGTATTTTTAAGTTCAATACAATATAATTGCTCACAAAAGATTTTAGCCTCAGCACAGTAGAGAGGTCAGATGGGTTCAAATCCCGGCAGGAACCGAAAAATTTATTCGATTTTCTCAATGATTACGAGTGCTTCTATCGCTTTGGATGGTTATTAAATCCAAATCGACCGTATACTGTTAGAATTTGCCAACTTAATTGTTGCGACGGTTCCAATAAAATCAGTTTCGCCCCCTTTTATAGCAAATTCGGCTAGCCCGCATTTTTTGATTGCTGTAAGCATATAATATGCTTGCGCTTTATAATAATTAATATACATATGAATCCTTATATTGTGTCTATTATGGCACTATATATACCAACAGTATGGACTAGTTGTTAGTATATGTATATACTTTCGAACATAGTGGTCACGGGTTCGAGTTCCACTGGTTGCTGCAGGCCAGACCTTGCTTTGTGACTCCAGGTTGATCGTTTCCTATCAGAGTTTGCCGATTTGTCTGATTTTCATTGCAAACGGTTCCAACAAATTGGCAACCTTTACTCATTTCTCACAATTTTCGAGTTTTCACCATCTCGAGTTTGTCCATAAATGTCTCGCAATTTTCGATTTTCTAAGCACCTCGAAATTTGACGATTGAAAATAGTCACAGATGTCTCTATGATGCTTTGTTAAAATTATTCTAAAAATTTTATATCGACGTTTGTAATTGGCTAGGAAGGCGCATTTACCTGTTAGGCCTTCCTGGTATGTATATATATGTATATGAAAAAAATTAAAAATATTTATACGGTATTTCAAGGACACTTTCTTAACACTTTTTAAAATTGCAAATTGCATTTGCCAAAAATATTTCATGGACAAATGCTTCTCGTTATGTCAGTTTATCGTAGCATTTCTCGTTACGCCAAATTTGGTGGCCAGGGATTTACTGCATACAATCTTCCAAGACTTTCGTTCGTAGCTAGACTTTACATTTTGTAATAATGGAAGTTGGATTTATGATTTATGAATAATTTTTATTAAGGTGGCTTAAAAATCATGCCGTATTAGTCTTTTTGTTGCAGTAAATACTTGTACTTCTTTTGGAGCCAGGTCGCCGTCCTGGCACTTTGATTGATATAAACATTGTTTTTCGAGTACAATTAAAGAACATTTTGACTAAAATTTCACATAAAATTTTGTATTCCAAATATTGTGAGCATTCTCGTTCTAACACTCGATGATCACAGTTGAATAATAATAATCTGAGCACATTCAAAACTAAAAGGACGTTTAATGAAATTTATTGGGTTTTTAATCTAAAACCACCCAAAACTTCAAAAGAAAACATTCTTTGAACCATTGCCCATACGCACTTGAGGATGGATAAAATGAGGGAACTCAGCTTAAATGAATAGTGATTTCTAAAATCACATGTTAAAATTTGATAGTTTTTTGACATATGTACATACATGATTTTAGCATTGCTAAAGGGAAATGTTGCTGTTAATACAAAATCACGGGTTTTATAAAATCAAACATGTTGAAGAGGATGCATTATGGAAGTTTTTATAAAATATAAGAAAATAACTCATAATTTTCAACAAGTAAGAATATTTTATTTGATTTTGTTTTATAAATATTTGAACTACCAATATTAGGATACAACCTTTTTTTTCGTAAGGAAGAAAGCGGGGGGGGGGGAGGGAGCGTAAATATTAAACACCGACCTGGTTCTTTTTTTATTTAGCACTACACCACTGGGTATAGCAATCGAATTGTGATTTTTCGCTCGATTTAAAATGTACCGGAAGTGCGAGATAAATGCCGCTGTTTTAATGACATAATTAACGTTTGCGATGTTCGTTTTACGACGCCATTAAAAATCATATCGAAGAACACAGTCTGGGAAATCTGGCCGACGATCTGTCCCAGTGATTCTCAAGTGCGAGATGGATTCAAGAGGGACTTGGTGAGAGATCCAAACATCACACTCCAATTGAGGTATGCACACTTCACCGATGCATAGTTTCACTTGAAACTCTCACCATTTTATCTACATATGCAGTGGCGGACTGGCCATACAAGCGACCATGCCCGATGGCATGTGGGCCCCACTATCTGTTAGAAAATATGGGCCCTCAGTAAAATTAAATAACTTTTTAACTATTTCACGTGTGTTAAAATTTATAGGATATTGCACTTTGGGACCTAAAGTTTGGGTATTTCAACAAAACAAATTTCTTACGATATACATCCCACTTCTGGTTAATTAAATTTAATGATTTTTTTTATTATATTTTCATCACATTGATACAAGGAATTATACATAAAATCGTGAAGAGCAGACATAATTAAAGTGGATGTACGTATGTACGTAGATAAAGTGAAAAGAAAGTAGAAAGTCGGCAGAAATTAAGTTAATTGATAGTTTTTTAGTGACTCAGTTTGATGGTCGATTTTTGTTGACCATGTGAAGATTTTTGGAAAAAAATTTTCGCCTGCGGCGCTTTCTTCTCTTTTTACATAATATTTTTTTATAATTATTTTTTCAAAAATAAGCTTATTTTTTTCATATTTTATAACTCCATAAGGTGTATGCAAATAATATTTTCCATTTTTATTCCGATATAAAAAAGATTTTTTGAAAAAAAATTCAGTTTGACCAATCTTTGCCTGACCCCCCCCCCCAAGAAAAATCTGAAATGACGTCCCTTATTGTTTTTTACCGAAAGTAAAAGCCGCTTTTATGCCGCATTATTTAATGATGAATTATATTTACCTAGGACAAGGGTTAAAACGAAATATACAATGTAATTTATGGATCTATTTTGCTTTTGCCATTTTTCTTGTACCTAAATTTGTTTATTCCCATTTTTGAAAATTTTATTTATTTTTTGCCCTTGATTTTTAGCGTGATGGAAAGAAGAAAATTTTGTTATATGGGGGGGGGGGGGACAAATTTTTTTAACCCTGGGTGGGGCCCCCTTTGACTCCTGGCATGCACTGATTTCAGTCCCAGTCCGCCACTGTACATATGTACGTATGTAAATATATATGAATGTATAATATATTCTCTGTATAGAAACGTATATATTATACACGAATATGGGATACACCGTTATCGATCACTGTCAAGCAAGGATACAATTTAACCGAAAATGGTCCAAAGGGTCGTTTTGGTATAGATCACTGTCTAGCAAGGATAAATACTACCATACCATTTCAACCACATAGGTCGAATGTATCGTTTTGAAGGGACTATCCCATGTACGCGTCCCATGAACGCCACAAATTTTCTATATGTTTAAAACTATCTAAAAAAACCCACGTCCCACATTCACTGCTGTCTGATTTCGCCCTATATCCTGCTAGCACACACATAAGCAACGCTATGCGACAAAAACAGGGATAATTGTGACTTGTATTCATATTCCTTATTTCATTTAGTTTGGGAAGACAAATAAAACAATACCCAATTCTTATTAATCACCTGTCGAAATGGGGTTTGGTGCATCCGCTCTATTTCGATTGCATCTGCGCACATCGAAAGGTTACCCGTCATTTGATGTGCAATCTATCATTCGAGAAGACGAGAATTGCATTTAAAGCAGCCGTCCGTCAATCTGTCGTTCAATTGGTCTGACGATTTTAGAGCGGATGCACCGCATCCGCCGAAATGATATAATTTAAATAATGCATTTCAGGCCAATATGCCCAAATATATGTAGAATTTAGTCTTTAAACCAAGTATACAAATATAATCTCACTATAAAGGTCAATGAAGTTGACCAATATAGCCCTCTACATGAGGCTACCCCCCCCCCCCCCACTCACCCAACGAATACAGTCTGAGAGATAGTTGTCCAGCAATATAGCACTAGAACAAGCGCACATCACCTAGTTGAATGGATATACATATAAATGATTTAGTTGCGAGCTTGGGTCGAGCCTATGTTTAAGTTGGTATGCTGCGTAACACCGATACGACAGCCCGTTTTGGCGCACCGAAAACAGAACATTGTTTAAAGCGATGAAAAAGTCCATTTACGAACTGAATTGTACATACATACATACATATACCGAAGAATTGGTTGCAGTGCAAAATATGCTCCATGGACTTGAGAAGATTTTTGGTTTAACATACGACGTCACACCTTACAAGAAAACTGCACAAAAAAAAAACAAAAATTATACGAAAACTGCACATAAAGAAACCGCACAGAAAAAATCTAAATGGTAAAATTTATGTATTATATAAATTAGCCAGCAGTATGACTCGGTGGTTGCGTTTATGTTTATCACCGAGAGATTACTGGGTTCTCTAATGGAACGTGTGGTCTAGCCATCAACAAAAACCCTTTGCTCGATTTCGTTGGCCCGGTGAGTACGCACCATTATAGAATCTTTATATGAATATATGTATTTATATGGTTATAGAATTTTTTCGTATGTGGCCAGAGAAATGTTATAATAACAGAAGTGCCTTTACCAATACATTGCCTGTGTCAAAATATACGTGTACCGTTTCCATAACTACACAAACGCAGGTAATAGAATCAGGGTCATCAGTGATGACCCTGATTAATTGTCTAGCGAATTTTAAAAGTTTTCTGTCGTAAATATGTGATGACTCATCAATAGAAAAAACAATTCGCTAGACAATTAATTATAAGTATTTTAAAACAATAAAAAATCACAATCAATAGAAAAAACATCTGACTATTGATTCAAATACTCACTTTGAGCACATCAATACTAGATTTTGAGTTAAAGACCGCAAAAGTCAAAAAACTATAAAAATCGCGCGTTTTTTTAAACGCTCATATCTCGTAAACAATCACTAACCAACAAAAATCATTATCATATTAGAATTAGAATTAAGTGGGTCAAACTTAGTAAAGATTGGTTGGTCTCCGCTTTGGTAACTAAAAAACGTGATTTTTTGTTGTTCAGTGTTATTGTAAAGGGTCTGACCTTTTCCACCTGACAACAATACGACGCCTAAAGCCACTTCTATTACACTGTTCGACAAATGACGACTTTTTTTTTTGGTTCAGAGACGAGATATGACTTTTCTTATAGATCTATGCCCAGTGAACACGAATCTGGTAATAAAAAATGTTGATTGGCTCGAGATTCGGAGATATACATGTGTTTTTTAAATCGCGCGATATTTCCATATTTTGGTGTTGTTCAGTCACAAAATCTGTCAATTTCCTGTTCAAAATAAATATTGGAATCTATAGTCGGGTATTTTATCTTTCATTTGTAGTACTTTTCAGCTTTCAAATCTCTCTAAGTAGTCGTCCAGTTCAAATCAAAAGTCAAAAGTACGTATTTTCATTTGGGATTTTTTCCCACTGTTAATAATATTTTATATTGAGTATTTTCTATTGAAACATGTTTATTGGGATAGTGTTCTGGCCACACTATTTTTTGTTTTCGTATAAAATGGTTAATTGGAAGTGTGCTGAATTTTAAATCGGTAAAATTGCAAGCTAAAAGCTCGTACTGGTATTTGCTCGTATTTACACGAATCTGAATAGAATTAATAGGGATAATATATTAAATTGTCTTTATATGAGAATTTAATAAATTCCACTTAGAAAAATCATATTTCGACTATTCTTGTGGATAGTCAGAGGTAAGCCAGTTATCAATCTATCTGAGAAACTGAGAGAATCTCGCTCCAGAACTCTATTCCTGCCTATTCGGGCCAGAACTAATGTGCTTGATGACTCACCCCTTTCAAGAGCCATTCGATTATTTAACCTGCGTTCTGGGAGCCTTGATGTTTTTACTGCATCATACAGTTCTGTCAGGCAGCATATTTTAAATGACTTCTAGCTACATACATATTTACACATGTTGTTTTCATTTTGTAATTTTTATTATTTAGCATAATATGTATGTATGTTGGTTTTATCTTTATTTATATATTTATGCTATTTTTTTTATATATATGAGTAATTTATCTTTATATATGTGTTTATGTGTATATGCATGTATAATGTTTGTATGTATATGGATGTATGTATTGTATTTATTTTATTTATTATTTATTTTTTATTTGTATTGTTACAAATCAATATACACTCGCCATTACAGATTTGCTCCAATGCGACGGGTGTACGTTAACGAAATACAGATTACATAAACAATCAGAAATACAGTAATACATACATATACAATCAGAATATATAGCATATAACAATTAATCAGAAATAATAATCATAGAGACATCTATGGATTATTTTTAGATTTTTTTTTTGTGTACAATTTTTGTACATATAATAAATACTAAATTATAGAGATGTCTATAGAGATATCTATAGATTTCAGATTACTGTGTATAATTATTACGAATTATACACAGGCAGATTTTGTGACAGCAGGATTAGATTTAATACCAATTTTCAGGAACCGTTTCAGCAATGATCAGTTAAATTGGCAAACTCTGATATAGAAACGATCGATTTGGAGTCACAAAACCCCCAAATCTAACCAGCAGAGGGCGAGGACTCGAACCTTTGACCTCAGTGGTGCTAAATATATACGCTACCACTAAGCCAAACTGCTGTATATGTATATATATATATATATATATATATATATATATATATATATATATATATATGTGTGTATATGTATGTATATGTGAATATATATATATGTGTAGGTGTGTATGTATGTATATGTATATATGTGTATTTTTATATTTATGTATGTCTGTGTATATGTGTCTTTGGCCAGGAAGGCGCATTGGGTTTACCTGTTAGGCCTTCTCGGTGTAAATTAAATAAAAAATAAAATAATAAATAAGAAAAATCATATCTCGTCTCCATTGAAGTAGAATGGGTAGAAGCGCTCTCAGCTTCCAAAAATGTTGCTACTAAAACTCCGTGCAGACGGAGATTTCGGCTGTTTTGCTCAGTTGTTTGTTAAGCTCTGTAGCAGTAGGATCTCTTTGAAATAGGCTCTACTAGTGAAATTGTGTGGTAGTATTAGTTCGACAAAGTCCGAACATCTGTATGTGCAAATGCTAGATGTTCGGACCAGCCTTACTCATTGAAAAACAGTTATTATTACTTTATCTACATTGAAGTAGTATGCATAGAATTGCTCTCAGCCCCTAAAAATATTGCCACAAAAAATCCGTGTGCCTGGAGATGTCTGCCGTTTTGTCCAGTTGTTGTAAGGGACGATCACTTCCACGAATTTTTTTTCCTCACTCTTTTGTCTCTCTTCTGACTTTCCGTCTCTCTCTTCGATGGCTCGCTTCTAAGCGATACTTTTGTTAGGAATGACTATTCTATACATTATACTTCAATGTATATAACACAAAACTAATATTTGAGAGATACATATGTGTGTGAAATTTATACATATAACTTTTATTATCACTGCGTACTGTCACTTTACTAAAACTGTAGAGGCCATCATCCAACTGTCGTATATTCGCATGTCAGTGTAGGTGTGTATAACCAATGCTCAAATGCGCCCTTATAACCAATAAGTACCTATATTTTGAATGATAAATGGATAGTTTTACTCGAATCAAGGTAGAAAGCGATAGCAGTATCTTATTTGTGAAGACTTTCTTCTGAATTAACGATCTTGCTGGAATTGAATCTATTACTCGGCAAGTGTGTAATGAAAACTATTTCATTAGTATGTAGCTAAATCTCAGATAACGAGTACTTAGCGATTGAAAAATATGTTTTACAATTTTAAAATAGCGTTAGGGTGAAAATACACCGAGTGGTATGTGGTATGTGCTTTTTCTTTAGATATTTTTAAGCCTATATACATACATGATACAAGTTATAATTTGTATAAAATGTTATAATTTATAACATTTCTCTGTATGCAGCTATATACTCGTATAGATTTTCAGTGTTCACTCCAATAGATTAGAAGTTTCAATTAAAGTGGTACCCTGAAGGAGCGAGTCGTTGCAGTGCGTTCGCGTCTCGGTTTTTAATTGTTTCAATTGGCGATTCGAGTCGAGCCGAGGAAGGAACGTATGACGTCTGTCCGTTCGTTCCGTACACAAGCGGTCGGTTGTAATTTTGCGGTTGCAACAGTTCGTAATACGTGGTAGTACACAGTCGTAATTGGCAGGAGGAATTTCCATCGCACGAGATGCTGGATTGGCTGTAATTATGGTCTTGCGTTTTGCCCATGCTTTGCCTCGCCTCGGATGCCTTTTGCCGCGAAACGATTTGTCGAACCGACGCAACGGCCTCCATGAATCGTTCGCTCAGGTTGTCGCCACTGACGATTCAATGGAAAGGTTTCGCGGCGGTCGAATTAAACCGCACACCAAAAATGCGAACACAAAATCAAGGCATACTCGACGAAACGATCTAGCATGGACGTAAAATGTACATGCTAACGCATTCACCCCCCACTCGACTCGCGATGGCCAATTACATTTCGTTTCAGTTTCATATTGCATTTTGGTCAATAAATACAACATTTTTCGTTCATATTAATAGCTTAAGAGGGCTGGACAGCAGCACCTTGTCCATAAAAACGTACTATACTTCTCCCTTCTTCAATTATGGCACTAGAGAAATTATTTTTTAATATGCTATTTATATCCACCATTGGGGTGCATTTATCGTTTTATTTTTTTGATTAATTATTTTTTATAGGAGCTAGGAGCCGCCAAACATCTATAAAATCGCCTCTTTTTTACACCCGCGAAACGAGTCCAGCGTGCTTATTTAAAAAACATGATTAATGAAATTTTTATCAATTACAATCCTATACCTGAGAGGCTAATGGTCCTTATTTTAAAATGAGTTAAAGACATAATTTTCTTTGAAATCTTAAGATCTATTGAAAGGAAAAGAATATTATACGTGTGTTAAGAGGGCTGGACAGCAGCGCCTTGTCCATATAAACGTACTATACTTCTCCCTTCTTCAATTATGGCACTAGAGAAATTATTTTTTAATATGCTATGGATATCCACCATTGGGGTGCATCTATCGTTTTATTTTTTTGATTAATTATTTTTTATAGGAGCTAGGAGCCGCCAAACATCTATAAAATCGCCTCTTTTTTACACCCACGAAACGAGTCCAGCGTGCTTATTTAACGGTCGATTTAAAAAAAAATACGCCGATAGATGCACAGAAAGTATCTTTCTCATACCGATGATGAAATTTTTTTAAAAATTGGTCCAGTTTTGGAGGAGAAAATAGTAGAATACGAAACCTCGATTTTGTCAATTTAAAATACGTTTTATCTGGTAGAAGCGCAACTGTCGCATTCACTCAATATATATATAT
Source organism: Arctopsyche grandis (assembly GCF_051622035.1). NCBI lineage: Eukaryota > Metazoa > Arthropoda > Insecta > Trichoptera > Hydropsychidae > Arctopsyche > Arctopsyche grandis. The sequence goes on from NC_135363.1 coordinate 2,188,763, forward strand.
TGATATATATTGTCGCATTCACTCAATATATACGTACACTCAAGATATATATCGAAGAAAGGAACGGTAACAAAATTAAGGTTTTGGGTGTACAGCCCTCTTAATAGCCAGCAGTATGGCTTAATGGTAGTGTGCAGTAGCGGCTTGTGAAAATTCATAGTGGTGGGGCTGCAGAGATATATCAGGCTGTAGTAGCTCGTTAACCAAACCGGTGATCGAATGAAAACAAAAATAGCATACATATGTACTATACTGGGAGGCTGCAGGCCGCAGCCTATGTAAACGACAAAAATAGCATGCATTTGAGCCGCCACTGGTAGTGTGTATGTTTAGCACCAAGTGATCAATGGGTTCGATCTGCCATACTGCTGGGGGATCGAACCCACTGATCACTTGATCACTGACCAATTTTATCTGATCATTGTTGAAACGGTCCCTGAAAATTGGCAAAACATCTTTCCTGTTGTCACAAATCTTCTGACTTAATGTTTAGCAACAAGTGATCAGTGGGTTCAATCCGCCATACTGCTCGTTAGATTTAGGGGTATTTGTGACACCAAATCGATCGTTTCTTATCAGAGTTTGCCAATTTTATCTGATTACATTACATTCAAAATGCGCACACCAAAAAGCCGCACGTTGAAAATTGCGCATATGAAAAACCGCACCTATATATACATATGTACATTATATTTATATCTACATACATACATACATACAGTGCTATGAACTTTTTCTGTATTTTTCAGTTTTAAAAAATTTTAATATTCATAGTCAATTTGAACAAAATGTAAGAAAAACGATATATGTACATGCTGTGTGTTTTCCTAAAGTGTCTTTCTAAAAATGGATATAGTTCACCAATTCTGAATAAAATCTTAACCATCCTATTTTAAAATTTATGTAAATTGATGATGTAAACAGTCCCAAACAGAACTGTTTTTACATCATATCTTCATTAACTACATTTGAAAAATATTTAATAATATAATTTTGGAAATAAAAATAAATAAGCTATAATAATAATAATCTAATATAAAATTTCGAAAGAGGCTTCGTAAGATTGTATCTTTGGTTGGGAACTTTGAAAACAAAATAAAATTTCCACGACGACAATTCAATTGGTTGAATATTATATTTTTTTCGATTCAAATAAATTTAATAAAAAAAACAAATGAATAGTTACTATAAGATTCACCATGTTTAAGCAGTTTATATTAAAAATACTGAGCGAAGCCGGGTAAAACAACCAGTAAATAATAATTAAGGAAAAAATGGTAGTAATGGATTTAACAAGTAAGTAGATTTTTATTATTTTCATACACATTTTTCTATGTGCAGATATCTCCAAGAGGGCTTCTTTCATATTCCCAATTTTCTGTGTAGTTTTTATCACGGATAATTATAAAAGAAATCGCTTGAAATGAATTAAATATTAAATTACGAATAAAAATAAAATATATAAATTTGATCCCACTGATGAGATAAACAGACCAGTCATCAAATCAAAACAGATAAATATTTTTCAATTCGTATATCCCATCCATACGGGATCGTCACAGTATTGATCGGACCTGCATTATCATCAACTGTGATGTGAAAAAAATTAGGGGTTGCAACCGTGAGATATTTTACCCGCAATTAAAATCCTACATGCGGGTCTGGCACACCCCACGAAGCACGGACAATGGAAAAAAGTGCAACAGTAGACCAAATTTGAACATTCGAAGTACATAGGTAGACAATATTTTAACATTGTATTGTAATTGGTAAGTGCGATGCTTGCGCAATAATATTTGTTGGCGTGCAGTAAACATGGCCGCCAGTGTCGTGTGACACAAATGCATGAATAAGAGTGTACACATAGTTTATTTATTAAATAAATTAACGCTCGTTGTTTTCAGCGAATGCGGGTCGCGTGTCAACGATAAGGGACTGAAATATGAAGTGGGGTAAACACCCGCTCCAACGGGACATAAAAATATAGCCCAATAACGGAAGCACTCATGAAAGATTCATAAGTTCATAAATGAGTTCGGAAATAAATAAAAAAAACCAGTTGTGTCCATTTGCAGTTGAGCTATATCTTCCACTGTTGGGATGTTTCATGATTTAATGGCGACTTTCTAAACTTTGATGATTGTTTTCATCATATTATAATATGTAAAATGTGCATAGCGTAGGTTTCCAATCTAAATTTGCGACTCTGTGTAGGTTAAGGACAAATTCATTATTCAGTCTGCTTCTTGTTTTTGCTTGATAAATGCAACTTTTCATATAACAAACTACATTGCAAACTCGAGCATGCATTCTGAATTTTATTGGAAATACTGGTTATATTCAGGGAAGCAGATGATGGATTTGGTGCAGCTTATTCTATGAGTTCAAGGAAGAACCGCTGATGTCCCATTTCAAGAAATCAAGGAGTCTAATAAGTTATTAGTAAAAACCAGAGATCGGCAGACGAGCATGCCGAAATGGGTTCCTATTGTCAATTTCTATTGTTAACCTTTTTTTGCTCTCTAGAGAGAAAAAAAAGGTTAACAACAGAAATTGACAATAGGAACCCATTTATTTCGAGCTAATAAGTAAGCATCGGCTCGGCCCTGCGCACCATTGTTCATTTTTATGGTGAAACTTTTTTTTTTGGTTCTCTAGCTTTGTAGTTTGCCTTCTTGCCTGGAAAATAGCCCCAAAACTCCCATTTTTTGTCCAAAAAGCACGGTCCTCTAGTTAATTATTAGTAATAGTCCTTAGTTATTCGTAATAACTAAGGACCGACGGACAAGATGCTCATGCATAGTCAATTTCTATTATCAACCATTTTATTTTGCTCTCCTTTTTTCTCGGACAATAGAGAGGTCTATTGTTATTTTATGATGGCAACTCGTCCGCCGATCTCTACTAATAACCAGAAATCGGCGGACAAATTGCTTTTGCCCATAAAAAAATGGTTCACTATTGTCAATTACTATTGTCAACAAGAGCGAAAAAAATGGTTGAAAATAGTATTATCAATTATTATTGTCCTACTAATCAAGAGTGCAACAAAAAAGGTTGACAATAGTAATTTAGAGTAGTGTACCATTTTTTGTGGGCAAAAGCAACTTGTCCGCCGATCTCTGCTAGTTACCTCATCTTTCAGCTTTTTATCATTAAGTTCATATTTTTTTAGTTTAGTCTTGTATGTATTTATTAGTTGGCTACAACCTTTTGCAATCTACTACTGATGCCTTTAAAACCTGTAATGGATAATATCTCATATATCTTTGCTATCTTTTTTTACCTTTAAAAAGTCAATAGAAATTTGAGTATGATATATCTTCTAAGAATATTCATTTAAGCAAACTGTTAAATACAAAAACACACTCCATTAAATCATAGATAGTTTGTGAAATGTTCTTAGATTAAAAAGTGATTTTTTTATGTGGAAGAGAAGTTAATCTAAAAAAGCATATTTATATAATAGATTCCATTGAATTCCCATGTGACAAAAACTAATATGTGTATGTCTAATTTATAGGCACAAATATTTGTCTAAAAAAGTGAAACGAGAGAAAATATAGTGAGTTGATGAAGACTAATATATGTACTTTTATTTTTAAATTTTTTCTAGTTAGTGAAAATTAAGCAGTAATGATGAAATTTGATTAGAGCTCTCTGCCTGTGTCAAAGTTATCTCTGGCTTAAGTACTGGAAAATAATCTTTGAGTTTCACTGATAAATGCTTCACTGCTTCAATTAACTTCGTCATAATCTTCATCATATACCCTTCTCTTTTATAGCGAGTGGCTTCCTTGTCTTTTCGCTCAAATATTGTGCCCTGGAAATTTTTACCTGTTTTTCTAGGATATGGTTAGTTGATTAGTTGATTTGAGGTAAAAAAATATCAAGCGATTCAAACCATCCTTGAACGAAAGCCTCAGGCACCTGCGACTCATAGATTGAAAGCATCTCAAGTGTTTATTACTTCATTACTTCGTTTAAGAGTACCTGCCTACGTATTTTAAGTCAGATAAGCAGTTCAGAAACCTCGATTCTGAGTTCAAGAGACAGTCCTGAGTGCATCGATATAAAAATAAATCTTATTAATTGGTATTTTTTTCAATGATTCGAAGTCTATCGAGAGATAATCCATTTTTTTTTCATTTATAATATAACACGAGACTTATTCGCTCAATATATACGTTGAATCTTACATTTTAGCATTCAAGGTCCATATTTAGTCAGTCATACGTCATTACTGGTAACACATCATGCCCATTGTAAATGCGTGTTCGAGCAGATCACTCAAAATCTCAACTTGTATACATATGTATGAATAATTGTATATAGAAAACTTCTCGCCATTTCAATGCTCGAAATAGGCGCCTCTCAAAAGTTTCCAACTCCGTCTTATCTATGTACTTTTGTACCTAAGAAGCGGTTGTCTTTTTTTTTTTTCTTTTTCTTCGGCACGTCCGGAACAAATACGGCAAAAAGTATCTCTTTCTATTTTATACCTGCCCCGCAAAAGAAAAAGAATGATGGATGGCCGAACGCTTAATTAAGTGAGTATAACTATTTTGTGTAACGAGACCTTTTAGCTGGCTCACAAAGATAAGGCTCGAGTCGTAAATGGACTGGGACACGTTGTTCCGTTGACGCTTTCAAATAAAGTAAATGGGTATTCAATTCCCCAAATCACAATACGGGTTAGTGTTTCTCAACAGCTATTCCAAAGAAACAATTACAATACATACTGGATTCAAACTTTTAGTCAGATCCATAGATCTCCGAGTATGATAGGAGATTGGTTCGCATTGAACACAAAATGTCTGACTTTATATGCATTCATCAATTTCCTTTACTGTGAAATTCTTAGAATTAGATCTTTGAAAATTTTAACTATACATATCTTATTTGAAGAATTTGAAATTCTTGGAAAATGATCCAACTCAAATAAAAAATACATATTTGTTACGTAGATTTATAATTTTGGTATTAAATTATGTTCGAAAAGTTGTGATGTCATATTTGGGCAAATCTTATCGATATCACCGCACACATTTTTCTGATTTCATGCCCTCATCTCCCCTGTGGCCTTACTTGCACCGTTTTACATTCTCTCGGGTACCATTCGAGCACTTCTTTCATCCATCTGTCGTCCGTTATTTTAGCTACGTGATTCGCCTATTACCATTTTAATTTTTTTACTCTCACATCACATCAACCACATTTGTCATAATTACTATACACGTATTCCGTGTTCTATCTCTCCTCGTTATGCCAAGCATACAGCGGTCTATAATTCGAGTGCACTGGATTTTATACAGCATTTAGGCGTTCGATGCCCAAGTTTCGCTTCCACTGGAAATACGCCATCACTCGAAAGACACATTGATAGAAGATCTTTTCCTCCGGACAAAATGGCACTCTGGATTTGAAAACGGCGATCATTCGCCCAAATGCACTCGTCATAATTTCATACGTTTCCCACTCATGGGGATTGAAGAGCTTAAATTGTAGCACAGGATTGAAGGTCTTTTATTATTTAGAAAGCAAACAGAGGACATGACAGATGAAGATTAAGAAAACGAGGTAGGAATAGAACAAAGTTTGAGAAGCTTTCATCCATAAGTGGATGAGCTAAAAATTAAGTAAATAATGTCAAAATTTATTGAATAATATCCATTTAGACAAAAATTCTATTAACAATAATTTGGTTTAACTAAATACTTATTAATTTTTACTCAGACACTCGACGAATATTATTCAAAAACAAGATGAAAAAGTTACAGTATATACAGTCGATGACCATTGTGAATACGGTTATTGTCCACTTTGTTTTTAAAGTTAATGAAAAGCTTACAAGTAAAGCTTGTAAACAGTAATATGTGACACTATTGACGACCGTCTGTAAATACAATGTGCTTTGATTGATGCGCCTGTGTACTAACTTGTCTGTCTGTCTGAGATAACGCTCGCTGTACTATAATACTCGTTTCGATTCGACACACATATGTACGTCAAAGCTAAACCACAACTTCTATATATACTGATCGCTACTATGTTTCCGCTTGGCAGAGAATTTACCGCCAACTATTGAAAATGTATTTAATTAATTTATTAATTTTTCAATTGGTGTTTTATATTGTTTATATGTAGGTAGGTAGGTAGTTTTTACCATTTTTTTTTCATATTAAACAATTGAATTAAATATATTAAAAAGGTATTTGAAAAAAATTCGACCGCCTGCGGATTGAACACAGAACCGACACATTTCTTTTAATTTTTATTTATTTAATAACTTAATATGCCAACATGATAGATATATTATACACATAGATGGGCCCTGACGCGTGATTTTGTTTTAACTAGCGGGGAAGTTGGGAAAAAAAAGGTTTTTTTCCCTACGACGCAGCGGTCGGCGTTTTTTTTCACTTCCCCGCTAGTTAAACCCCCCGCACCCCTCAGTTAGTGACGACAAGATCTCCGCATATATCTATCGACAAGATCTCCGCAATCGACCTTTCCTACTTAGAAGCTAACTACCTACTGAGAGAAAGTGTGCATGCGCCAAAAGGGAGACCAGTATAAAGGGTGAGGGCGGATCTATGTATTATACATCTATGGCCAACACCCATGCGATGATTTACTTCAAGCGGCCAATAACTATAGTATGTACCTTGTAGGCCTTGTAGCATTTCCCTTAATTTTTATACACATTAAAAATAGACGAGCGTAAATTCCCCATCGCTGATTAAACTCGACTTCTCACGCAGCAATCCCCGCCTCTTATCAGTCAGAATTTCCGCGAAAGTACGCCATTGTGTGTCCGAAATATAATAGAAGCGAGAAGGGGGCGACCATAGACAATGGTTGGCGAGCGAGTGCGCACGCGCATGCGCGTAATTTTTCCCGCTCTCATCAAATATCACACGCGCCATTTCGAGTTCACTAACCGAGATGCTCCGCGGCCCGATGATGATAATAATGATGATGGCGACGAAGACGACGATGATGATGATGATGATGGTAGTGCGCCCGCGTGTAGATGGATATACCTTGCGTTTTGTACGTGCTAGGCTACAATGGGGCTGTATCTAACTATGGGTGTGTGCGTGTGTTTTTGTATGGCCGTGTGTACGCTCTATCCAAGGAAAAAGGTCATTATACAGCGCGGCCACGCTCCGGTGTATCGCAGGCCCCCAAGGACACGGGCCACATTCCACCATGACCGTTTGTCGATGTGATGTGAAGCGCTCGACGAATGGACACTCTGCCACTGGACCAAAGATGATGATAAACAACGCTCGCGAGCGATGGGGGTGTGTGAAAGTCGAGCAAGTTCTGGGTACCACTAGGAGAGAATTAGTGCAACTGCGCAATGCGGTCAATTGATTCAATGCTGTGCTATGGGATTTGATGGGTTTTGTTTGATGTGCTTAATTAATTCCATGTATTGAAGTTTTTTTTCACTTGTTTTTTTTTTTTGTTGTTGCTTAAAACAGGGATGTGTATTCGTTAATTAAACGTGACTCCAACTTTTAAACATTTAATATGTTTAAAATTTTTCCCCTATAGAATGCGTAAGAACATTAGTAGATAAAAAAAAATCACATATAATAATTGTCTATTGCGTGCGTACGTATGAATTTCCGTTAATACCAGCAGAATATACCAGTGGTGGTGCTACTTTATTATGCGGTCTACCTTCACGTATCCACTTTAGTATGCAATCTACCTTCATGTTTTTACTTTAATATGCGGTTTCACTGTCTCAGTTCTCGAGTGTGACACTGAGACTGAATAATACCGACCCCAACAACCTAATCTTAAATGAATAGGACCAACCTTAACTTATCCTGAGCCTTAAATAAATAGGTGTTGGCTGTTAAGATATCTTTTTTTTTAGTGTTATTTCATCAATATTTTCACATTAAAAAAAAAACATATCTTAGCCGCCAACACCTATTTATTTAAGGGTCAGGATAGGTTAGGTTAAGTTAAGATTGGCCCTATTCATTTAAGATTTGGTTAAGAGATGTGTATCTGCTGACGATATTTTGATAGAAATGCTTCGACAACATTATGGGGCGGTAGGAAAAAACAAAAATTGTAATAACGTTGCTACGATACAAATAAAAAAAATAGTCGACTGCGATTCAAAGGTAGATCGCATTCTAAGGTAGACCGCATACTAAAGTAGCACCCCAGTGGTTAGCATATAATGCTTTAAATGGAATGGTCACGGGTTCAAGTCCCACTGGTTTCTGCTGGCCAGACCTTGGATTTGTGACTCCAGGTTGATCGTTTCCTATCAGAGTATGCCAAGTTATCTGCTTTTCATTGCATCGGTTCCAACAAATTCTCTCGCAAATCTCGAGTTTTCAGCAAACTCGAACTTCGCTGATTCGTATAAAAATGCTGCAAATTTGTCCATAAAATAAAATAATTATAAAAATTGTATATCAATGTTTGTAATTGGCCAGGAAAGTTCATTGGGGTTTATCTGTTAGGCTGTTCTGGTATATATATTATATTTATATATGTACATATGTATACTCGCTGGATATCCCACATTGAAATCTATATATATATATATAATTTATTAGTCTATTTATAAAAAACGAGCCTCTTTTGAAAAATCCTGATATGATAATTAAAATAGCTGTGTTGCAGTTTTAAAAATAAGTGTGATTTAAAACAAATAAAATTTCCTCATTTTTAACGTCGTAATCAAGCTTTTACATGAAGGTGACGAAGACACAAGGAAATAATCTTTAAAAATATACATATATGATGCTAAACTTTATGGTAAACTACTACATATAAGAAATTATATATAAATAATCAAAAAATAGTTTAGTTTTATTGATTCCTTTTGAATGGACAACAAAACTTCAATTATGGACTACTAATCAAGCGCATCTTTCATCTAATGTTGTTATATTCTGTAATATTTTGCATGTTGATTTCCCCCACCCGACTATTTCGTGTTTCTACATATCTGAAAAAACTTTTATTTTATTGTTTATGTTAGAAAATATGTTGAAAAAGTAAAAAAAATATATTTTCCATAGTCTTGTATAAGCTGTTTGTACAAATTGGACTAAGATGACTATAGGACTCCAATAGGTGTTTATAATAATAAAGAATTAAACGAAAAGTGAATCACTGAGATGTATTTTTTACACAACCATTTACAACCTTTACATTCCTGGAATATTTGTTAAAATTATACGCATACTTTTTTTGAGGAAAAGGTTCGTGGACGTGAAATTTCAAGAGGATGCGTGACCAAAAAAATTTATAAAAATCCTTCTTTGCCCATAAGAATGATTCGCAGAATTATATACCCAGGAGATCTATTGAACTAATTACTATATTCACGTTTTTTTTATACATACAGGTGAATGAGTGCATACAAGAACAGTTTAATAGTAAAAATGAAAATGCATTATTCAATAGGTACTTGAATCTTATGAATATAAAGAAAATGGTGTTGATTGCAAACGAAATAAATCTTCACAAAGCAAAAATATGCTCTCACGATCTAACCGTCGAATAGCGAAAGTTATGAATGTTATGATCCTCCATTGTGATTCAATGTGATTGATCGGCTACCAATTGAATCGTGTATACTCACATTATCATTGTCATTGAGCTATGTCGATAAGAATGGTGGTGAGGTACTTGAAAATCGACAGAAAGTTTCCATTCAGCGTTAGGGAATGAGTGTGAACATTCATGGCAGCTATGAGCTAGAGCTTTTCTTTTTTCCCAAAGACTGTGAATTGACGATATTTTTCGGTAGTCTACAACCCGACATCCTTATGTAATCATTTTTGCAACTTCAAAAATGATTAATACCTTCTACTTATTGACGACTACTACCCACTACTTATTGCAATGTACATAGCTGGTTTAGAAATTAAACCAAGGAGCTAAAACTTTGACATAGTTGAAGTCTAAAACTAATAGTTTTATTCGAAATTTATTGAACTGTATTTAAATATGGATCATTTGTATTTCAATTTAAAAAAAATACATTAGAAGTAAATTTAATGCAGTATCTATATATATAAAATTGAATGTCTGTTTGTATGTCTGTCTGTCTGTCTCGTATAGGCTCCTAAACCACTCAACCGACTACGATGGAACTTTCAGGATTTGTTGTATGGATGTCCGGGAAGATTACGGGAAAAAACGGGAACGGAAAAGTATAAATGGCCACTCATCAAAATAAAACTTACCATTTAACATTAATACTGACCATTTAATATTTTATTTTATTTTTTACATACATATATACCAGGAAGACCTAACAGGTAAACCCCAATGTGCCTTCCTGGCTAATTACAAACAATGCAACACTTTTTATTACATAAGTCGCTGAATAACGAGACACTATACACAGACTCATAATTAATGAGAAATCTATGAATTTTAAACTTTTACATAAATTTTATTGTACATAAATCATACTCAAATAGTGGTGACATAGTAGGTAGGATGGTTTTTAGCCAATTTAACAACGAGGAACCGTTTCAACAATAAAATTTGCAAACTCTGATGGGAAACGATCGACTTGGAGTCACAAATATCCAAGTCTGACCAGCAGCATTATAGATAATATACTCTATTATTTATTAATTATTTTCAATTGAGTTCAACTCAAGAAATCGATATATATATATATATATATATATATATATATATATATATATATATATATATATATATATATAATAATATACATAAATATGGTAATTGGATTATTAGTCACATTGCGATAGCCCAAAAGACAATTTTTGCCATGAAATCGCGAATACGGAATATTTAGCACTCGAGTTCTCGTTAGTATGATAGTTATCGTTAGTATGATGGACTTTTCAGCTGCCAGATGTTCCGTTATAGAGATTTTGGTGACTTTTGGGCGAGCGCTTTGTGACCTATAATCACCGAGCCCATAAATACTGACCTTTTATTACTTACCTCTTATACAGTTCACATGGTTTTTATTTATACTGACCACTTGTATAATGAACGATGCATACTGACATTAGTATAAATACTGGGCTTTCATATTGTATGCTTACAATAATAGACTAAAATACATGCCTATGAATATGTATTCGTATTGTATCGTTTTTTCCCCCTAATTTTGGTTGTTTGAAAAAAATACGCTGCAACTAGCAAAATGTTTCAAATTGATTAAAGAATTTTTGAAAAAAACCAACAAAGTATTTAATTTAATGATTCTAAATATAGTTTCACTATCCAATAACGTTTCGAATCCTTGAAACATGTGCTACCTACTACATAGTTTCCCGCCACGAGTTTACGAGCGGTGAATTCGCGCGACGAATTGCCAAACTCAATGCAAATAAAGATGCAAACTCCTCATTCAACTTTTAAATGCAATTTTTCACACACTGTTCCAGCAATAGCACCGTTAAAAGATTTATAAACAAGACTCGAGAGCAAATCGTGACTCTCGTATTATCGAAATTATTTACACGGCACTGTGTAGGCACATTTGAATTTCAAATTATACCAAAATAATATTCTAATTTTCACGGCGGTGAAATTACACCAATTTCGGCATTATAATTACAGTGTGAATTTCGTAAAACGTAAAAATAAAAATCATATATAGGATTACATATACATAAATATAATATAATGTAGCGTAAAGCAGCTCTGCTAAGCGCTAGCTGAAAGAAACCTGTTGGTCGACGCTCTCATAATTCGAATTAGGCACACGCAACAGAAATATTCAACACGTGACACAAGATTGATGTTTTTTCATTCTTTTGATATTAAATATGAAATTTTCAAGCATGATATTAATGTTTCTCTCTTTTTTTTCACCTCTTGTCTTCTCTACCGCTAAGCCGCATCATCATCATCAACTTCTTCTATGCGCTCGTTACTGAATCAAAAGCCCTATCTTGGTACATATGTATGTAGCTTGCTCTTGCATTCTTTTGTAATAGTCATTTGAAACGGATAATTAATAATTTTTAAGACGAAAGCATTAATCTGCTACAGAACTTATGAATAAAATACATAGAGACATTATCAGCTAAGTTTTAAATCATTGAAGTCAAAATATATATGAGAGATAATGAAAACCTATAATGAAAATTTTATAAGATATAGTGTGAAAAAAAAAGTTTATAGGCGTTTAAACAATTAAAATCTGACAAAACGAGAGGGTGGCAGAAAGGGAAATATATAAATATTTTATTTTATTTTTCATAGATATATGTATACCAGGAAGGTTTGACAGGAAGACCCCAATGCGCCTTCCTGGACAATTAATTACAACATTTTATTATTATATAAATAACTGTATTTCCAGAAGCTGAAGAACACGAAATAACAACTAATTAATTAATTAATTACAGAATTAATCCATTGAAACGTCTATGGATTTTAGATTTGTACATAATTTTTACAAATTGTGCACACAATAAATACAGAAGATTTGTGACAACAGGAAAGATGATTTTTTGCCAATTTTGAGGAACCGTTTCAACAATGATCAGATAAAATTGGCAAACTGTGATAAGAAACGATCGGTTTGGAGTCACAGATACCCCCAAATCTAACCACTGATAACTTGGTGCTAAAGATACACGCTACCATTAAGCCAAACTGCTGCTAATTATATCTTAGATGCTTTTATATGAGGAAATATAAATATTACCCCTATTTATTTCCCACGGACTTTTCTCAAGGTATGGCAGGCTTTGACTCGCTATGTTCGAGAAGAATTATTGCCATTTCCATATATTTCTTTGGAGTATTAAAGGGAAGATTTGACAATCATTCGATTTTATTGGAATTTAAATATTTGGCGCCTGAATGCGGTAGAGCTTTGCGTCATCATTTACTTTTCCAACCTATTCCTGCAAAAACTTCTGCTTTCAATAACTCGTCTCTTGTAAAGGCTTTCCGGTTCCTTAATGTGAACATTTGGACCTGCTCAATTGTCATGTTGATGAGCTGGTCAGTTTCATGAGATTCAATTTGAATGGGATGAATGATTAGGTAATTTTTATTGTTCTTTGTTATTTTTTTTTTTTTGTAAGACTGGTGTGACACTTTGGGGCAACCTGTTAGGTCACATTGGTCATATTATTGTTATTATTATTATAAAGATAATAAATAAATAAGGCTGCTTACCATAAGATGTCAAGATGGTCAAATTGTAGTAATTTCAAACGTGTCTATTACGATTATTTTTCACCCTCAAACTATCAAAATCGATTGAAATATCCATCGTTGACGAAACCGCGCAAAATAGCAAAGTTTCAAAACGATTGGATGATTGTAGGAATTTCATCTCAATAGTTTGCGAAGTGAAACATAATTGAGCCTTGTAAATAATAAAAAATATACCCAAATAGACTGATGTACAATTCAAAGTTTGTTTATTTTAACTTAAGTCACGAACTTGTGAAAATTTCAGCAAGGAATAAACTAGGAGCTTGAGCTGATGAACAAAATTATTCTTGCCCATTCATAAAACTATTATACTTATGGTGATATTGCACACTAGAAAAATTATCACTTGTATTCATTGAAGTATAATGCCTTATACTTCAATGCTTGTATTAATTTATTTGAACTTAAAAAACGATACTTTGCACTTAAAAATAACTAAATCTGAGTTATTAATAAATAAAAGATGAACAATATACTATTTACCACGAATTTACCAACAATTATGATTCAAAAAGTGAAGAGGAAGTAACTGAAATATATAATTCACAACAGACATATACCACTTAAAATTTTAAAATTCTAAATTTAAAACTTAAAAATTTATTTTGCTACGAATGCTTTGCTTACCGTGATTGGATTTTTCTTAGTAAAATTAGTCTTAAAACTATCATATTTTTCCTTATAAACCTAGATAACTCAGTTTTAAACATGAAATTATAACATACATACGAGCTGTATTACCCGGCTTCGCTCGGTATTTGCAATATAAACCGCTTAAAAATGACTAATCTAATAGTAAGCATTTTATTACGTTTATTTGAATAGTTTTATTTTATATAAATTTATTTGAATACTCATTTGTTTTTTTATTAAATTGACTGTCACGAACAAACAAACATATATAGTCTCTTTCAAAATTATATGTATACCAGAATCCGGCGCCTTCGCCCCCTAAAGATTTGCCCCCTAGGGCTTCACCCCCAGCGCCTGCGCCCTTCGCGCTTTCACTCCCGGGACTTCGAATTCTTTGAATCGACAAAAATCGAATCGGTACCTATGAATCGAAAAAAAAATCGAATTTGTCGTCTACGAACCAACGAACGAAGGTTACATATATACATACAAAGACTCTTTCCAAAATTATATATTAGATTTCTCCAAAAATATCCTAAAACATTGAATTTAAAAAATTTAAAAATATTTAATTGAAATTTCGTGATACTGACAAATTTATTTGAATTAAAGTGCAACGTATATTATTTAAAGTGGCAAGTATTGAAATCAAATTTAAGGAGTACGAAGAGACTACTATCTATTTTATTTCGAAATCATGTGCAGGTGTACCAAGTGAATAGTATCTACATAATTTTAAGTGTAAAGCAATCGAATTAAAGTTACACGTACTTAATGAATACTAAATAAAGTTCAATTATATATTCCCCTTATATTTATCGGTCGATAAACTGTTAGTTTCGAAATTTATCGTAGCGAGTGATATTGCGACCGATTTGTTGGTAGACAAATTGGTTTTTCAACGGTTATATTATCAGTAGTAATGTACATAAATTTTGCATATTTTATCTGATTTGCGATAAGAAATGGGTACGGAATGAAAGTTTTACTTCAATTGGCCATCTTCTGAGAAGTATTATCTATTCATTTAATTCTTAACTTTCACTTTACAGCATTTCTTTCTAATCCTATGAGTGTTTATCTACAGTGAATGCTGCTAATTTCTGTTTCCTTTAACAAATTTATATCCCACCCAGAAGATAGCTGGAAAATATTATGTCTATCCAGGCAGGGCCGCGCCTAGGAGTTCGACGCTCTTTGATTTTATCAGAATTTGTATAAATCATATTAATAAAAGTAATTTAAAAAAAATGAAGTGCAAAAATCTTACCTTGTGATAAATATTGTGTAAGAAATATATGTAGTGTTGGAAATTTTAATCACAATAAAAATTAACCAGAAAAACAGTCAGAAAACCAAAACGTTTAGTTCTGAACAGGAACAGACGACAAGAGAATCTGAACGTTTTCAAGTTCATTCATGAAAATATTGTGTTTTTACCCCCAATCCCACATCTAGGACATAGTTCTTTCGATGACCAACCAATATTCAACATCCCTGAAGAAATACATCTGACAGTCACAAAGATAATACAACATAAAAGACCTACATAGCTCTATGCGGACCGAAGCTATACCTGCTATCCCGTTATTTTCCCAACTTATAGTTTGGGTGTTACAAGTTGTAACTAGCAACAGAAATCCACAAGTATACAACAAGGCAAACTAAATGGATTTTAAGAACTTCAATGTCTTATTTAATATTTTGTAAGGAATATATTTTTTTCGATTCTCATTTTTTCTTAGGTAGGCTTGGCCCTGATCCAGGAATACTTCATTACATGGCAAATAATAAGAATCCTAGTCATTTGAAATTGAATAATTAGATATGCTACCTCAAAATAAAGAAAAAAATAAGGACTTAAAATTTCGTTTGAAGTTCATCATTCAATGACTTGATTTACAGCCCGTTTTGCAGCTTATTGAAAACGGTGCCGGTTCAAGACCTTGATTGATTTTTCCAAGAGGATGTATTTTTTAGCTGTATAACATTTAACAAACGGAATTAATTTGAATTGATAAATAATTAAATATGGCCATCATTAAAATCACATACGCATGTAATAATTTGTTCAATGAAACAATTTTTTATGGCATGTGTTGCATAATAAAAATTCATATTTCATATTTCCAAACTACCTAGCCAGCAGCATAGCTCGGTCACTAGGTTCGATTCCGTGAGTTGACCGGAATCGAAAATAATTTATTCTGAGTTATCTGTAATGCTGCTGGTCAGACTTGGATATTTGTGACTCCAAGTCGATCGTTTCCTATCAGAGTTTGCCAGAGTTTCTGATTTCATCGTTGAATCGGTTCCTCCATAAAATTGGCTAAAAACCCATCCTACCCACTATGTCACCATTATTTGAATATGTTTATGTACAAGTTTAAAATTCATAGATATCTTGTTAATTTGGAGTTCTTCAGTGTTTCGTAATTCAGCGACTTATGTATGTACATATGCAGTGGCGGACTGGCCATACAAGCGAACATGCCCGATGGCATGTGGGCCCCACTATCTGTTAGAAAATATGGGCCCTCAGTAAAATTAAATAACTTTTTAACTATTTATAGGATATTGCAACTTTGGGACCTAAAGTTTGGGTATTTCAACAAAACAAATTTCTTACGATATACACAAACAACTAATACCTGCTTTAACAGCCCAAGGATCGGTTAACTTTTTTTATTAGGCTCGAAATGTAAGTTTCAACATTTGCGTGGGCCCTTTTGCCGGGCCCATTTCCAACCTCAATATTATGTATATACCAATACCTATGTAACAACTAACTACTGAAATAAAAATGGGAATAAACAAATTTTCGTGAAAAATATAAACATAATTGCATAAAACAATTTTGATAGGACGATTCATCATCAACCAGCGATTTAAATTTACTTCATACTTTCAAAATAACATTTGATTATACTTCGATGATATAGTAAGATTTAAATACACAATTTTAAACAGTTTCCGAATATAAAATCTATTCCTAATTTAGACACATTCATGTAAATAGAAATATAGGATAGGGGCCCCCTCCCCAAAATCCCGATTTTCGATTAACATTCATTGAAAATATTATGCATTTTTTTCAGGGACGTAATTTGGGGTGGCCATAGGGGGGCACTCGCCCCTCTAAACTAAGGAATAGTGTGAATTTAGAAAATATTATGAATTTAATGATTAATGAGATACTACGGATCTATGAATGCTACGTTTATTTCTTATGTATGTTACTTTTGGGTAACTAATAAAATAATCGCTGCTATGTGCTTTGAAGAGAAACAAAACAAAACTTTATCTATTGTTATTACGTACATGTACATAGATAAAGTGAAAAGACAGTTGGTAGAAATTAAGTTAATTGATAGTTTTTTGATGACTCAGTTTGATGGTCGATTAATGTTGACCATGTGAAGATTTGTGGAAAAAAATTTTCGCCTGCGGCGCTTTTTTCTCTTTACATAATATTTTTTTATAATTACTTTTTCAAAAATAAGCTTATTTTTTTCATATTTTATAACTCAATTAGGTGTATTCAAAGAATATTTTCCATTTTTATTCCGATATAAAAAAGATTTTTTGAAAAAAAATTCAATTTGACCAATCTTTGCCTGCCCCCCCCAAGAAAAAGCTGAAATGACGTCCCTGACGTGGTGGAAAGAAGAAAATTTTGTTATATGGGGGGGGGGGGGGACAAATTTTTTTAACCCTGGGGGGCCCCCCTTTGACTCCTGGCATGCACTGATTTCAGTCCCAGTCCGCCACTGTACATATGTAATAAAAATGCTACATTATTTGTAATTGGCCAGGAAGATGCATTGGGGTTTACCTGTTAGGCCTTCCTGGTATAATGCAGGGCCTGTGGGCAAACTTAAATCGGTCGCCCTTTAATTTTAACAGCATTTGTATAAATCATATTAATAAAAGAATGAAAAAGTGTATTTGAGAAGTGCAAAAATCTTACCTTGTGATAAATATTGTGTGAGAAATACAGTGTTGAATATTTTAATCATAATAAAAAATAAACCAAAAAAACAGACAGAAAACCAAAACATTTAGTTCTAAACAGGACCAGATGACAAGAGAGACTCGATGTTTTCAAGTTCATTCATGAAAATATAGTGTTTTTATCCCCAATCCCACATCTAGGACAGTGTTCTTTCGCTAACCAACCAATACTCAACATCCTTGAAGAAATACATCTGCCAGTTACAAAGTTAATACAACATAAAAGATTTTATGGAATATGATTTTTCGACTGTCATTTCATTCGGCCGCCTTTATATTTCGACCGCCCCTGTGCGTTGCACACCTTTTTACATGCGCTAGGCGCGGCCCTGTATAAAAATATTTATGTACATAAATATATATATGTATTTATATATACCTACATATTTTTTTTTACATATATACCAGGAAGGCCTTACAGGTAAACCCCAATGCGTCTTCCTGGCCAATTACAATGCAGCATTTTTATTACAAGTCGTTGAATTACGAGACACTGAAAAACTTGCAAATTAACGAGACATCTATGAATTGTACATACATTTTATTATACATTAATCAAATAGTGGTGACATAGTAGGTAGGAAGAATTTTTTTTAGCCAATTTTTAAACGGGAACCGTTTCAACAATGAAATCAGAGAAAATTGGCAAACTCTGATAGGAAACGATCGACCTGGAGTCACAAATATCCAAGTCCAATCCTGGAGTCACATATGATACCTGGCTTGTTTAGCTCATATGATACCTGGGTATCATATGAGCCAAACAAGCCAGGTATCATATGTGACTCCAGGATTGGACTTGGATATTTGTGACTCCAGGTAACACAGTGCTATCCATTGTTCCATTGTTGTAAATCATTTGTAAAAAAGGTTCGGCAAACCTTTAACAATGCATTTACAACCTTTGAACAATACGCGGCACCTTCTGGGTCCGGTGACTATACATTGTAATTAATAGAGGTAGGATAGTCACAGTGCTATCCATTGTTGGGCAAACCTTTAACAATGCATTTACAACCTTTGAACAATACACGGCCCCCTCAGGCTCCGGTGACTAGTAATTAAATTGGTTAGCCCAGCATTAGACCCTTGATGCCAAAACCCATATTTCAAAATGGAAAAATCAGTACTAAGACGTTGAATATTACTTTCAAAATGTAACAGAAGTCGTGTGTTGGTTACACTGAACTTTTTACAAAGGTTTCATATGCTCAGCACCAGTAGAATAAAAACGAAAGTAAAACTTTCACCATAATTGGTGCAGCAATCATTTGCTTCACTGCAGTCACGCCTTTACCGAGAGCGAACAATACTTCTGCATTTCTCTAACTTCTACACAGCGTTCTTTCTGAACTAGCTACTCAAGTTTAAAAACTCCAACGTCTTCATGGCTATTTCAATTCCTTTCGTCATGTAATAACTGCCATAAGTTATGGCAGAGGATGTGATTCCACTGCTATGTTTCAAGTAATGGAGATAGCAAAAAAATTAAGAGCTGATCACTTCAATTTTGTGGTCAAGTTCTCTAAACTCGTTTTGTGCATCATCGTCATGTTATTGAAACTCTTGTAAAGCTATGCATTGAATCCAGGTTACAGGTGGGTGACCCACACCCCTAAAATAAATAATCGTCGAGTTCCTGGAGGGTGTCAGAGCCCCATATAATTTTTATGCGTATGTAAATCGGCGAACTGAACACATTCTCCCATGAAATGAAGCAAGGGGGAGGTCTAATGTATGCGAAATTTTCAGCATCTACATATTTGAATGTAATTGATTCCCACGTGTAATATATATGTTGTAATTCATTCGAGATCTCTTCGAATCATGACAAATACATATGTATATGTATGTAAGTATACGATATTTTTTCCGATGAACGTACGTATACATCCTTTTAACTCTTTTTTTTTTCGTTGTAAGAAGAAAAACGGTAATGATGATAGCATGTTGACGAAACACGAACAAATCTCCGCAAAGCAATCTTCTTTAGATGATTGTTGTGAGTCGACCAGGTAAATAATTTCATACTAAACTCGCACCAGAGATCGGCAACGTTCGATGTGATATCTTACAAATATTCGATGACGTTTTAGAAGTCATTGGAGTTATAGGAGTTATATGTAGACGGGTTTTTAGGAGTCAAATTTATCAGCTTTTTAAAACGGCTTATGTAATGTAAATAAACGTGGTCCATCGTGTGTACTGATCTTACAAAAACATATTTAATGAGCACCTAGAGCTACCCAGACGACTGTGGTGTGGTATTGGATGAAGATATTTTGAAAGATTTATTTAATTTGATAAATTGATCCAAGTTTTTTTTTGATAAATTGATCCAAAAAAAAACTTTGATCAATTTATCAAATTAAATAAAATTTGATAAATTGATCCAAGTTTTTTTTTACTTGTTGAAAAATTTCCTAATTTTTGTTCTAAATCATTTTATCCTTTACGGCTTACAGTCCTTGAAAATATCTGGGCCAAACGAAAGGCTTATTATAAGATTTTACATAAAAAAACCTACTAAAATTAAGATTTTTGCATGCTTTTTATTAGTTTCACTACATGTGTGATCGCGGTTCGAAATATATGACCTAATTTTGAACCACTTCTACTCTTCCGATCGCTTTTATATAATACCGAATATACAGGAGCTAGCTCTCATAACCGCTTCGACATAACACTTTAGGAATTTAATCATTAACGAAATCATCAGAATCAACTGTCAGATCGACGTGATGACAGCTATCTTACAGTGAAAACATTCTACATACATTTATATTTGTTGAACATTTGTAACACTTAGTTTCTCATATAAAGTTTATATTACAAGCTTTCATATATTTTTGTATACATTTTCAATTCACAAATAAATTATTGATCTTCAAGCATTATCTCATTTGTATGAAAATAATTTTTCACTCTACAATGCTAGCCCAATTATTTTAGATAGCATAATTTCTTAGTTTTTTGAAAGAAAATAATGTTTCTCAATTACATTCAATGTTTATTGAATGTAATTGAGAAAAATTATTGAATGTAATTGAGTCAATGAGAGAAACCATCCAGCACGCTTTGATTGCTATTTAAAATGGTACAAAGCCGAATTGATGGATGAATTGTCTCTCTATTTTTTCCCTTTTATTACCTTTTCTCCAAGATTGGTTTAGAGCTGCCCCTATAGCCCTATAGCTTATATACTCACAGCTCTGTTTATTTTAGTTCGTGATTGCTAATTTCTCATTGAAAATGTTTTTCTCCTCACCAAATTGATGTTTTACATATTGAAGATTGCTGGAGATGGTATGCACTTGTTGAAAAACGACATTATGGCAGTTGAAATTTAATCAGAAGGTGGCAATAATGGATAGGTACGAGCCAATTTTTGAATAACTGTTTCGACAGTTAAACCAAATAAATTGTCAAATTCTGATAGGAAACGATCGAATTGGATATCATCATTATCTGAATATGACCAGCAGCACCATAAAAATTCTTCAAATCAAAGGACAAATCAATTTCAATCGAGGTTTAACCGAGATTTGAACCTGGGATAATTTAATCAGTAGCAACATACTATATCATGAGTTATATTACTGATTAAACAAAATCATGAAAATGGCTACAAAAATGGCCGAACTTTGGGCGAATGAATGTCATTTTCAAACCCAAAGCCTGAAGGAAAAGATCTTCGATCAATTTGTTTTGCTAATGATGAGTCATCACTGATGACTTATACATATATGTGAAACTTAGCAATTGAACGCCGGAATGCTGCATTAAGTCCAATGCACTTAAAACAGTACTTATGCTTGCCATAGCGAGGAGAGATATAAATTTCTGAATCATATGGTTAGAAGAATGGACGAAATAAGTGCTCGCATGTTACCAAATAAGATGTAAAAGGATGCAAGGAAGGTCACAAGGGAAAGGGTGGATGAAATTAGAAAAATGTGTCGAAGGAGATGGATGAGAGTTGTTTAAAATTAAGACGAATGGAAGCGTGATGGATAGGACTTCATCCAGCAGTGGACGTTGACTGGCTGTAGATGATTATGATTAGAGGTAGGATAGTCACAGTGCTATCCATTGTCCGGCAAACCTTTAACAATGCATTTACAACCTTTGAACAATACACGGCCCCCTCAGGCTCCGGTGACTAATTATGATACATACATACTTCGCCATCTGCTGATTGAGCTCTTTTGATGCTCATGCATGGTATGGTCTTCTCGGCAGTTCCATTTTAGTACAATGTATTCGATTGAATCAAATTAGTGTACATATATACCGGTTCTTACATTGTGCATAATTGAAATAACGCGAACAGCAACAAAGGATTATGAATTAGCCATTGGGTGAAAGGATACCGGCGTTGAAAGAGAGGAGTATGTATCAACGAATTATAAAGGTCACATTGGACCAGTTGTGAATGAATAACAATCACAAACGATTACAATTGTAATCGCAGTCGTATTACTTTGTTTAATATAATACGTTCGTTGCGAAACACACAGCACAGTTATGAGGAAAACGTAATACATATTTGCATTGAGTATTCTAGAATTTTCCATTGGACCAGTTGCGGATGTGTTCTTTGACTTTGACCTAAAATTGTTGTGCACACCTGGACGCTTCAATTTCTGTATATTATTATTTCATTCCTTCGAATGTATTATTGAAGGCCAATGACAAGGACAGCAATAATTCATGACGTGCACAAAAAAAGCACTGTTGTTGTCTACTTCTAACTTTCGTGTTCGTCATTTTGATAAGTGAGACGGCAACAGTTGAGAGGGGGAGCTGACTCTATAGTAATTTTATATAATAACAGGTACATGCTGTCTAAAAAATGTATGTGCATTTTTATATTCAATAATATATCATTATTCTAAACTACAGGTTTATTTTTGTATCTTATATACTATTTCTTATTTTACCACGTTTAAAAACTTCTTCAAAAAGTTAACACATCAGACATAATAAACGGGTCTACGTGACGAGCCAGAATGTTAAATTACAGAAAACACAAATATCGGAAGGCAAAGATCGAAAATCGAAAGATCTTAAGTCGAAAGATCAAAAAAAAAGGGTGCATGGTAAACGGTACATACTCACTTAATTTGCGCGAGCAAGGTACAACAGGAACAAGAGGAACAGGCTTTTCCTCCCGTATTCTGCGCGCGCACATTAATAACGGAGACCGAAAATAAACGTATATTTGTACCTGATATGTTCAAGAAATAAAAGTCAATGATATTTTATTGTATTCTAAAAACAAAGAAAAAACATTTCTGACGGCAATCAAAAACTGATTTTCTCCAAGCGTAATTAAAATTATTATATTTAAACCAATTTTTATTATTCACTTTTAAATAGATTTTGAAAATCTAAATTACATTGCGTATGTAATTAAACTGATAAATTATAAATTTAATGCATTTTTTGCTACTTTAAAAGCAATGAGCCCTCTATATTTGGAGAATTTTATAAAATCATTACACTAGTATATTTATTTTTACTTTTATAATGAACTCCACGACATAGATCGTGAATTTTAGATAATTATTAAAAATTTCTATATACGTATCGCACATCGGCGAGAATAACGTCACAACTCAACAAACTACATTGTAATGATTAGAGTACGGACCCAAAGCGGAAAGCGCGCCGCTCGTTGTTCAAATGTTGTAAATGCTTTGTAAAAAAGGTTCGGCAAACCTTTAACAATGCATTTACAACATTTGAACAATGAATGCGCGCTCTGGGTCCGGGATTTAGACTAATGATATGTCTTCATTACTACACTATTGTCATTTCCAAAAATTTAACAACATTACTTCACAAAAAAAATATTATTTTCGATTGGTTTTTTCAGTTGTGATGTTGTTATTTGCCGGTGTGAGATATATACATATGTAGATGTATTTTTTTAAACTTTTGTGAACTTTGAACTTTTAGAGCTGTATCTGTTGGTCTGCTGTAGGACGATACTTAAAGAAAACGTTCATGCTGTCCCTTACATCGCCTCTCTACCAATAGTATTTCGTACAGACAATAGAGCATTGTACGTGCGATGGCATGGCATGGAGTCATACAGCGGATGGACTATAGATTTTTAAAATATATCCATTGTCTAGTGGACGATAACAGACATTTTCACATTTTATTAACGGAATTTTCTGGTGGGTGAAAGTTAGAAACAAAATAAAAATAGAACTTCTTAAAAAAAATTGTAATATATGTATATTGCATATTCTAACTGTTTACCGTATAAGTTAGAGTACCTGATCATAACTGACGTTAAATATATCAAAAAGATTAGCCAGTAAGTTCAGGAGTTGAAAACCCCTAAGATAAGATAAGGGTGAGTTTATGAATATATAATATTTGTCCTAGCCTTAGTAGATAATATACTTTTACTAAAAATCTCCAATAAATATATATATGTGTATACATCGACTACTATTCCAATGACAAAGTTTATAGGTATGCCGAATGTATAAGTATGCATACTTATAATTAAAGGTGGCTAGTAATCGGTGTACTGGTCACAAAAAAAATAGTTCTGTTGTTAATTTCTTAGATAAATCATACCTTTTTGCTCTCTTGCTTTGATTACCAATGGAACGGTCTATTGCATACATCTATACATTTTACACTTTGATATCGACAATAAATTTCCAACAAAATGCTGAAATTCGCCGATACTAAAAATACAGCGAGCAGATTCGTCCCGATATAAATTGTTCACAATGATCAAGATTCGATCTATCTAAAAATTTATTCAATGGGAACCGAGCGACCAGTTTTGAAACGCACTGTAGTAATTTATCTATACCTGAGGATTCTCTCACGTTCTTCGGTGAACCCTAATGATAAAAGTTTGGTAGAGCTGCGGAACGCTCTAGAAAAATTTAGGTATTTTAAATACACCTCAGAACGTTATTAATTCGCCTCCTTCTATGTACATATGTATTTCATACATAAATTTGTGTATACATATCAGAATCAGAACAACTTAATGAACCGACGGGCAAGTTCATTTGGCTTCATGTGTGTTCCTATTCTGCATAAATTTACATTAAACAAACATGTCAACACGGCAGATCTCATATTACTATGTATATTAATTCATTGCATCGGCACAAAACGATGAAAATTTTATTTGAAATTTGAAACAAATGAAGCACGCTTTTATTCGTCGAGTCGGTGTTTTTTTCTTCGTATATGCCGTATAATTATTTTATGCATGTATTCCATCATTTTTTCTGCGAAAATAACTTGATAATCAACGAACGCTTGTTCGACAGTTATTTCGCAGGATTTGCAAAAACGGTTACAGAATCGTCAATATGTAGGTACAGAGTTGGTGTGCGGTCGGAAATTTGTGGCACGCGTGCCAATATGTGTCATCATTAGTCACCGGAGCCTGAGGGGGCCGTGTATTGTTCAAAGGTTGTAAATGCATTGTTAAAGGTTTGCCGAACAATGGATAGCACTGTGACTATCCTACCTCTAGTCATCATCATTAAAGCCCGGACCCAGAAGGTGCCGCGTATTGTTCAAATGTTGTAAATGCATTGTTAAAGGTTTGCCGAACCTTTTTTACAAAGGATTTACAACAATGGAACAATGAGCGGCCCCTTGGCTATCCTACCTCTAATCATCATCATCTACAGCCGCTCACCATCCACTGCTGGATGAAGGCCTCTCCGAAACGCTTCCACTCGTCTCTATTGGCTACGTCCACACTACCGATATCTACACCCGATATTTACGAAATTTTCCATATCCAGTTCCTAAATTGCAACCACAGGTTGCAATATGGGAACTGGATATGGAAAATTTCGTAAATATCGGGTGTAGATATCGGTAGTGTGGACGTAGCCATTCTGCGCAACTCTCATCCATCTCACTCCACACATTTTCCTAATTTCGTCTACCCATCTTCCCTGTGGTCTTCCTTTTACCTTTACCCTTTTGCATTCTCTCGGGTGCCATTCTAGTACTTTTTTTGTCCACCTTTCGTCCAATCTTATAGGCACGTGGTCCTCCAGTTGCCATTTCAATCTCTTCACTGTATCCACTATATCCACTACTCTTGTCATACTTTCATTTCCTATATTTCCTCGTTATGCTAAGCGTACAGCGTTCCATACTTCTTTGAATGCATTGAACTTTATCACATCCATACGTCATCACTAGAGGTAGGACCGGAAACGTGCCGTTCTTTATTTATTGATCGCCGTGCATTGTTAATTTTTATGATGAACCTTTTTGCACTCTAGCTTTGTAGTTTACTCTATTTCCTAGAAAATAGACCCAAAATGCCCTGTTTCCTGGAAAAAGCACGCTTCCGGTCCTACCTCTAGTCATCACTAGAGGTAGGATAGCCAAGGGGCCGTTGATTGTTCAAATGTTGTAAATGCATTGTTAAAGGTTTGCCGAACCTTTTTTACAAAGCATTTACAACAATTGAACAATAAGCGGCACCTTGGCTATCCTACCTCTAGTCATCACTAAAGCCCGGACCCTGAGGCGGCCGTTTATTGTTCAAATATTGTAAATGCATTGTTAAAGGTTTGCCGAACCTATTTTACAAAGGATTTATAACAATTGAACAATAAACGGCACGCTTCCGGTCCTACCTCTAGTCATCACTAGAGGTAGGATAGTCACAGTACTATCCATTGTTCCATTGTTGTAAATGGAAACTTGGAAACCATTTCACAACAACTCAACGCCGATGCATAATGACGTTGCTCTGCATCTATTCGTGAGTTGATTTAAAACGTTAAAATTCCTTTTTTGGAAACGCGTGAGAAGCGTATCCTGAACCGATGCTCATTTTCTGGTCCAAAGTCACGGTGATCATTAATGATGGTCGTGTGAAAGTCCACTACGATCGATGTGGACTGTAGGACAAAAGTTGTATAATGCACACTGCCGTAACGATTATTTATGATTGACCCGAATGGAAAGTCTTATTTACAAAGGTATCACTTTTTCCGATATTCACGAAAAGTTGGAATTGTGATCATGGCTGTAGATCTCGACTGTTGTTGGAAAATATCCGAAATCAATTTGGTTTGAGATAAATGTAAAAAAAAAACCATCAGAAAAGCTCGTGTCTAGATATGATTGTAATTATTGTGAAATGCTATTGCAAACAATGCGGGATGTTATTCATAATCATAAATACTATTTGACAGTGGATTCATAAAAAAATGTCCTTCTCAGAAGATACTGTAGATACATTAACAAAACCTTGCAAATAATTTGCCGGCAAGGGATGTTAAGCCATCAGCACAACCATCGGATTATGAATTGATGAGTTCTATGACAATCTCTAAACTCGTTTTAAAAGAAAAGTCAGTTTCAGGAACGCATCCATCCGTAACATATTCGATTTGTAAATAAGTTAAATAAATAAATTCGTAATTAATATTTTTACTGATATTGGTTTTTCATTCCAAATTGACCCTTTTTTTAAAAGGCCTCTTCATAGTTCATTTGAAATTGACCCTTTTGAAATGAAAAATGGTCAATTTGGAATAAAAAACATGTATTACGATTAATGACTACTATGAGAGAGTGTTGAGTCTCATAAATTATGAATCATAATCAGTCTTAGGCAGTCGATGGATGCTTTTGGTTCAAAAAATGGTTCACTACTGTCAATTTCTTAGAAAAACAAATGCTTTTTTGCTCTCTTGCTTTGACCATTAATGGAGCTGTCTATTGTTATTTGAAAAGCTTCCTTTCAACGCCGATCTTTGCTCATAATTAGTCACCGGAGCCCGAGGGGGCCGTGTATTGTTAAAAGGTTGTAAATGCATTGTTAAAGGTTTGCCGAACAATAGATAGCACTGCGACTGTCCTATCTCTACTCATAATAAAAGATCTGAGTGAAAACTCCATACAATGAATCAAAGTTATGTTTTCACATTTTTAAACATACCGAAACGGTTTGACATTTAATAATTAAACAATTTTATTACTAATATATGATAAAAAGTGAAGACCGTTTAAAAAACTGCAAATTGTCGGTGAAACGTCTGTACAAACAATCAATGTGACAAAATAGACGTTTGAAATATATAGATTAAGGTGACCATTTTTTGCAAATTCAAAACCATGACATTTTTTCCAAAAACATATTTTTTCTAAATAGTATTTTAATTATGTAAAACGAAGATTAAATAATCATGGACGCACATTTATGAAAAAAATGAATTCATTTTCTTGAACGCTTTATAAAATTCAACACAGGAGTGGTTAAAATTATACTGATTAGCATACATTTTAAGGCTTCAACATTGAATTTCGTTTTATCACTGGACTATACATACATATGTTGTTCACCAAAGTAAAAAATCCTTCGGCTGGTGCGTTTGTTCCTGATAAATGGAAACAACATTTTACTAATTTGTCAATATTTTTGTAGGAGACATCATTTTCACCGAAGAATTTGTATATTTATCCATCTATTAGATAAAAAAAAATCAATTACATAAAAACGTGTACTGGTTTTATCTCAAAAAAACCAGTACTGTCCTGGTATAATCAGTACGAATGGTCACCTCAATATAGATGGTTATTTTTTATTTAAGTATGGGAAACATTGATTTTCAACAAAGGATCCTCAAGCGATCATACACTATGGATATTTCATATAGGAACGATATCCTATAGTTGCACATCGCTGGTCATTGTCAAAGTTCAATAACACGTGACGTAGAAATCGTCAATATGACTGGTCTTGTGACGCGTCACCGGTTACGTATCTGATCGCAATAAATCTTTTGATTCCAAAATAATTATTTGATTAAATTTGAAAATTCCACGCCTTCAATATCATATTACATGATATAGGCCCTTTTATTCAACAAACGTAATATTTACAGTGTGCATCGCGTGTGATTCATACCCACTCTTCTGTATGTATGTACCTGGTTAAATTATGCGGGTTTTCATTCACAATTTTCTATGATTACTGTATCAACGGAAGTCACATATGTGTACATCATCGACCAATAATGTTCCCTATGCTAATCATAATTTATATCGAAAGCATTGTATCATCATAACAATAGAGGTATTTTAATGGCGGCGAAATTAATGCACTCGAATCATATTTTGTAATACATACATATCTATCAAAAGAAGGTGGAGAAGAAGTGTTGGTAAAGTTTAGTTCTACTTGGAATGAATCGTTACCCTTTTTTTTCGCAACGGCCAGTGCCTTCAGATAAACATCGCTCGGGGTGGTAAGCAGGTAAAATGGTGGACGGCAGCGGTGCGCAACTTTTTTAATTGTGCGTAGATGAGATGTTGAGTCATGAATATAATAAGCGTCGGCTGTGAAAGGATCGTTAGTTCATTTACGTGACTGTTTCTGTCATTGATATGAACGTGACTCTATGATATTATATGTATGTATGTATATATGTATTCAAAATGGTTCATGCAACTTTCAAAAATAACAGATTAATCATATAGCAACATATCTCAGTGGTTATCGTATAATGTTATCAACTGAGGGGTTAGGGCCGGGCCGCACCGTGCAACTTTGTCGGCCGACTAGTTGCGCGACACGAAAAAATGTATGGAAATGTGTGCGACAAGCAAGTTGACGGGTGTAGCATGTCCCATCTACCTGCATGCATTGGTCTGGTCGCTCTCAACCAAGTCGCTCGCAAGTCGCACGGTGCGGCCCGGCCCTTAAGGGTTCGATCCCTGGCCCAGTGCTGATGGCCAGGCTTTAAATATATGTGACTCCAGGTCAGTGGCGTAACTAGAAAAAATTGGCCCGCATGCAAAATTTATCAAAGGGCCCCTGTTTTTAATTAAATAAATGAACTTCCCTTTTAAATGTTCTTCTCGCCCCTAAATTTGCAAATTCTGCAATTACATAATTTAAGGATATTTTCTGAGCTTCATGTTTCATAGTCAAAATTGCAAGTTCACTAAGTCTGGATTGACCGATTGAATTTTTTCTTTTGTAATTTATTCATTGTACTTTTCCAAATGTGAATATTATTTATTAAGACTGTATTTAGTTAGTGTGTGTCATTTTCTTAGGCTTATTTATAACTATATCTTTTTTCTTTAAAATGTATGTATAAGTCAGAGTAAGGTAGATTAGAGTAAGAAAGACGTAAAGGAGGTATGTAAAAAAAAGGAGACAACTGGTGGAGTTTTTCACAGGGGTGTGCTCACGTACAATGCCCTCCCTGAGTGCGTCAGGTCTTCTAAGACATTCTTGCAAGGTGCGAGGAGGAGGAGGAGGAGGTGTGAAGGACATTGCATATAAATTTATACATAAAATTTTAGAGTTAAGTAATTAAGAATGTATTTTTTAAATTAGCTAGATAGCTAAAATTATATAATTAAATAATAATATTTGGATATCCTTCCAGGGACCCTCTCACCCCCAAGGGCCCACATGCACCGCATATCCCCGCGTCAAAGTAGTTACGCCACTGCTCCAGGTCGATCGATTCCTATCAGATTATTTGAATATATAATGATGTTATAATGTTTAGACTGTAGCAGTGTAGACTAGTGGTTAGCATATATGCTTTCAAACATTGGTCCCACTGGTTGCTGCTAGCCAGACCTTGGTTTGTGACTCCAGGTCGATCTCGTTTGCTATCTACATATATCAGAGTTTCTCTATATAATTATCTATTCGAGATAATAATTTCTATAAGTTATCTATTCAAGATAACAATTTCTCTGATTTTCATTGAAATGGTTCCAACAAATATGCAACCTTACCCAATTCTCACAATTTTCGAGTTTGCAGCATCTCGAATTTCGCTAATTCGTATAAAAATGCTGCTAATTTGTTCATAAATGTATCGAAAATATCGAGATTTTCAGCATCTCAAAATTTGACGATTTAAATTTAAAAGTTATTTTTTTCTTAAATTTGAGTAAATAAAATCATCAAAAAGCAGTAAAAGAATAACAAAATATGGGTCTACGTGACTTGACAGAATGTTAAATGACAGAAAGCGCAAATATCGGAAGGCAAAGATCGAAAATCGAAAGATCTTAAGTCGAAAGATCAAAAAAAAATGGTGCATGGTAAACGGCACATAATCACGTACATACTCACTTAATTTGCGCGAGCAGGATAAAACAGGAACAAGAGGAACATGCTTTTCCTCCCGTATTCTGCGCGCGCACATTAAGTGAGTATGTACCATGCACCATTTTTTTTTATCTTTCGACTTAAGATCTTTCGATTTTCGATCTTTGCCTTCCGATATTTGCGTTTTCTGTCATTTAACATTCTATCAAGTCACTTAGTTCATTTTAGTGAGTACTTAACACGCTATTCGCTTAAAAATTGTCGCAAAAATGTAACGAAATAACGCCAACGAAAAATTAGCCAATTAATGCTCTTCCACCCTCTTTTGTTAAAAAAAAAAGTGTACCATTTATACATGAAAATATTTTATCGCCCATTTAAATTTTATTAATTGAATTACTTATTTTATATGAGGATAAGATCTTTATGGCAACATAATAATTTGATATCCATAAAACTATGTAACTTTATGCTTAACATCCGCTGTACGCTTAGCATCAAATAATAAAAAGGCCTTAAACGGAAATTAATAACAGACTTGGTGAAAGTAGTAATACACGGAAATTGTGAGTTACGAGAGAAATTCGTCAATTTGTCGTCATGGTCGATAATCGCAAAATTGGGACCGTATCGCGATGACGTACAAGAAAAGGCGGGAAAACCAAATTTAACGTTCGTTGAGAAACGAAGGTCAACCGATTAAACATAGAAGTTCCTCGAGATGACTCAGGCAAAAAATGGAAAGGCTTTGGTGGGCGTATTATATGTAAATTCATGTATTGTGAAAATACGACTCAGCATTGGCCCTACTACAGTACGTACTCGATTCGATTATTCAGAAATGCTTAGTTTCGATATCAGTTTACAACCTATGAAAAATTTAAAGAGTCCGCCATTTTGATCGGTTACATAATCCAAAGCTAAAATGGTCTCAAGACCGATTATAGCGAGCTTTGTCGACTGGTTCGTTGATCGGGTGTCTAGTTTTTTTCCTCTTTCTTGTGCCATTACTATTATTTGGTGTTGGAAACGACTCCGCTCTACTTATCGGTCGATTTTATGCAAATGAAGGAGACTCAATCGGAAACGCGTGGCCTTGAACTATTTATTGGCGCCACGGGTTCCAATAATGCTTAGATTTTTATGATAATGACTTTAATTTGTTAACCGTCGAAGACACGATCTATTAACGCGGTCGAGAAATAAAAATCAACACTGCGTTGATAATTCTTACGCGTTTGAAATTTAAAAAAAAATGGAGAATTTTATGCACAAAACACTTTTACATTTGTGTTATATTCTTTTTATGGGAATGGAAAAAGTTTCCGAACCCAAAAATTTTTAATAAAAGAAAATCTGATTTATCTGAAAAAAAAATGCTATCGATCATAATGAATATATAAAGTCTATAAAAAAATATAAAACTTCTCAGCAATTTTAGACAATTCTTGTTAAAAGCTTTTTTTTCAAGCGGCCAATAACACTGATTAACAATTGTAGCGTTTCTAATATTTAATGAAAGTTTATCTTAATCCAAAATTAGAAGTTGTTTCTTCCCTTTTGAAAAAAAATAAACAGTCATCGTTATAGAGGTTGACCATCACCGCACCCGTAAGTCAAAAAATCTAAAATGTTCGTTTACCATGCATACATGAAAAATGGTTAGTATTATATATGGTTCGGTGATTACTGGTCACAAATTACTCGTCACAAAGTCACTAAAATCTCTATAACGGAACATCTGGCAGCCGAAAAGTCCATCATACTAACGATAACTATCATAGTAACGAGAACTTGAGTGCCAAATATTATGTATTCGCGATTTTCGTGGCAAAAATTGTCTTTGTGACCACTCCAATTTGAAGAATAGTCCAATTACCTAGTATATATATCGGTGGCGTGCGGTAAAACTCTCTCTCCCCCCGTCGTATATCCTCACTTAATTTGCGCGAGCAGGATACAACAGGAACAAGAGGAACAAGCTTTTCCTCCCGTATCCTGCGCGCGCACATTAAACAAGGCTGTATGACAAAAAGAGAGATAATTTCACCGCATGCCACTGATATATATATATATATATATATATATATATATATATATATATTATATATGCACATACATATATATAATATATATTTTTTGATCCTTCGATTTTCGATCTTTTGACTTTCGGTGCCGTGAGGTAGACCCACTTCTGAAAAATCAGTCTCCAAACAACTGAACTTGGTAATAGTAATTCTGAAAATTGCCTTATTTTATTTTATTTTATTTATTTTATTTTTTATTTTATTAATTGAAAAATCAACAGACAGGATGTACAGAGATAGGTATAAAAAAAACAAAAAGTAAATAAATAATATATGTGACATCCGAGTCCAATAATAGATTTTTACAAAAATGAAAAAGATAAATATAAGGAAAACAAATTAAAAAGTAAATAATAAAGGCATGACAAAATATTTAGTACATTGCATAATTAAACTATAGTATTAAAATATTTGGAAAAGGTTATAAGATAGAATATAAGAAGAAATTGAAATTTACAAATATAAAACAAATGAAAAAGGTAAATACAAAATAAACAAATGAAAAGGAAAAGAATGAAAGCTATAATATGATTAAATAGCACATTACATAACTAAACTAAAGTATAAAAATAATGGAAATATTGGAAAAATAGAATAGGAGAAAAAATGAATCAATCGGTCAAGATTCTCTTGATGTTAGACCTGAATTGATGTAGGGAAATACCAAACAGATCAACCTCATTCAGCTCTCCGTTAAACATACGATAAACGCGCTGCAGATAAAAATATTTTTGGGAATTAGTATTGAAAGCATCAAGTGAAAAGAGTGCAACGCGTCTAGAGTATCGAACTGGGATTCTGAAATTAACCTTATTCAGTAAATCAGAACAATCAAGGAAACCATTTATGAGCTTAAAGAAGAATATAGCATCAGTATGTCGTCGCCTGACAGAAAGATTGTTAAAAGAAAGGATTTTTAAAATGTCGGAAACAGTAGAATGGGTATAGGTAGGAAAAAGGTAGCGTAAGGATTTAATAAATTATTATGGTCATTGTTTCATAAAGATCTTTCTTTATTAATAAAAGTATATGAGTAAATTGAGATTCGAATTGACCTGAGAAAACTTCTGGATATTTTTTTTTAAGATTCAAACAATGGTCTGTTTCCGGCATATTAATAATTTTCCTAGGTTCATTTTAAAGGTTCGGTGATTATTCCGCAAAAATTGATCTCGCGCACGTCACTAAAATCATCTGGCACCTAAAAACTCCATCAATCTTGAAATATTGTACTAACGAGAATTCGAATGTCAGTTGTTCCGTGGTGGAGATTTTAGTTACGTGCGCGAGATCGCTTTTTGCGGAATAGTCCGTTTACCGGCCTTAAAAGGTCGTCGGTTTCGTCGACAAAAGACTGACGACATCTGACTTCGGTGGAGCCGGCTCTGCCCTCTGATTCCGAAGAGAATGGGGGAGGAGAGGGGTGTTCGTCCGGTCACGGTGGCTTCACGCACAACTGCCCTCGTGAAATTGTATTCATCGCTTCCCACAGCAGTTTCCAGATGAGCTCCTCCACTCGGAGACACCCCTCGAATGACCCCTTGGCAAAACGAAAAATTCCATCATGAGAACACGGCCGTATAAATCAAAACAGTCACTTGTTCACACATTCGAATGTTATGCGCTTATTTTTTAGATCACATTACAAATGATGACACAGACAATACTGCAATATGATTCAGCAAATTGACATACATATGAAGTTCTGGGAAAAGCATCCAGTATCCAGCACCTGAGCCATAATTTGACCACCCAACTTCAAGAAAATTAGTTTTTAGCGACGTGAAAGCCAAGTTATTAAATTTAATAACAGTAAGCAATACTGCTATACAAAAAGGAAAACAAAAACAAGTTGCAGTTGCTACATAAAATATACTGTGTTCAAATCTATTGGACTTTTTAAGTTTTTAAAATTGCTCAAGTAAATACCAAATAGACGTATAGTACTTTCAAAAGATTGAATTTGAGCAGTAGTTTCCTGACGGAGGATCTATCTGATGACCGTGACATCGAAAGACAAAGAAGAGCCATTTGTGTAAGGGCAAATATGCTGGCTAGACGATTTTTCCACTCCAGTGTAGAGGTTAAGAGACAATTATTTATGTCCTTTTGTACTAGCCTCTATACTGGTGAATTATGGACCAGATACAAGCGGGAGACGATGAGGAAGATAAAAGTACAATACAACAACTGTTACCGTGCTCTTTTCGGGTTATCTAGGAGCTGCAGCGCGTCGCAAATGTTTGTAGAAGGGCATGTGCCTCACTTTGAAGCCATTCTCAGGATGAGAGCGGCCTCTCTACGTCTTCGTATATTTTTTATCGCCTAATTCTCTTCTTGCTGCTGCATCTTCTCATTTGCATTCTTCATTGTATGTTCGATGGATGGAACTGCTACACCGACCGCCTTGAATAGACATTAAAATGCTATTATTATTATTTATTATTAATAGACTTATTAGTATTATTATTTATTATTATTTATTTATTATTATAATAATAATTATTATTATTATTATTTATTATCAGTAATATTTATATATTTACTTATGTATTTATTTATTTATTTTTTGTTTACTATTTTTCAATACTTTTTTTATTATCTATATATTATTTATATGGGCGTTGGGGATTGCACTATTCTCCTCATCGTCTGGAATAAAAGCTATTATTATTATTATTTACATTTTTCTTTTGGCTTTTGCTTTTAAAGAAGCTTTTACTGTTGTTTTTTTTTTCATTTTATAAGTCTTATATATGTATATGTAGCTATGTTTTTAAATCAAAAATGCCACTCTGCCTGAAGAAAAAGATCTTCGATCAATGGGTTCTGCCAGTGATGATGTATGGATGTAAAATTGGACACTGGACGCCAAGATGCTACACAAAATCCAATGCAGTCAAAGAAGTATGGAACGCTGTATGCTTGGCATAACGAGAAAAAACAGGAAGCGAAACACGTGGGTGAGAAGCATGACAAGGGTAGTGGACATAGTGGATAGAGTAAAGAGATTAAAATGGCAAAGGGCGGGCCACGTGGCTAGAAGAATGGACGAAAGGTGGACAAAAGAAGTGCTTGAATGGTACCCGAGAGAATGCAAAAGGGAAAAAGAAGACCACGGGGAAGATGGGTGGACGAAATTAGGAAAATGTGCGGGGTGAGATGGATGAGAGTTGCGCAAAACAGACACGAGAGGAAGCGTGTTTGGTGAAACAGTGGATGGTGAATGGCTGTAAATGATGATGATGATGAAGTCCGGTTAATGAAAAATCCAGATAATCGAAAAAATCACAATTGACAGGGAAAGACGTGTACATTCAGTATGAATAACTTTTATTTGTCTACATTTCCATATATAATAACATGAAGATCAATATTGAATTATTCTTTATTAAGAAGTTCAATTATTGATTTTTGCTTAAAGTTAGCTGTTCTTTTTGAAGCTGCCAAATCGCGAATACTTTTCACACAATAATGGACCAGATCATCTTTGAATGAACCACATAAAAATACACTCTTCGACTTCTTCATTTTGTGAATTTTTCATAACCTTACGCTCTGAGCTTCCATCTTCTGACATTAAAGAATCAGTAAACCTTATATTTTTTGCACTTTGTTTTTTTTTTATATCTGAGATTGTTGACGTTCCAACACCATAAGTATTTGACAAGAAACGTCCTGAGACACCGCTTTTAAAAGCATTGATTATATCTAATTTGTCGTTAATACATCACGTTTTCTTTTCCATATTGGTAATATTAAAAATAAATACTTAAATCGCGATCAAATTTTCAAGAAACAAACTTCCTTTGAGTATAGAAATTGAAGACAACCGACTCATTTCTCTGTCTTATTTTCGAATTTTTATGTTATGCATTTATGACTCGTGCTCCGTTTTATGTTATGCCATCATGAACGTCAACATTTGAAAGCAATTTCAATTCGTCACATGCAAAGCAGAAAAATCGTAAAATTTGTGTTTGTTTTTAACAATCCGGATAATCGAAAATCCAGATAATCGAGGTTCTACTTTATGTGAATATCTTTTAATTGGATCATACATAGGAATGAAATCTCTATCGGCGGCCAAACCTCACAAAATGGCAAAGTTTCAAAGCGATCAGAAGATTATGGGAAGTTTCTCAGACCAATGACGAAGTGAAACAAGTAAAACCTGGTAGAAATTGTAAGTGAAACAGTGGCGTAACTAAGAATTTTGGGCCCGCAAGAAAAAATTGAATTTTTAAATCAAAATACAAAATTTTTGGTTTCGCAACGCAGTATTAAGAGGGCTGGATACCCGAAACGTTAATTTTGTTGCCGTTCCTCTCTTCGATATTTATATTGAGTGAATGCGACAGTTGCGCCTCGACCAGATTTAAATCGACAAAATAGAGCTTTCGTATTCTCCAGTTTTCTCCTCCGAAATTGAACCAATTTTGAAAAAAAATATCATCATGGGTATGAGAAAGATATTTTCTATGTTTGTGTGGTCGTATTTTTTTAAAAATCAACCGCTAAATAAACACGCTGGACTCTTTTCGTGGGTGTAAAAAAGAGGCGATTTTATAGATGTTTGGCGGCTCCTAACTCATATAAAAAATAGCTAATCAAAAAAATAAAACCACAGAAACATGCCAATGGTGGATATCCATAGCATATTAAAAAATATTTTTTCTCTAGTGCCATTATTGAGGAAGAGAAAAGTGTAATACGTTTGTATGGACAAGGCGCTGGTGTACAGCCCTCTTAATATAACTATAATTATTGTTAATATGTATATACATAATATAATTTTCTTAATTTATCACACCTATTTTAAAATTTCTTCTTCCGAACCTTACTATTTGCAAAATCATTTATTAGTTGTTTGAGGTCCATTTTGGCTGCTTCTTTGTGCTCAATTGTAAGCAAATATATTCAATTCATTGAGTCTGGTTTGACCGATCGACTTTATTTTGTAAACTTTAATTATTTTTAATTTATTGAATGTTCTTTCTTCACTGCCACAGTTACCGGAATAGTAAAAAATAACATGAATTCGGTGTATACTTCTGAAAAATAACTCTCCAAGCAACTGTATTTGGTAATAAGTAATTCTGAAAATTGCCTTATGGTTATTGTTTCAGAAAGATCCTTCTTTATTAATAAAAATACATGTGTTAATTGAGATTCGAACTGATCTGAGAAAACTTCTGGATATTTTTTCCTGAGATTCAAACAATGGTCTGAAATATATTTTTCCAGTATATTAATAATTTTTCTAGGTTCAAGAAAATCGAAATAGTTTTTCACTACCTGCATTCCCGCAAAATGTGTCTTAATTTGAACAGTTATTTTATCGATTTATGGCCCCCTATCTCCGTGGGCCCGCAAGCATTGCTTACCCCCGCTACATAGTAGTTACGCCACTGAAGTGAAAGTAAGGAGAAGCTAGTAAAATGAGAAAGAAGGATGGGAGTAAATGGTCAAATGATATTCTGCAAAGAAGTCTGAATGTGTGATGAACAAATGAATCAAAGGAAATATGAGGAATGCAGTTAATGAAAGTTGTGAAACACGGACAGGAAGAGAAGAGAAATCTTCATCCAGTAGATGGTGAAAGGTCGACGATGGTAGCGGATACTCATCTTGTAGCTTCATCGTCCGAAGCATGGGATGTCTCGCGAAGAAGATTGTCTTACCGTTTACTCAAGGAGATAGGTGAAAATGAAAGCAAGTACAAAAATGTGGTCGTCAGTATCATCAAACACCGTTGAAATAATCGAATGTAGATTATTGGATGTCTATATGGATTTCTATAGGTCTATGGGTGTTGATAGAAAGAGTAAAAATATTCAATTACCTGGGTACCTGGCTGAATGAAGAGATGGACCCAAATGAAGATCTAAGAATCCGCATCGAGATGGCTAGAACAGCATTTATAATAAAAATGAAGGCGGCGCTTACAAACAAGCATCTCAATCTTCATATGCGGTTGAGATTCGCGAAGAGCTAAGTCTGGACAGTATTACTACACGGATGTGAGACGTGGACTCTGAAGACCAAGATGATCAGCCGCATCGAAACTTTTGAGATGTGAGTCTACAGGTGTATGCTGAAGATTCCATGGACCAAAAAGATATCAAACGAAGCTGTCCTCGGCATGATGGGGAGAGGCAGGGAACTTGTTTCTGTCATCAAGTGGAGAAAGATGCGAGTACCTCGGACACATGATACGGGGCCTAAAATACGAATTTCTCCGTTTGATAACCATGAGGGAAAATAGAAGGAAAAAAATAGATTGGCAGGAAAAAGTTATCTTGGCTTCGAAACATGCGCATGTGGACTGATATGAGCGCCGAAGAGCTGTTCCGAGCCGCTGAAGACCGATGCGGATATCTTCAAATAATCGACGAGGTGGTCGCCAACGTCCGGATGAGGACAAGGCATTAACAAGAAGAAGAATATGTATTTCAACCTCGAAACTATCAAATGCTTGGGTAAAAGTAGACGATTTTTTTAATTTAAGCACAGTAAGATTATCTTATAGTGCTATATTTATATTAAGATATCAACGGTAGATTTATATGACTGCCGATGTTATAAAGTAATCAAAGACACATACAACATTCTAATTTGTTGTGTTTAGTTAATTAACAGTTTCGCATATGTATATCATCAGTAAGCAAATAATTAAACGTATGTTAACTAAACATTCTCTCTTTTCCATTTGCCGAATATTTAAATATTTACTATTGCTATAAGTATCTGTGGCTCGGTTTTGAAGAGACTATTTTATGTGAAATACTTCATGTGTGAAACTATCAATGTCTGGCTTATTCAATCCAATGAATTTTCAGCTTTTCTTGTCTAATCAAATGTTCGATGATTTAATGACTGCAATTTTCTCTAACTCGGATAATATGAATCGAATTATTGCACTTTCACTCAACTGTCTCAATCTAAACATTTTGCACGCGCATCATTTAGGGCGAAAACACACTGAATGGTACATGGTACGTGCTATTTTTTGGATACTTTTAAACCCCTAGCTCGTACACATGGTACACAGTCTCAAAAATCACCCCCTGGAGTGTTTTTGGTGCTATTTTTTTTCCTTGCTTTAACAGTGATCGATAATGGTGAATCCCATATTTGATTAAATGCAGGAGAAACTTTTTGGTTGCATATTTTTTTATGACAACACATACCAGGAAGGCATTACAGGCAACCTTTTGCAGCATTTTTCATTATATATGTACATAAGTAACTGAATTACGAGACACTGAAAAACTCGCAAATCAATGACACATCTATCAAATCGTACACAAACTTATTTATTGCACGTTAATCAAACACAAATTATTGGTGACATAATGTATATATAGGAAGGATTTTGGCTAATTTTTACTGGGAACCGTTTCAACAATGAAATCAGAGAAAATTGGCAAACTCTGATAGGAAACGATCAACGTGGAGCACAAATCCAGGTCTAACCAGTAGCATACTCTGAAAAATTCATTTTCACTCGAGGCCCGGCCCTGGGATCTAACCCGAAGCTTA
The DNA here is from genome assembly GCF_051622035.1 of Arctopsyche grandis. Taxonomy (NCBI): domain Eukaryota; kingdom Metazoa; phylum Arthropoda; class Insecta; order Trichoptera; family Hydropsychidae; genus Arctopsyche; species Arctopsyche grandis. The sequence continues at coordinate 2,229,371 of NC_135363.1, forward strand.
ACAACCGAGCAAGCATGCACGTGCAACTACACCCGGATTCGGTTTGGGGAACACCCACTGTTTACAAGCCAGGGACGTGACGTCCCATACTACGCAGTGTGTTTTCGCCCTTATATATAAAATATAATTAAAAAATAGGTATGAAATAATTACGAGATTGTCAATTTTCATATGTATTGTATAATATAATAGCAATTTTATTAATAAAAAAAATAAATTTATAACATCAATACCATCACAAAGGGGCATAAATTATCACACTAGATGGAATGACAAATAAACGTACATTCAAAAATACAGAAATTAACATTACAAATCATATACCTATAAACTAAAATTATATTAAACATAATATACATACATAATGCCATAATAAATCTTTAAATCAGTTATAACAAACTATAAAATCATTATTATATTTAAAAAAATACACATAGTGACTAGATTATGATTGAAAATCGGGCGGTCACATTTTATTAAAATTAAAAGTTTACACGCAAATCATATAAAAAATATATTTATTTAAATATTCATAATGCTATTTTTATACAGTCTGGAAGACTATAAATATAAAAGAACTATTTATTATTATAATAAAATAGAGAGCTGAATGCATTCTCTTTGAATATTAATAACTGTACTATGAGATTCAAAGGTAGCATTTATTCAATGGTTTTATGTATTATATTACAAAATGAAGTTGTCTAAATTTACTGATCGTTAAATATTGAAATTATACACTTCATTTAATAATAAATACAATTGAAATGCTTCAGCGTCAAATAAAAATGAAAAATAAACACATTTGTTTATATGTGCTGATAAATGAAGACGTCGAATTGAATACATATAATTGACAAGTTAAATTTTGATATGAAATTCAACACAACGTACATAATATATGAATTAAACTCCTAATTGACATTGACATTTATCAAACGTCAGTAATTTTACAAAATAAATAGCTAAGTATATACGCGCACCTTTGTACTAAAATTAAAGTGAATCGCTCCACTACGATTTCAAAGTACAGTAAATAGGGCAAGAAAATTATGATCTATATAAGGATAGTTACTTCCGATACAATGTAAAAGTAAAATGCTAAAACTATGTTTGATTCAGTCATATTTCAATATTAAACGAAAGTTAGAAATAAAAGCTTCATTACAAAGTCGTCTACTGAACTAACAACACCATATAAATACGTTGGTGTTGATAATACGATATTAATATTATAATATTAAGTAGAATACTTATTAGTTATTGAATAATGTGAAAAAACTTGAAAAAGCCAATTTATGTATTATTAAATAGTTTACTATTGTTAACTATCATGTACACATTTGAAATTTGGTCAGTATTTTTATCAAATTTTGGTCAGTGCACTCAAATTCGGTCGCTATACTTTTGGTAGTGCTAATATGCATAAACAACAATGCACTTAATAATAAACATAATATTTATTTCAAACAAACGCACTTTTTTTGTACCGTCTTCTAATTTTCGAATGATTTTGCCTTTTCACAAATCAAAATAAGTCAATTAAAAGAAATACACAATTCAATACATATGTGGTGATGTTTTAACGGTAATTGGATTATTCGTCACATTGCGGTGGTCACAAAGACAATTTTTACACAATACACAATATTTGGCACTCAAGTTCTCGTTAGTATGATAGTTATCATTAGTATGATGGACTTTTCGGCTGCCAGATGTTCCGTTATAGAGGTTTTTTCCTGACTTTGTGACGAGTCCTGTGTGACCAGTAATCACCGAACGGTTTTAACGTCCTTCATTGACAAATTGAAAGGAGCACTCATGATTTTGTCAATTTTTTTAAGAACCTGGGTACATATGTCGGGCTGAAAACCAGACTGGTACAAGTGACATTTTTAAAAAAAGCTGGTTTAAGTAATAAAATAATAGCATTTCATATATGCTATTATTTTTACACTTAAACCAGATTTTTTTAAAAATGTCACTTGTACCAGTCTGGTTTTCAGCCCGACATATAGTCAAAGACATAATAATACTCATAATAAACGTCAGTATTTTTGCGTTTGAGTCGAGGAATCGGGGTTTTTCAATTAGTTTCTAGCATATTTATTTCAAAAATTAACACAACACACAAGTACATATGTTTTATAGTATAGATATTTTATGGAGAATTGCTTGAATCAACTTAGTAATAAGTGAGTTATACTGTATTTCAAAAAACATTCAGAATGTTTACGGAATTGTCAATATTTAATACAGGTTTTTCATTCCAAATTCCAAAAACCCCTTTTCAATGTCAATTTGAAACGAAAAAGAGTCAATTTGGAATGAAAAACTTATATTATACAGTTATACGATTGGAATTAATACTAAGCCAATATATATACTAACTATTTATTTAAAAAAAATACTGACCAAATAATTAAATGCCATTTATTAATTTCCTATTAGGCGATCTATGTTACTTTTGTATCTATTATGATGGAATAAATGCAGTCTTGTATTGATTTTCTTTTTTTTTTTTTTGTTTGAAATCAGTTAATATCACAATAGACAAAGTAACGTGACGACAAATCATAATACAAATCTAATAGTTTTTATCTATTATTCAATCATATCGATATACCCCATATAAGGAATAGTCACCTACGCTTCATAGTATAGTCATAATAATTACTAACTATTGTCAATAGTGCTCTTTTTTTATAGTATTATTATCGTGAATGCACATTAGCATCTACATACTTTTCCTCATAGTAGTATCGTCTACAACTTGACATTTTTTTTTCAGATAAACTTTGGTGCAAGAACATTACAAGTATCGTATCTAAGCTCAAACAAAGAAATATTTTATAATATTGATTTATATTTTATTGTTTCTCGATCGACAACGCTTCCGCAGCATCGACGATGGCTTGGATGCCATCTTGAGCGGGAGCCGTGAGCATGGCGCATGGATATTGAGTGTTGTCCTTACTTTCGAGCTCCTTAATCTCCTTCACCAAGTCACGCAGCTGCTTCCGAAGCCTCATAGCTTTGCTTCTCAACTCCTTATCCTTCTCTCTGATCTTCGATATCCTCTGCAGTACTAATTTTTGCTCGGTAAAATCAATCACCCAACGCAGATAGAGCTCTACAACAACAAAACAACAACATTTAAGTACGAATCAAACATTTTCTTTTCATTTTGATACATACAAAAACAGACCTTCCCAAAGTACAAGACTCATCGGAGCGACAGACGGCCAGATGATCCCTTGATTCGGCTCATAAAGCGGACTAATGATCGACTCCATAACTTCAGGCGTGTTTAAATACGACCACAAACTAGTCGTTTGCTTGAATAAATCTAATTCGTCACGCTCTCTTTCACAATTACCCAAAAATGTTCCTAAAATATTCATTAGAAAAAAATCATACACAATAAAGGGACATAACCTCAAAACTGTATTGCAATTAAATTCATTCTGTACCGTATTGGCTATAGTATGAATGCTCAAAAAGAGTGATGAGAAGATTCTGCGTGAATTCAAAGCTACACGGGAACTGCTCGAGGAGTTGATGCATGCAGTCCAAAAATAAAAGGAACGTCGGGCTGACTCCCGGCAAGGCTTGGTTGCTCGACGACGAAGAAAACGAAGCTTTCCTCAAACTATTACTAGTCGGCGTGGTATAATAGCACGAATGCACATGCCGGTCGGCGAACGGATGGCCAGCCTGAACCCACTCCCGTTCAATCAAAGCTTGAATACTAAAATACAAAACAAATTTATAATTACCAATACATATACATATGTACCCAGAGAAACGTTATAATAACAGAAGTGGCTTTAGGCGTTATATTGTCCACATACATTCCTAAATAAGTTTAGCATCAGTTGTGTTTGATGCTTGGTGCTCGATGTACATATGTTCGCCGATAAAAACTTCTCTGTTTGTTTATATTACTCACAAGATGGGCAAGTGCATCGTTAAAAATTGCACAATGCATTCAAAAACACACAATAAACAACATGCGATACATTTTTATAAGTAAATTGATCATTTAAGTAGCATATTATTCAATTAACATCGTAGTTTGACGGTTTTTAAAAGTGTCATGGCGATCGCCCGCATTCTACATAAAATTTCAGGGGTGTCACCAGAATAATGTAAAAATTATTTTTAAATAAATATAGTAATGATTTTTAAACGAGCCGTATGTGTGATTGGCCAAACTGCTAGGGATAAAGTGTGTGTGGTATGCATGGGAGAGACCGGATGCGTGTTGCTATGGTCACTTGTTGGAGAACAAGCCGGACGACATGTTATAATAAATAGTTCTGACTGAATCTGCGCTTTTCACTTGGAATCCTTCACATACGGATCCTATATAAATGTAAAATGTATAAATGTTTCTCTCAGTGGCGCCGAATACTCAATAATTTTGTTGCGTGGACGTGAAGAGGGGGCTGTTGTGAAGACGCAAGAGGGTTGTAGAAGTCGTTTATTGGTCTGCTCTCGTCGGCGCTCCAGTCGGAATGGTTTCCAGGCCGAGAGCGCCCCATATTTATACCCGTTTGGGCTCAACAACTATCGGTCGATGAGTCAGACGATCCCATTGGCCGTTGCATACGGCTCATTCATTCGTAGAGGCCATTTTGGCGGGAACAACAGATCAGATGATCTGCGCTAGTAAACCATCGGTCCACTATCGCCACTCACCTAATCTCTACGTTACAATATTAATAACCAATTATTTAAGTTTAATATAAACATCGTTCATTTTATATTATACATATTTTTGTTGAAACTATACACTACACGTTGATTTAAGAGTTCCCAAGGACAGACAAATACAAAAAGGTAGATAAAAATAATCCAACAACTGAGAAAAGAAACGGATTGGCCACCAACGCCCAACACCACCATATACTCAAATTGTAAATAAATCTATATAAAAATAAAACTTTAATTTATGTAGTGAATATGTGATGACCCTGATTGTATTCCGTGCGTTTTAGCGTAGTTATGGAGACGTACCGCATAATATTTATTCGTAAGGGCCCTTCTATTATTATAACATTTCTCTGTATGTACCTATACGAATAATAATTCCATAATCTTACCCTCGTACTGTTCGGCAGTCGGGATTGATGATAACTTGAACTAAAGAGCACACAACCAATGTCGCATCCATTCCCTTAGAGCCGTGAACTAATACAGGACTTGGTTCCTAAAATGTTTCATAATTAAAATAACGCAAGCATATTTGACATCACGAAGAATGTTTATATGTGTATTACGTTGTCAAGACATTGCGCTATAGTGCAGGCCGTATTCAAAGTATTCATAATGTGGCTGAGCCATCCGCAACTTTCAAGTTTTGAAAGCCATTTATCGCAAGAGATGTCTTTATCGTTACAGACTGAAACAAAAAATATAAAACAGTGAAGTCATGTTTTTTAAAATATAATTAGCCAGCAGTATGGCTTATATTTAGCACCAAGAGATTATTGGGTTCGATCCCGGACTAATCTTTAACCTTTCCACCGCGTACGACTACTATACATGTCCTAGCGAACATGCCCTCAGCGCGCGAGACACGCATAGATGTCTTGGAAGTTCCAACCTGTATAAGAGCCGTCTATTGTGTTAAAATTTTATAACTTGGTTCAAAATATTACTAAATGTATACTTCACCAAATTCATTAGATGGCAGTAGTCAAAAAAAAAAAATATAGGTTGTAAAATTTAAAAAAATATTACAACCTATATTTACAGTCGAAAACGCGATAGCAAAATCCGCAAACAAAGCAGCCGCGTACAGGGCATGTTCGCTAAATTTGGTGACGCGGGCAAAGGGTTAATACTGCCGGTTTAGACTTGGATATTTGTATACTCCAAGTCAATCGTTTTTTTATCAGAGTTTGCCAATTTTATCTGATCATGGTTGAAACGGTTCCTCAAAATTGGCAAAAAAATCATCCTAACTGCTGTCACAAATCTTCTGTATTTAATCTATGTACAATTTGTAAAAATTTAATACATCGATGTCTCAATGGATTAATTCATTAATTGTTAATTTCGTGTTATTCAGCTTCTCGAAATATATTTGTAATTAATTGTCTAGGAAGGCGCATTGGGGTCTTCCTGTCAAGCCTTCCTGGTATATATTTATGTAAAATAAAAAATATATATAAATCAGCGGCGTAGACTAGTGTAGAGTGGTCACAGGTTCGAGTCCCATTAGAGTCCTGCTGCTGGCCAGACCTTGGATTGTGATTCCAGGTCGATCATTTCTTATCAGTTTGCAAATTTTTCTGATTTTCATTGAAACGGTTCCTGTAAAATTGGCATCTCCTTTCCTATCTCTCTTGCTAATCTCAAGTTATTCAGCAACTTGAGGTTCGACAATTTGATAACAAAAAATTCTGCAAAATTTACTCTATAGACATCTGTGTGGATGTTTGTAATAATTCGCATTGTATAAAAATGCTTATGTATATTGATTGTATTGTATTTGTATAAGTACACTCGTCGCTTTATGTACATACATGTTCGATGAAAAATAAATATATCTAAGGTTTAACGCAAACTAACCAGCAGAAAAGACTAGCGGTGAACATATAATGCTTTGAACAAAGTGGTCACGGGTTCAAATCCCACTGGTTTAAACTAGCCAGCCCTTGGATTTGTGACTCCAGGTCGATCGTTTCCCATCAGAGTTTGCCAATCCATCTGATTTTCATTGAAACGGTTCCAACAAATTGGCAACCTTACCCACTTCTCGCAAAATATCGAGTTTTCAGCAATCTCGAATTTCGCTGAATTGTATAAAATGCTGCAAATTTACAAATTTGACCATAGATGTATCTGTGGATGTTAATTAATATGTATTTATGTACTTTGTAAAATACAAATAATATTTGTATCAAATGCACAATTTTTCTGGCCAGGAAGGGGCATTGGGGTTAACAATTAGGTCTTCCTGGTATATATTAAAGATAAAATAATGACTATTAACAGCGTTTGAGTCAGTAAGCCCAACCGACATTTCAAATTAACGTTTATATGTATTACACGGCTCATATTATTAATTAGAATGTTAGATATTGATTATATATTCGCCAGATGTAATAAACTGGCCGTGTATGTGTAACATTACTAATTTAGTTATTCTTAAAGGTAGATTTTTATATATAATATGTACATAAATGAGCAATACCTTCCATGAGTTTTGTGAATGATTCCAAAAGCTGCAAATTGGATATTTTATCCATCGGTCTATTGACCTTTCTCCATTTCGGGTAATACGAATCGGATTCCATTCCACCACCTGAAAAATAAGTATAAAATTACTTTTCCAAGCTTATTTATGCAATACAATGAGTACTATACAAAAGTTACTTTTACACAGTCAGTGGAATTGTCAATAAAGTCACATAAGCTGTGTTTATAATAAAACTTCAATCAAAGGCTGTCAACACAGTTTAATTCTCCAAACTTCATAAAAAAATTAAGAGCACACATATTTAAACCGAAAAAAATCGAATGAGTGTAAAATGACACTTTCGGTTGACGATTTTATGCCAAAGTTTATATATAACTTAGTATTAAGCTAACACTTTATTAACATTACTAAACTAGCACTAAAACCTGTACTAGGTAAATTTCATCAAATCGAGACACGCAATTTTAAAGAACTTTCCATATCTATGGAAGCTATGTTAGTACAAATGTTTGCTTTTTCACACTGAAGTCAGGTGGTTTTCTAGGGGTTAAAGTCTTATGCCGATTCATAGAATTTAACAATGAATTGTTAACCTCTGTCTGAAATTAAGGTGTGGATGATTTTGTATAATGTCTTCAGAATGCTAATTGGAGTGCTGAAATGGCATATTTAGCAGATATTTTAAATAACGTTAACTTAAGCATTTAAAGAAAAAACGAATATTTTTTGACATGCACTGAAAAATTGACATGATTTCGGAAAAAAACAACACCTTGGAAAAATCGAATAATAGAGAAAAATAAAATAGATATGTTTCCTTCACTTTACGAAAACATTGTCAAGGTAATTATTTACGCTGTAACAGAACATTTAACTTTATTGGAAGACTGGAAGACCTGGTACTATAGAAGATTATGTCTGGATAATTGGAGTTGTGGATTTTTGTACCCAGAAGAAGGAGAATTTGATCTCATTGTCGACGGATTCAATTTTCCGAACTGACTATGGAGGAATTTTGGATTTCTGTCCAAGAGGAATATTCAGTTCTCTACATGAGGCCACTGAAGATCATATTTGTGTGAGCTCGGTTTTTTAACAATAACTAAAAAACAAGAAAGACTTACGAATTTAGACAAAGAATTGAGGGTAGCTATGTCAAACATTCGACCTTATATTTCTGAAATTCCTATTATGCTGTACATTAACATTAGAATAATATAATACTACGATTACTAACCAAATTAAATTAAATTGTAAAATGTTCAGTAGATCAGAAGCTATTAAAATAGATATAAGATGTATTGTGAACATAATTTCGTAATAATAAAAAGCATTTAAAATCAAAATATTTCTGAAATCTGCAGAATCCAACAAGCTCAAATAACACATTAATTGATTTTTACATCAAATAAATTCCATTTTGTTGAGGGTAGTTTTAGTTACAGTTTTTCCGTATATGTATATAGGTATAACTTTCCTTAAATTATTTTTTTCTTCAACTATTATGTAATTTGTAATAATAATTATGTCCGCATATTTTTTTAGCTGTTTAATTCTGGTGCACCGTGACTTCGAAAAGGTTAATAACCACTGCTCTAGAGTAAAAGTACTACATAGTTCCGGTTGAGGTATAAATATTTAAAGAATATAAGTGTATAAAATTTATCATTTCTATCATATGTAAAGGAGTTTCAGATGCATTGAGCGCTTCAGGAGATAATTGAATCCAAAAACCAAAAATAAAGGGGAGGGATATACAACACATTCTTTCCAGACTATGAAAACGTGATCAGTGATCGATTCCAAGTTTGAATCAGTCAAAATCTCGAGTTCGAATTTTCGCATGATCACAAAACTACATCCATTAATACTTTTATTGAATACAGTGTATTTTTTTTTTACACTTTTTCTAGCACAATATATGTATGTTGAAATTCAATGGTTAATTTCAGAAGAAGTAGATAATTTATATATTTATTAAAGACTAACCTTTTCCTTTTTGTAAAGCAACTAGATTTGCAGACCGCAAATCAAATATTAAACCTTTACTATTGGATCCGAGAATGTAATTTAAAAGCTTTTCATCAGATTTTGATCTTTTATTTTGTGGTCCAACCAGCGGTTGAGAGCATCGCATTAGTACGGCCTAAATATACACAGCAGTGAGTAATCAAAACATAGAAGCAATATATAACTACACACAAAATACATATAATCAATACCCCAGTTTCGTGTCTGTACGAAAATATTGGAAATCTTCCTCCTTTTCTAAAGGCAGCACTGCCGGCAATACATTCATCATCAATGTGCTTAGGAACAATCAAAACTTGTGGATACGAAAGACACACTGTATAGCCCTTATTCACCCATGAAAGCCTCCATTCGTCGGTACTCAGCAGCTTAGAATATTCCGATTCCGGTCTGTAAAGTAAAACGGAAGAACAAATTAATACATATGTAATTGAAATAAATTGAATTGAAGTGTGGAAATGTTACCTGAATATATTGTAGCCGTCTTCTAAAGATTGACATATCGGTTTGTAGAAGAACGGATAGAGTAGACGAGGATTATTCAAATTCGTGAGATTTTCTAATGATTGGTAGACTTTGGATAGATCTGTGCTCGAACCAATGTCTAAATGTAAAATTCTGAGATCTTTACATTTCAATACGAGGCTTCCACCCTGGGCCACTCCTCCAGATGTGGGCTTATTTTCTTTGCGTTCGATCAAATCGATATTTTGATGCATTAACTGAAATAAAAAAAAAGTTGTTCATCGTGATAAGATAGCCAGTTATAAAAGGCTGTATATAACATTGACAATTATAATCTTCATTGTATGATTAATCAATGTTTTAGCTTAATAAGAATCTACACTGGCGGTCATATAATAATAATAATATTTTTTTAAATATAAATTTAGGCCTCATTTTGAAGTAATATGTATATATTTTTTTAGTTGAAAAGAAGAGCTGGAACGGCATCATACGGCAATCAGGATTGTCACCGGTTTTAAGCCTCATGTCCCAGTTTACAAATTTTTCTATTATGCATACTTTTTAAGGAATTTCAAAGGGACAAATACAAAATAAATCCCTAAAAATAATTTATAATACACCCATATACACTAACTTGAAAAAACTGCATGCCATATATAATATTCCGTTTGTTGCAGACATTACTAACAAACTAACCAGTAGATTCTATGACAGAATCACTAATAACCATACACTAACACACTTGTGAAGAGTCTCGGTGATTACAACAAAATGTCTATACCCTTCAGGTATAACACACATATTACCTAAACAAAATCTGCTTTAGGTCATCGACTTTAGAGAGTCTTAAATTAATATTATGTATTAAATGTATTATGAGCATTTATAAGGATTGTAAATAGGTTTTTGAGATCTTTTTCCTATTATGCTGTAGATTAACATTAGAATAATATAATACTATGATTAATAACCAAATTAAATTGAATTGTAAAATAGAAAATGATCAGTAGAACAGTAGCTATTAAAAAATAGATATAAGATTACGTACATATTGTGAACATAATTTCGTAATAATAAAAGGCATTTAAAAATCAAAATCAAAGGGACAAATGGATGGATTTAATAGAGAAGTAGCAAAGTTTTATGAAACATTTACAGATTATTCGAAACAATGGACAATAAATACCATTAAAAAAATATTCTGTTTTCCTGGACGAGCTTGGCAAAAATACCAGAATAGCTAGATATTAAAAAAGACAGTTGAATATTTAAATCCATAAATATATTATAATAAATGACATATATTTGTTCATTAAATTCATTAAATCAATTTGTTGCATTAAAAAATATATTAAAAAGAGAACTACAATCTCTAAATTGAAAAATGGGTAGTTATAATTTCGCATTGTATAAATTAAAAATTAAATAGAAGCTATATGGCAGCCCAAGCGAGGTAAAATCTTGGGGAGAGAAAAAAATTAAATAGTCTAATATTGTTAACCCTAATCATACTACATAAAGTACACTATTTATAGCTTAAATTTTTGAATAATTTTTTATATCTAACTTCTTGAAGTTGAAAAAATGTATGCGATCGCTAGTATATATATGTGTGTGATAGTATAGACGCGAAAAAGTGTCTAGTATTTGTATATATCGAAACATATGTGAAACAGCTGTTTCGGCGAATGCTTTAAAATGACGCGGAAATTGCGCGAAAAATTGTACAATATGTCAAGTGACAGTCGAGACGAAGTTAAGGTGGGGAGGGGGTGGAGAGGAAGCTGCAAGTTTCGCACCCATAGTTCCGGTTGGTTCTGATGTCTCGAGCTGAGGATGAGATGGTGGCCAGTGATGCAGAGCGTGCCGCAGAGATCGCCATGGTGCGGAGCTCTCAACACCACGCTGTCCACTTTGGGCACCAAGATCAGCTCCACGAACTCCATCTCACCGCACCATCGCTTGACACTTGCGTTTACTTTTAACGTTTGATCCGCTTTTGGCCCAAAGCGATTATAATATCGATTCATCTTTTCAGGTCAACTTTAATTGGGCCGGCGTATGGTTGCTGTGAAAACGCGCATAAGCACTAATGTTGTCTTAAGTAGCGCGTTTTCATTTATGGTTAAGAGCAAATATTAAGAATATGTGTCGATGCAATAGTATACTATCACACTGAAGAAAGTATTCAAATATGTAGTTAAAAAGACTGTACGCAAATCTATGACTGTCTTTATTATATTATATGGTGAAATAATTTAAAGCAGATGTATAATATAAGGGGAAATGATTTAATGCAGTTCTTTTAAAACCGAATAGATATTTTTCAATTCTTAAGTCATTTCATTTTCATGCTTTTTTTTTACAAAACATTGAATAAATAAGCAAAATATAATAATCATTTTGTAATACGTTATTGTGAATGTCATAATGTCGTAATCTTAGCACACTCGATTGTAAGTTTAATAGTAAATTTGTATGCGGTTTTGTCATTGATTTGTTTGTTATTGTCAATCTATTTTGATTTGTGCCAATTTTGATTACAACGCAGCGATATTTAGTGAGATATATGTCACAGAATAGAATGTTAAATAATATTAAAATCCGAGTAGAGTTGTTAGTTACTTGGATATGATGTAAAAAATATAAGAAGTCTGTAACATTGCAGAACATCTTTTCTTCTTGGTGGTGCTCCGGTTTTGGTGCTCCCATGATCTGTAATTTATATTCGTTTAAAAATTATTCGAAATATGCAGAGATGCTTAATTCAATTCACGAACTTACCAACTTATAATTACAAATAACAATGTATAAACTTTTAAACCCATAACTTGGCACATTTAAAGATTCAAATCATTCATATATAAAAAATAAATCAGAAATGAAATCGAGAAAAGCCAAAATCTGATCTAACCAAATTTCTTTTTATCATTTATTCTTAATTTACGGATGTTTTTACACTATTTTGTAAAACAAAATGCCTATTAATGGATTATTTTTTTAAGTGAGAGGAAAGCTAATGCGCCGGCAAATAAGTAAGAATTAACGAGAAATTTTATTTTAAAGAGGAAACTATCTGTTCTCAACTCGTTTCGAGGCAAGACTGTTCTGTATTCCATTCTAGCATAGGAGAGACTCGCGTGCCCGGAAATCAACTGGTACGGGGAGTGGGGGTCGGTCGATTATACCAACCCAACTATTTGGACTCTACGTTAACGATTACTCGACAAATCGATTGTAATTTTTTCCATCTTTCGACTTTCCATCAGTTTACTTTCCTTGCAGTGACCCAGACCCATATTAAGATCGATGTTTGTCTGTCTGTCTGTCACGTATGCGTTCCTATACCATGCAACCGATTGCGATGAAACTTACATGAGTTATTGTGTGCATGCCCGCGATGGTTTTTGTAAAAAACATTCGCCCAAAAACGGGAACGGGAAAACAGGAATGAGTGGCATTGCAACGCAATAATTTCAAATGTGTTCGCTTCGCCACCTGCGTTGTTAGGGTAAAATAAAAAAAACAATTGAATAATTTCAAATGTGTTCGCCATAATTTACTTTGATTATTAAGTATTCATTTGAAACTGAAAGATTTACTTATCGAAACACACCGAGACACGGGAACGGGAATTGCATGTATTATTATGGCATTGCAACGCATGCCAGGTCCAGCTAGTATTTAATATAAATATTTCGGTAATTGGATTATTACGCACATTGCGATCGCCCAAAAGACAATTTTTGCCATGAAAATCGTGAATACGGAATATTTGGCGCTCGAGTTCTCGTTAGTATGATAGTTATCGTTAGTATGATGGACTTTTCGGCTGCCAGATGTTCCGTTATGGAGATTCTAGTGACTTTTGGGCGAGCGCTTTGTGGGCAAAATCACCGAACCAAATATTTCAAAAAAAACAACGGTTCGGTGATTACTGGTCACAAAGTCACTAAAATATCTATAACGGAACATCTGGCAGCCGAAAAGTCCATCATACTAACGAGAACTCGAGTGCTAAATATTGTGTATTCGCAATTTTCATGGCAAAACTTGTCTTTGTGACCACCGCAATGTGACGAATAGTCCAATTACCAAAAACAACATACAAAATATTTCACCTGTGATCAATGGGTCTACCTCACCGCACCGAAAGTCAAAAGATCTAAAAAGCAAATATCAAAAAGGCAAAGGTCGAAAATCGAATGATCACAAGTCGAAAGATAAAAAAAGGGTGCATGGTAAACGGTACTATGTATATATATAATATATATCAGTGGCATGCGGTGAAATTATTTCTCTTTTTGTCATACAGCCTTGTTTAATGTGCGCACGCAGGATACGGGAGGAAAATCCTGTTCCTCTTGTATCCTGTTCGCGCAAATTAAGTAAGGATGTACGACGGGGGGAAGAGAGACTTTAACCGCTCGCCACTGATATACATACTAACCGTTTTTCATATGTATGCATGGTAAACGAACATTTTCGATTTTTTAACATTCAGTGCGGTGACGGTCACCCGTGATCAATGTCTCAACTAAATTTAAAGCGGGCTCAATTTTCAAGATTTGCACCGAGCGCCCACACCGGCGATGATACTCGACAGCTCTTTGAAAGATGAAAAGTCGCAAACAGCAACCGAAATCGATTTCATCATTACGTAAATAAAGTGTGCGGCGGAGTGTGCCGCTGGCGGAGCGGTGCGCGTGGTAGGCATGAGCGACGACCACTTAGCACCGAGCACCGAACAGGGCAGTGTCGTGTGTTTAGCGGCGGGTGAGGCCGCGGCCAGTCGGTTGTTCAGGTGATCGGCGCTGCGCCCTCCGCTCCACGCCCCGACGGCCCACGCCTGCGCCCCACCGCAGACGCCCCACCACCCAACACCCAACACCCACCGACACAGGTGAGGCACCGCCAGCCCCGACGCCTGCGCCCCCCCCCCATTTCAATCCCCACACCACACCACATCACCCCCCCCCCACCCCACCGCCTCCCGTCGTGTCGTGCCTTTGTCCGCGGCCATTGTTTACCCGCTCAGCTGGTCGACCGCACCCCCTCCCCTCCCCACCCTGCCCCCGCACGTCCCATCCCCTCCCCTCCTCTGCAACTATCGATAATCCTATCGATACGATTTTATTTTCACGCCTTTGTGTTGGCCCCAGTGCCGTTCAGTTGTTAAGTCAGTCGCGAGTGATCCGCGCAGGAGGTAGGTTCGTATCGACTCGTTTTTCATTATTTATTTTTTAAAAAGGGTGGGGGGGGTGCCGTTCGGGCCCCCCGCGCCTCCGCCCCCTCGTTTGCTCCGCGCCGTGGTGCAATCGTTAATCGATACGCGTCTCTCGCTCGTACATTTTCCTAACCTCAAAACGTATCGCGTGCGATCAGCTGTTGCGAGGCGACGCCACATTCGCACTCTCAAAATGGTCGCTAATTTTACGCGACACGTTCTTTCTTGCCGAATGACGACTGGCACTCGTTATTGATTTTGATGTTTCGTCCAATGAGATCATAGGTTGGGGTGGTTCGATCCCCCCAAGGTTTGGTTTTTCTTTTTGCGAGATCGTTTTTTTTTGTTCCCAAGTACTATCGGTTCGACTTGGCAACGGTGAGTTTTTAACGTTCATGAATAATATTATATGGTGTATCGAATTACCTTTTGTTCACGTTGAATGTGTGTGTGTTTTTTTTTTTCTAGTATGCATACATATAGTGCATATGTTTATATATTTGATTGACTTTTAACATATGTTTTTCAATTAGTTGTCAATTGTATGGAAGTACCTACATACATGTCAAACCTATTGAAATTGACATCATTGAATGTTTTTAGTGTATAATTTCGCTTTTCTTTTAATGTGTCTCGATACTGAAAAGTTATATGATATTAGTAGGAAAAGTTTTGTATAAAATATTCAAGATTATCTTACAGATCAATATTTTAATGTTTGTAAATTTTCGATGGTTCTAGAATTCGATAATGTAAATTTTTTAACGATTGATTTTTTTGTAACGATGGATTCGACTACCATTTGTATCTTTGGATCAAAACTTTAAATTATAAAAATATTTTTAACTATTTTAATTTCACTATTTTCCGAATTTTTTAAAAAATTTTTCCTGTAAATGAATTATTGATAAATATAATACGTATTTCTATACTTAAAAATCATATAAGAATCAGTCACTATGTGAACTTGGAGCCTAAATCTAACGATAATTACCCGACCTTGGCTCATCCATCTAATTTTCACCAACATTAATGATCTTACTCTTCTTCTTCTTGTTAATGCCTTGTCCGCATCCGGACGTTGGCGACCACCTCGTCGATTATTTGAATATATCCGCATCGGTCTTCAGCGGCTCGGAACAGCTCTTCGGCGCTCATATCAGTCCACATGCGCATGTTTCGAAGCCAAGATAACTTTTTCCTGCCAATCTATTTTTTTCCTTCTATTTTCCCTCATGGTTATCAAACAGAGGAATTCGTATTTTGGACCCCGTATCGTGTGTCCGAGGTACTCCATCTTTCTCCGCTTGATGACAGAAACAAGCTCCCTGCCTCTCCCCATCATGCCGAGGACAGCTTCGTTTGATATCTTTTTGGTCTACGGAATCTTCAGCATACGCCTATAGACCCACATCTCAAAAGCTTCAATGCGGCTGATCATCTTGGTTTTCAGAGTCCATGTCTCACATCCGTGTAATAATACTGTCCAGACGTAGCTCTCCGCGAATCTCAACCGCGTATGAAGATTGTGATGCTTGTTTGTAAGCGCCGCCTTCATTTTTACAAATGCTGTTCTGGCCATCTCGATGCGGATTCTTAATCTGGAGGAGATCAAAGAAAGACTTTCCACGATCTGCCTGAAATGCATTCTCCAGTTCTTCGGTCACATAACACGAAGAGGAGAGGAGTGTCTGGAAGAGCTGGTTGTGGTCAGGTCTGCGGAGAGGAATCCCGGGCCCTGGAAAAACATAATTCCAGGCCCTATGACAAACTAAACAAAACATCTTATATATATACTTTTAGTTTGAGAATAATCTAATGAGAACTATTAGAAAAATACCTATATGTATGTTGGTTGCTATTTTTTTTTTTTTTTAATAATTGAATAAGGACCTTTGATATAATCAGTACGATATCACATGGACATAAAGAATGTGTGGATCTGAAAATTTAGCATTAAATAAATGCGTGTATTTTAATGTAGAATAATATAAAATATTAGTATCGGTCAGTCGGATGTCCCGACATGGGGCATCCGAGTAGTCTGGGCATTGGATCTTTACCCCGGATCAACCCCTCCGCCCTCTCGTTGGCCCTGCTTGTGGTCGATGGTGTGGAAGGAGGAAAAGGTCTCCGACACTCTGGATTGACTGAATATGAGCATTAACGGACTCTCCGTGTGGTCAAAAAACCGGGCAGAAAACGTCTTCATAGTGATGATCCTGATTCCTGACGCACACGACTACCGATAAATGCATGATTTCAAATAGCTACTGTATAATAATTTAATTTATATTACTCGACGCTCAATCGATCGCAGTAATATAAACATTTCAATTCAAATTATTCAACATAAAATCTAAACAGCTACATACGTCTCATTTTTTTGAATACTTCCACTGATTAAATGCGTATTGAGAAAAAAAATCGTCATCATGTACACACACACACACACACACACACTTTATTTGTCTTATTAGTTTCAATCAATCTTCAACGCTGAATCATCGCACGTATGCATTCACTAACATCGCCTTTGGAACGTACGTACATATAACCGCGATTTATTAATCGGTTACCGTCGAGATTGAACCAAATTCGATTTACATATATTATAATTAATTTATATACGCAAGTTCCACACGAGGTACGTTTCCGTTTTATATATGAACAGACACATCCAGTCGACTAATTATCATCGTTTCATTACTCGGCGTATCTTGTATCATCGCCGATGTGCAAAAACACAGCGACATTATAATATTGTGAAAATATTGCATCACACCCCATATTGTATGTGCATGAATCGTCATTATAAGTGTGATGTGTTTTCTATCGTCATTGTTTCAATGCTGAGTTTTGATTTTAACGTGTGTGTGTGTGTGTGTGTTTTGATTTTTGCAAACGTTTCGTGTGTATCTTATCAGTTAAGCTGAGGTGTTATTAGTAAACATGGTTGGAAGTTTGTATATCAATGTCGGTGGCAAATTCGCTTCGCTAATCATCGATGGAGGTGTTGACGATTTGAATTATTGTGATGGCTCGGAATGAGCGTATGGATCGATAGTGTGTTTTGGATATTGTTTTGCATCTTGGCACCGTTAGTTAGGCCCAATGTCAAATATGGTTTCTATGGAAGACTTAAAATGTGGTTTGATTGGATTATTATAAATGTAGTTCGATGTAATGTAGTCGTCGTATTCGGTAGGTGTTTATCGTTGGTATATCTTTCTTTCCATCTGCCTAATTGACTGAGTGTCTAATGGTTTGACCTTTTCTTTGACCAAGCGATTAGGACTTGTATTATTGTTAGATTAGGTGATCAGTTCTGTTGCTATATGTAATTTAATCTTTCTATAAGTTCCATTTCTATACTGAAATTTTTATTTAATGATGTGTGAATGCGTTTTTCCGGACTTGGTAGCGCTTTCCAGATTTGTCTAGCATGATTGACTTTCAATTTTGTTATAATTAGGTAGGTGAAAAAAAAGTTATGGTGTATTTTCAGATTTTTGATTAAAAATAGCAGTCTGGTTTTTAACATTGTAATTTAATATACTGAAAGAAATATGTTCTGAGTAAATGTGGCTTTTTAATATACATTTACAAACTAATAGTCTTAGTAATTGATTTTAAATACACTCATCTATCGATTAGTAGAGAACGTCAGTACCATTGTGGGCACACAAGTTAAATTATTTTTTCATTTACAGTTTAAAGGGCCAACTATTTATTTATTTATATTTAATTTATATCAGGTAGGCGTAACAGGTAACCCTGATGTGATTTCTTGGCCAAAAACATCAGTATATTATACAAAGTAAATGCATATCGATTAACATCCACACAGATGTTTATGGCCTAGTTTGTGAATTGCGAAATTCGAGATTGCTGAAAACTCGAGATTTTGCTAGAAGTGGGTAAGGTTGCCAATTCGTTGGAACCGTTTTAATGAAAATCAGATAAACTGGCAAACTCTGCTAGGAAACCATCGACCTGGAGTCACAAATTCGATTTGACTAAAAATTATAAATATATATTTTTTATTTTATCTTTAATCTATACCAGGAAGGCCTAACAGGTAGCCCCTATTCGCCTTCCTGGCTAGAAATATTGTACATTTGATACAAATATTATTAGTATTTTACAAAGTACATATCAATTAACATCCACACAGACATCTATGGCCTAGTTTGTAAATTTACAGCATTTTATACAATTCAGCGAAATTCGAGATTGCTGAAAACTCGAGATTTTGCTAGAAGTGGGTAAGGTTGCCAATTTGTTGGAACCGTTTCAATGAAAATCAGATACATTGGCAAACTCTGATAGGAAACCATCGACCTGGAGTCATAAATCCAGGGTCTGGCCAGCATAAAACCAGTGGGATTTGAACCCGTGACCACTTCAAAGCATTATATGCTGACCACAAGTCTATTCTGCTGGTCTATTTATGCATAGACTGGTTACAAAGTCAACCAAATTATATATAGTATAAGAAAAATGTATGAACAAGCCTAAAAATTATAAATATATATGTAGATGTGTACGGATGTTAGAACTGAGCCGAATAATTCGCAGCTGAAATTCGCTCATGTATAAACATTTATCTAGTGCAATAAGATTATTAACGGTTGCATAAGATTAGTTTTATGGTGTACAGTTGTCGGCATGACGTTGCCATGCAGTGTTTGACTGATTGTGCGGCCGCACACACAACGATAACCTAAACTGCAAATATCGTCGCATTGTTCCAGCTAAAGATGCTCTCTTCGTTATCACCATCGTTCATTTCTTCCAACCAGTGTATACTGGCAGTATTAAACCTGTGGAAGCCGAGACTTATCTTCCATTTTCCCCATTTGGAATTTGTTTCATTGCCACCATTATTATATTCATTGTATGCAACTTTACAATATTTCATTGCAAGATTTGTTTTAATTAAAAAAAAAATGTTTTGAATCGTACCAGTTAGATAAGTTTTATCTCTTTGAGTATTTGTGTTAATTATTCTTTATATATGGAGTTGAATAGTTAGTGCATTTCTGTTTTGAATTGCGTAGGTGTGATCGATAGGGGTATGCATCTTTGTGAAGGTTAAGCCCTAAGTGTGGTCTATCGATTGGCTGTGAACTAAAGCGCTATTGCAGGCGCACAAGCCTCCCACATAGGGTTAATTAAAGTTGGTTCGTTAAAAATCGATTAATTTATCAATCGTTCAGAAACGTCGGAAACTTATATATTACACGATGCAATTGTGTAATATGTATATGTGTGCAGCTGTTGTGTGTTTTATTAATTAGTTTCGGTTATTTTAGTATGAGCGGATGTTTTTAAGTTATTGGTACAATGGAGAGGTGGGATATGCCTCGTACGTGGCACGTGTTTTTTTTTTGAGCTGGTTTTGCACGTGCAAAAAGTCTAGCACGCCTAATCTGCCGTTTATTGTTCAATTGTTGTAAATGCTTTGTAAAAAAGGTTCGGCAAACCTTTAACAATGCATTTACAACATTTGAACAATAAACGGCCCCCTCAGGGTCGGGGCTTTAGTTATGACATTAACCCTTTGTATCAATAGAATCTTTGTTATTAATCCACAAGAATAGTCGAAATATGATTTTTCTAAGTGGAATTTTATTTAATTCTCATATAAAGACAATTTAATATACTATCCCTATTAATTCAATTCAGATTTGTGTAAATACGAGTAAATACTAGTGAGCTTTTAGCTCGCAATTTTACCGATTTAAAATATAGCACACTTCCAATGAACCCTTTTAAACGAAAACAAAAAATAGTGTGGCTAGAACACTATCCCAATAAACACGTTTCAATAGAAAAAATCTCAATATAAAATAGTATTAACAGTGGGAAAAAATCCCAAGTGAAAATACGTACTTTTGACTTTTGATTTGAACTGGACGACTACTTAAGAGAGATTTGAAAACTGAAAAGTACTACACATGAAATATAAAATACCCGACTATAGATTCCAATATTCATTTTGAACAGGAAATTGACAGATTTTGAGACATCAACCGAACAACACCAAGATATAGAAAGATCGCGCGATTTAAAAATCACATGTATCTCCGAATCTCGAACCAATCAACATTTTTTATTACCAGATCCGTGTTTACTGGGCATAGATCTATAAGAAAAGTCATATCTCGTCTCTGAACCATTTTTCGTGTCGAACAGTGTTATTGGTTTATGGGTCGGGAGACCTTATTGGTTACTAAAGTATACGCTGAGACCTTTTAACTAACCACTTCTTAGTTCACAAACGATTTGTTTTGAGGCTGAAACCGGTAGTTGACGGGCACCAATCACCCATTCTCTAGGTCAGAGCATCGTAACCTGTGCACCGCGATAACATGTGCTCTCCGAACAGCACTTGGGCCTAATGCGTGCGAGTGAGATCGCGTGTGAGGGAGAATACCGTTATATGTTAGTTAGTGTTTTGTCCCTACGCATATACGGAATAACTAGCGATTGTCGATGAAGTACATATGTTTGTACGTAGCTGACAAACTCTACGAGTCGTAAACCATATGTGCCGCGAATATCCAAAGGTTACGATGCTCTGCTCTACGTCACAGTACTAAGACGCGGTGTATTAATTTTAGCGATCTTAAATTGAAAATTGTAGATTTTTAGATGTATTTAATTTTCATATGGTAGTTAAATATTGTAGTAATTAATTTATACATAAACTTTATTACTATACATTTAAGATTGGGTTTATAGAGTTAAACGTTGTAAATTCATTGTATGATACATTTTCACTGCTTGAATTGGTGAAATATATTTTCACTTGAAATGGTACCCTATGGCTATTGCGTGCGTGTGAATGTTCGCTAACACGAACACGCTCCGTCTCTCTTCCACCCCTTGGAATCGTATGTCGCGGAAAGAGACGCGGCACATCACTTCGTTCACATGATCGGCCGACAAAAACAAAGGGTTTTTTTTTCAAAAATATTAATTAAATTTTAAATGATTAATAAAATATCGATTCCGTTGATTCGAATTGCGATATATACAATTTTTTGCACACATGCCGCTAATGTATGCATAAATAATTGCATAGAAAATGGTAACCAAGTTGAAAGATTACAATCGAATTCGTTCTCGAATGACTTTTTTCTACATGTAAATAGTATTGTTGCGTAGGGGTGGGTGGAGGATCCAAGTTAAAGGCCAACAGTCGTCTCACGGCATTTATTGATGATTAAGGAGATACACGCACTTGGCAGTGCTCAGTCCAGAATTACATGATATCGCCTACGTACCGCCTTATAAAGGGTAGATCTCTCAGGACGCCTAATCTGTTTACCTGTTGTATAGTCACGTATTCGGATATGTATTTCCACGACACTGGGTATCCCCGTACCGATTCTGAGAAATAACTAATAACGGTCATTGTTTAGCCTAAATGCACTTAGAGTCCAGATATAATCCTTGGAAGTAAGTGCATGCATTTAGTTAATCCGATAACAGCTATCCGTTGGTCTAAGTGCAATTCGCTCAATCCGCGGCGTACGTAACAGTATGTATGTTTAAATTCTCGACGCAGGTGTGATGACATGCGATACCCAATCAGCTGATGGTTCAAGTCCGGACAGATGTTTCTGACATTGACAACTGAACTCTACGAGCAGCATGCTTTGTATTACATACATATATATATTTCAGTCCGATTTGCCACGGGCTTTCTCAACTGATTGAGTTTCCAACCGAACAAATCATCTCCTCATATCGTCATCGTCGGAATAATAATAATTTAATTGAAATAAAAAAAAAAACGTCAACATTGACACCGTTTCCTCTACGAACGAATGTACATACGTATATGTACCTCGATGTGACGTCACGCGTTTTATCACCGAGTATATGTATGTTTCGTGGATAGAAGCAAGATGTTGACTCGCAAGTCGACTATTGATCGCCGATTGATATTGAACAGCGGCAAGGGGGGGCGCATACTGAAAAACTCTCATCTCGGACACGGCCATCACTATTGCGCTTACCTGAGAAATTCGTCTGAAGTACCGAATAAAAAAAGCGAACGACGGGGTTCTTTGTCCAAAGTCTAAAATTACAAGTCTGTGTCGTTTTTTTGTGTTTTGTACCCATCGATAACGTGCACAATGGTAGTGTTGAATTTCTGCATTATTAGACGATGTCGTTCGCCACTACTTACCACCACTGCATTACGCAATATTTTGTATTCGTATGTACATATATACGTGTGGGTATTTTTTATTAATAGACGTTCGTCTCGCCTTTCGCGTGATATGGCATATTATGTAGTGTACGTTTTTCCCGGTGTTTACGTGTAATTTAATATGTTCGGGTTTGATTCGAATTTGGTATTTGATTGTCTCCGTCGACTGACTTGACGATTATGACGCTTTGACGGTTGCGTAAGCTCGATGGTGAGTTTGGTTCGAATCTTCGTGTATGTATTTTGATTTTTAAATGCTTTTTATTATTACGGAATTGTGTTCACAATACGTCTTATATCTATTTTAATAGCTACTGATCTACTGATCATTTTCTATTTTACAATTTTAATTTTATTTGGTTAGTAATCACAGTATTATATTATTCTAATGTATTTAATGTACTCATAATACATCTAATACATAATATTAATTAAAGATTATGTCTAATGACGACGATCTAAAGCAGATTGTGTTTGGGTAATCTGTGTGTTATACCTGAAGGGTATAGACATTTTTTTGTAATCACCGAGATTCTCCGCAAGTGTGTTAGTATGGTTATTAGTGATTCTGTTATAGAATCTACTGGTTAGTTTGTTAGTAATGTGGGGATTCATGTAAGGGAAGAGGGAGAAATTATACACGACTTTATAGCAAGTCTTTTATTCGTTGTAATCATTGAAGTATAATGTATAGAATAGTCATTCCTAACAAAAGTATCGCTTAAAAGCGAGCCATCGGAGAGGGAGACGGAAAGTCAGAAGAGAGACAAAAGAGTGATGAAAAAAAATTCGTGGAAGTGATCGTCCCTTATCGTCCCTTGACGTTCAGGGACGCACGGGCACATACAGATGTTCGGACTTTGTCGAACTAATACTACCACACAATTTCACTATATTGAGCCTATTTCAAAGAAATCCTACTGCTACAGAGTTTAACAATCAACTGAGCAAAACAGCCGAAATCTCCGTTTGCACGGAGTTTTTGTGGCAACATTTTTGGAAGCTAAGAGCGCTTCTACCCATTCTACTTCAATGGTTGTAATGTTTATACAGCCAATCCAGTACTCCATTCGCACCAAGCATGGTGCAATGGTTCGTCGACTTCAACTATTCGAATATCGAATAGTAAATCAAGAGCTATTCGAATATATTCGAAATTTTGAAAAAAGGTATTTACATATGTACCAAGCATATGTAATTTTGAATGAATCGTCTTATCATAGTTGCCATTGAATTCCATCTCGTTTTTTTACAGCCAATAATAATTTCAATTTTTTATTTTCTTTTTTCATTATGATTTCTTGTAAAAATGTATATTTCGCCGGTGAATTCTTAAATATTCGTATTATCTTCATTTTTATCCCCATTATATATTTGATTTTCTTCATAATCGTCATCAATCTTTTCATGTTGATTTTGTTTATTTAGTTTATAAAAAAATATATACACGAATAATATTCGAATAGTTGATGAAATATTCGAATAACGAATGGCTGAAAAATCAGACGAATAATTCGAATTCTCGAATATTCGATTGGGATCCCTACTGCCGACCAATCACAGTTCAGCCGCACTCGATCGGTATCTGGGGTACCAACTCTTAAAAACCAACACTAATGTGTAACAACTATTTGACATTACTCTAAGTATATACATCAATTCCTACAGTAATGTATGTAACAAACGGAATATTATTTATGGCACGCAGTTTTTTCAAATTAGTATATATGGCTGTGTTATAAATTATTTTTCGAATCGTCGTATGATATTGTGTGATTGTGTGTAGACGCAAATCGTTTTTGTCTTTTGGTTTTTTGGGTTATATAAGAAATTTTCTGTTATTTCATCCCGAATTGATCGTTGGCCGACTTTAAAGGTGCAGACACACATATGTACATAATCTTACGGCACGGCATGCCTAGGTAGACTCCAGCTGTGAATGAACGTTCAACTTAATTGGTCCAAGCCACTCGCATCGTGTCGACCCGATATTAACGTTTTCACTTCTGTTCACAAATTAAATTTGACTCCTAATACCGGGTAGGCACGATGCGCGTAAGGGCGAAAACACACTGAGTGGTACGTGTCCCAAAATCACCCCTTGGAGTATTTTGGGTGATATTTTATCCTTGATTGGCAGTAATCGACAACGATGAATCCCACATTTGAAGAAATGTAGGAGAAACTTGTCGGTTGCATATGGATATGCACAGTACCGCCGAGAAGAATCCCGAGTCCTGGGAGAAATAACTCAGGGCCCAATTACAAATTTTTACAATATATTTTTACGATATATTATTAATATACAAAAATTTATCTAACTATTAGAAAAATACCTTTATGTTTGCTATTTTTTTAAATAATTGAATATATGTAGTCCTCGAATAGTCCGGGCCCTGGAACTTTACACCCAGGTCCCCCCCCCCCCCTCGTCGTCCCTGGATATGCATACACTCCCAATCTCCCAGATCTCACAAAAATATGCATTCTGCACGTGCAACTACACCCGAATTCGGTTTGGTGAACACCCACTGCCACTGTAACTCGCAAAATCATTTTTTTTTTTTCAAAAAAAGTTTAATGCGTTTTCGAAAATAATTATGTCAATATAAGGATAGATTATCACCGAAAACACTCCAGTCGGTGAGGCTTGCGAAGGGATACAACGGTACAGATTTGGCGTACCGGAGTACTTATAACGTTTTTTTGTATGTACACAATTATCTAAAAGATATGTACCGCGTATCTCTGTGTCTTTATCTTAAATTTCGATTCCTATTGGTCGAAATGACTTGTTGTGAATGTCAAAGTATTGCTCAAATCATCTTAGTTAACCAAATAGGTATGTTTCTCCCGATTGCCAACAGTCGTAAAATAATTATGCTTTTTTTTGATACTTCAGAAGGCTCTAAAGCAGAGCAATTGGATATTCGCGGCACACATTGTTTACGACTCGGTAGAGTTTGTCAGCTACGTACATACATATGTACTTCATTGGCAGTCGCTAGTTATTCCGTATATGCATAGGGACAAAACACTAACTAATATCCGTTTTCATCGATCACACCCGCGATCTCACTCGTACGCATTAGGCCGAAGTGCTGTTCGGAGAACACATATTACCGCAGTGCACAGGTTATGATGCTCTGCTCTAGAGTATGATAATCATTTCATGTTGAAAATACAGACCGGATTCGAACTACTGGATCAATAGTGACTTGGTAAACGAAATATTGTGGGTTGGATCTTTTTTACACAGCAAATTCATAAGCTTTGTGCTAGTATTCGCATAATTTGTATTCGTGGCTTGTTGGTACCCCACGAGACGCCGATTTGGATGCTTTGTATGTATGTAAGTAAGTACATACATAGGGATACAACTACCCAGTTGGAGTTAGTTTCCAGAAGGTCGCGATGCATTTTTATCACGCTGGTCGTTGATGAGCCATCGATATTGAAATGGCTAATTATGCTGGCATTGGCACTGGCGCAGCCTCCTTTGGAATATGGCCATTAACATACATATACGTATCTCTCTCGTGGGTGTGTTCTGATTCTTTTCGAGAAACGGAATGCCCCAATTTCCGACGCCTTTTGGAATAAGCTAGCTAAGTTTTCCCTACTCCTCGTTAGTCATAATCGTTTGGTCGGGGTTTTTTTTTCACGATATACTATATATATTCGGAGAACGGACGCCGCGCCATAACGAAAACAACCAGTGCTGCCAACGGCCGAAGATTGCATTGGAATTTTCCTTCGTTTATAAGACTGTTTGTATTTTTAGTGCACCGCGATACGGTTCCGGTCCGCATATAGATTTTGTCACAGTTCCGAGGTCCTCCTGAACCGATATTTTGCTCGCCTTTCGGACGAACCTTACAATCCAAAGGTGATAACTCCACAAGATCGTTAATCGTTCGAGGCAGCGTTTAAAATCTAAAACGGTTATTTGTTACAACATCGACTCGCGTAAAGTGTAATCGACTAATAGAGAGTGTAATGCGTTGGATTTTAGTATCTACTAGTTGTTTTACCCGGCTTCGATCAGTGTTTGTAATATAAACAGCTTAAACGCGGCGAATCTAATAGTAAATATTAATTTGTTGTTTTTGTTAAATTTATTTGAATCGAAAAAAAATATATTCTACCTATCGAATCGTCATAGAAACTGACTTGATTTCGATTTCCATCCAACTATAGTTACAAACTTACAAAGTCTCTTTCGAAATTATATATTATACCAGAATACGGCGGCGTCCCCATGTCGTCATGGAAATTTTGACTTGTTTTCGAAGTTCCCAGCCATTTTCCAACCAATAATATTTACACTTACATACAAAGTCTCTTTCGACATTATTTTATTTATTTTATTTTATTAATTGAAAAATCAACAGACAGGATGTACATAGATATGTATAAAAAAACAAATAATAAATAAATAATATATGTAACATCCGAGTCCAATAATAGATTTTTACAAAAATGAAAAAGATAAATATGAGGAAAACAAATTAAAAAGTAAAGAATAAAGGCATGACAAAATATGTAGAACATTGCATAATTAAACTATAGTATTAAAATATTTGGAAAAGGTTATAAAATAGAATATAAGAAGAAATTGAAATTTACAAATATAAAACAAATGAAAAAGGTAAATACAAAATAAACAAATGAAAAGGAAAAGAATGAAAGCTATAATATGATTAAATAGCACATTACATAACTAAACTAAAGTATAAAAATATTGGAAATATTGGAAAAATAGAATAGGAGAAGAAATGAATCAATCGGTCAAGATTCTCTTGATGTTAGACCTGAATTGATGTAGGGAAATACCAAATAGATCAACCTCATTCAGCTCTCCGTTAAACATACGATAAACGCGCTGCAGATAAAAATATTATGTATTAGATTAGTTGCCCGGCGCACTCATTCGTGCATTATCGCTGTAATATACGCTTGTAGTTGAACCGATCTAGCATGGTTTTGATTTTTAAATGCTTTTTATTACTACTAAATTATGTTCACTTATATACATTTTAATAGCTACTGATCAACCGATAATTGTCTATTTTAAAATTTTAATTTAATTTTGTTAGCAGTCATATTATTATAATGTTAATGTGTAGCATAATAGGAAAAAGAGCTCAAAGACCTATTTACAATTGCTCTAGCATGAGACTTATGTAAAATGTACATGCTATCGCGGTCACCCCCAATCGACCCGCGATTACCAATTACATTTCGTTTCAGTTTCGCATTGCATTTTGGTCAAGAAATATAACATTTTTCGTGCGTTTAGATGTCGGCAGAATTTGACTTTTATTTTTCTTTAGTTTTGAATTCGTGTTTCGTATTTTGAAATATTTACATTAATAAAATAAGAATATGAAATACGTACGTTGTTGATATTATTAATTTATTTAAGGAATGCGTATATATTTTATATTAATGGAAATTTATATTTTGTAGACGTTAAACGTAATCGTCAAAGTCATGTTATGGACAGCAAAACTTACAGTAATATTATTCAAGACTTTACATTGAATTATATTTTAATAATATTATATAGTTAAATAAGAAATAATTTAATAAAAATAAAGAAATTATTTTACGTCCTTACAATGTTACAACTAGGGTTTCTGATTTCCCGGACTTTTTCAATTCCCGGGACACGGGATGGAGCCCGGGGTCGTTCCCGGGATTCCCGGGATCCCTGGACACACGTAAAAAAACTTTTTTTTTCAATTTAACATATTTTTTATTAATAAAAAATATTTATTTATACATAATATATCTATTAACTCGAAAAAATGTAATTATAAAAGTTAACTTATTTAAAATAGCTTCTTCGAAGTCGGTTTTATTGTTAAAAAGAACGAAAACAATTTTTTTAAATTGTCGGTTTTTTCTACTGTCAGCATGTATATTTTAATTTCTTTTTTAAAGTCGAGGTTATTTTTATTTACGTTATTTTGTATATTCTTATTTGATAACTCCTTATTTAATTATTCATTCATCGTCAAACACAATTGTTTCGTCTTCATCCAAATCTAAAAGAGTTTCTTCCATTGTGGAATCGTCAATACAAGAAGGATATACTCGCTTCATAATAACTATTATGTGAAACTTCACCGTAGGATATATAATATAATACATTCGCTTTTATTACAACATTGAAAGAATGTTTTGTTCGGTATAAAATCAGAATTATATAAATTTTGTGTTAAAAAAATGAGTTTTAGGCTTCTTCTTTCTTCGATTTAAGAAGAAGCCTAAAAGAATATTTTACGATTTTTTCTGTATTTGATTTATTATTTCCCTTTGTGCAGCCGTGAAAATGTTGTATGTTTAAAAGATTTTTTTAAATCCAATTCCCGGGATTCGAGATAAAAATTCCGCGAATTCCCGGGAATGTCTGTCCCGGGTCGACCCGGGTCAGAAACCCTAGTTACAACACATTGCACGAATGCGACAGCATCTTGGTTCCCGTAAGACTCACGCTACGTCCGATCAACTATAGGCTTTTATATCTATGGCTCGGTGCATATTGTATGTCCATTTTTGAATTTGTATCGAATTTGAAGTTTGTAGATGCTGTGGAAAAATTCAGGCTTTTCCTTACAAGCTAATATATATATACCAAAAAAATAACCTTGAAAGGAAAAACCTGAATTATTCCAACACTTACAAACTTAAAATTAGATAAAAATTCAGAAATGGAAATATAATATCTGGGCACAAATCTATCGATATTGTATAAAGAGTAGTGGTTTTCAAATATAAAAAAAAGCTTGTAACAAAAGCGGCCACTAGACTCAATCTTGCTGCGGCCACCAATCCATGAAAAGTACATACATATAACAGTTAGAATTTAACTTCTGAAATCTTAAAGGTAACTTGGAAAAATATGTTTTTATTTTTATCCGTAATTCGTTTGCAACGTGCACCCTTCTGAATATAATTTTTATGTAAGCCTGTATTCTAAAAATGAACTTGTTTTTATGTACAAGATTTTAATTTAAAAAATATTTTGCCTGCGACGTAGGGATAGGGATATTTATATCTTGCTATTTTTGACATTTAATCAATACCTTAAATTTGCATATATAAGGGTACTATTTTTTTTGCCCGTAGTGCATTATTTTCTCTATTTTAGAAAGATTTTTATTAGCTTCAATGTGTTACATATTAATAATTAAACGTTGATTAGGAGAATCATTTATTTTCAAAATTCTAAAATAAGTTCCCCGCCCACAAAAAAAAAAAATAGATTTAATTTTAAATTTATGCCGCGAAAACCATCGATATATTATATTTATATCTAGTATTTTCCCCTTTGACACTTCGACTTGTGGTTTTGGAACGGAATTGTAACCCGATTTAAAATTTAAGTTAAAACTATTATTTTTGCATATTATGTGGTCAGATGGAATATGATAATGGGAACAAAAGCGCACCAGTAACTCAATTTTAGGCGCAGATATACTGAATCGTACGGCACGCGATGCCTAGGTAGACTCCAGCTGTGATGGGCGTATCCTCATGCTGTACAAGTTTGTCCTGCATTTCTTCAAATATGGGAGTCACCGTTATCGATCACCCTCAAACATGTGTCAATACAATTATAAAATATCACCGAAAACACTTCAGGGTTTTTGGCGTGGATGGCCATAGCTTGGATCAGACGTTTTAGTGGTTTTTTTTACATTTGTAAAACTATCTAAAAACCACATTTTTTTACATGCTCAGTCAAATTGTCAAGTTTTCACATTTTCGCTCTAAGGACTCGTTATACTTACGTATGCACATTATATAGTAGCAGGTAGTTTACACACACGTATGAGAACTCTTTTGCTGGTCGAGAACACTGACAAACACCCAGACGGGGCAGTTCGCCTTCGTCGGCCGGTCGGCCGTGCAACAAACGCGTTTTATCGCTGATTTATTTGCGGCTCCATTTTTTATCCCTCTTTTCGATGCACTTTATTTTGGTCCGCAGTTTATGTATGCGCGTGTGTGTGCACCTACCCACATATACTTTTGTGTCGGAAGCTGGGCCTGTGTGATTTTTTTTGCCGTTGTCACCCTCGCAGATGCGAAGGGTGCGCTTTTGCTCTCCGTGTGAATTTGGTGTAGTGGATTTGGTGCAGGTGCATCCCAGTGCAGTCGGCTGGGTGCACCCGGGGTCGGTGACCGGCGTGCGCGTGTCCTTGCTACTCTCCACTTCGGGACCTGGCAGTATTCATATCGCTGCAGACTATCAGATCTTCAGAATAAAAGTGGGTGACCTACGGTGAACATGTATTTGTGGACGGAACTTTGGACGGTGAAGATTTGCTAAACAGAACTGTGAGCCTGAATCGCATCAAGGAAGCAAGCTTTAGCATGGAGATTTCCACTATCAAAAGGTGTACCTGCTATGCTTGAACTTCTTGTGGAGATGGGAATAAACATTGGAAATTTCGTCATTGTTTCGCATACAGCACCTACAAAATTTGATGCAGTAGTGTTAGTCACCAGGCTAGTTGGTTATTATTGTTGAAAAGAAATGCTAGAGACATTTTCGGATTTATAGCGATTGAAAAAAAAAATGGCACTCGAATATATCAGAGAGGAACACCTGCGTCTATCTCGAACAAATTCACCCAACCTATATACGTATGTATATGAAAATAGTGTGGATGATGCACACTGCTGCAATAGACCGTTTTCTAGGTCGTTCTTTTTGCTCAAAAAGTTTCTTCTGAAGAGTTGTCCTATGTTTTTTTCGTTATTTTGTGCGATGTTTCACATTTTTGACGTTTGCCACAATATAATGGGCGATGTTGGTTGTGATCATATAAGAAATTATACTCTTTTCAATATGACACATCTTACATGGACTTAAATGGTCGGCCAGTTGTGGTCTATGTATATGCAGTGTGTTATTTGTCATCGCTACCACCCGACTGATGGTTTTACGTGCCTAGATGATGCGAATGACAAGATAATCTGGTGTATACAATGTGCCTATACTGCCGAAGTATACGTGTGAGCTCTATAGGTGTTAATTCGTTTCTATTTTTGGTTGAAGTACGTAATGTTTGTGAACTTTTTCGTAAGTTTTGAACTGTACAAACCAGCTCTCATGGATGAAAAACATTGCTAATAGGTCTCGCAAGACATGGATCAGCTGATACTACGAGTGTTATTGGAACATATCGCATCCCAACTAGAAAAATCTGTCGTGACGAGAAGCGTTACACTCGCAGAGGTCTCGGTTTATCTTGGTTTTGGGGTTTCGTGGATACATTATGTCCCCTTTATCTCTTAATTATGCACAGCGATGATATCGAAATTTTGGGTCGGGTCGTTCGCTTCCGCTCGAAAACCTGACTGATTGCAGGCCCTACCGATTAGCTGTTGCGTCAGATGCTATTGGACGCGTCTGTTGGCATAGTTTCACGTTTACTGCTGCCATATATTCCATATGAAGAATCTAAATCTGGCAATATTCTTCATATGCATACTTTCGAGGAAACGCTACAATTGCTGGCCACATTTTTTATTTATTTTATTCAATTAATCATGTACACTCGTCTTACAAATCGCTCCAATGCGACGAGTGTACTATACATATCAAGAAACACATCAAATTATGTATAAATACATAATTATTATATATGTTTACATTATACACGACATATATGGTCAAACATTGCAAAGTTGATTGTAAGAATTCTTATACAATACAATCAATACAAGCATTTATACGATCATCATCCACAAAGACATCTGTGGAGAATTTTTTTGTAGCATTTCTATACAAACCGGCAAACCTTGAGACGCTGAATAACTCATGATTTGCGAGAGAGATTTTCAATTTTGCCGGAACCGTTTCAATAAAAATCATAAAAATTGGCAAACTCTGATGTACACTCACCTTTACAGATCGCTCCAAAGCGACGAGTGTACTTATACAGATACAATACAATCAATATACAAAAGCATTTTTATACAATGCAAATTAATTCAATTATCCAAAGTGATATCTATGGAGAAATTTTTGCAGCATTTTTATAATAAAATTGGCGAATCTCAAGACGCTGAATAACTTGAGATTAACAAGAGATATAGGAACGGAGATGCCAATTCTACAGGAACAGTTTTAATGAAAATTTGGCAAACTGATAGAAACGATCGACCTGGGGTCACAAATCGAGGTCTGGCCAGCAGCAACCAGTGGGACTCGAGCCCGTAACCACTCTCTTCGAAAGCATTATATGATAAACACTAGTGCATGCTGCTAAAGCCGAGTACATTATTTCATAACTTCAAAAAGTGGTCGATAAGTGTAAACTGGTCAACGACTGTAACGCCATGATAAAAAAAATCAACCTGTACTCTTTGATTAGGAAACGTCTACATATTTTGTCAGCTGTTCTATCTGTCACGCGCGTGTGTGTGTGTGGGTATTCCGTTCGTAATTTAGTATCAATCTGGCGTAACATACGCCTATGCGAGTCATTACCGCGAGACGAAACAAAACAAAACAAACAAACAAGCATTACATGTAATCGTTTGGTTTTGGACGAAGGACGACGCGCCCATGGTGACGGCTCTCGCGGTCAATGTTGACCAAAACAAAACCAACAACAAATTGTGACAGGTTTGCGCGTTCGCCTCCACAACCTCCTCCCATTTTTCTTATTATTCGCTTTTTTTCGCAATGGCAATCCATCCGCTGCTGGTGCGATTCGAAACGATGCTATTGGTAACACTTTTTTCACAGCTCGCTCGATCGCATTATAATTTGTATGCTTTTCGATTACGCACAGTCGACACAATGGCGACACGACCTAAAATGGCCGACTTCGAGACGGATACCCTCTCGTCGGACTATATGCGTACATGACGTCTTTGTTTATGCTTATTATGACGACGATGATGATGATGATGATTATGATTATCGATGCAGTTTGCTACTACGCACTCTGCTGCGCTGTTATGATTTTTTTTAGGCGTGTGCGTTGCGAAGGGTGTACCTTGGCGCTGTCGCTTTGGGCCACTGTACCTGGTCGATTCTCAGCCTCCCCTCTCACCCCCCACCGAAGTAAACAGTTGCCAGCCGGTTGCCCCCCCCTCTGGTGCTTTGTGTGCCTTCTTCGTTCCCCTCCCCTCTTACCCCCCCTGCTAGGTGGATTTGACAGATGAATAACATAACCTGCAAGTTTACGACTAGTAGGATTGTTGGATGAATTGTGTACGTAATGTATGTGAGTTGGTAGCTATGATTGTGCGTATGTGGTTTTTTGTTGAAAGAATTTCTGCTCTGTGTGTATGTGTGGTACAACAATATATTGGTGTGGAGTGAAAATCCATTGAGTATTAAAATCAGGGTTGTGGGGTCAGGGTCGAAAAATCGAGCGACTCTGACTACGATTTTACATTTAAATTGTCTGTGAATATTGCATTGCTAACGATCATAAAGAGCTCATGTTTGCAAGGAGAGATATTCATCAATACTAGGGTTGTCAGATTTCATTCAAGTCAAACAGGGACACTCTCATCAAATAATTTTTAATTTATATTAAATAATTAAATTATAAACATCTAAATTTAACAAAATACAATGTAAAGTCCACATGAACACATTATAATAGGAATAAAATCTATATTCAGATATTTTATTAATAGGAACAAAAGCAGTCATAAAAATTTTAATTTAAAAACAATTGACAATATAATATTATAAAAACCAACGAATAGGAACAAAAGCAAGTAAAGAAAATTATTGGTTGCTATTATAAATTGCCTGTTTATTATAAGAGAAAATTATAAATCGATTGATGCCTGATACACATTTTTTGTTTCCCTTCTACATTTAGTTCTCCAGAAAGTATAAGACAGAGACAAATAGTTATTGTTGAATATTGCTGCAGTGCGTACCAGACTGTCTGGTTCAGAAATCGACTGTTTATAGTTTATGTTACATACATATTTTTTATTAAAACTTCTGTAGGAATTTAAAAATAGTAAACCGGGACATTCGGGCGTCCTGAGAGGTTTGTTATACCGCGACACGAGACTTAAAACTGGTGAAAATCCCGATAAATCGGGACCCCTGACAACCCTAATCAATACCCAGGTTCAATACGCTCTTTGTCTTTTTCTCATCACTGATATTAGAGAAGAGACTAATAAGAGTTAATATCTGTAAGTCTAATCAAATTGGTTAGAATGAGCTTTACAGGTGGAAGTTGAAAATTTGAAAGGATTTTTTTTTCATTAGCTGACTATACATATGTACGTATGTATATACGCCACTCAGTATTAAATTTGCTCTTTCGTCGAATTGGTTGATATAGAATTTATTATATTTATGTATGTACCTGGAAAATGCTCTTACACTTTGTATTGGAAAAAATTCAATATTAAATTAAATTAAGTCGTATTGTGGAAAAATGTCGGGAGTCGCTTTTTTTTTAATGACTCCACAGCCCTTGCTATGATACAAATATGTACACTTAAAAGGCGCAATTACACTGAATCGTAAGGCGGACGCGTTCTTGGCCTCCTGTGGTGAAAAATCTTGTCCCACAGGGTTTTTTTTTCCGACAAGTTTCTGCTACATTTGTTTAAATTTGGTAATCACCGTTATCGATCATTGTCAATACAAGGATTTTTGGCCTGGATGTCATAGCATAGATCAGGTGTACTAGCGTTTTTTTTACATGTCCATAACTATCTAAAAAAAATCTTCATCTATTGTTATTATGTACATAGATAAAGTAAAAAAAAACAAGTGCCGCATACCTCTTTATGGTATATTATGAAAAAATTGAGTTTTAAAAGGTTCAAAAATCGCAAATGAGTGTTTTTTGACATTGCCTCAAATAAATATTAAGGACTCTTGTGTACTCTGTCAAGTTCTTCTGCTTTTTTTGTTACTCATTTGGTAGGGTTAGCCAGACGTCCAAGTATGTTCAGTTTTTCAACATTTTGTTGCACTGTCCTACGAAGAATGTCGTTAACACTTAAATTGTCTTGTATTTATATAATTATATCCTATATTATAATAACAACGATTTCTTAAATCAACATTCAGTTCTAAAACAATACATTGACGAATAAACGGAAATTGATCAAGCAAAGAGGAAAATGATAATGTTTTATTTACAAAATTATTTATTTCCTCAAATCTCTATATTTTCATTTCCCAAATCTGGCCACCGTGTCCAGATTATAATCTTTTATGTAAAGCATCTTCAGCGGATGTAGTGTCTGCCTAATCGGCAGTTGCTTGGGGAAGCAGGGCAAACAGGTCAAACGAATATGCATAATTCACATTATATTTACACTCGATGTGTGTGTGTGTGTGCTTTCAAAGCCGATTTACACTGTGTTTGATGTTTTGCCAGTTAGTTACGGAATTGCATTTGAATTTCAATTTGTGCAACACGTGTCATTATTATTATATAAGAGAACTGCATCCGTTCAGTGTACGTAAATATGAATATTGAAATATTTCATTCGATTTTAACGTATGTTTTTTTTGTATTTTTTCAGATTGCAACATTCACCGGGAGCCCTGTAAAAATTATACACACACGAGGAATAATTTCTGCATCGGTCGACATGAAGAAATCCACTATAAATCTCGTATTACCGTTGAATCGTAAAATATTCGTGTCGTTTGACAATTATAGTTTGACATAGACGCTGCCCGGTTTCCGTTCGTCGTCGAGAGTATCGTATCGGGATAAATTTTGCGAATCGGAAGGTATCCAAGTGCCATAAGCGAGTAGCGATTGCCAACGTCGGTATAGAGAAGTGCTGGCAGGTAATAGTTGGAAGTCTGAGACAGTGTGGGCGGAAGGTGGCGGGCGGGTGGCTGGCAGCAGGGACCGCGTGGCATGCTACACAAAGCGGCCCCCGCGACCCCAGCGCCACCGCGCCCCGCTGCAGCATATGGCCCAACAAGACGTGACGCTGACGCTCTCCACCGCACCCAGAGAGCTCGCCAGGTAATACCCTCGTTCATACTATTTCACCATATTCATACATGCCAAAAGCCATTCCGATCCCAACATTTACTGATCCGAGAAGTGCCGGAAGAGTTGCTCGGGTGCATCTCCCGCCGGAAGTATTGGCAATTAGGATATTGTCCAAACCACAAAACGTTAGCGTAGATTTCAGCACAAGATCCAACTCTATCTGGTCTCTGTCTTTCTCCCTATGACGAGTTGGCCCTTTAGTTATGTCAATCCGTAGTTTATTTATTTTGTAAATCATACCAGGAAGGCCTTCCTGGCCAGAAACATTGTATATTTGATACAAGTACTATTATACAAAGTAAATACATATGAATTAACATCCACAGAGTCAGTCATCTACGGTTAAATTTGTAAATTTGCAGCATTTTTTTAACCATTTGAGTGCTGACATCTTTTCTGTTGAAAATTTCGCCAATATTTCCAATTAGAATTATTTAGAAATCCAATAGTATTGTAATTGTAGCTATTCCAAACAAACCCTATATAACTACCACCAAGGATTTCGAGTTTAGTAAAGGTGTGTTTAGACTCTCTTGTAACAATATAAAATAAACGAAAGAAGTCTATTAATGAATTTATGTTTC
Source organism: Arctopsyche grandis (assembly GCF_051622035.1). Taxonomy (NCBI): domain Eukaryota; kingdom Metazoa; phylum Arthropoda; class Insecta; order Trichoptera; family Hydropsychidae; genus Arctopsyche; species Arctopsyche grandis. The sequence goes on from NC_135363.1 coordinate 2,267,163, forward strand.
CAAAACTAGTTCCGTCTTCTTCATTGTTGTTAAAATGTAATGCTCACAATTTAAATGCCCGGCCACAATCTAAAATACTCAGCAGTTAGGGATATTTCCGTTGGGAAATTTTGCTATGGTTATAAATTCAGAAATTCCGGTGTAAACCAGTCTTTATAAACATTGACACGGATTACACGACCTATGTTCAATGCATTTTTTTTCAATGCTACCTGGAAAGGCTTAGCGGGTAGTATTCTCGTTTACTTTGTACATGCTCAAAAAAACAACGCGTTTTTCAGCATTCAAAGGGTTAAACAATTCAGCGAAATTCGGTAAATATATATCCATTAACATCCTCAGAGACATCTATGGTCAAATTGGGAAATTCAAGATTGCTGAAAACTCGAGATTTGCGAGAAAATGGTTACGACCAACCTGGGGTCACAAATCAAAGGTCTGGCCAGCATAAAACTAGTGGGATTTGTACCCGTGACCAATTTGTTCAAAGCATTATAATATGGTAACCACCAGTCTATTCTGCTGGTGATATGCAAAGCATTTGTCTAAAAATGTGTAGTCAACTTAAAATGATTATACACTTTATACTAATGAGCAATGCATTCATTTGTAATTTAATTCCAGAACTATGCTGTATACGAAGTGGGTTTTTGTTTGGTTTATAGCTCGTTTTAAGTTTATATGCTTCAAATCGACTGTTAAAGATCATTGTATTTTCTAAATATATAATGTGTATACAAATTAAATAAAAATAGTATATTTAATAAACAATGGCTGGTTGAATTCATCTTGGCAGCCATTTTAGTTTAGTTGTTTGCACGAAATAGGCTTATTTGAGAGTATTGATTTTTGTATTTACAAGGCTTGAATCATAAACTTTCTTTATACTTGGTAATAAGTAGAGATCCCCCTACATGTGGCTGCAATTTTCTTAGAAATGGTAAAACCATCAGTATTCAAAGCAAGAGGGCAAAAAAAAGTTGTAAAAACATGTCCTTTATAAGAAATTGAGCCAATCTCTAGTAATATGGTCTTAGGTAAATGACCTGTAGCTTTTTTTAGGTAATTTAAGATAGTAGGAACTTTCTTTAAATAATACCTAATTTTTATTTATTGTGTTGCTATTGAATTTTATATTGCATCTTTATTTATTGCAAAATATTACGAAAGAAATTTATGTATTAATAATTTTTCATATTGAAGTTTTTTTGTGAGAATTGCTTGAATTGAGGTATACATATGTTATATTCAAACAGATAAACAACATTAAAATTACATTATCAGTCTAGAGTTTGAATCGTTCGGTTGTGTAACAATCATAAAGCAAGGTCAGAACTACATAGTTCTCAGTTTCTAAAACCGCATTGGCAAAATATTAATATATTAAATTTAAAATATCTCGTTACATATTTGATTTGGGATCAGGTGTATGTTTATCTATTTAATCGGTGGCTTATGATATCGTTCAATTTGCAATTGCAGACAATCACAGTTTGAGGGCGTTGGTGCGTGGAGTCGTCGCCGAGCTGATCGCCGTAGCAGTAAAGAGCCGCACAGTGCGCATAGCGTCGCCAACAAGTCTTGCCCAACCCCGGAATCCAGCAGTAGGCTGACGTCGTCGACGCCGACCAGTTCGCGCAAGCGCTCGGCTCCGTCTAGTCAAAACACCGGCGAGAGCAAACGCACGAAACGCACCTCGGTCATCATCAGCAGCAGCAGCCACAACGCAAACACCAGCTCAAGCCCGTCGGTACAGGACTGCGTAGCCCACCGAACTCGCTCGAAGAGTCTCAACAACACCGTCGACACTCCGACGAGTACGCCCGTTTTGCCATATTCTCTCAGTAAGTTCCGCAGGCTGATAGTCGACACCGAGCCTGCCGCTCCGCAGTCCAGCTCGATCGTCCAGAAAGCGACCAGTCATCTAGAGGGTTCGTTGTTCCCACTCGAAGATCGCGACTTCAACTATTCGCCGTTTAGCGCCTCGACCGCCACCGACATCGTAGACTCTGATCATTCTCTCTACACGCCCACTCGCTCCAAGAACAAGAAGAGGAGTCGCAAGTCGAGGAGTAACAACGTCAGCGTCGTCAATAAGAAGGTTCGCTACAACGGTCTGCTGCAGAATAGGTTTGCGGCGGCTGCGACGACCACTAGCCGGTTGCAAGCTGCGTTGCAGTCCGAAGGCAGCACGAGTCACTTGAGCAACAGAGGGCCTGTGGCGAGGCCGTCGTTGATTCCTCGTCGGGTACCCTCCACAGTACAAAACAGAACATATCCTTTAAGAAATAGAAGTGCAAATATATTAAATTCTAGTGAAACCAATCTACGAGACAGTTCCGGTGAGTTTTTTTCGTTCGATGTGTTATTTACCTATTATGTATGTGCTTTTTGTTTTATCTTGTATTAATGCTTTTTATTCGTTGCAGTGAGTTCCACCACAAGCGATAGTTCTCTGTATGCTCAACCTTCGAGCTCCAGTAACGTAAATACTACTCTGACAAGTAAAAAATCGAAAAATAATCCAGCGTTCGGAGCTAAGAGTGTTTCAGGTGATTGATGTCAATATTTATATGCTTACGAATTGAAATACCGCAAATCTTTAGATAAAACTGACTTATCTCGGAAATCTTTCCAAATGCGAATTTTAATATCTTAATTGGGTTTATATATTTTTTTTAACTCAAAACGGCTTTTTACTGTTATGTTATAAAGTTTTGCTCATGGAAATCATTAAATATAAATTGGGTATGATTAAACTGTATACTGAGAAAAATACTTTATATCTTAAAAAAAAATGTTTGTGCATTAAAAATTTGTTTTATTTTCGGTGCATTAAACAATCTTTTATTTTGCATCGAATAAAATATTTTGGCATAATAAAATGACCGTTTAAAAATATGAAACGATCATTCGAAAAAATAGATTTTAGCATAAGAATGGATACAAAAAGTGGCAACGTTGTAGTAATCCGCTATTGACAATTGTCAAAAGTGTTTGTTCTTATGTTTCTCACTAGTGAAATGTAAGCTTAAATAAATAAAACCAATCCTACCCTAACCAAACCATAAATAAATAAAACCTAACCAAACTTTGGTTCGTACTTTAGTATTCGCGACGTTGCCGATAAAGTTCATATGTCATTCATTTTAATGCACATTTCATCCACTTTTTAAGTAGCAAATATTTTTTTCAATGACCAAAGCAAACCTAATGCAATCTGTATCCGTCATTTAGAAATGCACACAAAACTTTTGTAATATATAGAAAAAATTTTAAATTGTTTTTTAACCCTTTGACTGCTACAACAACGATAAATCGTTGTTTTGAAATCGGCTAAGATTGCTACGACGATCGTTGTTGACGTCATTAATTGTCGTATTTCATTACTTTCTTTGCCAACGCATCAGTGGCACGAAACATTTTTTTTATATACGTATTTATATTTATTTTTCAATCAAGCTTTATAAATATTTATCAATTTTTTAAAAGCTCTTCAATTTCGGGTTCATCATCAAAGTAAATTTCGGGTTCGTTGTCAAAGTCATATAAGGAGTTATTACTTGGGAATTGATTATTGTCGATAAATTCATTTTCAGAATCAGTAGAGCTGCTGATTTGTCGAGTTCCTCGGCGAGGAGCTATTATTTCGCTTTCGTCACTTTCACTGTCCGATATCATTTTGCAGAGTTAAAATAAATGGCAAAAAACAATAGAAATCCGCTTTCAATTATATAGATCACGAGACGTCATGAATTCGTGCAATCAATCAAATGCAACTGAAATGCATACAAAATGTTTATGATACATGTTGAAAAATTATTTGATTATTAGAAACTTCGCATCCTTGTGTGTCTCGCTCACACATACACAATTAAAACCAAGAAAGAAAGAGAGAAAGACCGCTACCTGTTTCAAATGTATCGCATGTTTTAACAACGACAAATACATCGATGTCTAAAAATAGATTATTGAAAAAAATAATGCGTCGGAAACAATCGTCAAAACTTATTTAGTGTATATATGTAGGTATCTCTTTCGCACGCACGCATGTAAAAGCAAGACAGAAAGAGAGAGCGCGAGTCCACAACTGCTTCTTAAAAATGTATATAAAGTATTAAAAAAATTACGCGCGTTCGGCGAAGCAAGTATGTAAAAAAATATATTATATTTATTTTTTTATAAAGTAATTACAAATGTTAGCATTTTTCGCTTGGACATTGAAAAACCTCGTAGCAGTCAAAGGGTTAAATGCACATTTATTTTATAAAGTGGACGTTTAAATTGTTCGGATTTTATATAAATTTAAATTATTATAATAGATCTAATTTAAATTATTATAATAGATAATCTTGCGTGAATGAAGTTTGTACAGCATTGTATAGATTAAGCGCTTACTAGAAAATATGTCGACAACGACAGTTTAGAGAACGACAACCCTAATGTGTTGCTTATGAATAAATTGTCATTGTTGTAAAATACGTTTGGATGAATTTATATGTAGAAAATAAAATACTTGAAAGCACTGATGTGAATGAATAAAAAAGTAGTAAAAGTTAACATTCGTATCAGAAGCTTACGTATGATTTTATTTCAACAATAATTTTATCTTTTTTGAAAACACCAATCTCTGTTCTTGGTTAGTCTTACCGCATACGAGCGAGTAGTGTACATTTCTTTCATTTCATAAACATCCGTTGACCAAATAATATTGTTAAATCGAACTTTGCACCATTACAATATGTGAAAGTTGATTTGTATAGAAAGCAGCATGGAAATTTAACTAGTCACTCGATATTTGAATCCGGCCCTTGAAGGATCAAAGCATAGTTACATTACATATTTCCTTATTTTCATATTTGGACGTTTCAGATACCAAGAGGAAACCGAGTCAAAACACGAGATCGTCTAACGTAGTCGAACCGCTATCTTTGAGAAGTGGAAAGGTATTGTAATTTTACACGAACAATTTATGTATATAGAATTTGACGCATGTGTGGATACCTGATATAATGCTGATTCATTATTTTTTTTTGCAGAATATTACTTATAATCTGGGTGCAAGACTTAGCAGAGGTGGTGGGAGTGCGAGTCACTCTGACTCTTCTCCAAAAAGACAAGTATAATATTTCACAGATAACGTTTCTGATCTGTATTAATTTTGAATGCGGTGTAATTATCTTTTTTTTTTCTTTAATTTATTTGCAGTCATCCCGAAGCATTTCTATATTGAATAGTGAATGTGAAGGAACAAGGCGTACCACACGGTGTGCAGGGGCGACTGGTGTGGTGGACATGCCCCAACAGACACACCCTACTACCACATCTACCGCATTTAACAACAAGCGTGATAAAAAAGGTATTGTATTATGTGTTCTAAATACTGCAGTTGGAAAATATTTCGGTTTTATCAATGTTTTGTATTTTAGGTAAGAGCAGTCTGGGTTCCTGTGCGAGCAGTGGGGGCAGTAGTGCGGGTGGGCGCCGCCCCCCGCCGGCTCCCTCATCTCAATCTCAGTCGATATCACATCCACCGTCGAATCAGCAAGCCGCTGTACCGACGGTTAATATCAGTCATGCTATTCTGACATGTCTGATCGACTTTGTGCACATTGTTATACTAATGGGTGTGTTTTATTGCAGAGCGCAATTGCGTCAACTTCAAATCAGCAGTCGGGATCTCCAGCAAATATGGGAGGAGGTACAAATCCCGATTCCAAAGTGAAGTTCAAGGGTTAGTGCGATTTTTTTCCATATGTATATCGTATATTTCTATTACGATTTCTTCTTATCTATGTATGACTCCTATTTAAAATCGATAAGCTTAGCTTATTTACAAAAATCGACAGTATATTATCTATTGTATATATTATTTATATATATTGCGAAGATTTAAATATGTACGAGCTAGATAAGCACAGTGAGGGGAGGAGGGTTTGGTTACTTAATAATCTTGAAAAAATATATAATTTTTGGAAACAAGCTAATAATGATTACAAAAAAGTAAAAAAAAGTTTGGGAATTGCTGTTCTTGAGCATTGATTATTTTGTAAGTGATCATTTGTTTGGTCGATTGTTGTAAATGCTTTGTAAAAAAGGTTCGGCAAATCTTTAACAATGCATTTACAACATTTGAACAAAGGACGGCCCCCTCAGGGTCCAGGCTTTAGTGATCATAGTATTATATTATTCTAATGTTATCACAATAGTGGCCGCTGACTCATATTTGCATCATGTTGGTGCCAACGCTTACTGGCCGCTGATACATATATGATTCACGACTGTGCGAATATATTTTTCGTCCAGAATATATTTTTCAGTCCACTGATATATATTTGTATCACGTTTTCGTTTATGACGAAAACGTGATACATAATTGTATCATCGGTCACAAACGATTGACGCAAACGTGATACAAAAATATATGAGAGGACTGAAACAGTTCGCGCAGTTCGTAAATCATTTATGTACCAGCGGCCACTAAGCGTTGTGCACCCAACATGATACAAATATGAGTCAGCGGCCACCATTAATGTACAGCATAATTGGAAAAAGAGCTCAAAAACCTCTTACTTTTGATAATCGATAAAATTCGTATAGGATTAATTAAAATTGAAATTCACGAAAGCAACCAAAATAACTAAAAAGGTGGACGTCTCACGAGAAACTTCATCTGGATTTAATTTTGGGGTGAAATAGGAAGAAACAAGCGAAAGATAAAATAATGAAATAAAACGGGTAAAAGGGTGTGACAAACACATAAATACCACAAATTATACCATTAAACTGATTATCTTTATTAATTTTTTTTTCTTTAATACTTTACTGAATAAATTCTCTTATTTTTTTTTTCTACACCCCTAAATCTAATTCTATAAAATATTTAAGTTATAAAATTAATAAAATTAAGTGACAATGATAAATAATTTATTTTCTATTTTTGACCCCTTTTCTCACGAAGTTTCTCACGAGAAATTTCATCTGGATTTAATTTTGGGGTGAAATAGGAAGAAACAAGCGAAAGATAAAATAATGAAATAAAACGGGTAAAAGGGTGTGACAAACACATGTTGCGAGTTAAAATGGTTCCACGAGAAAAAATATATTGAACAGATTCCTATTTTATCATTTATATATGAAGTATATATCCAGTTAGAGAGATGCCATTGATTAAAAATATTTTAACAACACGAGTTTTCTAGATTCCAAGTGCAGACTACGTAAATACGAGAATTCTCGTGACCCGCCTGCAAAGTGTTAAGGCTTACCATTGTGATGGCCTCAAACCGATTTTGTCCTGAATGTGTACATGTAATAAGTTTGATTTTTTTAAACGTAATTGTTTAATAATTTAGGAACCGGAGAGGACGGTGGTTCAGCAGCTACCGAGAGCACAGTTGCGAGCGCCGTCAGCGTAGGGGAATCATCATCTGATGATAGCGAGGTTGGAAGACTTCAGGCACTGTTGGAATCTCGTGGACTACCACCGCATTTACTCGGGGCTCTCGGACCGCGCATGCAACACCTGCTACACCGCACCATGGGCTCTACCACATGTAAAAACAAATTATTATTTAATAATATTTCACTCACAAATTTCATGCACAAATCTCACATGCATATATATATATATATATATAATTTTTACAGCATCTAAAGCCACACAATTGCTAACCGGTTTGCAAGCGACAGGCGATGAAGGCCAACAACTGCAAGCTGTGATAGAAATGTGTCAGTTGCTAGTTATGGGTAACGAAGATACACTGGCCGGTTTTCCGGTGAGGCAAGTCGTTCCCGCTCTGATAACTCTGCTGGGAATGGAGCACAATTTCGATATGGTATAATATAATCGTCTTTTTTTTTTACTGTGCTCATGATTATTTAATTATTTTTTTTATTAAATATGTATTATTTTTAGATGAATCACGCATGCCGAGCTCTAACGTACATGATGGAGGCTTTGCCTCATACATCCGGAGCTGTAGCTCTTGCTGTTCCCGTCTTCTTGGATAAACTACAAGCCATAACTTGTATGGATGTCGCTGAACAAAGTCTCACCGCTTTGGATATGTTGTCTCGTCGACATTCAAAACCTATATTACAAGCTGTATGTCTTATTTTGTTTGATTTATCTCGGACTGTATGTATGTTGAAAGTTATTTTTCATTTACTTTTATTACAGAGAGGAGTATCAGCTTGTTTGATGTATCTAGATTTCTTTTCAATCAACGCTCAAAGAGCTGCTTTGTCCATTACATCTAATTGTTGTCAGAATTTACAAAGTGATGAGTTCGTTTTTATCAGAGATTCGTTGCCATTACTTGCTGGAAGGTTTGTATTATTATTTTTTGTTTTATACTATTGACATTATTTTATCGTATAAATCATGAATTGAATGTTTCAGGTTGACTCAACAAGATAAGAAGTCCGTTGAGAGCGTGTGCTTGGCATTTTCCAGACTCGTCGATAGTTACCAAAATGATCCCGTTCGTTTGCAAGAAATTGCCAGTACCGATTTGCTTACTAATTTACAACAATTGGTGTGTATACGTTGCAGATGAAATATTTAATATTTTTCCAATGTATCTCTCGTATTAATATTATTGTTTATTTTTAGCTTGTTGTTTCACCTCCGGTGATTAGTACCGGTACGTTCATCACAGTATTGAGAATGTTGAGCGTGATGTGCTCAAGTTGTCCTGAATTAGCAATAACCTTGTTGCGACAGAATATAGCCGACACATTACTGTTCCTTCTCACCGGTTCTACCGTACCAAATCCTCAAGAAGAGGTTTTTTTCTTTTATTATTTATTTGTGTTATATAAAACTTTAATGATCGTGTTTTAATTATTGTAATGCTTTTTTTAGGTTGAACTTGTTCCAAGATCGCCTCAAGAGTTGTACGAAATTACGTGCCTCATTGCAGAGTTGATGCCACATTTGCCGAGCTCAGGAATATTTGCTGTCGATTCGTGTTTGGAACGACCTTGGGGTGCTACTAATCCGCCTGATCATCAAGCGCAATGGCAATGGAGAGATGATGCCGGTAATTGATTGCTTTTTGAAAAAAAATACCTTTAAAATGGTTCACATGAGAAAAATGACAGGTTTTTTTACTAGTTACGATTAACTCTAATTTATATGTTGAGAGTTTATTCTTCCTTGGGAATACTTGTTCCTGGTTAGTCCTTGAACTATGTTTTTTTTTTGCATTGGTTTTAAACTTCATGTGTATGTATCCTTAAACTGCAATGCATTGTGCCAAGTCTCACGTGAAATAAATTTTTCTTTTTTTTTTTATAGGAGTTTGGCGCTCATATGCCGCAGTTGATTCGAGAGTAATAGAAGCTGCTCACCAGAATTCCGAAGACGAAGTTTCCTTGAATGCATTGGGTCGAACATACATTGTTGATTTTCTGTCTATGAAGCAAATAAACGAAGACACAGGAACTACGAGACCCGTACAACGCAGACTAGGACCGTCACCTGCGCCTTCCCCAGCATCTCCACAAACAAACGCCGCTGAAAATCAAGGTTTATAATTACACGCATATATTCAATTTTAATATGTTTTTAATGAATTGATTTTTTATTAATATTGTATGAAACACTTGCAGCTGGAAATGTCGTCAGTAACGTCACTGGAAGCAGGTGGGGCACGGCTGCAGGAGTCGCCGACGCTCGTACAGCATGTCTAAGAGGCTCTTGTGGCAAACGTGTATTAGCACTCTCCGCCGTACTCTTGGAAGTATACTCGAGCTCTGCCGGACCAGCCGTACGCTGTCAATGCCTCAAAGCTCTGCTTCGTATGGTCTATCATGCCGATGCGGAGATGCTCACGCGCGTGTTGAAGTATCAAGTGGTATCGTCACACATCGCCGGAATGATGGCTTCGAACGATTTGCGCATCGTCGTAGGATCGCTGCAAATGGCTGAGATACTGATGCAGAAATTGCCCGATGTGTTTGGAGTGCACTTCCGTCGTGAAGGTGTCATGCATCAAGTACGTGTCATTGCATTATTTATCGTGTTGTGTAGAATGTTCTATATTGATTATGTTCGTTTGGTTCAGATACAACAATTGGCCGATCCGTCGATTCCGTTGTGTGTCAGCCCTCCCAAGTCGGCCACAAAGAGTATCGGCGCTGCCGCTGTGACTGCGTCACCTGCCGCAACTACGGTTAAACGAGACCTGACGTCCGGTTTAAACGTACATAGCTTGATGCATTACTCGTCCGGAAACAAAAGCAAGGTTGGTTGTGTTGTATTCGAGGAATGTTTCATATATTGTACATAATAATGTATTTATATTATGTGTTCGTTTAATTTTAGGGCTCGGCGAATTCCGGTAGTATGAAAGGAACTGTGCCTGTTGCTAGTGTCGTTGCTCCGTCAATCATCAGCGTCAACTTAGCACCAGGAACGTCTGCGCATCCGTCTTCTCTTATCAATTCGACATCAGGTAAAAAAATCATAGTAATACTAATACTAATAATATTTGTTTGAATGCAGCTGTCGCAATAGAAAAATAAATCACTTGGATCACTTGTTAATCTAATCTCCGCATGTTTTCATTTACGATTGAGTCTATTTCTGACAGTTTCAGTTTGAATCGTCTCGGTGTATTGTAATATTTTAAATGTTTTTAGGAATTTCTATAGAGACCAGTTTAAGCAGTACAAATCCAAACGGTAGCGCCGCTTCGTTGGAATCTGGTCAGTCTACCATAGAGATACCGTTACCGTCAATAATATCTACACAAGAGCATAGGTTTGTTTAGATTGATTTTGATTTATTGTTTATAATTATTATGATATGAAATATAATTGATGCGTTTTGGGTTTAGATCGCAAAGTCCGGTATCGATGAGGATCACTGATGTGTTGAAACGAAAACGTGCTCCGAAACGAACGGTGGAACGCGCGGCGGCGGGAGCCGGAGCCGCTGCTAATAATCGTCACCGACGACAGGAAGAACCTTTAGAAATGCCCTCGACACATCACCACCATCATCCACACGGTAAGTCACAATTCTGCCCAATGTGTATATAAGACTCTTCCTAGCCAAATAACGTAGTTAAAGCTATTTATAATGCGAGGTTTGTTTTATTAGTCGATCTAATAATATGCAATTCATTTCATACAGGATCCTCGTTCAGATTCAAACTCGGCGGTGCCTCATCTAAGACCCAATCGTTCTTAGCTTCGTTGAATCCAGCTCGATGGGGTCGACAACACGGCACGCCATCAGGTCTCGGAGCCATAGCTAGAGACTCTATCCAGTCCAACGCTAACATTGCCGCTCAAAATCGTGAGAAGGCTCGTCAGTGGGTGAGGACCCAAGCTGGTGCATTGGTGACAGAGCATGGCGGTGTAGGCGGAGGTCGCACCGGAACAGCCCACCCTGCTAGTGGCGTTTTGGCTCGTCTAACTGCCGCCGTTCAGAGACTTCGCGCTCCGGATCCGGCCGCTTTGATCCAACTGAAAGACGTGCTCGTCGACAGTGACATATCGCCGTTTGAGGTTAACCATTCGGGACTGATCGGTGCGCTCCTCAGTTTCTTGACTTCCTGCGGGGAACGCGAACCCGCAGAGATGGCGGCGAGGGACGCCAGGCTCAGGGCGTTCTTGAACGTTTTCGCCGATATGCCCCTCGATATCGAGTGAGTATACTACGAATTGTATTTATAACATCCCCAGTGTTGAATTGTTTTTAATTTATGTACATCTTGTTATCGCAGTGTTATGGAGCCGATGTTTCATTATAATCCATCGAGTCTGTCGGCCTTAGTGAGCAAGATAAACGCTTGCGTTTCACAATTGGAACAATTCCCGGTGCGAGTACATGATCTTCCTGCAAGGCCTTCCACTAGTGCACTTAGATTTTTCAATACACATCAACTCAAGGTATTTATTTCTCACAATACAGTGATAGTTTTTCTCCGTTACAAAGCTCAATTCTAAATAAAATCATTTATTAGACCAGACACAATCTATCAGCTAATCAGTTGGAAAGTTGAGTTTGACTTATAGTTCATAAATTAATTTTATGTGTATATTTGCAGTGTAATCTTCAGCGTCATCCAAACTGTACTAATTTAAAACAATGGAAAGGCGGTACAGTCAAAATCGATCCGTTGGCTTTAGTTTATGCAATAGAAAAGTATGTACAATTTATTTATATTTTAATATGAACATTTCAACGTGGTGGCTATTTAAATTTTTTTATTATTTTATTTTATTACAGATATCTGGTAGTTAGAGGTTATGCTAGGCAACGTGAATCGACCGGCAATTTGAGCGGAGGAAGTGCAGGCCAAGGAGCATTGAGCACGTCCCACCAACTGACTCCGGATTCAGATGATGACAACAGCGATGATGATATTGACGATTCGCTTGCCACAGTCGTCATTTCCCAAGGCAAATCTAAACACAAATTGCAATTCCTCATCGGCGAAACGGTACTTCCATACAATATGACAGTGTACCAAGCCGTCAGGCAATTCAGTCCGCAGATAAACGACCAATCAGAAACCGACACCGACACTGAAACACCTTTGGGTATTTATTATTTTATTTATTCATTTGTTTATTATGATATTTATATGTGTTTGTAATTAATATTTGGTGATTGTTTTAGGCAATGCTGGTGTTTGGATTCAAACGCACACAATATATTATCGTGCTGTCGGTCCGGAAGGTGGGGCCAGTGCTACCGCCGGTGCTGGCCAGACGTCTTCCACTCCTCAAGGATCTCAGGGTGCATCCGGTCGCAAAGGAAAAGGCACTTCGACCAAATCGAATAATAGAAGGAAAACCGACGATTTGTGGAACGGTGTGTTTATATGCATGTACTGCATTGATACCGATAACATAACATTGAGATGGTTTTAATTGTTGATTTAATTGTTTTCGTAGAAGGACAAGTGCCGGGGGTGTCGTCAGCTTTGGGGCGTTTGCTCGAACCTCGTCTGCCCGCCGTAGTGACCGTAAATGATGCTGCTCTATCGGCGTTGGCTTTGTTGCGTTCGCTTCATGCCATATGCCGTCATTGGCAGTGCCTCTATCGGGCCTGTCCACAACTTTCAAGGCCGCTGTTGCCACAATCCGATTTCGTCAATTCGAAGGCGAGTTTGATTTTTGTTTGAAAACTATTTTAATTGTATTTTGTAAATCAAAATTTCAGAAGAATGATAAGCCACCACATCTGACTGATTATTGTGTTTTATCTTTATAGTTAGCGGCAAAGGCTAGCAGGCAACTTCAAGATCCGCTCGTAATAATGACGGGAAATCTACCTCAGTGGTTGCAACAAATTGCATTCGCATGGTTAGTTTTTTTTTTTAAATTTTAATAAAATTTGATTTAATTGGATATTAATTTATTATGCTTCGTTTTCAGTCCGTTCTTATTCCCGTTGGAGACGAGACAGTTACTGTTTTACGCCGTGTCGTTTGATCGAGATCGTGCATTACAGCGTCTGTTGGATTCGAGTCCGGAATTGAATCACGCTTCGAGCGATTCCACTGAGAGAGTGGCGCCGAGATTAGACCGTCGTAAGAGGACCATATCTAGAGATCATATTCTAAAACAAGCCGAACAAGTCATACAAGACTTTGCACATTCTAAAGCTTTGCTAGAGGTAATGAAGCCAATTCCTAAATTTTAATTTGATAATATATGCACAATGTTAAACTTTTACCGTTTTTATTTTAGGTTAAATATGAAAACGAAGTCGGCACCGGATTGGGCCCGACTTTGGAATTCTACGCTTTGGTTTCGTTAGAGTTGCAGCGTGCCGATCTAGATCTGTGGCACGGCAGTGAAAATTTCAAACAGAAGCCGTCTAGCTTCGGCGTAGATGTGATAAAGAGCAATCAGGTTGTCGTGAAGCGAGACCCTGACGACAGTCCGCTCACCATCGATCCGGCTGTGAATTTAGCCTCGAGCGTTTACAACAACTTGAATTTGACCGAAGAGCATAATAGGAATTCTCAAAATGCCAATCCAGACAATCATTTGCAATCGTTCGATATGCCTATGATAATGGATTCAGCCGATTTGAATCTGAACAGCGAGGTTGCGGCGCAAGACGGACAGGTCGTGAGTCCCGTGGATGTCACCGTAGATAACACGACCAAAGAGAGTCAACTGCCGGCTCAGACCGAGGTTTCGTACGTCAATTTGCCGTGTGGACTGTTTCCGCAAGCGATGGGACGGAATACGAAAATATCTCAACTGTCTAGAATCAAAGCCAAGTTCCGCTTTTTGGGCAAGTTTATGGCTAAGGCTGTCATGGATTCACGAATGGTATGTATTTGATTTTTGTTATGTATTTGTGTGAGTCTTAATGAGACTTATTTTGAAACTTTTGCTTTGCAGTTGGACTTGCCGTTTTCTATATCGTTCTATCGTTGGATCGTCGGTGAAGAAAACTGTCTCGGACTCGGTGATGTCCGACACGTTGCGCCGGAACTATGGCGTTCGCTTTGTCGTCTTCAGAAGGTTGCTTTGAACGCTGACACCATACGAAGGGATATTACACTGTCTCCTGAAAGGAAACGAGAAATGGTATGTATACTAATTTAATGCAATGTTCATTTGAAATGTTCATAATATTCACTGTTTGGTTTTTTTTTTCGTAGATTGATGCTTTGGAATTGGATGGGTGCCCTATTGAAGAGTTGGGTCTTGATTTTATTCTTCCTGGTCATAGTTGTACGGAATTGAGACGCGGAGGACGGGATATGCCCGTCACCTCTCACAATTTAGGACAATATATTTCGCTTGTTGTACATTGGTTATTATTTGAAGGTACGTTACCAGGTCCAATGTGATCGGCAATCAGTTGAATTTCATTTATTATATGCTTTTTGTATTACAGTGAGGTTTTAATCAATTTTTATATCATATAGGTGTCAATAGACAAATGGACGCTTTCCGTGAAGGATTCGAATCTGTTTTCCCATTAAACAATTTGAAAATGTTTTATCCTGAAGAGTTAGAAGCAATATTTTGCGGAACATCTACAGGTTTGTTATATTTAATTTTTTATTATGTATTTTTTTTGTATAATATAATATTAAATGAATGTTATATTTTAGGTTCTAACGGTAGTATTGGTCCGCGTTGGGACGTTAGACTGTTGACTGAAGCGTGTCGTGCTGATCACGGATTCACCTTTGAATCCCGCGCTATACGATTCTTCTTAGAAATTTTGTCATCATACGATACAAACGAACAGCGATTGTTCTTGCAATTCCTCACTGGCAGTCCTCGATTGCCGACTGGAGGTACGAATGAAACCAACAGTTTTTTATTTCCGTTTTTTTATTTTGAATGTGTTGTAAAAATTTTTAATATTATATTTTAGGTTTTAAATCTCTGTCTCCACCATTGACCATCGTGCGGAAGACGCTAGAGTCGAACGTCAATGCAGACGACTATCTACCGTCGGTCATGACCTGCGTGAACTACCTCAAACTCCCAGACTATTCCTCGATCGAAGTGATGAGAACCAAATTAAGGATTGCTGCTAGCGAGGGTCAACACTCCTTCCATTTATCATAAGTGATGTTTATTGTCAGTGAATTTTGAAATTCGTTATATATATATATATATATATATATATATATATATATATATATATATATATATATATATATATATATATATTATATTATATTATACATATAAAATATAACGGACGTAATTTTTAAATTTAAGTGAAGCTTTTCTGTGCAATTTTTATGAACCGCGTGAAAATTATGGTGATATAATTTTTTGTAATAATTATATACTTTTGAACCGTGTTGAATGTGAACTCTTCATGATGAATATACAAGTGATTATAAATGTAGCCATGTGACCATTTCACTCCTAGTGGACTCATAAGTGTTTTCGACACGCGCATACTAAACCAAGGAATGAACTATAGGACGGTATATAAATACTATATTATTATATCATAGTGATAGTACTTTTATACGAAAATTTTCGCTCAAAGTAATCTTTTTCTGTATACATTTATATAAATATGATGCTCAACAGTGCTTATGATTTTTTTCAAATGATTTCATTTCTGCAAAGAAGGTGAGCATTTTTGAAAAGAAAAGAATAAAAAAAATAAGCTGCAAAACCATATTTATTGTCCTTAGATATTTTCGTTTTGACGGCCAGTGGAAATTTTGTGTGAGCTAATGTGAGGAAATGACTATTTAATCAATCAATATATGAAGTATATATATATAAATATATACACATATATATGTAATATTAATGATGATGTGATGTACAGTAATTTTAATTGTATTACACACCCCATACACTTACACAAACTCATTGCTTAATAACTGTGGTGTTGTGTGGTATGCGATATAAACAAAAATAGACGAAGCAAGTAATAAACGTATACACACGACGAGCATTCAAAAAAGATTTGTACATATATATAACAGTATATTAAAGTTATATTGTAATGTAATCTCTGGTCAAATGCACAAAATTGATTGAAGGTTCTACGATAGAGAAATATAATGTGAAAAATGAAATAGAATGATCCGGTTCACTCTCTGATAGTAAATATACGTATGTGTTTGTAAGATTAATGGAGGAGGAGAAAAAAAATTATGAAAAGTGCAAGTGTAGGTTTTTCTTTTCCGTACCGTTGGCAAATAAATGTCTGTAAAAGATTTTGTACACATCCTTTCAATGTTTGATTATTTTCGCATAAATTGTACTGATATTTTAGAGAAATTAGTCAAATTGTAAAGCGATTATATTTTTATATTATAAACTTTTTATTTATGTGAAATGATAATGCTGATCTCTGTTGTAAAACTTGTTTTTTTTTTTTTTTTAATTAATATTCTACTTAATTATTTTTTGTCTTAACTGAATGTACATTTTGAGGACGGTTTGAAAATGCTTTAAAAGTTTCACTACACGTTTAACGTTAAGTTTTTATTATTTTTCGACTATGATGCAGATGTGAATTTATCTTATACGAAGAAAAAAAGTATATAATTCAGAAATGTTATAAATAAATATAATACATAAATAAAATTTAACAATGTCTTTTTTACGTTTGGTTTGATTATTTTTAATGTCATATATATTTCAGTGTTTGTTATTTCTTTGATTACAAATTACATAGTGTCTTTATAATATATCAATAATAATGTGCACGATAAAGCGTGTTTTAAACATTTTGAAAGAAAGCCATTGTATTAGTTTTGTTTATTTCATTTCTTCCCATGAAACTATATGTATCGATAATTTTTTTTATTTTGGAGACCTTCATCTCCTTTGTAAAATATTTTTTTTAAATCCTGTGTATATATTAACAAAAAAATTATCTCTTTAAATTACGTTAGCAGTCGATAAAATATATCATTATGTTATTTGTATTACAGATATTCTCTAAATTATTTTCAAAATTTATAATAAACATCTTGAATATATTAAAATGATTGTTTTTATTTTTTTTTAACTATTTTACTCCAAATGAAACCAAAGTAATTTTCCACCTGTCATTCGATTATTGTTGCTTACTATTGCGACAGCTTCAGGATAATATATTCTATTAATCTTATTCAAAGGCTTGTCATTTTCAAAAACGGTTAACGGATTATTCCGCGCATTGTGATAGCGCACACGACAATCGTTGCCATGAAAATCGCGAATACGAAATATCTGGAACTCGAATTCTCGTTGGTAACTCTCGATGAATGGATCTTTTGGGTGCCAGACGTTCCGTGATCGAAATTTTAGTGACGTGCGCGAGATCCCAATGTGCGCAATAATCACCGAACCTTCAAAAACGTGTTGAATTGGAATTGAATTTACAGCTGTTTAACATAAGAAATTGTTTAGCGCTTGTACATAGTAATACAGCAATAATATTCCACGGGTCCCTTGCGAAACATCAATTCTCGTTAAATGAACTCCGTTTCTATACTTGTCTCGTTGGCTTGGTTCTAGGATCATCACAGCAATTATTCCAGAAACATTTTTCAAAATCTACTATTTTTCGACTTTTAATTAAATATTTATCAAATACAAATGAAATTATTATCCTAGAATTTTCAATTTAAAAGGTTTTGGTTTCATTACATATGCATGTAGCTGCTATAAATATAAAATTAGTCTTATTCAAAATTTATGACAAATTATATTCAAGTATAGCAGTGGCGTCGCTAGGGGTGGAGTCACCTAAATAATATTTTTTATTAATTACACTGTTCGATAAATGACTTTTTTTCGGTTCTAGGGATATATAATTGGATATGTTTATTGGGATAGTATTCTGGCCACACTATTTTTTGTTTTCGTTTAAAAGAGTTAACTAACCAGTTAACCAGTCTTTATAAACATTGACACGGATTACACGACCCATGTTTAATGCTTTTTTTTTCAATGCTACCTGGAAAGGCTTAGCGGGTAGTATTCTTGTTTACTTTGTACATTGTCAAAATACAACGCCTATCGGCGTTTTTCATGGCGTTGGTCAGCATTCAAACGAACAGTATCCGTAAAACTATATTGAAAATATAATTTTGATCAATTAAATCAGGGGAGTGTTTAATGTTTGAAGAAAAAAAAAAAAAAAACAGGTACATGGCCGTAGAAATAGATGTCAGGGTAAATGTCAAATTTGACGTTTAGATTGTTTTGAACTGTCATGGACGAGGTGCGTTGTCGTGGATGCGCTCGAGAGATTTGGCGAAGATCTGAGTCGCCCCTCGTGAATGCGCACGGTCGTCCCCTAGAAGAGGTGTCGGACGCCCCCGTGGGGGCTTCGCCCTGCGAAGATTGGCGACATGGCCAGGTGTTTGCCGAAGGAGAGATTTTACCCACGTGGGTCGAAACCGCCGTGTCCGAAAGCGGCTGGTGCGTCGGCAAATTAATGTGCGAATGCGGCGCCCCTCTCGGATCCTTCGACTTCGTATCGGGAAGGCGCTGTGCGTGCGGCTTCGCCCTCCTACCCCCCGTCAGACTCAACACCAAAAAGATCGACCTGTTCTTAGAGCGCCCGTCCGCATACATAACCTCATCCTTTGAACATAAACAAACACTTGATTGTAATACTATATTGTAAATATATATATTTTTAAGTCTTATGCGTTTTCTTTTATTGGTCTTGAATTGTATATTTATTTTATGAGCGAGCTGCAGAATTTCGCCAATAGGCGGCTTTGAAAAGTGTAAGTGAAATAAAAACAAAAGAGTATTTTTGTATTAAATGTTTAATTCATTATTTATGTTTATAAGAAAAGGCAGGCAAATGTCAACATTTCAGCAATAAACAATTATCACAATATCCCTTAAAACTAAATGAAAAATATCGTACGTACAATGTGCGTCGGCTCGAATAACGCACGCTTCCGTACAAATTCATAATACATATTATACAATGAATAGTCAGATTTTGTCAAATTTCATATCAATGTTTAAAAAAAAAACAAACATCGTCGTTTGAGCAACTCAATTATGTACAAATTACAATTTTTTTCTTGCAAATGCAAATCAATCCAAGAAGATAAGAGTCAAAATGTAAACAGTCGATCTCAAACGATGAGTTTTACAAACTCGGGTAATGGATTTTCATTACATAGTCACATTTTCTTTCCATTTGAACTATGCAAAGTGTTATATAGCACGTGGAATGCATTCGATTGCAATTCATTTTTTTAATTATAGTATTTTTAAGATGAAGATGTAAAGAAAAATAGTACATAATATATCGTCTTAGGCGTGTCATTCTCGCAATTTAATCCTAATCCTTTTCAATTTAACTGTACTTTCATTATGTTGGAAAATCGACTGATTTGAATCGAGCTTTGTTATTTTATACATCAGATATGACTCGCTAAAGAAAACTTGAACTATTTTAACGCTTCAAAGTGACACGTACCGATAGGATTAGGGTAAAATGTACACATACTAAACGGGTAAGGGGTTTAAAACAAAAATACAGGCCTCATCTCGACGTATTGCTTTCAAGCACACTTTCACAAAGTATTAAATAGTACACAGCTTTAGCAAAATATTCTCCTATGCCACAACTAATACTCGGTTTGTTAAGTACACAAATTTCTTGCATTTTAATCGTGATATCAAAATCAAATATTACTAGAGAACTACCATCTAATACTAGGATAAAAAGGAAATTGTCTTTCAAACCAACGATGAAAATGCTTGAGCTATGTCTTGTGACATGATATATATATATATATATATATATATATATATATATATATATATATATATATATATATATATACTTTTTTGGTGCAAAATAACTTATTAAAGGTTGAAACGTACGTATTTTATACTTGGGAAAGACTATATAATAACATAAATGATACTTTTACATTTATTCATATTTAAATATGTATTTTAATTACTTTTAGCATGTTTAGTTATTTTTTATTTATTTATTTTAATTTTTTGCTTTAACTATATATATATATAACTCAACTGTCACATACAAAAATTAACCAACTACACAGTAAAAATTATAATAATTTATAATATGTCTCATTTTACAATACATCTAATTGTGTTTATGTATACAATTAGTAGTAGTTATACAATCGACGATTCGTCTGAAGATTATCACCGAGTATCCCGGACACGTGACTCTTCAACACCGATACACATACATACATATAACAATTCAATGCCACGACGGACTCGCATACGAGTTAATATCTAAATTAAGTATTTTAATAATACTAAACGTGTGCTTAGTCTTTCGATCGCTGTATATTAAATGCAAACGTAAACGAATAATGTGCCGACACTGACATGGGCATCGAATATACGGTAGATTGGGATCAATTTTGTGCTATTAGGATAGTGAGTGAGTGAATCGTCGCGTACGCCACTGATTGGATCGATGATTAAATCAAAAACACGATGAATATCAACTACCGTCTTGTGAACTATGCATTTATAATGATAATAATAAATAATTTACACAATTTTTGGGGCTTTCTTTCTAAATTTTTCTACCGTTTATAGGAATGCAGCAATATTTTTCAATATATAATTTATACATATATACCCATCAACGTTTGCACGACAATTATTTTTATCATATATATACTTTTTGTATAAAAACTGTACAAAAAAATAAGAAATTTTTGTTCAATGAGTAAAAAACATGCTCGTTTAATAATAATGGCACTTGTTATTTCTTCCCTTTCCCATGCATAGCCGTTAAGATACACGATTTTCATTCCAAATTGACCCTTTTCATTTCAAATTGACCCTTTTTCATTTCAAATCGACCCTTTTTTCATTATTACATACCTCCTTTACGATTCACTTACGATTACAATTCAGGAAAAAGTTTTCCTCTTATCCGATCGTTTTCATAGTTTGCCATATTGCTCATTTTGGTCATCAATATAAGTAAATGGATCCTCCGCCATTACGATAGAGATAAAATATCGTTTAAGAAGCGTTTCAAGTCCGAAAATTTTTAATCTCGGTGACCTTTGGTAGTCATTAATTTTATACATAGATGGCGGTAGTAAAATAAAATTATTGGTTTTTATTCAAAATAATAATTTTATATACAAATTATTTCAAATTCACATATTGAAAAGGATTCAATTTCAAATGAAAAAAGTTTAATTTCAAATGAAAACGCTCAATTTCAAATTGAAAAAGGGAAAATTTGGAATGAAAAACCTGTAGTAATCGCTAATAGCTGTGAACGATTGACCGATTAAATGCCCGCCACTTAAGAAATGATATTACGTAGTACATTTTTTTTAATAATACATACATAAATAGCAATATTGCAATAATGATATGAAGCGTTTCGATATTTTCAAATATAAATTTATAATAGTAATAAATAAAAATAAAATGTAACTTATTATTAATTAAAATTACAATTTAAAAACAAATCATATATGTATGCATGTAAACTATAATTTGTGTTGAAATTGCTTATATTTATTACAAATACATATACATATTGCATGAAATGATAATCATATTTATATAACTTATAATAAGAAAACATTTTTCACAACCGTAAATATTCTTCCTTTGGAATCAACACAGATCGTTTGACAGTTATATTTACAATAAAAATATTAAAATAAATATTAAAAGTGTATTAATCAATCTTTATTGATATTTTATAAACCATTATGATGCTAACAATCAAAGCCGCGCGTATTGTTTTGTATTTTATTATCGGAATCAGTGCTTTCGAACATTCGACACGCTTTTTTTAAACTTTATTATTGCTTGTTCATTCAAATATACAAAGCAAAACTAAGAATACATAATAGATATTCGAACAAAAACATAAGTGTCAAATTTTATTTATACAAATAGATATAAAAGTTAAGGTGGACGCATAAATTTTATTTTTACACTAAATCTGAATATTTCCAGTTGTAATTTGGTCCTGTTTTATTTTATATTTAAGTAAACTCAAGTAGTATTAAGTAAAAAAAATAAAAAATAAAATGATAATTCATAGCCATGTCTAGTACAGCTTTGATTATTTAATTATTTGATAATGAGATATAGAAAAGTGATAAAAATAACTTAAAAAGTACACAATACGTACAAGCAAATGACTATATAGTTCGTAATATGATAATAATTAATAAAAAAGCAAGTGATAATTTTTAGCATTTGCCGTGTTCGTATTTTAATTAACCAATCCGTTGCATAGTAAAAATCTATCTATCTATCTTACAATTTTGCTAAACGTTCCAATGATAATTCAGACAATCACAATGTGTATATTTTATAATATTATATTATATAACAATGATAATGATCAGAATCCCTGTAACGATGTAAAATCTTTACACACACAATATATTGCCTTTTTTTTTTAAGTAAGTGCTGGAAATTTAATATAAAACAATGTCAGTCAATCAATGCAAAATAATTGAAACGTACATATCTCTGACAGTTGATTTCGAATACGTAATAAATACAATTAATAACTGTTGTGGCTATTTGCAGGTACTATATCTGAAAATTATTGGCTATTTGTAGGTACTATATCTGCGACAGGCGCAAAGCCTTCTGCGCATGCGCGTGAACTTATAATCCGATTATAATTTCTTACATTTAATGTATGCTAGACTTGTTTAATCAATCGTTGATTATACATGAGGCAAATAAATTTCACACGTTATTATAATAAATTTATATCATTTAGCTAGTTCGCGGCTTGTACTTGTATGTAGGTATTATACGTTGTATATGATAATAATTTTCTAACAATTAATAAAATTAACTAATTTGGATTATATTTTTTACTCTACGTCACTTTACGAGTTTGAACTAAATTTTAAGAGGTTTAAAACAAAATTTTAACAGTAAACACGCTGACAGTGACAGTTCACGCACATGCGCAGAAGGCTTTGCGCCTGTCGCAGATATAGTACCTGCAAATAGCCAATAATTCGCAGATATAGTACCTGCAAATAGCAAATAATTTTCAGATATAGTACCTGCAAATAGCCACAACCATTAATAAAAAGAATGCTTCCGTCATTTAAGTTGATGAAGTTGAATACGCTCATATGTAGATACATATATATTATGTAATAATGTACATAATTATAACAAGGCTTTTTTCATGAATTTTTCTTTTAAATTTATATACGTGTAGGTATAGTAATGATTATTATTATTGACCAACTGAAATGCACTGGAAGTGTATGGTATGTGATGATGATAGTATATATTTCAGCGTGTGGTAATTTTGAAGCGCGCGCCGAGGCAGACAGCGGTCAGGCAGTTCGATCAAAACAAACGTAGACGAAAGATTCAGCACTTTTTATCCGGGACTATCTGTGAAACGAACGACTGTGTGGTGGTGGAGGTAGCATAGGTGCCGTCGGTGGTGGTGGCGGCTCGCTGGCCGACCTCTGGACGGCTGCTGCTCTTAGTCCTCGGCCACCCATCTTCAAAAATTACAAAATCAATTACATTTCACCTATAAAATATATAATTTTACATATGTATATATAATTCATCTTGTATTTGTAATGCCTACTAAAGTCGTTGGTAATTTGTATCAACATAATGTATCAACATAACAATCATAGATATAGAATAAATAGATACGCCCTGACGCTCTAAGCCGATCACCCCGTTGGTGCATGCACACACAAAAAAAAGTACAGTGCATGCACACTCTCTCTCAGTAGCTAGTTAGCTTCTAAGCAGTGCCGTGCCGGCTATACACCCAATGGCACCCTCGGACAATTTTTTCTAAACACCCTTTGAAAAAAATTATAAAAAACTGGATTACCATCCTCCTTTTTCCCGGCCTTGGGACCTTGCTACAGTTTCAGGCAGTGTCAGCAAAAGCATAGAAACCCAAATGTTTGGATATAATTCTTG
Source organism: Arctopsyche grandis (assembly GCF_051622035.1). Taxonomy (NCBI): domain Eukaryota; kingdom Metazoa; phylum Arthropoda; class Insecta; order Trichoptera; family Hydropsychidae; genus Arctopsyche; species Arctopsyche grandis. Next base: position 2,291,562 of record NC_135363.1, read on the forward strand.
TAAATTGTGCTGTTTTATAAAATTTAATACAATGAGTGAAAGGCTTTTAAATTGATAAGTTCATTGCTAATAATATCAGATTTTGAACTCGCGGTGAGATTAATTTGAAGATTGGCTTTTTCCAGTAAATTGTTTGAATAGAATTTGCCGATTACAAATGTAGGGTCTTTGGCGCTCTAATTTTAATTTTAAAGCGCTTTTGGAGCATCGAGCGACGCCCTAACTTATTTGGCGTCCTCGGGCACCGCCCGACCCAGCCCCCCCCCCTAAAACCGGCACTGCTTCTAAGTCGGAAGGTCGATTGACATTTTTCGAAAATGCCAACGTGTTCAGTGAAATTGTGTTACAATTACTCAAGAAAACATAAAAAGGCGGATGGCATCACATATCATATGTAAGAATTAATATATAATGTCTTCAATTATAGTAGTATTTTAACATATAATGAAATATCGGCGCGATGTATGTGGTGTTATATGCAGTGATGGAACAGCGGTCGACAACCTCTGCCACAGGTGTCTCTAAATGCACGCGTATATCTTGTTGGCACTGGAGGAAATTCAGAAATCGACATTAAGTTTAAAACTACAAACAATGAACTAAATATTATAGTGTCAGCTTTAAAATTGATCCTTGTGGAAGTTACTAATGTTTAAATATTGTAATAGTTAATGATGGTTTTATTATAGTAACATACATTTGTAGTTTAATATAGTGTGTATAGCTAAATATTTTTTTCTTAATATGGCTTTATTAGTTTGGTTTACTGTCACACAAAGTGTCCAATAAAATAAAGTTATAAATAAAATAAAACTTCAGTGCATGTACATACATATGTACATAAACTAGTTGCTGACCACTGCCGACCGCTGCGTCGACCTTTTTTTTCACCACTTCCCCGCTAGTTAAACCCCCCGCACCCCTCAGTTAGTGGCGACAAGATCTTCAACGAAATGTGTATGTAAAGGCATATCTAGGTTATTCTACATCTATGGGAACAATGCCAATTGACTATTGAAGTTTAAATTGATGCATTGCTATCAGAATTTCGGTGAAAATGCTGCAAATATACAGATTTGAACATAGATATCTCTGTTGGTGTTAGTTGATATGTTTTTACTTTGTATAATATTAATAATACTCGTATCAAATGCTTGTATGCTTCTGGCCAGGAAGGTGCATTTGGGTTACCTGTTAGGCCTTCCGGGTATAAAAAAGAATAATTTTTAGTCTTGTTTTTTGACTTTCAAAGTTTGTATTCTACTGTGAGAACATTTTTTATTGATTCCATCATATCCACTCGAAAATGAAAATGAACAACTGTTGATACGTAGTATTACTTATTTATTAAATGATTTCAAGATTTTAAGCGAAATAGTGTACTAATTTTTGGTAAACTTGGAAATAGAACTATAAATCTTCCAGGTACAGAATTAATAAATCCATTTTTTTAGTAATAAATCCGACTGACTGATAAGCAAAGCTGGCGGATCACTATTGGTGGTTTTCGTTCCTTGGAGTTCGTCCCAAATAGCCGGCTGACCCGATTAACTGGGGTCCCAACTAAAGCGGAATTCAATGTATTACATAAATACATATTTTAAAGAATAAAATTGATTTCATTCTAAAATATTTAATAATATTTTTGTTTTATTAAAGTTCTCTATTTACTACTCTGCAAAAATAGTATACTTTTTCCCCCTTCTACCTGTAAATAATTTTATTTATTATGTAATGCTTTTTCACGTTATAAATTTTATCAATGATAAGAAAATCTTTCACATATGTATTTGTTCAATGAAATATATTTTTTATGACACCTGTTTGATATGAAAATTTCATATTTCATATTTCCCAACCACAAAAAGTCTGGTTTCCTATTTTGAAAAGGAATATAATCTTATCGACGACTCTCATTTCTTTCGGCCGCCTTTATATTTTGGCCGCCTGTGTGCATTACACATTTGTAAATATAGTAAGCGCGGCCCTACGTTTTTCCCAAGACTCTTCCTAGAGCGGACCTACATAGTATAGGATTGGGAATTTTCTTTTTTATTGATATAAATATGTATATTACACTGCTTACAAAATGGTTGATTTCAATATTTAGAATATGTATATTGAATCGATACAACACTATTTGTTCTGTGGCGGCTCTACGGCATGGTCGAGTTTCGGTCACCATCCTGCGAGTTGGGACCAACTCGGCTATGTTTTTTGGTCACTACTCACTTCTTTCTCGGCTGCTAAATATAACACTTTCGTGCATTAACAATCTAGTAATCTCATTCGCCCTACCTCAATAGTTCTTTCGTTGTAAAATTAAAAAAAATAGACAATCGGCCATTTTAATTGAGAAGTCTATCGGGCGAAATGGCCGCCAACGGCCAGTGGAGCAACTTAGCGAATTGAAACCGCGAATACTCACCGTTAGTGTTGTAAGTCGAGAATATTCTCATAATTCGCCGAGAATTTCATTTTTCTTTATTTAATCATTCTTTTAAACTTAACACACAAGATCGTAAAAAAATATTTTATTCATTTCATCCCTCATATTTAACGTTCACACGAATTCATCAATTTACTTCCAAAGTTTTCGACGAAATTTTTTAACAGAGATTTTGTATGAGTTTGGGTATTTTAATTGTTATTTCACACCAGTGCGTACTTTTAAAACACATTACATAATATGAAATCGTAAATTTATTAAGTTTAGAAACGATAAAAGTTGGTAAATAAACAATGCGAGTTACCATTAACACTAAAATGTCAGTTGCTTTTTTTTTGCTTCCATATCTATGTTAAATATTTTAACACAAATTACATAATAGGCGTAACGTTTCTGTTGTGTTTCGCCAACTGCTCAAAAGTCACATTTGCTTACCCTCTCTCTGTATATATGAAATGCAAAATGTTAATTATTAGGTAAAAGTGAGAACACTCGACAGAAACACAGACAGGCTAGATGTTGGTTGCCATTATGCCGGAGCCAGACATGAGTTCAAAGAAGTGATCACTTCTTTGAAGACTTCACTCACACATTTGGTCACATATTGTTGTATCTGCCAGATATACATATGTTCAAAGATTTGATCAACTAGGCTCGCGCAAGTGGGCTTCGCGCAGTGTGGCAGGCACACAAACATTTGGACTTTTATCCCTTTGATGTGCGCTAAAAAACCGACACGGAACGGCAAAGCGCACTTAAGTGATCAAATATGTGACAATAGTATCAAATGCCCGTGCCACACATGTGAACACCTATTTGATCACATCTTTGAACACATATCTGGCGCCGGCATAATGGCAACCAACATCTAGCCCGGCTTTTCCTGTCGAGCGTTCTCACTTTTACCAATTATTATTAATTAGGTTTTTGCATTAGTTAGTTAATTTTATTCGTGTCTTCCCTCATCTTACCGTTCACATGAATTTATCCATTTTTTGAAATTGCAACGGAATAGTATAAAAGCCTTCCAGATGCTCTAAAAAATAATATTCTCGAAAATTCTCGTTTTGGAGAATATTCCTGAGAATGTTCTATAATTGATGTATAATACACATAGATGAGCCCTGACGTGTGATTTTGGTCGGAGATCTTGTCTTCACTAACTGAGGGGTGCGGGGGGTTTAACTAGCGGGGAAGATAGGTTTTTTTCCCTACGACGCAGCGGTACCTACCTACCTACTAAGAGAAACTGTGCATGCGCCATGTATTTTGCATGCGCCAAAAGGGAGACCAGTATAATACGTGAGGGTGGATCTAGTGTATTATATTTATTTATTTATTCAAAACAGACCATTGTGGCATAACAGGAATTCCTAAAGCGCCACAATGGTCAAAAAATATAACACAAAAAAAAAAAAAATAACAATTAAACATAAACATAAATACATCCATACATAAACATAAAAAATAGCATTTAATAATAACAGATAAAGTAAAAATATCAAATAAAATATAGCATAAGGAATGCCTTGCACCTACAGCCAGTTTCAATAAATATGTAAGAAACAACTACAAATACAAAACATCCCTGTAAGGCCCAAATGGAAGAGAGTTAATCAAAATTTCACTCATAAATCACAATCAATCATGAAAACAATGATGAGCGCAGACTACCAGATAAATGGGTTAGAGTAATTTCCGACAATTTACGCTCACTAAGGTGGAAAATATCACATTCAGTCTCGGCAGCAACGATTTCATTAAGAAGTTGGATAGCTCTTGGAATAGGAGCCATTCGAAAAAGGACTGTGCGGGCAGGAGGTACAGCCAGCAAATGGTGATGTCTACCACGCACATAGTGATTAGGGACATAAAGTCCCAACTGCTCCAGCAACAACGGGCATGATTATACATCAATGATTATTAAATAGAATTTTACAACACTACTCACCGTGTCTACATCGACTGGAGCTGCTATCGAGCTGGAAGTCGTCACGAATTCGGTCTCCGACGATGCCAAAGGATTCGACTTCTCCAGCAGCGCGAGGATCCTCCTCACGTCGGTGGCCAGACCTCGCTCCAGGGCGCCTAGCCTATTGGACACCTCCTCCAACCTCTCTATAATGTTATTCCCGTCAGCCGCAGCCGCAGCTGAACACCGACACGTGGGAACATTCTGGTACTGCGGCGACACATCCTGGACCATGATGGTGTGGCTGGCGCCACTCTCGTAGTTGAGATTTCGCGAGTAGTTCCTCGCGTGAACGGGACGGGAGGGCAGCGTGGGTAAGGCAGGGAATGCTGGCATGCTTTCAAGATGGCCACCGTCTTCCGAGGATCGAGCCCTGGCTGTTTGGAGTCGGTGCAGAGTGTTGACGGAGTGCGGCTGCGACCTGGACTGGGTCAGCCCGCCCACGTTGCAGTACACGTGGACGTCGTTTCGCACGGCATCGCTGGGACGGAGGCTGGATCCTTCGGGACCTTCAGGTGCTTGAGGTGATAGTCCTGGAGGCGATGGGGGACAATCGGTGAGAGGACCTATCGACGATTGTCTCCGCACCCCCGTTCGCCGGATCACCCCTGCTTGTGGCGTCGATTGGGCTGCCGTGTCAGAAACATACACATGTACATACATATATATGTATACAAATATATACACATATTTACATACAGTCATTTTTATTAAATAATGCATTGTATTTATACCAATTTTTATTTATATTATAGCTCGGTTCTAAAAGGTCAGAATATTAGAATGATCAGTTGAAAATGGAAAATCGTTAAGAACTTTGGACTTTATCATCACCAGACTTCGGCGGACAAGCTACAAAAAAAAAATTGTTCACTTATTGTCAACCTTTTTATTGATCTCTTGCCTTGTAGGATTAGTCATTGCTAGTGGCCGGACCCACAGCGCGCCGTTTATTGTTCAAATTTTTTTTTTTTTTTTACATATATACCAGGAAGGCCTTACAGGTAAATCCCAATGCGCCTTCCTGGCCAATTACAAATACAAATGCAGCATTTTTTTTTATTATAAGTCGTTGAATTGCGAGACACTGAAAAAACTCGCAAATTAACGAGACATCTATGAATTGTACATAAATTTTTATTGTACATCCATCAAATTTCAAATAGTGGTGACATAGTAGGTAGGAAGGATTTTTAGCCAATTTTTTTTTCCGGGAACCGTTTCAACAATGAAATCAGAGAAAATTGGCAAACTCTGATAGGAAACGATCAAACTGGAGTCACAAATCCCGGTCTGACCAACAGCATACTCTGAAAAATTCATTTTAATTCAGGGATAGAACCCGGCACCTTCTTGACGGTAAGCAGAAGCTTAACGTCCGAGCTATGCTGCTGGATAAATTGTTGTAAATGCTTTGTTAAAGGTTCGCTGAACCTTTTTTTTTGTACTCTAGTTTTGTAAATAGAGCCAAACCGCCTCAATTCCTGGAAAAAGCACGGTCTGTATCCGTAGTCTAGTCATTGCCAACAGTGAACCATTTTTTTGTGGGCAAAATAAACTTGTCCGTCGATCTCTGATCATCATTATCGTCTACAACTTCCTGAAGATTAATGCTTAGATCAGGGGTCCCAAAACTAAGGCTTTCGGGCCAAAATGCGCTTTAAAGTGTATCAATTTTAATGCATTTTCAAATTTGAGTACATTTTGTTTTAAGGTTAGAATAGAAATAGAATTTTTTTTAAGGCACATGCGCCTCAATTCCTGGAAAAAGCACGGTCTGTATCCGTAGTCTAGTCATTGCCAACAGTGAACCATTTTTTTGTGGGCAAAATAAACTTGTCCGTCGATCTCTGATCATCATTATCGTCTACAACTTCCTGAAGATATGCTTAGATCAGGGGTCTCAAAACTAAGGCTTTCGGGCCAAAATGCGCTTTAAAGTGTATCAATTTTAATGCATTTTCAAATTTGAGTACATTTTGTTTTAAGGTTAGAATAGAAATAGATTTTTTTTTAAGGCACAGGTGGCTGAAAGTTGAAGTAAAAAATAAACTTATGTATAGGCCTATGGTCTTAGTCATGATATTTTATACCGAATTAAATTCTCAATTTTAAGTGTAAATTTTGCATAGCGGATATTCATCTTTTATTTATTTCATTCAAATATATATGGAGTGACAGAGGGCCCCAAAACCCTCCAAAACCAAATTACAAATCGAAAAAATATAAGAAATTCTCCGAAAATCAATTAAAATAATTCAAAACCGTTTTAATTAGAAAAAAAGTTGAAATTTATTCTTTAAATATTTTTTTATAACCAATTATGTACATATATGTTACAGTCCAAGTGTACATTCCGGTTCGTTCATAGACATACTAGTTTGTTCATATGCGAAATATTGGTTTTAGTTAAAGTTCCAACAGTCGTAAGTTATTTTAAAATTGATTTGCCAGGGTTTGCATGAAACTTTTAGCTGTCAAAACTTTTGAGCTGTTAAAACCTTTGAGATGTCAAAACGCCAATTATTTAAAAGGGAAATAATTAACAGGTAAAATACATATTATATATTTTCATACAAAAATGGCTGATATGATATCAGTGCCTCAAAGTCACGATTTTTATGATAGATTTTGAATGTCGCCCCGTATGTATTGAACACTGCTGTTAGTTAGTTTACTTGTCGCAATTTACTATTTTGTGTACACTATAACTGGCCAGATTGGTTCGTGTATGAACAAACCATGTAGTATGATCATGAAAGATCGAAATATAAACTTGGAATGTAGTATATATAGTTTGAAATTGAATGAATAATAATGGTTTTTGAAATTTGATACCTTTTAGAACAAAGCTTATTTATCGTACATATAAGCATATCGAGTAAAATTCGTATTCATATATATATTTTAGAATATTTATAAAGAATGTTTCGTGTGTAATAAATTACATGTATTTACAGAATTACAATACTCAAATTTTGTCACTAGATAAAAGGGAGGATTTACAAGTCTTTCGAAACGTCTCCAATTTTTCAGTCATCAATTGAATGGTATTTATAGGTGCAAATTATGCAAATTACTCACAAAGCCAAGACTTTTATAACCGTGTTTTGCTTAACTTATTTGCTTTCAAGTCACGCACAAAAATGAACAAAATTTACAGCGAAAGTCTAAATGTCTATTAAACTGAACGAAATTTGAAAAACTTTCAAGGCCTCATAATTAGGTTCAATTTAGAAGTATTACGATAGCTTTAAGGATCGTTAGTTTGTTTATATCTATTTAAAGGTGTTGGCATTGCATAAACGTTATTATTATATACATATGTACAGATAATTAAATATTTAAATGTTTTAGCCTGATTAAATTATTTACATATGATTGTCATGAATCAAACGATTAGTGTTTTGATTGATTAATTTTAATTAAAAATGATTATGATCCACGAAAAGATGGAAATGTTTCGAAAGAAGAATATATTTACAATTGTGGAAGTAAGATGCGGTTTAGAAAGAAAGATAGAGGACCAATAGTAATTAATTATTTCCAAAGTAATAAAACATTCCAGCGAACATTGTCCTTCAGCAGAATACACCAGATTTGATTGGTTTTATGAAGGATTAACTATCGCTTTAGCAAACATTCGAATTAAAAAGGAAAACAATATCTAAATAAATAAAAAAAATATTTATAATACATATCCAAGTGGATAATTAAAATCATAATTGAACGACAATAATTAAAAAGTATAAAATTAATACATTAAATGAATGTTGATATATTTTTTTGATTCAATATTATACAATTTATATTATGTATATACATATGTAGTTCAATAAAGAATGAGATTTTGATTGTTTAACCCTTTGAATGCTGACCAATGCCGATTGGCGTTTTTCCCACAAGTCTATGGGCCTGAAAAACGCCGATAGGCGTTGTATTTTGAGCGTATACAAAGTACAAAGCCTTTCCAGGTAGCATTGAAAAAAAAATGCATTGAACATGGGTCGTGTAATCCGTGTCAATGTTTATAAAGACTGGTTTACACCGGAATTTCTGAATTTATAACGAATTTCTCGATGGAAATCCCTAACTGCTGAGTATTTTAGATTGCAGCTTGGAATTTAGATTGTGAGCATTACATTTTAACAACAATGAAGAAGACGGAACTAGTTTTGGAACAATGCATTCATTAATAGACTTCTTTTGTTTATTTTATATTGTTGCAAGATATATAAACTCAAAATCCTCAGCGGTAGTTATATAGATAGGGTTTGTTTGGATTAGTTTATTTGGACTCGTCATAGAAATTTTGACTTGTTTACGAAGTTCCCAACCAATGTTTCGTACATACAAAGTCTCTTTCGAAATTATATATAACCAGAATCCCTGTGTATATAACCAGAGTAAACAAAAGCCCCGGAGGCCTTTGCCCCCCGCCCCCTACCCCCCGTTTCCATTTCGTCATAGAAACTTTGTGTTGTTTACGAAGTTCCCAACCAATGTTTCAAGTCGTTATCGAAATTATATATTAGATTGTTGCAAGATATATTGGAGAGTCTAAACACATCTTTACAAAACTCGAAATCCTCAGTGGTAGTTATCTAGAGTAGTGATCCAGGGGTTGTTTGGATTAGCTACAATTTTTATTAAATATTTTCAGCGTGGCCGGCTCTCAACAGAAAAGTCGTCAGCATTCAAAGGGTAAAAAAAAAATGAAAATAATTAAATTCAAATTTTATATTGTATAATATTGAACTGTCTAATTTTTTCACGAACAAATAAAAAAAAAATAACAAATGAAATAATATTCACAATGCCAATAAATAACAAGACCGAATTTACATTGATTAAAGCTTCAAAATTTTAAGCGATTCAATGATCTTGCACTGTTGAATATTTTCGATGGAAAAATTCGAAAGATTTGCCAAAATTCCATACAGAATGCACTTTTATCATCAATGAACAGAGAGTTGAATCATTAAAATTTTGGCGAATCGTATAGTTTGTTTGAAAACCACATTTATATTAGTATCGAACGGTATTCGGTGTTGGGTTTGAATACCGTTGGACACTTTCAGGCTGGGTGCACGTTGGCTGAGTTTTCTGCATCTCAACGTGCTCTCAGCCTCAATGTCGGTACTCACAGTAGGTATTATGCAACGGCTGGTGGGTTTTGTGGTGCAGGTCGGGGAAACTCCGTTTCAACTGGGCTAGCATGCCTGCAGATCAGTAATGGAAATAAAACAGAAACAAACTCGCACTCAAAAGAATCTCATGTCAGATTAGCAAATGTTAAAATAAAAAATAAAAATGATCAAATGAATACAATGAATCAATTATTTCATTCGATGTATATTGAAAATTTCCTTTTATTACATACACATATGTTCTTTAAAACGTATTAATGATTTTATGAAATGTGACTGTTTTATGTGTATACCTAATAAGGCAGAGCATCGTTACCTCTGGATATTCGCGGCATACATTGTTTACGACTCGTAGACTTTGTCAGCTACGTACATACATATGTATATATGTACTTCATCGGCAGTCGCTAGTTATTCCGTATATGTGTTACACCGAATCCATGAAATTGTCTATTACAAGCATGCGGCAAGAGAATTGCCGAATGCGTGAAAAATGCAAGCACGTTGCCCAGTTCACGGATTCCGTAAATTCTTTGCCGAATGCGTGAACTGGACAGCGTGTTATATTATAACCAAGTGTCAAAGTGACAGCTGAATAAGGATGTTTAATTTAGTTTAATTTACATATTATTATGTATAATATGACTACATACATATGTTTCAATCATCTCATTAACAGTGAAACATATGTATGTATGTAGTCATATTATACATAATAATATGTAAATTAAACTAAATTAAACATCTTCATTCAGCTGTCACTTTGACACTTGTCCACGCTGTCCAGTTCTAAAAAACAGCACCGGAGCGCTGCTGTGTATTTGCCGACTCCATGCTTTGAGCAGACAAATTCTTGCCGAATACACGCATTCGCCAAAGAATTTACGGAATCCGTAAGCTGGGCAACATGCTTGCATTTTTCACGCATTCGGCAATTCTCTTGCCGAATGCGTGTAATAGACAATTTCACGGATTCGGTGTAACATATGCATAGGGACAAAACACTAACTAACATCGGATTTCTCCCTCACACGCGATCTCACTCGCACGCATTAGGCCGAACACATATTACCGCGGTGCACAGGTTACGATGCTCCGATTTAAGGTATATTTTTTGATATAAATAAAGGTGTATATTCCAACATGTACCTGAGAGGCTAATAGTACTGTTTTGTACGAGTCTGGTATACGGCATCGAAAGTTGAAAGATCGAAAAAGCAAATATCGGAAAGCAAAGATCGAAAAACCAAATATCGGAAAGCAAAGATCGAAAATCGAAAGATCTTTAGTCGAAAGATCGAAAAGAAATTGAAATGACATTGTATTTATGAGAGAAAAGGTATGCACTATCAAAATTCCAAATAATAATAGCTACTCAAAATAGCATGTTTTTCAAAACAACTTATGGACTTAGCACATGTATAATATTCTTTTCCTTTCAATAGATCTTAAGAATTCAAAGATAATTATGTCTTTAACTCATTTTAAAATTAGGACCTCAGGTATAGGATTGTAATTGATAAAAATTTCATTAATTATGTTTTTATATATAGTAAGGAAATTCATATATAAAGAATTGTTTCGTTTATGATGAATGAAAATTATATAAAATCAATGATAAACTTTAATATTTAAAGCACAAGATAAAATTGTTAATTGAAATGAAATTTAATAATAATAATAATAGTCACAGATCAGAAGATGGAAGTATTTAAAGTTAAAGCGAAGAGTAAGTAGTCAGAGGATACTTTTGTAATATATGAAACTTTAATACTAAACTTATCAGTATTTATACTAATATATGCAGGATTGGGGTATAGTTATAGTATATATATAATACATAATATCTAAAGTAAGACGGTAGCAAAGTGTATTATTGCTATATTGGAATCATTATTCATCTAAAAACTAAAACCTATCATTGTCATGCAAAAATTAGATTAATAATATGTAATAAAATTTGTCTAGTAATTTACATTATGTATAATATAATATTATGTGGAATAATATAAACTAATAATGTTACTAGAAAACTAACATCATCATAATATATAATATAAAATTTGCCTATGTAATACCAATGTGAGTTTTTAAATACAAAATTTTGATTAGTCCTTGTAATTGCTAAAACTATTCAATTTATAATATAATATATGTATAATCATGATTGATAAAAGGTGGAATAATTTAGTATAGTCTGTTTCACATTAGACATGCAAATTAGACTATTAAATTATACCATATTGTCTTTGATGAGACCCGAAATTGTATATCCAATTAGTTACTAACATGCACTAGTACTTTGATTCAATTGGAGCTCTTTAAGGAGTTACTCAATTAGTAAACATTGATTTTGCAATGTTTGACACTACAAAAAAAATTGTATAGGGATAACTTGTCATTAGCTAGAAATTTTAACGAAGATCAAAAAAAAAAAAGAAAGTTGGATTAAAGAAATCAACACATTTATCACGCAGGCATGTTAATGAGGTATATACATATATATGTATATATGTATATCTAAACAAAAAATGAAAATAAAAATTAAAACCAGTGCACAATCAGGAAAAGGAAGTGCAAACATCCAATGAGGATTTCAACTATCTTTATACCGGTTATCGATTGTAAGGTTGTGCTACGCTTCTCCTGCCCAAATTGAAGGTTCAATGGAGTCACGTCTTGTCCCGCTTTGTCCGTACAAAATTCCAGGATCCCCCTTCCCGATTCCTCGTCGCTGCTGTTCGAGTCCTGGAAGTTTATTTATTGCTCATTATGTGAATTGTGTAGATACATCCCACTGCTGACACCATCCGCATTTTGTTCTGCTGACACTATTATTTTATCGGACAATAAGAACCTGTCTGTCAGCCAAGCTGTCCCCTCTGCTGGCAGCTGGCCTGCCCTCCTTGGGTGCGCGGACACGTTTGGGTCTCGTTATGACACCAGGTTGTTGATCCTGAAATTAGCAAAGTTAATAAATAAAAGGTGTAATTTTGTTCGGGGGCAACTATTGTGCTTATATACTACACAATTAGAGAGGTAAGTAAGATTATAGTTGAGGACAAGTCCTGTGGGATGATGTTGAAATGTTAAAAGTCGAGGATAAAGATGAGGTTCTTACGAAGAGGAACAGATATCGAAATGTAGTAGATGCTGAAAATTGGGGATGATGGGGATTAATATTCACAAATTACCTGTACAAGGCAACTGTTGAAACACACAAGTAAATCATTCGTGTGCAACATCAAATCAACAATGGGGGATGTGACTCAGACTCAAGCGAGTAGACCGCGCATGGGTAGAGTTCGTTCAGCGAGTGGAGAAAATTGAGACCGCTGGGTCAAAAATCTTATTGTGATGGATGGCATTATCTATCATTTAACCATAATATACATATATAAAAACGGAGGCGATGTGTGTATGTATGTCGGTATGTGCTGGACCGTGGACACACAGCCAATCAGAGTCAAGTGGTCGAGGGGACGCGGGAAAGTGGGGGGGGGGGAAGCGACGGGTGACACATGCACACATCCACGAAGACACACACACATTCATTCATTATTTGAAACGGGTGAACAGCGCATTAATACGCGCGCGCGCCTATAAATTATCTTACACTATATTTATATATAACACTAGCTGTATTACCCGGCTTCGCTCGGTATTTGTAATATAATCCACTTAAACATGACTAATCCAATAGTAAACATTTTATTAAATTTATTTGAATAGTTTTATTTTATAAAAATTTATTTGAATACTCATTTGTTTTTTTTTTATTAAATTGACTGTCACGAACAAACAGACATATGTATATAGTAAGTCTCTTATAAAAAATTATATGTACGCCCTCGGAGTCTGCGCCCCTTAGTGCTCCGCCCTCGGCGTCTGCGCTCCCTAGGGCTCCGCCTCCAACGTCTGTGCCCCCTAGGGCTTCACCCTCGGCGCCTACGCTCCCGGGAGCTTCGAATCTTTTGAATCGGAAAAAAGCGAATTATTTGTACGATGACGTCACGGATTTCTACGACCCAACGAATGAAGCATACATATGTAGATACATACAAAATTTTAATTCGTGTATCAGTCCCTTTCCGAAGTCAACGGAAAGTCAAGAAATTGAAATCAACGGGCCCAACACTAGTTTGATATAATTGTCGAAGTTTTGGGAAAATCTCAGGAACTTCATAACCACGCTGTCACTGTCAAGCTACGCCTCTACCAAGAAGCAAAAAAGGTGTGGATTCACCTCGGCAGTTGTAGCCAGACAATCTCTGTATACACGAATACAAACAATCTCTGTATACACTAGCACGTACACTCTCAATTTTCTCCACTCGCTGAACAAACTCTACCTCAGTTTTTACTTGCAATGTACATATGTACCTGATGGATCTAATAAAAACCTTTTCCTCTGCTTACATTATGTGTAGATTTTAGTTATATTACTCACATCTCTGAGATTAAAAGCAAGATCCAAGTTCCTTGCAAAGTGGTGACCAAACTCAGGATACAGCTCCATGACATCGTTGAGGTCATCACGCAGGACACGATGCAGGTCACAATAAGTCAGGGCTCTCACTCGACACGCGGACCTACCCATGGTCACGTGCGCGCAGGGATTTTCACCGAAAATGTCATCCTTACCTGGAAACAATCGATCCATTAGATTCAACTTGCATACACTAAATACAAGTAGACGGAGAAAGGAAATACGAGTAGAGCTTACTTAGTATAGCCATAACTATGTCGTCTCGTACAATTTCTATAGAACCCCTAGCTATGAAGTAGAGTGAACAAAGAGCATCACCCCGGTGCACTAGAGTTTCTCCAGGTGGTGCATGAGTTGTCCTGAACCTCATTGAGAGAGCTCTGCAATAAAAGCATTCAAATACATAAATACAAACGTAGATGTAATGATGTGATGGGTCCGATTTATCGCGTGTTTTTTAAGCCGACAAGGAATTTTGCATTTTGAATTTTCTGTCTGTGAAATTAGTGATTTTGGTCAACTGTAATTTACAAAAAAGTTGATTTAGTTTAACCAACTGAACAACGAAGTGACGTTTCCACATATGTATATATATTTTTCGTTTGTATGAATATGTTTAAATTTACCTCATATTTTTTTAACGCATTTTAGGCACTCTTGTCATTGCCGTGGGGCGACTGTGTGCGTTGCACACTTCACGTGCATCATAAACCGGCCATGATTAGAGCGAAAACACAATGAGTGGTACGTGATACGTATTTTTTTTAGATACTTTTAAACATGCGAAAAAAACAGGGGGTGATTTTTGGTACGCGGTCCCAAAAATCATCCCCTGGAGAGTTTTCGGTGATATTTTATCCTTGCTTGACAGTTATTTTTGGTATACATTCCCAAAAATCACACCCTGGAGAGTTTTCGGTGATATTTTATCCTTGCTTGACAGTTATTTTTGGTAAAAATTCCCAAAAATCACACCCTGGAGAGTTTTGGGTGATATTTTATACAGTTATAGATATCGGTGAATCCCATATTTGAATAAATGTAGGAGAAACATATGCACTCTGCACGTGCAACTACATCCGAATTCAGTTTTTGGAACACCCATTGCTATAGCGGGGAGCCAAAGACGTGACGTTCCGTACCATTCAGTATGTTTTCGCCCTTATCGTGCGGGTAAAGCGCAACACGACGAATTTTGATTTGGAAATCCTATATACATACATGTTGACGTTAGAGACGTAACGAGATACGAAATGTCATATTATCGATGTTATCTTGACGAAAGTAGTTATTATCGTATCGTATGAGTTTTAATTTAAATATTTTGAAATGGAAACTTTTTTCCAAATTTTTTTAAATGAAAACCTTCAATTTTTTACATTTTTTTCTGATATGACTGTTGAAATGATAAAAAACAAATGATTGGTCTACTTTCACTACCATTATCGCAATATAGTAGTCTGGATTCGTCGATTGTTCCGTTTACATTGAAGGTGTTCGATTTAAATACGAAGGCCCACGCGCACACTAGGGTATACGTACACTTTAGTACTTTTAGTAAGGAGTGGGAGTGCGCCTTCGTGAATGGAGCAACTTCTTAAGAGGGCTGGCCCCAGCGCCTTGTCCATACAAACGTATTAGACTTCTCCCTTCTTCAATTATGGCACTAGAGAAACTATTTTTTAGTATGCTATGGATATCCACCGTAGGCATGGTTCTATTTTTTTGATTAATTGATATTTTAATTTTTCATTAATTTTTTGATTAATCAAAAAAAAAAAAAAAATAGAACCATGCCTATGGTGGATATAAATAGCATATTAAAAAATAATTTCTCTAGTGCCATAATTGAGGAAGGGAGAAGTCTAATACGTTTGCATGGATAAGGCGATAGGGTTCAGGCCTCTTAACGGTCACGGAGATGAATTTAAAAAATTGTGAAATGTAAATCAATTCAATACATACCTGAGACAACCAGGACTGGCTCCTTCGAAGGCCACGCATTTTGTGAGCAAATTTCTATTTAAATGCAGGCAAATGTCTGCCTGCAGGCACTCGGGAAAACCTTTCAGCACGCTGCTTGTGTCGATGCCGTTGGTATAGGCCCACGCATGTTGAAAGTACTCTTCCAATCTCTGCCGTAGAGGGTTTGGAATCTAGAACGTACAATGTACTATGAAGTATGCATGCATGCATTTAATAACGGTCGATTGTATGGAGTCATGTTTTACAATGTTACCTGATGAAATCTTATGAATTCTCTGACGCGAAGAATTTGCGTGTGGTATCTTGCCGTACCCGAGTAAAGTCGCTGTATAATGGCCGAAACATTACCGAATATACTGGCATACATAAGAGCTGTATGAAAACAATTAAAAACACACAATTAGAGTAGTTGCAACAGTGGTTGACAATTCTGATTTATACGACTTTGCATTGTATAATCTTAAAGAAAAATCACCCACATACAATGAAACCGTTTGCCACATATATGTACATACCGAGTAGACTTTTCATCGAGTATGCCCAGTTCAGACTATGCTTTTTCATATTTAGATGGATTATTCGGATACGAACAAAGTAGTCTGGACCTGGCTCATTCGTCAAGAAGTCTACTGTGTGTGCTTAGCAAAGCTGGGATTCCACTGCAAATGGAGGCAAAAGAAAAATAAGTGAGTGGAGCTAAACGAGAGCGGAGCTAGAAATGACATGGATAAAGTGAAGCTCTTGTTCAGACTAATTGTTTGATGGTTGGACCAAATTGTGACGTTAAGACCAAAATACGAAATCCCGCCATCCCTTTGTTCTAATGGCTGCTCCAAATGTCCAAACGCTCTCTCACTCTTCAGTGGTAGTCGTGCGCGCATCTCAAGCTCGACTTTGTCCATACTCCCGATTCAGATCATCAGCATCACCCTGATGCAGCTCCGGACACTTGGAGACGATCTCCATTATCCGGTGGGGATATATAGTGAAGATGGTTTGGCTATACTTCTTCTGGAAGACCAGACCACGTGTAACGCTGTTGGTTAATTTTCTGACTTAACCTCAAACGCAAGGCGAAGCGCCTTAGCTCGCCCCTACCCTTTGCACACACTCCCCTCTTTACACTGTATAAGCAGACCGAATTAAATAATAAATATAAAAACGGACGCTATATATATGTATGTTTGTATGTGTCGACAAGTATGAAGATTTAAAATTTTGGAATACAGTTTGGAATATTGTGGATCGTTTGACATGTGCTCCTGATATTGAGCACCTGACTTGGAATGGGTGACGTCAGCGTCAGATGCGCTGTGTGGGAGCGTACACACATCACACATTCATTCATCATTTCAAACGGGTGAACGGGTTGGATCGGTGAGCGTGTAATGCGCGCTCAAAATTTTAATATGAATACGTCTATAAATGACCTTACATTATATTTATATATAACATATAACTTTGTTATATATAAATATAATGTAAGTAAACGTGTATCAATTCTTTTCCGAAACCACCCGTTGAAATTGTGGGTCTCGGGGGAACAGGGTAGTTCCTCCCCCACGAGTTAGGGCCGAATGGTCGAATGACAGCTCCACTGCCGTAACCATGGCGACCGGTGTTGCCACCCTCTTCTATGGGGTCGCCACATCACTCCCTCCCCAGCGACATTGCGTAGCCGTCGCGACAACTACGGGATGTAGCTGTCCAGATGGGCTGGCCACCGGACTCTCCTGCCAGTCCGTGTGGTTGCTTGTCGGCCAGTTTCTTGCTGTGGTTCTGCATTTTCTTGGGGGGCTCTCTCTGCTCTCTCTGGGGGCTCTCCGCTGCTTTCCATGTATGCCGGCTTTATGCGGTCTACCGATACGGTGACATTGGAATCCTTAATTCTCAGTGTGAAGAACTTCGGTCCCCTCTTCAACACCCTGTATGGACCATCGTATGGAGGCTGTAACGGACCCTTGGCAGCATCGTGTCTCAGGAACACCTGATCACTGGTGTGCAGGTCTTTGAAGATAAAGGTTGATCTTGTTCCATGGCGCCGCGGTGGACTGGGTCTCAACCTCGCCATTTGGGACCGCAATCTCTCTGCTAGTTCCGCTGTGTTGGGTCCTCCGTTTCGTTGTGGAGCCAGAAACTCTCCCGGTAGCCGTAGCGGTTGACCATATACCAGTTCTGCTGACGTGGCATTAAGGTCTTCCTTCCATGCCGATCGGATTCCCAGTAACACTGTCGGTAGGGCTTCCGTCCACCCTTCGTCTTGGTGGCACATGATCGCGGCTTTAAGCTGCCTGTGGAACCTCTCTACCATCCCATTTGCTGCAGGGTGGTATGCGGTTGTCCTTATGTGTGTCGATCCCGTCAACCTATTCAGTTCCTTGAATAGAGTGCTCTCGAATTGTCGTCCTTGATCGGTAGTTATTCGTAGGGGGCATCCGAATCTTGCAATCCAACCACTGACGAATTTCTTTGCAACCGTTTCTGCCGTGATATCTTCCATAGGGATAGCTTCTGGCCAGCGAGTAAACCTATCAACGCATGTCAATAAGTACTTGTAACCGGCGGACTGTGGTAAGGGACCAACTATGTCTATGTGAATGTGGTCAAATCGATTTTCCGGTGGCTGGAACTCTCCCACAGGTGCAATGACGTGCCTCGTTCGAAGTTAGTTCGAACGCCTGTTTCCTAAATTTCGCCGGCAAGTACGGCCGTTGCGTTTCTGAAGATACATCACAATAGATGGTCGTCTCTTCGCCTGGAATAGGTATCTTGGCAAACTGCTTGTCGGGATCTCGTAGCAGTTGTGACAGTTCTGTGTCATCCTCCTGCGCTCGTGCTATTGCTTGAAAGTCCATCCCGGAAATTGCTTCTATTCTTGACAGTGCATCCGCTACCACGTTTTCTTCTCCCGATACATGTCGAACATCTGTTGTGAACTGGCCTACAAAGTCTATGTGCCTAAACTGTCTTGGCGAACATTTCTCTGGCTTCTGTTGGAACATGTATATAATAGGCTTGTGGTCAGTGAAAATAGTAAAAAATTTTCCTTCTACCATATGGCGGAAATGCCGGACTGCACTATATATTGCCAACAACTCCCGGTCGTAAGTGCTGTATCTCCTTTCTGTTCCTGACAATTTCCTTGTGAAGAATGCCAACGGCTCCCACCCTTCGGGCGTCTTCTGCTGTAGGACTGCTCCGAGTGCTACATCTGATGCGTCCGTCACCAATGCCAAGTCTGCCCCTGGTTTTGGGTGGCTGAGGAGGGCTGCGTCTGATAAGCTATCCTTGCACTTTCCGAATGCTTCTTCCAACGCGTTGGTCCATGCAATCTTTGCCTTGTCTTTCTTTTTAGATCCTTTTAGCAACTCGTTGAGGGGCGCCTGCAATTTTGCAGCACCCGGAACAAAACGCCGATAGAAGTTTATCATCCCCAAAAACTGCCTTAATTGTTCGATTGTAGCTGGTCGGGGAAATCTTTTCACCGCAGCTACTTTGTCTGCTTGGGGTTTGGTTCCATTTTCTGACACCTCGTATCCTAGAAATCTTACAGTTTTTGCTCCGAAAACGCACTTTGCTGTGTTGACTAAAACGCCATATTCTTGAAACCGTGAAAAAAGTTTTCGTAAGTGGTTAATATGTTCTTCTTCGTTTTCTGACGCTACCAGCACGTCGTCAATATATACGTAGCAGAAATCCAATCCCCTTAGGACTTCGTCCATAAACCGCTGGAAGGTCTGTGCCGCGTTTCTGAGTCCGAAGGACATAAACGGGAATTCAAATAACCCAAACGGGGTGGAAATAGCTGTTTTTTTTATGTCTTCATTGTGTACAGGGATTTGGTGGTATGCGCGCACGAGATCAATTGTAGAAAATAACTTCTTGCCATATAAGGTACTGGCGAAATCTTCTATATGCGGTACTGGATACCTATCTGGTATAGTGCGGGCATTCAACGCTCTGTAGTCCCCGCATGGTCTCCATTCTCCGTCGTGCTTAGGTACTAGGTGTAATGCTGATGACCAACTACTGTCTGATGGTCGAGCGATTCCTTCGTTCAACATGGTCTTGAAAGTCTCTTTTGCGATCTGCAACTTCTCCGGTGCGAGGCGGCGCGGCTTGCAACTTGCTGGTGGTCCTTCAGTGGTTCTGATATAATGCACAGTATGATGTTTCATTGTTCTGTTTTTATTTCCTGTCGGCCGCGTTATCTCTGGAAACTCTGTTAGTAGATGGTGAAATGTTGATGTGCCACAAATTGCTTTCACCTGCTCTACTTTTGCTGTTCCTATTGCTCGGCCCCTCACAGAAACAGTTGTGAGATTATCCATCAGTTTCGCATTTTTCAAATCAATCAAAAGACAAAAATGTTTGATGAAATCAGCGCCAATAATAGGCCTTGATACGTCGGCTATTACAAATCTCCATTTGTATACCCGACGTAGTCCCAAGTCGACGTCTACCTCCTTCCAACCGTACGTTTTTATCGTAGATCCGTTCGCGGCGAATAGAAGGTATGATGTCGCTATTTTGCGACCCGGCAATATTGACTTCGGAAGGACACACAGGTCAGAACCGGTGTCGACTAGGAACCGTAGTTTACTGACCTTGTCTGTTACGTATAGGCGGCAAGAAGTGGGGCTGGGGCTGCTTTCCGCCATTAGCGCCTGCCCTGGAAGTTTTCCGCCTGGTTAAACCTGCGCGGTGGCGTGTTCCTGCGGCTTCGGGGACTCTGTTGTCGTGGTTGCCAGCGTCGGCTCCTCGCTGGGGAGTGTGATGGCCTTGATTCTTTCCGATTCGTCTCGTTCGTTTGTAGTAGCCGTCCCATCATCGTGGTCAGGTCATCTACCTTTTGATTTAATGTTTGGAACTCTCCCCGTGTCACATACTCATCATCGGTTTGCCGCCTCTTCTCTCTGCGGTCTGTCATCGCTGCCACGTGGGGGCTGCTGTCGTACCACCTGTCTGCCTTCCTGGCCAGCTTATCCAAATCGGTTTCGTCGCTCATTGCCAGTTGCAAGCTTAGTCCCTCTGGCAGCCTGCTCTCCCACGTGGTTCTCAGCAGATCCTCCGACATTTCCTGGGCCGCCAATATCCGGAGGTCTCTCAGGAACTGTGATGGCTTCCTGTCGCCAATTTCCTCGCGTTCGAGGAGTCTGCGATGTCTCTGTCGTTGGCCGACTCCTAACCTCTCCAAAATTTCCTTCTTCAGGAAGGTATATCGCTTGAGTTTCGGGGGGGCCACGTGGATGTCCCAAATCTCCGTCATCACCTCGCGAGGCAAACACGCGATTGTTCTGCAGTATCGCGTGTTTTCGCTAGTGATTCTGGCGGCTTCGAAGCTCGCCTCCATCTGTGCGAACCATATTTGGGGGTTCTCGGCCCAAAAGGGGGGGAAGGGGGGCACGGGCGCCCCCAAAAAGTCAAGATTTACCGTGCTTTGGTTGCGGTCGCTGTTCTCCGCGTTTTCCTCCATGTTGTTCTGCACATTGTTCTCCCCGCCTGCTTCGGCGGCGCCGTTGTCTGCTTCACCGTCGGACATCGTGTTTCCAAGATTGTCGGGAAGAATAGGGGGGATGGGGGTGCGCGCTGTCTATCACGTCGGGGTCACCACTGTGGGTCTCGGGGGAACAGGGTAGTTCCTCCCCCACGAGTTAGGGCCGAATGGTCGAATGACAGCTCCACTGCCGTAACCATGGCGACCGGTGTTGCCACCCTCTTCTATGGGGTCGCCACAAAATCAACGGGCACAACAACTAGTACTCCATAATAACAGACTTATAACCTATTTTCTTTGTGTGTTCAACCCTTTCCTGCACACTATACACGACCCGACACAGCCACCATACACCATCGCTGTCACTGAAGAGTAATTACGACACCGTGGGGACGCTCTAGCCGGCGGTTACATAGAACAGCTCTACTAAAAGAGTGCACCACAATATTGGGTGAGTGGAGATAAAACCTCACCTCATTTCGAACGAAACTCGTAGCCAACATAACGAGGCCGCTACGAACTATTTTTATTATTACTAACCTCTTCTTACTTCGCTTTCGATTCTTTCGTCAGATTTCGTCTGACGAAATCTGGGTTCTTATCCGATCATTTTCAAACTTTGCCATTTTGTTTGGTTTGGTCATCAATATACATGTGGAAATCAAATCCGCCATTACGATGATGAAAAAGAATCGTAATATTGTGTATGTTCTGTTCTAACTTTCAATATTTAATTTTAATATAATAATAATAGTTTTAATTTTGATATTTACATAATTTAATTTTTTTTTCGATATTTTGTAAGCTACTGGTTTCAACAAAGTTGGCCTGTGGTGCCCTTCGTTAGCTTCGTTGACATGTTTGAAAAGGGTCTACCTCACGGGCCGGAATGTGAGATTACCGAAAACGCAAATATCGGAAGGCAAAGATCGAAAATCGAAAGATCTTAAGTCGAAAGATAAAAAAAGGGTGCATGGTAAACGGTACATACTCACTTAATTTGCGCGAGCAGTATACAACAAGAACACATTAATCTGGGCGCGCACATTAATACGGGAGGAAAAGCCTGTTCCTCTTGTTCCTGTTGTATCCTGCTCGCGCAAATTGAGTGAGTATGTACTGTTTATCATGCACCTTTTTTTTTGATCTTTCGATTTTCGATCTTTGCCTTCCGATATTTGCGTTTTCGGTAATTTCACATTCCGGCTCGTCATGGAGACCGGTTTGAAAATACTCCATTGTCGTTCTTGGTGACGTCTATTTGCCGTATTTATCCACGTTGCTGGATTTATCCACACAACTGTCCCGATTGTTTTTTCCCTTTTCGCCACCCTATCGCTATGTGAGATTTTAATTGTTTAAACGCCTATTTAATTTAATCGTTTAAATGTTTTCTTTTTTCACTCCATATTTTATAAATTTTGCTTTATAGGTTCTCTCTCTCTCTCTCTCTATATATATATATATATATATATATATATATATATATATATATATATATATATATATATATATATATGTATATATATATATATATATATATATATATATATATATATATATATATATATATATATATATATATATATATATATATATATATATATATATATATATACTTTTTTGGTGCAAAATAACTTATTAAAGGTTGAAACGTACGTATTTTATACTTGGGAAAGACTATATAATAACATAAATGATACTTTTACATTTATTCAGGTAGGATATTAATATAAAATGAATATAATTATGTATAATGATGTGGCTCATGCCGAACAGTTGGTATTATGCACTGTATGTATTAATGTTAAGGTTGGTACTACCGAACCTTGTGCGGTAGCGACAGTAGTTGGCGTCGCGCCTTGACGCGCCGGTTGCGTACGCGCATCGATTACCTATTGTTCTAAATAAACATAAGATTGAATTGAGATCGCTTTTACTTGTCTCTCTCTCCTGCAATCCTCCCTACTACCCAGCGGACTTCCTATATATATATATATATATATATATATATATATATATATATATATATATATATATTTAGTTTTATTTCGCAGTGAAGTTTCAGCTACATATATAAATTAGTCATTGCGAGTTGAGTGAAGCTGTAAATGACTCCGCTCCGATCGGAATGGAACCCCGGCCTAAGTGCTAAGATGATACTCACATCCGACGAGCATGACGAATATGGTGAAACCCTTCTCAGCGTCCGTGTTTGGAGCCACGTTGCCGAATCCGACACTGGTGAGAGAAGTGCACGTGAAATAGAGGGCGGTAATGTAGCGAGAACGGAGTGTGGGACCTCCAGTTTTGTTGTAGTACTCCGTCTTGATGGCAGTCGACAGGTGGTCGAGCCAACCGATACCCGGTTCCAACATGGGACGTTCGAAATTACCTATCGCGTACCTGTAACAAACACATACGTATACATATATCAGTGACCTTGAATTAACAACACAACATACAATTAATACAAATGAATTTAGTTATCATACTCGGACGAATGATTAAGTTGGCATGCATGTGACGAGTGTACATATGCTTAAGTTGGTGTACTGTGCAACATCGCGGTGCTGTCCAACATCGCGACCAAACAACAGTTTCGGCGCATCATATTTTATTTTATTTTATTTTAATCTATCAATCAAAGTACACTAGTCATTACAGATCGCTTCAATGCGACGAGTATACTATACACATCAAGAAATTATATATATTTTTAATACATAATCATTACATAATTCTAAACCATACATGTAATATACGCCCAGACATTTTTATTTTATATACATATATACGGCCGCAAGGACCATTGAATTAATTTCAACAATTAATTAAGTATATAATTAATCCATTGAGAAATCTATGGATTTTAGATTTTGTGCACAATTATAAACAGAATAAATACAGATGATTATTGAGACATCTATAGATTTAGATTGTGTGTATAATTTTTACAAATTATACACAATAATACATAAGATTTTTGTGACAACAGGAAAGGATTTATTTGCCAATTTGAGGAACCGTTTCAACAATGATCAGATAAAATTGGCAAACTCTGATAGAGAAACGATCGATTTGGAGTCACAAAACCCCCAATTCTAACCAGCAGTTTTTGGCGGATCGAACCAGTGATCGCTACCTATACATTATACATATAGGCTTAATGGTGGCGTATATATCTGGTTTAATGGTAGCGTAACCATATACCCAGACCGCTGGATATATATGTATAATATCGTTATACTGTCTGTGAGTATCTGTGTATATGTTACACCGAATCCATGAAATTGTCTATTACAAGCATTCGGCAAGAGAATTGCCGAATGCGTGAAAAATGCAAGCACGTTGCCCAGTTCACGGATTCCGTAAATTCTTTGCCGAATGCGTGAACTGGACAGTGTGTTATATTATAACCAAGTGTCAAAGTGACAGCTGAATAAGGATGTTTAATTTACATATTATTATGTATAATATAACTACATACATATGTTTCACTGTTAAAATATTGATCAAAATGTATAAAAATGGCATTAATTTATGTATAAGTCATATGAGATGATCGAAACATATGTATGTAGTCATATTATACATAATAATATGTAAATTAAACTTAATTAAACATCATTCAGCTGTCACTTTGACACTTGTCCACGCTGTCCAGTTCTCAAAAACAACACCGGAGCGCTGCTGTCTATTTGCCGACTCCATGCTTTGAGCAGACAAATTCTTGACGAATACACGCATTCGCCAAAGAATTTACGGAATCCGTGAACTGGGCAACATGCTTGCATTTTTCACGCATTCGGCAATTCTCTTGCTCTTGCGTAGACACCTGGGTCTAGAGCTAAACAAAAATCGATTTGATACTCTCATAAAGTGCAATGCTTTAAAAGACTACGAGGAAGTCGACGACTTTAGCTAACTAGGTGCATTGATCCCGAAAAGAACCTGTGTGAGAAGAATCAATGCCTCCATCTTGCAACAACTGAGGGTTGGTGATATCTTTTATATGCCTTAGGCGTATCAACAAGTTGTTTGGACACATTTTGAGACGAGATCAGGCCAGCCTGGAAAAATTGGTCGCTCTGGGAAGCGTTGAGGGAAACAGAGCAAGAGGTCCTCAATAAGATATAGTAACTGGGTCTGGGCTGCCATTGGGAAAACGGTTGTCGAATAATTGCGAGCTACGGGGTGCCGAGACAACAGGAGGACCATGAGAAGCCGCATTATGGAAATTATAAGACAGAAAAGTCACGACACACAGTAGGAATGGCGAAAACGGCAATGTTTAGTCTGATAATAATATGAAAGAACCGAAGTAAATTCTCTATGTACATATATAATATGTAATTATATGTATATATACACTATTTCCACTAAGTTGAGCACAATCAGATCTACGAATTGAAGAGGAATAAAGAAGTTTTAAAAAGAGTCTAGAAAACATTACATAACATGTTTAAGAGTAACCCCTCCCTATGAAAGTTCAGCGCTCCTGAGCATAAAATAAATTGCGTACTTAAATGGATAGATATGTATCTACTTTGAGATGTGACGTCAATCTACGGGCCGATATCCTCGAGGGATGACCTCGTAGGATATTTGACGTTTTACATCGTTGTGTTGGAGCGACAGACAAGGGGGGGGGGGGGGAGGGGTTAGATAAGCCAGCAATTGCGAAAAGGTCGCAAAACGTGCCTGGATCTCTCACAGGTGTTATATTCCACCTGTATATTGTTTGGAGTGCCTCTTTCATCACATAACATATGCAAAGCTCAACTATTGTATATACAGAAGGTTCAGAAGAAAATTTCAATACTTAATACAAATAATATAAAAAAGGACATAAGGGCGGAGACACAAATAAGAGGCCAAGAACGCACCCGAACTATTTTATCGCGAATCATGTACATACATACATATGTATGCTAGCAGCATGACTTAATGATAGCGTATATTTTTGGCACCAAGTGATCGGTGGGTTCGATCCGCCATACTGCTGGTTAGATTTGGGGGTATTTGTGACTGCAAATCGATCGTTTCTTATCAGAGTTTGCCAATTTTATCTGATCATTGTTGAACGGTTCCTCAAAATTGGCAAAAAGTCATCTTTCCTGTTGTCACAAATCTTCTGTATTTATTGTTATGTACAAAATCTAAATCCATAGATGTCTCAATGGATTAATTCTGTAATTAATTAATTAATTAATTGTTATTTCGTGTTCTTCAACTTCTGGGAATACAGTGATTTATTTAATAATAAAATGCTGCATTGTTCGTAATTAATTGTCCAGGAAGGCGCATTGGGGTCTTCCTGTTAAGCTTTCCTTGTATATAAACTAAATGGCGTATTCAAATCACGCATTGTAGGTTAGGTTAGGTTAGGTTAGTTGCCTGGAATTTGTTTATTTTCAGTATTAAATGTGGCAACTTCAAATTGATATATTCACTGGCAACACAGACTAACCAAATCGTAACAAATGTGATCAGACAGTTTTTCAGTGATAAGATATCGAAAATTTCAAACTTAAAATAAATGAATATGATTGGTTAAAAATTAAATTATTAAGAATTTAGTTTAAATGCATTTTTATGACATTACTCACATGAGATTTATTTTTTTATTATTTTCGATTCAATCTAGGTACACCTTTTTAATGCAAAGTAACCACATACGGTTATCCAAACTACGAAAAAAAAAGTTTTCTTCATTTACCGGCAAATACCGGTATACCGGTGGTAGAAAAAACATTTACCGTTTATAAAATTTGACGGTAAATTGCAATCCCTAGTGATATACTACTGCCACGACAGTACAGTAAACAGCTTTAGGTTCCAGTCGAGTTGAGTCTGATTTATCATATGTTTTCTATACTGACGGTTCAAGGAGCGGGCCTGGTATAACTGTCACTCTCGCAACGGCTCAACGTGCAGTCGTTTAGACATATTATAAGCCCCATTCCCCAGCTTTCTGATATGCGCCAGTTGCCTCTTTTTAAATAAAAACGAGTCGACCTACATACGGTTAATTGCACAACTTGAACGTTTCCCGAGAGAATGCATATGCGTTAGCTTACTTGCGACCATTCTAATCTTATCTTACCGATGCACGACATGGCAATTTAAAAGCACATTGCGTATTTTTTGCTCGTGTTAAAAGCGCACTGGTGCATTTGTTCAGTTGAAAGCTGATAGGCTTAACGTAACTCTTGCGATACAATAGTGACGTGTGAGGTTTCTTTAGTGTTATAAGATTTGTGTAAATGTTGAATATATTTTGGCCATAACAGTTCGTTTTGTGTGCATACAAGGAGGATTATTGGATTATTGTCAATATTCTTTTGACATTTACCGCTTTCGATGATATAAAAAAAGAAAAAATAACAGCAGCTTTGACGCAATGACTTAAAATTGTTACTTGTGTGAAAAAATGTTAATTTATTTTTGTTGAAATATGTCTCATTAGACATTAGTATTCTACTAATGTCACATTCGATTGAAACAGAGAGAAATGTACTGGTTAATAGGAAGACACTCCAAATTAGACCCGCACTGCAAAAAACTGATATACCAGGCCAATATGGACATACGGCATACAACTGTGGGGATACAGTAAGCCATCCAACATCGAAAAAATGCAAAGATGTTAAAACCAGTTTATGAGGATTATCACCGATGCATATCACTTGGTCATAAATGAAGAGATCCACAAGGACCTTAAAATTCAAAAAGTAAAAGAAATCATCCGAGAATGCGCCGGGAGGCACGAGTTGAGACTGCGCCGTCATCCTTGCATAGAAGCTTTGCAACTACTGGACACAACTCACCAGCAGAGGCGTTTAAAGCGAAAAAAGCCTCTCGAATTGGTGTTCTGAATGTGAGAGATTCAGAAGCCCAATTCACAATTTTGGGGATGGAGTGATGATTCCGTAGTGCCCGTACATGATCTGAAGAACAGTGATGATTTATCGGGAATTGATAAGATGGCACAAAAAAAAGACATTAGATAGGGATCGAGGCAGGGGGTTTTGCTATTGCTATTGTTTTTGCAAGATTTTTACTAATGGAACGGTCTATTGCTTTTTACCATTATTTGCCTCGACCACCATCCGATGTCTAGTCGTTAGATTACGCCACCAAATTGCAAATTGCATTATGCCTAATCTCTTTTAAGGTATAATTAGTAAAATATTATTTGATTTTTCAGTATTGTGTTGCAAAAAGAAAATATTAAAGTTAATCATTATGATTCGTGATGTAGAGGGAATAAAAAGAAGAGGTAGATTCTCAACAAGCTCGAGAGTCGGATTAATTTCACAAAAGTAAAAGAAAAAGAAGAAGAGGAGAAGAAAAAAAAAATGTTAGGCCTCGATCTGACACAAGATTTCAATGTAAATTTATCACAAGATTTCGATGTTAGCTCCTCTAGTTTCATGTTGGAGACATTAGCTTATTTGAATGTTAGCTAATACCCGTATGTCGTTATGATATCAAAGCGACCTAATTAGTGAAAGTGGTTCAAAATCAGATCACAATTTTTTGACGGGAAGGAATGTTACTGAACTAACCGAGTGATTCTAATAATAAGAAGGGGTTGGGAATCAATTTTGAATGATTTTATTTTGTAATTTACTGGAGTACATCCATAAGGATTACTTTTTATATATTGAAGCCAATGTGATAGAGTGACATGTCACAAGCCACCAGTCAAAAATATAAACGTTAGGTACTGTGTGTCATTAATAAACTCATAACAATGGGCAATTAGATGGATCAATCTTGAGTGATATTTACCATATATTCAAGCTGACAGATTTGAGATTAGCCTGTCTAACCTGTCCACGTCATTCTACACGGGGGTTGGCCTTTATAAATAGAACGAATTTTACAAATTCAGCCAGCAGCGTGGCTCGGTGGTTGCGTTGATACTAAGCACCGAGAGGTCGATGGATTCGATCCCGTAAGTTGTATTGAAAACGGTGCCGGTTCAAGACCTTGATTGATTTATCCAAGAGGATGTATTATATTTTTTAGTTTAACATTTATCAAGCGGAATTAATTTGAATTGATAAATATTTAAAAATAGCTGTCGTTAAAAGTAATAATTTGTTCAATGAAACAATTTTTTATGGCATCTGTTTGATAGGAAAATTTCATATTTTCATATCAACCACGAGCCTTTTGGGGTTGGGCTTTTGCCTAGCGCTGAGAGGTCACCGGGTTCAATCCCGTGAGTTGACCTCGATTGAAAAGAATTTATTCCGAGTATAACCTTAAATGTTGCTGGTCAGACTTGTTTCCTATGAGAGTTTGTCAATTTATCTGATTTCATTGTGGAAGCGTTTCCTCTATAAAATTGGCAAAAACCATCTCACCATTATTTGAGTATGATTTCAAAAATTTATTATCTATACTATACATAGATGTCTCGTTAATTCTTATATATAGTATTTGTATTATGCTTACATATGTATGTAGGGTTGGAATTGAACAAAAGGCTGATGTATGGTTTATGGCTGAGAAAGAGTATGTTACGACTGATTGTGAGAAGGGGATGAAAAGGGGTAGAGATATAATGGTTAGTCGCAGTTGGACCTGTGCTCCGCGCGGTTGGTCGCTAAGCCTCCGCACGTATCATCTTAATAAACACAACATGACTGAAAACGCACGTGTTTGGTCTTCACCTCAACCGCCACATCCTAATCGTGGTCCGGAACAACGTCATCTGTCAGGATTATTTACCACATGTATATGTCAGTGTTCTTATATATTGTATATGTATTACATATATGTATATCTGGTCACAGTGACGCGTAAGAGTATTGTGTAATGTCACTATGGCAAAATATGTAAATAAATGAATGTTTAAAATTGAATAATATGGAAACTCACCATATACACGCCAGCCAATGCGCTATGAGGACGAACGTGGCCATAAGCAGCAAAAGCACGGCTGTGCCGTACTCGGAGTAGCGATCGATCTTGCGGGCTACCCTCACCAGCCTCAGGAGCCTTGCAGTCTTCAGCAGCCCGATGAGCGTGGTCGTCTGCAAAGACGGACACACACCCCCTTACAGACCACGTGGCACGGCCCGCCGACACAAGCGCGACCACCTCGCAATTCACAACAAACGATTGCCACGCCATACTTCGAGTGGTTTCGGCGAGCTCCGGCGCGCGGCGTGTACCAAAAAACCCGCGCGCCTCGGCGAGCTCCGTCATCCACCGACCGACCGACCAAATATTGCATGGCAAACGTTTCGAATAAATTTTGAGAAGATCAGTGAATAAAATATGTTTGCTGTGAATCAATTAGTCAAAGGTGAAAATTAAAAATAAAAATCAACGATAAAATTAAGAGTGAAATCCATCATTTGTAGCAATAAACGATTATTTATTTGATTTTTTTTTAGATTAGATTTTATTTCAATTTAATTATACTGTATTTAATGTTTATATGTAAGTACTAAATAAGTATAATATACTTAGTATTAAATTTAATTCAAACTAACTACCATTTTTTTTTTGGAATCAATAATAATCTCAAATGCAGGTGTACACAAGGATCTAATTAGGACGATCGACGGCGCGCAATTTAATGTAAAAAAATATATAAAAGCATTAATTTGCTTGCCGTTGATCGTCAATCAAACTCGACTTAGGATATTTAAAATAAAAATATAAAAATTAGCGAAACTTCAATTAAGTAATAATAAAAAATAAAGCGTTGTATTAAAAACAAATCGTGCGAATATTTATATTGTCATTAGAAATATAGTAATATTCTTTCAATCAATATATGTATATAGTATATAAATAGAGTACTTATATTTAATAAAAAAGCTTAAAAATTTACTAGCCTAAAGCTGTACATTATATAAATAGTTTTTTTGGCAGTCGGTTGTGTCAAGTCATTGATTTTTTAAAACAATTGTAAGTATTTTTATGAATCTGTTTTTACTATAGAAATATTTTTCGAGTTTAATATTGAAAAAAAAGTTTTTTTTTTGATGATACTGTTTTATTAATTTAAAAAAAATTATTATTTAATAAAAATATTCCAAAAATAAATAAAGTCCCTTAAGTATTAGTATCCGATCATATTTTCTTTGTAACCGTATCCGCTGTAAGCCCGTATTAAATTAATTACTCTTGAAAACGGATTCCGATAAAATATCCTTTGTATTATGTAACATTGGCAAATTGTCCTTTTTAGAATAAGGGCACATTTTAACCGACGGTTAAACATAAAAATTTTCAATTATTTTATATCTTGAAATAAAACTTAAATTTAAAAATAAAATAATACAAAATTAGTGTTCAACTGTTGTCTATGATTCGTGTTTGTTTGTTTGTCTGTTTGTCATGTACATGTGTGTGTGTGTGTGTGTGTGTGTATAAAGCGGAAGATGGAGTGTTCTCATCTTCTTCAAAAACAAGAACTAAATTGGCGCTGATGCTGCTCATGCATTACATATAAAAAAAACGGCTTGAGACGCAGCTTGCAAATACGTCCATTTTCAATTCTTCCAAAAGTATACTCAATTCGACTCAAAACTGCCACTTCCAACTTTAAAGTTTGCGAGTGTGGTGCGCGCTTGTTTTGACAATTCAAAAAATCGAACAAGAAAAAATCTACTAATGATATTCGGCTGAAAATCTGAAATCGATAATATCGTCTCTGATGATTCGCGGATTCGGTTCGAGGGAACTTGATCTTATGGGCGTACCCTCCACCATGTCGACCAATCAGAGCGCGACTCTTCCGAGTCGCCGCCCCTTTAGACCAGCTCTCGCCGAACCGAATCCGATGCATGATTCTTTTGCAAGTAAAAGCTTTTTTTTAAGTTTTGTGACGATATATTTAATGGACGATGATAATGATGATGATGATGATGATGATGTTGATGATGGAGGCAGGTGGCTGAGGGTTAACACAAGCCTACGGTTTTACAAAAAATGGTGAAGCGTCTCGTATGCGGCAGGTCCTGGCAGCCGAGGGGACCGGGTTCCAAATTTCCCGAGAAGCCTTCCACAAGCCTTAAATGTGCTCTAGTGCTGGCAACCTGCGCTGTATTACAATCACACAAGTGCTAATGGGATGTTACGCCTTCCATATTTCGACTTTGTAAACTTTGAACCAGAGTTTCTCAATCATAAATTTAATTTAACTTCATTCAACTCCTCGCCGTTTCGGTACCATCAGTGGTTGTACTATTTTCACTTCAACAAACGAAGTTTAAATTTGTGGATCGCTTCCGAATGGGCCAATCTACTTGAACAATTACCTTTTTTTTTAGAATGTTATCATATTATAGAACTACATTAAATATAATACGTAGCTAAATTAAAATTAAAATTTCAAAAATTTACTGCTATGATGTTGACACTATTTAGAAAGAAAAAAAAAAAAACTAAACTAAATGAAAGGGTTGTTTTTTTTTTTAGCAAATTTGGACTAATATAGGTAAAGTTTTATCATATCAAACTCTACAATACTTAAGAGTTTAGATTCAGGCATTCAAAAATATATAGGAAAATGTACCAAATAAAATAAAAATAAAATTTGTTTATATTGTTCTTAATTTTTTCGTAACTACATATGTATGATATTATTTTAATATCAAATGTATTTTTTTGGTAATAACATAAATTGCTTTCGACAACAATTTGAGCATTATTTTGGCCTATTAAAAATATGCGAAACGAAATAGTGACAGTTTTTGAATAAATATAGTAAACCTCCAGCTGATGAAAAAATAGGCCCAATTCGAAATTTAAGCAATATCTTTCTTTTAATATGTGTTATTTTTTGATTAATTCAAAATACATACGTTGATTTATGATTCAAATTTTCACACGATGCATTGAGTAGGTTTGATATTAAATGAAAATAATAATTGGACACTAAGTATGATGTGTATTATACTTATGTACTTATGTATATAGGCTCAAAGTATGTGTCACTTCAAGTGTCATCGATCAGCCGGAGGTTAGGATTCTATTTACGTATAAGTACTATTTGTATTGAATATATAATATTATATTAATTTAAAAAAAATTATTATTTAATAAAAATATTCCAAAAATAAATAAAGTCTATTACGTATCAGTACTATTTGTATTGAATATATAATATTATGTTTGAACCGATCTAGCACGAGACTTACGTAAAGTGTACATGCTATCGCATTCACCCCCCACTAGACCCGCGATGGCCAATTACATTTCGTTTCAGTTTCGCGTTGTATTTTGGTCAAGAAATACAACATTGTTGGTGCGTATAATTTGAATTTTATTTTTTGTTAGTTTTGAGTTCGTGTTTCGTGCTTTGAAATATTTACATAAATAAAATTTTAATATAGAATACGTAAATTGTTGATATTATTAATTTATTTATGGAAATTTATATTTTTTAAACGATAAAAGTAATTGTCATCGTCATGTTACACTGTTCGACAAAAAATAACGACTTTTTTTTGGTTCCGAGACAAGATATGACTTTTCTTATAGATCTATACCCAGTGAACACGAATCTGGTATTAAAAAATGTTGATAGGCTCGAGATTCGAACATATATGTGTTTTTTAAAACGAAAACAAAAAATAGTGTGGCCAGAACACTATCCCCAATAAACATGTTTCAATAGAAAATACTCAATATAAAATAGTATTAACAGTGGGAAAAAATCCCAAGTGAAAATACGTACTTTTGACTTTTGATTTGAACTGGACGACTACTTAGAGAGATTTGAAAGCTGAAAAGTACTACAAATGAAAGATAAAATACTCGATTATAGATTACAATATTCATTTTGAACAGAAAATTGACAGATTTTGAGACATCGACCGAACAATACCAAGATATAGAAAAATCGCGCGATTTAAAAACACATATGTCTCCGAATCTCGAGCCAATCAATATTTTTTATTACTAGATTTGTATTTACTGGGCATATGTAGATCTATAAGAAAAGTCATATCTCGTCTCTGAACCATTTTTCGTGTCAAACAGTGTTATGGACAGCAAAACTTACATTAATATTATTAAAGATATATTGTAATATAATATTATAATACGTCCTTTCAATGTTACAACATATTGTACGAATGCGACAGCATGCTCGGTTCTCGTAAGCCTCACGCTACATCGAATCGAATGTAGTGTTGAATCGACACATTTGTGTCGATTCCGATAGAAAGCGTCTCATGTTAACGAATCGTTAAATTCAAACAGACTTTCGTTAATGGATTCGAGCAGACCGAAAACGAAATGTTACTTACATAAATGTTCTAAAAAAAAAAAAGAAGAAACATCGCTTCACGGTTCACAAGACAAACGATTCACGAGAAGAACGGAAGATTAACGATCGTACAGAAACGAGAATTTGTATGTCGATATCGCATACTCAGCTTGTATCGTAGCAGGAAAAAATGAAATAAAAGTAAATTTAAAATGCGCCGGAAAGTTGAATTTTTTTCTAAATTTATCACGAGTGTTCGAGAGCGTGTTATGTTTTGACGAATTTGGCATTTTCGAATGTGTCCGGCGCGTGTGAATGATCGGACGTAAAATGAAATTGGACATGTTTGTTTAAGTGAGCCGGTCGTACGTACTTTTTTGCATTGTTTCGGCCAAAAAACGCGAGGCAAAATGGCGGCCATTGTTTCGGCGACAAATTAAAATATAAATGGCGTTGTTCTCGCAATCGCTGCTTTACGTCTCCCGCGGGAACGGAATACGCAAACGGACGCGTTTCTGTGACGTTAACCTTCCGGTCAGGGGTGGCCAACTTTTCGGCGGTGAGATAGGTCCTAAAATGTACCAAAACACATGGCGAGATACAGATGTTGGCCGGGGTGT
Source organism: Arctopsyche grandis (assembly GCF_051622035.1). Taxonomy (NCBI): domain Eukaryota; kingdom Metazoa; phylum Arthropoda; class Insecta; order Trichoptera; family Hydropsychidae; genus Arctopsyche; species Arctopsyche grandis. Next base: position 2,326,974 of record NC_135363.1, read on the forward strand.
ATGCAGTTATTGGCCGCTTGAAGCAAAATACTAGTGTATTACTGTCAGTGTGCAGGAGTACCACCATCATGTATGAAAAAGATCAGTGTCTAACAACTGTAACATATCCTCTGAAATGTCTTTTTCCTGTCAAATACTAACTGTATTATCTGTCACGTTTAATAGGGATTGTTAACGTCTGGAATTTCTTGATGGAAGTTTGCGATATTCTAAAGCGGCTTATGCACGCTCCAATTAGCTATCTCAAATCGGAATCGAGCAGTCTATCACGAATGCAGTAAGCGAAAGCTCATTTTCTAATTAAGAAAGCTTTGCTGACGTACATAGTTATCAGTAATTATATCAATTTTTGAACTTTAAAATCCAAGTGGCCAACAACTGTGAAATACTATCGGCGGACTGGGCCACTAAATCGGGGGGAATTTATTAGTAGAATTATAACTAGTGGGTATATTTAATTAAAGTGAATGCTAAATGTAATGCATTTTTTATTTAGTTTAAAATCGAATAACAGGTCTGCTCAAATTGTCAGTCTAGACAACATAACCAGTAGCGTGGTCTAGTGGTGAATGTTGAATTATCTCGTACTTGATGTTACGAGTTCGATTCCCGCTAAGTCTCGCTATTGGCCAGACCTTGGTTTGTCAAGGTCGATCGTTTCTTATCAGAATTTGCCAATTTTTATGATTTTCATTCAAACGATTCCTGTAAAATTGGCGTTTCCTTCCCAATTTTCTGTTGCGAACCTTTAGTTATTGTTATATCTTAGGTTTCGCCATATTGCTCACCATAGATGTCTCTGTGGTTGTTTATCGAATATAAAATTCGTATTGTTACATGAAAGTTATTCATCGTTATTTATCGTATTAATACGATATTTGTAATATCTGACGATAGATGGCAGATATTGTTTAGATTTACATGTATCTATGTAGTAATTATGTGGACCGGGAAGGCGCATTTGGGGTTTGCCAGTTAAGCCTTCCTGGTATATTTGTATATTAGTCAGCAGCGTGGCTCGGTGGTTAAGCTTCTGCTTAACACTGAGAGGTGCCGAGTTCGATCCCTTGAGCTGACCTCGATTGAAAAGAATTTTTCTGAGTATATCTGTAATGCTGCTGGTCAGACCAGGATTTGTGACTCCTGGTTGATCGTTTCCTATCAGAGTTTGCCAATTTTCTCTGATTTCATTGTTGAAACGATTCCCGATTAAAAATTGGCTAAAAATCCTTCCTACCCACTATGTCACCACTATTTGAGTATGATTAATGTAAATATTACAATAAAAATGTATGTACAATTCATAGATGTCTCGTTAATTGTCGAGTTTAAGTCAGTGTCTCGTAATTTAGCGACTTATGTATGTAATAAAAAAATGCTGTATTGTTTGTAATTTGGCCAGGAAGGCGCATTGGGGTTTACCTGTAATGCCTTCCTGGTATGAAATAAAATAAATAAATAAATAAATATGTATGTAAAAACATGTATGTAAAAATAAATAAATAAATAATATGAGCCGTTATATTTTATAGTGACGGAAGTCCAATTTTCAGTTTCAAAAACACTTTCTGTTTGACATTTCTTGCACTTATTTTATTTTATTCGAAATCTGATACACGATGAAATGATTTATATAGCTAATTACAATAACTAACTTTGCAAATTTTGCATTATTTTAACATAAAACACACATTTTTGACTAACTGGACGCCTGGCGTCCAGCACAGTGACTAGTGGATTTTTTTAGCACAGTATAAGACATGTTGTTAATTACAAAAATGGCTCAGAAGTTTTACATAATTGTTTGTTCAAATGAATATAATATTAAAAAAATGTTAAAAAGTTTTTTAAAAATGTACCTCTTCTATAATTTGTATATTAAACTATTATTTTGAATAAAAATACAAATAATTTTATTTTCCTACCGCCATCTATGTATGTTTAAAACTAAAAACTGGATAAACGTCAGGCACTCTTCAGAAATTCAAATTTCAAACGCGTCTAAAACGATTATTTTTCTCCATCATAATGGCGGAGGATACATTTAATTATATTGATGACCAAAATGAGCAATATGGCAAAATATGAAAACGATCGGATAAGAGGCAAATTTTTTCCTGAATTGTAATCGTAAGTGAAGCTAAAAGGAGGTCTGTAAAAAAAGCACCAGACGATACAAGTTTTTCACTCCACATTCAATATTTTATAAATCAAATTCAATATTTTTCATTTCAAATTAAACATTACAAAAATTTAATCGAGCAATTAAATTAAATCAAAGAGAATATTGAATAACACTTTATCAAATTTATTAAAAAACTATCGAATTGTTTGGTTCAATTTTTGAAATATTTAATTTGAAATGAAATATATTTAATTTGATTTGTATAATACTGTATTTGAAGTGAAAAGCCTGCATCAACGGATGCATTATTAAATATTTCTTTAAAAATGATATTTAATTTGAATATTGAAAATATTGAATTTGGAGTAAAAAACCTTTCGTCAGGCTTATTTCCGTAATGAAATTGAACGATTTATCGGGGATTCAAACCAATTAGAATGTTTCACTCTTCATATCTATTTTTTTAATGTTATTAAAAAGTCGATATATCGATATGCCGATATTTAAGTTTTAAGAAGTTGTTCAATCATATGAATATAAATTTTAAAATTGTATTCTAACATTGCACCCGATGATATTCCACTAGTAAAATATATAATAGTCAGTTTTACAATGCAGAAATAATTCCATCCAAAGATAAATTCCAAATTTGAATTAATACAATGCTAATTTACATTATATGAAATTTAATCCAAATGCAGAACAAAAGCTATACAAAAGGCAAAGCCGTTTATTATTAGTATATCAATAAAACAATACACGTCACATAATACGGCAAGAACACGTGCAACAACGATTAATTAGTATGCATGTAATTCAACCCCTCATTACTGGGGAAAACCCTCATGCATTTTCCACCACCGACAAGCAAAATATATTTTTAAAAGGCAATAATTTTAATTAACGCCGCTATTACCAAGCCGTCCCTATTTGCCTAAGGAAAAGTGTAATTAATCTTCATATGCACATCACTCATGTATAAGCTGAAGCTTTTAAACGATTAATTATATACAATTATTATAAAGAGATGTAACTTAAATGTAAGTATGTATATTATACTTACTTAATAATGTGTTGTAAGTGAAGACATAGAATAATACGGAATACTTAACTTTAAAATTAGTATTCGTTCCGCATTGGCGAGCAATTTGAGATAATTCTGCGCCACCACCGTTTCTGAAACGGTGGGTTTTGCGATTGTCGCTCTAGATAGGGGGTGTTAGTTGTGCACATATATATTGTATATATGTATATTTGTATATTTCCGGGTAAGGAAACGTGGGGGGATTGAGCTGTCTTTCAGGGCTCGGATTGAACGTATCCGAAAAAGGAAATTGGTACACCTTCGACACAATGTTGGCCGGGATTTAAATTCAATACATATGTATTTACGAGACTGAAATGTGAAATTACGTCAGATTTGTTTAGTATTAAAAATAGTTTCAGTTAAAATTATAGGTATTTAAACAATTCAAATCTGACAAAAAGGGTGGGGGTGGAAAGTAAAACAAACAAGGCTACTGGCTATTGGTAGAGGGTGAGCCGTTTCCATTTCCAAATTTTTTGGATTAATAAACTTGTTTATTACGATTATATTTCATCATCGACTCTATCGACGGCCAAACCTCGCAAAATAGCAAAGTTTCAAAGCGATCGGAAATGTTTAGGAAGTTTGTCAGACCAATTGATGAAGTAAAACTAATAATAAGCCCAAAATTAAGCCAAAAAAACGAAATCGTAAATACAAGATTAGTCCAAGCTGTTAGAATTTAGGGTTTAAAATTTGGCATTATATTATTAACATATTTATATAACCTATTAGTGAAACAAAAATATATTAAGAGGTATTTAGAGTCTACGTATAATGCAAATTTTATAAGGAATAGTGTGAAATATATAAGGTTATAGGCGTTTAAACAATTAAAATTAGACAAAACGAGTGAGTGGCGAAAATTCAAACATCTAAAGCTACTGGCCATTAAATGTCACCGTCTCTGAAATTTTTGCATTCTTAAAAGTGTTTATTAAAATTATTTTTCACTATCGAATTTTTATTTATCTATCTATCGATTTAAATTTCTATCGGTGACCAAACCGCGCAAAATTGCAAAGTTTCAAACCGGTCGGAAGAATGTTGGAATATTGTCTGAACGATTTGCGAAATAGAACATACAAAAGTGAAATTCGTAAAAGAGGGTACAAAATTTTTTTTAAACTGTTACCGATTTATCAAAATAAGCAAAATGAGGTGTAATTTGTAAAAAACAGTTAAAAAAATTATTTAACTGCTACAAATTTGTCAAAATTAGCAAAAAACATCAACAACCATCTTATTTCGGGTTTTGACAAATATTAATATAACAATATTAATAAACATATGTACATTTTTTATGAGAAAGACATTTTCGGTTTAAAAAAATCATTATTTTAGTAATTCTTCAATTTATGTAACTTCTTTTACAATTCAAAAGTTCACCTATTAGAATGCATTTTTAGTGGATATAATCAAATTTTCAAAAATAAATTAGACGTCATTTTGCGTAATGGAATTAACCCACAAGTGTAGTGTATTGATATCTAGAAACTACATATTATATTAGCAATAACAATAAATAGCAAACATCATTTTTGCTAGCATTACATTGAGATTTTTGATAATATTATAATATTTTATAAGTGTGTTACAAAAAGTTGAATCATTTAAAAAAGCGTTCAAATAGTTTTTTTTATTGAAAAATGAATTACAATTTAATTTAAACTTTTGACAATCGCGTTAACAGTGTATAGACATAGATGGCATCTAAAATATTACATTATAATGACCGTAAATAATTTATTTGTACATTTTATATAAATTTTTCTGGCAAAGAATTCCTTGACCCATTTTTGGCACGTTTTATCACTTAAGTGTTTCCAAAAATAACGAATAATATAACTAATTGAAAATGGAAGCTTTTATTTTTCAGCGAAACACATCTACATATGTACATATGTTTGTTTAAATGAACTTTAACTAGAATAATATTATATAAGATTGTAAATATATATAATATAATATATCTAATTTGTTTCAAGCTATGTATGTATTCACTTTTAGTGTTATTTATTTTGATATAATAATATATATATAAAGAGAGTTTGGCGTGTTCCGCTTTGACTTTCTAAGCGACGAAGTTTCCACAGTTTGAAATTTGTTTTTGTGATTTTTCACTTCCGTTAAAACTTTCCGTGACGAGACGTAGATTTTGACGATCTTTGAAAAACTCTGTTTGCTGTGTGAGAAAAAAAAATGTTGACTAAAATATCGAAAAAACGTAACATCCCAAATACGAGCTATAAAATTGCGTGTGATATGCAAAGTAAAAAGGAATCGAAACGAAATAGAAAACAATATAAAAAAATAAAAAAAATTAACGAACGGAAAGATTCGAACGAAAAAAATATATATAATATATATAAAAATCAAAAAACGAACAATAGAATCAACCAAAACTAAATGAAAAATTTACGTTCAAAAATAAAAAGGTATTAGATAAATTAATCCAATCTTCCAAATACCTCGTCGTTCTCCATGCCCAACTGTGGAAAGCAGAACAAAACATCTGAATGTCTACGAAAAAATATTCAGTGGGGGAGGGGGAGGGGGACCAGGGGTTCAATAAGACGGGGGGGGGGGGGGGCTGAGAAGGAACAAGAAAAAACAGTGAAATAAAATAAAAAAAGAAAATATATAGTCGCCATGTCCAATTTTCCTCTGTCGGGGGGTTTTTGTTATTTTTTTTTTTTGTTATTTTATTTTGTTCTTCGTTTGTGGGCTGCAACACACAATCAACGGGTACAAAAATGAACGTGACGCCCTTCGGATGCTGATTTCGATCATTCGAGCCTTATCTACACACTGTCGAAACGATGTGTGTGCGTAGAGGTGTGTCAGTATGTGACCATTTTGTGAAATGTTCGAAAGATCAATTTCGACAGCCAAGTGTGGACAAGGCTTTATATATGCCAATTACGAAAAAAACTCACAGCCACTCCAAATTTTATGTTACCTAGTTTGCACAAGCGTAGAGGACCCTCTATAGGTGTCGATGATCCTCTACTGGGCTCTCTATCTATCTTTATCACGATCATGCTTCGTACTCATCGTTGGGGGTGTGACAATGATAGATAGTTAGATGCTAGTATATTTTGAAGAAAAGCAGGTAAAAAATAACCCAACATGGAGTCCTCTACGCTTTACGTAACATGGAGTTGGTTCGAGATTTAAATATCGTAAACCGAAGTGCGCCTCTGTGATGAGATGACCTCGTCGGATGGGGACGAAATGGATTAAAAATAAATTTAAAATAAAATTAAAATGTGGCGCCAACATCTATCTATATATATATATAGACAAAAAAATGAAAACGAAAAAATAAAATAAAATAATAATATAAAAAAAAAACAACAAAAGAAAAACACAAAAACATTCAAATATATAATATAGTATAAATGCATTCGTAAACATCGATAATAGATATATAATAGTAAATAAAACACATTTAGATAGAATAATTAGATATGAAGCGTAAAAAATGTCACTTTGCAATATTAGAGGATATATTATATATATATGTATGTGTATGGAGGTGTAAGGATTGATGCACATCAAATATGTAGAACATTTAAATACAACATTGTGCAAATGAAATATGTAACTACCGTGTTGTTAGGTCTCCAAAAATTCAATTATCCAATGAAGGTAGCAGAGAGGTGTTAATATTGCTAACAAGACAAGTTTAATCAAGTGGAATTACATATGTATCTAAAACTCAACCAACTCAATTAAAATAAAAACAATATTATATTATATGTAGTTGAATCGAATCTTGTGTGAGACTTACTTAAAATGTACATTCTATCGCACTCACCAATGGCCAATCACATTTCGTTTCAGTTTTGCATTGCATTTTGGTCAAGAAATACAACATAGAATTTCACTTATATTTTGAGTTCGTGTTTAAAATTTTAATATAAAATATGTAAGTTGTTGATATTATTTATTTATTTATGGAACACGTATATATTTTATATTAATGGAAATTTATATTTTTTAGACGATAAAAGTAATAGTCAATGTCATGTTATGAACAGCAAAACTTACAGTAATATTATTAAAGACCTTGCATTGAATTATATCGTAATTATATTATATAATTAAAAAAAATATTGCACGAATGCGACAGCATGTACGGTTCTCGTAAGTCTCACGCTATATCGCACCGACTATAATCAGCAGTATAACTTGGAGGTTGCGTTAATGCTAACCACCGAGTGGTTCCCGGGTTCGAGCCCCGGGTTGACCTCGATTGAAAAGTATTTATTCGGAGTATTTCTGCAGTGCTGCTGGTCCAACTCCAAATTGATCGTTTCCAATCAGAGTTTGCCAATTTATTTAATTTTCTTGTTGAAACGGCTCCTCGTCAAATTGGCAAAACCGTCCTACCAACTATTTGTCACCACTATTTGAATATGATTTCAAAATTATAATTTATATATCTATAAGCTTAATAACATAGGTGTCGCTCAGGGGCAACCCGTAGTGGCATCAAGGTAAAATATAATATATATATATATATATATATTTTAATAAAATTCAACATACCAATGGAAAACATTAGTTTGAATTTGACGAAACTAAATTACGTTTATATTATACATAATAATTGATGATGTTTTTATATTATATTAACCAACAGCATAGCTCGGTCGTTAAGCTTCTGCTTAACACTGAGAGACGTCGTGTTCGATCCCATGAGCTGACCTCGGTTGAAAAGAATTTTACAGAGTACATCTGTAGTACTGCTGGTCAGACTTGGATATTTGTGACTCCAGGTCGATCGTTTCCTATCAGAGTTTGCCAACTTTCTCTGATTTCATTGTTGAAACGGTTCCCGTTTAAAATTGGCTAAAAATCCTTCCTACCTACTACATATGTCACCACTATTTGGGTATGATTAATGTACAATAAAATTTATGTACAATTCATAGATGTCTCGTTAATTTGTGAGTTTTTCAATGTCTCGTAATTAAATGACTTTAATAAAAATGCTGCATTGTTTGCAATTAGCCAGGAAGGCGCATTGAGGTTTAATTGTAAGGCCTTCCTGGTTTATATGTAAAAAATAAATAAATAAACAAATTTAAAATACTTTTTATATGTACTTTTTATATATAAAACTGTATTATGTATTTTTTTTTATAATTAATCAGGTTATTGTAACAATGGTAGGAAAGCTTTCAAGTAATGCATCAAATAGCACAGCTTTTCAATTTTGAACTCCCTTTTTCCCTTTTTATATTTAAATGATCACAAAATGAACAATACAAATTAAAACTGCACTATATTTTATTTTATTATTCATATAATTATAGTATACATATATATTAAAAATGAGATCGATTTATAATGTAGTATAGAAAGCGCTTCATCCACAGCGCGTGCATTTGGACGAGCCCTTATATTTTTAGAAGGGCGAAACTATTTCCGAAACAAAGTAGACGTATAGTATATGCCTTCTAGTTAAACTTTCGCGCATATTAAGATAATTAAGTCGCTGTTCGTAGACGTTATCGTCGGCTAATGGGTTATCCATTAGATGGGAAGGGGATGGGCAAGGTAAGGGAGTGACGTGTGAGGGTGGCGGAGAAATTTCAAAGTTTAACTTTGATGATGATTTTCCGGCCATCGGTTTAATCTCTTCCATTTTGGCTTTAATCTTATTTACTATAGACACGTACATATGTACATACGTTCGTATGTGAATTTTATTATTATTGTGTTTGTATTATATTATACTAGTTGTTTTACCCGGCTATGGTCAGTATTTGTAATATAAACATCGTAAACATGGCGAATCTAATAGTAAATATTCATTTCTATGACTCGTCGTCATAGAAGTTTTAACTTGTTTACGATTCCCAACCAAAGGTACATATATATTAACATACAAAGTATCTTTCGAAATTATATATTAGATAAAATAAATACAGTTGGTGTGATATAATTATTCCATACATATTTGATACATTATAACTAATAATTGGCTAGGGATATTCAAATTTGCTAAGGAAATGGAACGTTGGGTCGTTTGCATAAGCAATCATAGGTTTCTGAAATCTGATAGGAAGTAAACCTGATCGATTTTCGTAGCATATCATTATATTAAGAAAATATTTAGTTTCTCTAAATGTTCCATTGACAAATTCTGTGATAATTTTACATACATAAATACATATATGTATATACGCATTCTCGAAAAAAATAAATTTTCAGGATTTTTTTGTATAACAAAAACGTCAAACTATGTTACTATTAATCTTTGTAACATAGTCAAACTATGTTACAAAGAATGAGACTAAATTTAACATTCCTTTGTGATCTGCTATTCAAAGGAGCCGCTAAATGTATTGTTACGTACGCCGCGGATTAAGCGAATAGAATCCCAGAGACTATTTGACCGTTCAAGGGTTATCTGTTAACGGATGAACTAAGTTCTTGCACTTAGGATCAACGGATATCTGTTAACGGATTAACTAAGTGCTTGCACTTATTTCCAGGATTATATCTGGACTCTAAGTGCATTTAGGCTAAACAATGACCGTTATTAGTCCTTTCTCAGAATCGGTACCGGGGGACCTAATGTCGTGGAAATACATATCCGAATACGTGACTATACAAAAGGTAAACAGAATAGACGTCCTGAAAGATCTACCCTTTATAAGGTGGTACGTAGGCGATATCATGTCATTCTGGACTGAGTACTGCCAGTGCGTGTATCTCCTTAATCATCAATAAAGGCTGTGAAACGACTTTGGCCTTTTACTTGGATCCTCCACCCACCCCTACGCAACAGTATCATAAATTTAAAATTAAAGATAAAGTATGCCAAAAATAGCGTATATACATATACTTGAGACTGAAAAATTTATTTACTTTTTATAATTGATTAAAATAATAAATGATAACCGACAATAAACCTTGGTTAATTTATTGATATTTTAATCGCAATGAATTAAATTTTATTGCACTAATTGTTTAAATAAATCAATACTGATATAAATCAATACTGAAGTGGAATTTTTCGGTAGTGCCGGTATTGATATATGTCGGTATTTATGGATTTACTAGTACATGTATGTGTAGATACAATGATGATAGATCAATCTGTCAAGATTGATATAATCACAAGTGATTATTTAGATATGAAAATCAGTTTCTTTAATCTGAAATAATATGAATTGAAATGTGCTTCAATATTTTTATCATGTTAAGGATACTCAGAAGTAAATGTTCAAATCCTCATGTCTAGAGATTATTGGTATATTTAAGATTTTTCAAAATAAACTTTCTATTTGGATTTTCAATTTAAGTAATTCCAAAGATATATATGTTTACATTAAAAACAATCGGGGATCAAACCATAAACCTTTCCGTTAATTAATTGAATAGTTCATTGAAACTTTTGAATGTATAAAATATGTCTATATTGTAAAATAGCAAGAAATTGAGATGCTAAATGGATGTACAGAGCGTTCGCTCCGATTGCGAGAAGTTTTAGTGGAAAACACCGATTTTTCCGTACAAATTATTGAAATATTTAAAATATTCATTATGAATCTTCTTCTCCAGAGTTTTCAGTATCTTTTAAAAATAAAGTAACAGTGATTTTATCCCACTATTAGACCATTTTCGTGTCTTATAATTGGAGCTTATCCATACAGTAGCTCGGACTGAAACAGGATCGTGTATAAACGACTTCAATGTGCGATATTGACGTCCTCCACCTGCTTTGAAAACCTATGCCTCCTTCCAAGAGTTGATTTTGGGCAGGTCTGGGTCGTTTCCACCCATTCGACCCCGACGGACTAAAACCCACCCACCGCTCCCCAGCGCGCCTTTTTTTGTAATGGATATTGATGGAGAGTGATGACCCAGCGAAACTCCTACAACTCGACCTTACACGTAAACACTAAGAGGTTCAAAAACCCAAAAAATACTAAACTAGCGTGACTAACTTGACGGGTTGGTTTTTTCCCCCGATTAAAGTAGACATCGACGTGTAAATTCTCAATGTAAAAATGTCCAGATGTAATCTCATGACGGAATTTTCCACATTGATACAAGTGAAAATGGGGGAGACTAATTTAAGCACGTGACACATCACTCTCAAATATAGCACGTCCGTGTTGGAAATTTTATTAAAGTTTAATTTGCGAAATATTCTGCAGACGATGTAGAAAAGTAATAAAACTCGTAGGTACGTTGATTACATATTCATAGGAAGTTCCAGAGTCGTGTTTAAAGTACAAGTTGTTAAGAGTAACCTTTCAAGATGAAGTCAAAAGTATGATGTAATTACCAAAGGAACGGTTTAATTTTATTTTGTACATATATATATATATATATATATATATATATATATATATATATATATATATATATATATATATATATATATATATATATATATTCGGTTGGATAGAATGATGCAGATCTTATTAGCATCGCATAGCAAACAACTGTTAAAACTCGTGCTTTAATATCACATTTAGAACTTGTAAGTTTCACAAGTTTTAACTGCATATGTAGTTTCTACTATTCTCATGTGTAATGCTGATGATATTTTAACTACCATACTCTAAGAAAGGTTTGTTATAAAACAATTTTTAATACTTAAGTAGAGGTAGAATCTAATCATTAAAATGAAAAAATAAGTACTTTATTTTGTGATATGATATATTAATTTGCTTGGAAAGACTGAACATCAATATCTTATAATGTAGTGTTCATACTTTTGGTGCTCGATTTATTTCAATTTTTTGTGTCCAACACAAGGACGTACTACAATCTTTATCTTGTCGTTTGCTTTCCGACATCTTTTGTACATTTAAATTTATCGCCACGAATTATTTCAGTATTATGCGACACACATCTCGAAGATTCGCCCCGCATTCTTGGCAAACCTCGATATCATCTCGGGGGTAAACTTGATTCAAATGTAGATGAAGGCCACAGAAAAGGGAGGAAGCGAGGGGTGGAACACTCTGGAAAACCTCCCCTTTGGGGAAATTCACGCGGGAAAATCCACGGGGGGAGGGGGTGAAAATGACATCAAACTGAGCGCTTTGGCACGCTGCGAAGCTTTTGGCAATCGGTGCAAAGGTTGTGCTCGCGTGGCATATATTTGCGTGCCAAAACCTTCAACAACGTATATACAAGATAGGACAGTATGTTGGCAAACGAATTTACAAGCCATTGTCCATTTGCGAAATCGATACGAACCATTGTGCTTGCTATGATAATATTAATCGTGTTTACACGAACTGCCGCTCATTGTCTCCAAATTGGTGTAAGTCATTACGATCATTGGTTAATTAATGCAGACTAAATTGGACTTGATTTTCCTTTTTCTATAATGTTGAATAACAAGCTTTTCATTATACGGTATTATAAAGCTTGAATTTTTTGTTCGAATAGTTCTAATCTTGTAATCAACTTTGACCGAGATGATTTTCTTGAAATATTGCACACACACAGACAGCAGATGACAATATAATATTTAATCAAAATTTAGGTTGACAGCTACAAAATAAAAAAAGAATTACACTGTTTTACTTTTTTTTTGGTTCAGAGACGAGATATGACTTTTCTTATAGATATATGCTCAGTGAACACGAATCTGGTAATAAAAAATGTTGATTGGCTCGAGATTCGGAGATATATGTGCTTTTTAAATCGCTTTATTTTATCGAGGTAGCCAGTTATCAATAGAATTTTGTTATTAATCCACAAGAATAGTCGAAATATGATTTTTTTAAGTGGAATTTTATTTAATTTCTCATATAAAGATAATTTTATATATTATCCCTATTAATTCAATTCAGATTCATGTAAATACTAGTACGAGCTTTTTGCTCGAAATTTTACCAATTTCAAGTTCAGCACACTTTCAATTAACTCTTTTAAACGAAAACAAAAAATAGTGTGGTCAGAAAACTATCCCAATAAATATGTTTCAATAGAAAAATCTCAATATAAAATAGTATTAGCAGTGGGAAAAAATCCCAAGTGAAAATACATACTTTTGACTTTTGATTTGAACTAGACGACTACTTACAGAGATTTGAAAGCTAAAAAGTACTACAAATGGAAGATAAAATACCTGACTGTAGATTTCAATATTCATTTTGAACAGAAAATTGACAGATTTTGAGACATCTACCGAACAACACCAAGATATAGAAAAATCGCGCGATTTAAAAAACACATACATATTTATATCTCCGAATTTAGAGTTAATCAACATTTTTTATTACCAGATTCGTGTTTACTGGGTATAGATCTATAAGAAAAGTTATATCTCGTCTCTGAATCATTTTTCGTGTCGAACAGTGTTATTAGTGAGTGTTTAGGACCCAGCAGAGTGTATAGACCCCATCAGGTTGTTTACTTTGATACTACATATATTAATATATCAAAATTTGGTAATTGCATTATAAAACGTATATACATATATGTATATAAACGTATATACATATATGTGTATAAAGTGTAATGTAAGAGAACAAAAATGAAGCTTTATAAAACTGTATAACTTAAAAAGAGTTTTTCCACGGTATTTTTATTATATTTATGAAACGTTCCTGGTATACGTTGAGTTAATGTGTGGCTAGGTAAATAAGGAGAATTTACATTTTTCGCAGTGGCGTACGTAGTTGGAATTTATATGTGGGTAATTTAGCGAATGCGGAAACCGCGAATAGCGAAGTTTGATGTTTATAGTGAGACAGAACTTAGTTGGCCGATATTGCAAAATTTATGCGGAAAAGCTTGCAGCTATAAAGTGTGGTTGGTTTCAAGTAAATTTGTAGTCTACTTTTGCTTCGTAATGAGTACATATTAAAATTTGATCGATCGTGTACTGTTGGTGATTGGCTAAGTTTTGCCTGATAGATTTAATCCTCGTCGATGTTTTTCTTTTGACCCTAACTTTATTAATTTTCTCTATATTATAATATACATAAGGAAAATAAACGACAAGCAACAGTTTTCAGTACTAAGCATTTGAGCACTATAATTTTTAATTTCAGCAATATAATTTTTATAAATTAAGTTTTCAATGCAACCTTTATATTATTACTATTTTATTTATAATCAATATTGGATTGTTGATATTTTATATTTATACTACATTATTTATTAAATTATGAGCTGTCCATTATAAAACATACATATATAGGTATGAACATGTAATTCTATTCTTTTGGAAATTTTCATTTTATTTAAATTAACTTTTATTTATTCTCCACAATATTTTCCCAAAAATTTAGATCCCTATTCAACATCCTTTTTTTAAAAAGTTTTTTTTTATTTTGACCCAAAATTAATACACTTAAACCAATGATAAAATTACCCAGATTCATTTTGCCGAAGTTTTCAAAATATGTTAATTTTCCAACTAGCTTAAATATTTTAATTAAAGAATGGCAGTTTAATTTTAATCCTTTATGGATATAGAATGGGCTTTAAAATTAAAAAAAAAAATACATATGAATTATTAAAGGAGCGATTTTTTTTGAAAAGCTCCCGCTCAATATTAAGACTAATTTTCTAAAAATTATTTTCATTTATTCCACATTGCTAATCAGATAAAATTAAACTTCAAGACATATTCTTATATTTAGTAAAACCAAATAAAATTTAAATATTTCGGCAAAGTGAACAGGGTCCAGTAGATGTCACGCTAATATATTTTTAAAACTAATTAATAATTTTGACGTTTATATCAGTTTCAGTTTCAAATGTTGCACAAAATATAAATGTAAATTTAACTATGCGAGTCGTACCAATGATTTTGGCACCCTTAAAAAATATGAAATAAGCACCCCTTTGTCTTTTTTTTATACCTAAATGGTAAAACATACTTAAAGAAATAATATTATTATGAAAATGATTTGATGTATAAAAACTACGTTATATAGACATCGAATTCAAATAAGCTTTTAACCCTCGTAAAAAGTAGGTATAATTTTCTGAAAACACTATCCTCGGTTTTCAGCTTCCTTTTGAGTTAACATAATCCACAGTTAAAAAAAATGATTTGCGTGAATGAATCTAAGCTTTTAAACAAAAATAAAATGCTGGAATTCTTACTATAAGTTAGTAAACTTTAACAGAGTTCTTTGGTGCTTAAAATTCTTTATGAATCTCTAGTACTTGGCATTCTAGAATTTTCTTCCATTATATGAAGTCTTATTATACTTACATATACGACTCATTCATTCAAGATTGAGAGGATCCAGAAATGGCTTCTCAAATATGAAATTGTATGGTTATTATCCCTGGCTATATACGAGTCTTTTTCTAGTACTTTTCCACTATAAATAAATAAAAATCTATAGTAAATATATTGTTCATTTTGTATTTTTCGTCGTAAGAAAGTTTTGCTTCACGTTCTAAACGAACTTGAGATTTTTGCGCCCTTGGCAAATGTCACCTGGTCGATGGATATTTGGCCGATGAACTTTTGGCCGAACGGACATTAGACCGATGGACTTTTGGCGTTCGATGAAATTTTTAATTGTTTGAAATGATTCTTCATATGAACAAAGAGATAAATAAAATTAAAAGAAAATATTATTGCGGATTATCATTTTATTTATCTCTTTTTTCATATGAGAAATAAATTTAAACGGTTAAAATTTCATTCGGTCAAATGTTTGCTCGTTCGAATGTCAGTTGGGCCAAAAATCCATCGAAAAAGTGTCCATTCAGCCAAATGTCTGTCAACCGTTCGTACAGTCAGATGTTCGTACAGACAATGTACAAGCGTTGTCTGTCAACTGACGTATTCTTGCTCAATTATTATCAAGTACACGAATGCGTGCACCTTGTTATTATTATTTTAATAAAAGCACAAAGTCTGCTCTATACAACCTTTAAGACCAAAATGACATAAAAACCAAAATAACGGAACGCTAGCGTAACACTAGTACTAATGAACGTCTTTTTAACCACATCGGTTTTTGATCAGGACTTATATATTGAAAAAAATATATTGATAAAGCAATATACTAACTATGTATATATTGTTTAAAATATGAAACTTTTAACCGATAGCTCGGATTCCTATCCCATATTTCCAATGAAGCGTTTCTCGGAACTATCCATTCGAAAAATTGACGTTTATAATAAATGAACCGTAGCAGTTTCAATGACAACGGAACTCTCCTCGGGATAAAGTTCCAGGAATGCGACGTATTTCCATGGAAGTATTGTAGGGAGGTTGGGATGGAAAAGGTGTATCAAAGTGACATTTTGCAGCGAAAGCTCACCTCGTCCGTGTCGGTGCCGAACAGCAGAAGATCGAACGGTATCGCTGCCACCAAGTCGATCAGGAACCACCCCCTGAGATAGTGCATGGCTATGCGATAGGGGTGAGACACAATTTCATCGCACCCGTTCACATAAGTCGTGCGAAAGTTGATGAGGATGTCCACTATGAAGGTCACGTCCACTGAAATTGGAAGGATTAGAGTTTGCCGCGAAGTTCTGGGTTGTGTGGGTTTCGGGTTGGTTGGGTTGGTTTTTACCGATCATGTCAATGACGACGATGGGGTCCTCGCCGAATTTGGACTTCCGTTTGTCGAAGTCGGGCTCGTTGAGCTGGAAGGCTGCCACGTAGGGTGTGACTATGGCCGTGTACATGACCAGGATGAGGATGAGCCAGTCCCAGGCTGCTTTGTACGGCGAGTGGTGCAAGATGGTCAGACGGTGCAACCGAGGTGGAGGTGCAGGGTACTGCGGGGCAGGGGTGCCCAGCGTCAACACCTGTAAATTCAAAATGGTTCATGTTAATAACAAGGGTTGATTCAAATTATGAATATGAAAGTCTGGTGTTTTTGGTGAAACGACAATTTTCGTTGCCCCTCGAACATACTCCCGTCAAAGTAGGGGTTCCAAAAAACCGCCCGAAATAAAAAGCCGGTTGGCCGGCTTTCACCGGTTTTAGAAAAATACGATTTTTTTTAAGTTTAAAATTTTTATATCAAAAAAAAAATGTAAATATATATATATTTGCATAATATATGTATATCTATATTATGCAAAAAAATAGTTTTTATAAATTAAATTAGGTTATAAACATTATGAACTTTCATAAGATCATTACTTTATATTATTATTACAAATATTACAAATAATACAATTTGTATTATATGTTCATATTTTATTTTTATTTTATTTTATTTTATTTAAAAAAAATCAATACCACAGAGACTTGACAGGTTGCCCCAAAGCGTCAATGTGATTATAATACAAATAATAAAAATCATAAAAATAATAAAAAAAACATCATAAAAAAATAATAAAAATCATAAATAAAAAAAAACATAAAAAAATAATAAAAACCAAGTAAAAAATATGTGTTCCACCAACTCAACATGACTGGCATCGAAGAGGTCCAAGTAATGTGCCAGTAAGTTAAGGAGTCGAACAGCTCTCGAGAGGGGGGAGTTCATGAGCACGTTTGATTTAGCCCTAATTGGCAAAAATATATCATGTTTTCTTAAAACTCTATGATTTTCCGGGGCCCAGAATTTTAGTTTCTCCAGGATAGCGGGATTGTGAATCTCTCCTCTAAGTAATTTTACGAAATGTTTCCCAAGAAATAAATCTCTTCTCTTTGCCAGAGAGTTGAAACCCAAAGCTCCCAAGACAAAGGCACTAGGGAACAGATATGGATAAAATCCAAATGTCTTCAGATATAAAAATCTAAGGAATTTCCTTTGGACTCGTTCCAATATTAGAGAGTAACGAAGTTGATAGGGAGACCATATAATGGAGCCAAACTCGAGCACACTGCGAACTAATGTACAATATAAGAGATGAATGGCAGTGAGCCCTAGTTCGGACGAATTACGGATTACGAATCCAAGGATTTTTGTTGCCCTATCACAGATATTCTCAATGTGAATGTTGAAACTCCAACTATTTTCGAAGACTATTCCCAGATCAGATATAAATAATTCTCTCTGAAGAAGAGAATCATTAAATTTATACGGATATTTAATAGGAGAACGAGAACGAGAGTAAGAAATGACCCGACACTTTAGGATATTGAAGGGAAGTTTATTAACATTAGCCCATTCATAAATAGAATTCAAATCCTCTTGCAAATAAAGAGCGTCAGGTAAATCAATTATTCTCTTATAGATTTTTAAGCATATAATAAAAATTTAGAATGATGAATAGAAGATTGAATATCGTTGATAAATATTAGGAATAATAATATATCACAGTCGTAAAATGGCAGATCCTAAATACGCACATATAATTAAATGATTTAAATAAGCTACTATCAAGAATATATTATTTAAAAAATAATGTGTAACCTCACAGAAAAACTATAATTGTGGAATCGTGAACTTAATATTAAGAACTGCTGAGATTCAAAGATATATAATAGATAAAGAGATTTCAAAGTTGTTTTTACGCATCTGTTTTAGCTTAAAAAAACCCAAAAGCAGCCGTTGCAAATTTCGGAAACAAATTCATTTGAAACGGCAAATTTATTTGCCGTTTTAAATGATTTTTTTTTATTTTAAATCCATAATAACATTCACAAACATTTTAAATCCATAATAAAAGTAGGTATGTGGCCCCAATATGTAAAGGGCAATTCCTTCGAAGAAAAATCAATTATATTTCGGAAATTCCTATGCATTTTGCCATAAATCATTTGACTACTTTTTTATGTTTTCAAGTACAAGGATTTGCGATAGTGTGGGATTTGCGATAGATAAGGATACTTTCTATACCTGAAGTTGGGTAGGTCATTGAAACTACATACTTTCAATAATATTTTATTGGTTTATGACCTGGTCCATTACTAAATCTCAAAGAAACCGCTCAAGAAAGAAAGTAATGTAGCTTTTTTTTGTTCAAAGAAATATACGCCTATTACCTAAGAGCGTTTATACACATTTATTTTGATCTTTCATAGAAATTTAAAATTCATAATTGTTAATTTTGAGAAAAAAACATTAATTAAAGAAAACCTTAAAAAGCCGGTTGATCGAGCCAAAAAGCCGGTTTTCGGTTTTTTGAAAAATGGTCAAAAAGCCGGCTTTTCGGTTTCGGCTTAAACCGGCTTGGAAGCCCTACGTCAAAGTCTAACGTAATTTTTTTAGCAAACTCTGAAGACTAATCCAGAAGGTTTTGTACGTATTGTAAGTTTGTACAAATACAAGCATACAATACAATATATTTATTTATTTAAATTTTGGACCATTGTAGGATTACAGGATATTGTAATGCGCCACAATGGTCAATTTAATAGTTGAATGTACCTCGCTTATCAATGTAGTGTTATGTACCTCGCTTATCGAGTGTTATGTACCTCGCTTACACTGTTCGACACGAAAAATGGTTTAGAGGCGAGATATGACTTTTCTTATAGATCTATGCCCAGTGAACACGAATCTGGTAATAAAAAATGTTGATTGGCTCGAGATTCGGAGATATGTATATGTGCTTTTTAAATCGCGCGATTTTTCTATATCTTGGTGTTATTCGGTCGATGTCTCAAAATCTGTCAATTTTCTGTTCAAAATGAATATTGAAATCTATAGTCGGGTATTTTATCTTTCATTTATAATACTTTTTAGCTTTCAAATCTCTCTAAATAGTCGTCCAGTTCAAATAAAAAGTCAAAAGTACGTATTTTCACTTGGGATTTTTTCTCACTGTTAATACTATTTTACATATATTTAGTTTTTTCTATTGAAACATGTTTATTGGGATAGTTTTCTGGCTAAACTATTTTTTGTTTTCGTTTAAAAGGGTTAATTGGAAGTGTGCTGAATTTTAAATCGGTAAAATTGCGAGATAAAAGCTCGTACTAGTATTTACTCGTATTTACACGAATCTGAATTGAATTAATAGGGATAATATATTAAATTGTCTTTATATGAGAATTCAATAAAATTCCACTTAGAAAAATCATATTTCGACTATTCTTGTGAATTAATAACAAAAATTCGTTTATTTTATCGAGGTTATCAACTATCAATGTAGTTCCCACAATAATCAAATTCACTTTCTCATATTCATATACGTGAGTAACAAATCCTGTAAAGGGATAGTTAGATAAGACAGGAGTGCCGGACGTTGCCCAACCCAGGAATGCCGGACTTTGCTCAACCCAATAGATATAAATCATTTATATAGATCACGATTCGACCACATAAGTTAGTTATCACCATAGAGAGTGGTAGTCATCACTATCGAGACTCCGAGAGTGGTAGTCATCGCCATCGAAACTCCGAGACTGGTAGTCATCGCCATCGAGACTCCGAGAGTGGTAGTCATTAATATCGACCCCGCAAGTGACGGTCAGCACAGCACCAGAATAAATTGAACCAAAGTTAATTAGTGAAACAAATTTCTTCGTATCTCATTTTAAATTCATCATCGTTCCATAATTAAATCTGTAGTTTTCGAATATTTCTACCAATAACATAAATGTAACGTTCTTATGATTATAAAGAAATCTTGGTTTATTAACCAAGTAATTTAAAAAATATATAAATTGCGTTTTGGAACATGACAGTAGGTATAATGATATTATTTTAAACCGCAAGCATATGTGTGCTTGCAAAAATCAACAATTTCAGACCACTTGAAAAGTCACTTGATAAAATCGAAACAAGGAAAACTGTGTAGGTTTGTATGTATGGACATATCCAAACACGTTATTCAATGTAGGTATTCAGATAATAATTACAAACCGCAAGCATATTAACGCTTGCAAATAATAATTTACAAACCGCAAGCATATGTGTACCTGCGGCAATCAATTATTTTGGATTAGATGAAAGTCACCTTAAATCGACACGAGGCAAACTGTATACATTGTATGTATATATATATATATATATATATATATATATATATATATATATATATATATATATATATATATATATATATATATATATAAATATATATATATATATATATATATATATATATATATATATATATATATATATATATATATATCCAAACACATTATACAATGTATAACACCCACAGAGACATCTATTTTTTAAACAATTCAGCGAAATTCAGTAAATACATATCAATTTTCATCCACAGAGCATTTATGAGCAAATTTCTAAATTTGCAGCATTTTATACAACTCGGCGAAATTCGAAATTACTGATAATTTGAGATTTGCGTGAAAATAGGTTAGGTTACCAATTTGTTGGAACCGTTTTAATGAAAATCAGATAAATTGGCAAACTCTGATAGGAAATGATCGATTTGGAGTCACAAATCCAAGGTCTGTTAAAGTCACTAGTCTATTCTACTATGTATATGTATATGTTTTATATATGTTTTACAAAAAATTGCTTTCAAATAAGTATACGAAGTAAGCATGCAAGCTCTACCCATATTTCAAAACACTTCAAACCGTTCCAAATAGCAAACGTGTCATTTTTTAAAGATGCAACGTAAAAGACAGTCTAAAAATAAATGAGGTCAAGCGTCGATGCATTCACACTGCACTCGAAAGATTTCATTGCTGGTGCAACGGCAGCATTTCTGGAACTTTTCCCGTGTAACTGAATACTCTACGTTTGAAGTCAGCATACAAATACATACATACAATATACTTGATATTACACAAGGGCGAAGATGCAGGAGAAGCGAATAGATTAAGAAACTGGAGAGCTGTATCGATTTGCATTAAAAGTGGATACACCACTCTACCTTCGTCCATAGCAACCCTCGTAAAGACCAGTTTGTCTAATTAAGTGGAGCAGGGTGTAAAAACGATCGGGGGAATGTCGAGCAATTCACCTGGAAATGTGGCAGGGGTGAGTTTGTACACTGTATGCTTCCGAGTTAGGCTTCTAAAAGGTCCTAAAATTACATGTAATTCAATTTGGAGCTTCTAAAATTGCATGTGATTCAATTTGGATCTCGCTTGCACCCAAATATTACGCGCTACAACCATATACACAACGAAAGCATTTAAATTGCAATTACCGCTTGAGTTAGTACGTTTAGATAAAAAAAATATTGAGATAGAAAACCAATTCTTATAAACGTGGTGAAATAAAAAATTTGCCAAATAAATGAAAAATAGCACGAAAAAAAAATCCATAAAAAAAAATATATTTTTGACTTTTAAAATTTGCTTGACAATTAATTAGAAGTATTTTAAAGCAATGAAATATAGCAATAAATAGGAAAAATATCTGACTATTGATTCCAATACTCACTTTGAGCGTAACAATCCTAAATTTTGAGTTAAAGACCGCAAAAGCCAAAAAACTGTAAAAATCGCGGATTTTTTTAAACGCTCATATCTCGTAAACGATCACCCACCAACAAAAATAAATATCATATTCGAATTCAGTGGGTCAAACTTAGTAAAGATTGGCTAGTCTCCGCTCTGGTATTTTTTTTGTTGCTCAGTGTTATCGGAGATTATTTTCAACCTCTTTGTCTGGTAGCCTGCGCTCATCGTTATTTTCATAATTGAATGTGATGTATTAGTGAAATTTTGATCTTCTCTCTCCCATTTGGGCCTCGTGGGGATGTTTTGTATTTGCGGCTGGTTCTTATACATATATCGGTGTTGGGTATAATTGCAAGATATTCCCTACTTTGTATTTTGATATTTTTTCATTACCTGCTATTATTATAATGCTATTGCTTTTTACATTTATGTATAAATGTATTTTTGTCTGTGTATATATGTACATAAATATGTATGTATGTATTTTTATTTTTCTCATCTCTCTGTATTTAAATACATAAATAAATTATATCATTTAAAAATTCCCGGGACACGGAACATTGAAAATTCCGTAAATGTCTGGGAATATCTATCCCGGCTCGATCCGGGCAGAAACCACAGCATGTACATACATATGTATGTATATATGTATGTATAAGGCAACCCAATGTGTTGTTTGACGTTGAAAGCGTGAAACCTCACATCAATAATTGATTATGTTTCAGTTGTGTTATTTATAACTATTGTTAGGCGGTTTATGAATGCTTTTCAAATAATAATTTAATACCATAAAAAGGCAATTTCAACAGCAAATGTATAAATGTGTGGGATTAAAATTTCAATAAAAAAGATTTCAATGATTGGGGTTTCAATCAAAATTATGATCCCGGCTTAAACTAATGTAATTAAATATATTACTAAGAGGTTTGGGCCGCGTAAGTGTTGATATAAAAGCGGCAAGTATGAAAACGATCGGATAAGAGGTAAATTGTCCTCTGAATAATTGTAATCGTAAGTGAAACGTAAAGGAGGTTTGTAAAAATACACCACTCTATTAATATTAAAATCAATAGAGCAAAAAAGCTCGGTTTTTCAAGAAATTGGCAGTAGTGAACCATATTCTGTGCGAAAAGCATCAAATATTTGATTTACGATTGCTTTATTTTTGTACCCGAACGCTTGAATGCTACAAATAAAGTCGAAATTGATATTTAATATGGCGCGGTTTTGTCGTTGACCACTTTTTGCTGGGGCGGTTTTGTCCCCGCGGTTTTGACGCCTCGCAGTTTTGTCGGGGCGATTACGTCGGCGTGGTTTTGTCTCTCGCGCTTAAGTCGGGGTTCCGTTCTATTTCGTTTGTAAAAATTGCAAATAATATTTCGTTTGATTCTATTCAAGGTCGTTAAATAGATGCAGTGAGAATTGGCCCGCTAAAAGATGTGTCAGTTTAGTAAACATCGTTTGTGTTTAAACTGTTTGTAGGGCATATGTTTATCAATGCCGTGTTCGATGACAGTGACAGCTACATATGACAGACCTGATCTAAGAGTTTTCGATTTAGAAATTTGTCTTAAACTGAATTCAACCAAGTCCAGTGTTCAGAGTGGAACTTGTTTGATGTTCAATGAGTGGAGCCAGCATAAGATATATGTGTTTTTCATATCAAATGTATATATATTTTACTGCGTGCAAGTAATTACTGCATGCCAGTAAACCTTTTAAGAGTGCTTTGGTACTCCGTATACTTTATAACTCGCTAGTACGAAGCATTCTCGAGTTCTAATCCATTATATGGAGCCCTAGTGATAGGGTCAATTGTTTGAGAATCGAGAGAGTGCAGAAAAGGTTTCTCAGATATGCTTACTTGGTTATTTATAGTCGCTATCCCTGGCTCTATCCAAGTGCCTATCTACAGGGAGCACTGGGTTATAATTCCCTTAAGTCGCGGCGTACAGTATATTTGGGGAAGCATTTTTATAAATTACTGATGTGCAATCCTCATATTCTTGCTGAATTGAACTTCAATGTTCCCAGCAAACTCAAATATACTAGATACCGAGATTTATTCTCCTCGCCTGAGACACGTACCAATTTAATGATTACGTCCCCTGTTATCAGGGGCATTAAGCTCCTCAACCGAATTTCTATTGGTTTGGATTTGTTCAATCTAAAATATACTGATCTGATTGAGGGATTGTTTAGTTTGGGATCGTAGCATGTTATATTTTTATAATGTTATATTTGTTTTATGTCATATAATTTTCTTTTTGTGTAGCTATAGTGACGACTTTGAGCAAATCTGTAAAGTCAATATGGCGAAATTGTATAAAAATGAATCAATAAATATACGTACATACAAATAGTGCTGCACCTGATGAAATATCATCGCATGGGTTATGGCATATTAAATTTTTAAATAAAAAAAAATTAAAAGAAATGTGTCGGTGCTGTGTTTGATCTGCACACGGTCGTATTTTTTTCAAATACCTTTTAAATATATTTAATTTAATATGAAAAAAAGGTAAAAAAACTACCTACCTACCTACATACAAACAATATAAAACACCAATAGAGAAATTAATTAATCACCAATAGATGTAACTACATAAATTCCCAGAGACTTTGGTATATATAAAAGCATTTTTATATAGGCTTTTTTTTAAACAGTATATATTGTAGAAGCCTTTTTCTTTTGTTATTATATTCGTACGTTTTGTTGGAATTTTTTACCTGTGACGTACATACATATGTATGTATGTTGAATCGAAACGACTATTATAGTATGTGCGGGCGTTATCTTACACAGACACACAGAATAGCGATATTATGTATTATACAATAAATTTGACCACGGTCTTTCTAGAACCAGAGTACAGATATTATACCTACGTACATATGTGTGGGAGTATTTAGGGAGTAAAGCCTTGTCAAAAGCCTTCATCACGGAACAGGGGGGTGAAATTCCCGGGAAAGGGTGTTGCGTGCGACGGGACCGTTTTAATCTGCAAATTTTTCGCATCGTCGAAGGGGATCCGATAGGCATTTTTTTATTTTAATTAATGAATTAAGCAATCTTGTTGTCTGAGTTCATAATAAAAGCCAAAATTTTAAATTTGTGAGCTTTTTCAGCATTCGCAACTTGATTCTGGATGTGCCAAATATGCTCTTATGTATGTTGAATAGCGTTGATTTTTTTGCATTATTATATTTTTGAAAGCTTTGGCTCGGATCGTTATTTAAACGTAGCCAAGTGTGTCTTTAAATCATCTGTCTTCTTATAGCCTTGTCAGATCTGTTTATATAAGCCTTCAATCTACATACAAAACTACTATGTATGATAAATGACTTTGAAAATTGATAGTTAAATTTAAAAGCTCATAAGTTTAAAATATTCTATCGATATAATCAAGTACTTCTTATTTGAAGTCGGCTTGCTGGATCAATACAAATCCAACAGCTTTTTAATTTTATAGAAAAAATATCGATTTAATGCTATATATGTAGGTTTAATACATATAATATATACGAAGAGGCTCTATCATCAATCAATCTAAATTTACAACCAAACAAACAATGCGGGATTAATTAACGAATGTCAATTTTAATCAAAGTTGTCACATTACAGTCGATACATTGTCATGTTACGTTTGCGCAAATGACATTTCCGTGTTTGTAATTACTTTGTATCATATTTTTGACATGATTGGTTCATTAATGAAGCCGTTTTGATTCACTACAATTACATATATTATGATATACTTTTGAAATCGGACATATTTTCTTATATAAGTATATATAATTTAATTTATTTCATTATATAAATAACTACATAAATTTTGCTAAGGTGAGATTTTAATTATATTAATAACTTGTTTTATTTTCGATTTGTTCAACGCAACTTTAAAGGCATGACATCTGGAAATAGGGATAGCTAATTTAAATTTAATGTAATCAGTATTTTTTTGATGATACTATAGTAATACATTGTTACTGCGCAAAATTTGATTTAAATCTGATTGTCAGTTTGTATTTTGCAGATTAAATTTGGTCAATTTTATCGTCACAATATCTTATATTATATATGATCATATTTTATATCATAGAAAATTATATAGAAAGCTCCATCTGCCACCTATTATAAATTCAAAACGCAAATTCATTTCAATTAAGCGTCACAGTAGAAGGAATTTAGGAAGCTGCGAGTTAATTGTATTATTACGACGGCACATAAGAATAATTTACTAACCATCAAGTTAGTTTGAGGATAATTAAACGAATCTGTCTGACATGCGTACTAATCTGACAGTTTTGCTTAATTCACACAGATCATTAGTCCTTCAACAACGCGACACCCTACTAAATATATATCTACGTGGTAACGTATATTTTTTTATATTTATTACATTTTTTATACCAGGTATACCATTTTTATACGCCTTCCTGACCAATTACAAACAATACAGTATTTTTATTGTACAAGTCGCTGAATTACGAGACATTGAAAACTGGCAAATTAACGAGACATCTATAAATTGTGCCTAAATTTTATTGGACATTAATCATACTCAAACAGTGGTGACATAGTGGGTAGGAAGGATTTTTAGCCAATTTTAAATCGGGAACCGTTTCAACAATGAAATCAGAGAAAATTGGCAAACTATGATAGGAAACGATCTACTTGAAGCACAATATCCAGGTCTGACCAGCAGAACTACAGATATACTATAAAATTCTTTTCAATCAAGGTCAGCCCACGGGATCGTACCCGGAGTTAGGGCCGGGCCGCACCGTGCGACTTGCGAGCGACTTGGTTGAGGGCGACCAGACCAATGCATGCAGGTAGATGGGACATGCCACACCCGTCAACTTGTTTGTCGCACACATTTCCATACATTTTTTCATGTCGTGCAACTAGTCGGTCGACAAAGTTGCACGGTGCGGCCCGGCCCTTAGGCAGAAGCTTAACTGCTGGCTAGCTTATGCTTCCTTATAAAACTTCCAACTTATGCCCATCCGAGCAACGCCGGGCAGTTCGACTAGTATGCCCACGTGAATATAGGTACAATGGGAATCAATTCTTTATATGTACAATTTATTTCCGATAGACATTCAGGTGGTGTGTGTAATATTAATTCGCTTTCTCGCGTATAAATTTTAATAAGGGCTTTATAGGGTTAAGGAGCTCGCCTGTTCAGGCCCCAGGAGGGCCATCTCTTAACCCTTAACCGGATTCGAACCATTTCCAACCGAAACCGAACAATATTTCAGAGACCTTTCTCGTCGAATACGCCTACGTGTGTGTACTCTGTTAATAATACAGGTGAGAGTTCTGTACACATTGTCTCAGTTGCGGAATGGTCAATAGTAATATATATATATATATATATATATATATATATATATATATATATATATATATATATGTATATATATATATATATATATATATATATATATATATATATATATATATATATATATATATATATATATATATATATATATATATATTACTATTGACCATTCCGCATTCCGCAACATATAATACATAAAAGGTCGCCAAATAAAGAGGCTGTTTACAAATCACTTATTGTTTGTTTTATTTTATTTACTTAAAGTCTTATATATAATTGATTAAGATAAATTGAGATAAACAAATAGAACTGATTAAATATTCCAAAAATACCGTATAAATCCACATACATTAGACTATTTATTTGGAAATGTATGTGTGTATATACAATACATTTAAGTGGTCGTCAAATTTTGAACTTTTAATAAATATTAGTTTGGTAAATGCTTCATGCTATGACTTTTACGATTAAAGATATAGAATGGGGATAAAAAAGAAATACATATATCTTATAATTAAAAGTGGTGTGATTTCGTAATATGTTTTGAATATATGTATGTATGTACAATAAAATAAATTATTATTAATTTGTACAAAAAGATTTTTGTACAAATTTCGTACCAATTCTTATTAGTAATAAAATGCAAAAAATATATGTTTCTTTTAAAAAAAAATATTATCATTACTGGCTACAATGTCTGGCTATTATTTTTTATTTTTATTTCAATCCATCATGTACACTTGCCTTTACAGATCGCTCCAAAGCGGCGAGTGTACTAATACAGATACAATACAATAATAAAATTGATACGAGCATTTTTACTATACAATGCGAATTCATACAAACATCATCTACAGTGACATCTGTGCACAAATTTTTGCACTATTTTATTATAGAAATTGGCGAACCTCAAGACGTTGAATAACTTGAGATTTGCAAGAGAGATTGGAAAGGAAATGCCAATTTATAGGCAATTGGCATATTGAAAGAAAAATTGGCAAACTCTTAAAGTCACAAAGCAAGATCTGGCCAACAGCTATGTACTAGTGGGAATCGATCCGTGACCACTCCGTTCGAAATCATAATATGCAAACCGCCATGGTGTACGAAACGCTAAAAAATATTTTGTATCATTTTTAAATGATTTATTCTATGTGAATCATTTGATGCTTAATATTTTCAATTGAAACTCGTTTTTATATTAGTAATTAGTATTCGTCTAATTATGCAATGCAATTATCAGTTTTTGGAGCTAAATGTCTAAGCATCAGCCGTAATATTATAAAAAATTTACACAAATTTCAATTCCAATTCAGCACTTAAACTTATCATATACACTAGCACACGGAACAAGAAGATTTTGCGGAAAACTTGAATTTTTCCGTACAAATAATTACACGGTCAAAAATTTTTACCGTTAAAACACATCAACACACCATGAAAAATAATATAAACAACAAAAAATTCCAACATTCGAGTTCTTTGTACGGAAAAATTAGCATTTTCCACGGAGCGCGCTTTAGCGATAAGCGTGCGCCGACTCCACAATATAATATTTACAAACGCTAACAAGACGAGCGTCGATTTATTTATGGCCTATCAAAAGCTAAATCTGATTCACAGCGCAACACTAAAAACTCGTCTCAATTGACTTACAAATGAACTTAAAACTCAGTAATAATTCACTTGACATTGAGAGTGCCAAAAAAATAAAAATCGCACACCCTCTAGAGTTCTTTGCCCTTTATCGCCCTTGACTTTGAAGGCGATATTACACGTGCCGTCAAATGTCATGGCGTAGTCTCGTGCTTCACAGCAATTATAATAGAAAACGTTTGCATTCCTGAACCACAGACCGGGACCTTTATTACGAACGAGATAGCCACGCTTCACACACTCGGCAATATAGCGCTAATATAAAGAGAAAAAAGGCAATAAAGCGAAACGTAGTAATAGGGTGGCAGGGGATGGGTTAGGGGATGTTGTCCGGTCGAAAGTGGAGGGGCTTGGCCACATCTCGGTGGCATTTGGGCTAAAATTGGGTCGCACGCACTTTGCGTTCATGGGGCCGTTCGAGTAATACGGATTGAGGGTATGAGGACGATAGTATATTTATTTATATATTTGTATGTTGGGGTCATACGATTGCGCTTTCTAATTTTATTTGTTTGTAAACCCTCGTTCGGTAGGATTAATAGGTGTGAGGTTTTGTTTATGTATTGCCGATGGTGGAAATCGGGTCTGATTGTGTCGTTAAATCCATTTGAATGGGTCATAATAGAACTTTGGTAGTTAAATAAATAGATCATTATTTCGATTTATGATGTATCATGCTATTGTTGCGTAGGGGTGGGTGGAGGATCCAAGTAAAAGGCCAACAGTCGTTTCACAGCATTTATTGATGATTAAGGAGATACACGCACTGTCAGTGCTCAGTCCAGAATGACATGATTCGGATATGTATTTCCACGACATTGGGTCTCCCCGTACCGATTCTGAGAAATAACTAATAACGGTCATTGTTTAGCCTAAATGCACTTAGAGTCCAGATATAATCCTAGGAAGTAAGTGCATGCACTTAGTTAATCCGATAACAGATATCCGTTGGTCTAAGTGCAATTCGCTCAATCCGCGGCGTACGTAACACTATTTTTTTTACATACCTCCTTTACGTTTCACATGGCTTTCGTTTCAGTGGTCATTTTTATCTATTATCCGATCGTTTTCATACTTTGCCATATTGCTCATTTTGGTCATCAATATACGTTAGTGTATCGTCTGCCATTACGTTGGAGATAAAATATCGTATACAACGCGTTTTAAACACGCGGAACGACAATACATAACAATTCGCAAGTACCGCGAAGGGAACAGAATTTAGATGGCCAGTCCGTGCAAGAGAACGACGTGGCGGACAACACCATAACAATCCATTACCCCAACCACTACTTTAGTGAAGGCCAATTTCAATTTCTGAATTTCGCTAATCTGATTGAACAAGATAAACATTGAAAACGATTTTAATTCATTGTAATTGAATTGCTGATATTTTTAAATTATAGTTTTAGAGTTTTAGAGATTTTAGATGACTAGCTTAGTCTAGCTAGTCAAATGAAGGTACGCCACTGTTTTTTTAGCCACAACAATTTGAAGTGTAAAACAGTTATGTACACATGTGCATAAGCATTTAATAACATGAGCATGTTTGCATGTTATCATATATTATACATATGTATGTATGTACTAAACATTAGCAAGATTACTCGGCGTTGCCTGAGTGTTTGATTATTATTTCTGCAATGTACATATACCGATGATTTGTCATAGAAATGACAGTTAAAATCATACTTACATACATACGTGTTTGATATGGAAATATGATACATTGTCCGGAGTAAACACGTTCAAATAATTACGTTAATTCATCGGAACACATTTACATTTGTAGACATTGTGTTGTGTTGTTAAATTTGACTATTTGAAATTATGTATGTAGGCAAATGATAAAAAAAAAAAAAATAATTAAAATAAATTTTATATTTATATTGAACCAGTTGTTTTACCCGGCTTCGCTCGGTATTTGTAATATAAACAGCTTAAATATGGCGAATCTAATAGTTAATATTCATTTGTTTTTTTATTAAATTTATTTGAATTGAAAAAAATATAATATTCAACTAATTGAATTGTCGTCATAGAAACTTTGTTTTGTTTACGAAGTTCCCAACCAAAGATACAAACTTACAAAGCCTCTTTCGAAATTATATATTAGATATATCTCAATACGCCTCAGTTTAACACGCTTTAATGTGTTAAAAAAATCCACTAGCCACTGTGCTGGACGCTAGGCATCCAGTTAGTCAAAAATGTGTGTTTTAAGTTAAAACAATGCAAAACAAGTGAGGTTAGTTATTGTTATTAGGTATAGAAATCATTTTATCGTGTATTAAACGTAAATAATAAATAATATAAAATAAGTGCAAGAAATGAAAAAAATAACGGCCGAAGCAGAGCCATCATTCCAAGGCGGATATCGCTCTCACACTGGCCGTTGAGCGCGGCGTACTGATTTCCCCCTCTCTCACATCTTTGAGGTACATTTACGAGGAGTTTCCCACGAAAATAATTTGTGTTGATACTGATCAATGTTTTTTTTTATTTCGCAATGACAATTCGAATCATAGAGGTTTTGAAGAGAAATAAATAAGATATGAAGATTCTGCATTCAGTATATTTGGAGAAATAAAATAAAATATAAGCCCTGGTCACTTGCTATCCATCACAGTGTGGGTGTCAACATAAAAATATTAAATACACGGAAATATATATACGCTGAATTTTCTTTACAGAGTGTTATTTTTCATATTTGTAATCTTCACAGTAGTAAAACTCTAAATATTGATACGAGACTCTTATTGGTCAGTTTTGAGGTATTTTTCCCCAACTGAAATGAAATATAAATAATTATTGGATACAAATAAAATAGCTCGCAGTGAGAGGTTCCCAAATTTGAGCCCAGCCTTAACCTCGATGGAAACGAATTCATTCCGAGTATTTCTGTAGGACTGCTGGTTAGATTGGGATATGTATGACTCCAAATTAATCGTTTTCTATCAGAGTGGTAATTTATATGATTTCTTCATCAAAAATTGGCAAAACCCGACCTACTTACTATTTGTCACCACTATTTGAATATGATTCCAAATTTATATATGTATAAGTTTAATATTTAATAAATGCCGCTCAAGGGGAACCCAAAGGTTCACGTCATTTTTTTATCTCGATTTTCTAAAATAAATCTGACAAATAGTAGACGTAAATAAAAGGTAAGGTACTTCTGGAATAATTAATTAGAAAATTTTGGTCGTTTCTTTCATTCTGTCTTCAACTTCCGGTCCCTTTGTGGGTCTCATTTGAATGCAAACTGAGACGGAAATGACGTCGCTTCCGGTCGCATATCTAATGAAATTTAGTGCATAATTAAATCCAATCTATAACATATGTATGTACATATACATATATGTATATATTTTTAAACTAAACTAACACACCATTATAATGGAGATCGATCAATCGAATTTGATAATGACGTTGCTTCCGGTCGCATATCTAATGGAATTTAGCGCATAATTATATTCAATCTATAACATATGTATGTACATATACATATATGTATATATTTTTAAACTAAACTAACACACCATTATAATGGAGATCGATCAATCTAATTTGATAATATAAAGGTGTGTTCTGTTCTATTCATTTGTATAAAGGCGTGTTCGTTTTTATATTTTTATATATATTGTGACGACGTAGCATTAAAATATGTATCGAAGTGAAAGAAAATTGAGGAGAGGAAAAATTTCGGAAAATTCTATTTGCGGCTCAAAGACACTTTTCGTTTTGCCCTGCGACCTTTTCTCCTCGAGATTTCTTAATGTTTTCCTTTCAGAATAATGTTTTCCGAAATCTATAATGATGAAAATCAGAAGTGCGTAGCGCCACAAATAAATCGAAATGGATGAAAGTGAATTTAGGTATATGTATGTATGTATATGTAATTATTTTTGTATTGAATAATAATTATAATGAAATTAATTTCAGTTAAAGGTTCGTGGTCTCAAATCCCAGCTGAAATGGAAAAGTTTTGTCGAATTTATAAATTAATATAAGCAATGTCGTCATCCCAGTAGGCTTTCTTTTCATAAATACCCTTTGAAAGCAAATTTTTCATTAACATGCAAATACATTTGTATTACACATATTTAGTTATTTATTTTTAATCTATACCAGGAAGGCCTAACTGCCTTCCTGGCCAGAAACATTGTTCATTTGATACAAGTATTATACAAAGTAAATACATATTAATTAACACCAATAAATCTACGATCAAATTTGTAAATTTGTAGTATTTTTTAGTAGAAACATATCAATTAACATTCACAGATATGTATGTATATACATTAATGGTCTGATTTGTAAATTTACAGCATTTTATACAATTCATGTGAAACTCGAGATTGCTGAATTCTCGAGATTTGCGAGAAAATAGGCAAGGTTGCCAACTTTTTGGAACCGTTTCAATGAAATTCAGATAAATAGGTAAACTCTGATGGGAGACGATCGATCTATAGTCACAAGTCCAAGGTCTAGCCAGCAGAAACCAGTAGGATTTGAACCCGTGACCACTCTGTTCAAAGTATTATATGCTAACCACTAGTCTATTCTGCTGGTTATATATTTTAAACCAGCGGCCTGGACTAGTGGTTATCATATTATGATTTCAAGCAGAGTGGTCATAGGTTCGAGTCCCACTGCTAGCCAGACCTTGGTTCTTATCAGAGTTTGCCAATTTTTCTGATTTTCATTGAAACGGTTCCTGTAAAAATTGGCATCTTCTTGCCAATCTCGATGTATTCAGCGTCTTGAGGTTTGATTATAAAATACTGCAAAACTTTCTACATATATGGATATCACTGTGGATGTTTGTATAAATTCACTTTGAGTAAAATGCTTGTAATGAAATAAAGTAAAATAAAAATAAAATAGAGATATGACTTATTTATCAAATTATTTTTTCCTTAAAGTTTTTTTGCTCTACGTATTTTTAGCTACAAACCCGTTGTTATGGAAATGGAATGTCACCAGTATGTGTATGTTTTTGGCTGTATCTAAAATCCACACCGATTTTGATTGTTTTAATTGACAGATATTGTTGAATTGAGTACAAATATTTGACATTTTCGGAATTTAGACATACATTTTTAAAATTATGACATTTTGAAGATACTTTTCATCGGGTGCAGCACTATTTGTATGTATGTATATTTATTGATTCATTTTTATACAATTTTGCCATAGTGACTTTACAGATTAGCTCCAAGTCGTCACTATGGCTACACAAAAAGAAAATTATAAACAGAAAATAAATATAATAATATAAAATGTACGATCCCAAACTAACAATCCCTCAACCAGATCAGTATATTTTAGATTCAAATCCATACCAATAGAAATCCGGTTGAAGAGTTTGATGCCCCTGGCGACAGGGGACGAAACCATTAAATTGGTACGTGCCTCGGGTGAGGAGAATAAATCTCGGTATCTGGTATTTCAGAGTTTGCTGGGAACATTTAAGTTTAATTCAGCAAGAGTTTGAGGATTGCCCACCAATCAAAGCAGTAATTAATGTAAATTACTGAATTAAAGTAATTTGTGACCGATTGTTACATTATTTACTTCTGAAATTTATCCGTGCCTGTTTGTTTAGGTCATGCGAATTCTCGAAGTTGGCAGGTCTCATTTCGGCAGCCGTACCACGTGTCCCATCTCATTTGGTTCCTGCGTGTATGCAAAGGGACCGGTTTTTTAACGAAATTTACTCCGAAATCATATAAGCGATAATACAGGGGGACTCGAATGGGAAAAGGTCGTGTTAAAATTTGAAACGGGGACCGCGTAAAAAGAGGCCGCGGTACGATGATGATTAATGCGACAGCTCTTTCGAATACACATGTTTCAACCGAACAAATTATATTTTCACGTGTTAACGCTCCGTATATTATATTTCCGCAGTTTACGCGCCTGAATTATTCACTAACGATTTTCAGCGGTTGTTATTTGAATTTATTTTTCGGCGTCGAATGAAATATTCAGTGTTTTTCATTTTTTGTCGTGTCGTTTTTCGTACACTGGGTCATTAGGACCGGTTTTTTCTTTTTGTTTTTCGTGATGTATTCACGTTGTTATGATCGGTTGCATTGTGTCGATCGCTTTTTTCGATAATGGATGAATTATGAATGGGTTTTATGATTTATATATTCGAGATTCAATCTGTTCCATAATTATTCAATGATAATTTTTTTATTAAATATTCCGCGCAATACTTCTGAAGCGTTCATTTAAAAGCATATTTGAGTTTATTTCATCAATATTAATGAAAAGCAATCAATTTTATATTTTAAATTAAATTATACCGCCAATGTTTACTGACGGTTGATTTTTTAAAAGATAATTAATTTATAAACAACGTTTTATTTTTGGTATGCTTTGTTAAAACTTGAAAGATAGCATAGACAACAGTCTCAAAAGTTTTGTTTAGGTAAAATATACATACATACACATATAATATGAGAAAATTAATGGAAAGTACGCTTAGTATACATACATAGTTACGGTCTATTCATGCTAGACACATTCGTGTCCAACGTAGCGTATATGTAACGGCAAGTAACAGCAGTAGCCGACAAAATCTATTCATACAATACAGCAGTACATGTCACCGTGACGTCTTAAACAAAACCGCTTTTCTTTGGCCACTGTGGAAATTTTCACGCATGATGTGACGTTATAGTAGCGAGTGCACACGTACTAAAGAAAGTGGGTAAAAGTAGAAATTCTCGACAGGGTCGACCCGCTCCTTTCTGTCATTGGTTGCTCTTTGTGAGTACTCTAGTATTGCCCTGAATTAACTCGACTTTAACCTGATGAAATACTCCGACATATACTGCTTGGTTCGCATATAATTTCGGACGGTTGGGCAACGTATGTATTGTCCGGCTGTATTTCTTGATGTCTCGCAGGCCTTCGACATGGTATGGCACGAAGGACTTATCTACAAAATCAGCAAGTCACTACCTGGAAATTATTGCAAATTACTTGAATCATACCTATCCGGACGCAAATTCAGAGTTGCTCACGAAGAGGCATTCTCTAACTTTTTCACAGCCACTGTAGGAGTACCACAGGGAAGCGTGATAGGGCCTATATAATATACTCGGCTGATATCCCGACAAATCAATACAAGTCACATTTACACTGCGACGAAATGATATCAACATTCAGACTTTCATCAATGGGATCTAAATTCCACAAGCTTTCTCAGTCAAATATTTAGGACTGCATCTTGACTCAAGGCGTACATGGAGGCATCATATTAAGCAAAAAATAGAATACATTCAAATGAAACAGAGAAAAATATACTGGCTAATAGGAAGACACTCCAAATTAGACCTGCACCGAAAAAACTAACATGCCAGGCAATTTTGAAGCCAATATGGACATATGACATACAACTGTGGGTATGCATTAAGCCATCCAACATCGAATATGTGCAAAGATGTCAAAACCAGTTTCTGAGGATTATCACCGATGCATATCACTTCGTCACAAAGGAAGAGATCCACAAGGACCTTAAAATTCAAAAAGTAAAATATATCATCCGAGAACGCCGGGAGGCACGAGTTGAGACTGCACCGTCACTCTAACATTGAAGCTTTGCAGCTACTGGACACAACTCACCAGCAGAGTGAAAAAAGCTTCTGGTGTTCTGAATGTGAGAGATTCAGAATTTTGGGGACGGAGTGATGATTCCGTAGTGCCCGTTCATGACCCGAAGAACAGTGATATCACTGGTGATGATTTATCGGGAATCGATAAGATGGCACAAAAAAAATATCATAGGCGTCACTCAGGGGTAACCCATAATGATTTGGACTAGTGGAGTGGTCACGAATTCAAGTCTCACTAGGGTCCCACTGCTGGTTAGGTCTTGGTTCGTGACTCCAGGTCAATCAGTTATCAGAGTTTGTTCTGATTTTCATTGAAACATTTCCTGTAAAATAAGCATTTAATTTCATATCCTTTCCTATCGAAAGATTGCTAATCTCAAGTTTTGAGGTTCACCATTTTTCTTATAATATGCTGCAAAAATTTCTCCATAGATTTTGAGACTATTTAGGTCACTCGTTTCTAATCAGGGTTTGTCAATTTTTCTGATTTTCATTGAAACGGTTGCTGTAAAATTGGCATCTCCTTTACTATCTCTCTTGCTAATTTCAAGTTAGTCAACGTCTCGAGGTTCACCATTTGATTATAAAATACTGTAAAAACTTCTCCATAGATGCCACTGTGGATGTTTTTATGAATTCGCATTATATAAAAAAAAATGCTTACATATGTACATATATTTACTGTATTGAATTGTATTGTATGTGTTAAGTACACTCGTTGGTTAGGAGCGATCTGTAAAGGCGAGTGTATATGTTCGATTAAATGAAAGAATAAATAAAAAAATAAACATTAATTTCAATTAATAAACAATCGAAATAGGTGAGTTTGAAGAAAGCGAGGGGATGCTGATTTTATTGGAATCAACACAGCAATAAAGTTAGGGAAATTGGCAAACTTAAATAAACAGGAAACGATTTATAACCACTCAGATTTTGCTAAAAGCAATTGATCTACTCGTAATCATCGAGGAGATCTAATAAATTTTTCGATTCAGAATGAGATTTTTATACCCACTATTTATCTTCTGCTATATAACTGTAGTTAAATGTCAATTAAAATTTTACGAATATTTTAAGTACGGAAGAGAACTAATTCGACATAATAACATATCTCAACGGTGAAATGCATCTTTATAAATTGTTAATATTAGCTAAATAATGAGAAAACATGCCCGAGGATATTTCAGTCGACTCCTAATACGCTTAACTATTTTACCCTCCTCATTCCGAGGGTTCAGAGCGCCTTCCATGCGCAGGAAAAATAAAATCTAATTTTACAAGCTAGCCTTGGTGGGTTCATATTCATTAGTTTTGATTCGATTCCGACGGTTTTTCAGGCGTGTTATTTCCAAATTATTAAACTGAAAGGCTGGCGAATAAAGAACCGAGCTATACACACGCCTATATGCTTAATATTTTCAGAAAAATCGATACGCTAACGGACACGTCTGGCTTTCGTCGTTGTTTCACTGACGGCATCTGTTGCCGATAATGGCTGTCAGCTACCCAAGTGTAAAAACAAAAAAAAAGAAGAAAAACCAACAGCATCCCGTTATCGGAAGTCGCTTTCGTACTTTTTATGATCGTTGAGAGGAAAAAATTCGGCGAAAATAACTTTTCATCCTGAACTTCTTTCATTAACAAACTTCATAAAGAATAAATTGCATCACGTTTTCTTCACTACATATACATATAAAAGATGATCTAACAGTTGAAATGTAAATATGAGCCGTTTTATTTGAAAGCACTATTTCTGTTGGACTCAATTGTTATCAGAACCAGAATTTATTTATTTACTACCTGAACCCGGTATGCGTTGCAATGCCACAATAACGCATCCAATTCCCGTTCCCGTTTACGTTCTCGTTCCAGTTCCAGCTCCCGTTCCCGTTCCCGTTCACGTTCTCGTTCCCATTTGTCGGAAAAACGCAGACAGCGAACACATTTGAAATTATTGCGTTGCAATGACACTCATTCCCTTTTCCGTTCCCGTTTTCTTGACATACATAAAACAAATCCTGAAAGTTCCATACTAATCGGTTCATTGGCTTAGGAGCCTATACGAGACACACAGACAGACATTCAATTTTATATATACATATATAGATTTTTTCAATTAATCATGCACACTCGCCTAACATATTGGTTCAAAGCAACGAGTGTACCAATACAAATGCAAAACAATAATACAAGCATTTTATGCAATGCGAATTCATACAAATATCATCCACAGTGACCTCAATGAAGAAATTTTTGCAGCATTGTATTATACAAGGCGGCGAACCTCAAGACGCTGAATAACTTGAGATTTGCAAGTGAGATATGAAAGGAGATGCCAATTTTACAGGAACTGTTTCAATGAAAATCAGAAAAATTGGCAAACTCTGATAGGAAACGATCGACCTGGAGTCGGTCAACAAACCAAGGTCTGGCCAACAGCTACTAGTGAGAATCGAACCGTCTGCTTGAAA
Organism: Arctopsyche grandis; assembly: GCF_051622035.1. Lineage (NCBI taxonomy): Eukaryota > Metazoa > Arthropoda > Insecta > Trichoptera > Hydropsychidae > Arctopsyche > Arctopsyche grandis. The sequence goes on from NC_135363.1 coordinate 2,366,568, forward strand.
GCATAATATGCTAACCACTAATCCACGTTGCTGGTTGTGTACGTATGTCGAATAAAAACAATTGTATGTATGTATTTATATATATATATATATATATATATATATATATATATATATATATATATATATATATATATATATGTGTTCGATTGAAATAAAAATAAAAAATTAACTTTGATATTAAATCCTTTCTAAAATCACGCATTAAAATATCAACGGGCGAAATATTACTAGAAAGTAAATATTAAAAATGAATTAAAGAGTTAAAACATTAAAAATCATTGTTTAAATATTAAAACCATCTATCGGTTTTCCGTGATCGTACAAAAGTTCCTCTGAACAATTAAGTTTTGTTGAGTTATCGCCTTTGCGTTCGAAGTAAACAATATGTCAAATTTGTCGATTATAGTCGTGGAAATGTTTATAAATTAGCAGCACGCAAAAATTACCGTAAAATGTTAAGAGAATTTCGATGATTCAGCTCTTTATAGTTTCACCAAGATGGAGTCACATCTCATATAAGTCATCAAAAAATTACTAAATTTCGCTTAATGCTTACATCATTAATTGAATTTCAAAATCATTCAACTTTAAAACTATTTTAAATACGTAGCTTTCTTTGGACTAGTTTGAAAACGAAATTATGGTTATTGAATTGTAAAATTTAATGTGTATACTGGTTGCTTTACCCGGCTTCGCTCAGTGTTTGTAATATAAACAGCTTAAACATGGCGAATCTAATAGTAAATATTCATTTGTTTTTTTATTAAATTTATTTGAATTGAAAAAATATATATATGTATGCATATCCAATCGTCGTCATAGGAACTTTGTTTTGTTTTCGACGTTCCCAACCAAAAATACTAACAAACATACAAAGTCTCTTTCGAAATTATATATTAGACTAGTGGTTAGGTGTGGTGGCCTCATGTTGAGGGCATTAAGGGTCAAATTCCTTGACCTTTAAAGCGGGCTTAGAATAGTGGTTTTTTGTTTTGTTTTTTATTAAATTGACTGTCAAGAACAAACAAACATATATACTAAGTCTCTTTCGAATTTATATATAACCAGAATCCGGCGCCTGCTCAAATTTATTTGTCATCTTATTAAAATTTATTTGTCGTCATGAAAAATATGACTTGTTTTCGTTTCCTATCCAACTATAGTTACAAAGTCTCTTTCGAAATTATATTTATTTTTTTTTTGCATATTTTTTTTATTTTACATATATACCAGGAAGGCCTTACAGTTAAATCCCAATGCGCCTTCCTGGCCAATTACAAATACAAATACAGCATTTTTATTATAAGTCGTTGAATTGCGAGACACTGAAAAAACTCGCAAATTAACGAGACATCTATGAATTGTATATAAATTTTTATTGTACATCAATCAAATTTTTCAAATAGTGGTGACATAGTAGGTAGGAAGGATTTTTAGCCAATTTTAAATCGGGAACCGTTTCAACAATGAAATCAGAGAAAATTGGCAAACTATGATAGGAAACGATCTACCTGGAGTCACAAATCCAGGTCTGACCAACAGCATACTCTGAAAAATTCATTTTCATTCAGGGATAGAACCCGGCACCTTCTTGACGGTAAGCAGAAGCTTAACGTCCAAGCTATGCTGCTGGCATATATACCAAGAAGGCCTTACAGGTTATTATACATATTAGATTAGATAATATATTATAAATAAAATTTTAAAAGACGACAACAACTTTCGTTTATGTTTGATTGTTTTTTTTAATAGACAACATATTCAAAAATATTTTTTTTATTAAAAAAACTTCATCTATTGTTACTACGTAGTACATAGATAAAGTAAAAATCCAAGCTAACCGTAAGATCGCTCGTTATAATAAAAAGCCCTATGATGATAGACAACGCTGTGCCTAAATTTACAAAAAAATCAGAGCAAGGTTAATAAACCGATCTAAATTAGAACTCTTTTGCATTCGGTTGACAGATCTGCAAAACTTCTGGCACCACTCAGGTCCAGCTGGACGCATGGAAATTTTCCGCGTGACGTCATAACCCTAAGATGAAAAAAAACGTGTCTGTTTTTTAAACTTCAGAATTAACTTGGTATCAGCGTTAACGCTACATTTGCTGCGTATCTAAATACTCGGGCGTATCTTACGCCGAGTCGACCGTGAAGTTACTCAGTACCGACGAAATAAAACTTATCTCTTCGAAAACTTAAGGAACGACTTGTCCAAACATTTAACGACACTTGCCGTTGGAATTGACTAAATTAGTTGTTTTTAATGTAGTTGGCGGTTTCCAAAGTCGAAAGGTCCAGAGAAAGTCACCGGAAAACATAGTCGGCCACTTTTTATATGTGTCTGTATTGTGGGATTTAGTTACATATGTATATAATATATTAAAATAATGCATGTAACCAGCGGCGTGGACATATATATACATATGTATGGTTAGCATATTATGCAGATGCGATGTCACGGGCTCGAGTCCTACTAGAGTCCCGCTGTTGGCCATACATTGGTTTGTGACTCCAGGTCGCTCGTTTCTTATCAGAGTTTGCAAATTTTTCTGATTTTCAATAAAATGGTTCCTGTAACATTGGCTTTCCCTCTCCAAATTTCTATGGGAAAATTCATAGATAAATGTAAACCGGCAGCGTGGTCTAGTGGTGAGTGTTGTATACTTTCGTGCAGGGTGTCACGGGTTTGATTCCCACTAGAGTCTCGTTGCTGGCCATACATTGGTTTGTGACTCCAGGTCGATCGTTTCTTATCAGAGTTTGCAAATTTTTCTGATTTTCAATAAAATGGTTCCTGTAAAATTAGCTTTCCCTCTCCAAATTTCTATGGGAAAATTCATAGATAAATGTAAGCCGGCAGCGTGGTCTAGTGGTGAGTGTTGTATACTTTCGTGCAGGGTGTCACGGGTTTGATTCCCACTAGAGTCTCGTTGTTGGCCATACATTGGTTTGTGATTCCAGGTCGATCACTTCTTATCAGAGTTTGCACTTTTTTCTGATTTTCATTGAAATGGTTCCTGTAAAATTGGCTTTCCCTCTCCAATTTTCTATTGCAAACCTTGAGTTATTGTTATAATTCAGGTTTCGCCAGATTTCTCTCCATAGATGTCTTTGTGGATGTTTATTGAATATAAAAATCGTATTGTTACATGAAAAATGTTATTGATCGTATTTTATACGTTATTTGTAATGTCTGACCACAGATGTTAGGTATTGTTTCGATTTACGTAATAATTATGTATTTAATATATGTATATATATAATATCTTGAGTCTTAATTGATGTCACTGTGGATGTTTGTATTAATTCACATTGTATAAAATGCTTGTATTGATTGTATTATTGTATTGTATCTGAATTAGTACACTCGTCGGAGTTATCTGTAAAGGCGAGTGTACATTTTCGATTGAAATTAAAAAAATAAAATAAAATATATAATGAAACTGCAATAAATATATATTTTATACATATCACATCCTTAGAGTGCCAATGTGATTACACTACGATTTATCTATATTCAGTTGATTGTATTGTATTGATTGATTGCATTGTATCTGTCTAAGTGCAACTGCTGCTTTGGAGCGATTTGTAAAGGCGAGTGTTTAATAATAAATAAAATGTATGAATCATAAGGTTGGCTGGCATGCATGCTTTGAAGAATGGTGATGTTGGTCATTCCGTCAGGTGACGCTTAGCGAGCGTTCAGTTCGCTGCGGCCTCCGCCATGTAATAACTTTTTCCCTTACAGCCCCTAGCGAGTATTATTTAACATCACCGTTCATGTATTTTACCCAAAAGATTCTACATTATAAAAGTTTATTGAAATAAAACTTCTTTACGGACGGTATAGTGAATTGATTCAATTATGAAGTCAGCGTTTGAAGAGATGAAACGCTTAAACGTTGCACGAAAGTAATCCCATCCTACATTATCTCTCCACCCCCCCCCCTTCTAATTTCTTTGAAAATGAACTACATATTAAACCTAACCTGTTTTTATTTGATGTTCATTTTCATACATAGTAGTTTTTGTGTAAGAAAATTCCACTTCTGTATGAATTATTCAAATGTTAGTGTAGACAGTGTGTTTTGTGGTTACCGGACAAGTGAACACAAGACAGGTGCACACATAAAGTGTAAACAAGATAGGTGCACACAAGACAGATGCACACAAAACAGATGTACACAAAGCAATTGTAAAGAAAAGAGATGCACAGAGATGTAAACAAGACAGATGCAACACAAGTCAGGGGCAATGTATCGGTTTAGTGACTCTAATGCCTAGACAAATTTAGGTTGGCAATATGGTACACGTATTCATTCGTATTTTGACGTCTAATGTTAGCCATGCTCGACTCGCTTCTGTGACAACACCACGTTTCCGACCTTCGCTTCTGACTTCTGCATCTTTTTTTGCTTCTCTAATCGACTCGGCCAACCATTTCATTTCATTTTACAAACGCTGAGTACAGTATAGTCAAACATCAAAAGAAGCGTCAAAAATGGTTATATGTATGTGCAAGTGTGTAGTACTGCCAACTTAAACTGGTCTAATCATTTAGGCCGTTAAAATGATACATTACCCGGTTCGGTGATCATTGGTCACAAAAGTAACTAAAATCTCTATAACGGAACATCTGGCAGCCGAAAAGTCCATCATACTAACGATAACTATCATAAGGATAACCAGCAGCGTGGTCTAGTGGTGAATGTTGAATTATTTCGTACTTGATGTTACGAGTTCGATTCCCCGCTAAGTATCGCTGTTGGCCAGACCTTGATTTGTCTAGGTCGATCGTTTCTTATCAGAATTTGCCAATTTTTCTGATTTTCATTGAAATGATTCCTGTAAAATTGGCGTTTCCTTCCCAATTTTCTGTTGCGAACCTTTAGTTATTGTTATATCTTAGGTTTCGCCATATTACTCACCATAGATGTCTCTGTGGTTGTTTATCGAATATAACATTCATATTGTTACATGAAAGTTATTCATCGTTATTTATCGTATTGATACGATGTTTGTAATATATGTATACTGACCATAGATGTCAGATATTTAGATTTACATGTATCTATGTAATAATTATGTGGACCAGGAAGGCGCATTTGGGGTTTACCTGTTAAGCCTTTCTGGTATATTTGTAAATAAAATAAATACTAACAAAAACTCGAGTGCCAAATATTCCGCATTCGCGGTTTTCATAGCAAAAATTGTCTTTGTGACCACTGCAATGTGACTAATAATCCAATTATCACATTACCCAACTCAGGTATACATTAGTAAACAATTAGCACACTAATTATTATTTTACATGCATTATTTTGTCGTTTCATTAGATGCATAGATCTATGTGTATTATATATATTTTGGTCGGAGATCTTATCGTCACTAACTGAGGGGTGCGGGGGGTTTAACTAGCGGGGAAGTTGGGAAAAAAAAGGTTTTTTCCCTACGACGCAGCGGTCGGCGTTTTTTTCACTTCCCCGCTAGTTTAACCCCCCGCACCCCTCAGTTAGTGACGACAAGATCTCCGCATATCTATCGACAAGATCTCCGCAATCGACCTTTCCTACTTAGAAGCTAACTGCATGCGCCATGTATTTTGCATGCGCCAAAAGGGAGACCAGTATAAAGCGTGAGGGCGGATCTATGTATTATACATCTATGATTAGATGTCAACAGAAATGACGACTAACAAAAAGAAATACATTTTTGACCACTCTTTGCATGTCACCGTGTGACGCACTGCTATCTAAAAATATTATTTTTGTCATTGTATTGTTTTCATTCGGATTTTAATAAAACTTAACACAAATCTCCATATATAATCAATTATATTCATCTCATCCTTCTAATATGTCCAACCCGATCAGGCCCTAAGTGAACAAATAAATACATAAATAGGTAAATGGAAATTGATTCAAATGAAGAGCTTTTTCAGTGGAAAGTTTAACCAGGTTCTATTAGACACGTGCAAACAATACAGTGGCGTGGAGTCGATCGCAGTATTATGTATATGTATGTATATATGTACGTATGTATGACGCACGGTAAGTAAATAATATATGGAAAGAGCAAACGTGACACGTCACGCGAGATTCTCAGGGGACACCCACACGTGTCAACAGAAAGAAGCAAACGGGGTATTTAATATTAAAATTGGACGGAAAGCCTCATGCATTGTCTATGGTTGTGCCGCAACAGGATCACCCGCATCCAAAGACAAATTAATAAATAATAAGCAAACGCATACATTGACGTCATAATAGTGGTGCGTGAAAGTTATCCGACTGAACTTCAACTGAATATCAACATTAAATATATATACTCGTATGTACGTGTAGATTTAGTAGTAAAACCGAGAACAGTGTATATACAAATTATTAAGTTGGCATGCGTGAGTTCAGTACAAGTTTAACCCTTTGGCTGCTACGAGGTTTTTCAATGGCCAAGCGAAAAATGCTAACATTTGTAATTACTTTATAAAAGAATAAATATAATATTTTTTTTTACATACTTACTTCGCCGAACGCGCGTAATTTTTGTAATAATTTATATACATTTTTAAGAAGCAGTTGTGGACTCGCGCTCACTCTTTCTGTCTTGCTTTTACATGCGTGCGTGCGAAAGAGATACCTACATATATACACTAAATAAGTTTTGACGATTGTTTTCCGACGCATTATTTTTTTCAATAATCTATTTTTAGACATCGATGTATTTGTCGTTGTTAAAACATGCGATACATTTGAAACAGGTAGCGGTATTTCTCTCTTTCTTTCTTGGTTTTAATTGTGTACGTGTGAGCGAGACACACAAGGATGCGAAGTTTCTAATAATCAAATAATTTTTCAACATGTATCATAAACATTTTGTATGCATTTCAGTTGCATTTGATTGATTGCACGAATTCGTGACGTCTCGTGACCTATATATGTAATTGAAAGCGGATTTCTATTGTTTTTTGCCATTTATTTTAACTCTGCAAAATGATATCGGACAGTGAAAGTGACGAAAGCGAAATAATAGCTCCTCGCCGAGGAACTCGACAAATCAGCAGCTCTACTGATTCTGAAAATGAATTTATCGACAATAATCAATTCCCAAGTAATAACTCTTTATATGACTTTGACAATGAACCCGAAATTTACTTTGATGATAAACCCGAAATTGAAGAGCTTTTATTTAAAAAATTGATAAATATTTTTAAAGCTTGATTGAAAAATAAATATACTTGATTGAAAAAAAAAAAAAAAAATACGTATATAAAAAAAATGTTTCATGCCACTGATGCGCTGGCGGCTCAAAGAAAGTATTGAAATACGACAATTAATGACGACAACAACGATCGTCGTAGCAATCTTCGCCGATTTCAAAACAACGATTTATCGTTGTTGTATCAGTCAAAGGATTAAGTTGGTATGCTGAATAACGCCGCGACCCTACAACAGTTCGATATGGCGCATCGAGTTAACATGCTTTATCTGATTGGCCGGTACAATATGTCCCCTTAAGAATTGAATCACACATATAACCAGCAGTACAGCTTTGTGATTGCGTTAATGCTAATCACCGAGAGGTTGCCGGGTTCGATTCCGTGGATTGAACTCGATTTAAAATAATTTATTCTGAGTATTTCTGTAGTGCTGCTGGTCAGACTTGGTAATTTGTAACCTCCAAGTCGATCGCTTCTTATCAGAGTTTGATAATTTATTTGATTTCATTTTTGAAACGGTTCCTCATCAAATTGACAAAAACTAGCCTACTCCTGTGTCACCACTATTTGAATATGATTTCAAAATTAACAATCTATAAATTTATATATAGGTATGTACAAGTTTAATACTATAGATGTCACACAGCAGCAGCCCAAAAATGTCATTATGGAAAAATATAAAATAACTTTTATGATACTTTTAAGTATTACGAGTATGTGCCCGTCAATTGGTTGGTTTTTTTTATGTCAATATTTTTAGTTTTGTCGTACTTTACTTACGTACTTTTTTGAGTGGTAAATTATTGTAAATTCAAGAGCAAGATGAAGAATGGAGAGCGCATCACTCCATCTCACTCACTCACGCCCAATTTCGAGCGATGAGTCTAGAATATTTAATATTGTAATTTAAAATCATTTGCCGCTTGAATTAGTACGTTCAGATAAAATAAAAAAAATATTGACAATGAAAATTAACTCTTATAAATGTGATAAGTGAAAAACTAACGAAATTAGCTAAAAAATATTACGGAAAAAATTTTATTTTTGACTTTTAAAATTCGCTAGGTTATTAATTATACTTTCTTTATAGCAATTAAAAATTACAATTAATAGAAAAAATATCAGACTAATGATTCCAATACTTGCTTTTGACACAGCAATACTAGATTTGGAATTTACTGCAGACTACAAAAGCGAAAAATCTGTAAAAATTGCACATTTTTTTAAACGCTCAATCTCTTAAATGAAAGTAAGCCAACAAAACCATTGCCATATTCGAATTTAGTGAGTCAAATTTAGTAAAGATTGATTTGTCTCTGCTCCAGTATGTAAAAATCGTGATTTCCGGTAAGTAAAAAAAGTGTAATATATACCGAACATATTATAAAAGCATATATTTATATCCAAATATATTATATTTGAGTTGTCATTATTCGAGTCGGTTTAAAGGTCAATGAAGTTGACCCATAAAACCCTCAACATGAGCTCCCCCTCAAATGATATAGCCTGAAAGACCTTTCCATCGGAAAACAAGAGCCATTTTATTTAAAGATATAGCAATAGCATATGTATGTACATACATACATATATTCGAATAATAATAACTTGGGTGACGCCGGGTGTATCATTTGCTTGTTAAGGTCAAATATGCATATTTTACTATCGAGTATAAAAATTATATTAATTAATAATTTAAATTAAATGTTTCAAGTACGATATACATTTACAAGTGTATCGCCCGTTGACATTCAACATATTTATAAAAAATAATTTAAATTGTTTTTAAATTATAAATGTATGTAATTGTATGGGAAATCAGCATACGAAATGACTGAAATACATTTATATCTTTGACAAATAAATTCGATTTATGAGAGTATCTTTAAATGCGTAATATCTTTATATACATACATACATATATAAGTATGTATGTAAAATGCACAGGTGAAGGAGGAAGCGTGTGCGTTGCGCGAATATTATGACCCGCCATAAAAGCGAACGTTTCCGACGTAGTAACTTTTGCGAGACGGTGCAAAATAATATATTGTCGTTTCATAAAAAGTCATAGCGTAGCAATCATGTATTAAAACGGAGGGAAAACTCTCGGCGGAAAAGCGTTTCAGTCAACTCAAAAGATTATTATTAATGTTATCAAAGTATTTAGTTGGGCAACACAGGAGTGGAAGACTTAAACTTTCGTGTATTAAAAAAGCTTACTTAAATAGAAAATTCATTGAATCGTTTGTGGAAACTTATACGAAATTTTCCATTATAGCCATATAGGAGTGATTTTTAGCGATATTTTTTATTTTATTTTATTTTATTGTTACAAATCAATATACACTCGCCATTACAGATTTGCTCCGATGCGACGGGTGTACGTTAACGAAATACAGAATACATAAACAATCAGAAATACAGTAATACATAAATATACAATCAGAATATATAGCATATAACAATTAATCAGAAATAATAATCATAGAGACATCTATGGATTATTTTTAGATTTTTTTGTATACAATTTTTATACATATAATAAATACGAAATTATAGAGATGTCTATAGAGATATCTATAGATTTCAGATTACTGTGTATAATTATTACAAATTATACACAGGCAGATTTTTGTGACAGCAGGATTAGATCTAATACCAATTTTCAGGAACCGTTTCAGCAATGATCAGATAAAATTGGCAAACTCTGATAGAGAAACGACCGATTTGGAGTCACAAAACCCCCAAATCTAACCAGTAGTGGCGAGGAATCAAACCTTTGACCTCAGTGGTGCTAAATATATACGCTACCACTAAGCCAAACTGCTGGCCGATTATATGACTCTATGTATAATCAATTCTCAAGCTTATATGAAAATATGACTAAAAATTTACATATATAAATAAGATAGAAGTTTTGGGACAAACTGATCCTTTAACTTTCATCCACACTCCTCTAAAAGCAATCAAATTTTAACGTGCAATTTTTCATGCCGCATTAATGAAAATGCATGAAAAAATTCGTGAACAATTTAACGTTCAATTCCAGGCCCGTACATTTACGAGGGTTTTAGAAAATGGGTCAATTCGAATGCCGCAAACGTTATTATGACATTTCACACGACGACCCAAATCAAATGTCGACTGATTAATGATAAACAAACTGTAAGTTGGTTAGCTATAAAATTTAAGTCAAAATAGTTATAACGTCATTTGTTTATATATATGTACATACATTTATGTAGAATTTGGTTGTTAGAAGATATGGAGGGTGGTTTTAAATTAGGATAACCCGACTTTATAGTCGGCCTATGGCGGAAATTATTCAATTATTTGTTTATTTTACGCCTAACAACGCAGGTCGTGACGCGAAAACATTTGAAATTATTGCGTTGCAATGCCACTCATTCCCGTTCCCGTTTCAAGTGATGGTTGGAACCATAGATGTATAATACATAGATCCGCCCTCACGGTTTATACTGTTCTCCCTTTTGGCGCATGCAAACTTTTCTCTCAGTAGGTTAGTAGCTTCTAAGTAGGAAAGGTCGATTGCGGAGATCTTTTCATCTTTTCGTCACTAACTGAGGGCTGCGGGGGGCTTAACTAGCGGGGGGAAGTGAAAAAAACGCCGACCGCTGCGTCGTAGGGAAAAAAACCTTTTTTTCTCCAACTTCCCCCCGCTAGTTAAACCCCCCGCACCCCTCAGTTAGTGGCGACAAGATCTCCAACAAAATTTGTATGTAATGCCATATCTAGGTTATTCTAGATCTATGGTTGAAACTCAACGACGTGGAGTAACGTCTCTTCAACGCCGTGTCGTCATAAACCAACCTGTTAACGTGGTTACCAACAAACACATTTCCTTGACTACACAATGGCACTTCATACTTTCGCGTCGGTAAAATCATAATTACGAATATTATTATTAAGAAGATTTTTCTCGTTTTTTTTTCACAGTAATCTTCCCGGAAATGCATACAACAAACCCTGAAAGCTCCATCGTAATCGGTTGAGTGGATTAGTATCCTATACGAGACAGACAGACAGACAGACATTCGATTTTATATATGTAAAATCAATTCCATCAAATTACAACAGGTTATTATTATTGTAACGTACGCCGCGGATTAAGCGAATAGAATCCCAGAGACTGTGTGACCGTTCAAAGATTATCTGTAACGGATATCTGTTAACGGATTAACTAAATGCATACCGTGCGACTGGTATAAGTGGGTTTTAAGGATTAGCGACAAGCTAAGTGCATGAAACAATGATTGCACTTCTCATACCGTGGGAATACATATCCGAATACGTGACTATACAGTAGGTAAACAGATTAGACGTCCTGAGAGACCGTGAGACCGGTGTAAGTGGTTTAAGGGATTAGCGACAAGCTAAGTGCATGAAAGCTAAACAATGATTGCACTTCTCATACCGTGGGAATACATATCCGAATACGTGACTATACAGTAGGTAAACAGATTAGACGTCCTGAGAGATCTACCCCTTATAAGGCGGTACGTAGGCGATATCATGTCATTCTGGACGGAGCAGTGACCGTGCGTGTATCTCCTGAATCATCAATAAATGCTGTGAAACGACTGTTGGCCTTTTTACTTGGATCCTCCACCCACCCCTACGCAATATTATTATTATGATGTTATGATTGTGTGACTGGTCACATTGACGCGTTAGAGTACTCTGTAATGTCACTTTGGCTAATATTTTAAAAATATTGACTACTCAAAACCATACCATGTGGATGACAGAGAAATCAACACAACATCTGACGCAAACATTTCATTATCAATTCCTTTAATATTGTACTAATTAATACATAGACGAAACACTTTGTCGTTCGTATTACATAATATACTATGTAGTACATTTTGGGCTGTCGATTCGGCAATAAACCGACATGAAATAACAATCGAAATTGATACGAACGGGTTAAATAAAATTCAATATTTAATTCGGGATCCTTTTATGTGAAAGGGAACGTTGCGTTGTAGCGAATGGAATATTTACAAACGAATAGTGGGGTGTGACGTGAAAGTAGTTGGATATTTTGGAGCACGAGTTATTAGGGTCAAAGGTCCTGCCGCCACAGGTTAAATTTGTAGCTCGATTCTGAAAGGTTCACCACCCGAGCTTAGGTTAATCAATTTGGAAAGTTCACACGTGATCCTTGTAATTGTATTTTAACTAACATAATGGAACCAACTCACATGTGTATATGTAGTATACCACCGAATAAAACGAATTATGAATTGTAAATTGGTCTTATATTAACAAAAATAAAAAAAATGACAAATATACCAGACTGTCAAATATATATACATCCATTTAGAGGCTTTTAAAATTCGTAGAATCACCAAGAATACACTCTGAAAGCTAAGCTAATTAGTCACACTCTGCAACGTTCAAAATGAAGTAGTGAAAATTTTTATACAAGTACATGACGAAATTTTCACGAAGCTTTTCAGTTTTTAGTTAAAAAAAAAATAAATCATGTCTGCAGATTTTATTTCGGCATCATTTAAATTACGGTACCGATTTTTATATCACGAACCATACAATGTAACCAGCAGCGTGGACTAGTGGTTAGCATATCATGCTTTCAAGAGGAGTGGTCACGGTTCGATTCCCACTAATAGTTGTTGGCCAGACTTTGGCTTGTGACTCCAGGTCAATCGTTTCCTTACAAGTATTATACAAAGTAAATACATATTAATTAACACCCACAGAGACACGATCTACGATCAAATTTGTAAATATGTAGCATTTTTTAAAAAATTCCGTGAAATTCGGCAAATATGTACATATCAATTAACATTCACAGATATGTATGTATATACATTAATGGTCTGATTTGTAAATTTACAGCATTTTATACAATTCATGTGAAACTCGAGATTGCTGAATTCTCGAGATTTGCGAGAAAATAGGCAAGGTTGCCAATTTTTTGGAACCGTTTCAATGAAATTCAGATAAATAGGTAAACTCTGATGGGAGACGATCGATCTATAGTCACAAATCCAAAGTCTAGCCAGCAGAAACCAGTGAGATTTGAACCCGTGACCACTCTGTTCAAAGTATTATATGCTAACCACTAGTCTATTCTGCTGGCTATATATTTTAAACCAGCGGCCTGGACTAGTGGTTATCATATTATGATTTCAAGCAGAATGGTCACAGGTTCGAGTCCCACTGCTAGCCAGACCTTGGTTCTTATCAGAGTTTGCCAATTTTTCTGATTTTCATTGAAACGGTTCCTTTTAAATTGACATCTCCTTTCCTATCTCTCTTGCTAATCTCAAGCTATTCACACCGTTTTGAGGTTCGCCAATTTCTATAATAAAATGCTGCAAAATTTCTCCATAGATGTCACTATGTGGATGATGTTTGTGTGAATTCGCATTGTATAAAAATGCTTATATTAATTGTATTATTGTATTCTATTTGTATAAGTACACTCGTTGCTTTGAACCAATCTGTAAAGGCAAGTGTACATGATCGACTGAAATAATAAAATAAAAATAAAATATGTACATTGTTTCATATAAAAAATATAAATGTTTCTTCGATAAGGAAATATAAATATTACCCCTATTTATTTCAAGCCGCCTTTTTAAAAGATGTGGGCCTTGACTCATTATGTTCGAGAATAATTATTGCCATTTCCAAATACTTCTTTGGAGTTTTAAGGGGAAATATTGACAACCCTTCGATTTTATCGATTTTATTTAACTGAAATTTTGGGCGCCTGAATGCGGTAGAGCTTTGCGTCATCGTTGATTTTTCCAACCTATTGCTGCGAAAACGTCTGCTTTCAATAACTTGTCTCTTGTAAAGGTTATCCGGTTCCTTAATGTGATAGATGAACATTTGGATCTGTTTGATTGTCACGTTGATGGACTGGTCAGTTTCATGAGATTCAGCACGAGTCTATTTGAATGAGATGAATGATTGCTAATTTTTATTGTTTTTTTTTTTTTGTAAGACTGGTGTGACGCATTGGGCAACCTGTCTAGCCACATTGGTTATTATTATTATATATCCATTTATATAATGTATTTGTTATAATAATAAATAAATAAAGCCAACCTAATAGTACACGTATTCTTGAGACAAAACACTACATACATATGCATGTATTCCTGTGATTGAAATTCTCGTTGCTATTTATTCGAAGAACACTGCTTTCCTTATATTATATATACAGTTAAATCTCAAAATTTAGCTTTTCGTATAAGCGAATATTATAGTTGATTTTCGTTTGACGCAATCGATCGTCTTAAGAGTGGCTTTGGAAAAACGTGCGTCGCGAACGTTCGGCGCCGCAAATTTTCCGGTCGAGTTTTCCCAGAGTTTCCCGGCTTTGGCGCGAGTTGATAAACGATAGCACTTTATCCATCACTTATACATCCTCTGTCGATTCTTTTGTTTGCTCGTCAACGAGTCGCTTGAAGATCCTCGAGATCCAACAACGATCTCCGAACATCTCCAACGGTCCTCTTAAGCCTCGTCTTAAGCGCGACGAGGACCGTTAACGACCTCTTTTTACGTCTTCGAGTATCAACGGACATCTTGCATATAATATTATAGGTACACGCGCACGTATAGACTAATCTCCAATAAGGAGAAAAAAATTGTCGAAGCCATTGTATGACACGTCCCATATAACGAGCAAGCTCCCGCCGAGTTCAATGTATTACATTAAATACTTGTAGTTAATCGTTTGCAGTTTACACGATTCAAATTAGCGATTTGCACTATATTTAAGTTGTTTATTTATTGAAGGAGATTCGATAAATTGGCCGGTGCTGTTCAAGTGGGTGAAAGTTGAAAAAAATATATTAAAAATGGGTTTTTTTTGGAAAATTTTATAGTCTACGATGTAAGTGAGAGTATTTTCAATTAGCATGCTTAGTTTGGTGGTTATAAATTGAAAACTTTAGATATACACACATTTATATACACAAAAGTATAAAATATAACTAGCAGGCAATGCCTGGGAAGATCCAGGCTTTGCTCGGCGTTATTCGGGAAGGTAAAAGTTGAGAAAAATCCTTCAAAAGTGTTAGAGCTCTTTTAAAATACGGTTATGATCACAATTAGGTTATACATACATATGTATGTAGATTATGTAACAAATCTGACGGTTTTTAATTGAAAACTGTAGATTTGCATAGAAGACAAACAAATATACAAAATTTATTTTTTATATAGAGTAAATAGCACGGGTTAAAATACAACATTGCAATTATACAACTTGAAAATTATATTTGTCAAGTTTATAAATAATATTGTTTTTATTATACTTGAATTTACAACCTAAAAGTTATTCCATATTTGAAGCTCTAATGTTATAATAAATAATGATTATTATGACAATTTTATGTCAGAAGTTTAAGTATAAAGATACACGCCAACAATTTGAATGGATGAAAAATAAATAAGTTACATAATAGACAAAGTTTGGTAGCCTTTTTTATTTTATGAACTTTTTTTGTATTAAACATAAATTCTGGTTTATTTTTTTTTAAATTTAATGTGTTTTTAATTAATTTGATATGTGAGGAGGAGGAGGGAGGGTTCATCTGATATAATCAAAAATTTTGATTTTAAACTTAATCACATATTAATTCCATTTCAAAACCAACCGTTTAATATCATCGATCAAAATGCTTATATTATAATATGATAATAGTCATCATTTTACAATGTATGACTTAATTATCGGTGATTATTTAATACACCTAATAGTTTCAGCATTAAATCTGTCACGTCACCTGTCACAATGACAGCTGACGTGCTTCATACGTTTTAATAACACTACTATGTATGTATGTATGCATATGCATATAAAAGCATCCAATTGGCGCCGACTCTAAACAACCCCGTGTTAAAATTAGTCTTATTATACTGAGAAACGCCTGGTGTTTTTCGAGTGGGTGCACATTATACATACATACAAATACATATTAACTTCAATTAAGTCATCCATTTGGTATTTGTCCCTTTTTTCCCCTTCGTATTATATTCAATTAGAGGCTGGAGTAATTTATTACGAACCACATCTATGGATATAGCTGTAAACACATTTTTTTTGCTACTTATGAGACGGCTTTTTGGCTTAAATTTAATGAAAATACAACCTTGCCACAACGTTTCTTTCTTCGTACAAATTCCGGAATGAGGCTTTGCTCTCATTAGGGACATCGCAGAAATGCGGATCGTGACACCGATTTTTAACAGCCTCATTTAAACACCCCGCTAGTTTCAAGATTGAACGAGTCAATGTAATGATGGACTTTTTAAGCTTTTTTCGTGGCTTTATTTAACATTTGTTATTTCTATTTGAACGGGTCAAATCTTGTATTCATCTTTTGACCCACTTCTACTCGAATTTTTTAAATTTTTGCTTATACATATGTATGTACATATATGATTTTCTGATGACAATATCACATATATACTATCAAAATTTAAGGCCTCCTCCCCTTTCCCTTTCCTCTCCTACCCCTTTCCCAATCACCCCCCTCACCCGTAAAGCTATTTAAGTTTTTGAATTACTACTGGTCAGATCTGGATATTTGTGACTCCAGGTCGATCGTTTTCTATCCTATTGGGGTCTCAACAGGCGAGCTCCTTAGCCCTATAAAGCCCTTATTAAAATTTATACGCGAGAAAGCGAATTAATATTACACACACCACCTGATTGTCTATCGGAAATAAATTGTACATATAAAGAATTGATTCCCATTGTACCTATATTCACGTGGGTATACTAGTCGAACTGCCCGACGTTGCTCGGATGGGCATAAGTTGGAAGTTTTATAAGGAAGCATAAGTGAGCCAGCAGTTAAGCTTCTGCCTAAGGGCCGGGCCGCACCGTGCAACTTTGTCGGCCGACTAGTTGCGCGACACGAAAAAATGTATGGAAATGTGTGCAACAAACAAGTTGACGGGTGTGGCATGTCTCATCTTCCTGCATGCATTGGTCTGGTCGCCCTCAACCAAGTCGCTCGCAAGTCGCACGGTGCGGCCCGGCCCTAACACCGGGTACGATCCCGTGGGCTGACTTTGATTGAAAATAATTAATAGTATATCTGTAGTGCTGCTGGTCAGACCTGGATATTGTGCTCCAGGTAGATCGTTTCCTATCATAGTTTACCAATTTTCTCTGATTTCATTGTTGAAACGGTTCCCGATTAAAAATTGGCTAAAAACATTCCTACCTACTATTTTACCACTATTTGAGTATGATTAATGTACGATAAAATGTATGTACAATTCATAATGTCTTGTTAATTTGCGAGTTTTCAGTATCTCGTAATTCAGTGACTTGTATAATAAAAATGCTGTATTGCTTGTAATTGGTCAGGAAGGCGCATTGGGATTTACCTGCAAGGCCTTTCTGGTATAAAATGTAATAAAATAAATAAATAAATTAAATATATACAAAACTCATCGTTTATTGGGTTTACTGACTATTCATTATAATAATCAAAAGATTTTAAGTTACCTATGAATTAAATACAGGCCAAATATTAATAAGCATATATGTATGTACATATGTGTAAATAAAAAAAATCATTTTGACAGCTGCAAGTATTATGCTGATTATTGACCGTTTAATTGAAGTAATGACCGTAAAATATTAAATACTGACCATTCAATATATAAAAACCTGCCCGTTTACTATATTCACTGACCGATTTTTTTCTTACTGACTGACCATTTATTATAATAACCAAAATCGTTTGAAGTTACTCATCGATAAAACACAAGTCAACATTAAGTCAGCAGTATGGATTAATAGTAGCGTGTATGTTTAGCACCAAGTGATCAGTGGGTTCAATCCGCTATACTGCTGGTTAGATTTGGGGTATTTGTGACTCCAAATCGATCGTTTCTTATCATAATTGAAACGGTTCCTCAAAATTGGCACAAAATCATCTTTCCTGTTGTTGTCACAAATCTTCTGTATTTATTTTATGTATAATTTGTAAAAATTATGTACAAATCTAAAATCCATAGATGTCTTAATGGATTAATTCTGTAATTAATTAATTAATTGTTATTTCGTGTTCTCCAGCTTCCGGAAATACGGTGATTTATGTAATAATGAAATGCTGCATTGTTTATAATTAATTGTCCAGGAAGGCGCATTGGGGTCTTCCTATCAAGCCTTCCTGGTATATGTATATCTATCTATGTAAAATAAAATAAAATGAAATATTAATAAGCCATGTATGTATGTATGTATATGTAGACCGAAAAATTTAAATACATATATGGATTTTGACAAGTGCCAGTATTAAGCTGTTTAATTGTAGAACTGACCGTTAAATATTTAATACTGATTATTCAATATATAAATGACCGTTTATTTTATTTACTAACCTCAACGTACTGACCACTTTTTTATGTAATAACAAAATAAAAGCATTTTAAGTTATTGACCAAATAAGCTATACATGTTGGATAAATGTTATCTGTTTTTTTGATTACCACATTATTTTTTTTATTAACATTGATTGCTTGCATCAAAAAAGTGTGTGAATATGTCATGTATTCTAATAGTTGAGGAAACGAAAATAAAATTTAATAAAAAGATATATGTAAATAGTAACTAAAAGTAAAAGTAATAACTTAAAAAGTATTTTTATACCACTTTTGTTTTGCAATTATTTAATTATTGCACTCATTGAGTGACAAAACAATAGAAACGAGTAGGGGTTTCTTTCCACAGTTGACCCACTTGTAGGTGGGTAACTCGAAACCCCACTCTGGGGAAACGCGAGCTAAAAATACGGCAAGTGCCGTTAACAATACGTCGGTGTACTCGTAAAAATGTCACTGGAGACATTTAGCCATGTTTGAAACGCTTCCAAGTAGGCAACCCTATCTAAATTATGCATGGAAGAGGCGTGAATAAATACTGTAAATATATTATAGACGTAACATAAGAGCGCCCTTGCATTTTATCGATTTTAAACGGTTGCTATTCCGAAACTCACGTCAAAGGTAACTTTATCAAAGGGCCATCGAATGTGTAATTATGGTTAGTAATGCAAACATGGAAACGTTACAGTTGTTGGTCAGTCTATTATTAATGGCCGTTTGGAGTTTAAAGCTAAGAAAAAAGAACTCTTCATGATACTGGAAACGTTTTGTAACTCCATGTTGCTATGACATATGACTATAGGTATAGTTTGACAACTGACCGGTGGAAGCATCCAGCATCAGCACTAGTAGCTTGAGTAGGTTAAATCGTAGGTATTCAAATAATACCAAAGTTTCCGATACCGGTATTACCGGTTTTTTTTTTAAATTAATTATTTTTTAATAAAAAAAAGATGCTTTCGATATCCCGAACACCGCTTGCATGTTTCAACTTCTTTATTAAAAAATTCGCCAAACCCAAACATTCAAAAACAGGATATTCGGGTAAAAATCAGCTGATAACTAATAACCAAAAATAAAACTATCACGTTTTGATCTGTGTATATGTATTAGGCCTGTATTGGTTAGAAAGTTTGTTTTGATTTGAGGTTATGGGTTAAGCGTCATTCTGTCAGATTCGCCGAACAGTGTTGCCACCCTGCATAAAGGCCGGTGTGGCAACACCCAAGACCGTTGGCTCAGCAAGCCTCCACAAAACTATAAATATTTATATATTAGAGATAACGAGAACCTCTAAAGCAAATTTTATAAAATATAGAGTGAAAAAAGAAAAAGTTATAGGCGTTTAAATAATTAAAATTTGACAGCGAGATGGCAGGGCGAAAAGTAATGAAACTACCGATGTGAATGATGAATGTGAAAGATAAACGTCACCGTGTAATATGATGCAGTATTTTCAAACGTGTCTAATACGATATTTTTTCACCATCGTAATTGCGGATGATACCTTAACTTATATTGATGACCAAAATGAGCAATATGGCAAAGTATGAAAATGATCGGATAAGAAATAAGGGATATAAAAAATGACCGCTTACACGAAAACCATGTGAAACGTATAAGAGGTTAGTAAAAAACTGTAAAGTAGGTGCGTCCCAGGTACAAAGGACTATAATGTTTCGTAGTTTTTTTTTGCAATTCCGACTTAAGCTTATCAAATACCCAATCATCGCTCAATGGAAATGTAAACGAAGAGTTAACCTAGTTGTTGAAAGACAATTTATATTTTTTTCCATACACTAATTAGAAAAATAGTCCTCGTCGTGTCCCGTAATCGTAATCATTGTATGTGTATATCGTACAGAAAAATGTACCAAATAATGTATTTTATCACATTTTCAATGTATGTACATTGAAAATAATAAAAAAAAATAATTAATTAAAACGTAATTAAAAAAAATCTGCCTTTATAGTAAACATTTTCTTATTTAAATTAAA
The DNA here is from genome assembly GCF_051622035.1 of Arctopsyche grandis. NCBI lineage: Eukaryota > Metazoa > Arthropoda > Insecta > Trichoptera > Hydropsychidae > Arctopsyche > Arctopsyche grandis. The sequence continues at coordinate 2,387,203 of NC_135363.1, forward strand.
ATTGAACTTGATACACATTGTAAGGGGGCTGCGATACCGAAAATGTTGCCGAACATTGTATTTAACCACTTAATCGCCATAAGTGCACCGGTGCACGTTCTTTCGTGTTTAAGACTATGACTTGAAATTAATTTTGGTTTCTTCAAAGTCACACCTAAAAATGAGCTGTGATACAAATGAAATTGAAAAAAGACAATGTTTTTTCTTATTTTGTTATAAATTCAGGAGGTAGTGTCAAGGGTTGGCACTAAACACAAACATAAATTAATCGAATTTGGTTTCTAAAAACGCGTGTCGATTCACTGATTAACGATTTGTATCAGAAAACAGTAAAAATTAAAACAACTTTACATACATACGTTTGGCGTGATAAAATAAAGAGAGATCGAAAACAATTTATAAAATAACAACTGGCTCAATGTCACTTATGTAAAATACGGGTCTACATCACGGCATCGAAAGACGAAAGATTGAAAAAGCAAATAACGGAAAGCAAAGATCGTGCGGTAAAAGTATCTCTCTCCCCCCGTCGTACATCCTCACTTAATTTGCGCGAGCAGGATACAAGAGAAACCAGAGGAACAGGCTTTTCCTCCCGTATTCTGCGCGCGCACATCAAACAAGGCTGTATGACAAAAAGAGATATAATTTCACCACATGCCACTGATGCCATCCAATACTTGCTTTTTCGATCTTTTGACTTTCGGTGCCGTGAGGTAGACCCATTTTTTAGCCATGGGGATACCGCTTTCGACAAATAAAATGGATGCGGTGCATCCGCTCTAAAATCGCCAGACAAATTGAACGACAGATTAACGGACGGCTGCTTTAAATGCAATTCTCGTTTTCTCGAATGATATATTGCACATCAGATGACGGGTAACCTTTCGATGTGCACAGATGCAATTATTAAAATGGTGATTATTAAAATTGAGTTGGATCTTTCAGGCGAGTTTAATAAGGGAAGATTCGATAAGTTCCTTATTAAACTCGCCAGAAAGATCCAACTCAATTTTAATAATTGCATCTGTGCACATCGAAAGGTTACTCGTCATCTGATGTGCAATCTATCATTCGAGAAGACGAGAATTGCATTTAAAGCAGCCGACCCAGTTTTTAGCCATGGGGATACCGTTTTCGACAAATAAAATGGATGCGGTGCATCCGCTCTAAAATCGCCAGACAAATTGAACGACAGATTAACGGACGGCTGCTTTAAATGCAATTCTCGTCTTCTCGAATGATATATTGCACATCAGATGACAGGTAACCTTTCGATGTGCACAGACGCAATTTAATAAGGGAAGATTCGATAAGTTCCGAATCTTGCCTTATTAAACTCGCCAGATAGATCCAACTCAATTTTAATAATTGCATCTGTGCACATCGAAAGGTTACTCGTCATCTGATGTGCAATATATCATTCGAGAAGACGAGAATTACGTTTAAAGCTGCCGTTCTGTTAATCGGGCGATTTTAGAGCGGATGCACCAAACCCAAATGAAATGTATGAGTTTGAAAAAAATCGATAATATCGATATATATTTTTTTAATACCGGTATTAGTAAAGGTTTATTTTCAGGCAAATACCGGTAATACCGGTATCGGTATTGTAATTCATAGTTAAATGTGTAGTAATTGAGTGAATATTTACCTCCTTGCCGATGGCAGCCGCAGGGGCCCCCGGCGACAGCAGTCCGTTGAGCGGCAGTTGGGCCCCCAGGCCATTGCAGGGTTCGAGGCGCACCAGGGACTTAGTGGAGCCCCGGACGCGGACGCTGGACCAGCGGGCGGGGGCGGCGGCGCCGGCCCCCCCCGCCGCGCCGCCGCCCTCCGAGCCTCCGCCCGCCGCCAGCAGCGGGATGTCCCCCCCGCGCTCTCCCATCCCCGCGCCACGGGCCCCCCCCTCACATGTCTCCGCCGGGGCGCCCCTCGCCCCGCGCCACACCCGCCCCAGCACGCGCTCCACAACCGGCACCCTGACGCCGATAAACAACCCACGCAACCATGCGACGCCACTGGCGCCCTCTACACACCCCTCTCCCTTTTATTTATACACCACCCACTCACTTTATACGTACATATATATATATATATATATATGTATAATATATACTTCACTCTAATTATATCTCAAATATAAAAAGCACCCTTAATATTCAAGCACTGCACACAACAAGCAATATCAACGATTGTGCGAATCTAATACTAATAAGCTTTTTTTATTCATTGTATTTAAAAATCGCGGTGTATTTTTTTTTATTTAATTATAACACTATCACAGATTAATGAGCAGCGAAATACAGCAGATAATATAATATTATATATATAAATAGTTGTTTTTTATAATGTTTTTTAGTCCGTTCACTTTTGCCTTGTTGATTTATATTTTATTTTCTTGCTATATACAAAAAAAAAAAAAACACTAGTTGTCAACATTTTTGATCGATGGCAACACCGTGTGTGTGTATTTGCGCAACTGCCAATCGAATTAAAACATTTCGTGGATTTCTCGTATGTTACATATTTAATAAGTACGTATTATATATGTACATATGTACACATGTGTGTGAAAGTTTTCCTGTGCTTCTTGTTCGGTAAATATTTGACGTTTGGTGTTTGCTCGACGGGTCGGTATGCCCATGTGAACAAACACAACTTTTTTTATAATAAATTGTACATAATAAAAATTCCATACATCAAAGTGACATTGACAGCTAAAATAAGCCAAGTCTCAGAACTGTCAATATAAAAACTTATGACGGAATAGGTTAGTGAAAGAAATTGAAGAGAGGGGAAGCCATGGTGTATTTCTAACATTTTCTGCTTAACCCTTTGAATGCTAACCAACGCCGATCGGTGTTTTGCCAACAAGTCCATGAGCCTGAAATACGCCGATAGGCGTTGTATTTTGAGTATGTAAAAACTACCCGCTAAGCCTTTCCAGGTAGCAATGAAAAAAAATGCATTGAACATGCGTCGTGTAATCCGTGTCATTCGTTTGTCAACGTTTATAAAGACTGGTTTACACCGGAATTTCCAAATTTATAACCATAGAATAATTTCCCGATGGAAATCCCCAACTGCTGATTACTTTAGATTGTGGCTTGGCAATTAGATTTTGAGCATTAAATTTCAGCAACAATGAAGAAGATGGAACTAGTTTTGGAAAAATACATTCATCAATAGTCTTCTTTTGTTTATTTTATATTGTTGCAAGATATATTATAGAGTCTAAACACACCTTTACAAAACTCTAAATCCTCGGCGGTAGTTATCTAGGGTTTGTTTGGATTAGCCACAATTTTTATACTTGCTTTCTATTGGATTTCTAAATAATTCTAGTTGGAAATTTTCAGCGTGGCGAGCTTTCAACAGAAAAGACGTCAGCATTCAAAGGGTTAATGTCACAGAAGAGTAGGGGTTCAACGTTTCGTAACACATTCACTTACAATTCACTCTACTGTGCGTAAAGAAAGTTTTCACTTTCAAAACAGTTTACATTCTTTCATAAGCATACCATTACATTAATCATAGATTATTTCAGTATATTGCGTTTGAATTAAATTTGCTGTATGTTTTCGCCTAGAATCATGCATGTTATTCGATGCGTAATATAACTCTATTATTTTAATGAACATAACATTTTTCAAAAATATTTTCAGCAAAATTTCATTAGGTAATACTCCAATTAGCGCTAATTAGGATTTAAGCAGATAGTATACAATAAGGTCGCTTGTACATAAACCCACAGACATAATTATAGGCTACTCTAAAGTCACGTTTAATTTACCTGGGGCATGTTCGAGAACCTTTTTCGGGCGGGTATTAACCGCCCTTATTTGACGTCACCAGAGCGGATCGTCCTCTTTCTACATAGTAGTATTATCCCTTTCTTTGATGCAAAAAAAGAATGCGAATTAAAAATCCTTCAAAAGATTGTGTTTGAAGTAAAATATACGCAATTGTTGCTTTAAAGCTTTTATTTGAGCTTTAGTAGATATTAAAAAAATATAAGGAAAGGAAAATTGACAAAAAATGATTTAATCATAACTAAATATTGTAACTTTGAGATTAGATAACACTGTTCGACACGAAAAATGGTTCAGAGACGAGCTATAACTTTTCTTATAGATCTACGCCCAGTAAACACGTATCTGGTAATAAAAAATGTTGATTGGCTCGAGATTCGGAGATATACATATGTGTTTTTTAAATCGCGCGATTTTTCTATATCTTGGTGTTGTTCGGTCGATGTCTCAAAATCTGTCAATTTCCTGTTCAAAATGAATATTGGAATCTATAGTCGGGTATTTTATCTTTCATTTGTAGTACTTTTCAGCTTTCAAATCTTTCTAAGTAGTCGTCCAGTTCAAATCAAAAGTACGTATTACGTACGGATTTTTTCCCACTGTTAATACTATTTTATATTGAGTATTTTCTATTGAAACATGTTTATTGGGATAGTGTTCTGGCCACACTATTTTTTTGTTTTCGTTTAAAAGGGTTAATTGGAAGTGTGCTGAATTTCAAAATGAATATTGGAATCTATAGTCGGGTATGTTATTTTTCGTTTAACAAAAATTCGTTTATTTTATCGAGGCAAGCCAGTTATCAATATAATTTTTGTTCTTAATCCACAAGAATAGTCGAAATATGATTTTTCTAAGTGGAATTTTATTTAATTCTCATATATGCATACTGGTTATAGGTCAGATGCACGCATTCGTGCACTAGAATTCTTGCACTATATAACCTAGGCTGGTTGGTTCGTAGACAACACATTCAATTTATTTTTTTTCGATTCATAGGCACCGATTCGATTTTTTTCGATTCAAATGATTTGAAGTTCACGGGGGTGACGGCACCGGATTCTGATATACATATAATTTCGAAAGAGACTTTGTATATACATATGTTTGTTTGTTCGTGACAGTCAATTTAATAAAAAAAACAAATGAGTATTCAAATAAAGCTATTCAAATAAATTTAATAAAATGTTTACTATTAGATTAGTCATGTTTAAGCGGTTTATATTACAAATACTGAGCGAAGCCGAGTAAAACAACTAGTATTATATATACAACAGCCTATAAGGTCTCGTCACCCATTGACCAATGATATCTCTGTGCTGAGAGTACACGTTGTCTATACATATTCGGTGGTTTTGTTTCGCGCTTCATACAGAGCTAGCTGGTCGACGGATCAAGAACAATACATTACGTCTACCACAAATTACTGCATATTTCACTCCGATATCAGCAATTCCTATACACATCTACGCTACGGATTTTTAAACAAATTATTGCACGAAGTTAACAAAAGGTTTGTCTTAATTTTCTTGACTTTTATTTTATAGTAATCATTAAATCATAGGTCGAATATCTAATACAGTTGTTACTTTTATTTCAATTGACTGCGTACACTCGCCTTTACAAATCGCTCCAAAGCGACGAGTGTACTAATACAGATACAATGCAATAATACAATTATAAAAGCATTTTTATACAATGCGAATTCACACAAATATGATCCACAGTGACATATGAAGAAATCTTTGCGGCATTTTTTTTTATAGAAATTGAATAATTTGAGATTTGCAAGAGAGATTGGAAAGGAAATCCAATTAACAAGAACCGTTTCAACGAAAATCAGAAAAATTGGCAAACTCTGAAAGGAAACGATCGACCTGGAGTCACAAACTAAGGTCTGGACAGCAGCGGAGCTCTAGTGGGATTGGAACTCGTGACCACTCTGGTCAAACCATAATATGATAACCACTAGTCTACGCAGCTGGTTTAACAATATATCAAATAATAATAGGCTTTTTTGTAATTTTAGCTAGTGGTCACTGGTCAGATGCACGCATTCGTGCCTTTTCTGTATGACCACGTAACTAACGCTTAGGTTTTTAATACTTTTTTCGGTACACCCCCCCCCTTCTTCCCTTTCTGCTCAATAGTCGTCACTAAAGAGACAATAATCTTTAGACTTAAAATTATAACGTGATCCACCTTAAGTTCATTAGCTTTGTTCTTCAATGTCTTACATTTTGATTACATACATTCATCAACGAATCGATATGTGTACAAAAGCCTAAAATTAATGCAATGTATCATCACAGCTCAAATTTAAGCTCTTTGATGTACCGATTTAGAATTATGTCTATCACACACATCTATGTATGTATAATAATTATAATTTCAACTGAAAATGTCACGTTCACTTGACCAAATATTGACAGAGTTTAAGCTTATTATATTTATAGCATTAATTCAGCACGTATGAATCATCAAAAACAACATAATTATCACCACCCAAATGAAAATACATATCTCCCGTGTTATATTTTAACTGGAGAACAAACATAAAACTAATTTCAAACTATGAATTACACCGAAGAAACAAAGTAACGAGTAATATACCGACGGGGGAAAAAAAATTACACCGACGAACAAAGAAAACCTATCCAAGGAAAACTCTATTGGCTAAGTTTTTGACCTCCCTCTCTCTCGAGAGAGGGAGAGAAATGAAAAAAAAGGAAGCAAGTCATCGCCCCAGTCGAGATCGAAAGGGTCGATCAGCTGAGTCTTCTCACACAATGGGTCCTCATTACGAGGCCTCAGATTTATAATTAATAACACTCTCGATCTACTATGTAGCACTTGACAGCGGTTAATCTTGACCTCGTTAATGAAAATCAATATGAACTTTGTTAACACTTCATAGCACAACGTGACTGTTCACTTTCTCATTTAAAACGCTTCTAACTTTCTTATTATACTTTCAGAAGCCGCTTTTTTTAATTTAACATAAAAACAACCCTTTAGTGTCTTTTCATTTGTATAGAAATAAACATTAAACAAGTGATACCGAAATAATCTATCAAAAATGTAGGATTTAGTTTTATAGCCTAGAAGAATGCATGTATGAATGATTAGGTTGGCCTGCATGAGTTGAAGAGCGGTTAAGTTGTCATCTTGTACATGTGTAAATGTAACGCGTCAAACGATCCTTACTATTGCGGCGCTCCGCCGAGTAATAAACAATGTCTTAAACTGCACAATTAGTCTCATTTTACTCTGGCGCCTATGTCTCCTTACAACTAGATCCTAAAATAATATTATCTTACAGACAACGCAAACACTCGAAACGTATCTAGTGATTTTATAAGCAACAAATCGTTTATTTTAAGTCTAGATATAGAATCAAAAAAGTTTTTTTTTTTTAATAAATTCGATTCTATCTATATTAGTAAAATAGCATAATTTATTTGTATAATTAGAAGACCCTCTAAACGAGGTAAATTCGTCAAATTAATGAACTCAAATAATTCAATAAAATTTAACATATACTCGATTGAATTAATTAGCTTTCTCTAGTCTTTCAGGTGAAAAGCTAATATCACTAATTAAAACGGAATTTCAACTAAATGTAAGGTAAATATCCGGTAATATTTATTTCATAAATGAAAATCACATTCTTATGTATAACCGGTTAAAGTTTTTGTTAATGGGATTAAAACGGTTAAAAAATTTAAATAATCGAGTAAAAATACTTTGGCACTATTCAACCACTATTTGCCACACTATTCACCATACAAATCATTTCAGTTGAGTTTTTTTGTAAGATTTATTCCAACATGTATTTTTTTATTTATAGTAATAAAACTAGCGACATCAAATAAATTGAATTCAAATAAATATTTTGACATATGCATTGGTGTAAGTTTTCTATTGTAAAATCGATGCACAATTTCAGGCTTGAAGGTGTAACCGTTAAAGCGCAAACTTGACTTGGATCCTTTATGCAAATATAAATATACATAAGTAAAGTGGTTGTCAGACGAATCAATGACACTATAAAATGTTCATGGTATACACACAATGATATTTGAACTCAATTCTAAATCATTTTTTCACACAATCGAAATATTTGCACTTATAGATCTTAGACTTCAACATAACCTAAAAAACTAACCAACACTTGGTAAACATGAAAGTTTCGAACGATTAAAGTCGGAAAATAAAATTAGCACACTTGACAAGATTCGCTGTTTAACACTCGCGGCCAAGATTCGCGTGAATGAATTGTTCTAATGGTTTAGTGATACACTTTCAGTTTCGATACACACTGGTCCTGAAACGGTGGCGCGCGAGCCGTGACCGATGGCCGAGTGATCTCCGCCTTTCTGTCTCTTTCTAATACGACAGTGTCGTTTTATAATTAGACCCAAATTTTGGCACTGCTCTCTGAACTTGGCGACAATGCTAGAACGCCGGAAAACAGGGACGACGACGTCTCTGGAATTCCGCAAGAATACGATTTATAATAATAGAGAGTACTCTCCGTTTCGAATTTCGACAGTAGAGGTGGCGGCAATCGTCTGGACCGGGCGAATTTGATTGAAACGTATGCGGATGTGTTTTTAAGTGATTTTTTTGCCATGTCGTCTGCGAACGAAAACATAACCTACATAATCGTCACATATTGTGTTGAAGATGGTCCAATTGTCGGATGGTCGGTTTAAATTTATCTGATTATCGCATGTTGTCAATGTTCGACGGTCTGAAAAATTGTGTAAGTGTTGTACATATGTTGGATGAAAAACTGACTGTCGGATATTCAATGTTCAAGCTGTTGGATATTGAATGAAAAAATGCCGAATGCCGAAAAAATTTTCGTATATTTAATGAAATATCAGATAATCGATGAGATATTGTTCGGTTGTTGATAAAATATTGGCGGGAATTTTGGAAAGTCAACTGAATAATATAGAAGAGTTAATATATGTCTATCTTAATCTAACTTAATCGCATGAACGGTAATCGTGATAATGTTGGATGAAAAACTGACTGACGGATATTCAATGTTCAAGCTTTGCATATCTGATTTTTCAACTGTTGGATATTGGATGAAAAAATGCCGAATGCCGAAATACTTTTCGTATATTTAATGAAATATCACCCGAATATGGGATATTGTTCAGCTGTTGATAAAATATTTGCGGGAATTTTGGAAAGTCGACTGAATAATATAGATGAGTTACTAAATGTCTATCTTAAAGTTTGATATATGTATGTATGTATGTAGGCAACTTAATCGCATGAACGGTAATCGTGTAAGTATTATATGTTGGATGAAAAATGCCAAATGCCGAAAAAGTTTTCGTATATTTAATGAAATATCACCCATATATCCGATATTGGTTGGGATATTGTTCAGTTGTTGATAAAAAATTTCCCGTAAATTCTGGTAAGTTGATTGAATAATGTAGAAGAGCTAATAAATGTCTATCTCAACGTTTATGATATATGTATGTATGTAGGTAACTTTATCGGATGAAAGGTAATCGTGTAAGTATTGTATGTTGCATGAAAAACTGACTGTCGGATATTCAATGTTCAAGCTTTGCTTATCAGATTTTTCAACTGTTGGATATTGGATGAAAAAATTCCGAATGCCGAAATTATTTTCGTATATTTAGTGAAAGATCACCCGAATATCGAATATTCAATGGGATATTGTTCAGTTGTTGATAAAACTTAAAATTCTGGGAAGTTGATTGAATAATGTAGAAGAGGTAATAAATGTTTATATTAAAGTTTATGATATAGATACATATGTAGGTAACTTTATCGGATGAAAGGTAATCGTGTAAGTATTGTATGCTGGATGAAAAACTGACTGTTGGATATTCAATGTTCAAGCTTTGCTTATCAGATTTTTCAACTGTTAGATATTGGATGACAAAATTCCAAATGCCGAAAAATTTTTCGGATATTTAGTGAAAGATCACATATTCAGTTGTTTTTAAAAAATGCAAATTTTCGGAAGTCGATTGAATTATGTAGAAGAGTTAATAAATGCCTATCCTAAAGTTTATGATATACATATATGTAGGTAAATTTATCGGATGAAAGGCAATCGTGATATTATCCGATTGTCCGACAAAAGTCATTAATTATGTATTATACATTGATTCTGTCCGATTTCAATGATCGGATATAGATCGATCCGATCATTGGTGATAATTGGCATATATGTAACATTATTTGAATCTTGCACTAAAAATTGTAAATGTTATCGAGTACAACTGCAAATATCCTTCATACAATATCTAGATGGGATCGGAACTGAATCAAAACCTCATATATTAGGAACAAGTTTCGATAATAGAATCGGAAACGATTTCCAGTCTATTTCCGACAATTAGCACAAGCTTCCAGAAATCATAAACAATTTATATATAATATACGTATCTACTTCTATGTACATATAAAAACTAGTAGTCGGTGCAGGAAAATTTGTGCCGTCTCTGCCAGCATGATTTTTGGATGACTATGATATGCAAAACGCGCTTTCATTTCAAGTATGAAAAAGTATTAATATCGTATCCGTCACGAACGGGCGAACAAACGGAAGGACGTGTTAGCTTTGTATATGTATGACGAATATTAATTTGTATGTTTGTTTACATATATACTATGCAAATACACAGCTTTCAATTAAGGACCAGAAACTTTGATAAACTACATACATATCTTATGGTACTTAAGCTTAAGCTCTAGACATGTTTTGAAAAGGCAAGGAGCCCAATATCCCGGTACAAACACCCGAGCAATACCAATCAAAGGTGCTTTTTCATTATGAAATTCCATAGTTTTTAATAAATAACCGCCAAAATTTCATACATTATATTTATTTACAACAAGATTTCTATACTTCAGGTATAAAATTAAGAATTGGCCAAAACACTTCAACAGTTAGCCCACGATTTTTATCTATTAGTTATTTAAAAACATATGTGAAAAAGTATAAAGCTTGAAATGTTAAGCTTATATGAGATGAGAGTGTAAAGAGTAATTTTTACCACTGTTTAAGTGAGTTGTGAAGGGCGGTAGAAAGCCGCGTCTGGATAGCTACATATGTAGCTGTCATCGCTTCGATCTCACACAAGAATACGATGTAATTTTTAATCAGTTCTTTTATGATTTAACTCCTCTAGCTTCATATCGGACACATCAGATTACTTTAATTTAAGCTAATCTCCTTATGTCGGTAAAATATCAAAGCGATCTGAAGAGTGGAAGCTGTTGAAAATCAGACTAAAATTTTTTAACGGACAAGAATGTCACTTAACTAAGTAATTAAAAGCTTGTAATAAAAAACAGACAAATTACCGAAACAGTATTTGAAAAACACTTAAAGACTGTCAACTTTAAAGAATTGAAAATATGTACATACATATTATGAACATTTATAAGAATTGTAAATTGGTTTTTGAGCTTTTTTTCTATTGTGCCTAACATTAAAATAAGGTTTTAATTTATTTTTTATTTTTACATACATATTTACATATACATATGTACATACATATAAAGTATATATGTACGTATACCAGGAAAGCCTGACAGGTAAATCCCAATGCGTCCTTCCTGGCCAATTACAATCATCGATGTACAATTTTTAGAATAATTTAAAAATATAAATTGTCAAATTTGAAATGCTGAAAAACTTTTGTGATACATTTGTGGACAAATTTGCGATACATTTGTGGACAAATTTGCAGCATTTTTATACGTATCGGTGAAATTCGAGTTGCGGAATACTCGAAAATTGCGAGAAATGCGTAGAGGTTGCCAATTTGTTGGAACCATTTCAATGAAAATTAGATAAATTGGCTAACTCTGCTAGGAAACGATCAACCTGGAGTCACAAACGAAGGTCTGGCCAGCAGCAACCAGTGGGAATTGAACCTGTAACCACTATGTTCGAAAGCACATATGCTAAACACTAGTCCAGATAATAATACCAGGTAAGTACTAACTATTAAAAATAATTTGTAAAATACTATAGATTTAATCACCGGATCAGTAGCTATTGGAATAAACTTAAGATTTATCTTTTATCTATATATGTATATATGTACATATAAAAAAATGAACGTCTGTTTGTCTGTCTGTATCGTGTAGGCTGTGTAGGCTCATAAACCACTCAACCGATTACGATGGAACTTTCAGTATTTGTAAAAAAACTATTAATAATAATCTCTTAAAAAATCGCCCAAAAACGGGGACGGAAACGGGAAAAACAGAAATGAGTGGCATTGTAACGCAATAATTTCAAATGCTTTCGCGTCGCGACCTGCGTTGTTAGGGTAAAATAAACAAACAATTGAATAATTTCAAATGTGTTCGCTGCCTGCGTTTTTCCAACAAATGGGAACGGGAACGGGAGCGGGAATTACACGCGTTATTGTGGCATTGCTACGCATGCCGGTTTCAGATAGTTAGATAATAAAATAGATGAACAATAGAAAGCTTATAATAATCAAAGTCAATATAACTATAATATATTAAAAATATATTTCCGTCATTTTGGAATTAAAAAATTGTATAAGTGGCTTTATTTTACCCATGCTAGGAGTCATCTACTTCATTTTTTTCCAATAATCACTTTGACGATTCAATCGTATGGTAAAACCATGGAAAATGTAAAATTACATTTAAAAACATTTACAATTAGCATCAATTTGGTGAGTAATATTTAAGCTTTTTGTATAAAAATTCGGGTGTGACCAACCCATGACTTTATCTATATATGTATTTGAGGAATATAAGAAGGTTACAAAACAAAATTTGATATTGAAATACTAATAACTATGACAGCGATACCAATAGGCGCAAATGTATGGAAACTTGCACAAGACAAAAGTTCTACTTCCGGTTGTCGGATTTTGTTCAATTTTTTTTTATATTTAAAATCACTATCAGTATTATATATATTAAATATCAAGAAAATAAAAATAATTCAAAAGGTTAAAATAAAATAATGAAATATTGTTTAAAAAAAAAATACTACTTCCGGTTTACGAATTCTGACCAAAACCTTATCAGCTCTAAGTTAGTACATAAAGAAAAAAAATATAAATTTTCAGCTTGATACGTTCAGGGGTGTGTACAGAATAGTGGGCACAACATTTTTGACCTTTGTAAGAGGAAAAATCTCACTTTCGGTTCATAATAGCCAGCAGTTTGGCTTAGTGTTAGCGTATATATTTAGCACCACTGAGGTCAAAAGTTCGAGTCCTCGCCATCTGCTGGTTAGATTTGGGTTTTGTGACTCCAAATCGATCGTTTCTCTATCAGAGTTTGCCAAATTTATCTGATCATTGCTGAAACGGTTCCTGAAAATTGGTATTAGATCTAATCCTGTCGTCACAAAATCTGCCTGTGTATAATTTGTAATAATTATACACAGTAATATGAAATCAATAGATATCTCTATAGACATCTCTATAATTTCGTATTTATTATATGTATAAAAAATTGTACACAAAAAATCTAAAAATAATCCATAGATGTCTGTCTCTATGATTATTATTTCTGATTAATTGTTATATGCTATATATTCTGATTGTATATGTATGTATTACTGTATTTCTGATTGTTTATGTATTCTGTATTTCGTTAACGTACACCCGTCGCATTGGAGCAAATCTGTAATGGCGAGTGTACATTGATTTGTAACAATAAAATAAAATAAAATCAATAAAATAATTTTTTTTTGTACTAAAAATCACTATCTTTATTATACATAATAAATATCAAGAAGCTTAAAATAATTTAAAAGGTCAAAATAAATAATTTTCTTACGGGCTTTGGTTTTGGGTTTGTTATGGCTTTGAATGTCTTTTTTTTTTCAACGAACTGCTTTAATTTAAAGGCTCTATTCATTGTGATACATGTTTTTTAACATTGCATTGACAAACAACCTCATTAAAACCTCACATACAAGAACAATGGCAAAGCTTCAATAGCTTCCACATACGTACACGTGTACAACACAACTTGCGGTCAACCCTCTCAACAGTACATAATACCACAGAAATCCCATCAAAGGAAGTCACCATTATATATGTACACAAATATATCATACACTGTATTTATCTACAGATCGGGCCGAAATTAGCGGACACTTTAATTAATCGACGCCGTAAATCCCCGGAGCGATAGCCGCTGTCACACGTGGTGGCAACCTTCGTCGGGTCAACACGGCGATGACGTGGCACGACGCCGTCATCCGAAACTGTGTCATAGTGACGTCATCCGATCTTCGTTCGATGCCAAAAAACCGTTCAGATAGAACGACGTCGACGGCGAAGATGCACCGCCGGTCGATGATGATGTCGTTGGAAAATGTGCTCGACACGTGTCAAAAGCCGAAATAAAACCACGAAAAAATCGGGGACAAAACGGGACAATCTGAAAACGCCACTCGTAAACTGAGGTGAGGATCCGAAAGTGGAATATTCCCGAGATGGAATTCGGGAAGGTCGTAAAAGGAAAGTCTCCCAGTGATCCCTTCGTATGACCCACGAATCCATTGAATCCGCGAAGGGGAAAAAATATAAATAAAATAAACGGCAGCCGGTGGGTTATGGTTGTTATGTGAGCGTTTTATATTTAGCGTGTGTTTGTAAACGGGGTCAAATAATTTTATTTATATAGGAAATGTGTTTTATTACTTAAGTATCTGCGTATTATGTTGTGGATGCTTTTATAGTGAGATACTTCAAGATGGGTCAGAATTGGAAGAACCCATCATATTGTGCAGGCATTTTTTTCTATAAAGTATAAATATTTTTTAATAAAAATATAATAAATGAATGATAATTTTTTTTAAATGGAGTGGAAGGTGTATTTTTTATACGCATGTAACACGAATTACTGAAATTTTCGATATTATATAATTATTAAATGGATTTTAAGTATAAAACTACTCGAATAGTTGGCAAAAAGTCTGATATGTTATAATTTGAAAAGTGAAATATTTTATTATATTTTGGATCATAAATAGCTGCTCTGCCAAGTTTTTGTAACGATTAATTACTTAGTATGTATGTACATACATATATACAGAAATATAAAAAAAAACTAAACTTGATGAATGTTTTGGTATCTAATTTTGCATAGAAAAAGTTAGTGTTAAATATCGTATCACAATAGTATTGTAGCATATGCTAAAAGGAGCCGCCATCTTAATTGGTTTTCGAGGATTATCTCCAGGCTTAAGTGCAGTCGGCTAATAATGGAGGCTCTCGAATTGACTTAGTGGTCGGTAACGGCATTCGGTCACTTCCCGCTAGAGTTCTCAGAACTGAAATCACGAAAGCGTAGGACTGCATGCCGAGACCGTCGGATTGCATATCTGGTACGTGACTATAACAAAAGATGCACTGAGCGACCTGCCTTTTAAAAGTAGGTACTAAGGCCATACCAAAGCATTCTGGGCGGAGCACTGGCAGTGCGTGGATCTCATAAATCACGGAATTAATGCTGTGAAGCGACTTTGGGGTTTTATTTGGATCCTCCACCCACCCCTACGTAACAATATTAATAAATGTTAAAAACAATAAAGGTTCTAAAATCGACCCTCGTGGTACTCCATTTGGAACACGGAATTCAAAGCATTTAAAGAACAGTCATCAATTTGGCTTATCCACCTTAATAATTCTCCTCATAGAAGTTATTCAATAGAAACTCTATCAAAAGCATTTGACAGTATAAAAATAGTAAAAAAAAAATAAACTACCGAAAAATAGTTTCAAAGCTCTATACTTAGAGACTTTATAACATCATTATACATATTTAATTTGACCAATAGCCAGTGCAAACGATACTTAGATACGAGAAGATATTCCGATTTACAAAACACGCCACGATATTTATTTTCGTTGCTCACATTTTTAGCGCCGATCGGCACCTAATCCCCGTAATCTCTTATATCTCTTAAGTGCGCAAAGTTGGCTGTTAACATTCAACGAGCAAAAAACGTTCAATGAATAAGATGATCCTAGGCACAATTCGCGGGTCACACAATCACAATGAAAGTTGACCTTGAAAAAATTGGCACTTGCATTATTATTATTATGAAAATGTGTGTATAATGCGAGTGCATTCACCCATTGTATTATTTATACATCAACAACAAAATACAATGTGATATATTCCATGCCAAGTAATTTGAACGGATTTTGCGTAGGTCAGAACCGCCCCCTTTCAATTCCGAAATAATAACATATGATATTCGCCATGATATATAAATGTCACTTTACTCACAGCTTGAAAATATCACGTTTACGCACCTAAGTGTAAAATATACGACGATGATTTGACCGTGCGATTTATTCATATTAATATAATTCATACCGATCTGTTTTTCGCCATTTTATTTATATGTACGTAAACAAAATGGCGTCAAATTTTAAGCGAACCTTTTACATCGAAATGGAGCTTTATGCGATCATGGGATGTCTTTCGTTCCGACAGGACTTTATACGGTATATATTATATATTTTATACTGCCGACATGTTTATTATTACAGGTGTTCCAAAACAGTGGCTCGCTTTGTTCGTACATTTCAATATAGGGCGTTCAAAAAGTTTCCAGAATGTTGTTATTGTTCGTAAACGAAATGTTATATTTTTGATCATTCGGTGCAATTGTCAAGTTTTTGACTTTTTTTATCAAATATTTGTATATAAGATATTAAGAGAGAAAATGCTCTAAATAAAATCACGCCTTATGAATAGGTTAATCGTTTAATTAAAAGTCGGGGGGGCATCAAAATTGACGTTGAGAACGTCAACTTCAGTCTCTGGAGAAAATATCCGTGCTGTGAAAAGTGATGATTAAATAATAGCGAGAATGATAGATATTCATATAATGATATTTGATAAATTTATCATGTTTTTCGAAAGTTTTTATCTCGAAAACTAATTTTCTTCTCAAAAAAAGTTATTCAAGATTTTTTTAAATTTCAAACAAATTCAATTTCGAGCAACTGGCATTCTAGAAATTTGTATTTTCAGCAATTTGTTTTTTTTTTTTGCTATTGGTTTCAAGAAATTTACCGCTTTAGAAGGCTGGACAGCAGCACCTTGTCCATACAAACGTACTATACTTCTCCCTTCCTCAATTATGGCACTAGAGAAATTATTTTTTAATATGCTATGGATATCCACCATTGGGGTGCATCTATCGTTTTATTTTTTTGATTAATTATTTTTTATATGAGCTAGGAGCCGCCAAACATCTATAAAATCGCCTCTTTTTTACACCCACGAAACGGGTCCAGCGTGCTTATTTAACGGTCGATTTAAAAAAAAATACGCCGATAGATGCACAGAAAGTATCTTTCTCATACCGATGATGGTTTTTTTTAAAAATTGGTCCAGTTTTGGAGGTGAAAATAGTAAAATACGAATCCTCGATTTTGTCAATTTAAAATACGTTTTATCTGGTCGAAGCGCAACTGTCGCATTCACTCAATATATACATACACTCAATATATATATCGAAGAAAGGA
Source organism: Arctopsyche grandis (assembly GCF_051622035.1). Lineage (NCBI taxonomy): Eukaryota > Metazoa > Arthropoda > Insecta > Trichoptera > Hydropsychidae > Arctopsyche > Arctopsyche grandis. Next base: position 2,404,577 of record NC_135363.1, read on the forward strand.
ACGGTAACAAAATTAAGGTTTCCCTCTTAAGACCGGGGTTCTAAAATTTGAGCTAAACCTAAGCAAGCTTTTGTAGTGCAGTTTCTTAAATGAATGAATACTGATTCTATTGTAAGGACTTACATAAGAGTGGGGAATAAATGTAGATAAATGGGAAAATGTTTTAGCATTAAATGAAAGTTAAAATTTTCATTTGCATTCTCCAGGAACTTTTCCCTGCTCATAAATTCAAAAGCGAACAAATACGACAAAAAAGTTATTTTAGATTTCTTTACAAAGAAAAGAACGTTATGTTTATGTTTTCCTTTTGTTTATTTTTATATATGCATATATTTTACACATAAAAAATACGTTGAGTATTTATGTACACACGTCAGTTGCCTTAATGGCGTTTTATGATATTATATTAGGTTTGCAAAACATCGTACGAAAATATTTAAAAATGTTTATTTTCGTCTTTCAATCGCCAATAAATCTGAATGTGTCTGATTTAATATTATATTCTTCGATAAATGAATGAGTGTTTATGTTCGAAAGAAAGTGACGAGAGATTGGTTAAGTGCATGGTAATGTTGATTAGTTAGGATTTTTGTATGTTTGTATGGTTTTATTAAAGCTTAGTTTTGCGAGGAAATGTGTGTTTTTTTTTTGGATTTGTAGTGATGTATTGAAAGAACGAATGTAAATGGAAGAGATGAAGAGGATAATATGCGGAGATAAATAAGGTTAAGTTGAGCAAGTTGAAAAGAACGATTGAGAAGATTTATGCGAGAGGAAAAAATAAAGGTTGTGTGAAGAAATACACTTAGTTTTTGTACAGGTGTACGGATTTTCAATTAAGGAACAATTGGTCAAAATAAATATGTATATTTTATAACATTTTTATACCAGGAAGGCCTTACAGGAAAACCCCAATGCGCCTTCCTGGCCAATGAGAAACAATACACCATTTTTATTATACAAGTCGCTGAATTATGAGACACTGAAAACTCGCGAATTAACGAGACATCTATGAATTGTACATAATTTTTATTGTACATTAATCATTCTCAAATAGTGGTGACATAGTAGGTAGGAAGGTTTTTAGCCATTTTTTAATCGGGAACCGTTTCAACAATGAAATCAGAGAAAATTGGCAAACTCAGATAGGAAACGATCGACCTGGAGTCACAAATATCCAGGTCAGCTCATGGGATCGAACCCGGCGCCTCTCGGTGCTAGGCAAAAGCTTAACGACCGAGCTGTGCTGCTGGTTAAATGTATAGAAGATAAATATATAGAAGCAAAACTAATAAAGTCAAATTCTACCGATAGCTATACGCACGAATAATGTTGTATTTCTTGACCAAAATGCAATGCAAAACTGAAACGAAATGTAATTGGCCATCGCGGATGCCATAGCATGTACATTTTACCTTAGCCTCATGCTAAATCGGTTCGAATATAGTACCTACTATACACAAATCAAGTATGATTTTTCCGACAATCAGGCAAAGAAATATGGCATTATTTTCCGAACAAGTTGTTTCGAACGTCTGCCGGCTAGTCGGAGAGAAAAATAATCGAGTAAAAAAAACAAATTTTCTTTAGAATGTACAATAAGGGAAGTCGTAGACGGGATAACTCCCTCGGGATATTATACATATACCCTTCGGATTGCTTTTCCTTTACTACGCACACTTTTTCCCGCGGCTTTCACTACGTCACCCACCCGCGAAAATCTCATATAATGTTGCCGACCTCGATTTTCTCCATACGACGGAAAAACCCTTCCGATATTTACAAACCGGATTAGAAAGCTTGACGTGTGTTCAACATTAAAAAAAAACGGATTAGGGATCGATGCTGAGTATAAATCAATCAAAACCTCGAGTCGTGAGTCGCGCATTTCGTTACACCATTGTCGTAAAGAGTTACAAAAGGTGTTGGTGTTTCAGAAACAATTAGAGCACGCTGAAAAATATTTTCGTTTCGTGTCGCGTTGATGGAGACGATCAAACGTCTCCTGCTTTGGAGTATGCACACATGTACAGTGTGTACCAAAATATTGCTGGATTTCGTCCAATGTCCCGCATATGTGGTTTTTTTGTATATTCGCATTAGTTAGTGGCGCCATCAATAATTCAACCTCGACCAGGCCACTTTCATGCTTCTCAAATAAAAAAAATGAAAATATATAAGAGACGGAATAATAGTATAATGCAGTGGTCAGTAACAAATGGGTTGTGAGGAATTTACGATATTAGGTCTTGTATGAAACAATAAAAATCGAATCACGTGTTCGATGACGTCACCGATCTACGGACGACGAACCAAGGATACATTCATACATACATATATACAAAGTCTCTTTCCAAATTATATATTAGATATGAGAGTTAAAACCATCAATATTTATATATTAGAGACAACGAGAACCTATAGTGCAAATTTCATAAAATATAGAGTGAATTATAGGCGTTTAAATAATTAAAATCTGATAAGGCCGTGTCATGGCGAACAGTTTACGCCTTGTTAAACAACGCTTGTTAAACGTCAGGAAGATTTACGGGCCCCGTTTTTAAAACGCGTTGTATACGATATTTTATCTCCAACGTAATGGCAGACGATACATTAACGTGTATTGATGATCAAAATGAGCAATATGGCAAAGTATGAAAACGATCGGATAAGAGATAAAAATGACCACTAACACGAAAGCCATGTGAAACGTAAAGGAGGTATGTAAAAAAAACATAATCAAGCCCTTTCGAATTCTTTTAAAACCCGGCTTTGATCTATATAAGTTTATTTATTTATTTATTTTTTATAATGTTGTCATTGCAGGGTTGCTCCCGTGGCAAAACCTAAATACATATGGTCAACTTTATATTATACTAGTTGTTTTACCCGGCTTCGCTCAGTATTTGTATTACAAACAGCGTAAACATGGCGCATCTAATAGTAAATATTCATTTGTTTTTTTTTTATTAAATTTATTTGAATCGAAAAAAAATTATATTCAACCAATCGAATCGTCGTCAAAGAATCTTCCCATGTATTACTGATTCCTAATAATTTGAATAACATGGTAATTTTATTTAAATTTCGTTGTATTGCTACTTGATATTATGTCAAACATTATAAAATTCAATTTAATAACCAAAAAAAATATTAAAAAAATGTATGTAACATCTTAAAACAAGAAAATATTGATATTTTCAATTTGGAAACCTTTCATTGACCTCTACTGTATATACAAAGTCTCTTTCGAAATTATATATTAGATATATCATATTTATAATATTGCTATTCTATCTGTGTGTCTGTCTGTGTATCTGAGATAACGCTCACCGTACTATAATAGTCGTTTTGATTCGACATACATATGTACGTCACAGGTAAACCACTGCCAACAAATCGTATATATATACATATATAATATAATAACAAACGAAAAAAACTTCTATATATAATGTTCGCTACCAATGTTTCCTCAAGGCAAATAGACAGCGCTAAGTGTCTGAGCGTTTACTGCCATCTATTTTATTAAAATTTATTTAATTCATTCATTTTTTTCTATTGGTGTTTTATATTATTTATATGTAGTACATAGTTAGGTAGATTTTACAATTTTTTTTCATATTCAGTTATTTATTAAATATAAATATTAATTTAAATAAACTTATTTAAAAGGTACATATGTATTTGAAAAAAATTTGACCTCTTGCGGATCGAACACAGGACCGACACATTTGATTTTTTTTATTTAATAACTTAATATGCCAATACCCATGCGATGATATTTCATCAGGTACAACATTAGTAAATTAAAAATATTATCATACATTTGAAATTAGATATGACGATACGTTTCCGATTTGTTTGGAACCTTTTCAACAATGATATCAGATAAATTTGCAAACTCTGATCGACTCAAGATCGACTTGTAGTCACATATATCCAAGGTCTGACTAGCAACACTGGATCAGGTATCGAACCAGTGACCCCCCAGTCGTTGGCTTTATACGTGAACCACTGATCTATGAGATAGTACATTCAATTTAGTGGTTCTATGTTTAAAACTGAATTGCATATTGGACAAAGACACATGCCCGGCTTTGCCCGGGCATTTTTGTATGAAAGTCTTTTGATTCCGGACTCCAAGCCATTACAAAATACGACCATGGTTTAAATTAGTTATACCAAATTTTTTGGAAGCTCCATAGTGGACAAATGTTTTTGTATGGAAGCTTTTCGATTCTGGGTTGCAATCCCTTCTAAAACCCGTTTATGATATTTCTTAGGGTACAAAAGATATAATAAAAAATTTAATAGTCTCAAGTTGAAAACTGCTGAAGTGCATAGTGGACATGCCGGCGTTGCCCGTGTGTTTCTATTTATTTACTAGATTGAAAAAATCTAATAAGTTAATAAAATTAATTAAATGCCAACAAAAGTTCACAAATAAAAGAAACATGTGAAAGGTTGATGACGAATGGTCGACTACACCCAGAGAGAGCGAAAGAATTGTCATTGTTTTGAAATCACCTGCTACCGCTTGTCAAACCGTTTGAGAATAAATAAAAATAAATACGACGCACATACAGACAGAGAGAAGATACAGAGAAAATGTTAACGTGAAAAAGTCACTGCTTTCCGGGACATAATATATGTATTGTGCAAAGCAAGTCACAAACGTATAAAATGTCGTAAAATAAACAGACACACTTTTCACTTTATTCAGTGACACACAAAGAACACCTACTTATAATGAAAGTCCTCGTAAAGCTAAAAACCCAAATCATACATATATCATTTCTTTACATTACATTATAATATATATAAACCGTGGCGCAACATTTAATTGTAAAACGGAAAAGATAATCGTATCGTTAATTGTATTGGCACATATGTATGTGAGCGTTTAAGTGAGGCACGTGCTTGTTTTTCCAACTAGTTTAGTATACATAAGGTGGAAAAGTTTTAAGTATAGTTAAAGAAGTTTAGTGCGTGGGAGTTCGTCTCAATCAATTCGCATTCAAGCAAATAAAGAAGGGCTTGTATATGGACTTCAGTCTAATTTAGGATAGTATATAAAGCGTTTAGCTTCTTAACGCCACTCTACACTGCGTTTATAATGTTTTTCTGTATCTACAACCCAAAAGTTTACACTTCTGTTGTACGTTACGTCCAGTTTTTCATATGGAAAATGCATAACATTTACTGTTATTTGTATATATTATGCAAAAAATGTATGCTCGAGGTTTGTATGTCATATTCTCAGAGTGAGAGCAGCCTCCCTACGTTATCGTGTCTCTGTATACTCAAATTATACTTCAAATTGCTGCCACAACACAAGTAATTTCCGTTAATTTCCGTACATTCGATGGAAGGAACTACTTCACAGACCACCATAAATTATTTTTAAGTCGATTAATTAATTATTCGAATTATTTATTAATTAATATTATTATTATACTTATTTTATCATTTGTCATATTTACATATTATTTATATGGATGGTAGGAATTGCACCATTTTCCATACTGTCTGCAAAAACAATTATTATTATTATCACATTTGAAGGTCACGGACGAGTGTATTTGGCTTCGCGGTCCGCTAGATTTTTACTAAGTTAGTTTGTATGTACAAATTACATTTAAAGTCTATATATTAAATGATTTTCTGATAAGTTGCATTCAGGAATGAGTATAAATTATATGACGAATGATTTTTTCTTCGGAAAATTATTAATAGGAAAACTTCTCGGAAATACAATTTTCTGATCTAATCACAGCCCGTCAATTCCATAAACGTGACTCATTGAATTCCGATCTAGCAAATTTTTGGCTTGTTTACTGTTAAAATATACCATTTATACTATGTATGTAGATTCAAGTATGGATGGCGTTTGCTTATCGTTCCGGAAAATGTCGTGGAAAGCTTTGAATTATATCGCGGAAAGCATGAATTACGACCTTACAGCTCGTTGCGTGTCGAAAAGTCTACATTTTTCACAACATTTTCATGAAATTTGAAATTTTCCGTAACGTAGCATCAGAAAAATCACATGTCAAAGCTCGCTCTGACAAAAAACTATGCTCAACTTTTCAATATATGTACATACGTACACTGTCACACGCGTGTCACATGAATTTCACCTGAAAGCGTGTCAAAACCATAATATATGTACATATGTATATACACTACGCTATTACACGGTAGAGTGCACGTGCGGTTTAAACCACACGAGCGCGCGTCACTTCCGGTGCGGAAACGCGCGGTCGAAACTAGACAAACGACGGCCATTCCGACAAAGCGACGGCTCCAGAAACGCGAGGGTTGAAGAGTAGTCTTCGTCGAGTCTTCACACCCCCTCTCCCCATCAAATATTCAAATTTAATCCGGAGAAAACCGCACTTTTTCCGGTTTACAGGGCGACAAGGTCGCATGCATTAGTAATGAGGCTGACAAGCGATCGGCGCCACTACTGTCGCCCTCCCCCCCGATTGCACCCCAAACATACATATATATATATTAAAATTCCCTGCTACCCTTATCTGCACGTGTTTAATTCCGTTTTTACGACCGTCGATGGCGCAATTGGGGCACGAGTAGATGCAATGTTTGTGCATTATGCAACGCTCAGATTGCAAAAGTGGATTAAGTCGAACCTTTGTAGTGTGTATGTGATTAGGTATCTTCGCTCTCTTGCAAATTCAGCATATGTACATGTAAGGTTTGTGATTAGTATGAATAATAATCAATTTAATATATATGTACGTATGTATGTTACATCATCATCATCATCTACAGCCATTCACCATCCACCGCTGGATGAAAGCCTCTCCAATACACTTCCACTCGTCTCTGCTCTGCGCATCCATCTCACCCAACACATTTTCCTAATTTAGTCTACCCATCTTCCTTTTACCCTTTAACATTCTCTCGGGTATCATTCTAGCACTTCTTTTGTCCACCTTTCATCCACGTTTTGTTCTAGCTACATGTTCCGACATTTCAATCTCTTCACTCTATCCACTATATCTACTACCCTTGTCATACTTCCACGCACGTATTCCGTTTCCCGTCTTTCTTCATTATGCCAAGCATACAATGTTCCATACTTCTTTGACTTTGTGTGGCAGCTTGGTGTATAATGTCTAAGTTTAATTTAAAATAAATACACGAATCGTATAATACAACCATAAAAACAACAATGATAATCACTATACGATAAAAATTATCACATTCCGTATATAAACCGTACCCGAAGTACAACAGTCAGTCATAACATCGATTCTTTAAGCTCTTTACTCTTCGTCCGAGGCAACTTTCACGGTATTTTTTAAGCGAATTTGTAAATCTAGTTTTCGACCATAAATATATGTATAATATATTGTAATATTATTTCAACTCACCAAATATGTCAATTGACATCTTTAGTATGTTTTTAAATAGTGAATCAAGTATGAAATATTTCTTTACGCAGTGAGTTACGCCATTCACGCAGCTAGCATTTTATACATGACGTCTATAGCGGTCATCCGCGGCGAAAGCGTCAATAGATCGTATACATGCTCTATTTATCTTTTTATTCAAATAATAATAGACCGCTCCATTAGTGTTCCAAGCAAAAAAGCATGATTTTTCTAAGAAAATAACAATAGCGTACCGTTTTTTGCTGACCTCTGGTTCAACGAGTTCAGTTCGGTTCTTTAGCGTAGTAAATTGTATACAAACATTTCCACGCGTCCCTTAAGTTCGTTATTATAATAATAAATTTTATTATATTTTTTATTAACTATGAATAAAGTAAGATAAATAAATATTGATTGAAATGCGTCTGAATCATCATCAAAAAATACATGCATATATGAATCATAAGGTTTCATTTTGAAATGAATTTTTATTTTTATTTGTATTTGAAATTTATTTTGAAATTTTTGATAAATTTTGAAAACCTCTGCAACACATTAATATTTACGGATATATTGAATGTCGTTAAGTTTCAAAGCGGTGTATAAATTTAATATGAATCGGAAAGCGATCAAATTGAATAATTAGATCAAAGCATTAAATTTAATCGATCGCGATCGTAAATTGAACATAATAAATGTGGCTTTAAAACACAAATAATTGAAAAAAATGGTACATTGAATATTAAAGAATGCATTAATTAACAACCAAATACTACATTAATTAACAACCAAATACTACATTTACCTTGTGTATAGGCATGTGTATAGGGACACATTATAATACACTTATTTTACAATCCCAAGAAAAATAAATCAGATGATGAAATTTTCATCAAAAACCATGTACATACATATGTACACCCAGCGCAAAGCGAAGCTTATCAGTTGCATCACATGCAAATAACGATGTATTTTAAAAGACTAGGAAAGGAATTTAAAATAACAGTTTTCGTATTACTTTCTACAACTACTCTTCATCAATATGCACCAAAAAAAAGCGATTTTGTCAATAGATAACATTATGAGGGAAATCATTGTAAATTTGGAGTAAATTTGAACATTTTTTTTATACCTGGAGTAGATTTCATAAATCAAAAAATCGATAAAAACGGTTTTTTTTTTCTTTTTCAAGCTATTCAACATATCAAGGGGACTTCAAATAATAGTAGGGAATACAAATAAAAATGTTTTTTTAATTTAATATTTAATGGGACCACCTTTGTTTTTAATAAATAAGTAGTGATTCATATTATTTTTTTGATAATTCATCACTAATTTCATTGTAGCATACATCATAAATAATGGATTTTAATTATTTTATGGTTTTTGGTTTCTTATCTCTAATTTTTTTGCCTATTTTGCTTCACATATTTTCGATTATATTTAGATTCGAGCTGTTTCCTGGCCATTCAATGGAGTTTATACCTAAACTATCTGTATATGACTGATAAGCTTCGCTTTGCGCTGGGTGTATATACATGTGTATATATTACATAGATATAGTAAGACCAAAAATAAATTGTAAATATTATATTTGTATGTCAAATTTTAGCAAACAAAAAGAACAACTAGGGTCGAATTTGAAACCAAAACAAACAAATATCCTTATCGTTAATATAACCCTACTGTTCTCAAAACGGATGCAATTTTCTCAATAATAAATCAAAACCCCTCAAAGTAAACAGACCCAAGAAAAAAAACTATTTTTAAAACACAGATCGATTGCAGAGTGCCCTTTTTCGGAACGGGTTTGACATTAAACGACAGTGCGTAAAATAGTGCGAGCACACAAAATACAAAAGGTTGTAATATATTATATAAATACTAGCGGTGTTACCGTGTGTATTAAATTTGGTGGCCGAAGTTGAAAACTGTGGATTTTCTCAGTGGAAAAATAAACTAATATTTTTATATTATATATACGGATGTATTGTATAGGTATTTTACCCTTTCAAGTTCGTAGCAGAAATAAAAGCGACCAAAACCCCGATTGAAACTATTCCCGAAATCAGAATCAATCGTTCAATCTAAGAGTACTCGAGCAGAGTGCCGTCAAACATAAAGGCACTTTTCTACCTGAGCCACGCCCCGTTCTCGGTAGAAAAGTATTGTAGTCGTTTTCACGGAATTTCCCACATTATCCGAGTGAAATGAAAATTGATACAGGGAAAGCGCACGATACCCAACGCCGTAATAATGTGACAGGAAGCGCGTTTTGCGATAATAATGTACAATTTACGACGCAACCGTACGCCCGCCTTTTAAGACACCTTTTCTTTATTTATTTTTTATACGAACCGATGCGAACTTTGAGCGGGTAATATGCGAAATTTATGATGTTTCACAATTTCTTGTGAAAATCACGCTATGTGACGTGCTGTCACACAGTTCACCATTTGCAAAACGTTATATTACGATTCATATCGGATACGAATATTTATGGATATATATTTTTTCCATTGAAAATACATCACATGTTAAAAATATGTATGTATATATGTACTAGCTGAACCCGGCATGCGTTGCAATGCCACAATAACGCGTGCAATTCCCGTTCCCGTTCCACAGACATAGATATATTTATTGACGTAGGCCATCCGCTGTGTGTTTGTGGTACAGCCTTGAATGGTTAGTACATTCGAGTGCAAGGTAGGCGTGGCGCGGCTATTTTCACACTCGCGGTGTGATGCGTTGAAGGCGGGATAACTTTACTTTCGCGTCAGTAAAATCGTAATTACGAATATGATTATTAAGAGATTTTTCCCGTTTTGTTTCACAGTAATCTTCCCGGACATGCATACAACAAATCCTGAAAATTCCATCGTAATCGATTTAGTGGTTTAGGAGCCTATTCGAGACATACACACAGACATTCATTTTTATATATATGTATATAGATATTACTTGTTATTTTGCCCAGCTTCGCTCAGTATTTGTAATATAAACAGCTTAAACATGGCCAATCTAATATTTACTATTAATGTTCGTAATGTTCAGTCAAACTTCTTAGCATTTGAAATGTTTATTATACGTCAACTTTATTATGTTTTTGAAGAATATTTACAATGAGGACAATTCTTTTCCTTATTTTCATCCTCCATTTAAATGAACTCCGTTGAATTGATAATACTTATTATTTTTTATGTTTATTTAAGTCTTAATTTACAAATTATAAATTACTAGTTGTTTTACCCGGCTTCGCTCAGTATTCGTAATATCAACAGCTTAAACGTGGCGAATCTAATAGTAAATATTCATTTGTTTTTTTATTATGTAAATTTATTTGAAACGAAAAAAATATATATCGAATCGTTGTCATAGAAACTTTCCCAGCAGTTCCCAACCAAACATACTTACATACAAAATCTCTTTCGAAATATTATATATTATATTGCTCGGATGGATGTTAGTTGAAAAAACTTTAGGAGTCCTTCAAATCTGGGCTTTGAGCCCTTACCGAACTCATATAGGCTCTAAGTTAACGTACCGTAAGATAATGTACCAAACGTTTCCCAGAATTGCTCGAGTGGATTAAAGTTGAAAAAAAACCTTCAAAATATTATGACTACATACGTACATACGTATATGTACATATAATATATAGGATACCCAACAAGCAGAAAAAAGCTTGTAAAAAATAGGAAAAAAATTTTACCCCAATTAGTATTCGTAATCTAACTATGATTCATTTCAAACCCATCTATGGTCCAAGTTAGAGTACATGAGAAAATATAAACCAAATTTTGATTAACCTATGCTTCACCTGTATGTAATAACGCCTCGAATACTAACCTTTCCAATCTCCAAGTAATACAAAATAAATCCCTAAAATTAATTTATAATACACCCATAAATACTAACTTGAAAAAACTGCATGCCATATATAATATTCCGTTTGTTACAGACATTACTAACAAACTAACCAGTAGATTCTATGACAGAATCACTAATAACCATACTAACACACCTGTGAAGAGTCTCGGTGATTACATCAAAATGTCTATACCCTTCGGGTATAAACACAGTTTACCTAAACACAATCTGCTTTAGGTCATCGACTTTACAAAGTCTTTAATTAATATTATGTATTAGATGTATAATGAGCATTTATAAGAATTGTAAATAAGTTTTTGAGCTCTTTTTCCTATTATGCTGTTCATTAACATTAGAGTAATATAATACTATGATTTATAACCAAATTAAATTAAATTGTAAAATAGAAAATGATCAGTAGACCAGTAGCTATTAAAATAGATATAGGATACCCATCAAGGCAACCCCAAATACATGTAACCAAAAAATAGGGAAAGAATTTTGCCTCAATGAGTATCCATGAACTAATTATAACTCATTCCAAACCCATCTATGGCCTAAGTTAGAGTAGGTACATGAGAAAATATATACCAAACTTCGTGATTCTACGTATGTTAGTTGAGAACTGAAATTGCACAGCGCGCAAAACTACATGCCCGGCGTTGCTCGGATAGAAGAAAATTGATAAAAAAATCTTCAAAAAATTATGACTTTACATAGGATATCTATTATAGCGATTCCTATACACGTAAAAAATAACCAGCAAAAATGCTTATGAAAAAAAGTATCCGTGTTTAGTTATGACTCTTTCCATACCCATCTATGGTCTACATGAGAAAATACATATGTATATAGAAAATTTTGTGGTCTTACGTATGTAAGTTTAAGAAATGTGTAATTGAATAGCGGACAGAAGTGGTGCCTGGCGTTGCTTGGATCGATGAAAGTTAAAAAGAAAAAACTTCAAAGAGCTATGTCTCATTTCAAAGCCCATCTATGGCCTGTGCTAAACATCCATGAGATAATACATCAAATTTGGTTGTCCTACATACATACATACATATGTATGTATGTAAGTTAAAAAAACGTGGAATTGCAAAGCGGACAAAAATACATGCCAGGCGTTGCTCGGATGTTTTTGTATGGAAAGTTTGTCTATTCCAAAACCAATCTAGGGTCCAAATTACTCAAATATATGAACGTTGGAAAAGGCCTTTGAAGAACATCGACCCAAAGTTTAAGAAAGAAATTTAAATATCATATAAAATTATTTACTGGAAAACTAAAACTAGCTAACGGATCATAATGTATAATGCTGTTACGAATTTATATTGGTATTTAATAATTAAAGAATGGAAAATGTTATATAACTATAATATATATATATGTATAGTAAAAGATCAATACTCTTTACTTACAATATCAATATAGCTTTTCAATTTAAACAGTGGATATACATAATACGATCATATTACGTAATAGTAGATTGTGGCTTCCGGTTTTCATCGTTCTATTGAAAATCTCCACTGTAGCGAATCTCATTATACGAGCAAAGGTATCATGAAAACACACAATGGAAATTAATAAAATTGCATTTAAATTGAATCCCATTGCGTATATTCGCAGAAAAAGTTCCGAATTAAAACCTCATAAATGACAGTTTCATACAGAATCATTAATACGATCCAATGGATTGGAATATTACAATATAATAATCTAACAAAACATATTTGACAATTGTATAAATGATAATTTTTGGTTGACCGCACTTTTATGTGTGTATTTATGCATATGTAATTAATTGACATGTTTTAAAACCGACGTACATACATATGCATAAGTAGAAATATACCAACACTTCTAATATTATATACATATATATTAGACTATTAATGTTTCCTTACATTTTCAAAATGTTTTCATTATGTTTCTTAGTGAAATTCTTATACATAGTTTAAGATTTCCTTTTTAAGAAAGTGAACGATTATGCCCATTTAAATGCATATTAATTCTTCATACTTTAAATAAAAGAGATTTATATGAAGGTCATTCTAACATAAGAGTACCTATTGAACGATTGCATAAGTTCATGCCCGATTTTCATGCATCCCGTTATACGTTTTATAGCAATAAACGGGCATGAACTTATGCAATCATCCAATATTTTAGTACATATTTATTTATTGTATTTTTATTTATATGTATGTGAATCAATAATTTATTTTAATATGATATTTAGAATACATTATTAGCATAAAAGTTTAACAGTATCAATTCCAACCCAAAAGGATGAAATAAATATAATACATTTAAAAAAATTCAAATTATATTATGATACATATATGTATGTATGTAAATATGTATATAATAAATTAAGAGTATGAGATATTCACCGGGAGATATTTAATTTATGAAATATTAAAAATTTTCGATAAAATTAAGTCGACTCTAATTAGGGATTGCAATTTACCGTCAAATTCTATAAACCGGTAAACGGTAAAGGATTTTTCCTACAACCAGTAACCGGTATTTACCGGTAAATGAAAAAATGTGTATTAGATAACTGAATACGGTTACTTTTTCTTAAAACGTTAACCTACATTGAATCGTAAATATTTAAAAAAAAAAAGTGCATTAAAGTGAATGCAAAATAAATACAAAAATAATTATAACCGATATTTATTTATTTTAAGATTGGACCATTTGAAAGTTTCGATCGTAATTTGAAACAACCGTCTGATTATTTATTACGATTATATCAATTGCCACATTTAATACTGAAAATAAACAAATTTCAGACAACCTAATCCACAATACGCCATTTGCATGGACTTTTGATGTATTATGCAATTAAATGCGTGTATTTGTACTTAATTCGCAATAAATAGTGTCCAGCAATTACCGGTAAAATTTAAAAATGTTAAATTACGGTATTTACCGATGGCATTTTTTTTTCGATTTACCGGTAAACCGGTATTGCAATCCCTATAATATGTATATAAGAGTAAAAAATTCTAAAAAAACTAATTGAATACTATCCAACTACCATTCTCAGAAACTCATCACGCATTCAAAGAATTTTCCAGAACGCTCTCAAAAGAAAACGACACAAAAAAATTTTGCGATTCTAACACCGGGGAAATTCCTTTCATCGGAAAAGCCCCGTCACTGGAGTTTTCCCAGTCTCATTCATTCGTCTAAGCGATTACGCAACCGAGGACGACAGGCCTGACGAATGGATACGCTGGCGTCATTTGACGCCGATAACAATAACAAAAACAAAACAGACAGATAACAAACGACGACCACATAACAAACCGGCGCTAGTTTTCCTTCGAGAAACAGCACGTCCATTGTCCGCAGCCGATACGATCGCCTATGAGCTTAAAAATGGACGCGAAAAAGCCTAACCGATTCTCCGATAAATTATTAATCGAGGACTCGTTCGATCGGTCGACCGCGTCAATAACTACGGAAAAACCTCATACACACACACATTACATATCACATATGTACAGGGGTTGCACGTAATTCGAAAAATCCACGGAAAAGAGTTGCGTTTGATTTTCCACGTTGAGGAGATGTTCTGTGACAAAATTTACGCAGGTCGTTTTAAATGATTGACGAAGGTTCGTCTGAGTTACATTTAAAAAGCTCCATGTTTATATTGTATTTTATAAGATTTCAAATTTTGTGGAAAACTCTGTTTTTCTTCTACATAAACTTTTTGATTGGACTGTTTTAATATTAAAAGTTAAAGTAAAAGCTGTTGATTAAAATAGTATTATATAAAAAGTCGATAAAAATAAAGGATGTGTCGGAAAATTGCCGTTTATGATTATGTCTGTGATGAAATTAAAATAAATTACATACTTTTCAAGCAGAGCGCTTTTGTGGAATTTTCCTTGATTAATATACATACACACATACAGAGGGAAATGTTTGTATAACTTTGTCAATATTAAACAAGTTTTCAAAGCGAAAGAAGCCAAGTTGTACTTTATATAGATAATTCAAAAGCAGAAAGTTTTACATTAAAAAGTATGTTTTCTTTTAAATATGCCATTTTTTTCAAAATAACCTCACATTCAATATTAATTTTTAATTTCTTCTAAAGAAAAAGTTTTCATATAAAGTTTAAATTAAATTAAAAATGTATATAAAACTTTTTTTTATTTAAAATCGTTTTTCCTTATTTAGGAGTATTAAAAAAAAATTTATTATTTCCAGCAAAATATTATATAAGTCTTCTTAAGGAAATTTCTTCTAAAGGAAAATTTTATATAAAAAGTTAAATTATAAAAAAAATATTAAATTATATTAAAAAATAAATGTAAAACTTTTTTATTTTAAATCGAATTTAATAATTCAAACGTATTAAAAAAAAAAATGAAAATATTTTTAGTTAAATAGTTTTTTTTATATGAAAAATTTATGAAGCTAAATTAAAAATTATTAAAAAAGAACATAGAATGTGCTTCATTTTTAATCGATTTTACTACTTTTTCAGTCGTATTTAAAAAAAAAAGAAAATATTGACAGTTAAATTTTAGCATTTAGCTTCGTTTCATTACTAGCATAAAATGCATATTATTTTATTAAAAAAAAAAGTATTCAATGAAAGTAAAAACTGAATAGAACAGAATAGACAGACAGACAGACAGACAGACGCCGACGACGTAGACAATAGACAAAAACGGCAACAAGCGACCTCACATACAAAGCAGGCACACACACACACACACACACACACACAAAACCATAAAAGAAAGACACAATCCCAAATTTATATATATATAAAAAATAAATAAAAAGTAAATAAAAGATAAGGCTTCCGTTGTTTACAATCAAGTTTGAATATACTTTACAAACATGGAGCTTTTTTTAAATGAAATATGAAAAATGAGGATTTGCACTCGCGTCGGTGTCGCATCGATGGGTCGGGGCGTAGCCCTACGTGGTTGACAGGAGCCCCCTTTGTCCTGGTTTGAGAAGTGTTCCCTGCGCCCCCGCGTGCCGAGCGGACGCGGCCGCCGGCTCGACTCTACTAGTGATTGGTGTTGGCCACCGGTAGAGGCGCTGTTTGCGCATGCGCGGACCACTCCTCCAGGGGTCGACAACTTTCTGCCACACCACCACACCACCACACACCACCCTCAATCCCTCCATCCAAGTGGATAGGTTCAAGAACCCCTTGCCAGAATGCATTATGCTCGATTCGGCAATGCTGCACACGTTCGATGAGTTTTACCGGTAATGGATGGAAACGTGATTCGTTGCTGTTTCTCCCATTTTCCATAAGTGGAAAATTACATTCTGCGATTGAAAGTCCATAGGGTGCTATAAGGCTTTTGACACCGTTTAAAAGAAGCCGTCATTTATGCAGGAGAAAGGAGTGTGAGTGATGCTCTTGAGCTACTACCCTATTGGTCGTAAGACTACAATACCGGTACTACCGGTTTTGGAAAAAAATATTTTTATTACACTGTTCGACAAATGACGATTTTTTTTTTGGTTCAGAGACGAGATATAACTTTTCTTATAGATCTATGCCCAGTGAACACGAATCTGGTAATAAAAAGTGCTCTACTAATACTAATTTTATGCTCGTAAATTTACAGATTTAAAATTCAGCACACATCCAATTAACCCTTTTAAACGAAAACAAAAAATAGAGTCGCCAGAAAATTATCCTAATAAACATGTTTCAATAGAAAATACTCAATATAATATAGTATTAACAGTGGGAAAAAATCCCAAGTGAAAATACGTAATTTTGACTTTTGATTTGAACTGGACGACTATTTAGAGAGATTTGAAAGCTGAAAAGTACTACAAATGAAATATAAAATACCCGACTATAGATACCAATATTCATTTTGAACAGGAAATTAACATATTTTGAGAAATCGACCGAACAACACCAAGATATAGAAAAATCGCGCGATTTAAAAAACACATATATCTCGGAATCTCGAGCCAATCAACACTTTTTATTAACAGATTCGTGTTCACTGGGCATTGATCTATAAGAAAAGTTATATCTCGTCTTTGAACCATTTTTCGTGTCGAACAGTGTTATTAGCCAGCAGCATGGCTCGTGGTTGCGTGAGCACCGAGAAGTCGCCGGGTTTGATCCCGTGAGCTGATTTCGATTGCAAATAATTTTTTCTGGGTATGATCTGTAGTGCTGCTGGTCAGACCTAGATAATTGTGACTCAAAGTCGAACGTTTCCTATCATAGTTTGCCAATTTATCTCATTTCATTGAAACGGTTCCAACAACGTAAGACTGCAATACCGGTACTACCGATTTTAGCGACAATGCTTTTTATTTCTTTTTATGTTTTATTTTGTTTCTTTTCTTTTCTGTTATATTTTTGACCATTGAGACGCATTAGGAATTCCTGTAAAGCTACAATGGTCCAAACTTTAAATAAATAAATGAATTATTAGCCAGCAGCACGGCTCGTGGTTGGGTTACTGCCAAGCACCTAGAGGTCGCCGGGTTTGATCCCGTGAGCTGATTTCGATTGAAAACAATTTATTCTGGGTATGATCTGTAGTGCTGCTGGTCAGACCTGGATATTTGTGACTCCAAGTCGATCGTTTCCTATCAGAGTTTGTCAATTTACCTGATTCTGATTTATCTGAGTTAATAAAATCTCAAATTATACATACATCAACTAACAAAGCGACATTTGTAACTGGAGAGGTGCCAATCTAGAATCGATTAAACTGGATTCACCCTGGAGCTGCAAACCCTCCAGCTCACCCGTAAAGCATTATATATCCCTTATCAAATGTTTGAGTTCCCTTGATATTGGAAAAATATCCTTGAGTGGTCACTGCAAACAACTATGGGAAAGAGAAGGGGAAATAATTTTCCCCCGATGGGAAAACTTACTGTATCTTCGTGTATCGTAATATGTATTTGGACAGAGCTTTTAAATATTTATTAAGCGACAGTGACATTACAGAATACTCAAACGCTTCACCGTGACCAGACATATAAGCTTAATACAAATGCTATATATAAGAAAATTGGCGAGACATTTTTGGTATAAATAATAATTTTTTGAAATCATATTTAAATAGTGGTGACATAGTGGGTAGGATTGTTTTTGCCATTTTACCAATGAAATCAGATAAATTGGCAGACATATTTGTGACTTGGAGTCACAAATATCCAAATCTGACCAGCAGCACTACAGATCATACTCGGAATAAATTGTATTCAATCGAGGCCAGCTCACGGAATCGAACCTATCAGTGCTTAGTATCAACGCAACCACCAAACCATGCTGCTGGCTATATGGGTAAACAGATTCAAGGCAACGTAAATGAGATACTAAAGAGTAGTAGTGGAAAAGTTCATAACAGTCATTACCATGTATTATATTTAACGCACGCAATAGATTACTGGTCATTTCGAAAGTACCGAATAAAAATGGAAAAGAGAAAACGTTTCGTTATCAAACAGAAGCATCTAAACTACCTGAATAGAGCGCGTATTTAAGTGGAAAGCTCCGTCATAGTTAATCCACCGACAAATAGATTTCATGATGAACAGTTTTCCACTATAATTTCAGCCGGACACGCACAAATATTTTCACGGTTTCAGCAAATAAACCATACCTACATTTCAGCCATAGCGAATACACTCGTTATGATGGCGATCGAGGCTAAGTGCTGTTTTTTTTTGTAAAAATGAAACAAACAAGAAAAATTGATACCAAACGAGCAGTAGAATTGATGTTTACCAAAGTGTACGTGATTCAAATATGATTGCAATAAATGGCAATTTAATGTATAGGGCGTTTTATGCCAAATTTGACCGCACTTTTCAATTTAAATATTATTTTTCTCGGTCGCAATACCAATTTGTATAAAATTTTGTAAATGAGATTGGTATTAGTTTTTTTTCCATACTACGGGGTAGCTGTTAGTAAGAGAAAAAAAATTTCCAACCACTTTTAAAACCCGTCCATGTAAAAATTGTGAAATTACATAGTGGACAAAAATATTTGTCTGGCGTTGCTCGGGTGCTTTGTATGGAAATTCTTCGATCCCGGTCTCCAAGCCCTTCCAAAATCCGTTAAGGGTTCAACTTTAAATGCATAACAGACAAATATATAGCCAGCAGCATAGCTCGGTCGTTAAGCTTCTGCCTAACACCGAGAGGCGCCGGGTTCGATCCCATGAGCTGACCTGGATATTTGTGACTCCAGGTCGATCGTTTCCTATCAGAGTTTGCCAATTTTCTCTGATTTCATTGTTGAAACGGTTCCCGATTAAAAATTGGCTAAAATCTGGTGACACGACAACTCGTTCACAGATTTTCCGTAAACCGAAGATGCGCTCCAGGCATTACGTATACGGCCATCTCCTTCTCACCCCGTCTGTTCACCAAGATCTCGTTTACTATGCCATTACGTATGCAGCCATCTCTTTCACAGACCGTCTGTTATCGGTGAACAGACGGTCTGTGAAAGAGATGGCTGCATACGTAATGACATAGTAAACGAGATCTTGGTGAACAGACGGGGTGAGAAAGAGATGGCCGTATACGTAATGCCTGGAGCGCATCCTCGGTTTACGGAAAATCTGTGAACGAGTTGTCAGGTAACCCTAAAATCTTTCCTACCTACTATTTCACCACTATTTGAGTATGATTAATGTACAATTCATAGATGTCTCGTTAATTTGCGAGTTTTCAGTGTCTCGTAATAAAAATGCTGTATTGTTTGTAATTGGCCAGGAAGGCGCATTAGGGTTTACCTGTAAGACTTTCCTGGTATAAAATGTAATAACAAATAAAATAAAATATCTTCAGTATACTGGCAGAAAGATTTAAGCCAAAAATCTTTTTTTGAGAATTTTTTTTTTTCAAAAATCAAGAAGTTTGAAGCTCTCTATTTTGTTAAATAAAATTAAGATCCTAAATCATTATTCATTTTTGGACTTAAAAATTCAATAAAAAAATCCGATTTTTGACTTTTAATCGTTACATAATTAAATCTGTAATTTTCGAATATATCTACCAATAACATAAATGTAACGTTTTTATGATAGTAAAGGAATCTTGGTTTGTTAACCAAGTAATTTAAAATATATATAAACTGCGTTTTGGAACGTGACAGTACATACAATATTAACACAGTGGCACAGCACGACTGAGGGAGTAAATCTGCGACACACGTAATATTTTATTTACAATACAACGTTCAATTTTGAAGATTGACGAGGGTAGGAAAGGAGAACAGAGACACAATCCACCGACAATAATTCCAGACTATTATACTCGCTCACTACAAAGGGTTATGGCGTGTAAATCAAACGCACTCGAAATTAATTCAAGCCTCGTCGCAGAGAGCCTTCTAGAAATGCTAATTTACCCGTTCGCCGCCACTGCGTTGAATAATTTGACAGTTCCGAAACCCACGCAACGGCTAATCATCCTTCCCGCACTTTTACGACGTGTAAGTGTCACTAACATGGACCGATACTGTAGGCATTGCGTGGTCACACTATCTACGTACGATTAAATCAGTATCCGTAAATTGCTTAGTTGCATTTACTCGAAACTAATTCTTCGAATGCTTTTTATTATTACGAAATTATGTTCACAATACATCTCATATATATTTTAATAGCTACTGATCTACTGATCATTTTCTATTTTACAATTTTATTTTATTTGGTTAGTAATCATAGTATTATATTATTCTAATGTTAATGTACAGCATAATAGGAAAAAGAGCTCAAAAACCTATTTACAATTCTTATAAATGCTCATAATACATCTAATACATAATATTAATTAAAGACTCTCTAAAGTCGATGACCTAAAGCAGATTGTGTTTAGGTAATCTGTGTGTTATACCTGAAGGGTATAGACATTTTGTTGTAATCACCGAGACTCTTCACAGGTGTGTTAGTATGATTATTAGTGATTCTGTCATAGAATCAACTGGTTAGTTTGTTAGTAATGTCTGTAACAAACGGGATATTATATATGGCATGCAGTTTTTTCAAGTAAGTACACATACATATATGTATATGGGTGTATTATAAATTATTTTTAGGGATATTCTTCGAATGCCAAATTGCTGGAATGTACTGTAATATTTTTTCATATATTTGTACCATAGTTTTATGACAAGTCATACAATTTAGGTGTACAAATATTAATTAAAACCCGCATGCATGTGTATTCTTGCAACAATCAAAAAATTCGGATCAGCCGAATTAGATTAGTGGCGATTAAGGATTGCAATACCAGTAAATCGTTAAAATTTGACCATCGGTAATTACCGATGAATTGGGAATTTTACCGGTAATTACCATTAGTATATTATCGCGAATTAAGTACGTATACTGAAATATTATTGCTTAATATAGCACTAAGAATTGATGCAAATGGCGTATTAGGAGTTTGGAGACCAAAAAGATGCATTCGTAATAGTGGCTGATTGATGCTTGCTTAAGACATAAGATATTAATATTTTATAGGAATATTCGGTAATTAAATACAGCCATTAAGGAAAATACGTTGTTTATTCATGTATTATTTGGTACAAAAAAATGTAAAAAAGAAAAGTTTATCTCAAAGAAAAGAAAATTTTTAATTAGTTTTGATCAATTGTAATTTATTCTATTTATTGAAAATCGAGCATTAAAAATGAATATAAGGAATAACTAAAATACCTTGTACACTTAAAATGATTTTGTTAAATTATAAAAATAACGAAAAAATACGAATGGAATTACATACATATATGACATTATTCACGTTATTTATATATGATTCCATTTAGGTGAACATTTTTCGGAAAAGTAACCACAGACAGTTATCTAATTCACATTTTTTTCTCATTTACCGGTAAATACCGGCGTACCGGTAGTGAGAAAAATTGTTTAATGTTTACCGGTAAATAAAATTTGGCAGTTAACTGCAATCTCTATTGGAGATATATATTGCATGTTTTTTGAAAGTTCGACAACTTCTACATACTTGTCCTCTAAAGTTTTGATGCGAATAAATTTTATTTTATTACTTTTTCATATTATCTTAAACTCTTTGCTTCTTATCTTAGTGATAGGAAGCAATTTGTTAGATATGGTATTTATGAATCTCCTTCATTTTTTACGCGATCTGGTGTAACTCAGGGGTCCACCTTAGGCCCTTTACTATTTACAATAGTCATTAATAACCTCCCAAAAGTACTACGCAATGCTTCATGTCTCTTGTTTGCTGACGACGTTAAACTATTCTTTGCTGTTAAGGATGAGAGGCAAGCCTCTCTCCTTCAAGCTGATATTAACGCTGTTTTAGAGTTCAGTTCCAGTTTAGGGCTTGAACTGAATACTAGTAAATGTGCTATTATGAGTTATGGACGTGCGAATTCGCTCTATTGTCACGGATATTCCATTGGATCCGTATTGTTGAAGCGCGTGGAATCAATGGTCGACTTGGGTATCACTTTTGATCCTCAATTCACCTTTCACAACCACATCAAGACAATCGCTGACGTTTCCTTTCGTCGACTTGGATTTGTCTTGAGATATGCTAGATTATTCTCCAACCCCTTGTCTTCTCGCTTGCTTTTCAACTCACTTGTTAGAAGTAAGCTAGAGTATAATGCAATTGTGTGGAATCCGCATGAAGCAAACTACTCTCTTATTATAGAAAAAGTGCAAAAAGCATTTCTTCGTTTTCTTTATAAGAAAGAGTATGGGTACTACCCATATCTCTATCCTACTCCTTTCCTTTTGGGCATGCTTGGGTATAATTCCCTTGAACTTCGGAGAAACTTCTCGTTAATTCGTTTCGTTCTCCAGCTATTGCGTGGTAATACGTCATGCCCGTTGTTGCTGGAACAGTTGGGACTTTATGTCCCTAATAATGTGCGTGGTAGACATCATCATTTAATGGTTGTACCTGCTGCTCGCACAGTTCTTTTTCGAATGGCTCCTATTCCAAGAGCTATTCGACTTCTCAATGAAATCGTTGCTGCTGTCCCTGAATGTGATATTTTCCACCTTGGGGAGCGTAGATTGTCGGATATTATCTTAACATATTTATCTGGTAACCTGCGCTCATCATTACTTTCTTAATTTGAATGTGATGAATGAGTGGAATCTTAATCTACTCTCTTCCATTTGGACCTCGCTGTGATTTTATTTTTTATTCATATTTTGTTTTATTTTATTTTATTTTTTCTTTCTCTTTTGTACATTTTTATATACTATTTTAATTTTGCTCAGTGTAAACAAAGAATGGGATTTATGGATTTTATTTTTAATTTTTACACTTTTGTTATTTTTTTTCTCTCTGAATGAGGTATTATTTTCCTTTTGTTACTTTTTTTTATTATTTTATTTTACCATGTTTTCTGCTTTTGCTTTTTTCCTTTATTTACAGTATACTTGTTTTTATATCATGTTTTTATATCTTTTTCAAATGTAGGCCATTGTGGCGCATTAGGTTCTTCCTGTAATGCCACAATGGTCCAAAACTATTAAATAAATAAATAAATAAATAAATAAATAAATAAATTATTACGATTGTTCTCCAAAACAACCCGTTGAGATTTCATATGCGATATTTCACCTTTATCGTTTTTTTGTTTGAGATTTTTATGTATGCTAATATTTCTTTGCGTAAAATGAATTGTAAAAAAAAATATTTACATTAAATAAATAGCCAGTTGTATTTCACAATCCGTTTTTGTGTTACTGACCTTGAACCGATAAAAAACAGACCTGAATAGTCAGCGTTACGTGTCTGCCATGTTAAAACCGAACGTTTTCGCTAATTGACTCTCTTACGCGTCAATTGCGCCAGATTGAAAGCGTGCGCGCGTAAGTGCGGCATTTAGAGCGTTAACTGTTGATTTTTAATTTGGAATTTTGTTAATTAATTACAGCATTTTGGCATGTGATCTCAATGCGTGAAAAGGCAGATGGGGCTGAACTTTCCGTTCGCAATGGCGTCGACGATTGATTGAATTGATTAATTATTTGCAATGTGAATATTTAATGGTAAGACGTATGCAGGTAAAAGTACAAAGTTCATTATCGCTGTTGATATATACGTGTCCTTTAAGTTTTCAATGTCATTGTGTTTGGTAAAGGACTGTAATTTTGTACCAGTCTGTACCAGTGAAGGGTGAGTTTTCGGCATACTAACGACAGATTTTTTTTTCGTATAAAAAATAAAACAAATAAAGTGTTACACGACTTTCTTCAAAATTACTCACGTAATGATTTCATATTGTCAAAATATGTATATTTGGAAGCCTGATAAGTAGAGACCCGTTTTTTTCAATTTTAGCATATTCATGTTTCGTTTTGACGAATATTCCCTTTAGACATACATAATTTCAAAATGAAAATCGATTTCAAAACTTCGCGACACAATTTATGAAATACATACAATATAAAGCTAGCATTTATATATAAATAGTAATATGAGAAAATACACAAATAATTACGATAAAATTGCACTAATTAGATGATTATTGATGACTACGAGTATAAAATCCAAATCGACCGTCTTCAGTTAGTGTTTGATCATTTATCTATATTACTTAATTTAATCAGCAATAGCGTATATTGCTTTCAACTGATGGGTCACGGGATCATTCCCTGGCCCGGTGCTGCTGGACCTTGGATATATGTATGTGACTCCAGGTCAATCGTTTCCTACCAAAGTTTGCTCATTTATCTGATTTAATTGTTGAATCGGTTAGACCAAATTGGAAACCTATCCCTGATTCTCGCAAATTTGATTTTCTAGCATTTCGAATTTGATTATTATTATATGCTACCCACCTACACGATATATACATATTTTTCATAAAAATATGCTATATATCGAATTTTTCCATAGATGTCTCTATGATATTGTATACATATATTTATATCTGTAATGTATAGATGGGTTCACCTGCAATAAAAATGTGTTCACCTGCAATAATATTTACGAGAACCGAGAATGCTGTCGCATTTATGCAATGTGCTGTAATATTGTAAGGACGTAAAATAATTTATTTATGTTTTTTAATTATTTCTTATCTACTAGCTGAACCCGGCATGCGTTGCAATGCCACAATAACGCATGCAATTCCCGTTCCCGAGTTAAAGTCCTGGAAATCTAACTTATCCAGCGTTTAACAGCGGAAAAATACAGGCAGCTAGCATATTTGAAATTATTCAAATGTTAGTTTATTTTACCCTAACAACGCAGGTCGCGTTGCGAAAACATTTGAAATTATTGCGTTGCAATGCTACTCATTCCCGTTTTTCCCGTTTCCGTTCCCGTTTTCGGACGATTTTTTTTACAGTAAGCTTTCCGGACATGCATACAACAAATCCTGAAAGTCTCATCGTAATCGATTGAATGGTTTAGGAGCCTATACGAGACAGACAGATAAACAGATATTCATTTTTATAGCCAGCAGCATAGCTCGGACGTTAAGCTTCTGCTTACCGTCAAGAAGGTGCCGGGTGCCGGGTGCCGGGTCCCTGAATGAAAATGAATTTTTCAGAGTATGCTGTTGGTCAGACTTGGATTTGTGACTCCAGGTTGATCGTTTCCTATCAGAGTTTGCCAATTTTCTCTGATTTCATTGTTGAAACGGTTCCCGGAAAAAAAAAATTGGCTAAAAATCCTTCCTACCTACTATGTCACCACTATTTGAAAAATTTGATTGATGTACAATAAAAATTTACGTACAATTCATAGATGTCTCGTTAATTTGCGAGTTTTTTCAGTGTCTCGCAATTCAACGACTTATAATAAAAATGCTGTATTTGTATTTGTAATTGGCCAGGAAGGCGCATTGGGATTTACCTGTAAGGCCTTCCTGGTATATATGTAAAATAAAAATAAAAAAATAAAATAAAATATACATATGTATATACTAGCTTTATTACCCGGGTTCGCTCGGTGTTTGTAATATAAACCGCCTAAACATGACTAATCTCATAGTAAACATTTTATTAAATTTATTTGAATAGTTTTATTTTATATAAATTTATTTGAATACTCATTTGTTTTTTTTATTAAATTGACTGTCACGAACAAACAAACATATATAGTAAGTCTCTTATAAAAAATTATATGTACACCCCCGGGGTCTGCGCCCCCTAGGGCTCCGCCCTCGGCGTCTGCGCGCCTTAGAAGGCGAAGCCCTAGGTCTTCGCCTTCAG
The DNA here is from genome assembly GCF_051622035.1 of Arctopsyche grandis. Lineage (NCBI taxonomy): Eukaryota > Metazoa > Arthropoda > Insecta > Trichoptera > Hydropsychidae > Arctopsyche > Arctopsyche grandis. The sequence goes on from NC_135363.1 coordinate 2,431,071, forward strand.
CGCTCACGCCCCCGGGAACTTTGAATCCTTTAAATCGGAAAAAAGCGAATTATTTGTTCGATGACGTCAGAACAATAGACTGTCGACTATTAATTACATTGACGAAAAATACGTAGGTACATAAATATATACATACGAACAAACTTTAGTGTTGTATATGTAATTTTTTCATTTTCAATAGTCCAAGCTTGTTATACATTCGGTTTATGATTAATATATGTACACCAATATTGTATAATGTGTTTGGGTGTATACAATTAGCCGTAGTGTTGATTCGAGTCAACCTGACATGGCACTTTGGTATACATATATCAAAAAAATAAGCACTCAAAGCAACTTTCATTCAGGAATTTTTAAAATGAAAAATTAGACGAAAATAATGCATATATATTCAGACGATTTATTATATTATATTTTGGTCATTCAGAACGGGGCACGCCTTAAAATAGACGAGATATTTAAGAGGAGATTAAGCGTTTTGGCTATCCCGGCGCATTAGGCGCATATTATGATTAACGATGCGACACAAGTTTTCTAGCTATTTTTACGTAGCATAGGCGGCACGCGAGACGTTCGCAGCCAGTGGCTCCTCGTGCTCGAGTCCCGTCTGGAAAAAGTAATATACATAGACCTGGTGAAAGCTTTTCAGACTTGCGCGCGCAACCCCCTCCTCACAATGAAAACACTCCCCACACGCTCTGAGATACGAATCAAATCAGGGTTCGGCAACCTTTTCCCGGGGATTTTTGAAGTGGTTGAAGTCCGGCTGGAATGATTTACGAGGACCAAACTAACCAATATCGATGCATCCATGAATTCGCTGTAAATTTAAACCTGACCGAGTCGGTCAGAGTGCATGTAAATATGGAGTTGATGTCTCATCACTGTCATGACTAAGTAAAATAGAAAGAAACGCAGCAAAATTTATTGAAATATTTGAATTCATTGACTATCAGCATCAGATTGTTTTACATTTGTAAACCTATTTAAAAAATATATAGCTACGCGTTGCGTCGACCGTTTGTGTCTTGTTTGGAAGCACTTGGTGGGCTAGTTTTCAGAGTGTAAAGATATATACATAGATGGAAAGATTAAACTGTCCAAGATTACTTCATACAATAGATGTTATAAAAAGTCATGAAGACTGGATGTATATAAAAATGAATGTCTGTCTGTCTATCTGTCTCGTATAGGCTTCTAAACCACTCAACCGATTACGATGGAACTTTCAGCATCTGTTGTATGCATGTCCGGGAAGCTTACTGTGAAACAAAACGGGAAAAAGCCTCTAAATAATAATATTCGTAATTACGATTTTACCGACGCGAAAGTTTGAAGCGCCATTGTGTAGTCAAGGAAATTTGTTCGTTGGTAATCACGTTACCAGTTGGTTTATGACGACACGGCTTTGAAGATACGTTGGTACAGCTCCAACCATCACTTGAAATTAGATAATTTTTTGAAATCATATTCAAATAGTGGTGAAAAATAGTCACCACTATTTGAATATGAATAAACAAACGGAAACGGGAAAAACGGGAATGAGTGGCATTGCAACGCAATAATTTCAAATGTTTTCGCGTCGCGACCTGCGTTGTTAGGGTAAAATAAAAAAAAAACAATTGAATAATTTCAGATGTGTTCGCTGCCTGCATTTTTCTGACAAACGGGAACGGGAACGGGAACGGTAACGAGAACGGGAACGGAAACGGGAATTGCATGCGTTATTGTGGCATTGCAACGCATGCCGGGTTCAGCAAGTAATTTTTTTTTTAAGTTATACCAGGAAGGCCTAACAGGTAACCCCAATGCGCTTACCTGGCCAGAAACACTGTAAGTTTAATACAAGTATTATTAGTACTATACAAAGTAAATATATATTAATTAACATCCACAGAGATATTTATGGTCAAATTTTGTAAATTTGCAGCATTTTACAAATCAGCAAAATTTTAGATTGCCGAAAACTCGAGATTTCCGAGAAAATGGGTAATGCTGCCAATTTATTGGAACCGTTTCAATGAAAATCAGATAAATTGGCAAACTTTGAAAGGAAACGATCGACCTGGAGTCACAAATCCAAGGTCTGGCCGCCAGAAACCAGTGGGATTTTAACCCGTGACCACTTTGTTCAAAGCATTATATGCTAACCACTAGTCTATTCTGCTATTTTTAACGGAGCGAAATGTTTAACCTTTGAAGGACGGAGTGCCCAGAACAGGGGTCGCGTAAGACCCCAGTATTTTGTAATCAAAATACAGCTTTTCTCAATACTAATGGGTTAAATAAATATCTTATTAATCATTTTATACTACAACATAAAAAGTTTTAGTTGAAAAGCATGTTTTTAACTATTTTTGTATTAAAAAATAACCACAACCTAACGCGCCAAAAGCGAGGAAAACAATAGCTTATGAAAATATACATAGCTGTATCTTTCTGTTGCATTGATTCATCGATCAACATGAATATGCAAGCGAACAGTCAAAAACATGACTTATCGCTACCGCCTATAAAACATACTTTGGAACGTAGCAATTTATAAATGATTTTTTTTTACGATGTACCCCTTTTCTAAATCATACAAAATCTATTAAAATAAAATTTTTATAGCTCATTCTAGGAATACAAGAAATATAGGGTGTATAGCTTTGAAAACCACATAGTTATTATGAAAAACGTAAAAATTGAGGCACTTGCATACCCCACTTCGGTGAGGCAGGATTAAAGTTCAGATAAAGAAGCAAACTTGTGGTTGATTCATTGATTTTTTTTTTGTATTTATTATATTACCATGCATTGCTCACTTTAATATTTAAAAAAATGTATAAAAATTATGTACAAGTCTAAATCAATAGATGTCTCAATGGATTAATTATTTAATTAATTAAAGAATTTCGTGCCTTCAGCTTCTCGAAATACGTAATAAAAATGTAATAAAAATGCTGCATTGTTTATAATTAATTGTCCAGGAAGGCGCATTGGGGTCTTCCTGTCAAGCCTTCCTGGTATATATCTATGTAAAATAAATTAAATAAAATAACAGATTAGAAATTTACATATTGCGCTATCCTCCCAAAGTTTCATCAACAGTGTGTAGTTAGCAAGTTCTAAAGGGTAGGTCAGCGTTTATCACAAAAGAGTGAAAATGGAAATCGATTCGAAGTTCGAGCTTCGAGACGACGAGTCTCAATGTGCGTGCAAATTCACCATTTTCACCGATTCGGGGAAAGTGGCAGTTCCGGTGGTGGTAGTGGTGGTGGTGAAAATGGCAGTGGTGGTGGAAAAGCTCTACCAGATCGACCGCTGAATGGATGCGCGCGCATTTCCCACCACCTGCTTGAAACAGGGATGTTCAAACCACAACAAAAGGACACTATACAGGTGCATCCACCGACGAACCGCAGTCACGTTCACACGCCACTCGCCAGCTTCCAGTCTATTATGTACTCTCAAGAGGTGTGCGAATGATCAATTCTCAGAATCATTCGTATAGTTTCAACGTTGAACCACACATGTCTTATCCCTTTTAAAAAATTATAATACACCCATATATACTAACTTGAAAAAACTGCATGCAATATATAATATTCCGTTTGTTACAGACATTACTAACAAACTAACCAGTAGATTCTATGACAGAATCACTAATAACCATACACTAACACACTTGTGAAGAGTCTCGGTGATTACAACAAAATGTCTATACCCTTCAGGTATAACACACAGATTACCTAAACACAATCTGCTTTAGGTCATCTACTTTAGCGAGTCTTTAATTAATATTATGTATTAAATGTATTATGAGCATTTATAGGAATTTTAAATAGGTTTTTGAGCTCTTTTTCCTATTATGCATTAACATTAGAATAATATAATACTGTTGCGTAGGGGTGGGTGGAGGTTCCAAGTAAAAGGCCAACAGTCGTCTCACAGCATTTATTGATGATTAAGGAGATACACGCACTGGTAGTACTCAGTCCAGAATGACATGATATCGCCTAAGTATCGCTTTATAAGGGATAGATCTCTCAGGACATCTTCGATGTCTAATATGTTTACCTATTGTTATGGTCACGTACGGATATGTCTTCCCACGACATTCGCTCCCACGGTACAGGTCAATTCTGGGAAGTGCAATCATTGTTTAGCTTACTTGCACTTAGCCTGTCGCTAATCCTTAAAACCACTTATACCGGTCACACGGTCTCTCGGGACGCTACCCGGCCTAATCCGATCGCAATTACTTGGCGGCTCTTTTTAGTATACGTAACAATACTATGATAACTAACCAAATTAAATTAAAATAGAAAATTATCAGTAGCTATTAAAATAGATATAAGATGTATTGTGAACATAATTTCGTAATAATAAATAGCATTGAAAAATCAAAATCAAATCTCACATGTCTTAGAATTTCTTTCCGAAATATAAATATTAACATTAATATATTTCGTCAATATAACCATTGTCATTATTTCGGGATTTTTCTCGTCGTAAAATTTCAAAGAGTTATTTCAGACCTCTTCAAAAATAGAATTTTCCAATTTTAAAATTAATTAAAAAAAATTTATAATCGGCCTTGCTCGAGCGTTTTTATAGCATGTTTTTGACTATTTTTGTATTATTAATTAACGACAAGCATCAACACGCAAACGCATATAGGTAAGGCCAACAGTGAGACTGCATGACTCAATAGCCACGCGCCAAAAGTGACAAAAACAATAGCTTACGAAAATATAGCTGTCTCTTTCTGTTCATCGATCAACAAGAATATGCAAGCGAACAGTCAAAAACATGACTTATCGCTACCGCCTTTAAATCATACTTTGGAACGTAGAAATTTGTACGATGTACCCCTTTTCTAAATCATACAAAATCTATTAAAATAAATTTGTTGTAGTTCATTCTAGGAATACAAGAAATATAGGGTGTATAGCTTTGAAAACCACATAGTTATTACGAAAAACATAAAAATTGGGGCACTTGCATACCCCACTTCGGTGAGGGAAGGTTAACGTCTTTTAACACTGTCTTATAACTCAGTATGGATCAAATTTTCTAAGTATGGATCAAATTTTCTGAAAAGTGAAAAGCTCAAGCGTCAACCGTCACACGACGGTTTAACCAACCGCTATTCAATAAAAATCCAACAATAAAATGGCCGTCACGATGAAGAAACGAGTAAACATAGTTGGAATATATTTAGATATGTATGATAATACATTTGAATTGTGTCCAAAACAGAACTGTCATATTGGCAACCATCTTGAATTTCAAAGACTTTTTCGCAGTCATGATATATTCATAAAAGTCGTGAATCACGAAAGAGATTAATTGATTCTATTCTTCGAAGACAAACACGACTAGACATGGAACTGAATATAAAATTTACATCCATTCAAGTCGATTGCAAAACACGCGAGTGTTCTCGCGACTTTTTGCCGATAATTCTGGACCTGGTGAATTTTCCCGCTGGGAAATGACCCAATTTCCCACGGGTCCTACCAAGCCATCCATTGTACTACATGAGAATGTGTGTCAAATAAACTGCGGCGACATTGTATAGGAACAGTTAAATAATAATTATTCATTTCGCGGAACCCAGTATCAAATTGGAACGTTAGTCATTATAATGGAAACCCCATCTCGTTTTAATAATAGAGCTGCCATCTACAAATATTATATCTACATTGATGTTAAATATTTGCATATAAAATGTATGCATGTATTACGTATGATTAACTTTGTTTATATTTATCGTAATTCATTTTGAACTACTGTATGTATGATATAAATAAATTCGTCACGAGTTCTGAAAGTAATCAGAAATATGGCGCGGTCACAAAACCACGCGGGACAAAATCACGGGGACAAAATTGCGTAACGCATATATAAACAAGAAAATTAATATGAAAAGTAATATATATATTAAAAATATATATTTATAAGAAAAATCCGATAGAACACGGGAATGATGAAATAAGAATCGTTAAATTAATAAATTTTGGAAGTGTACTTTTGAATTTATTCACCCTTGTTATTAAATAATAATAAAAAACCAATATTAAATATAATTATATGTCCTTAATTTAAAATAATATCGAAGGATCAACACAAATTCAAAGGTAAACTTTCAAAATAAATAAACGAATCTTATTACTGTGCTATATAGAATTTGTATTATACACTAGCTGAACCCTGCATACGTTGCAACGCCACAATAACGCATGCAATTTCCGTTCCCGTTCCCATTTGTCGGAAAAACGCAGGTAGCCAACACATTTGAAATTATAGCTTTGCAATGACATCCGTTCCCGTTTTTCCCGTTTCCGTTCCTGTTTTTTCCCGTTTTTTTTCACAGAAATCTTCCCGGACATGCATACAACAAATCCTGAAAGTTCCATTGTAATCGGTTCAGTGGTTTAAGAGCCTATTCGATATACACACACACACACACAGACATTCATTTTTATATATATAGATGAACCCGGCATGCGTTGTAATGCCAGAATAAGGCATGCAATTCCGGCCCCGTTCCCGTTGCGTTCACGTTCCCTTTTCCCGTTCCCGTTCCCGTTCCCGTTTTAAGTGATAGTTGGAACTCAACAAAGTCTCTTCAACGCCGTGTCGTCATAAACCAACTGGTAACGTGGTTACCAACGGACACATTTCCTTGACTACACAATGGCGCTTCAAACTTTTTTCGCGTCGGTAAAATCGTAATTACGTATATTATTATTAAGAGGTTTTTTTTTCACAGTAATCTTCCCGGACATGCATACAACAAATCCTGAAAGTTCCATCGTAATCGGTTGAGTAGTTTAGGAGCCTATACGAGACAGACAGACAGATAGACAAACAGACATTCAATTTTATATGTATATAGATTAGACCTGTTTTTCATATTTATATTACTTGTTTTTGCATTTATTTGTTTATATGTATATACATATGCGTTGCACAATTTTGGTTTGCACAATTTTGTCGCTGATTTTGCACAATTTTCATCCAAGCGATTTTATCCTGTGCTGGTTTGCCGGGATACCCAGAAATATTTGCTGTGTATATTTGTAAATTGTATAATTTGAATTATAATGATCATTTTTTATACATATTGAAGTGCTTATACATTGTATTGAATTTGTAATGAATTTATAATTTGACCAAAATATTGGTAAAATACATAAATATATGTACTTCCATTAGTAACCTTTTTTGAATGTTCCGTGGTATTATTTACGTTTTTTTTTTCAAGAGTACTAATTTTGGTTCAAGAACTTTGTCTACTAAAAAATATCATTTGAAAGCTGAAAGCGTCATAGACGTCCTTTTATGAGACACGACATACATATATGGTCAAGCGCCACAAAGACATCCACAAACAGCCACAAAGATATCTGTGGATAATTTTTGCAGCATTTTCTAATCAGTGAAAGTCGAAACGCTAAATAGTTCGAATTTGTGCAAAAAAGATAGTACATGGTTGGAACCGTTTCAATGAAATCAGATAAATCGATAAACTTTGATAGGAAACGATTGACCTTGGAGTCACATATCCAAGTTATGGCCAGCAGCACACGACAGGGATAGAGCCCATTACCACACAATTGAAAGCATTACATGCTGAACAGTGAACCATTGGTTGACGAGCGCCACTCGCCCAATCTCTACGTTACAGCACTTAGATAAAAAATAATCTAACTATATGTGGTCACCTTGGGTTAATTCTTATTATGGCTGCTATCTATGCAATAATAATAGTAATAAAAAAGCATTATGTTGTTTTTTTTTTGTATGTACTCCTCATTTCAACCTCACTAACAACCGTGGCTGGATGGCTTCTATTCTTGGCAGTTTATTAAAGGGGATAATCCTTCCGGGCAGTTTCTTTTCTACAGTATATCTTTGCTTCGTGAAATTTAAAAGCAGCTGGATTGCTTCTTGTAATCTAGTCAGTATCGTTATCAAAATTAGCTGTGGTTTCTCCCCATTAGAAATGATTAAATCGTAAAGAGATGTTGCGAAAGCGCAATACTCCTTTCAAGGCCTCCGATGTTTTATATGAACATACCTACTCACAAACATATTTTATTTTATTTTATTTTATTTTATTTTATTTTAAAAAATCAATACCACAGACTTGACAGGTTGCCCCAAAGCGTCAATGTGATTTTAATACAAATAATAAAAATCATAAAAATTACAAAAAAAACATCATAAAAAAAATAATAAAAATCATAAATAAAAAAAAACATAAGAAAAAAATAAAAATCATAAATAAAAAAAAAAAAACATCATAAAAAAATAATAAAAATCAAGTAAAAAATATGTACACAAAATAAAAACAAAGAAATAAGATTGAAAAATTTATCTCGTGCTATTTAGGATGTGTTCCACCAACTCAACATAACTGGCATCGAATAGGTCCAAGTAATGTGCCAGTAAGTTAAGGAGTCGAACAGCTCTCGAGAGGGGAGAGTTCATGAGCACGTTTGATTTAGCCCTAATTGGCAAAAATATATCATGTTTTCTTAAAACTCTACGATTTTCCGGGGCCCAGAATTTTAGTTTCTCCAGGATAGTGGGATTGTGAATCTCTCCTCTAAGTAATTTTACGAAATGTTTCCCAAGAAATAAATCTCTTCTCTTTGCCAGGGAGTTGAAACCCAAAGATCCCAAGACAAAGGCACTAGGGAACAGATATGGATAAAATCCAAATGTCTTCAGATATAAAAATCTAAGGAATTTCCTTTGGACTCGTTCCAACATTAGAGAGTAACGAAGTTGATAGGGAGACCATATAATGGAGCCAAACTCGAGCACACTGCGAACTAATGTACAATATAAGAGACGAATGGCAGTGAGCCCTAGTTCGGACGAATTACGGATTACGAATCCAAGGATTTTTGTTGCCCTATCACAGATATTCTCAATGTGAATGTTGAAACTCCAACTATTTTCGAAGACTATTCCCAGATCAGATATAAATAATTCTCTCTGAAGAAGAGAATCATGAAATTTATACGGATATTTAATAGGAGAACGAGAACGAGAGTAAGAAATGACCCGACACTTTAGGATATTGAAGGGAAGTTTATTAACATTAGCCCATTTATAAATAGAATTCAAATCCTCTTGCAAATAAAGAGCGTCAGGTAAATCAATTATTCTCTTATAGATTTTTAAGTCATCCGCATATAATAAAAATTTAGAATGGTGAATAGAAGATTGAATATCGTTGATAAATATTAGGAATAATAAAGGGCCAAGATTTGATCCTTGGGGAATCCCAGTAGTGGCAACATACTCATAAGAAAAGCAACTCCCAAACTTAACGAATTGACGTCGATCCTGTAAATAAGAAATAAAAAGACTAACAAGATTATAAGTAAATCCAATAAAACTTAATTTACTAACCAAAATTTTATGATCAACTTTATCAAACGCCTTCTCAAAATCAGTATATATTACATCCATTTGATTATTACAATCCAAAGTGCTGGTTATGTCATTAGAGAAACATAATAAATTGGTAATAGCTGATCTGGCCGGACGAAAGCCATGCTGCTGATCAATGAGCGTACTTTGAAAGTGATTAAAAATGTATCTGTGTAATATTACCTCAAACATTTTGGCTGGCGCTGACAAGATAGTTATTAGTCTGTAGTTCCTTACACAAGATTTATCGTCCTTCTTATGAATAGGAGTTACTTTAGAGCATTTCCATAAATTGGGGAATGAAGAGTTCCTTAGAATTAAATTAAAAATGAATTTTAAAGGTTCTAAGAGACTAACCTCACATCCTTTTAGGATGTAATTAGGGATGGAGTCAGGACCGGAAGAATAAATATTTTTTAACTTTAGAAAGCCATATTTCAGATCGGAAGAGTCAAGATGATTAATCGCTAAAGTGGGGAAAGTAAATTCCGAGTCATTGGTAGGTTCCATGGAATCAGTAGGATTATTGAAAACTGATTTAAAAAAGTCGGCAAATCCATTAGCAATGTTTTGATCACCCTCTAAAAATCCAGAATCATTGTACATAATGGTCGACTTTACACGATTTACACGTTTAGAATTGATGAAGTTCCAGAATTTCTTAGGGTTTTTAACTATGGAACTTTCACAATCAGCTACATAAACATTATATGCATTATTAATTAATTTCTTAATTTCCGTACGTAAAATACGGAAATTATTTAAGATAAGAGGATTGCTCGATTTCTTCCAGAGTTTATGTGTTTGATATTTACTTTTTAAGAGATTAATAATTTCTTTAGTAAACCAAGGCGGATAAATCCTTTTACTCGTCATTAATCCTTTCAACCGAAAACAATCATTAAAAATAGAATATATAATGTCATAGAAATTAGAGAGGGCCAAATTAACATCTTTGCACTCATAAACTCGCTCCCATTGACAATTACAAAGAATATCATTTAAATATTTGAAATCAACATTTGTAAATAACCTATATGTACTATATGTACATAAATGCAAGACGATGCGAGGTATATCCTCAATATACCCAATTTTTAATCGCCATAGTTCTTTATCAACTCGAAATAAAATAAAATTATATCGCGCACTCATATTAACCTATGCTTCACCTGTATGGAATAACACCTCGAATACTATCCTTTCCAAGCTACAAATAATACAAAATAAATCCCTAAAAATAATTTATAATACACCCATATAAACTAACTTTAAAAAACTGCAAGCCATAAATAATATTCCGTTAGTTACAGACATTACTAACAAACTAACCAGTAGATCCTATGACAGAATCACTAATAACCATACTAACACACTTGTGAAGAGTCTCGGTGATTACAACAAAATGTCTATACCCTTCAGGTATAAACACAGATTACCTAAACACAATCTGCTTTAGATCATCGACTTTAGATAGTATTTAATTAATATTATGTATCAGATGTATTATGAGCATTTATAAGAATTGCAAATAGATTTTTGAGGTATCTTTCCTATTATGCTGTACATTAACATTAGAATAATATAATACTATGATTACTAACAAAATTAAATTAAAATTGTAAAATAGAAAATGATCAGTAGATATCAGTAGCTATTAAAATAGACATAAGATGTATTGTGAACATAATTTAGTAATAATAAAAAATACATACACACTACCTTTACCTGTATTTTTACTGCATCCATCATTGTGAACTTTCCTCATTTTTTCGTGATAGTAAGTACCTACCTGCTCATCGTCATAACCCAATTCTTTTACGGGTCAAGGATTGCTTTTCGGGCCCGAATTCTTTTTTTACATTTCGAACAGTGGCATTAGTGTCGCATTCTTATCAAAAAATCCAATATCACTCACATGCGGTGAATCCATTGTCACGAATATGTACCAGACACATAATACATAAAAAAAATATCGTGCGATAGAATCACGCACCCGAAAACAGAACACCGTTATTTTTAAACCCCTCTCGATGGATGTTGTCGCATTTAAAAGGGTGTAAATTTGAATTTTTTTGATGAATTTTCAATTTTGAATGCGTTGAATTTTATTTATTTTACATTGTCGGGTGACCGTACGTTCCGGCGGGATATGGTCAACAAGGGAACCATACGTTCAGTCTAGTTATACAGAGAATGTCACTTCGTTGACAATATAATGCTTCCGCTTCGCAATGTACGACGTTACTAATTGGCGAAACATTCGTATATCAAGTATATACAATATATTTATTTATTTACAATTTCGCCATAGTGACATTACAGATTAGCTCCTAGTCGTCACTATGGCTATACAAAAAGAAAAAAATATACAATAAGACGAAAAAGTAAAATAACCATAAGGATAGATGTAAAACAAATATAAAAATCTGACATATTTGGCCAAAAATCAATATATATCGTGTATTACCCTTCAAGAAGCTACATGCCAAATTTGAAATTTATATATACATATGAGAGTTAAAACTATAAATATTTATATATTAGAGATAACGAGAACCAATAGAGCAAATTTCATAAAATATAGAGTGAATTATAGGCGTTTAAACAATTAAAATCTTATATCGCCATATCAAGGCGAACAGGTTTGAAGATACGGGACGAACGCTTATTAAACGTCAAGAAGATTTACTTTCCGCGTGTTTAAAACGCGTTGTATACGATATTTTATCTCCAACGTAATGGCAGACGATACATTAACGTATATTGATGACCAAAATGAGCAATATGGCAAAGTATGAAAACGATCGGATAAGAGATAAAAATGACCACTGACACGAAAGCCATGTGAAACGTAAAGGAGGTATGTAAAAATATAACATGCTTAATAAACTACGTAAGACTTAAATGAACTGCGTAAAAAATTCACAAAAAAAAAATTGTATTATCAATTCAACGGAATTCGTCTAATTGGAGAATGAAAATAAGGAAAAGAATTTCCCTATGTAATAAATTTTCTTAAATAGACTTGTCCTCATTGTAAAAATTCTTCAAAAACATAATAAAGTTGACGTATAATAAACATTTCAAAGGCTAAGAAGTTTGACTGAACATTACGAACATTCTAAAAGCGCCTCATTCACTTTTATGACTATCGTTGAATAAAGATTTAGCTCCATTAGAAAAGTCAATAAATCATTCCGAATACCACTTACACAAAAAAAAAGGAAAGAAAAGTAAAACCCATTCACTAATAGGATTTATTGCGTTATGGCACAGCTTCCGGCCGTTACGGCCAAATTGAAAACATGTCGGTTCGACATTGCAAAAATTACATTACTCACACCTACTTAACAAAATTATACAAATTGAATAACGATTAAACGTGACTCGGAATAAACCCCGCGTTCTTTTTGCGCGATGCAATTAAAAAGCGCCACTTTTGACCTTTCCCCGTTTTTTGCCCATACTGTTATAGTTCTTTTTTCAGTTGGCTGGCCTAATTAGATTTCCAATTTGCATTTGTGTTGCGATGCTGTTTTTAATTTTACTTGGAAAGCTAAGCTGTTCCAATTCAATTTGAGAGCCCCTGCACACACGCTAATAAAGTAACGTAGTAGTTCTCGACTTGTTTGATCCCTCGGTAACCTATTTTCATAAATTGCATCCTTTATATTAGAAAACAATTGTATTCAGTGGGATGGGGCACGTGGTAAGGGTAACAAAATGAGATTAATAAAAGTTTAATTTGACGTTTATTGCATGCCAACTAAGCTCTTTGCCCGCGGCAACTTTCGCCAGCCAAGGGTTAACCTTTAGAACGGTATGGTAGTTTTAGCGTATTTGTAAATTGAGTTTTCGACTATAAATATATATTGTAATATTTATTCAAGTGACCAAATATGTCAATTGACACCTGAAGTATTTGTTTTGCGCTGTGAGTCACGCCTGGCATTGACCGCTATAGACGCTTGACATCTATAGCGGTCATCCACGAGGTTAAGCATACATTACATCCAAACATTCCATTTAAATCTAAATATTAACGCTTGATTTAGTTGCTGATTCAAACTACATCATCAAGTTGGGCTCTGATTTCGAGATTTGTCTCTAGTTAACTAGCTGTCGCAGCCATTTCTCAGTGACGGAAAAATCGTCTGTCAACTGTAGAACTTCTCATTATGATAAATTTTGTGGGCATTTATATACTAATCTGCCGATAGTTCTCTTCGAAAATGTGTACTCTGTACACTGACAGTTTCTTGTTTTTTACCAGTGTGTAAAATTTACAAAATACCATTAAACGAGTAGGTATAGAAAACCATTCCGTGCAAATTTTGGCAAAAAAGGTGAAATCGAACAATGATCGGTGCGCTGAAAGGTCATAATGTTTTATTCGTACGTCAATATATGAATAATTTGAACATGTAATTTTTTTAACCTTAAACCAGAGGTTCTTAAACAACGGCCCGCATACCATAATGTATACCGTTTTTTCCCTGGTCTGTAAATTAATCAGGTCACACCAATATCTACAGTATAAAAACCATAAATGGTATTATAAACAATATTTGCTCCAGTAAATTTCTATAATGGTAAATTGCTTAGTGTATTTTATACTACACCATACAATAGTAAAACTTACTTATGCAAAATCTACACAAAATGTGGCTTGTTTTGTAAGGCAATTCGCCTTCCCAATTTTTTTCATTTATACCATTTATACCTAATATATTACCCCAATGTGCCTTTCTGGTAAGAAATATTGTACATTTGATACAAGTATAATAAGTATTATACAAAGTCATATTAAATAACACCCACACAGACATCTATGGTCAAATTTATAAATTTGCAGCATTTTATTTAGCAAAATTCGAAGATTGCTAAAAACTCGAGATTTGCGAGAAAATGGGTAAGGTTGTCAATTTGTTGGAACCGTTTCAATGAAAATTAGATACATTGGCAAAGCTTTGATAGGAAACGATAGGCCTGGAATCACAAATAGTGTGATGTTTGAAAGTTTGTCTTTTTTATTTTTTATTTAAATTTTTCGAAAATTGATTGAAATGGATTTTATACCAAAAAGGCCTAACAGATAACCCCAATGTGCCTTCCTGGCCAGAAACATTGTACATTTGATACAAGTTTTATTAGTATTATACAAAGTAAATACATATCAATTAACATCCAAAGAGACATCTATAGTCAGATTTGTAAATTTGCAGCACTTATTAAACAATTCGAGATTGGTAAAAACTCGAGGTTTGCTAGAAAATGAGTAAAGTTGCCGATTTGTTGGAACCGTTTCAATGAAAATCAGATACATTGGCAAACTCTGATTGGAAACGATCGACCTGGAGTCACATATCCAAGGTCTGGCCAGCAGAAACCAGTGAGATTTGAACTTTGTTCAATCATTATTTTTATTTTTATTTTTTTATTTATTTTTTACATACATATATACAAATATACCAGGAAGGCTTAACAGGTAAACCCCAAATGCGCCTTGCTGGTCCACGTAATTATTACATAGATACATGTAAATCTAAATATCTGACATCTATGGTCAGTATACATATATTACAAACATCGTATTAATACGATAAATAACGATGAATGACTTTCATGTAACAATACGAATTTTATATTCGATAAACAACCACAGAGACATCTATGGTGAGCAGTATGGCGAAACCTAAGATATAACAATAACTAAAGGTTCGCAACAGAAAATTGGGAAGGAAACGCCAATTTTACAGGAATCGTTTCAATGAAAATCAGAAAAATTGGCAAATTCTGATAAGAAACGATCGACCTAGACAAATCAAGGTCTGGCCAGCAACGAGACTTAGCGGGGAATCGAACTCGTAACATCAAGTACGAAATAATTCTACATTCACCACTAGACCACGCTGCTGGTTATGCTAACCACTAATCTATTCCGCTGGTAATACATAACTCAAAGACACAGAAGTGGGGGTGGAACGTTTCATAACACATTCAGCTATAGATTGAATTGACTCTACCAAACGTATATAAGTTTTCAATTCAAAAAGTGTGGGGTTTTTCAGGCGATCTGCTCCTCCTACTATTTGGCCCTCGTCCCAAAAATATTGAACGCCTCTGCCTTAAACGAGCCTTCGCATACTGCCGGTTGGAATTCACTGCGCTAATACAATAATGGGTTTAAATTGCCCGTATGAGCGAGATTCAATTTCGCAACGGGAAAAGGGATCGATACTTGTGTTGTACGTATTACATATATTCATTCATTGGGGCGAAAATGCAAGAGTTACAAACGTAATACCTTTTATTGGCACTTTTCGTTCGTTGGCAGCAAGCCTTGCGCAGATACGCCATTGTGCAATGCGACCAAAAAGACTTCGGCGTGGATCTTGGAAATGTTATTCCGGGAAATTTATGAACATGCGAACGAAAACAATATATCTGGGACAAGAGCGAAACAAAAAAAAATACATATTTATGTATGTATGTAAGTACGTATACGTATAAGGGACAATATAATATTATAGTACTGGTGTATTTCATGCGAGATATTTTTTTGGAAATATAATATAATAAAACGTTTCGAATGCTGTAAGGCTCTGATATTGGCGCTATTGCGCTATCCATTTGTTAAATTAACCGGAATGATTTATATTTTTCTATGTATGTATGTGACTTTTAGTAACGAAGTGGCAAATGAAATTTGCCAAGTGTCCTACATCTTTTTTGAGTGCTTTATCCTATACGATTTTTTATGTGGGAAAAGCCGCACATTGTCTTTTATTATTAAATGTAATATTTTCTCAATAATAGACGTGGGAAACGATGTTAGATAAAGAACATAGATTATAGACTGGAGACGCGCCGATATTGGCGTTTAAAATAAGCGCGACAAAGTTTTAGAATTTTTTTTCTTACCTTAGCAATGTGAACAATCATCCCAAGTGATTTTTTTTTAATGTAAAATTATACCGTTTGTATGATAAGGTAGTTAAAAAAATAAACAATCAAAGCGGCGTTTATATATTAAAAAAAACCTTTGAAAATCGGTAAAAACCATGATTTTCGTAAACTTTATAAGGCTGGTTGAAAATATATTTTTAGGATTTTATATTAAGTCTTTTCCAACTTGAGCTATTTCCAAATTTCAAAATTTGCTACGTATATATTAAGGGCGAAAACTCACTAATTGGTACGTGGTACGTGTTTTTATTTAGATATTGATTTTAAAAAAACGCAGCAACCCTAGCCCTAGTACACAGGTTTATTAGGTCACATATTTGATATAGCTACCCTCAATTCTTCGTCTAAATTTTTAAGGGTGAAAACATACCGAGTGGAACCTGGGACGTGTTTTTCTTAGATACCTTTAAACATGCGGGAAAAACGCAGCACCCCCAGCTCATATACATGGTACACAGTCCCAAAAATCCCCGGAGAGTTTTCGGTGATATTTTATCCTTGTATTTCCTTGCTTGACAGTGATCGATAACGGTGAATCTCATATTTAAAGAAATGTAGGAGAAACTTGTCGGATGCATACGGATATGCATACAAGTGCGATCTCCCAAATATATGCATTCTGCACGTGCAACTACACCCCATTTTGGCTTGGGGAACACCCACTGTTTATAGTCACAGCTAGCACATATTATAATTATACTATAGTACATAGATATATACCTGGAAAACCTAACAGGTAGACCCCAATGCGCCTTCCTAGACAGTTAATTACAAACATTGCATTGGTTGTCTAGGTGTCTAGAATACCTAACTGGGATCCTGAAACCATACTTACTCAGTAAATCGGAACAATCAAGGAAACCATTTAAGAGCTTAAAAAAGAATGTAGCATCAGTGAGTCGTCGCCTGACAGAAAGATTGGTAAAGGATAGGATTTTTAAAATATCGGGAACAGTAGTATGGGCGTAAGTAGGAAAACGGTAGCGTAAGGATTTAATAAAATTTAGTTGGACTTTTTCAATACAATTAATATGGGATAAATAAAAAGGTGACCAGATAATTGAGGCAAATTCAAGGTGAGACCTTACAAGGGAAAAATAAAGTTACAATAGTTACAATAGATTTGTAGGAATGCTAAAATTCAACTTCGAAATATTGACTGATTTGAACTCGGAATCGATCACTCATCACGTTTTCATGGTTTACGTGTCTGAGTATTTTGGAGATAATTTGAACACCGTTGGTTCTATCAAACTGAAACTTAGTAACAGTAGCTGAAATATTTAACGTTACGCTGTAATTTTTTTTCAAAATTTTAGGTTGATCCAAAGTGGTACCTCCCCTTAATATTTTTGTCATAATACTTCACTGTGACCGAAAATATAAGCATAATACAAATAGTATATATAAGAGTAAGCGAAACATCTATGTTTTAGATATTAATTCGATATTAATATATTTTTATATTATATTATTATAGATATTAATACATTTTTTAAATCATATTCAAATAATGGTGACATTGCGGGTAGGATGATTTTTCCAATTTGATGGAGGAACCGCTTTAACAATGAAATCAAAATGAAAAATTTAAGTATGTTAGATGAATTAGGATGGATGAGTATTAGAATTAGTATAAATATTAGTACATTGTCTTTTGTTTATAAGTTATTACCTAAGTATTTTGATGATTATATAATAAGGAATAGAGATAAACATAGTTTTTATACTAGAAATAAGGACAAACTAGTTGTAAGTAGAGTAAGAAAGAATAAGACGGCTGGGGGTGTTTTTCACAGGGGTGTGCTCACGTATAATGCCCTCCCTGAGTGCATCAGGTCTGCTAAAAACATGGATGCATTCCTGCGAGGTGCGAAGAGACACCTCTGTGAGGGACAGTACATATAAGTTAATTATAAATTTTAGAGTTAAGTATAATAATTAAGATGTATTTTGAAATTAGCTTGATAGCTAAAATATATATAAATAAATAAATAAATTGGCAAACTCTGATAAGAAACTATCGATTTGGAGTCAAAAATACAATAAGTTTGACCAGCAGTATTAAAGATTAGCACGGGATCGAAGCCGGCAACCTCTTGGTGCTAAACATAAACGCAACCACCGAGCCATACTGCTGGCTAATTAATTTTATAAGTGCAAAACAGGACTATTAACCTCTCAGGTACCTGTAGATATCAAATAGCATACCTTATTATGTAGGTATACACACAAGAGTCAAATAGTCACGTTTTGTAAAATCATTACGCTGAGTACAGCATTTATGCTTTTGTAGCGGCGGTTCTTCGTCGAAGTACTCAAACGAATAATTTCCAACAAATTACACATCAATAATCAATTGAATATTCCGGATAAATATGGAAATACAATTAATAATATATACGCAATGCGACATGCACTTCGCGGGAAGTCGTGACCTATGGAGCACGTGTAGAAAGTTCTCAGCCCTTTTGCGGTTATTCAACATCTCAAACGAAAGCCCATTTTAAACCTAGTATGTAATAATACACACATAAACCACCCTGTAATCCTGTTAGCTGCGGTATTACAATCGTATATTTCATATCTGGCGCAAAATTTCCACTTGTCGCAGCGTGTCTATTACACGTTTTAATACTTGAACATTTTTTTTCTAATATTATACATTATACAGTATGGCTTTCGTTATATAACTCGGATGTAATAGGTTGCAAGATTAAACTGCGGTCGTTGTTGAATATTACACGCGGCTAGCACGCAAATTTTCGCATTAAATAATGCTCAATTATAAATTTATAAAATGCTGGCTTACAAAATGGCGGTCGCGCCAAGTGACGTTTGTCGCAACGCTCTAAATTTCGACCATGTTCGAAATTGATAATTGGAATGGTGTGATTAATTTAAAATTACGAAAACGAGCGTGAATATATTATTAAATTATACGCACGTGGTTTTTGTATTTATTTTGATTTATTAACCTTGTGATTTATTATCGTATATGTACATACGTCGACACGAATTTCCCTTTTGCGTGCTTGTACCTAATTGTTTAAACATTCTTCCTAATATGCACGCATGAATACACGTGTTTGTTTTAAAAATAAACAAATCTACTTCTAGTATATTATAACAGAATACAATATAGATCACAGTTATTGGCCGGCCCGTAATCGCGATTTTTAAACTGTTAAAACATATGCAGATTTCGATCAATAATGAATACGAACAGTATTATGTATAATACTTAATGTTATTTTTTTATATTTAAGTGGGTTTTAGAAGGCTTTTATGGGTTGGCCAATCACTGTGACATGGTTAGGTATTGATGAAAAAAAATAGCATTACCTCTTTTTCGCCAGATGCATCGACATTGTTGTTGTTGTTGTTCCCGTTTTTTAAGGCACTATTCTCCATAACGACAGTCATCAGTATTATAATGATACAAATATATAATATTTATTTTTTAATATATAAAAAATATAATTATTATGATTTAAGTTGAAATTTTTAAACTGAAGATCACTTTTTCTAGCTATGATCACTCTATTTTATATAACATTTACACGTATTGAGATATTATTATTATATATATTTTTTAAATATTTACATGATTGATTAATTTATGTTTTAATACATTTTCGTTTTGATTTTGATCTTCTTGATCATACTGTTCAAAGTACAACATTTTTTAACCATTTGGTTTAAATTTTTTATACATCATCACTTACACTGATCTCTTATTGTTGTTTTTTTTTTTATAATTATTTATTAGTTTGTGATGTGCGCTTCGTAAGTTAATATTGCTAAAGTATTATAATATTTTAAACATATCAATGAATTGACTTCGAAAATTTATTATAAAATTATTATTGCTGGTGTTTTTATTTTTAATAAATGCTTTTTTATTTTATAATATTTCCATTTTTCACAACCTTTGTTCCTTTTTGTATATTTTATCTATAATATTGATATAAAAAAATGGAAATTCAATTTATTTAGTATTTTTTAAATATATTTGAATACATTCACAGCACCCAGGTGACAGTTTGCAGCTTCTATAGAAGCAGATGAATTATTTGCTCGAACAGAAAGTTTCACAACAACTCGGTCTATAATTTAGTCCGTGCATATTGTGAACACCACACTCGTATTTTTTGCACAGTCGACGTTAATCTGCAAGCACAAGTTCATACTGTTAGTGACTCGATGTCAAATTATTTGATATATGTAGTGACATCAATCGTAAAAGCAGTGAAAATTTTAGACATAAATAACAAATGTTTGTTCGCGTTCTGTGCATTTCAAAAAAGAGTTTCCAAAATTGTTTTTTCAAGCCCTTACGATTGACAGACTCTATTCAACATTATGTTCTGAATAAATGAAAAAAAAAATTTGGATAAGAGAAATGATATTGATATTAAGCGGAAACAAAATTTTCAATATACAAAAAATTTGATCATAATTAATATAATTTTTTTGTATAATATCATATTTTGTGCATGAAAGGTTATTTCATTAGATTTAAAATCAATTTCCCTTGTACACATATAAAGAGAAATACATATGTGTCTATGTATGTACTTGTGATAGACGATATTCAAACAATTTTCAAGGAAACCATTGAATTTTCCGTAAAGTAAACTTGAACATTTAATTATCTTCTCCTTTAAAGCATACATACGTATGCAAACATCTGAGAAAATTGATCGATTATGTGTTCGGAAAAACTTTAGTTTTCCACAAAAGTTTATCATCAAACAAGAGATCGTTAACCGTAATTGTACAAAAAGAATCATACAGTTAATAAATCATAATTTTTAAATTCAGCAAAGCTTTCAATATAGAAACATGTATTTAATATGTTTTATTGAGTTGAGGATAACGACAGTCATCAGTATTATAATGATACAAATATATAATATTTATTTTTTAATATATAAAAAATATAATTATTATGATTTAAGTTGAAATTTTTAAACTGAAGATCACTTTTTCTAGCTATGATCACTCTATTTTATATAACATTTACACGTATTGAGATATTATTATTATATATATTTTTTAAATATTTACATGATTGATTAATTTATGTTTTAATACATTTTCGTTTTGATTTTGATCTTCTTGATCATACTGTTCAAAGTACAACATTTTTTAACCATTTGGTTTAAATTTTTTATACATCATCACTTACACTGATCTCTTATTGTTGTTTTTTTTTTTATAATTATTTATTAGTTTGTGATGTGCGCTTCGTAAGTTAATATTGCTAAAGTATTATAATATTTTAAACATATCAATGAATTGACTTCGAAAATTTATTATAAAATTATTATTGCTGGTGTTTTTATTTTTAATAAATGCTTTTTTATTTTATAATATTTCCATTTTTCACAACCTTTGTTCCTTTTTGTATATTTTATCTATAATATTGATATAAAAAAATGGAAATTCAATTTATTTAGTATTTTTTAAATATATTTGAATACATTCACAGCACCCAGGTGACAGTTTGCAGCTTCTATAGAAGCAGATGAATTATTTGCTCGAACAGAAAGTTTCACAACAACTCGGTCTATAATTTAGTCCGTGCATATTGTGAACACCACACTCGTATTTTTTGCACAGTCGACGTTAATCTGCAAGCACAAGTTCATACTGTTAGTGACTCGATGTCAAATTATTTGATATATGTAGTGACATCAATCGTAAAAGCAGTGAAAATTTTAGACATAAATAACAAATGTTTGTTCGCGTTCTGTGCATTTCAAAAAAGAGTTTCCAAAATTGTTTTTTCAAGCCCTTACGATTGACAGACTCTATTCAACATTATGTTCTGAATAAATGAAAAAAAAAATTTGGATAAGAGAAATGATATTGATATTAAGCGGAAACAAAATTTTCAATATACAAAAAATTTGATCATAATTAATATAATTTTTTTGTATAATATCATATTTTGTGCATGAAAGGTTATTTCATTAGATTTAAAATCAATTTCCCTTGTACACATATAAAGAGAAATACATATGTGTCTATGTATGTACTTGTGATAGACGATATTCAAACAATTTTCAAGGAAACCATTGAATTTTCCGTAAAGTAAACTTGAACATTTAATTATCTTCTCCTTTAAAGCATACATACGTATGCAAACATCTGAGAAAATTGATCGATTATGTGTTCGGAAAAACTTTAGTTTTCCACAAAAGTTTATCATCAAACAAGAGATCGTTAACCGTAATTGTACAAAAAGAATCATACAGTTAATAAATCATAATTTTTAAATTCAGCAAAGCTTTCAATATAGAAACATGTATTTAATATGTTTTATTGAGTTATCCTCATTCAGTAAGTAATTAAGTCCGATAGTAAATATTGCATACTCTAATTTTTTTAAATTAAATAAATATGAGTATTTTAAGGATTGAGATATTTCATATACAAAATTTAATTGAAGCAAACACAAAATTTTCATATAAATAAAATAAAAATATTACATAACAGGATCTGTATTAAGTCTTGATGATTAGTCGATTTTAAAGATGATCTGTATTAAGTCTTGATGATTAGTCTATTTTAGAGATGATCTGTATTAAATCTTGAGGATTAGTCTATTTTATACTCGAAAAAAATGATTTACTTATCAACAAAATTTACTTTTTTTATATATTGCATATTTAAAGTCAAATTAGGGCAGCGTCTTAAAGACCACAATAAATCAGAAGGATTTAATATATAATAAAACTAATGATTATTTTTTATAATTCACTGCAGTTATTACAAACTCTTTTGTTCCACGAGGATTGGACACTTGAATAATTTTAACTCAAAATAAAATAAAATTATATCGCGTGCTCATATTGCCATTATTAATCTATGCTTCACCTGTGTGGAATAACGCCTCGAACACTAACCTTTCTAAGCTCCAAATAATACAAAATAAATCCCTAAAAATAATTTATAATACACCCATATAAAATAACTTGAAAAAACTGCATACCATAAATAATATTCCGTTAGTTACAGACATTACTAACAAACTAACAAGTAGATTCTATGACAGAATCACTAATAACCATACACTAACACACTTATGAAGAGGCTTGGTGATAACAACAAAATGTCTATACCCTTCAGATATAACACACAGATTACCTAAACACAATCTGTATTAGATCATCGACTTTAGAGAGTCTTTAATTAATATTATGTATCAGATGTATAATGAGCATTTATAATAATTGTAAATAGGTTTTTGAGCTGTTTCTCCTATAATGCTGTACATTAACATTAGAATAATATAATACTATAATTATTAACAAAATTAAATTAAAATTGTAAAATAGAAAATGATCAAGAGATCAGTAGCTATTAAAATGGATATAAGATATATTGTGAACATAATTAAGTAATAATAAAAAGCATTTAAAAATCAAATCAAATTGTGAAGACATTGCATCAAATGTATGTATGTATTCCGTACGAAAATGTGTAATAGAAGAAGGCCAAGAAATCACAAACCATTAATTATATCCGAACAGCAGATACGCCAACGGTTAATATTTTCATCTTTCCTTTTCACAAAGTGCTTTCCTCTGGAATAAGAGTTTATTGTGAGACCTAAGCCACGTGCCTCTTTCTCCTCATACCTCTCCGTACATCCGCTCCGTTTCCCTTTCAAGAGGGCCACGGATGGCAGGTTTCACAGTGCACATACACCACGATAGGTATACGACGGAAGTTTCACATGAGAACCCCCTTAAAAGATATATGTAACATACATATATGTACATATGTATATACTGATTTGATTTTTTTTTTTTGTAATATTATTGGCAAGTTCGCGTGCGTCTCACTCTCGTATTCTGTGCGTCCGTTTACGACCGAAAAGCGATTTATGTTGTTACCCCAGTTTACCTTACACGAGGCTCAAATTGCGCATTTCCTCCACGCAATCTGCACGCAATTTTGGCACGGTTAAAAACTGAGAATCAATTCCTATTTCGGCTGCCTTTTTATTATTTTCCCCCGAAAAATAATCTCACAAAACGCTCTTTTCCACCGCGAGCCGATTGAACCGTATTCGGACATCATAATTACACTATACGTGTTTCCAATCTTGAATATGAAATCTCAATATATGATATGTTTATATAAAATAAAAAGTAGTACTCAAAAGCAACTGAAAGTTTAATTTTTAAAATTTTGCTTTCATTAGACATATGTAGGGGATAGTACCATAAAAGGGTTATTTTTATAAATCGATTCATAAATACCGTTTAATCAATCGAAAATTGAAAAATATATTAACAAAACATAAAAAGAACCTTTAGGAAGGGAAATTGATAAAAACACATCATAAATTGTTCTTACGGTTTCGTATGCATAAGATTTTAAAAACATAAATTTTGTCCCTTTCATGGAAACCCGTCCATGAAAGGGACAAAATTTATGTTTTGAAGTTATATGTGAAAAATTTGTGTCTGTTTATGTGTGTGTGAATTTATATTTATCGGTAACAATTTAAAACAATATTATTAAAATATCAACTTATATTAAACATTGAAAATAATATTTATTGAAATGAAAACAGAACAAAATTTTACAAAAATTGTAATTATTTATATAGAATAAATCAAAGAAAACCGAATTTGAAAAGCGGGTTGCTTTGATTTTTTCCAAGATTTCTTTAAGAGCATTTTCAATGTCTGTAGGAGATTTTCTTATTCTTTTCGACATTTTGTAACCAAAATACGTAATAGATATTACTAATAAAATGATTCAACTAAACGGCTGTATAAATTCTAAAATAAATTATTATTTAAGTCATTTTCCATGAAAGAGCTGTCCCTTTCGTGGAAACATTGAATGGCCCTTTCAAGGAAATAGGACTTTTTGAGAAATAGCATCAAAATAAAAATATATTCACAGAGTTTAGAGAAAATAAACTTACAGGGTTTAATCCTTCATAACTGGGGTATTTAATGACGTTCTCAAAGTATTACACGCTAAATAAGTAAAGTAAGTCATTTACTTCAGCAGAAAACAGAAAAAAACACTTTTGGTAACAGAAATAAACTTTCACACACAAGTCCGAAAACGTTTGATCCTGAACTGTCAGATCAATTGGGAAGTTTTGCAGTATTGCCATTGTTAAAAAAAATATTCATTTCTGTGACGTTATTTAACATTTGACTGGCAATCGCGAATGGCCCTTTCATGGTACTTCTCCTCTACATACATTCAAACGTTCTAGTTCTCAAATTAGATTTGAAACTCTTTAAACTTATGTATGTATGTATGTATGTCATTTTGATAAGTATATGATAAGTTCACAGTGAAAAATGCAAAAGAAAAATGTAGTCTAATATGAATCTTGTATTTTTTTAATGTTTAGGGGTGGGTTCAATAGAAAATCGACAAACAGTCAACCAGCAATTTTATCTTGAAGTTTTGAAGCTGTTACGTAGCTTTGTGTGAAAGCCGGTAAAAAAATGGCTATTCACCCTCTCTAATGGTTTTAAACTATTTTTAAATAACGAAAGCATATTATGAATTGTCCTGAACTGTTTGGAAG
Organism: Arctopsyche grandis; assembly: GCF_051622035.1. Lineage (NCBI taxonomy): Eukaryota > Metazoa > Arthropoda > Insecta > Trichoptera > Hydropsychidae > Arctopsyche > Arctopsyche grandis. The sequence goes on from NC_135363.1 coordinate 2,457,064, forward strand.
ATTTATGTTTGATGGCATAGGTATTTGACCTCTTTTTTTATTATGCTGTACATTAACATTAGAATAATATAATACTTTAATTACTCACAAAAATAAAATAAATATTTAAAATACAAAAAGATCAGTAGATGAGTAGCTATTAAAAAATATATAAGATACATTGTGAACATAATTAAGTAAAAATAAAAATCATTTAAAAATCAAAAAAAAAATCAGATGGTGAGTCCTTTAAAGGTTATCGAATTATAAAAGTAATTTGTTGAACTCACGATTTTTAAAATTTAAATTCAAGTTAATTCTGTGTACTTCTTTTGTTTTAAAATTCAAAGCTTTTATCGAATATTTTATGAATAGCGAATATATGGGCGTTTTTGCCGTATTTTATTCTGGTTCGTTTTGACGTGTATTGTTTTGCGAAAATGCAATTACAATCAACAGTGCACCGTCAAATTAAACGCGCTCTGTGAAAACAAAGCTTTTTGGATGTGCTGATTAAAATTTAATGAAAAGTTTGAAAATGTGTGGAAAGCCGTTTCGAAACTATAGAATACGCGGAAAATGGCCGGTTTTTCTGTTATGTGTCGTCGTATTTTTCCATGTTTTCTTTGTTTTTCTTTTTATCGTCTACCATTACTTCCGACTTTCTTTCAGATACAGTGTTACTAGTATTTTGTTAACATGTAAAATATTCAAAAATATTCCGTTCGGAATGTATTCAGAAGAAAATTTTTGAATATGTCATGCTGGGGATTTTCCGCTTGAATCTTTTTTATGATATACGAAAAATTTCAATAAACAAATTTAAAGCTGAAATGGGAATGCTAGAGTTATCCCCCTATTTCCGAAAAATTTGAATTTTCATTGTAAATGTAATAAAAGTAAAATTTAATATTTTCCTTTAGGAGAAAAATATGGGTTTGATTATTTCCTAAAAAAAACACGAGAAAAATCAGTATTTTTCTTAAGCTTGAGACAAATTGAATCTAGGACTGTTCTTCAAGGACGAATCATATGTAAGTATATAGATTATTCATCAAAAGATCATTCACCAAATAAATGATTTATCAAAAAAAATAATAAACTGGTGAATTGTTATATTTATGAATGATTCTAGATAAACATTTCGTTTATGGAAAACCTACATATAATATACATACAAGTATTATTCAGTGGAAAACTATTTGTTTAAAGTTCTTACGCTTTCAATTATTTTGAAGCTCTCAAAACAGCAAACAGCAAAAACTTACAAAACAGCTATTCAATAGTTCAGAACAACTAACAACTGTACGAAAAAAATAATTAAATAAATTAGAGTTTCAAATATGCTTAAAAAAGTTAAAATTGCAAACATCATCTATGTTTTCCTATAAATAAAAAAATTGTGTATTCTATATAAAATTTTCAATGGATAAAATATAGGGTGTTTGGTAGCTAAGTATAAAGCCTTAAAGGGTTGATGGCTCATATCATTTAAAACATTTTGAGCCACACATACCTCAGTCCAAAGTCTCACGGTTTTTATTTAATATCATTTTTAATGATTTTTAGTAAAAACACCAAAATCTCCCAATTAATTGCTGATACTGCCTAAGTTAAAAGTGGCATTTTAGTCAATTATTATTTTTTTGTTTGTCTAATGTTTATTCAATCAAATAAAAATAAATGCAACCATTTGTCAACAGAAAAAAATAATAGAGGCACCATAAGTTTTCAAAAATTTTTCAAGTAGGAAAAATCTGATAATTTTTTTGTATTTTAAAAAATAACAAATTTTTTTTAACAGGTAAAACCTTTTTAAAAACATGCCTGTTTATTACCCTTTCTTTTAAGATATCACTCATGCAGATGTCTTGCTAATTACCAGAATTAAGGTGTAAAACTTAAATGAGGGAGCGCGCCGAACAAAGTCCGTCATTCACAAGCGACTTTAATGTTATCGTCTAATGTCAAATAAAACAAAAATTTTGATAAAATTATTTATTTTTTATGTTTAAACGGCGATTTCAAATGCATACTAGAGTCCTTCGTCTCATTTCCATGATGGTAATTTTGGGTTTAATCTCTGTTATTTTATAATTTTTTTTTTGTGTAAAAGATCCCACGAAGTTCCTCAGCTCTTCCCCAGATTTGAAATATCGTTATCATGGCACACGGTTTCAGTATTTGGAAGATGAAGATCCCTCACGAAGAATTCAGTTATGTCCATTTTTGTTAAACGGTGACATATGTAGTACGCGTGGTTCTTGAAAAGCAACTAATGGTCCAATCAATTAAAATTTAGTAGAGAAGGAACGAAAATTTTTCACAACATTTAATAACGGTCCAAAAAAGACGAAAATCCGAAATGAAAAAAGCAGATGTCATTCAAAAGAAAATTTTCCGTTTATGCATGCGCCGGAATAGATAGCACAACTTTGATTCGGCCTTATTTTCTACCTGAAATTTTAAGCAGGGATAATTACCTCTAGTTTTTAACGAGATACCAATGCTCGACTCGGAAAAACCAATCATCTTCAAACATGATGGTTGTCCAGCATACTGAAGATTAATAGTTTAAAGACAACTACAATAATTGTTTTTCGGATAGTTGCATCGACAAAGGTGGACTATGACTTAGGCTTGCTCGGTCACTTGATTTGATTTACAATTTTTTGTCTAAGTACAGGCTAAGGAGCTCATTTATGTACACAAAAAAAGTAACAGACAAGCAGAAAAATCTTTTAAAACCATGAAGAAGAGATAGAACCCAAAGTTACTATCATGGAAGTGAGACGAAGGACTCTAGTAAACATTTGAACATAAACAATAAATAATTTTATCAAAATTTTTGTTTTATTTGACATTAGACGATAACATTAAGAGGGCTGGACAGCAGCGCCTTGTCCATACAAACGTACTATACTTCTCCATTCCTCAATTATGGCACTAGAGAAATTATTTTTTAACATGCTATGGATATCCACCATTGGAGTGCATCTATCGTTTTATTTTTTTTATTAATTATTTTTTATATGAGCTAGGAGCCGCCAAACATCTATAAAATCGCCTCTTTTTTACACCCACGAAACGTGTCCAGCGTGCTTATTTAACGGTTGATTTAAAAAAAAATACGCCGATAGATGCACAGAAAGTATCTTTCTCATACCGATGATGAAATTTTTTTAAAAATTGGTCCAGTTTTGGAGGAGAAAATAGTAGAATACGAATCCTCGATTTTGTCAATTTAAAATACGTTTTATCTGGTCGAAGCGCAACTGTCGCATTCACTCAATATATATATTGATATATATTGTCGCATTCACTCAATATATACATACACTCAATATATATATCGAAGAAAGGAACGGTAACAAAATTAAAGTTTCAGGTGTACAGCCCTCTTAAAGTCGCTTGTGAATGACGCCTTTGTTCGGCGCGCTCTCTCAATTAGGTTTTACACCTTAATTCTGGTAATTGGTAAGACATCTGCATGAGTGATATCTTAAAAGAAAGGGCAATAAACAGGCATGTTTTTAAAAAGGTTTTACCTCTTAAAATAATTTTGCTTATTTTTTTAAATACAAAAAATTATCAGATTTTTCCTTCTTGACAAATTTTTTAAAACTTATTGTGCCTCTATTATTTTTTTCTGTTGACACAGATGGTTGTATTTTTTATTTATTTGATTGAATAAACATTAGACAAACAAAAAAATAATAACTGACTAACATACCACTTTTAACTTAGACAGTATTAGCAGTTAACTGTGAGATTTTGGTGTTTTTACTAAAAATCTTTAAAAATTAAATTAAAAAAAAAACCGTAAGACTTTGGACTGAAGTATGTGTGGTTCAAAATGTTCTAAATGATATGAGCTATCAACCCTTTAAGGCTTTGCACTTGGCTACCAAACAATTTTTTCAATTTATTTTATCTACATCGATATAGAAAGCTTTCTATTCGCCTGCAGACAATACTATATTGTTAAATGTAAGTCCTCGGTTTAAAAGCGAGCTGAATGCTAGCACTCTAAGGGAAAAGCCAGAAAGTAATACGATTTTCTGAGATTTTCCACAAACCATCGACTGTTTATTTATACCAATAGACATACATACATACGTACACGTGCAATATATTACAGTAAATGTACAAGAAAATAAAATGGCGCGAAAGCTTCAGATGTACAATAATGTATTCAGATCGATAGCGAGTGTTAGTTCACTTTTGAACTGAATTAATTCCGGAACGTGTCACATTGCGAAGGAGTTATAAATCTCCACCGGTTATAATTAATGATGGTTTGATTCCGGTTTTCGCTTCGAATATTCATTCATTTATTTTTTCTTCACGACAAAATTCACGCAATGAATAATTTATTAAGAAAGTTCGCACAAAACAAATACGAGGGCAGAACTTGCGAAAGTGAGACATGCTCTATCCATTGTTTATCAACACCGAGTTACGTTCCAGCATTTATAGTGTTAAAAATACAATGGACTAAATTTCCAATTCAACAAATTTACATGCATTTTATTATGTATCAAGACACATACTTTTCAAGTTATTGTAAAAAGGTTAAGATTTTGCTAAAAATATGTGTTAAGATTTATATATACATTTTTTTTGTAAAAAAATCAATGTGAAATTAGGACTTGGCTTCTGATAATTTGATCAGTATTTTTCGTCATTCATGATCAGTACGCTATTTATTTAAATCGAGATTGAATTATATAATTATTAATATTGACCAAAAGTTGATAGTAAAATATTAAATACTCATCAATTTTATAAAACTATTGACCAAAAAAAAAATCCCTTAGTATACATATGTACATATACTGTAATATATATGTATATAATTAAATTCAGTATGTTTTTAATACACATACATATGTACATATAATATTTAAGTGAGGTTCGGTTTGGTTGCGTTATATATAATAATAATATTTAATAGTTAATACTGATTACATAAACATAAACAATACATGGATTTTAATCATTTGATCAATATATTTATTTAATTAATAGTATATAATGTACTTATTTTTAATATCAAAGTAAATACCTTGTATAGTTTGGTTATAATACGATATTAAAACTGACCAAAAGTTGATAACGTATTACATAAATAAAAACAAAGTTTCACATAACAAGAAGTATATTGGATATATTGGATTAATTATATAAAATTAAATTTTGAAATGGATTTCTGACTTTCGACTATTTTTTTCGATCCAAAATTTAACATTAAAATTAAAAATACTAGCCTTATAAATATAACAATAGCAAAAGTATTGAATATAATGATTAATTAAATAAAAATTAATGTTAAAATTGATGTCAACTTTCAACAATAAAATTAAAAATACTGACCATATAAATAAAAACAAAATTTTACATAACAAGAAGTAGTAAATATATTGATTAATTAAATAAAATCTAATGTTGAAATGGATTATTAACTTTTGACTATTTTTTCTGTCAAAATTTAAACATTAAAATTAAAAATACTGACCTTATAAATTAAAACAAAATTTCACATAACAAGAAGTATTGAATATAATGATTAATTACATATATAAAATTTAATGTTGACTTTTGACTATTTCTGATGTCAACATTTGACATTATTTAAATTTAATTTAATTCAATTATTAAAAAAAATCTAATTGTCATAAATAAAATAATATAAATATTGCTAATTTTATTTGAAAAAACTACAAACTACAAAATAATAATCTATGGATACTTCAGTAAGTATACATACATATATGTAGATAAAATAAAAAATACTTTTTATTTATTATACAAATTAAAATTAAACATAAAAAATAAAAACAATAAAAAAAAACAATTTATATTCCATTTGAATATATACATACATACATACATAGATTATATTCTACACATTTATCGAAAAATTTCAAAAGAAAATCACAATCTTACACACACACACAAACACATGAATGAAGTGTCAGCTACTATCGCATGGCACATGTCGACTTTCGAATAAAATTTTAATCAAAAAGCGACAGCATGAATGATATGGAATATTGTTAATAATTAAAAACAAATATGTACCGAAGATGGTGTGCGTGTGTGTTATTGTGGTGTTTGTCAGAGAGTGGTGTGGTGGTGTGACCGTGTGCGTGGTGCGGCGCGGTGCGGCCGACTGGCTGCCGCAGTGGCCAACCCCGAACCCCTGCACCCCGCGCTGCACCACGCACCCCCACACACGATCACACTAAACACCAAATACCAAACGCCGCTTTGTGGAATCATTTCATATTTGGCGACATTTAAAAAATAAAAGTAAAAACCCAAATCCGTGATCATGTAGCTCAGTGTTAACGCATTCGAGTTATCAAGGAGGGTCGTGGGTTCGAGACCCACCCATGGTAAAAATTTTTTACTTTATCTATGCACTTTATTAGTTACAATAGATGAAGTATTGTAGAAATGATAAAATTCAACTTCGAAATATTGACTGATTTGAACTCAGAATCAATCACTGATCACGTTTTCATCTATCTTCTATATATGTGGGTTTGGTGCATCCGCTATAAAATCGCCAGACAAACGAACGACAGAACGGCAGCTTTAAACATAATTCTCGTTTTCTCGAATGATAGATTGCACAGGGTCGGTATTATTCAGTCTCACTGTCACACGCGAGAACTGGGTTTATTATTTATTTATACTCATTTATTTAGCCAGCAGCATAGCTCGGACGTTAAGCTTCTGCTTACCGTCAAGAAGGTGCCGGGTTCTATCCCTGAATGTAAATGAATTTTTCAGAGTATGCTGTTGGTCAGACCTGGATTTGTGACTCCAGGTTGATCGTTTCCTATCAGAGTTTGCCAATTTTCTCTGATTTCATTGTTGAAACGGTTCCCGGAAAAAAAATTGGCTAAAAATCCTTCCTACCTACTATGTCACCACTATTTGAAATTTGATGGATGTACAATAAAAATTTATGTACAATTCATAGATGTCTTGTTAATTTGCGAGTTTCTTCAGTGTCTCACAATTCAACGACTTATAATAAAAAAAATGCTGCATTTGTATTTGTAATTGGCCAGGAAGGCGCATTGGGATTTTCCTGTAAGGCCTTCCTGGTATATATGTAAAAATAAAAAAAATAAAAAAATAAATAAAATACCAGGAAGGCCTAACAGGTAACCCCAATGCACCTTCTTGTCCTGAAACATTGTATATTTGTATTATTATAACAGAGTAAATACATATCAATTAACATCCATATAGACATCTATGGTCAAATTTGTAAATTTGCAGCATTTTTTAAACAATTCAGTAAATACATATCAATTAACCGTTAATTAATAATCAGCAGCGTGGTCTAGCGGTGAGTGTTATATTCTTTTGTGCAAGTTGTCACGGGTTCGATTCCCACTGGAGTCTCGTTGTTGGCCAGACCTTGGTTTGTCGACGTCGATCGTTTCTTACCAGAATTTGTCAATTTTTCTGATTTTCATTGAAACGGTTCATGTAAAATTGGCTTTTCCTCTCAAATTTTCTATTGCAAACCTTGAGCTATTGTTATATCTCAGGTTTCGCCAGATTTCTCTCCATAGATGTCTCTGTGGTTGTTTATTGAATGTAATAAAAATTCGTATTGTTTGTAAAATTCGTAAAAGTTAGGGTTGGCCCTATTCATTTAAGATTAGGTAGTTGGGGTCGGTATTATTCAGTCTCACTGTCACACGCGAGAACTGAGACGGTGAGACTGCATATTAAAGTAAAAACGTGAAGGTAGATCGCATACTAAAGTATCGTGGATATGTGAAGGTAGGCCTCATACTAAAGTGGGGTTTGGTGCATCCGCTCTAAAATCGCCAGATTAACAGAACGGCAGCTTTAAAGGTAATTCTCGTTTTCTCGAATGATAGATTGCACATCAGATGGCGAGTAACCTTTCGATGTGCACAGATGCAATTATTAAAATTGAGTTGGATCTTTCTGGCGAGTTTAATAAGGAACTTATCGAAACTTGCCTTATTTAACTCGCCTGAAAGATCCAACTCAACTTTAATAATTACCATTTTAATAATTGCATCTGTGCACATCCCAAAGGTTACCCGTCATCTGATGTGCAATCTATCATTCGAGAAGACGAGAATTGCATTTAAAGCAGCCGTCCGTCAATCTGGCGTTCAATTTATCTGGCGATTTTAGAGCGGATGCACCGCATCCATATATTATATGTATATAAAATTGAATGTCTGTCTGTGTGTTTCGTATAGGCTCCTAAACCACTGAACCGATTACGATGCAACTTTCAAGATTTGTTGTATGCATGTCCGGGAAGATTACTGTGAAAAATAAACGGGAAAAAACGGGAACGAAAACGGGAAAAACGGAATGAGTGTCATTGCAAAGCAATAATTTCAAAATGTGTTCGACGGGAACGGGAACGGGAACGGGAATTGCATGCGTTATTGTGGCAATGCAACGCATGCCGGGTTCAGCTAGTGGTTTATAAAAAGTGTGTGTTCGTATTTGTGTCCGATTATTTTGGAGATAATTTGAATTCCGTTAGTTCTATCAAACTGAAACTTATTAACAGCTGCTGAAATATTTAACGTTACGTTGTAGCTTTTTTTTCAAATTTTTAGTTTGACCCAAAGTGGTACCTTTCCTTAAATGTAAGTTTTTGGAGTCAATTTTCTCCTTGGGAGATTGGACTGTTTATTTTTCATTTTATTTTAATTTATTTATTTACATATTAGCCACAGTGGCATTACATAATACTCTAACACGTCACTGTGACCAAACATATATGTAAGCATAATACAAATCTAATATATAATTTCGACATTTTGTAGATTCCGTGACGTCAAATTTAATTTAAAAAAAAAAACAAATGAATATTCAAATAAATTTAAACAAAATAAATCTATTCAAAATAAATTTAATAAAATGTTTACTATTAGATTAGCCATGTTTAAGCAGTTAATATTACAAATACCGAACGAAGCCGGGTAAAACCACTAGTACTTTATATAAGAAAATTGGCGAGACATCTATATTATATATAATATATTTTTGAAATCATATTCAAATTGTGGTGAAAAATAGTGAATTGAATTATTTTCGGGTGTTATTTATATTTATTATAAGCTATAAGCCCGGTGAAATATCATGGTGTGCATTATAAAAGTTAAATATTTAAATTTAAGATAGAAAATGTGCACTTTATCTTTTTTTTGCATGGACAATTTCATACATTATATGTATATTACAACCACTATATATTATAAAAATAAACACATTTATTTTTGCGAGATAATAGTTATATATGTAAATCAAACCTTCTTATAGTCACAATGTAGACGAATTTTTTTAAAACGAAAATTCTTTTCAAAAAAGTATTGTTATTTTTAAACAATAAAAGCTTAATATTTGCTACAAACATAAATATGAAAATTCAAACTGATATTTTTCGCATAACGTTTGAATAATTTTGATTCTTTTCACGGTCAACACTTTTCATAGTATGTACATATATGTATATTTTAATGAGGTTTGATAAAAAATCATAACGACTAACAGTCCTTTGTCAACATATTAACGTTTCCAGGTATATTTTTTTCAATGTGTTTTATGATAAGGGTTTGTTTTTTAATCCACCCATTATTTTTATTTTTTAATTTTTTTTTTTCAAATAAAAAACTACGTTAAACCGTTAGAGTAACTTAAATAAATTCACTTCGCATTAATAAGCTGTGGATTATTTCTAAGATAAAGTGCGTATGTTCGTCCATGTGCGTTTTGCGTTCATTCGCGCACTTTTTGAATGTTCTTCTTATAGTGCCAACGCACCAGGCCAACGAAGGGCACCACAGGTCAACTTTTGAAGTACAAACTTGTGAAATAGCGTATAAAATATCGAAATAAAAATTAAATTAAAAAATTGAAATTACATCAAAATTTAAAGTTTTATATTATTATTATATTAAAATTAAATTCAAATATCAAAATAAAATTATAATTCTTATATTAAAATTAAAATTAAATATGGAAAGTTAAAACAGAACACACACAATTTAAATAAATTTTCGAGATTGAGCTTAAATTAGATCATCAACAATCGTATAGAGGTAGTCCTCCAAATATGATCCATCCATACCAGCAGCATGAACTAGTGGTTAGCAATGTCTTGAGAAGATCAGTGTGGTTGTGATTTGAAGTCACACTGGTTGCTGCTGGCCAGACCTTGGTTTGTAACCAGGTCGGTCGTTTCTTATCAGAGTTTGCCAATTTCTCTGATTTTCATTGAAAATCAGAAAAATTGGCTTGCCTCCCCATTTCTCTCGCGAAATTTTGAGTTATTGTGTTATATCGCAGATTTCGCCAGGTTTCTCTCCATATACATGTCTCTGTGGATGTTTATTGTATATCTTTTGATTTTTAAATGCTTTTTATTATCACTAAATTATGTTCACAATACATCGTATATATATTTTAATACCTACTGATATCTACTGATCATTTTCTATTTCACAATTTTAATTTAATTTGGTTAGTAATCATAGTATTACATTATTCTAATGTATTGTACAGCATAATAGGAAAAATAACTCAAAAACCAATTTACAAGTTTATTGTTTATAAATTTGTATTGTTTCATGAAAATGTTATTGATCGTATTGTATATGATGTTTGCAATGTCTGACCATAGATGTCATGTATGGTTTCGATTTATGTAATAAAAAAAATAAAAAATAAAATATACACATATATACTAGCTGAATCCCGCATGCGTTGAATGCAATTCCCGTTCCCGTTTTTGGGCGATTTTTTCCGTTCCCGTTCCTGTTCCCATTTGTCGGAAAAACGCAGGCGGCGAACACATTTAACGTCTCTTCAAAGCCGTGCCATCATAAACCAACTGGTGACGTGGTTACCGACAAACAAATTTCCTAGACTACACAATGGCGCTTCAAACTTTCGCGTCGGTAAAATCGTAAAATAATAACGAACATTATTATTAAGAAGTTTTTTCCCGGTTTTTTTTCACAGTAAGTTCCCGGAGATGCATACAACAAATCCTAAAAGTTCCATCATAATCGGTTGAGTGGTTTAGGAGCCTATATGAGACAGACAGACAAATATACATTCATTACTATTATATGTATATATGTATGTATGTATATATATATATATATATATATATATATATATATATATATATATATATATATATATATATATATATATATATATATATATATGTATATATATATGTATATATATATATATATATATATATATATATATATATATATATATATATATATATGTATATATATATACATATATGTATACATATATATATATATATATATATATATATATATATATATATATATATATATATATATATATATATATCGATGTATATGTATATCGTCGCTATGGAGCAATCTGTTAGGCGAATGTGCATGATTAATTGATGTAATAATAAAATAAAAAATTTGCGCCATACGCGCATTGTTCTTCCGTGCACGTCTGATCTGAACGCAGCTTTACACATGTAATAGCAATATTTCAAGTTGATGTTCGCATGAGCACTACACTCAAACAATATGTACGTACAAATGTATACATCGTCCTTTACAATCGATCTAAACGCAAATTTCAAATTTAAAATTGCAACATATGTATGTATGTCGAACGGTTTTTCTTCGTCGCGATTTACGTTTCTTGGAAATGTATTCAATGTGAAAATTTAATGAATTTTCTCGGAAAACTTTCGCAATACGTACGCAGCTTTCTTGTATGTATGTTCGTGTTTAGTATGCCTTCAAAATGGACGCATTACTTTTAAGCATTTAGTCGGGTATGTTTACTCAGGTCTCTGATAATCCGCAGCGTCCACGTCAGCTGAAGATATCAGAGACCCAACAGCCCTTACCCTGGATTATGTAATGGCAATATTGCCACTCGACGAAAATATGGCACATTCCGCGTTGGATTTTTCCCAAAACGCAATATTTTATTTTATTATGCAAAACAATTTCCAATATCTTTATGTTATAGGCTCGTAAAAGAAAAACTTTCGAGGGCTGTTTTCCTTGAGGACGAAGCCTGCGGTCGAATTTATTATGCGGCATTAATTTAGTTCTTGTATACAAAATGTTTAGATTTATTGCCGCGGAAATAATAAATACTTGTGATTCATTCTTTACGAGTCGCACGCAATATATTATTATATCGAATTTGGAAGGGTTAAAATCACCACCCCCAATTAAAATTTGATACTGAAATAATTAATTTGCTTGTAGGCGGTGAAGTATATATTTGTAATTTTTTTACATGGGAGGTTTTTTCAATGCGTCATTATGACCAAATCTAGCTATCATATTAAGTTATTAAATAAAAAAATGAAAGTATTGAGTCGGTCCTGTGTTCAATCCGCAAGTGGTCGAATTTTTTTCAAATACCTTTTAAATATATTTAATTTAATATTTAAATTTAATTTTTTAATATGAAAAAAATGGTAAAAACTACCTGCCTACTTATATAGGTATATAAACAATATAAAACATCAATAGAAAAATCAATTAATTAAATAAATTGTCAATAGATGGCGGTAAACGGTCAGAGACTTAGCGCTGTCTATTTGCTTTGAGGAAACATTGGTAGCAAACAGTATATATATGTATATATAGAAGTTTTTGTCTTTTTTTATTATATTCGTATACGTTTTGTTGGCAGTGGTTTAGCTGTCACGTACATACATATGTATATCGAATCAAAACGACTATTATAGTACGGCGTGCTTTATTTGCAGTTTTTAAGAAAACCTTGATATATAATATGTATATCATATTTATAAGTATTAACACTTTTTTTAAAATATGTACATACATACATACATATGTACATATTCATATATTACAGTAAGAGTGTAAAGCTACAATCAGTATCCACTGACTAGTAACTGTATGCATCATCAAAATCACGACAGTATACACAAGGGAATAAATGAACACGTTTACTAGTAAATTCATACACTAGCTATGTGCACGCAGTAATTGTTTACAAAAGGAATAAAAATTCCACATTCTTAACAGGTACATACATATACATATATGCAGTTGGTCTACTACGGATTTAACTAAATTATTTAAAAGAATGCGACATTATATCGAACATATTATTAATGAATAAAATAAAATGTAACCTAACCTAAAATCGTAGGTAAAACGGATGTACGTAATTGTAAAACTTCTACAGTGGATTTAACCTTGTTAATTATTGTCTATTTCGTATCAATTCGACAGTAAATTAGTTATTTAAATACAACCAGTTATATTCTTGAGCATAAAATTCAATGAAAGAGCAACGTCAAACTTTGGTCAGCTGTCAAACCACTCAAATTTAATTCGTTAACAGATTAACTAGTACACATCAGCAAACAATAATTGTACAGACTAGTGCATGAGTTTTCCAGAGCAGCAAGTGCATGAGTTTTCGCATCAGTGTATACATTGTCTAGTAAGATCATCTGCGGAATCTAGCGTCGTAAGCTTTAGCTAAAAACCAAAGCTAGTGTACAAACTTACTAGTCAGTGTATACTGATTCGAGATTTGACACTCTTACTGTAACATACGTATATACTACATATGTAGTATATATGCTCGCTTAATGATATAGGATGTATAAAAAACCGTCAATTTTCACATATATTTTTTATTTTATTGTTACAAATCAATATACACTCGTCATTACAGATTTGCTCCAATGCGACGGGTGTACGTTAACGAAATACAGAATACATAAACAATCAGAAATACAGTAATACATATACAATCAGAATATATAGCATATAACAATTAATCAGAAATAGTAATCATAGAGACAACTATGGATTATTTTTAGATTTTTTTTGTGTACAATTTTTATACGTAATTATAGAGATGTCTATAGAGATATCTATAGATTTCAGATTACTGTGTATAATTATTACAAATTATACACAGGCAGATTTTGTGACCACAGGATTAGATCTAATACCAATTTTCAGGAACCGTTTCAGCAATGATCAGATAAAATTGGCAAACTCTGATAGAGAAATGATCGATTTGGAGTCACAAAACCCCCAAATCTAACCAGCAGATGGCGAGAACTCGAACCTTTGACCTCAGTGGTGCTAAATATATACGCTACCACTAAGCCAAACTGCTGGCTATATATAATACATACATACGTATGTGGATTTCAATAAAATAAAAATCAAAATCCAGTATCACATAAGTCGAACACGATTCAGGAAATTGGCCAATTTAAAAGACCTGACAATTCATTGAAAATTGACGGCAAAGGTAATGATCGCGTGACCATTTTCCCGCAATGACAATAATTGATTGCTGGAAAAGCTCAACTTTTACTCGGACATCGATTTCACTCTAAGAACAAGTTTTTAAATCAAATGGAACATTCTCAAACTCAACATTTTGCATTATATTAATATAATACAATACAAAGCCTTATTATATAATAATAGGGTTTGTGGAGTAAATTAGTCTTCGAAATTCGGCGTCAAGCTTCTTGCCACAGAGCACAAAGCCTTGTTTTATAGAAAATGTCGACACAGTACGAAATAAAAGAAGGCTTTTATTTAAGTTTTAAATTAATATATACGGGTTTATTCCCTTGTTTCTTTGTTGTCTGTCTTGACTGAATATACATATATATATAGGTACGTGTGTGCAATACTAATGTTTCTCAAATCATATACATATGTACATATGTATATAGTCAAGGATTTGTAAACTTTGCGTAATTCAATTAAATGTAAAGGTTTCCTTGTGATTTAAATGTTGCAATTAATTCAGGGCTGATTGGTTTTGAAGAAGCGGTCTACGTATTTACATTTTTCCAATGCATACTCAATTTCGATCAACTGATCCACCATTACGAACTTTTTAATATAAATAGTATTGAAAGCAATCTTGGGAATAGTACATAGTGGTTTCCAATTACCATCTGGAGATTGATAAAATGAATATTTCATAAATAAATAAATTGAATAAAGTTTTTCAAAAGTTACTAGGACTTGTTCTTCTATATATGTACATATATCTATGTATATATAGCCAGCAGCATAGCTCGGTTGTTAAGCCTCTGCCTAACTCCGAGAGGGACCAGGTTCGATCCCTTGAGCTGACCTCGATTGAAGAAGAATTTTTGACCTCGATTGAAGAAGAGTATATCTGTATTATATCTGAGTATTGCTGCTGGTCAGACCTGGATATTTGTGACTCCAGGTCGATCGTTTCCTACCAGAGTTTGTCAATTTTGTCTGATTTCATTGTTGAAACGGTTCCTGATTAAAAATTGGCTAAAAACCTTCTTATCTATTATGTCACCACTATTTGAGTATGATTAAGTACGATAAAATTTATGTACAATTCATAATGTCTTGTTAATTTGCGAGATTTCAGTGTCTCATATTTCAGCGACTTGTATAATAAAAATGCTGTATTGTTTGTAATTGGCCAGGAAGGCGCATTGGGGTTTATCTATAAGGCCTTCCTGGTATAAAATGTAATAAAAAATAAAATACACGTTACCACGTAGATAGATATTTAGTAAGGTTGTCGCGTTCTTGAAGGACTGATGATCTGTGTGAATTAAGCAAAACGGTCAGATTAATACGCATGTCAGACAGATTCGTTTAATTATCCTCAAACTAACTTAATAGTTAGTAAATTATTTTTATGTGCCGTCGTAATAATACAATATAAATCGCAGCTTCCTAAATTCCTTCTACTGTGACGCTTAATTGAGATGAATTTGCGTTTTGAATTTATAATAGGTGGCAGATGGAGTTGCTTTTTATAATACAATACTGCTTTTCCTCTCTATATAAAATGTAGTTTCATCAAAAAATTAGATTTAACCCTTTGGCTGCTACGAGGTTTTTCAATGTCCAAGCGAAAAATGCTAACATTTGTAATTATTTTGAAAAAAAATAAATATAATATTTTTTTTTACATACTTACTTCGCCGAACGCTTGTAATTTTTATAATACTTTATATACATTTTTAGAAGCAGTTATGGACTCGTGCTCTCTCTTTCTGTCTTGCTTTTACATGCGTGCGTGCGAAAGAGATACCTACATATATACACTAAATAAGTTTTGACGATTATTTTCCGACGCTTTATTCTTTTCAATAATCTATTTTTAGATATCGATGTATCCTTACAACATGCGATATATTCGAAACAGGTAGCGGTCTTTCTCTCTTTCTTTCTTGGTTTTAATTGTGTACGTGTGAGCGAGACACACAAGGATGTGAAGTTTCTAATAATCAAATATTTTTTCAACATGTATCATAAACATTTTGTATGCATTTCAGTTGCATTCGATTGATTGCATGAATTCGTGACGTCTCGTGACCTATATAATTGAAAGCGGATTTCTATTGTTTTTTGCCATTTATTTTAACTCTGCAAAATGATATCGGACAGTGAAAGTGATGAAAGCGAAATAATAGCTCCTCGCCGAGGAACTCGACCAATCAGCAGCTCTACTGATTCTGAAAATGAATTTATCGACAATAATCAATTCCCAAGTAATAACTCCTTATATGACATTGACAACGAACCCGAAATTTACTTTGATGATGAACCCGAAATTGAAGAGCTTTTATTTAAAAAATTGATAAATGTTTATAAAGCTTGATTGTAAAATAAATATAAATACGTATACAAAAAAAATGTTTCGTGCCACTGATGCGCTGGTGGCTCAAAGAAAGTATTGAAATACGACAATTAATGACGAAAACAACGATCGTCGTAGCAATCTTCGCCGATTTCAAAACAACGATTTATCGTTGTTGTAGCAGTCAAAGGGTTAAATAAGCTATCAATATTTCCAGATTTCATGCCTTTCAATTTGCGTCGAACAAATCGAAAATAGTTTAATAGAAAATAGTAAAAGTTTTTCTGTAGGGCTGCTGGTCAGACCTGGATATTTGTGCTCCAGGTCGATCGTTTCCTATCAGAGTTTGCCAATTTTCTCTGACTTCATTGTAGAAGAAACGGTTCCCGGTAAAATTGGCTAAATATACTTCCTACCTACTATGTCACCACTATTTGAGATTGATTAATGTACAATAAAATTTATTTACAATTCATAGATGTCTCGTTAATTTGCGAGTTTTTCAGTGTATCGTAATTCAGCGACTTGTATAATAAAAAAATGCTGCAATGTAATTGAACAGGAAGGCGCATTGGGGCTACCCGTAAGGCCTTCCTGGTATATATGTAAGAAAATAATAATAAGAAATAATAATAATCATTGAAATCTTTTTGATTGAAATCCTAATCATGAAATCCCACACATTTTATATATTTATAGTTTATATTGTCGTACATTTGTTATTGAAATATTGTTTAAATTGCCTTTTTATTTTATTTTATAATTATTTTTTATATTTTAGTACATTAGGTTTTTTTATATACATTTATATTTAGACGATAAAAGTAATTGTCAAAGTCATGTTATGGACAGTAAAACTTACAGTAATATATCTAAAAACCTTGCATTAAATTATATCGTAATAATATTGTATAGTTAAATAGGAAATAATTTTTAAAAATAAAGCCCTAATAGCGAAGCCCTAATAGGCATTAACTAAGGGGGGCGAAGCCCTAGGCGGCATTTAATCATGAGGGTGCGGAGGGGCGAAGCCCCAAAAGGCATTAGTTAAGGGGGGCGAAGCCCTAAACGGCATTTAATAATGGGGGCGCGGAGGGGCGAAGCCCTAAAAGGCATTAACTAAGGGGGGCGAAGCCCTAAACGGCATTTAATAATGGGGGCGCGGAGGGGCGAAGCCCGAAAAGGCAACTGATAATAGGGGCGAAGCCCTAGACGGCAATTAACCATGGGGACGTGGAGGGGCGAAGCCCTTATCGGCAACTGATCATGGGGGCGAAGCCCTAAACGGCAATTAACCATGGGGACGTGGAGGGGCGAAGCCCTAAAAGGCAACTGATCATGGGGCGAAGCCCTAGACGGCATTTAACCATGGGGACGTGGAGGGGCGAAGCCCTTATCGGCAACTGATCATGGGGGCGAAGCCCTAGACGGCATTTAATCATGAGGGTGCGGAGGGGCGAAGCCCCAAAAGGCATTAGTTAAGGGGGCGAAGCCCTAAACGGCAGTTAATCATGGGGGCGCGGAGGGGCGAAGCCCTAAAAGGCATTAGGTAAGGGGGGCGAAGCCCTTGACGGCATTTAATCATGGGGGTGCGGAGGGGCGAAGCCCTAATAGGCATTAACTAAGGGGGGCGAAGCCCTAGACGGCAATTAATCATGGGGGCGCGGAAGGGCGAAGCCCTAAAAGGCAACTGATCATGGGGGCGAAGCCTTAGACGGCATTTAATCATGGGGGCGCGGAGGGGCGAAGCCCTAAAAGGCATTAGCTAAGGGGGGCGAAGCCCTAAACGGCATTTAATAATGGGGCGCGGAGGGGCGAAGCCCTAAAAGGCAACTGATCATGGGGGCGAAGCCTTAGACGGCATTTAATCATGGGGGCGCGGAGGGGCGAAGCCCTAAAAGGCATTAACTAAGGGGGGCGAAGCCCTAAACGGCAATTAATCTTGGGGGCGCGGGGGGCGAAGCCGTAAAAGGCATTAACTAAGGGGGGCGAAGCCCTAGACGGCATTTAATCATGGGGGTGCGGAGGGGCGAAGCCCTAAAAGGCATTAATTAAGGGGGGCGAAGCCCTAAACGGCAATTAATCTTGGGGGCGCGGGGGGCGAAGCCCTAAAAGGCATTAACTAAGGGGGGCGAAGCCCTAAACGGCAATTAATCTTGGGGGCGCGGGGGGCGAAGCCCTAAAAGGCATTAACTAAGGGGGGCGAAGCCCTAGACGGCTTTTAATCATGGGGGCGCGGAGGGGCGAAGCCCTAAAAGGGAACTGATCATGGGGGCGAAGCCCTAAACGGCAATTGCTCATGGGGCGTGGAGGGGCGAAGCCCTAGAAGGCAAAGGCTCAGGGGGGCGCCGAGGGCGAAGCCCTAGAAGGCAAAAAAAAATATTAGATTTTTTTTTTTTTGATTTTTTTAAATTTTTTTTTTTGATTTTTTTTTGTTTTTTTTTTATTTATTTTTTTTATTTTTTTTTATTTTTTTTTATTTTTTTTTTAAATTTTTAAATTTTTTTAAATTTTTTTTTTTAATTAAATTAGCTTAGTCATGTTTAAGCGGTTTATATTATAAACACTGAGCGAAGCCGGGTAATACAGCTAGTTTAGTATATTCATCAA
The DNA here is from genome assembly GCF_051622035.1 of Arctopsyche grandis. NCBI lineage: Eukaryota > Metazoa > Arthropoda > Insecta > Trichoptera > Hydropsychidae > Arctopsyche > Arctopsyche grandis. The sequence continues at coordinate 2,476,354 of NC_135363.1, forward strand.
ATCATAGTATTAATAAAGTTTTTTGATTTACTTTTCATTGATGAATAATGAAAATAAATATTAAATTGAAAATTTTCAAAATAACATATGTACATATGTATGTATGTACATGCATTCATACAACACATACATACATTGAAAAAATTATTTCCATGCTAATTGTAACATTTGAAAATTACAAGGTTTATCTTAGTTTTGGACAAACCTCCTAAAACTTTTCCGATCGCTTTGAAACTTTGCCATTTTTTTTGGAATAAAAAACGTTTATTTTATCGGAGAGGTTTTGAAAAAACGATGAAAACAATTTCAGAATAATTTGAATTTAATAAAAGGATAAAGGGTATAAAATCATTTACGTCATTGCATTATTTTAAACCAAATTTGAGGGCCATGAATTTATGATACCGCAAAAACCCGTTGAAAAACCTTAGATATGTATGTATAACATGTCATGTAAAACAATCAAGAAAAAAAGTAGTTCGAGAAACAGTTGTCAAAAGTCGTTTTGAGAATTCTTTTATCAAAACGACTTGCAGAGCATCTGTAGCCTAGCCTATGAGACGCGGTATTATTTATCTTTAGGCAATAAAACTGCCACTCATAGTAAAAAAAAACGTTTTGAATGAGTTCGTTCATTCGGTCCAAATATTTGAAAATATATAATTTCTTGTAAGGTCTTTGTAATATTTTATACGCATAAAATATTATTAAAGAAATTATACATTAGATGAACAGATGAGCGCTGGATGACAGTTATAGATGTAAACATAATTCGTTATACATATGTATGTATGTTTCGAATTTACAAAAGCGAAAGATATTAATTAGTAAAATTATACCTTATTAAATTATTGATAAACGAAATGAGCCTTAATTACTATAAACTATCATATAGATTTTAATGTGACTATAATAACACTGAGCAACAAAAACGAAAGCATTTAAATTGCAATTACCGCTCGAGTTAGTACGTTTAGATAAAAATAAAAAATATTGAAATAGAAAACCAATCCTTATAAACGAGGTGAAATAAAAAAATTGCCAAATAAATGCAAAATAGCACGGAGAAAAAATCCGTAAAAAATATATATTTTTGACTTTTAAAATTCGCTAGACAATTAATTATAAGTATTTTAAAGCAATGCAATATCACAATCAATAGGAAAAACATCTGACTATTGATTCCAATACTCACTTTGAGCACAGCAATACTAGGTTTTGAGTTAAAGACCGCAAAAGCCAAAAAACTGTAAAAATCGCGCATTTTTTTAAACGCTCATATCTCGTAAACGATCACTAACCAGCAAAAATCAATATCATATTCGAATTCAGTGGGTCAAAGTTAGTAAAGATTGGTTAATCTCCGCTCTGGTAACTAAAAAACGTGATTTTTTGTGGCTCAATGTAATTTTCAACAATAACCATAGAACGGGAGATGTTTAAAATTGCTTTAACCCTTTGGCTGCTACGAGGTTTTTCAATGTCCAAGCGAAAAATGCTAACATTTGTAATTATTTTGAAAAAAAATAAATATAATATTTTTTTTTACATACTTACTTCGCCGAACACTCGTAATTTTTATAATACTTTATATACATTTTTAAGAAGCAGTCGTGGACTCGTGCTCTCTCTTTCTGTCTTGCTTTTACATGCGTGCGTGCGAAAGAGATACCTACATATATACACTAAATAAGTTTTGACGATTGTTTTCCGAGGCTTTATTCTTTTCAATAATCTATTTTTAGATATCGATGTATCCTTACAACATGCGATATATTCGAAACAGGTAGCGGTCTCTCTCTCTTTCTTTCTTGGTTTTAATTGTGTACGTATGAGCGAGACACACAAGGATGCGAAGTTTCTAATAATCAAATAATTTTTCAACATGTATCATAAACATTTTGTATGCATTTCAGTTGCATTTGATTGATTGCATGAATTCGTGACGTCTCGTGACCTATATAATTGAAAGCGGATTTCTATTGTTTTTTGCCATTTATTTTAACTCTGCAAAATGATATCGGACAGTGAAAGTGATGAAAGCGAAATAATAGCTCCTCGCCGAGGAACTCGACAAATCAGCAGCTCTACTGATTCTGAAAATGAATTTATCGATAATAATCAATTCCCAAGTAATAACTCCTTATATGACATTGACAACGAACCCGAAATTTACTTTGATGATGAACCCGAAATTGAAGAGCTTTTATTTAAAAAATTGATAAATATTTATAAAGCTTGATTGAAAAATAAATATAAATACGTATATAAAAAAAATGTTTCGTGCCACTGATGCGCTGGTGGCTCAAAGAAAGTATTGAAATACGACAATTAATGACGTCAACAACGATCGTCGTAGCAATCTTCGCCGATTTCAAAACAACGATTTATCGTTGTTGTAGCAGTCAAAGGGTTAAAAAGCTATTTTTTCGAGAATTGCCTCTGCGAATCGTAAACGATGTAATAATTTAATTATGGGAAAAGCCGAAAAAAATTATTCGAGCTCCGCAAACGAATTTAAGTATGCGCTTTTTTTTTCGTAAACGTATTTCATCATTGAAAAAAAATATAATCTTGAAAACTTTGAGAATCGCTACTAGAAAATATTTTGTAATTATGTATAACTAATACAGTGTTGAGAAAATTGAGAATAGAGTGTGAATTTATCCAATTGATAAAACTGAAATATAACATTTAAAAGAAAAAAAAGTGTGTCCATTTGAAAAAAAACTAAAAGCACTGCGCGAAAGATTCAATCGATCATTTTTCTTTTATATTATTTTGGAGAATATGTAGGTACATATGATTTGTCATCTTACAATTATTTTTTGTGAAAAGGTGCTACACATGTATTTATAAAAGTACGTTTAATATAAAATTCCAGCAAATGTAATATAATATAGCGAAAAAAATTAATAGTATGATTCGTGTTGTTACGAAAAATTGGTAAAACTGAAACGAAAAATAAAGCGGTATAAAGCATATGTATGTAGGTAGAATATTTGTCAGTGCATCGGAAATTTCTATAACGGAGACGGTCGCGGTCGTTCCTTGCAAAACGCAGAGTTTACGTAAGCTTGGCGACCACTTCACCAGCGGGCCGGGCCGTGTCGGCGGTCGCCCACGCGCCCAGGTCGCCCAGTCGCCATCGCCCAGTCGACGATCGCCCAGTGCGATGGGCGCCCAATTGACGCAGGGCCCAATTGACGCAGTGTCCGCCAGTCTCGTCGTCCAATTGTCGCAGTGGCGAGTAACACTGGTCGACCAATCGTCCTGGGCGCCCAATCGTCGCGTACCGAGGACACGAACCTTTGACCTCAGTGGTGCTAAATATATACGCTACCACTAAGCTATACTGCTGGCTATATGTACATACATATATGTACATATTTATTTATTTTATTTTACATATATACCAGGAAGGCCTTACAGGAAATCCCAATGCGCCTTCCTGGCCAATTACAAATACAAATGCAGCATTTTTTTATTATAAGTCGTTGAATTGCGAGACACTGAAAAAACTCGCAAATTAACGAGACATCTATGAATTGTACATAAATTTTTATTGTACATCCATCAAATTTCAAATAGTGGTGACATAGTAGGTAGGAAGGATTTTTAGTCAATTTTTTTTTTCCGGGAACCGTTTCAACAATGAAATCAGAGAAAATTGGCAAACTCTGATAGGAAACGATCAACCTGGAGTCACAAATCCAGGTCTGACCAACAGCATATTCTGAAAAATTCATTTTCATTCAGGGATAGAACCCGGCACCTTCTTGACGGTAAGCAGAAGCTTAACGTCCGAGCTATGCTGCTGGCTGTAGGTGTACATATGTACACCTACATTGTATGTATAATGTATTTGGATATGTACACAGCGTTGATTTGGGATGACCTGTCCTGTTGCTATTGCATATATGAAAAGAAATTGCATACATTGTAACATTGATAACATTTACTATACGTATGTAAAGTCAGAAGAGATTGAATTATGTCGATGAGTTATATTATGCATAGATAAAGATCCGTCATATATACTCATATGTATCATATCATACATACTGAAGGAGACAAATGTTTTCCCCCGATTCAACATAGAGAGATAGGGATGCTAATTCTGATACACGCAATCCAAAATACCAAATTTAAAAGCTGTAAAACACGATTACGAGTGATCGATTTGTGGCGTGCACGCAAACACTGCGAACGTCAATCGCGATAGCTCCACGTGCAACGAAACATCTGCGACCGAAAGATTCAACGTTACAAATGTACTCACTCACTATGAATGTCCACGTTCGTGTGCTAAATCGGCAATGGCTATAAATAAGTATTGATTGTGCTATTAATACACCGTCCGATTGGCTGGTTTATAATGTATTTTATTACACTCGTAAATATATTAATTGAATATTAAAGTCAAGAACTTTAAATACTTCTTTAGATTATTTTTACATATACATATATTGTTGTGTAGGGGTGGGTGGAGTATCCAAATAAAAGGCCAAAGTCGCTTCACAGCATTTATTGGATGTTTAAGGAGATCCACGCCCTGCCAGTGCTCCGTCCAGAATGCCTTTGTATGGCCTAAGTACCTGCTTATAAAAGGCAGGTCGCTCACCGCATCTTTCTCGACGCGTTTGTTTACCTATTGTTATAGTCACGTACTAGATATGCAGTCCCACGCTTTCGCACTGTCAGTTCTGATAACTCTAGCGGGAAGAGACTGGATTACCGACCACTAAGTCCATTGTAAGCTGACAGCACTTAAGCCTGTAGATAGTCCTCGAAAACCAATTATAACGGCGGCTGCTTTTAGCATTTGCTATAATATATACCAGGAAAGCTTGACGGGATGACCCCAATGTGCCTCCCTGGACAATTAATTACATACAAACAATGCAGCATTTTTATTACATAAAGCACTGTATTTCGAGAAGCTGGAGGACACGAAATTAACAATTAATTAATTAATTAAAAAATTAATCCATTGAGACATCTATGAATTCTGTAGACTTGAAAGCATGTTTCAAGTCAAAGCATGTAACAACCCAATCTTAAATGAATAGGGCCAACCCTTACTTAGCCTAACCTATCCTAACCCTTAAATAATACCAACCCTAACAATCTAATATTAAATGAATAAAACCAACCCTGAAATTGTAACTGGTTATGATTTCACTGAAACGTCATTGAAAATATATTTTCACTTGAAATATAATTTCACTGTGACACATACATAATACAGAAGATTTGTGGCAGCAGGTAAAATGATTTTTAAGGAACCGTTTCAACAATGATCAGATAAAATTGATAAACTTTGATAAGAAACTATCGAGTTGGACTCACAAACACCCAAGTCTGACCAGCAGTATAGCGGGCTCGAACCCAATAATCACTTGGTGCTAAACATACACGCTACCAGTGAGCCATACTGCTGGCTAAAATTAAAGAAATTATTCAATACATTTTTGAGGTTATCTATATGTATGTGTTGGGATCATTTCTAGCCAGTCAGTCAGTTGACTTGCGACCAATACTATCGTATGTGTATATTTTGGAGGGTTCTCAGATAAAATTACCGAGCAACGCCTGGTAATTCCATAGTTTTCAATATATAACCAGCATAAATTTTACCCCTTAAATTTATCAAAAATATCAAATTTTAATGACTTCGAGGTGATTTCTAAATAATTTATCTGTTTTCAGTGCATTTTGAGTAATTTCAATACACAATCGGCCAAATGTCCGTTCGGCCAAACGTCCGTCGGTCTAATGTCCATTCGGCCAAAATTCCATCGGGCTAATGTCTATTCGGCCAAGCATCCATCAGCTAAAATTCCCCGCACCTATAATTGTACATACATATATACTTTTCAGGAAAAAAGCTCTCTAATAAAGTCCTAACACTTTCGTAACACGACAATTCAACCTAACATAACTTGACTACATATTTGATCGAAAATTTTACTTAATGAAGTACTTAGCTGTAGATCAGAATTTTCCAAACTCTTTCTACGACGGAAACAAAAAATGTAATTTTATTTTGTGATATTATTACAGGTGCTAACAATTCCAAACATTTAACAACAAAAAAATATATTTCTTTATACACTACCTAATTAAGTATGGCTATCGCCATACTAAATTAGTTTCCGTCACAGGCGTGTTTAGTGTTTGGTGTTAGACGTATGTCAGATAAACATTTGTTCATATTACTCGCAAGATGGGGAAGTGTATCGTTAAAAGTTTCACCATTCACACCAAACACAACTGTGAAGGAAACTAATTAAGTATGGCGATAGCCATACCGCAATATTATAACACTATGAAAGCCACTACTATTTCATCACTTTTTTTTCGGTGAGTATTGTAGCATATGCTAAAAGAAGCCGCCGTTATAATTGATTTTCAAGGATTATCTCCAGGCTTAAGTGCTGTTGGCTAGCAATGGATACCCCCGAATGCACTTAGCGGTCGGTACCGGCACCCTGCCACTTCCCGCTAGAATTCTCAGAACTGACTGCACGAGACCGTGAGACCAATATCTGGTACGTGACTATAACAATAGGTAAACAAACGTGTCAAGGAAGGTGCCCTGAGCGACCTGTGCTTTATAAGGAGGTACTTAGGCGATATCAAGGCATTCTGGACGGAGCCTAGCTGTGCGTGTATCTCCTTAATCACTAATAAATGCTGTGAAGCGACTTTGGCCTTTTACTTGGATCCTCCACCCACCCCTACCTAACAGTATCAACAAATCTGAGATACTATAAACTCAAATTTGCGAGAAACGGGAATAGCTTGCCAATTTGTAGGAACCATTTCAATAATGAAATCAGATAACTTTGCAAACTCTGATACGAAACGATTGACCCAGAGTCACATATGTATATCAAAGGTCTCGCCAGCAACACTAGGCCACGGATTGTACCAGTGAATTCTGAATTGAAAGCATTACATGATAACTACTGGAATATGTTGCTGGTTAAATTGTAGTTAATGTGTATCAAATGTATGGTTATTGTTTAAATGGCAATAATTTACCTAAATAAGCTTTAATTTAATGTAAGTAAATTCCCTAACATTTATTTATTTATGGACCCTTTTTAAAGAGGGATTCATATACAAAGAATATAAATTGGATTTTGATTTTTTTCTATGAAAATGAAAAAACATACCGCCAAATGAAGTTTTGAAAGTGAAGGTAAGGTGAAAATAAATCAATAAAAAACCCATATTTGTACGAAAACAAGTCTGCCCTAAAAGTTCAATATTGATTTTTCTTGGGGGTGTTCTTAGCGCAAACTGCAGGAAGGGGTATGCTAAGAAGGGTAGGGGAAAATGTCAGCACAATCAACAGATGGAAAAGCGGGTGAACACGTTTTGAAGCTTAGCGTGTCACCAACCAACGTCTTGTTTAGGTTGACATAAATATTAAATAAATTTTTATTAATATTAATATAAATCAAATTTTCAAAAATGCGCGTTTAATAAATGTGTATGTGGATTTAAGGACTCGAAATACTATCAAAATCGAAACATGTCTCTAAATAAATTCCTTACTACGATAAAATTCGTAGCTAGCGATCTATAAATGAACGGATACATTTTTTTTGAATAGTTTTGCACATGCAAAAAACGCTAGACGTACTCCGGTATGCTAAATCTATACCGCCGTGTTCCTTTACAAACCTCACCCCCTGGAGTGTTTTAGTAATATTTTATTCATGTAATGTCATTGGTTTGACAGTGGCCAACGACGGTGATTTCCACATTTGAAAAAATGTAGGAAAAACTTGTCGAAATAATAAGATCGTACGAATTTTACATGAAAATACACCTCTCACCGCTATAGTACGCGCACGTGTCCCGTACCGCACTTCTGAGTGTGTCCTTACCAGGTCTACGTGACTAGTCAGAATGTTAAATTACAGAAAACACAAATATCGGAAGGCAAAGATCGAAAATCGAAAGATCAAAAAAAAAAGGGTGCATGGTAAACGGTACATACTCACTTAATTTGCGCGAGCAGGGTACAACAGGAACAAGAGGAACAGGCTTTTCTTCCCGTATTCTGCGCACGCACATTAATACGGGAGGAAAAGTCTGTTCCTCTTGTTTCTGCTGAATCCTGCTCGCGCAAATTAAGTGAGTATGTACCGTTTACCATGAACCCTTTTTTTATCTTTCGACTTAAGATCTTTCGATTTTCGATCTTTACCTTCCGATATTTGCGTTTTCTGTAATTTAACATTCCGGCTCGTCACGGAGACCGGTCCTTACCATATCGATGCTTCATTGCTTACCGCTACACAACAATTTTTAAAAAGCCTCTCTTATCCCAAAACTTTGTACTAGGATCTGGTTCGGGGTGGGGGTGGGGCAGATTAAAAATAAGGACTGTTTTAAAAAGTTGTCGGTCGCTTTGAATTATATTTTGTATGCAAAATAAAAGCAATCAATAGAAACCTTGGGTCAGTCACGCCAACCCCCTCTTCGTGTCACACTGAAACAACCCCTTACCACCACACGACATTATGCACGTGGATTTAACACACATATTATACATATATTTATGTATAACGACAGGGGAGAGGTGGTGGGGGGGGGGGAGATTATAAACAAAGCGGACACATTCGTCCGACGTGTCGTTCATTAAGGGTGGGTACCTTCTCTACGACCGAATGTTTCCGGTCAAGGGGTTTCTGCCCCTTATGTGCCGGGTAAAAAGAGCTTAACGTGTTAAAAACTCGTTCCTGCTCGGTGTGTTTGTGTATGTGTTGCGGTGTGAACGAGGCTTTATCTTCGTGCAGCTCGAGTAAGACCATAATAATAATTTTATACCCTACTGTGTTTATGGTTTCGAATGTTTTTTATGAAAGATAATAATTTTGTGATGTTGTTCGGTATATGATTTGTTTTTATTGTCGCTAATGTATACATATATTTGTTTAAAAAAAAGGTTAAGGTTTCAAACCATAGTCGACTGAATAATCAAGACTGTAGTTCGTGAAACCCACGATCAGTGTAGGGTTCGTCAAATCCAATAAAACCGATTTTAAGTATTAGTTTTACATATATGTATGTCACTACAAAATGTCACCATAATCCAACTAAAATCTTATTGGAATATCATGTAGAAAATATTTGAAAATGCATCTGTAAGTAAATAAGTAAAAAGTAAAAAAGAATATGCAATGTTAGTAAGACTACATACAATAACTACAGGGAGATTTCCAAGGCACGCCACTTTTTCACATTTAAAGTTCCTTGATGCGTCTGTAGGAATATAGCACAACTTATACTATCCCGAATCGAAGTCGATGATTTCACCTATTTCCCCACCGAACTCGAGCTGTACAATTACATACATCATCGCGTCCTGTATGAACACGTTAAGTCAATCTTGGCCGAAATATCCTCGTTCGAACTAGGGGCAAGATACCACCAATTCGCTCCAGATACGCAATCAATCACGAGTACACGGAAACCCCCGAAGACGATGATCTCACTACATAGCTACGCACCAATCAAAACCTAAGGCACAGCTACACAAATTATCTAGAATCTTCCAGAATATGATATCACCAGCCAAGCTACGCGTTGCGCAATCAACCAGTGCATCATCCTCAGATACGAGTGAGCTTCAGGAGCTCAGCCTGCTCACTCCTCCGAAGCCGAGGATCTCCCTCCTTCGCCGTACATGCAAACACACCTGTCCAACTCTATATACATACATTTGTACCTTTACTCATCTCGCTGAAAAACTCAAAACATCAAAGACCTTTAACGACATTCCTTTTTTTGGTCAGCACTTCGATTCACCTCGCGATTTTTAACTGAAAATTCCACCGAGCACGTTATTGCGATAAATATAAATTAAAAGCAGTTATAAAACGTTGCATTTGCGGTATTTTGGTGTACTGTCTGGCCCTGGTGGTGCATGATAGCAATGTGTCCCCAATAAACAACTTTTAACTGGTGCCCCGTTACGCGAACCGTGAACCAATTCTGAAACTTACTATAATACATACCCCCCGCTTCTGCGTCACTTGCTCTCGATGATAATTTCCAATTGTTCGCCGCCATTAACCGGAAATGGAGACCCTAATGGCGGCAACCCGAGCTTACGTATTATAAAATAATAAAAATTTACGAACACGCTCTACCCAAACAGAGGCAAATAAAGTTTCACGTATTAAGTACATACATATAATACTTTTGTTTATTCATTATCATTATTATATTTTTAATCAAAACGTATGCGTTGTTAAAACTAATTGATACGAATTAAAAATTTGCATTCGAGCGCTATCGCGACGTTTTTTTTGTTATATGTTAATTTATAAATTAAGCGTGCACGAAATGAAACGGTCGATATTCTTTCGTTATTAAAATCACTATACGAAATATGTATGTATGTACATGTGTTTGTATGAAGCTCAATTATATCGTCGACATCACGCGACACCTTTTGAATCCATTTTAAAAAAAATTACACGTAAATGTGGGGAAATTCGTCACGCTTCATTAAAACGTTGGAAAATTGTGATTATTTTTTTAACACACTGATAACTTCGTAGGTTAGGTTAAAAAGGTCAAATCCCTTTCAGGTCAGGTATCTAATAAACAAACGGTGACCAGATAAGATTCAATGTATATGTATGTTACAGTTGAAGTGTATTTTCAGTTGTAATATATTCCAACTGGCGTTTTAGGTCACTCATATTCGAATACAATTCAACTAGTGAATTATATCTCTACATGTGCAAATACACTTTCAACAGTGTGCGCCAGTTGTAATATAACTATTTTGTCGAGTGACGTTTTCACGAAAACCTAACCTCTCTATCTAACCTGGTCAGAACTTAGAGTTGAACTGTATTTTCAGTTGTAATATATTTTGAGGTAATTGGATTATTAGTCACATTGCGATCGCCCAAAAGACAATTTTTGGCATGAAAATTGCGAATAAGGAATTTTTGTGACCAATAATCACCGAAACATATTTTGACCAGTTGGAATGTAATTCGCCATTTGAATCAACTTACGCGGGTTAGACGGAATATGTTACAACTAAAATACACTTCAACTATAACGGTAGTCGGTACCAGGTTAGAAGGAATATATTCCAATTGGTCAACATATATTACAACTGGAAGATACATGAACAATATGAAGTGAACAGAACTGGTTTGTAATGAAGCTTGGGGCAGTCGCCTACCTGCCACGGTCCCGTGGTCACCAGCGTCAGCTTACCTGTTACTCTGACACTAGCAAGTGGTCTGTTTGGACGGTCAGTGGAGGTAAAGAGAAAAGAGCCGTATTTAGTTTGCTATGTAAAGCTCTCTTTGGGTCAGAGTACGTGTGCCCACGGTCTTTTATATTCTCGATTCCATTCGAAAAATACATGACACTGTTAACGTTTTTCGACATTTTAAACATATTTTGCAAGATTTGTTTAATATCAATCATAATCAAGTCTTCATTTTATCATTAAATATTGAACAAAATGAACGAAGTCGATAATTTGTTAAAAAAAAGTCATCTTCCTTGCATAAAATGTCACTAAAAATATATTAACTTCATTTTTTTGGAAAAAAATAAATATGTAGGGGAGGGGTGGCGTTAGCCTCCTCGTGCCCCACCTGTTTTTAAAACCACGAGCCGCCCCTGCATATGTATACGTAACACTCATTTAGAAAGCTTGCCCCATCAAAAGTAAGGCTAGAATTGTATGAAAACACTATTGTATTTATCAAACTGAATCAAAGTACGACTTTCGATTTCGATGATTCGTGTTACTGTTTCTAATTTTCTCATTGAAAAAATCAAAACCTTGTGACATTGCTGATAACCTTTTGTGCGCTTGATAATATTTCTGTTCACTGCTAACTGATAGTAGCATATATGTATGTACATAATAATTTGCCACCAAATGACATTAATGTATTGCTTAGTACAAGTGGCCAACAATTTTAGAACACTTAGATTCAATAAACATATTATTTTAAATAAAAATTAAGTTTGCTTTTCCTAGTACCTACATTATTTAATAGTTTGTAATTCAGTTAAGTATTTTACAAAATTGCGCAGTGCACTCTGGAAAAATCTGCACGACAGCATTCGCCAATTTGCAATTCAGTTTCTCGTTAAATATGCACGTAGTCTAAGAGCATCTCCAAAATAGTTGCAGACATTTGATAATATTTAATGCAAACTAGTGTGTAAATCGCCAAACATTCTCCATCAAAGTAATGGTTAATAAATGCTTTGCAGTGGCGCCATCTCTTGTATACATATTCTAAATCTACATATAATTACATATTCCAAAATAAATTGCTCAAGTTTAATTAGAATCTGATTATACATGACCAATGTGTGGAATTCGCAATGCACATTACATGAACAAGCAAATAAATAAAACAACAACATAATCTAAATATATATAAAATATATCTTTATTAAAAAACATATGTGTATAGTTTTGCAAAATTTATTATGACGATGGAGCTGCTGCGGATGCTTCTTCTTCAAATTTGACCAACTCGGTGTTCTTAGCGACGCTATCACCGATATTGTACTTGGCTACTTCAGCTACAACACCGTCTTTGGCAGCCTTGACAACGTACTCCATCTTCATGGCAATGATGACGAACAGTGAATCACCCTTCTTGACCTTATCGCCGACTTTAACTAACATTCTATCCAAAACACCCGGCATCGGAGACTTGGCGGAGCCTGCATCCAACGGAGACCCACCGTCTTTGCCGAGCTTGGCTACATACTTTGGCTTCTCCTTGTCAAATGTGACTTTTCCATTCTAAAAACATTTATTTATTTTATTTTATTGAAAATTTGAATCATCATTGATAGTAACATTCATTATATAAACTATTAGTGAAGTAAAAATATATATGAGAGGTAATGAGTTATATATATGTAATGCAAATTTTATAAGATATAGTGTGAAAAAGATAAAGTTATAGGCATAGATATAGAATACCATAGATACGCCCTGACGCTCTAAGCCGATCACAATGTTGGACTATGCATACACAAAAAAAAGTACAGATCATGCACACTTTCTCTTAGTAGCTAGTTAGCTTTTGAGTAGGAAGGTCGATTGACATTTTTCGAAAATGCCAACCAAATTGTGTTACAATTACTCAAGAAAACATAAAAAGGCGGATGACATCACATATCATATGTAAGAATTAATATATAATGTCTTCAATTATAGTAGTATTATAACATGAATGAAATATATCTTGTTGGCACTGAAGGAAATTCAGAAATCGACATTAAGTTTAAAACTACAAACAATGAACTAAATATTAAAGTGTCACCTTTAAAATTGATCCTTGTGGAAGTCACTAATGCTTAAATATTGTAATAGTTAATGATGGTTTTATTATAGTAACATACGTTTGTAGTTTAATATAGTGTGTATAGCTAAATATTTTTTTCTTAATATGGCTTTATTAGTTTGGTTTACTGTCACGCGGAGTGTCCAATAAAATAAAGTTATAAATAAAATAAAACTTCAGTGCATGTAAATACTATGTACATAAACTGGTTGCTGACCACTGACGACCGCTGCGTCGACCTTTTTTTTCACCACTTCCCCGCTAGTTAAACCCCCCGCACCTCTCAGTTGGTGGCGACAACATTTCCGTCCAAAAGTGTACGTAATGGCTTATCTATGTTATTCTATATCTATGTATGATAGTTATCGTTAGTATGATGAACTTTTCGACTGCCAGATGTTCCGTTACAGAAATTTTAGTGACTTTTGGGCGAGTGCTTTGTGACCAATAATCACCAAACCGACCACTAAACGTCAACGTCTTCGGAAATGTTGCGTTCTTAAACGTATCTATTACGATTATTATTCACCAGCGTATTAGCAGAATTGATTTAAATATCTATCGTTGACCAAACCGCGCAAAATGGAAAAGTTTCAAAACGATCAAATTAATGTAGGAATTTCAGCTGAACCGTTTGCGAAGTGAAAATAGCATTACAGCCAGAATCAATGTATAACAGTATCGACTGGTTTCACCAATTCTCGTCAAATGAACTCTTCGTTTCTATATTTGAATATAATTTGTCATCAATTTTTAAAAAGAAACCTTTTAAATAGAAAATTCTAGGATAATAATTTTATTTAAAATAATCGATTTGCATTTAATAAATATTGAATTAAAAGTTGAGATAAGTCATAGCATAGTAGAGATATTGAAAAACGTTTCTGATGATCATAATACGAAGCCAACGAAACATGTATAGAAACGGAGAGTTCATTAAACCCTTTGAGTGCTGACGTCTTTTCTGTTGAAAGCCCACCACGCTGAAAATTTCGCCAATATTTCCAACTAGAATTATTTAGAAATCCAATAGAAAGCAGGTATAAAATTGTAGCTAATCCAAACAAACACTAGATAACTACCGCCGAGGATTTCGAGTTTTGTAAAGGTGTGTTTAGACTCTCTAATATATCTTGCAACAATATAAAATAAACGAAAGAAGTCTATTAATGAATGTATTTTTTCAAAACGAGTTCCATCTTCTTCATTGTTGTTAAAAGGTAATGCTCACAATCTATGTAAATGCCAAGCCACAATCTAAAATACTCGGCAGTTAGGGATTTTCATCGAGAAATTCTGCTATGGTTATAAATTGAGAAATGCGGTGTAAATCAGTCTTTATAAACGTTGACAAATGAATGACACGGATTAAAGTCTGTTCATACCTATTCGGCACGTATCAGCAGCAGCAGGCAACCTGCAAGTACGGACAGTATTCGTTGGTACATTCTATATGGACGCATTCATACTCCATTCGTGCATTCATACTCATCATATATAATGAAACGATGCGGTGCATACGATCGACAAGCGCCAGACAGACTGAAACACAGATTAACGACACGTGTACCTTTTGCGTGCGCACTGCTCGCACTTGCACTAAGCGAAATCTACCCGAAGTCCCGACATACCTACCCTGTATACGTTCTGTACTTCTGATACTTAAGTTCCGAATTTTGCATTATTAAACTCGCCAGAAAGATCCAACTCAATTTTAATCATTACCATTTTAATAATTGCATCTGTGCACATCGAAAGGTTACTCGTCATCTGATGTGCAATCTATCATTCGTGAAGTCGAGAATTGCGTTTAAAGCAGCCATCCAGTTAATCTGTGGTTCAGTCTGTCTGGCGCTTGTCGATCGTTTGCACCAAACCCAAAAAATAAACGAGAATACTACCCGCTAAGCCTTTTCAGGTAGCATTGAAAAAAAATGCGTTGAACATGGGTCGTGTAATCCGTGTCAATGTTTCATTATGGGTTTGGTGCAAACGATCGAAAAGCGCCAGACAGACTACCTGATGCTACCTGAAAATGCTACCTGAAAAGGCTTAGCGGGTAGTATTCTCGTTTATTTTTTACATACTTGTTGGCAAAACGCCGATCGGCGTTGGTCAGCATTCAAAGGGTTAACGAGAAGTGATGTTTCGTAGGGGACCCAAGCAAAACACCACAATGTACACGGAATCAAAAAATTGACATATTCAGAATCATTCACATTGATTTCAACACAAATTACTAGAATTTGGTGGTTTCACAACCGATATAATATTTTTAGTGTTCTTTAGCGAATCACTCCTAGCGCTTGTTGATCAACTGAAAACCTTCAAGTTTTGTCAAGAAATAGTTTTTATATCAATAAATATTGTACCTTATCAAAAATACAGAGATTATCCTCAGTTATGACGACGTTGCATCTTCCTGTAGAGTCATTGATCGTCGATTCAAGTACTAAGCTATTTCCAATCTTCCTTATTTTACCAGAGACATTATATACTTGTCCGTTTGGAGTTTGGACGGTGAAAGTTCCTGGCTGTCGTTCATACGAAATTTTTGCAGTAACATCTAAAAAAACAATGGGATACTAAATATTCCCATATTGTATCTATGAATGTTCACGAATAGATGATGCAAACCTTTTTCGTTGAATTTGAATTTCAAATCTCTCGCCAATTGGTGATTTGGCCTCCAGCCAACGGGAGGGATATGTATTCCAAAGTCTTTCATTTTTGATGCAGCTTCTAAATTATCGTTTAACACCTGGAATATATAAACGATGCATTGTTGGGATGGTATAATATTAAGAATAAAGTAGTATTACAACGGTATTCAAGTATTTATAACCACTCGAATAATACATCAAGATATGAAATAATTTATATATTGTAATGTGGGGACTATCAGCCGCTTACAGTGCATTCGGGAGCTAACAATGGAGACCCCCGAATTGGCCTAGCGGGACTCTAAGTGGTCGGTAGAATTCCTAGAACCCTGAGAGTGTGAGACTCACTTAAAACTGTACGTGCCTAGACAATGGAGAAACAAACGGATCGGGGAGGCTGTAGTGAGCGACCTTCCTATTTTAAGGAAGTACTTAGGCCATATCAGATCATTCTGGAACGAGCGCTGGCTGCGCGTGGACCTCTGAATCAGTCAATAAATGCTGTGAAGCGACTTTGGCCTTTCATTTGGATTCCCCACCCACCTAAATTAAGTGGTCAATAAGTGTACATACACTGGCTGACAACTGTAATATTTCTGTTTATAATGGTAGATCTATCCTACTTTTTCTAAGACTAAACACACCCATATACAATACATTGATATAGCTAAAAATTATTGGCACTAACCACGGCGAGAGCTGCTTGAACCAAGTCTTTATCTTTCAAACTTTCTTCAGGAAACAAACTCTTTTCATGATCTTTAATAAAAGCAGTGTGAACGTCTCCTTTCTGGAATGCTTCATGACGACATAGTTCCAACAAAAAGTTGACATTAGTTTCTAAGCCTACAATCTAAAACAAATAAATACATTACATACATATACTAAATTTCAATTATGAATCAATAAAAATCATAGTAAAATAAAAACCTGATAGTCGGCTAATTTGGATCTCATCTTCGAAAGGGCTTCACCACGATCTTTCCCCCACGTGACCAATTTCGCAATCATCGGATCGTAATGCACTGAAACATCATCTCCTTGCTGTACCCCGGTTTCTATACGCACATCGGATGATGGTTCAGGCGTTGACATATGAATCAATGGACCAGCACCTGGAAGAAAACCTCCTCGAGGATCCTCGGCATATATTCTAGATTCGAAAGCATGCCCCGACATTGTAATGTCCGATTGCATCACCGGTAATTGTTCACCTGAAGCCACCTTCAGCTGCCATTCAACAAGGTCAACACCTACATACATACATACATACATTAAAATTAATATTTGAATATTGTTTTTTTTAATAAATATTACTATAAAATATAACCTGTAATCATTTCTGTTATTGGATGTTCCACTTGTAAGCGAGTATTCATTTCCATGAAATAAAACGAATGATTTTTCCTATCTAAAATGAATTCAACAGTTCCTGCTCCGACATAGCCGACAGCTTTTGCTGCTCTGACAGCAGCACTTCCGATTGCTTCACGTGTTTCAGCTGATAATCCTGGCTGCATATACGATCGCATTATTATAAAGAAAGTAGTGTTATATATATTAAGTTGATTTTAATTGTAATCTTGATCCAAATTAAGAATAAACTTGGAAAAGGCAGCATAGCTGATGGACCCATTTGAATATTATGAAAGTTAACTTACTGCTGGTGCCTCTTCTATGATTTTCTGATGCCTCCTTTGTACAGAACAATCTCTTTCAAACAAATGTACAGCATTTCCATGCATATCAGCAAATACCTGCAGAGTAAAAATATATTACAAAACAATATTTATTATATTACATTCATTAGTAAACCTTTTTAAATCTTAGCTCAATTACTATTCAAATAACTACTATTATATACATAAATATATAGAATTACTATAATGGTAGGTTTATAACAAAAAATTCTTAACCTGTACTTCAACATGTCTAGGATCTGAAACGTATTGTTCCAACAGCACATTATCATCTCCGAAAGCCTTCATCGATTCTCGTTTAGCGGAATCTAAAGCAGTCAAAAAATCTTCCCTGTTTTCTGCTATTCGCATTCCCTACATAAAATCATATTATTATTAAACGAATAATCAAAAAAGGTATGATAAAAATTTATGTATATTCTCATCAAACCTTTCCTCCGCCACCTCTTATTGCTTTAATCATTAAGGGATATCCAATTTTATCAGCTTCATTTTGCAGTTTATCAAGGCCTTGATCTTCACCATGGTAGCCTTGAATAATAGTCACACCAGCAGCAGACATGATTGATTTCGAAGTACTATGATACAATATAAAATAAATAAATAACAACTTTTTAATAAAAACAAAGTACAAAAACCTTTTCAAACCTTTTAATTCCCATATCACGAATGGCTGAAGACGGCGGACCGATGAATATCACACCTTCGGTCTTACATTTCTCAGCAAACTCCAAATTCTCGGACAGGAAGCCGTATCCTGGATGTACAGCTTGACTGCCAGATCTTTTAGCGACATCTAATATTACATCGCCTCTCAAATAGCTCTGTTGAGACGGAGCTGGTCCGATGTGATACGCCTCATCAGCCTGAAATTATAAACTAAGTTATATAATAATGTAATATTATTTTTAATCTATTGGTTGGATTGAAGTTTTACCATTTTAACATGCATAGCATTTTTATCAACGTCTGAATATACCGCTACTGTTTGTATTCCTAATTTTCGGGCCGTTTTCATAACTCTACATGCTATTTCACCTCGGTTGGCTATCAAAACCTTCTCGATAGGTTTGACAATGATATTCGAGTCAAATTGCTTACTGGAAAAGTTTCTTCTTCGGCAACCATTGTAGAAGATGTAATGAGAACTGTCAAATAAAAATCATATTGTATATACACATCTTATACGTACTAATTATATAAAATAATAGAATCTATCAATTTATTACCTTTTCCTAAGTGTTCTAGATATCCATATATAAGTCATATTTACAAATTGATTATTGTTTTAGCCTAGAATCAAAATAAGCAAGTGGATGAGTAAAACTATGCATGAGTTATTTTATATGTACATAAATTGGAAATGTGCAAATTTAAATCCAACTGTGCAAACAGGTCATAATTCGTTCATAGAAACTTTGTTTAATTTTGTACCGATGATATTGCTGCGGTAGTTTATAACTTAAAAATTATTTATATTGTAATGTTTTTGTGTGATGTTTTTTATGTAACAAAATGGTCGAGTACTGAATAACAATCCTATCGCATTATTCTTATCTGTGAATAGTTTTAAATTATCTCGAGCTACCGAAAATAAGTTATAGCATAAATATTTTACGTGTTGTTTGTTTAATTTACATTATGTGGATTTTATAACAGCACCAAGGTACATATATTATTTATAAATGAAAATGTATCTTTAATATTCATTTGAACTAATATGTAAAGTTTTAACCGAATTTTTGAAAAAACAAAATAGCAACTTTCAATTTAAAACCGGTGCAGAAAAATCAAATAAATTGTGGAAAAATCAGTTTATAATTTAAATCTATAAAAATCATGTTTTTTCTAAATAAACATCGACTAATATATCATAAAACCAAATAAAATATTCCGTATTCATAATTTTACAAAAAACAAAATAAATCATTTAAAAAATTCATTCAAAATCTGACATGTGGATGCGTCGAAACATCGTCCAATTCCACGACCATAACATAAACTAACTTTGACATGTAACAATGTTTGTTTACTTTCAAAAGACAAATTGTACAACTTTTATAAGCGATCAGCTCGTTATTTATAAAATACAACCTAATTCAGAACATGGTTCAGCCGATGGAACCGAAACTATAACTAAACTCGCGGCCGATATCGCGCTCTGATAACAAAAACTGACGATATGACTTCTGTCGTCATAACATATTCGCGGGCCGCATTCAGAACTCCCACAACGCAAAAGTGGACCAAGTCCAATGTCCTGAAACTATTTTTAACATCGACCAGACTGCGTAATTCAATGCTAAATTTATAACAAAATTGATTAATGTTAAATTAATTCCCCCTTTCCGTGAAATTTTATTTGAAAATATTTCAAAAATTGTACTTATTGAGACATTACAACCATTCATACTTACATTATAACCACTAGCAAATTTCCTGCTATACTTTTGTTAGTTGTCTTCAATATACGAATCATTTGCAAGAATCTCTGTTTGTATATTACGCAATACATTACCCTTTTGCAATCTTCAACTTTTGTCACTTATTTGACATATGTATGAATATTTTAATGCGTAAACACAAT
This sequence comes from Arctopsyche grandis, assembly GCF_051622035.1. NCBI lineage: Eukaryota > Metazoa > Arthropoda > Insecta > Trichoptera > Hydropsychidae > Arctopsyche > Arctopsyche grandis. The sequence goes on from NC_135363.1 coordinate 2,496,680, forward strand.
TCGGCACTGTATGCAGAGCAAACAGTCTCGGCCTTGTATGTTGACCTACAGTGGTGTTCAAATTAAATATTGAAATTTTAATCGGATGGGAATTTGTAGGGTATGTGTATTTAGGAAGTAAAAAAAAAGTAAACATTGGTGAGTGCAGCACTTATATATTCTTTAGGATTAATTAAAATACCTATACTCAAGACAAAATAAATAAGAACTTATTTTATATTTATAAAAAAAATATACATATATATTACGCACATCCCTCGATTTACAATAAATAGATATGTAATCAAAAACATATAATTAGCATTGAGAACAATTTTCGAAAGATATCCATTGTGTCAATTGAGGGACAGGCATAGAACAAGTTTACAATAGAATACGAACGTACGCTCCGGAAACGTTTGGAAGTAAATAGGTAAATATTGGTCTTATATTTTGATCATAGTTTTATTATAACATGTAACATTGAATTTCAACAGATGTTTTACATCTGGCGCTCCAGTGGCGTACGGACGAATTCACACAGGTAAAATTTTGAATAATGATTGTATAATGTAAAAGGCGTAAGCGTCGAAAACAGACCATCAAAGATTCTAGAACAAATCTATGATTGTGTTAAATTTTAGATGTCGAACAGCGCGGAGGCTTTCGACATGGATGCTGGAGTTTTTCAAGACTCGTAAAAGCGGGGGATTGTCGTAAGTTAATTGGAAAAAAAATTATATCATAATAGCAACATATACATATAACAAATTATAATATAATATACAAATTCACATTATAAGAAGTCTTGCAAAATTATCGCACTGGTTTGTTGAAATTAG